>NC_136924.1:40540294-41877794 GCF_949752795.1 Hyperoodon ampullatus | reverse complement strand
GGGAACTCTGGGCTTCTCCTGTCAATTTCATTGACTGAAGATGGTGGAATGACTCCTTTTTTAAAAAAACTTTATTGAAGTATAGTTGATTTACAATGTTGAGTTTAATTTCTGCCGTACAACAAAGTGATTCAGTTATACATACATATTCTTTTTCATATTTTTTCCGTTATGGTTTATCCCAGGACATTGAATATCGTTTTCCCTGTGCTCTACAGTAGGACCTTGTTGTTTACCCATTCTCTATATAATAGTTTGCATCTGCTGACCCCAAACTCCCAGTTCATCCCTCCCCCAACCCCCTCCCTCTTGGCAACCACAAGTCTATTCTTTTTTTTTTTTTTTTTTAAACTATTGAAATTTATTTCCTTACAGTTCTGGAGACTGGAAGTCTGAGACCAAGGTGCTGGCAAGGTTGGGTTCTTCTGAGGCCTCTCTCCTTGGCTTGCACATGGCTGCCTTCTTGTTGTACAAGTCTATTCTTATGTCTGTGAGTCTGTTTCTGTTTCATAGATAGGTTCATTTGTGTCACATTTTAGATTCCACATATAAGTGATATCATATGGTGTTTGTTTTTGTCTGACTCACTTCTCTTAGTATGGTAATCTCTAGGTCCATCCATGTTGCTGCAAATGGCATTATTTCATCCTTTTCATGGCTGCATAATGTTCCATTGTATGTATGTACCACATCTTCTTTATCCATTAATCTGTCGATGGACATTTTGGTTGCTTCCATGACCTGGCTATTGTGAGTAGTGCTGCTATGAACATAGAGGTGCAGGTATCTTTTTGAATTATAGTTTTGTCCGGATATATGCCCAGGAGTGGGATTGCTGGATCATATGGTAATTCTATTTTTAGTTTTCTGAGGAGCCTCCATACTTTTCTCCATAGGGGCTGCACCAACTTACATTCCCACCAACAGTGTAGGAGGGTTCCCTTTTCTCCACACCCTCTCCAGCATTTGTTATTTGTAGACTGTTTAATGATGGCCATTCTGACCAGTGTGAGGTGCTACCTCACTGTAGTTTTGATTTGCATTTCTCTGATAATTAGCGATGATGAGCATCTTCTCATGTGCCTCTTGGCCATCTGTATGTCTTCTTTGGAGAAATGTCTATTTAGGTCTTCTGCCCATTTTTCGATTGGGTTGCTTGTTTTCTTGTTGTTGAGTTGTATGAGCTGTCTGTATATTTTGGAAATTAAGCACTTGTCAGTCTCATCATTTTTTTGCAAATATTTTTTCCCATGGAATGACTTTTTTTTTCCCCATTTTATTTATTTATTTATTTATTTTTGACTGCATTGGGTCTTCGTTGCTGCACGCGAGCTTTCTCTAGTTGTGGAGAGTGGGGGCTACTCTTTGTTGCAGTGCGCGGACTTCTCATTGCAGTGCCTTCTCTTGCTGCAGAGCACGGGCTCTAGGCGCGTGGGCTTCAATAGTTGTGGCACGTGGGCTCAGTAGTTGTGGCTCACGGGCTCTAGAGCGCAGGCTCAGTAGTTGTGGTGCACAGGCTTAATTGCTCCGCGGCATGTGGGATCTTCCCGGACCAGGGCTCGAAACCATGTCCCCTGCATTGGCAGGCGGATTCTTAACCACTTAGCCACCAGGGAAGCCCTGGAATGACTTCTTGATGCTGCTGAAGAGGCCCCAACCCCCCATGGAAAATGCAGGCAAGGGGATGAACCACTTCCCGGCCCTGGGCGGCTTGCCGCGGCTCCACACCGAGGAGCAGTCTGGTTCCCGTTGGACAAGCCATTTTGTCCATATGGAGACTTCAAGTCCTGTGCCGAGTTCCAAAGCTGTCTGGCAGTTCCACTGCCCTGGAGGAGCCGGACTGGTCAGTGTAGCCTTTGCAGCGCGGCAGATGGGGGTGCAGGTAAACCCGATGTGGGTGGGTGGCACCCATTCCTTGTGCTGTGACGTGCTGTCCCGGGGCCTGGGATTCCGCGTGAGTGGGCAGGTGAGATCCTCGCTGCATACATTTCATTCGGGGGGAGTGGGGCAAGTTGAGATGTAAGTGCCCCCGGAACAGTCAGGAGGGGCGAGGGGTTGGCAGTTGGTTGGAGTGTCAGGAAAAATCTGCCACGTCCCTTCATCTGTCTTTCCTACATTCCTTCTCTGCTCCTTGCCTGGGTGGCGTTGGGGGTGAATCCCTTCCCATAAGAGATGTGGACTTAAAGCTGTTGCATCGTGGTGTCCAAAGCACCTGTGTGGAGGCCTGATCAGCGAGCGGGGGTTCTGGAACCGGGTCTGAGAGAGGCTGTGGCCTGCCTGGGGAGCCGGAGGGGATTCACACCTGAATGTTACAGGCGGGGAAGCTGAGGATCGGAGTCTCCACTAGAACATCCTGTGATCTCCCCACAAGTGGGAGTGCCCCTCCCAGGCCTGTCCTGGGCCCCCCGGGGACGCAGTACCTTGATCTGCTGCTTGAGTTCCAGCAAAGTCCTTGTGGAAGGCTCCTTGGGAATTTGGTTTGGATCCTGGAAGCATGTGTCTGGATGTCTTTTCCTCTTATCTCTTAGCTTCAGAGAGACACCACGCCTGCTTTGGAGGGGGGTCTTGTCACCTCTGTGCCAGGACCAGTGGGGTGTCTCACCCACATTTCTTGGTGCGGCTGTCAGCCTGTGGGCTGCGTTCAGCTAGCCCACCCAGCGGGTCCGAACCTCAAAGTACACGTTCAAGGCTACCTTTGGACTCTTTGTGACATTTCTCAAGCCCAGCCATCTGTGAATTCTTTGATACGAATGTTGGTTAATCATTTCTGACACAGAGTGTGAATCCATTTTGTCCCCAAGACTTGCCCCTCCTGGTGTCTGGTTTCGAGGCCCCCCCTACGCCTCCTTCCCCTGCGTCCAGCATTTGAAACTGAACCCCCATCCGCCTCCCCGATGAGGAATTGTCTGCAGCAGGTTAAAAGGCTGTAGAAATGTGAGTGCTTCGTAAGGACCAAGCGCTTTTGTGCTCACAAACAATCCCCACGGGCTGCTCTGGAGCCTCTAAATGGAAACGCCGGGAGAGGGGCTGCACAGGGAGAAGAAATAAGCTGGAAGGAAATAAAAAGGGCCGGCCCGCAAGTGATGACTTAGGGCAGATTCGCTGAGAGCCTGGAACCCAGATCTGCACAGATTTGCAAAGAATGCTTGTTTTTTTGGTTCCCCCGAAGCACACATGGGGTCCTTCAGGGTTTTTCTCAGGTGGCGGCAGGGATGGGCATGGCAGGTGTGTCCTCGGTGGCCCCGATTCTGCCTGCCCCGTGACAGGTTCTGTTCAGGGCAGCCTGTGCATGTGGAGCGGTGTCGACGGCACCACCTGTGGGCCCTGCCGGCTGGCCTGTGCCTCCATTTCTTGGATCTTGTGCCAGCTTTGCTCGGCCCCTGGGTGTCCACACCGGGCTGCTACAGGGCGGGGCTGGGAGTGAGTGGGGGCAGGGGTCCCCCGGCCGGGATGGGGAGGTACAGGGACTCGGGCCTTCGCCCGTCCTGTGCCCAGTGCCCCTCTAACTCGAGAATTGAGACGATCCTCATATACTGCCATGTGGCCCCTTTATTCCCAGGCTGTCTTCTTCTTCTGTGAAAACTTAAAAATTCATCTTAGAAATATGAAAGGGCAGTTCATTTCATCTTGCTTTTTATTCTTCGTTCCTCCCCACCCATGCCCACAGAGCCTCAAATGCCTTCTCGTCACCAGCCCCAGGTCTCCCCCTCAACGCGCTCACATCCCTTCCCTCTTGCAGACACGCGGGGTGGGCATGCGGACCTGAGCCGTGCACCGTTGACATCTCCCGATTCTCCTGGTTCCTTTCCTGCCCGGCCTTCATCCCACCCGCCGGCCATCCAGCTATGCTTTGTCTTCCCTCATCAAAAACGGATGAGCTAAAAAACAAACAAACAAACAAACAAAAAACCCAGATCAAACACAGCTGCTGGGGTCGTCGTCTCTGCCCCCATCGAGTCAGGCTGGCCGTGTCATCACACGCACACCTCCCAACCCTGACGGAGAACGTTCACTGCTCTTTTTGCCTGTTCGTACTTGTGAGTCTTGACAGGAAGGCAGTGGGATGTAGTTTAGCCCCATTTTACAGATAAAAATGGGGAAGGAGTTTCTCAAATGTCCAGGTAGAAAGTGGCCGGGGGAATTGTGAATGGTGGATGCCCATCCAATTTTTTTTTTTTTTATTGAGGTGAAATTCACATAAAACTAACCACGTAAAATGAATAATTTAGTGCATTCACAATATTGTGCAACCAACCACCTCTATCTACTGATAGATCTGAGATACTTTCATCACCCTAACTGGAATCTTCGTAGCCATTAGCAGTCCCTCCCAAATCCCCCACCACCCGAGCCCCTGGAAATTCCTCATCTACTTTCTGTCTATGTATTTGCCTATTCTGGACACGTTATATAAATTGGATGACACAACATGTGACCTTTTGTGACAGGCTTCTTTTGCTTGGCATGATGTTTTGGAGGTTCATCCACATTGTAGAAACACCTGCATTTCATTCCTTTTTATGGCTGAATAATAATCTATTCCACTGAATGGATTTACCACATTCTGTTTACCTGTTCATTTGTTGATGGACTTTTGGGTTGTAATTTTACCTTTTAGCTATGGTGACTGGTGCTACTATGAACATTTGTGAACTAGTTTTCGAGTCCCTGTGTTCAGTTCTCGGGGTCTATTCCTGGGAGTGGGGTCCTAGGTCATGAGGTGGGCCCGGTGATCTCTCTGAGGACCCCCGTCCGTGTATCCTGCGTCACCTGCAGCATTGTTTCCTGTTACCTACGGCCTTTGCCCGTGCTCCCTTCTTGTTCTCCTGGTGATGCTGACCACACGTGGACAGTTGGCATGTGGTTAAGCTCGCTCTGGGGCAGCGTGAGCAGGGATGGGGCAGCAAGGTGCTCTGCGGAGCCAGAAACCGGCCCTCGGACGTCCTTCCTTCTCCCTAGTGCCTCCCGGTGCGTCTCTCCTGCTGGTACTTTTGGTTCTCACTCTAAGAATGCTTGGTTTTGTGGTCCAGAGGGCCGTCTCTTTTGACCCAACGGCTGGTGGATCTGGGAGCAGGAATCAAGAAGCAGGCGTTGGGCGATGTTTGTTTTCCCAAAAGTCATGCTTGCTCCTTTCATGCAGTAACGCCGGACTCTGAAATCTGTCTTACCAGTGGGGTGTCTCAAGTCCATAAGTGCTGCTCTAAATACAAAGGCTGATTTTTTTTTTTTTTTTTGTCTTTTGCCTCCAATTTTCCTCGCTGCTTCTCCTTGAATCCCGTGGCTCTGAGTGGCTCTGAGCTGTTGATTATGAGAAACCATTTGCAACAACTGCAGTTGTGTAAACAGTAGCTTCGTTTCAGTAAAGCTTCCCGAGTATAAATGCTGTTTATGTCCTTCCTCTGGAAGGCTCACACCCATCCCCAAAAATGTAAATTATAAGTTGTAAACATAATACGGGGCTCGCACAGCTCAGGGACAGTTCTTTCGCCCGGATCGCACCTAATACTTAAGTATCCCATAATGAGCACTTGGACGTGTTCTCTAATGCGGGCTGCTATTACAGAGAGAGAAAACAGATTATTTCTTATACTTATCTAACTGTTGCTTAACCAGAGGTGAAATCTTTAAGGATATAGCTTGGCCGACCTTGTGATCTCATCAACTGACGTAAAAGAAAATGGAAAGGATTATCCATGAGCTGGAATGTCAGGAGGCAGGGTAAAAGCCTCCCTCAGATTTACCTGAGAAGGGTTTGAGGGAGACTCCTGTGTCTGATGTTGATGTCACCCTCAAAGTCCCTGTAACACAGAGAGGATGGGTATTCTAATATTAAATCCTTATCCTGTACACAGAGAGACTGAGGTATAGTGATAGCCTTGTCCAGGTCAGATGGTTGGCCAAGGGGGAGCAGAAGGCCCAGCTGGGGTTGCCAGGTACAGTGGTGCAGGCTGTGCACTGCGCAACTCCAGGGCATACCGCCAGGGTGAGTGAGGCCTCCTGAAGTCACACAACTTGGCTGCCTGGCTGAGCTCCCGTTACCAAAAGCTCCACGTCCTGCCTTTCAGCCCAGGGTCTTCAATCAAATGGATACTTCCTTGTTCCTATTAAAAAACTGATGGTTTGGAATGAATTGTGCAGTTGTTATTTCCCTGTTTAAAGACCTTGAGGATGATTTAATTAAATTCCCTATGTTTTTACAACTCCCCGTTTCTAATATTATTATAAAGAAGCATCAAATTGCATCAAGCTATAGACTCGACCTGACCCCAGAGCTGTCACATGGAGGCACTAGGCCCTTGTTTGTATGGGTGATGGGACGGCGCTGCTGGGACTGGGAGAAAGTGTTCTCTCCGTGGGGAGGAAGGGGGCCACTGCATGTTGGGTGCGGATGGTGAGGCTTGCTGGCCCTTCACATGCACCATCTGGGTTAACCAACAGGCCACCTCACAGAATGCAGGTCTTGTTATCCAGGTTGTACAGATGGGGGAGGAAGTTCAGGGGCCTGGCTGAGCCCGAGCCCGCCCTCTGCGTGTCTGGAATATTGAGCCTGTCCCACATTACGTGGCCGGTGTGAACAGGCTCCACGTCCCCTGCTAGAAGGGGTCTGAGGGCTGTCTGGGCGCATGTGCTCGGTGTCCTCAAAGAGTGGCCAGGAGACTGGTGAGGGATGCCCGCGATGGGCGGGCTGCCTGCGGAGAGGGGGTCGATGCCTGGATGCGAACCGCAGCCTCCTTAAGAGGGGAACCTGCTTCTTCCAGAAGTGGGCAGGCTGCACCCTGGGTCACGGATCCCAGAGGGATTCTCGTAACCAGCCCTGGGCAGGGAGACTGAGTGCATGAGAACCGCAGGGACATCTGGTGGGCATAGCGGGGAAGCTGGGGAGCGAAGGGGGGCTTGGTCTGGGGACAGAAAGGGTGGTCGACCTCGGGCCAGCAAAAGGCACTGGAGGGTCATCCCAGGGTGAGGAAGGGTGTGGGCACAGGAGGGAGTGACTGTGAGTACCGGGGGTCACCAGCTTCCCGGCCCAGTTGGGGGGCACCACGCTGGGTGGGGGAGGCAGGGGGCCGTCTGCAGGCCGGGCAGTCTGCACCCCAGGAGCACGGAGCGGGCAGGAGCCTGGTGAAGGAGGTGTGTGGACATGGTCCGGCCAGTGCTTGGACTCACAGGCAGAATCAGGTATTCAGAAGGAGGGGTCCTGGGGCTTTGGTGTCGGCCGCTGTAACAAAATCCACAAACTGGGGGGCTTAAAACAGCAGAAATGTATTCTCTCCCAGTTCTGAAATGAAGGTGTCTGCACGGCTGCACTCCCCGAGGGCTCTAGGGAAGGATCCTTCTCGTCTCGTGCAGATTCTGGGGGTGCTGGCATCCTTGGCTGTGGCAGCATCACTCCAGTCTCTGCCTCAGTTGTCCCACGATGTCTCCCTGTGTCTCTGTCTCTGTGTCTCTCTTATAAGGACACCAGTCACGTTGGATTAGGGTCCATCCTACTGCACTATGGCCTCATCCTAACCAATTACATCTGCAAGACGCCTATTTCCAAATAAGGTCACATTCTGAGGTTCTGGGAAAGACATAAATTTGGGGGACTCACTGTTAATCCAGTACAGCTGGTTTGGGGACTAATTCAACGCGAGGCCAGGGGGCCTCTCACCCTCCACGGGTCGGGGGGCGTGTGCAGGGGCTGGGGAATCAGTTGGGGACGCTGGTGGGAGAACACGCTGACGCCTCCGTGCTTTCTCTTCCCACAGCCCAACATTGGCCGCCTGGGCCTGCCCCACGGGCCCTCTGGAGAGAAGGTGGCCGTGGTGACAGTGGACGACTGTGACACGGCCGTGGCCGTGCGCTTTGGCAGCTTCGTTGGGAACTACAGCTGTGCCGCTCAGGGCACTCAGAGTGGCTCTAAAAAGTGAGTGTCCCAGGAGACGGGCCCTGGTGTCCACCCCCCATGGCCACTGCTCCAGAAGGGGTTGCCCAGGTCAGGACCCCTACACAGGGCACTCTGGACCCAGTGCTCTGGCAGCCCCAATCTGGGCTGGAGTCACATTCCCTCCCCTTCCCTCCAAAACATTAGAACCTTCTAGAATAAGTCCCCTTAGAACCATCTGCCAAAGTAGTGGCCAGGCCATCCCCAGGGTTGTGACGGCTGGCTTGCTGACCCAAGAAGCCATCCCCAGCCCTGTCTCCACAGGATCCCTGACTTTGTTTCCAGTAAGTGTTGGTCCCTGTGATTCAGTGTTCAGTCAGTAATCCCCTCCATTAGATCAGAGTGGCCATGTCACCGTGTGGATCTGGAGGTTCCCAGGGCCCATCCTAACTCAGGTCAGAGAAATGCTGACATGGAAGTTTATAATGCCCACTTCAAATCTCAGAGCAAAGGTTCATGCTGGACTCATCCCTAATTGTGTTTTGGTGGGATGTTTAATAAGCTTAGAAGAACCTGGTCTGCAGTTCAAAGAACCTGGCCTACCAGTTAGAAGAACCTGGTCTACCCTGAGCATCTGGTGTGAAGTACACCTTTGTCATCGGATTCCCCGCAGCTGTGATGCAGGTGGGCTGCGCCCATCTTACTGATGGGACAGCTGTGCCCTGAGCGGTTTAGCTCCTTCCCCAAGGCCATGCCAATGCTCCTGTAGAACCAGGGTTCTAGTTTGCTGTGACCGCCCCTCAAGGCCATTAGAGGCCAGAGGAAGGTGGCGTCCTGTTTTGGTGTGGACTGGCCCGGCCAGCAGTCAGGACTTGGGCGGTCACCCAAAACCTCCAGTTGGTCAGGATCTGACACAAGGGACAGAGAGACTGCAAGCTGGTGGTGGCACCGGAAGTAGGATCTGACACATGTATTTGGGCCTGTTGGCCGCCTGCTTTCCTGGCCTCTGCACCCGTTGGATTATTGACGGTCAGGATGCCAAGGTGCCCTGCGGCAGAGGCCCCTGGGCCATTACAGCAGCGTCGAGGCTGCTCTTGCCGCCCGACCATCCAGAGGTTGGTGTCGCCTCCACAGGTCCCTGGATCTGACAGGCCCCCTGCTCCTGGGGGGCGTCCCCAACCTGCCCGAAGACTTCCCGGTACAGAACCGGCAGTTTGTGGGCTGCATGCGGAACCTGTCCATCGATGGCAGGAACGTGGACATGGCTGGCTTCATCGCCAACAATGGCACCAGGGCAGGTACGGCAGGATGGTCGGGGAATCGTGGGGCTGCGGCGGCCACGCGGGAGGGGCCCCCTCCACATCCTGGGGGACGGAGCCATGTGCGCCCAGCTGCTCTCGGGTCTGGGGTCCTGCAGTGTTGGAGCGGTGGTGAAGCTGTGGGCGGGCCTGCCACTGACCCGGACACACGCAACCCCAGGGTCTTGAGCCGGTCACCAGACAATCCCACGAGCCAGAAGGTGGGATGGCCTAGAGGCCCAGGGTCTCCGGACATGGGCACTGCACTCCATGCCATGTCAGGTCTTAGGTTCTGACAGCCCCAGAGAGTCCCAGGCCTGCCCGCCTTGCCTCTGGCTGTGTCCACAGGGGGTGTTTCCCCGGCATGTGGGTCAGCGCTAGGAAACGGGCAGTCCCCCTGCGTCACGCCCTGCTCCTGTTTCCCGCTCTGAGACCACGCCATGCCCTCTGTTTCCAGGCTGTGCTGCCCAGAGGAACTTCTGCGATGGGACCTGGTGTCAGAACGGGGGCACCTGCGTCAGCGGCTGGAACACGTACCTGTGTGAGTGCCCGCTCCGCTTCGGCGGGAAGAACTGCGAGCAAGGTGAGGGCCTGGGGCAGTGAGCGCTGGGTGCCCGGGGCCGCCGGCCTCTGGTGGCACGTGTGTCCCCAGGCCTGGGTCCTGGTGGGGAGCGAGCTGGTGGGGGCACCATGGTGGGTGATGTTAGAGCAGAGGCTGCGGGTCCTGGACGGGTCTGCAGGGCACAGCCCCTCGTCTGAGCAGGGCCAGCGTGAGGTTGGGAGTCCGTGAGGGTCAGAGAAGCGAGGTGGGACCTGGCGGGGCCTCCCGGTGGCTGTGTGCCTCCTCGCGGGCACCCTGAGGCCTGAAGGGCCAGTTCCCCAGGGCCAGCGCCCCCATGCCCCTTCTCGGCATCCCAGGGGCTGCTCCAGCTGCCTGCTTCCCCGCTGGACTGCGTGGTGAGCAACAAAGCCTGGGCCTCTCCCCTGACCCCACTCCTGAAGCTGTAGATACTGGCAGGTTTTAAACAATTCATTCATTCATTTTGAAGCAGTATAGTGTTAAATAACTGTCATCCTTTAAAAATCACTGATGCACTTTAAGGTCAACCAAAAGGGGGAGATTGAGGCCAGATAAGCTGGGGTGAGCTCCCCGGATCCACCTTGGAGATGCCCGGAGCTCATTAGCGAGTCAACGGCCAGAAGAAGTCCTGCCTGGAGCCGCTCACTGGCCTGCAACCCACGGCCTCTGCTTGGAAGTCAGACGCTCCTCCCCTTGGCCCGTGTGCCCCACAGGATGGGCTGGGGGGTCCGAGTGTGACTTTTTCGGGGGGTGGGGACCAGAGCTTTCCTGAGATTCTCTAAGGAGTCACTGAAGCAGAAGTAGGTGGAACCTGTGACGGAGTGTTCTGGAGGAGAACAAAGTTTGTTCCGTCAGTGCAGGTGAAAGGGGTGGAGCCAACGGGCAGCTTACCTGTGCTGGGCGGTCCACCTGCCCAGGGCTGTTAGTGATGGAGCTGAGACACTTGACGTGGAATTGTATTACATCCCCAGTCCTTGCTCGGGACACAATTACCAGCCAGGGCCCGCTTTTTGTTTTTGTTTTTGTTGTTTTAAATATGTATTTATTTATTTGGCTGCGTCAGGTCCTGTTGAGAACACACAGGATCTTCGTTGCCGTGTGCTGGATCTTTTAGTTGCGGCATGCGGAATCTTTAGTTGCGGCATGTGGGATCTAGTTTCCCGACCAGGGATCGAACCTGGGCCCCCCGCATTGGGAGTGCAGAGTCTTAGCCACTGGACCACCAGGGAAGTCCCAGGGCCCGACTCTTTGTGACACAAAGCACTGGGCACCTTTCAAGGCCCCAAAGGTCTGTTTTCCGGGCAGCAGGTGGGCTGGGCTTGTGCAGGCCCTGTGGACAGGTTAGGCCCAGCCCTGGCTGATCACCGTGTGCAGGAAGCTCAGGCCACAGGGAGGGGCAGAGGCCCGGGTGGACACAGCGCCGGCGGGGCCATCCACGCCCATGGAGTTCCTGTTATGGAGGCCAAGAATCTGGCTATGGCTGTGCCAGAGAAAACAGCTGCCGGGGTTTGGGTTCGTAAGAGCAGGAAACAGATGCCGGTGCTCCCGGGGCTGAGTCGCTCCCAAAGGTGGTCCCCACCTGGCATGCCCTGTGCTGTTTAACACCCATGGTGATGACTATGCCGTCCCTCGTGGAGGAATTGGGGTGAGATTCTGGGCTGGGCCAGATGTCTATCCATCCCCGATGCCTGTGATACATGGGACTCTGGAGGCAAAGTGATGAAGCTGGTTTGACTCAGAATCATCCTGCCTACTGGTCTGTCTGGCGTCCACAGTTTTCCAAGTGTGACAGATTGGATAAGGCTGCTGGTCCCCCCCGTTGCCACCTCACTGGTCCCCCCCAAACCATCTGGGAGCCCTCGGCTGGCCCGCAGCCTTCCCCTCTGTGCCCGTCACCAGGAGCGGAGGCACAGTGGCCTGTGTGCCTCAGGCTTGGAAATCCACCCCAGACACCGGCTGAGGGCGGGTCAGCCTGCAGGGTTGAGGTCTGTGCGTAGGGTTCACTGCAGGCTCACGTGGTCCCACCAGGAGACCACCCACCGTACGGCCCCTGCTCATGCCCCTGGGCTCCCAACCTGGCCGGTGTGGGGTGGCACAGATAGGCCAGGCACACAGGGCCCCCTCCACTGGGCCTGGGGGTCCTGGGCTGTCCCACTCTGCCTGAGAGCCCCTTACTGTACACTGGCCGAGGTTGAGAACCCCCAGGCCTCAGCCTGACTGCTCAGGAAGGTGGCCAGCGTCCCTAGTGGGGGGTGGGCTTTTGCAGAGCCTACGGCTCCTGGACTCAGAGGGCTAGTGCTGTACAAACGGAAGTCTGAGACTGGCCTTTGCGTTAAAATGAGAAAGGCCCAGGGTTTCTTCCCTCCCCCTCCTTGGGGGCCTGTCCCGTCCCCTACAGCTAAAAAAGATTCTCAGAGGCCCGTCTGATTTGGGGAGGTCCCCGTGTCTGTGCCCACAGTCATGCCCCACCCCCAGCGCTTCAGCGGGGAGAGCGTCGTGTCCTGGAGCAACCTGGACATCACCATCTCCGTGCCCTGGTACCTGGGGCTCATGTTCCGGACCAGGAAGGCGGATGGCGTGCTGATGGAGGCCACGGCGGGCGTGTCTTCCAGGCTCCATCTCCAGGTGAGTGAGGTCCACGTCCCACTCCCGGCACCCGCTGGGCAGATGTGCACCTGAGTGATGCAGCCAGAGGCTCACGTAGCGCCGCCCCGAAGCCTAGCCCTCCCGATGCATATGCGCGGGGAACCTAGTGTCTTCTGTCTCCCCACACCCGCTGCTGGTCCCCCGTGTGAAGGAGGAGGAGGTGACCACCTCAATGCCTGGCAACAGAGAGATGAGGACGGGGCCCCATGGAGGCCTGACTAACCCTGTCTGGTGGGGGCTGGGAGCTCAGAGCCCAGGCGGGACCCCCATCTCTTCTCGAACCTGCCCCTCACCCCTCACCTGCCCCCTCACCCCTCACCTGTCCCCTCACCCCTCACCTGTCCCTCACCCCTCAACTGTCCCCTCACCTGTCCCTCACCCCTCACCTGCCCCCTCACCTGTCCCTCACCCCTCACCTGTCCCCTCACCTGTCCCTCACCCCTCACCTGCCCCCTCACCTGTCCCTCACCCCTCACCTGCCCCTCACCCCTCACCTGCCCCTCACCCCTCACCTGTCCCTCACCCCTCACCTGTCCCTCACCCCTCACCTGTCCCTCACCCCTCACCTGCCCCTCACCCCTCACCTGTCCCTCACCCCTCACCTGTCCCTCACCCCTCACCTGTCCCCTCACCCCTCACCTGTCCCTCACCCCTCACCTGTCCCCTCACCCCTCACCTGTCTCCTCACCTGTCCCTCACCCCTCACCTGCCCCCTCACCTGCCCCTCACCCCTCACCTGTCCCTCACCCCTCACCTGCCCCTCACCCCTCACCTGTCCCTTACCCCTCACCTGCCCCCTCACCTGTCCCCTCACCTCTCACCTGCCCCTCACCCCTCACCTGTCCCTCACCCCTCACCTGCCCCCTCACCCCTCACCTGCCCCTCACCCCTCACCTGTCCCCTCACCCCTCACCTGCCCCTCACCCCTCACCTGTCCCTCACCCCTCACCTGTCCCCTCACCCCTCACCTGCCCCTCACCCCTCACCTGCCCCCTCACCTGCCCCTCACCCCTCACCTGTCCCTCACCCCTCACCTGCCCCCTCACCTGCCCCTCACCCCTCACCTGTCCCTCACCCCTCACCTGTCCCTCACCCCTCACCTGTCCCCTCACCCCTCACCTGCCCCTCACCCCTCACCTGTCCCCTCACCCCTCACCTGCCCCTCACCCCTCACCTGTCCCTCACCCCTCACCTGTCCCCTCACCCCTCACCTGCCCCTCACCCCTCACCTGCCCCCTCACCTGCCCCTCACCCCTCACCTGTCCCTCACCCCTCACCTGTCCCTCACCCCTCACCTGTCCCCTCACCCCTCACCTGCCCCTCACCCCTCACCTGTCCCCTCACCCCTCACCTGCCCCTCACCCCTCACCTGTCCCTCACCCCTCACCTGTCCCCTCACCCCTCACCTGCCCCTCACCCCTCACCTGCCCCTCACCCCTCACCTGTCCCCTCACCCCTCACCTGCCCCTCACCCCTCACCTGTCCCTCACCCCTCACCTGTCCCCTCACCCCTCACCTGCCCCTCACCCCTCACCTGTCCCCTCACCCCTCACCTGTCCCTCACCCCTCACCTGTCCCCTCACCCCTCACCTGCCCCTCACCCCTCACCTGCCCCTCACCCCTCACCTGTCCCTCACCCCTCACCTGCCCCTCACCCCTCACCTGTCCCTCACCCCTCACCTGTCCCTCACCCCTCACCTGTCCCTCACCCCTCACCTGTCCCTCACCCCTCACCTGCCCCTCACCCCTCACCTGTCCCTCACCCCTCACCTGTCCCTCACCCCTCACCTGCCCCTCACCCCTCACCTGTCCCTCACCCCTCACCTGTCCCTCACCCCTCACCTGCCCCTAACCCCTCACCTGTCCCTCACCCCTCACCTGTCCCTCACCCCTCACCTGCCCCTCACCCCTCACCTGTCCCCTCACCCCTCACCTGCCCCTCACCCCTCACCTGTCCCTCACCCCTCACCTGCCCCTCACCCCTCACCTGTCCCTCACCCCTCACCTGTCCCCTCACCCCTCACCTGCCCCTCACCCCTCACCTGCCCCCTCACCTGCCCCTCACCCCTCACCTGCCCCTCACCCCTCACCTGTCCCTCACCCCTCACCTGTCCCTCACCCCTCACCTGTCCCCTCACCCCTCACCTGCCCCTCACCCCTCACCTGTCCCTCACCCCTCACCTGCCCCCTCACCCCTCACCTGCCCCTCACCCCTCACCTGCCCCTCACCCCTCACCTGTCCCTCACCCCTCACCTGCCCCCTCACCTGCCCCTCACCCCTCACCTGCCCCTCACCCCTCACCTGTCCCCTCACCTGTCCCTCACCCCTCACCTGCCCCCTCACCTGTCCCTCACCCCTCACCTGCCCCTCACCCCTCACCTGTCCCTCACCCCTCACCTGCCCCCTCACCTGTCCCTCACCCCTCACCTGCCCCTCACCCCTCACCTGTCCCTCACCCCTCACCTGTCCCCTCACCCCTCACCTGTCCCTCACCCCTCACCTGCCCCTCACCCCTCACCTGTCCCCTCACCTGTTCCCTCCCCCGCATCACTGCTCAGGAGTGTCTCCAGCGCAGGCCCGTTTGGGTTGCACTGAAGGTGCAGTTTGTGCCTCTGGGATAATTACAGCCGTCATTGTTTATCCCTTATTAACCAGTAATTTTATCAGTTTATCAGGCGGTCCCAGAAGCCAGCTCTGGGCCAGAACTTGGCAGGCACTGTTCTGCCCAGGGATGGTACTTTCTTCTGTGGTGGTTTCCCTGTTGGAACAAATTAAATTGGCTGATTCAGGTGATGAATGGGGGCTTGCAGGTTGTCATTGGCAGTGGGGTCTGTGTTGGAAAAATGTACGCTTTCAGTGGAACAATACCCAAAGCCACAAACTCCCATATTGTTTGAGGAATTACGTTACGGGCAGCTAATCCAAAAATGAAGGGCTTTTGCCAGGAACTGTGGCCAGCCCCTCCCTGTGGAAGGCTGGGTGGCAAGAGTGGTGACCTCGGGGGGATCCACCAGACCCCAGTGGCCACCCAGCAGGCCGCCTCAGGGCAGTTTCCAAAGGCTGGTCCACTGGGGATTACAGGCGTATTCCGGGTTATTTTCACATGGCGTTTTTGGAATGCAGGGCTCCTGCAGGCCCCATGAGCTCTGGGTGCAGCAGTCTAGGTGTTCCGGCCTCCACAGCAGGCCAGACAAGGTACATAGTCATCCTACAGCCCAAACAGTTTGGGTAATTGCTCTTAGGCACCCTAAATCCACCTTCATTGTCAAGTGGGATAACCTGGCTGCTGTTAAACACCTCTCCTAAATCCGGTGACAGATCTAAGGTGGTAAGTAGTTAACTGCCACTGTCCTGGGATCATTCTGCAGGCATTGCTTTTGTTTGTAGACATCCGTCATTTCATTGTTGATCTGCTGGCTTTGGGATTTTGTTAGCAAGGACAGCGAAAGAGAATGGCCAGGGAAATTAATTAGCTGACTCAGACTTCTGTGGAATGAAAGGAAACAAAATGTAAAAAGGTGATAACTTATCCTCTTCAGTTGACTCTCAATTGAGGCGAAAAATCAAAGTACATTATTAGTTGCATTGTCTTTATAATCAGCTAAATACATTTTCTATTTTCCATCATGATTTCTTCTTTGACCCATTGGGTATTCACAAGTATACCTCTCAGCAAACAGGTGGCATCTTCTAGTAAATCATTTGATGTTTCTAGCATAATTGCAGGTCAGAGAACATACGTGGTATGATTTCAGACCTTTGAGATGTGTTGAGACTTGCTTTAGAGTCCAGCATTTAGTCATTTTTGTGAATATTCTACCTATACTTGAAAAGAATGTGTGCACTGCAGTTGTATTCTGTGGCGTTCTCTGTATGTCAAGTAGGTGACGTTTGTTCATGTAGCATTCCAATTTTCTATATTTTTATTGATTTTTTGGGTCTGTTTGCTCAGTTACTGAGAGAGGTGAGTTAAAAATCTCCAACCTTGATTGTGGCTTATCTCTTACTCCTTTTAGATCTCTCAGTTTTTGCTTTGTAGATTTGGAGGCTACGTTATTAGGTACATACAAATTTAGAATTGTTTTATCTTTCTGGAATATTGGCTGTTATCATGATGAAAATCCTCTTTATCTCTCATAATTATTTTTGCCTTAAAGTCTACTTTGTCTCATATTAATGTAGCTACACCAGGTTTCTTTTTGTTGGTGTTTATGTGATGTATCTTTTTCTGTCTTTCTCCTTTCAACATTTCTGTTTCCTTATATTTCAGGCGTGTCTCTTTTAACCAGTGCACTAATAGTTTTTTTTTTATCTGCTCTTTCAATTGAAGTTATCTTTAAACATGAGTATCTTAGATTAGTTACAATGCTGTTTTTTTATATTTCTCACATGTATTTTTTAATTGAAGTATAGTTGATTTACAATCTTACATGCATTTAAACTTGGTTGTTTGAGTCTAATTTCATGAAATGGAAAAATTACAGCCAGAAATAAGAGTCTACTGGTACCTGAATTTGTTTCCTTGAAAGCTCTGTGGTTCCCATTACTGTTTTCAAGTCTGTGTCTGATGATTCTCTTGTCTGGATTCCCATGGGTCTATTTCAAGCACACTGTCCTGTCTCCTCATGTACTTGGTTATTTTTGATTGAGTGCTGGGCATCATGTTGAAAAACTAGAGAGAATTTGAAACTAAGATGGTGGTGTCACATCCCCCATGTTTGCTTCTGGTTGTCAGCCCTCACCCTGGGCAGGCTCTGAATTCCAGTTTCTCTCCTCCCAGCCTCATGAACCAAGAAAGCTTTGCACAGCTATCAGCCTCAGCTGTGCCTTACAGAACCCGCTGACAACCATATGGCAAAGCACTAAGCTTACTTCTGCAGATTCCCATTTTCTCCCTGGTCGTGCTTCTGTAACTTGCAGGGACTTGGGTCACTTTGATGCCTCAGACAGGTGTGCTTTAACATTTTGTCTCATTTTCCTAGGTGTTCTCAGGAGGAGGGTTGGTCCAAACTACCCAGTCCTTCACTGGGGAAAGGGAAACATGATCTCAGCATTGCCCCGGCTACATTTTCTTAAAACGTGAACATCGTCCAGTTATAATGCTGATTTCTGTTTTTTTCATTCATATATTTGAACATGGTGGCCTGAATCTTGTCTCATAAGATGAAACATTTACATCCAAAAATAAGAGCCCAATAGTCACCTGAATCTGTGGTTGTTCCCCTTACTTAAGTCCAACGGGCTTTATCTTACTTGACCTCTGTCAACGTTCGATACTTCTCACTATAGAAGAAGGCATGTAATTCTGAAGAGTGTTACAGTCAACGGCAAATTAAACTTTGCCTAATTTTTAAGTCTATCTTTGATCCAGTGCCCTGTGATAAGTCTGTTTGCGTGGCTTTGTTACTTAAGTGATTGCAGTGTATTTTGTATTTTGTCATCATCTCCTCAATGACTAGTGTAGCTCTCCCCATCCTACAGATCCTGAACAACTACGTCCAGTTTGAGGTGTCCCACGGCCCCTCAGATGTGGTGTCCATGAGACTGTCCAGGTCACGCGTGGCTGACGGGGAGTGGCACCACCTGTTGATAGAGCTGAAGAGTGCCAAGGAGGGCAAAGACATCAAGTACCTGGCGGTCATGACCTTGGACTATGGTGTGGACCAGGTGAGTGGGCACCTGCACCCCCTTTGGAACAGACCCCTTCACTGGGAAACCGCTAGCACATCCCAGTGTAGCTGTACCACGGTACATAATGTATCACATTATGTACATCACAGTGCTACATGGGTTTTTTGTTGTTGTTGTTGTTGTTTTTAATTTTTATTTATTTATTTATTTTTGGCTGTGTTGGGTCTTCATTGCTGCATGCGGGCTTTCTCTAGTTGTGGCTCACAGGCTCTAGGCAGGCGGGCTTCAGTAGTTGTGGCTCGCGGGCTTAGTTGCTCCGCAGCATGTGGGATCTTCCTGGACCAGGGATCGAACCCATGTCCCCTGCATTGGCAGGCGGATTCTTATACGCTGCACCACCAGGAAAGCCCAGACCCCTTCACTGGGCCTGTGGGAAAACAGAGCGACCCCTCCAGGTGTCAGGCCCTGCCAGAGCCCTTGTGGATTTGCAGAAGCGCTTTCTGGGCTTCCCTGAATTCGGGTCTCATGTTCCTCCTATGCTGAGGACACTGGAATCTGCACCTCATCCCCTTTCCAGGTGGTCAGCTCCTGGCGTCTGGCGCTGGACTTGGTCCATCTGTGCGTTCCACCTTGATGCCCTCAGTGCCTTCAGCAGAGGTTTCTTTTAGCAAAGGTGGCTTGCGCCACAGCTGCACGCTCAGTGCTGTGCCTCGGGGTACAGAGATGGATATGGGTGGGGGAGCAATGAGATCCAGGTTCCAGAGGGGGCTGTGGGACACCAGAGAGGTTTGCACATCCCAGATGGGCAGGTGGCATTCCAGGCAGGACGACTCAGAGAACGCTTGCTGAACCCCGCTGGATTTCCAGGGTTTGCAGCCAGGTAACAGGAGGCATCTTTACAGGACCCCCACGTGCTTCGGGGGCTACTTGTGATTCCTGAGTGCTTTTGGAGTCCAGGCTCACCTTACACCTGGTTCTGAGAGTAAACTGCCGTGTTCTACATGTGCACCTTCCTGAGCCTAAGGATCCAGCTGAGACTCTTCTAGATTCCTGCCCCTGTGGACGTGTTTTCCACTCGCTGCCACTTTCTAGTTTGTCAAGCTTTTTCACGCAGTGGCTTGTTGGCGGTGCCCACGACAGAGATAGAAGGGTTGCCCTCATCCCTCCAGATACCCATCTTGGCTGGGCTGGGACATGGACACATGTCCTCTGACTGCTTCCTGCACCCTGCCCGTCACACACAAACAGCCGTGTTCTCCATGGAGAAGGCTGAGCCGGGCCCTCGGTTTGGAGGCACAGACGTCCTCAGGCTGTGAGGGGCTTGCCGGTGCGACTGCATTTTAGCCTTTGAGCGCATTCTTTCCAGCCAGATGTTTCCAGATGGTGGATGCAGCCCCTCTCTTTGCACAGGACACGGTGCAGATCGGGAACCAGCTTCCTGGGTTGAGGATGAGAAGCCTCATCGTGGGTGGCGTGTCTGAAGACAAGGTCTCCGTGCGCCGCGGTTTCCGGGGCTGCATGCAGGTACCCTCCCCGAGCCCGACCCTGGCCCACCGCATCCTGCTCAGGGACGGCCAGCACCACAGTTGGTGTCCTTCGTCATCCTGTTAGTTTTCAGTAAATGAATAACTTCTCTAATCGCCAACCCAGCTTTAACAAACCCAGTTTCCCGCTTAGAGCCCTCCTCTCCCACGCTTCCCCTCGAGTTCCCCTCACAGCCACGCCACGGTTGGCCCCCAGCAGCTCTGTCTTCATGTCACTTCCAGAACCTGCCCCTCGCTGCCTGCACCAGCCCCATCCCGTCCCCACCCCCCCACCCCGTGCTCACCTGGGCGGGTCCCACGCTCATCCCCTAGACCAGGTGTTCTAGCAGCAGCCGGAGTGAAGCTGTTTTAAAGTAGTTGAGCCCATGTCTCCCTGCTTCTGCCTGTGCCCCCAAACCCCAGCCCCACTGCAGGGAAATAAATCCTTAGCCTTCCCCTGCGCCCCCGCCCCGCCCCCGGGTGATCTGGCCCCGAGGTGCCTCGCACAGGTGGCCCTCCACCCGGGACGCCCTCGGCACCTCCCAGGAGCTGCCCTGCTCACTTTCATCAGCGGCCGTGCTCGCCCATCATCCTCATTATTTTTTCTCCGTGACCCTCACCATGGAATTATCGGAATATGGAATCATTCCGTCTTCATTCCGGGTGGCCTGTCCCCCTGCCTGGGATCCGCACCGGGGGCGAGCAGAAGCGCCCCTCATCCCTGCCATCCCCCCACCGGTCCCAGCCCTTTCGATAAATGAGGCATAGCTTTTAAAACAAGGGACCCAAGAGAATTTGGGGTTCTCTTAACCCCTGGTTACCTTCTGGGGTTCCTCCAGCCCCAAGGTCCCAGCACCAACTCTGGCTGCCCTTTTTTAACACAGGGTGTGAGAATGGGGGAGACGGCCACCAATATCGCCACACTGAACATGAAGGACGCCCTCAAGGTCAGGGTGAAGGATGGCTGTGACGTGGAGGACCCCTGCTCCTCCAGCCCCTGCCCTCAGCATAGCCACTGCCACGACACCTGGGACGGCTACTCCTGCATCTGCGACAGAGGTGGGCGCCCACAGCCCCGCATTCCTGGTGCCCGTCGGTGGAGGGCGACCCCTTTGGTGTTTAAAACACACTGTGGAAAGCCGAGTTGGGTGGCGGCTCCCCCATCACCTCTCTGGGGGCCTGGGGCGCCCTGAGCTTTGTTTCGTAACTAAGGAGTGGCCCTGTGTCCTGTGTCGTCTTCACATGGGGGACAGGGGACACTCCCGGTTGGATCCTCAGGGCACATACTGAGATGAGGGAGAGTCTGTGAAAGGCGCACATTTGAAAAATAATATGTTCAGTGGTTGCCTCTGAATTTTGAGGTGATGTGGCTGTCCTCAGCTGGTACCCACCCACTGTGAGCCCTCCCGGGGGGCCTGGGAGGCAGGCCCTCATCTCTGCGTTTCCAGGTCTGACCCCCCGAGTGTCCGTGCTTCCCGTGACTCTGAGAGGCTTTGCCACTTTCCTCTGCAGAGTAGCATGGAAAGTCGAGGCTTGGGGAAGCCGCAGATTGCTAGCACATCCTAACACAGAGGGTGTCGCTCCGGAAAGCGGACTCGCAAAGCCAGATCCTGGGGTGGGCTAACTCTGGCCTGTCCCCGCAGGGTACTTTGGAAGGAAGTGTGTGGACGCGTGTCATGTGAACCCCTGCAAGCACGTGGCAGCCTGCGTGCACAGCCCCGACTCCCCGCGGGGCTACGTGTGTGAGTGTGGGTCCGGCCACTACGGGCAGTACTGCGAGAACAGGTGAGAGTACGCCCTCGCTTTCAGGGTCCACGTGGCCACTTCTCCTCCTGACCTGTTCTCTCCTCTTTGCTATTTAACCCCCAAATACATATGGTTCAGGATAACAAGGACATATTTTTTTCAATTTGGCATGAAATAAATGAGAATCCGGTTGGGCATCTTGCAGTAACCCCGCTGAGCATGTTTCCACCCCAGAAACGCACAGCACACCTCATTTATCAAGAGCCCAGCTGTGCACAGAGCAGGCAGTCGCTGAGATACGGGAAGATGAGTGTAATTACAGAAAACACTTTATCTTTCAAGCCGGGAGTGGCAGTCATCTCTGCCGTGCACGTGGTCCTGGTGTAATTCATTGGGGGCATCTTGCTCTCCAGGGCCCTGCAGTCCAGGTGTGTAGTCACCACAGGATGAGCACTTTCTCCCAGATGGGGCCACGAGGTACTTCACACACCAAGACTCCAGCCCCTTTGGGAGGTGATGCAGTCAAGGTTGATAGTCCTTGGCCAGTGCTGGGCCGTCCTGGTGCAGGAGCCGCGTGGTGCCAGCCTGCTCCGCCTGGCCGGGACACCTCGCTCTGCTCTTTGTCCACTGGGGACTGGAGTGTGTGCTGTAACCCACCCCCCATGATCCGGATGCAGCCACCGCCCTCGGCACCGCACAGCCCATTGGATGATGGCGGGTTGGGAGTCAGCGAGGCTGAAGGAGGGGGCGTTCCAGGGGGGACACCGAGGGGGCAGGGCCGGAGGGCAGTGATGGGATGAGACTGGTCTAAGGAGCTCAGCGGGCGGGTCCCGGGCAGAGCTGGCGCATGCCATCCCAGCATGTTCTGCACTGGGGAGACGCACAGGCCTGGGTAGAGGGCCTGCCTGCAAACCAGGAACAGAGCTTGGCTTTGTAGAGGCCGCAGGGGCCCTGCAGAAAAGGGGCAGGATCAGGTCTAGGTGTCAGAGCGCCCCCAGCCCACAGGTGGAGTGTGGTGGAAGCAGACGGAAGCCAGAGGCAAAGGGACCAGCTGGGAGGCCGTGCGGCGTCCCCAAGGGACGTGCGGCAATGCCCGCAAGGCAGGGCTGAGGAGGCAGCGAGAAGGAGTATGACACCGAGCCTCTGGGATCCCCACACTGTTGAGGTAGATCCATCAACACTAGCCTGGAGCCCCAGCCCATCCTGGTCGTTGTTATGCACCTAGTGTGTACACAGTCAGTACTTAATAATTGCTGGTTAGGTGAACAAGTGAGTAGGAGAGGTTCATGGCTGGCAGGTGGGCGGATGGAATGCCGTTAGCCAGGATAGTAAACACAGGGCAGCGGTTCATTTCGTGGAGCCTGAAGGACACTTGTGGGGCATCCCCAGGCAGACAGGTCAGCAGCGGACACTCAAGTGAGCGGTCAGGTGGGGAGTGGGCGTAGGGTGACAGCAACAGGCAGTGGCCACCACCAGGCGGGGCAGGGAGGAGCCTGGCCTCAGCACCGTGGAGGTCGCCTGTCTCAGGGTCTGCCCGGGCAGCTCGAGAGGTCAGGACTAGGCAGGTCTGACGGTTCTGAGCCCCCCGTGTCCAGCCCAGGGCTGCTCTGAGCTGACTGAAGCAGGCTCCACATCCCAGGAAAGGCTGCTCCCAGCATCCGTGGGGATGTGGCCAGCATTTGACCCAGGGGACCTGGGAGGCATTGATGCTGCCGGCCCCACCGGTCTCGTGCTGGCAGATGCCTGGGACCTGGGAGAAGGTTGCCCAGGGCAGCTGGGCTTGGTCTGCGCCGGGTGGGGCTGGGTGAAGAGCCAGTCTGACAGTTGGGTTAGTTGTCCCTGAGCGCCTTCCCTCGTGGCCAGGCGTCATGGTGTAGGGGTGCTGAGCAGAGAGAACTTCCTGACATGGTGCTCATAGGAAGCTGGGTTTGGGGCACTCACCTGCATCTTGCAGGTGGAAGAAAAAAGTGAGCAAACAAATTATTTTAAAATAACAGTATTGTAGGTAGAACCCTTCCAGATGTGGGGCCCCGGAAGGCTGGGCATAGGTCATAAAATGCTAAGTCCTGCAGGTGGGGGCCAGCAAGGGGGCAACAGACCACTCAGGGGGGCGGAAGGTACCCAGAACTAGTCCAGCCGAGGCCCAGGCCTCCATCAGCCCTCTCGTTCCAAGAAGGGCAGTTCTGTACACCTTCCATCTGCCGTCTGATTTCCCAACAGGATCGACCTTCCATGCCCCAGAGGCTGGTGGGGGAACCCTGTGTGCGGGCCTTGCCACTGTGCTGTCAGCAAAGGCTTCGACCCTGACTGCAACAAGACCAACGGGCAGTGCCAGTGCAAGGTGAGGCCCGGCCACGGGCGGACAGCAGGGACCCAGGGAGACGGCGGGGCATGCACACGCACACACCCGCCCACATGTCTACCTGGACACGAGCACACACACACTTGGGTACTCACAGGGTTCTCTGTGGGTGAACACAGCTTACAGGTTCTCACCTGTAAGCTGGCTCAGCCCCACACACGGTCATGGGAAGCCAAGCAATTTCTGTGAGTTTGACTCATCTTCGTCACCAAACATGGTTCTCCTGGTTGGCCATTTTCCTGGTCTTTTATCAAACCACTCAATGATGACCAACATTTTAAAAAAATATTTAATTAGTTAATTTGCCTGCTCCGGGTCTTAGTTGCGGCACGCAGGATCGTTGCCGCGTGCGGGATCTTTAGTTGCGGCATACGTACTCTTACTTGCAGCATGTGGGATCTAGTTCCCTGCAGGGATTAAACCCGGGCCCCCTGCATTGGGAGTGCGGAGTCTTAGCCCCTGGACCGCCAGGGAAGTCCCCAGTGATGACCAACATTTAAAATATGAAAAGCTTTGCCCACTGCCTCGCCTCGGGTGCCTGTCATTCTTGTGCACGGCCGCAGTGTTCTCAGCCCAAAGCACAGGGAACCCCGGCCCTCTTGGCCTCCCAGAAAACTCCACGTACCTTCAGAATGTTGTGTCGACAACTGCCGTGAGCTGCCGGTAACTTGAAGCCCAAAGGAAAATTCTATGTGTCACAGTAGCCGCTCGGAGGGACATGCTGTCCCGCGGCCAGGCTTGCTGACCCAAGAGGGGAGCCTGCCGTCATGGCGCCCTCTGATGCTCCCCGGCTCCCTGTCTGACATGCGTTGTGTCCCGTGTGTTCCACTGTGCCTCCGATGTCACCTGAAAAATCATAAGGGCCCTAGCAGATCGGGACCACGCAAACCACATGGTGTGAGGTGGCGGTCATGGCATTGGTGGGGCGCAGGGCAGGAGGAAAGTGAGGAGGGTACTTGGGGGAAACATGCCTAGGGTTTTTTTTTTCATCAAAAATTATAGAAAATGCAGAAAGGCCTGTAAAACAGTGACAGTGATACCGTGTGCCCTCCCAGGGTGACTGCTCACATGCAGTGCCTCCTCAGGGACTGAAAGACACACAGTTGGAGCCCCCTGTGGGACAGTTCCGTGTCCCTGCCTGACACAGAAGCCTCTGTCACTGGCCACAAGTCTGCCCAAGTCACAACCTGTCCCAGTTTTCAGCTGGGGACCCTTGGACCTTGGGAAGCCAAGTGTCCTGGCAAGGGCAGTGTGGCCAGTGAATGGCCAAGCTGGGCATAAATCCAGGACTTTCCAGAACTGAAGCCCATGCTCTTGACCATCAGCTTGCCCTGCCCAGTGACACATGTTCAGGTGGCTTTTAATTTCTCACAATTAAAAAAAACAAAACACCTCCATCAGCCATCCTGGTACCCTTGTGCATAGATCTCCATTTGAATCTCTGATCCTTTTTAGGACAGATGGTGGCTCACGGTAAGTGTTTGCTGAGATGTGAGAGAGGGCGTGTCTTCCTGGAGGACACACCTGCCCCATCCGCTCTGGGGGCCCCAGACGCCGCTGGCCTGGAGGCCGTGGGTGGAGGACAGCCGGGCTGGCCAGGGAGCCGGGTGGGAACCCTGATGTTGCTCAGGAAACGCCCTCCAGGTGTAGGTTGTCTGCGGTGTCTGACGTCCAGCCTCTGCTTCTGGCTCTTGCAGGAGAATTACTACAGGCCCCCGGGGCAGGACACCTGCCTGCCATGTGACTGCTTCCCGCACGGCTCCCACAGCCGCGCGTGCGACATGGACACTGGCCAGTGCAGCTGCAAGCCTGGCGTCATTGGCCGCCAGTGCAACCGCTGCGACAACCCTTTTGCCGAGGTCACCATCCTCGGCTGCGAAGGTCCGCGTTGCCCTTGACCCTCTCAGGCTGTATGGCAGGGACAGGCCACTGTGTGTCTGCGTGTGTGTGTGCGTGTGCACGTGTGTGTCTGCTTGTGTGCACGTGTGTCTGCGTGTGCATGCATGTGTGTGGTGTGTGCGTGCGTTTACATGCACGCATGCGTGCGTGTGTCTACGTGTGCGCATGTGTGTGCGTGTGCGTGTGTGTGCACCCCACACTCCTGGGGCATGGTGGGGGCGCCTGACAGCCTCCTGGTCCAGCTGTGTCTGCTTGGCCTTCTGTCCACTGGCCCGTCAGGAGGCGTGGGTCAGAGCCTGCGTCCCCCCTCCCCCTGTTCTAACACCGATGGGGGGATGCGAGGGGTCCGCTTCTTGGTGGGGGCGGGGCCTCCGTCCAGGAGGATCGTGTGGAGCACGCTGCACGTCTGTGTGCATGGCTGAGCGCCTTCTCCCCTCTGTACCCCAGTGATCTACAACGGCTGTCCCAGAGCATTTGAGGCTGGCATCTGGTGGCCGCAGACCAAGTTCGGGCAGCCGGCCGCAGTGCCGTGCCCTAAAGGGTCTGTGGGTAAGTACCGCGGGGTGTGGCCTGTGGCATCCATTCCAGGTGGGACGTTAGACGGAGGCGTGCGGCTTGCGGGAGGGCCGGCCGAGGCGTCGGAACTCACCGGCTGTTCCGTGTTGAAAGAGTTCCTTTAGCCAAAGTGATCGAGGGATAAGATGACTTTTTCCTCAGTCGTACATGATAAAACCTGGAAAGAGCACAATGAAAATACAAAGAGCCTAGTGGCTGGGATGGGGACGGTGGCGGGAGGCTCGCACAAGCCGCCTCACCGCTCGCAGCATTGGCACCTCATCATAAAACGGGGATGGTAGCTGCGTCTGGCTGCAGGGGGCCAGGGGAGGTCTAGTGAGTCAGTGCAGAGAAAGCACCAGCCCGGAGTGGGATCCGGGTGGGCTTGCAGCGCATGTGGACACGGTGGGTGCTCGATGGATCACTCAGCCGATTTCTCTTTTCACGGACTCGCTCAGGTGTCCACCCACAGTTGCTGGGCAGCTCAGGCCAACGGTAAGGCCTGGTTGTGAACGTCAGGCATCTGTCAGCGTGTTCCCAGGTCTGAGGGCAGAGCAGTGTTGGCTCCGTGGCTAAGGCACCTGCTGGCCCTGGGCCAGCCGAGAGCTTCATTCACAGCTCAGCCTTCAGGCTTGGCGGGTCCTTCTCTGTTCCCTAGGAAATGCGGTCCGGCACTGCAGCGGGGAGAAGGGCTGGCTGCCCCCAGAGCTCTTTAACTGCACCACCATCTCCTTCGTGGACCTCAAAGCCATGGTAGGCTGCACCCTGGGGACGTGCAGGAAGAGGGTGGGCTTCCAGGCCGCCGGGTCATGCTGGTCCCAGGCTGGGCGGGGCCTGGGGACAGCACATCTGTTCGGGGCACCGTGGCAGCAATCTCCTCTTCCCTTTCCAGATCCCACCCTGCGTCTGGTTCTGCAGACTCAGAGTCCCCACGTCCAAGCCCCCCACCCTGCCATCCGCCCATGACTCACGGTGTCATACTCTCTCCCTTCTTCCACCTGGTGTCTTTTTCCAAGTGCTTTTTAGCCTGACAGACCCTCCTTTTTTGTGCCACGGCCATCAGCCCAAGTTCATTTTGGGGCTTGGGAATTTTTTTGTGTGTGTGTGTGGTACGCGGGCCTCTCACTGTCGTGGCCTCTCCCGTTGCGGAGCACAGGCTCCGGACGCGCAGGCTCAGCGGCCATGGCTCATGGGCCATGGCTCATGGGCCCAGCCGCTCCGCGGCATGTGGGATCCTCCCGGACTGGGGCACGAACCCGTGTCCCCTGCATCGGCAGGCGGACTCTCAACCACTGCGCCACCAGGGAAGCCCAGGGCTTGGGGATTTTTAAAATTCTTTTCTGACAAGGGTATTTCCACTGGAAAGTAGTGGATTCTGAGTCAGGGGAGGGGCCCAGGGCCGACCTGGCGCTTGTTCCCCGACCCAGAACGAGAAGCTGAGCCGGAACGAGACGCGGATGGATGGTGACCGGTCTCTGTGGCTGGCCCGGGCGCTGCGCAACGCCACACGGCACACGGACGCACTCTTTGGCAATGACGTGCGGACGGCCTACCAGCTGCTGGGCCGCGTCCTGCTGCATGAGAGCAGCCAGCAGGGCTTCGAGCTGGCGGCCACGCGGGACACCGACTTCCACGAGGTAGGAAGGCGGCAGGCAGAGAACCCCACACGTCCAGGGGTGAGCTGGACCGGGGACCCTGGCTCGGTCGTGGAAGGTCATCTGGCCCAGTGTCCTCAGGGCAAGACTGCCCTTTTCAGATGTGAGCCCAGGCCAGTTCAGTGACCAGCAAAAGGGTTTCCAAGTGTTAGGAGGGTCTTGGCAAAGGGACAGACCTGACGGTGATGACAGTGGTGCCGCTGTCAGCTGACCACTGCGTGCACGCCAGTGTCCTGGGGGCTACAGGAATCGGCCCACTTATACCCACACACATCCTGTATGAAGCTTAGCTGTCGCCCTGCTTTACAATTAAGGAAGCTGAGGCACAGGGAACCAAGGACACACAACCCATAAGAGGGGGGGCGCCAGGACCCCCCCGCAAACTCTGAGATCCTGCTCTCACATGGCTTGATGCCTCCTCCTGCAGAGACAGTCCTGTTTTGTCTTTAAGTGATCAGGCCCTGAGACGTGTCTCTTTAGCATAACCCGCGAGGAGGCTCGTTCATCCAGTTTATAAGCCACTCTTGCCAGGGGTGCGGGTGAGGCATGGCATTGCCTGGTGCTTCCTCTTCACTCCTCTCTAAGGCCTCCCCGTCCACATAGAGCCCCCAGGGACCTCCCCTGTCCCTGCAGAGCCCTCAGCGCCTTGGCAGTGTTCCCGCACCTGTATTTCAATCCAGGTCTGAGAGTTTGGACCCAGGGAGTTTGTTCCCACTTCCGGTTCTTTGCAAACAGAAGTTTTCCGTCCTGGTTTCCATCTGGGTTGTGGCCCCTGAATCCCCGTGACAGCCCGAGTGTCCCCCCCACGCTGCCCCCTATCCATCTGAGGTGTTCAGGGCGGGAGCATCACCCGAACTGGAACGCGCAGCGCGTCCTCGGCTGCCTTGCTGTGGGCTTAGCGACGGGTTGGCCGTTCCCAGGCCAGGCTCTCCTGGTGGGACTGGGGGTTCTGATGTAACGGGGGGCGTCTCCGCACGCCTGCCCCCCTTTGTGTCTCGGGGTGCCCACGGTGAAACCCCCTGCAAGGTTTCCCCTGACACGTGTCTCCTGCCTTGGAGATGAGACCACAGCCTCTCGCGGCTTCTGATCCTGGCCCGGCCTGGTCCTGTGACCTAAAGGCTCTCTGGAGCCTGGGCCCCAGCGTGTCAGCCAGGCCTCTGCTGGCCAGCCGCTCACATGAGCTGAGCGCTGTCTGTCTGTCTGACCAGGACATCGTCCAGGCGGGCAGCGCCCTCCTGGCCCCGGGCACCAGGGCCGCGTGGGAGCAGATCCAGCGGAGTGAGGGGGGCACCGCACAGCTGCTGAGGCACTTCGAGGCCTATTTCAGCAACGTGGCCCGAAACCTGCGGAGGACCTACCTGCGGCCCTTCGTCATCGTCACCCCCAACATGAGTGAGGCTGTGGGCCCGGCGGGGGGGACGGTGGAACCCCGGGGCCCGTCTCAGGTGCAGTCCCCCTCGGGCATCTCTGGGAGAAGGGTTGACGCTGGCAGGATCTTGGTGGTCCTCTTGCCTTCAGAACTAGGTGTGGGGCTGCCCGGGAGAGTGGGCTGGAGGGTCTGGCGGCAGGTCCAGCCTCCGGGCTCACCCAGAGGCACAGACCCTGGGAGAGGGACGGGGACAGGCAGTTGGCACCTGTCGGAGGGGGAACCCCCTCCCCGGGCCGGGAGCCGAGCCACCAGCAGAGCCAACGCTTGTGGACCGAGTCACCCCGAGGGCCCAGGACGTGCTGCTTGGGGGTCAGGAGTTGAACGTCAGCTTCCTTCCTGGGGAGGAAGCCCTGGTGGTAGAAGCAGCCCTACCCACCCAGACATAGCAGCAGAGTCCCTGGAGCGGGGGCCCGTCCTACAGGCAGGGGCTGCTGGTTTTCTCCTCCCGTGACTGTTTACTTAGCACCCCCGTGGGGGCTCGGGCAGGACCCAGGGATTGCCCCTTCCCAGGGAATCGCCCCTTGAGTTAGCCGATTATCTGTCGCCAGAAGGGCCTGAGCCTTGAACCCAGGTGCGGCGGCATCCCTGGCATGAACTCTCAGGCTCCCAGGGAGGGGCCCTCACTTCCTGACTAGAAGACGTTCGGGCTGGTCTGCACCTCCCAGGCCCACCTGAGCCCAGGATGCCATCTGCCTTGCATTGGGGTGGAGGTGGGCTTGGGAACCCGTCATCACTGGGGCAGGACAGAAGGGTGAGCGCCCGGCATTCCGGCCTCTGTCCCGAGAGAGGGTCTGGCAGAGCTGGCCTGCAGACTCTTGGGGACGGACAGGACACGGGCGCCTGACGGGCACCTGGTGTAGCCGTTGCCCCCCAGCCCCTTCCAGAGACTTCAGGCAGGTCCCGGCCAAACCTCTGGCCCGCCTCTGCCCGCACACCCCTCCAGTGTCCTTCTCTGATGCCCTGTGGTTGGGACCATCGCCCCTGCACTGGGCCGAGAGCTTCCTTCTTGGTTCTCCCGGTGCTCGGGCCACAGGCCAGCCCTGTCCATCCTCCCAGTCCTTGGGGCCAGTGGCCCCTGCCTCCCGTGTTCCAGGGCTCCCACCCGCCCTGGTCCTGAGCGCCTCAGGTGGGAGCACAGCCCTTGCCTATGCAGTGAATTGAGGGCGCCCTTTGTATTGGGGGTGTTGGAAAAACGGCTCAGTGGGAAGACCTGGGGGGTCGCCCTGGAGCCTGCAGGGCTGACTGCCAGCAGGGACACAGCTGCAGGGAAATGACACGCCCATGGGGGGGAGCCGGGGGGGGCGCCTCCTGAGCTCCCCGAGACCCCCGGTAAGGCACCAGGCTATGTGACTCAGCAGGAAGTGGAGGTAGGTTCTGTTGAAAGGTGATCGGGGACAGCCGTCCTGGTCGGTTTGAAAACAGCACGGGTCCGGGCAGGCTCTCTGCGGGAGGGGCTGGGAGCCGCGTGTGACGGAGGCGCCTGTGTCCGCAGTTCTCGCCGTCGACGTCTTCGACAAACTGAACTTCACGGGAGCCTGGGTGCCGCAGTTGGAGCACCTGCGGGGCGAGGTCCCCAAAGACCTGGAGTCCTCGGTCTTCTTCTCGGAGGACTTCTTCAAACCACCCGAGAGGAAAGGTAAAGCTGCTAAGACACGACGGCTGCCCTTGGGGGCGGCAGGTGGAGGAGGGCGGGCCTCTGTGGTGCCACAGGGGGAGGGGGTCCGCTGTCGTCGCAGCGCCACCTGCGTGTGCACATCTGCCCTGCATCCAGCCGCCTGTTTGCTGGCGTCAGACGGAAAGGCAATGGTGGGGTGTTTCTTAAAAAACTTGGGCTAATTTATAATGGGATGAACGAGTGAACACCTAAATTGTGCGTGAGGTTGTCTTCCTTGTGCAGTGAAAAGCTGCCTCTCCGTGGATGTAAAATTTTTAGACTCCTCCCCGAGCCCCCCCACCACCACCAAAACCCAACCAGAGCCGTCTGTGTGCAGTTCTCCAATCCTGGGTTAGGACTCTAATACCACACGGCTTAAACATGTTGAATTTTCTTAAAGTATTTTTCACAGATCCACTCAAGCTACTGAAAATGTCTCCCCCAAGGTAGGAGCCTGAAGACATAAAATTCTGTAACGGACACTTAAAAATTTGAAGGGTTTTAGTAAATTCATTTCGTCAGTTTCATGGGTATTATTCAGGCATCTTAAAAACTTTTAAAGAGGGTTTTACACTGATGTAGGATCAAGCTTGACAACTGACCCCATCTTACAAATTGTATTTATTTGGGATTGATTTGGGTTTTCAACATTCAGCAGTCTCTTTGGTCCATAGTTATCCTCAGAATAGTGATATACAGTCATCACCCCTTTATCTGTGGTTTCTGAGTTTTCAGTTACTCAAGGTCAACCATGGTCTGGAAAATTCCAGAAATAAACAATTCATGTTTTAAATTGCGTGCAGTTCTGAGTAGCTCGTTGCAAGTTTACTCCATCCCACCTGGGGTGTGAATCATCCCTTTGTTCAGCGTATCCCTGCCCTTTGGTCACTTAGGTGATCAGATCGACTGTCAAAGTATCACAGGGCTTGTGTTCAAGTGACCCTTATCTACCTAATATTACGACCTCAGAGCAAAAATAGTGATGCTGGCAAGTCAGCTGTGCCAAAGGGAAGCCACGAAGCGCTTCCTTTAAGTGAAAGGGTGAAAATTCTCGACTCAGTAAGGAAAGAAAAATCATACGCTGGGGTTGCTAAGATCCACGGTAAGAACGAATCTTCTCTCTGTGAAATTGTGAGGAAGGAAAAAGAAATACATGCTAGTTTGCCATTGTACCTAAAACTGTAAAAGTTACAGCCACAGTGCATGATAAGTGCTTAGTTAAGATGGAAAAGGCATTAAGTTTGTACAATAAGGTATTTTGAAAGAAAGAGAAAGACCACATTCACATAACTTTTAACACAGTGTATAGTTGTAATTGTTCTGTTTTATTATTGGTTATTGTTGTTTTCTTAATGTGCCTAATTTACAAATTAAGCCTTATCCTAGGTGCGTATGTATAGGAAAAAATATAATATATAATAGTGTTTGTAATATCTGCAGTTTCAGGCATCTACTGGGGCTCAGCCCTGGGGCTTGGCTCCGAGCCTCTGCCCACCTCTCACCCGCCCCCTCAGGCTTCGCCAGGCTTATGTCCTCCTTCCTCAGACACTGACCTTCTCCCCTTGGTCCAGATCCCTTCTTTGCCCTGACTCCCTCCTAGGCAGGCTCTCCAGCCCTTGTCCCAGGCAGCATGTGTGCGTGTTGCCTGTTCTACTGGGGCAAGGTACCCCCGGATGCTTTGCCCAAGGGGGGCCTCCGATACCCACTTGCTGGCTGACTGGTTAGCTGGAGACACGATGGGCCAGTCGAGTCGTGGAAGAAACTGGGGCTTTAGACCCATCGATGTGTCTGGGGCCAGGAGCAGACATGGGGAAGGGGTGTGTGTGCTCTGGGGTCATGGTCATGACACGCTCCCGAGAGGCCACCCCGCTGCAGGGTGCTGTCTGGTGTCCCGGCCGCAGCCTCTCACTTGATGCCCCCGGGAGGTGACAGCCCTGCTGGATCAGGGGGCCTGGAGCCCGGCCCAGGGCGACTGAACAGAGGCAGTGAAGCCAGGCGGTGGGAGGCTTCGGGAGCACCGAGTCAGCGTCCTTATGGGGCCCCGCTTTGTGGGACTTCACAGGATGGGGGAGCGGGTAGACGCACTTGCTGCTGAAGATGATAACATCAGCTCGTCAAGTCCGAGCCCTCGACAGGGAGACGTCTGTCTCAAGTCAGGGTGGGGGCCTGGGAGGATCACCCAGCCTGGGGGAGCATCGGGCCCTCCACTCAGAAAGCCCACAGCCTGCGCTGCCCTCACCCAGAGGAAGAGCCGGAACAGCCCAGTTAGGTGACTGGCCAGCCAGAGCAGGAGAGTGGGTGGTGACTCCACGCACCTTCCCTAAAGCTCTCAGCCAAACCCTGGAAAACAGCAACCCTAGTGGCAGTTGGAGCCGCCTGCCTCCCTGCTGACCCCAAAGCCAGAGTGTCGATGACCAGCCTGCATCACCAACCAGCCTGAGTGAGGCTGGGCAGTGTTGTTAACCAGCCTGAATGTAGCTAGCTGGTGCTGTTAACCAGGCTGAGTGTGGCTAACCAAGGTTGCTAACCAACCAGTATTGTTAACCAGCCTGAGTGTGGCTAACCGGTGCTGTTAACCAGCCTGAGTGTGGCTAACTGGTGCTGTTAACCAGGCTAAGTGTGGCTAACCAGTATTGTTGACCAGGCTGAGTGTGGCTAACCAGTATTGTTAACCAGCCTGAGTGTGGCTAGCTGGTGCTGTTAACCAGCCTGAGTGTGGCTAACTGGTGCTGTTAACCAGGCTAAGTGTGGCTAACCAGTATTGTTGACCAGGCTGAGTGTGGCTAACCAGTATTGTTAACCAGCCTGAGTGTGGCTAGCTGGTGCGGTTAACCAGGCTGAGTGTGGCTAACCAGTATTGTTAACCAGCCTGAGTGTGGCTAGCTGGTGCTGTTAACCAGCCGCTGACCAGCACGGCCCTGAGCAGGGTCAGAAGGGCCTGAAAGGTGTGTGGCGTCCCCATCACGGGGGCAGAGGGGAGACCCTCCCCCACCATACCTCCAGCCCCCAGCCCCTGCTCTGCTTCTGTCCTCCCCTCCCCCAGACGTGTCGCCCCTCCCAGAACCCGACCCTCAGGGCTCCACCGCCCACCCCGCTGGAGCCTGTGCTCTGGGCAGCGCGTACTGGGCGGTGGATGTTTCCGGAGACAACTCCTGGACCAGGCACAGCCGGGGCACTTTGTGGACTGTGGAAAATGTGGGTGACTGTGGCTGCTTTCTACAAAGTCAGTCTCCAGGTTCCCCACATAAGTGGAATTTACATTATTTGACCAGCTTCTCTCACCGAGCATCGTGTGCTCAAAGTTCATCCACGTTGTCGCCTGTGCCAGAACCTCCTCCCTTTCTAAGCCTAAATGACATCTCCTTATATGGAGGGGACCGCGTTTTGCTTATCCAACATCCGTTGATGGACACTTGTGTTGCTTACACCTTTTGGCTGTTGTGAATCACGCTTGCTGTGAGCGTGGGTGTGCAAGCATCTGTTGAGTCCCTGCTTTCAGCTTTTTGGGGTGCACACCCAGAAGTGGAGTTGCAGGGTCCTGTGGTGGTTCTATATTTGGTCTTTTGAGAAACCTCCTACCGTTTCCCATGGAACATCTATTGATTTCAGGAAGCACTGGCTCAAGTAGAAGGCGATTGGTGGGAACACAGGCATCCAGCCCCCTTCCTCACGCTGTGCTTACGTTGCAGAGGGCCCCATGGTGAGGCTGGCCGGTCGCAGGGCCGCCCCCCAGACGGCACGCCCACAGCCCAGTGCCGAGATGGAGGCCCCATTCAAGAGGCGGAAGAGACACCCCGAGGAGCCTGGCCAGTTCGCCATCGCCCTGGTCATCATCTACCGGACCCTGGGGCAGCTCCTGCCCGAGGACTATGACCCGGACCGCCGCAGCCTCAGGTAAGCCTGGCTCCAGGAGCTCGGGGCGGGGGGGGCAGTTTCCAGAGGGTTCCGAGGCTTCCATAAGTCAGAATCTCAACCACTGGAACACCTGTACAAGCACACTACGCAGTGACCCTGGCCCACGGCCAGAGACCACTGCCCTGTGATCTCCCTGGGACAGAGGTTCAGGGTCTGCCTAGTGTTTCTGCCAGGAACGCCCCTCCCCAGCACACACCCCAGGCTCAGCAGTGTAATTCCTGCTCGGGGCATCCGTCCCCGCATACCTGCCTGCCACCGGCTGTTGGTGGCCCCAGCACCTAGGGCAGCTACCGGCTGAAGAAGCACATGCCACCGAAGGGCTTCGAGGCCTGAGCAGAGGCGGAGCACAGAGGCTTCACTTTTCAACCTTAGAATCACTTCCAGCTCCTGCCTGGCTCTGTGGTCTTCATATGCATCCTTCCCAGTGGCTGGATGAGAGGCCTCCCTGAGCCGTCACCACTGCACCAGCTTCCTTTCACTGGACAATTCCCAGCATTCCAGGGATTTGCTGTTCTCCGTGGAGGGGCCTTGACGTCTTCGCGCACATACCTTCTCTTCATTTTAAATTTCCAAAGTCTGCCTTTGTCCCAGAGGTGACCCTGTGCTTGCCCGTTGGTGATAAAACCTTTACCAGGGCCTCACCACCGCTCCCTTAGCCATGCCTTCCCAAGGGCTGAGGCCGCGGCTCCAAGCTCGTGCGCCTGATTCGGTCCCTCCTGGAGAGACCTCCGCGGCGTGTCCTCATCAGGGCTGCACACAGGTTTGTGCCTGTGCCCTGGCTTCTCCCCTGCAGGCTGCCTAACCGGCCCGTCATCAACACACCCGTGGTGAGCGCGGTGGTGTACAGCGAGGGGACCCCGCTGCCCAGCCCCCTGGAGAGGCCCGTCCTGGTGGAGTACACCCTCCTGGAGACCGAGGAGCGCACGAAGCCGGTCTGCGTGTTCTGGAATCACTCCATCGTGTACGGGTGATGCCCCTCCCTGCCCTGGAACGCTGCATCTCCTTGGGGGGCTTTGCTGAGGCCAGCTGTGCCTGCGCACAGGTCCCCAGCGCTCCGTTGGCAGAGCGCCTTGGGAGTTCTTCTGTGGCCCATTGCTTCCCTTCCAGCCCCTCCTGGGGGTGTCAGAGTCCCCCATAAGCCCACAGTTAAAACACGTGTGCACAGGGCTTCCCTGGTGGCGCAATGGTTGGGAGTCCGCCTGCCGATGCGGGGGGCGCGGGTTCGTGCCCCGGTCCGGGAAGATCCCACATCCCACATGCCGCGGAGCGGCTGGGCCCGTGAGCCATGGCCACTGAGCGCGCGTCCGGAGCCTGTGCTCTGCGGCGGGAGAGGCCGCGGCAGTGAGAGGCCCGCATACCGCTAAAAAAAAAAAAAAAAAAAAAAAAAAAAAAAAAACACGTGTGCACAGGCATGTACACATATGCATACCTGGATACACAAACATACACGTGTGCACATGCACCCAGCTGTGACCATGCACACATGTATACACGAATGCACACAGACACATCTGGAAACATAGGCGTGCACGATGTTCACACATAGGGTCACACACACATGTGCACACACATGCACAGGCACACACGGAGATCCCTCGAGAAGACCAGCGTGGAGACGGGGCCCCTCACCTGCGGGGCTCCGGCCAACAAGCACCCCGTCCACCACCAGACAAGGCCGGGGTTTGTTCTGGACACACACGGGGGCGGGACTCAGAGACTGGTCCCAGGGTCCTCCCACCGACAGCGGAAAATCCCTGATGTGTGTAGGGGAGTCCCTGTACCAGGCAAAGGTCCCTGACCTCAGCCATCCCGCCCTGGAGACCCACATGGCAGCTGCTGGGGCTGGTTTGACCCCTCAGAGGCCCCGCTCACATCAACAGCATCCATCTGCCTCCCACTCCCGCCCCCAACGCTTGCAGCCAGGACGGAGTTTTGTGCTCACTCCCATGCAGCCCAAACATTCCCCAAAACTGCAGTTCCACTAGGTGGGTCGGGTCTCTGCCGCGGGGGCCTCTGCTGGGCGCCCACGCTGGGAAGCAGGTTTGGATCAGCAGGCACCGCGCGCCACTCTCTCCCTCCTTCCGTAGTTTCCAAATTCTAGTTAATGAGCAACCAGCGTAGCGCCTGGAGGGCAATAGACGCTTGGCTTACAAAAGAGAATGCAGGGTCCACTTCCACGACAAGGCTGGTGTTGAGGTCTGTCTGGCACGCGTCAGGCTCGGCTGTCTCTCATGGTCAGTTGATTGAACCCCAGCAATTAGCCAGCCGGGGCTCTAATTATCCTTTCTGCTTTGTGCTGCATCTGCCATCCCAGACCTTAAAGTTCTTGGCAAACGTGTGTTAGCCTTCACATCCCATTTTACAGATGAGTACACTGAAGATCAGAGAAGCTACTTGACTCTCCCAGAGTTAGGGAGGGCAGGGCTCTGTCTGAGGCCGAGACACACCTGTAGCAGCCTGTCACTTGGGGCTTCCCATCAGTAAAACGGGGTAATGATGGGGCCCTGCTTCCAGGCAATTGCCATAAAATGTTGTGCAATCTGAAGATGAAAGTATAAAATGGCTGTGAGATGTTTCTTCTTAAGTCATCGAGCCTCAAAAGGAGACCAAAGCGCACAGTGGCTATTTTAACAACTGACTAATGTCTCCGGCAAAGGGGCCTGCGACCCCCCGTTGAAGTCTTACTGCTGAACGATGCATGAACGTGAACGGCAGAGGGCGCTCATCAGAGGCCCCCACCGGCCTGGAGAGGGAAGGGAGAGGGTTCACACGGCCCTGGGGGCTGCCGGGGCTGTGGTCCTCACAGCGATGACAGTGGCACTTGGCTGGGGTGCAGCAAAGATGTTGCTTGGGCTCCAGTGGAGGCAGGAGGGCCCCAGAGACCCATTCACCCTGCTTTTCTCTGCAGCATCGGTGGGACTGGAGGGTGGTCGGCCAAGGGCTGTGAGCTGCTGTCCCGAAACCGAACCCACGTCACCTGCCAGTGCAGCCATGCGACTAGCTCGGCCGTGCTCATGGACGTCTCCCGGCGTGAGGTGGGCACCGCCCCCAGGGCAACCCCTGCCCAGCTGGCAAGTGTGTCCTGGTCCCCAAGCCCGCTCTTCTGTGAGCTGCATCTTTCCTGCTAAGGGCTTTGAACAAAGTGAAGCCACAATTAAAAACTGTGCTCCGGGAGGACTGGCCAGAATCTGTTAGGATTTCCGTAACAGAACCCCCTTAGAAGAGTTTTCAAAAGGTCCAGGTTGTAAATTAGAAACCGTGATGGCAGTCCAGAGCCTCAGAGAGGAAGCTCCTGGAATGTACACCTCACTTCAAAACAGGGTTCTCAGCAGTCTGTTAGGTGATGCTGTTTCTGCTGCGCTTTGAATTTTAAGGAAGAAAAGAGATGGCTGGCGGGAACAAAGGGAGTGTCTCTCTTAAGTGCTGCACACACTGGCCCCAAAGGACAAAGGAGGCTCGGTCAGGAGCCCCAAGCAGCAGCGGGACGGCTGATGTTTAACCTCCAGTGTTTTCGGTGGCCTCTGTGGGCCTCCAGTGAGGCAGGGGGGCCCAAGCAGGGCAGGGTCAGCTTGGCAGGGTTGTGTACTGGTGTCAAGGAGCCCAACCGAGGCCTGGGAGCCCTCACCCTGTTTTCAGGCTGGGATGTGTCCCGGGCGGCCACACCATCATCCCTCCCAGGACTTCCCGGTATGCAGCGGCCCAAGTTTCTGTCACATTCTGGGGAGGGTGAGTCAGCCACAAGTTGCTGCTGATGGGTGTTAGGGTGACAAGAGCAGAGAGTGTGCCTCTGGGAGCCCAAGGCAGAAAACTCCCATGGGCCGAAGCTCCGGGTCCCAGCCGGAAGGGGGTTAATAATTAGTGGTCTTTGTTCATGGAGGGGCGGATTTGGGGGTCCTCTCATGGCCAGGAAGCTGGGCAGCACCAGGAGGGGACTCGCAGGCAAAGGAAGCAGAAGTTCAGGTAGAAGAAATTAAACCAGAGCAGGAATCAAGGCTCCCACGCCCCAGGTGCCTCAAAACCAGAGGCCTCTAAATAGCGCCCCAGCCTTGGGGAGTAAGTGCTGCTGCAGCTCCCAGCCTCTCTGAGATCCCTGAGCACTTAGTCCCCCCACCCATCCCACTCAGGCCCGGCTCCCCGAGTTCCCCAGGCAGCCCCGGCTCACAGCTCTGTGCAAGTTCAGAACGGTGCTTTCTGGAAGTTACCGGAGAACCGGAGCTGCTTGCTCCCCAAATGCTGAGCCTTCATCGGGTGCCAGGTCCTGGACGAGTGTCCTATTTTGCAAAAAAAGCACAGGAGACAACTGTGATTTCTTGCAGCTGTGGCATCTCTCTGCCTTTTGTGTGAACTGAGGCTCTGTTTGAAGGTCTCTCAGCTCAGAATTTGGGTGGACAGGCCCCACACCTGCCGGACAGCAGGAGTTATGTGTGAGGCTTTTTGTTTTTCAATTTTTTTTTCTTGTGGCAAAATACATGTAACAGAAAAGTCACCATCTCAGCCATGTTTCAGTGTACAGGTCAGGGGCATTATGTACATCCACGGTGTTTGCAGCCGTAACCACCGACCTCCCCAGAGCTTTATCACCTGAAACTCTTCATTTGGTTTTTGCTGTCGGTTTTTGCACCCCCCTGAGAGCCATGTCGTAGTCACGCTGGTTCCTGCCTGCAGTAATAGTATGTTAATGTGTCTTGATTGTGCAAAAGCTCCATCACAGCCATGGCCCTTACGTGTTCTCCCGCCTCTAACCAACCCGCCTGCAGCACGGAGAGGTCCTGCCCCTGAAGATCGTCACCTATGCTGCCGTGTCCTTGTCCCTGGCCGCCCTGCTGGTGGCCTTCGTGCTCCTGGCGCTGGTGCAGACGCTCCGCTCCAACCTGCACGGCATCCACAAGAACCTCATCGGGGCGCTTTTCTTCTCCCAGCTGGTCTTCGTGATCGGGATCACCCAAACAGAAAACCCGGTGAGGCCCCGGCCCCTCCCCTCCCTCCACAGCCGCCCATGTGGCCCCGTGGGAGCACATGCTGTCCGACTGTCCTCCGAGGCCGAGGCTGGAGGAGTTGTCCGGGCGGAGTATCTGTTGCTGTTTCCATCTGGCGGGTGCAGCTGGGAGTCGGGTGGGAAGCTGGGAGCCCAGGCCAAGCCTGTGGGCTCACTGCTTTGTGCCTGGTGGGAATCTCCCTCCAAGGGCATCCTCGGGAGCCGGGGGCTCCATACGCCTCAACTCTTTACTTTCCTGACCCAGACGCTAGTGATTTCGTCAGAAATTACATTTGTGAAACCCAAGAGTCCTGGGAGCTGTCACTTGAGCCTGAAGCTATCCCTGTCAGGCAGCGTCTCCCAGCCCTGCACTTGCTGGGGAGTCATGGCCACGTCTTCTGTGAAAGCCCAGGTGTTTCTCCAGAGGGGGAGAGAAGTCTAGGACAGGCCCAGAACTCAGGGACATGTTGGTGGCGGCGGGTCGGCAGGGTTGACAAGAGAAGGGAGCTTGAGACTCGTGGAGGGGCGGACGGGGTTAGATACGGAGTGTCTTGCTCAAGCCGTCCCAGGGCACATGGGCTCCTGGGGTATCACGTGGATTCGTGGGGTGTTACATAGGCTTCTGGAAGTTATCGTTAGGTGATTAGATTATATAGCTGATACGATGACCTCACAGAAAAAATCCTAACCAATCTACAGGCGCATTATAAGAAATAATTAAAGAGTTTAGCAAGGTACGTGGCTATCAGAGGAGATGGATGTATATCATATCATCAGTTGCGTTCCTGCCCACCAGCCACAGTGTGTTTAAAATGTAACAAAGGAGTGGCTGGAAACGACTGCAGCAGAGACCTGGGCAGAGGCTGAAGTAGTTCGGCTTTTTTTTTTTTTTTAACAACTTTATTGGAGTATAATTGCTTCACAATGGTGTGTTAGTTTCTGCTTTATAACAAAGTGAATGAGTTATACATATACATATGTTCCCATATCTCTTCCCTCTTGCGTCTCCCTCCCACCCTCCCTATCCCACCCCTCTAGGTGGTCACAAAGCACCGAGCTGATCTCCCTGTGCTATGCGGCTGCTTCCCACTAGCTATCTATTTTACGTTTGGTAGTGTATATATGTCCATGCCGCTCTCTCACTTTGTCACAGCTTACCCTTCCCCCTCCCCATATCCTCAAGTCCATTCTCAAGTAGGTCTGTGTCTTTATTCCCGTCTTACCCCTAGGTTCTTCATGACATTTTTTTTCTTAAATTCCATATATATGTGTTAGCATACGGTATTTGTTTTTCTCTTTCTGACTTACTTCACTCTGTATGACAGACTCTAGGTCTGAAGTAGTTTGGCTTTGAAGGAGGAGAGGATGAGGCTCTGGTTGAAGCCAGAGTGGGGGTGGGGTGGGGTAAGGGTCAGGCGGGAGGCGTCTGTAGGATGGGAGAGATCTGAGCCCGAGTGATTCCAGGGGGAGGAGGGAGGAGGGGTGGCTGGTGGCTGGGGCGAGGTCCCCGGGGGGTGGGACAGGGACCGGCCCTGGAGGGGGAGACGGCGGCACGGCCAAGGTCACTGGGGAGAGAAAAGCAAGAGGAAGGAGAGAGGTTTGTGGCTTGGTCCCCGGCTGGCTGCAAGTGGTTTTTCATTTTTACAAAGGGGTTTTCAGAACACAAGGATCACAGCACGTTGATGGGGGTGAGGGCAGTATAGGCGCTGTGCCCAAGGCTTTACATGCACCCTCTGGCTCGTTGAAACATCCCTGGGGCCCCGGGAGGTACAGCATCCCTGTTCACAGGTGAGGAACCCGGGGCCAGCAAGATTGAGTGACCTGGCCCGGGACCGACAGTTCACTGTGTGTGTGTGAGTTCATTGTTCATCACTAGATGGTGACCCTGATGGCCCTGGGGAGACGTGAGGCCAACTGACCATCACACGTGCATATGTAGTGACTCCAGGAAGTTCCCAGCTTGCTACTCTCACCTAATCCTGATCTCTCCCACGGTGCGGGCTCTGCCCTTTACTTTCTCAGTGGACGGTTCCAGCTGCCACGTGCTGTTAACAGAGCTGACATTTCTTCATTCCTCATGCAGTGAGGACTAGTTTTTTTTGTTTGTTTGTTTGTTTGTTTTTGCGGTACGCGGGCCTCTCACTGACGTGGCCTCTCCCGTTGCGGAGCACAGGCTCCGTATGCACAGGCTCAGCGGCCATGGCTCACGGGCCCAGCCGCTCCGCAGCATGTGGGATCCTCCTGGACCGGGGCACGAACCCGTGTCCCCTGCATCGGCAGGCGGACTCTCAACCACTGCGCCACCAGGGAAGCCCCAGTGAGGGCTATTGATGGTCACTGTATTAAATCTACCAAAGACCCAGACCCTAGAAGCACTCTCATCTCTGCCCATGGAGCCCGTACTCCAGACACAGACTCGGATGGTGGTACAGGGGTGTCAGGTGCCAAAATGGTCCCATGGTGGCTGGTGGGGGAGCTGTGCCTGGCTGGAGAAGGGCTGAGCAGGACCGTCCATTCACTGTCCAGCGGGAGGGGCCAGGATCGGAAGGGGACAGGTCGGGGATCTGATCATCCAGAGCTTGAGGGGCTGGCCAAGCAGCGCCATCTGTGTTTTGCAGGCAGCGTTGTACCATGGAGAGCCGTGACCGGGTCTGCATTTTAGGAAGAGGACCCTGGCGACAGGGAAGATGGGTCGGAAGGGCAGAGACTGGAGGTCAGAGAGGAGCCAGGATGGCGTCTTCCTAGGTCTGGTGGGTGGAGCGAGGCCAGGACAGCGGCAGGAGTTGGGACCCGGTGGGCGTGGAGGGTGGGGAAGGAGAGGGGCGTGAAGCCACAAGTCTCCGGAGGGGGCGCTGCCAGGAGAGATGGAAGCAGACAAGAGTGGCTGGTCTGGGTGAGGCTGGACACACCCATCCCCTGCGGGCTGAGGCGAGTGCAGAGCTGAGCTGGGGAGGCTGCCCTCACATGAGCAGGACGCGTGTCTGTGGGAATGGACAGCCCGGAGAGAGACATGGAATAGAAGACACGGATGGCATTTCTGGCTCGCTGGCCAGGGCCCCCTGCAGCCTGGAGCTCTCCCTCCTCGTTAACGCAGGCAGGGGGCCCCTCCGGAGGCTGGCGCTAGGGAGAGAGGCAGGGCATCCAGGCAGACAACCTTGAGAGGTTTGCGTGATGACCTTGGCGGCTCACCAGCATGGACACGGGGAGCCCCGGACCTGGCCCGGGGGACGGACTGTGAGCGTTTGTCGGGCTCCCAGGGCAGGTGGGGCGCTGGAGAGGCTGGGCCGCCCCTCTGCACCCGCTGGGCTCAGCGCCCCTCCCCTGCCTGCATGTCCTGGGGGTAGGGGCTATGTGACAGTGCAGAACCCTTCAAGGTGCCTTTGAGTGGTCTGAACGGAGGGAGGAGAGCCGGTGACAGGCCACTCCTTGCAACTAAATGCCGCGTGACAAATGCGCAGAGGCAGTCACTCATTGGTTTCAAGCACTGACTCATCCGCCCCCTGGAAGGAGAGCTTTGCAGCCTCCATGCGCTGGTGAGCAGGAAAAAGAGGGGGAGGAGGAGTGCCGTGCACATAGTTCTGGGGCTTTGGCACCGCGCCTGGTTTTGATGGGTGTTCTGTAAACTCACAATCCCATCTCTGGGTGAGGTTTTTCATCTCCCAGATTACTGGCAGGTTGAAATGATTTATTGTGCATTAGTGTTTGTTCTGTTTCTGGAAAAGGTGGTACCTTAGGTGCAGAAGTCCCTGCATGTACGGCCCCATTACATTTTAGAATGTCAATTTCTGACACTTTTTTTTTCCAAAGGTGGTTTTGTGAGTTTACTTTTCACATTATTTAAGGCAACATGCCAGCCTTCTCACCCTTCTGACTTCTGCTGAGCCAACGGTGCTTTGCACAAGGACGGCTGGGGGTTGGCGTGGGGTACACCCAGCCCCAGGCTCCCCCTTCGCGGCCAGGCTGACCGCTTTGCCCGTTGCTAAGTGCGGACCCCCGTTCCCTGTCCAGCATCTGAGGCAGAGGGCATGTCTGCTTGAGTTCCTGCTTTGTGCTGTACTGGGCAAATATTAATGCTAACGTGGTTCCCTCCCACATCTCCGGGGCTTTGTTTCTGGAGAGAACTCCGCCCGTCAAGGTGGTCTTAGCCACAGGTGGCACTTGTGTTCCCAGCAAGCCTGGGCTCTGGGGCGCTCCCGCGGGTGCGCTGCCCTGGGACTGAGCGGAGGCCTCTGCGTGCGTCAGGCGGTGGCCCTCTGTCCTATGCTCCTGTCTGTTGGGGTGTGGGTGTCGGGGAGGTTGGGCTGCCACGACAGCAGCCAGGACTGGACAGGATGTTTCAGGGTGTGGCCACGCCATGGGCGTGGCCAGGGGCTTTCTCCTCCCCCTCCCCTCCTTCCTCTCCTCCCCTGCCAGTCCAGCTTCCTGGGACCTGGAGGGGAGCCTGCCCGCATCTCCCAGCAGGTGGACCTTGGGAATCCTGGCCCGGCAGCCAGCCCCTCTCAGGAGCACCTGGTGAGGCTGCTCTGGGCCAAGGTGGAGGTCTTGAAGTTCCATCCCGGAGCACTTGGGACTGGATTTGCACTGACGACCTCAGGCCGGACGCCCAGGATCCCACAGTGCCCCCAGCCCCCCACCACTGCCGTCCTCATGTTCTTGCACCACCTTTGGGGACTCAGGGCGGGATCATCAAGGCTCCCAGAGGCCGGGAAGCTGACCCTCAACCGCCCTGTGGAGGTTGACTTTCACTTCCTGGCACTCAGCCACTGGCCAGACACACAGCCCCACGGGGACAGAAACAGAACAAACGTTCTCATCCCTGTTTTCTTCCGCAGGAGGTAGAGCCTCCGTTAAATCAGCGCAGGTGGGATGACCTTGTTTTCATATGAGGGCGAGGTCACGAGGCCCGAGGCTCCTCCCTCCCGCTGGCCGCATCTGCTGGACCTCGGAGACCCGCACAAGGGCTGGGGTGGTGGGTGAAGGCCACCGTCACGGTCTGGGGCCACAGCCTGGGCAGCCTGCCTCCATGATATTCTTTTTCTAACTTTAAATGAAATGCCAACATTTAAAACTTTGGAGCCATGACCTGAAAATACAAATTTTCTAGCTTCTAATGAAAACACTAGAGGCTCTGCCAACCCGTCGGCCCTAGGTTATGCTCACCCCTGGCGCCGATCCAGGTTGGGGGGTCCCCAGGGCCCCCAGGTGCCTCTCTCCCTGTCCTCTGTTCCGCATCAGGAGCCTGAGACTCTTGGGACTGTTGACACTCAGCCGCTCCTGGGTGAATCAAAGAGGGAAAAACTGACTTGATTTCCTTTTTCAGACCTGCGTGCCCTCACGTTTGCAAAGTGGCCCAACTTGGTGTCTCCCCCGCCCCCGTCTCCATGCCATCTGGCCCTCAGTCCGCGGCGCAGGGCCCGTGGCCGGCGGGCTGCGCTGAGCGGCTGCCTCTCCCCGCAGTTCCTGTGCACGGTGATTGCCATCCTCCTGCACTACGTGTACATGAGCACCTTTGCCTGGACCTTCGTGGAGAGCCTGCACATCTACCGCATGCTGACTGAGGTGCGCAACATCGACGCCGGGCCCATGAGGTTCTACTACGTCGTGGGCTGGGGCATCCCAGCCATTGTTACAGGTGAGGATGCGCAGAGCAGCCCCGCCAGGTGGCCCGGGCTGGGGACCGACCACCACTCGGAGGACCCGCATGGCGTTGCTGATGCAGAAACCCACGTCAGATAAACCAACGCCCCCGGGTGCAGGTTGGGGAGCTCTCTGGCCTCCTCTTGGGCACTCAGCAGAGGAGGGGCACCCGCACCCACATCTGCTCACACGAGTGTCATCATCGGTGAGGGATGCGTCTCCTGTCAGGTGTGAGTCCCTTGAGAGCTGGGCCCAGGCCTGTTCAGGGCTTACCTGTGGCATCTAACAGACAAGCACTCCCTTGTCTGCCCGCTTTGTGGATAGACGGGTGAATGGTGGATAGATGGATGGGTGGATGGATAGGTGAGTGGATGGATGGATGGAGAGATGGGTGGATGGTAGATGGATGAATGGACGGATGGTGGATGGGTGGGTAGCTGGATGGGTGGGTGGGTGGATCGATGGATGAAAGAATGAGTTAATGAATGAACAGAACAGCAGCACTTCTCAGCACACTTTTCACTGAGTATCAGAAGGTCAAATTTGCTTCCTCTGGGGAAAGATCCCCTCTTGTATTCACAAAGGGAGAGCGGCACCCTCTCTCCTCAGCAGTCCCTGGGTTCCAGGGATCCAGACACGAAGTCGGAGGCTAGAGACAGTGGGAGAAGGGGCAGATGCTGCCCCAGGGCTCTGCCCAGCAGCCACCCTGGTTTCCATGGTAGCATCACCAACTGGTCTCCTGAGGCCACTCTGCTCCCACCTAGACAGTCTGAGCACCGGGCTGTCCCATTGTGACTCCTCTCCCTGGGCTCCAAGGGACCCTGAATGACTGTTGTCACCTCCATCCAGGGCTGCTGGGGGGGGGCAGTGGGGGCCTCCCTCACCGGCAGCCACCTCCTCTTGACCCAAAGACTGAACACGGCAGACACACTACATCGCGTGTTTCCATGCTGTTTCTGGTCAACTTGTGAGAAAGTTGCTAATTCAGGTGGTTCCTGAGCCCCAAAGACCAGGAAGAATGAGGGCTGGGAGCAGCTGGTTTCGGGGGTCCCCCCAGTGCCCATCTACTAAACCCCTGAAGCAAAGACCTGGTCGTGCTTGGACACTCAGGACACTCATCTTTAATTTCATCTTCAGTCTGCCCAGAGCCTCTATTATTATTTGGGTTTTTTTTTTAATTAGCAAGTTAATCTCAGAAACCAGAACATCGGATTTTATTTACATCAAATTCTATGAAGAAGTCAGATCAGAATCATTTGCCAATTTGCTTATTTTACAAAAGGAAGAGTTATAGTTTGCTGTCTGGTTTTCTGTGCCCCAGTAAACTCAGAGTGTGGTTCCTGGTCTATACTGTACCCCGTTCCATCTCCACCTGTGTGGTCACTTCGGGCGGCCCCTCCCGACGGGGCTGGATGGAGCACAGCGTCCCCATGGGACCCTGCATGGGGACAGCCCTTGTCTCAGGTCGTGGGGCCTGACCCAGCCAGGCCTTTGGGACCCGGGGGGCGGGGGACGGGGGCCTGAGGCCACCTCCCCTCGTGCTTTCCTTAACCCCCACCAAGTCTCAGTTGCCCAAGAACGTGGGAGCATTCGCACGCTCCTTCATTCGTTCATTCATGGCGGGCCTCTTCTGTGCCGGGCTCCGTTCTAGGCCCAGGATCAGAGCAGTAAGTGAGAACGGCAAAGCCTGTGTCTTCCGGGAGTCGTCCCTCCAGGGAAGACGGGCATTAAGTGATGGTGAACGTGACTCTAGGCTCATCCACAGACCCTGCACTGAGGGGTGGGCTCAGAGCCAGTGGGGCGGGGGAGGATGAGACCTGCTCTCATCTGCGGGTGGGGTGGGAGGGGGCAGGCCAGGAAGGCTTCCTGGAGGAAGCACTCTTTACACTGGAGGGCTCTTAGGAACCAGGCTGCTGTGCTGGGGGGGGTGCCTTCAGGGCCCGACATGTGCAAGACCTGAGTGGAGGAAGGCTGGTTGGGGACTGACCTGAGGTTGGGCTGGGGCGGAGTGGGGAGTGCCACGTGGTCTGGAGTGTGGCCGTGGCCACGCCACGAAGGGCCCAGAAGGCTGCGGAAATACCCTTGTCCATCTCCTGAGGGCAGTGGGAAGCCATTGCAGGGTTTTGAGCAGTCGGTGGGGAGACTTGATCTTTTAGGGCTTAAGCAAGGGAGTGTGGCCTGTGGAACTGTCCGGGCCAGGTCCGAGGAGGCCACGGCGCTGAGTGGGCTGCTCCTTTGTCCTAAGCAAGGCCTTTGTTGGAGAAGCCACTCCAGACTTCACCTTGACGGTTCTGTAAGGGCAAGTCCTGCTCTAGCTTGTGACACGGTTAGAAACCATGGCTGTGGCTTAGATAACATAGGAAACTCATTTGCCTAGCACCTTGGAGTGATGAGCCGTTCCTGGGGTGTGTGCATGTGTATATATGTGTGTGGCGTGTGTGCTCTGTGCATACACACGCGTGTGGCATGTGCCTGCCCTCAGGTCCTTCTTCCCTTGCACCTGTGGTCCATGGCCGTGTCCTGGCCTCTATGTGGCCCAGCCAGCAGGGCATCCCCATCGTGCTTCATGGCTGGTCCTGGCGGGTCCCATCACCTCCGTCTTTTGTCTCTCTCCCACCTCCGTCAGCAGCCCCGGCACAGGTGGGCTCCCCACCTCTGGGGTGAATCCGCGAGCAGGTCGTGGCCATGGTGGGCCTGTGACCAGCACTGAGAAGGCCTTTGCTGGGAGGGAACCTGGGCCTTTGTCATTTCCCGGCTGTTTATCTCGGGTTCCCCGCCCTTCCCTCTGAGGGCGATGCCCGGGGCCCCGGGTCCTGCCTGGGGGGCTGGGAACACCCCGTTGTGGCCACTCCCCATCGGGGTGGCCCTCACTCTTCTCCTCCCTGTTGTCCAGGACTTGCGGTGGGCCTGGACCCCCAGGGCTACGGAAACCCGGACTTCTGCTGGCTGTCCCTTCGTGACACCCTGATCTGGAGCTTTGCAGGGCCCATCGGAACCGTGATAGTCGTGAGTGCCGGGGGTTTCTCAGAACCCGATTATCAGGGACGTGGGAGGCCGGGTGCCCCTTGGGTATGGTGGCTTGAAGGGTGTTTGGGGCTGATGGGCTACCAGCTCCACTGAGCATCTGGGTGGACAGGAAGGGCTGACCTTATGGTGATAAAGCCTTGTCCTCAGACGCGTGGATTCTGGGATTTGATCCAGGTCCACGTCCACTGTGACGCCGGTCAGCATCCACCCCCAGCGGGCTCCTGGGCTCCGAGGCCTCATCCCAGGGGGCACCTCCCGAGATGTGGGCTGAAGACCCTCCGAAGCCTTTGGCTTTTGAAGGTCTCTAGAGACAGTACAGTGGAGCGGCCACTGGACTTCAGGTTTCTCTGTTTATTTGGGTTTTTTTAGGTCAACACAGTCATTTTTGTCCTGTCTGCAAAGGTTTCCTGCCAAAGGAAGCGCCATTATTATGAGAGAAAACGGGTCGTGTAAGTTGGTGCTAAACCCGGCTGGTGGGTGGGACCTGATGCGGAGCCAGCCCCACCCGAGACCCCTGCCTGTCTGGTTTACACGCCAGGCAGAGCCCCGTGAAAGTGCCTGTCACCGAGCCGGTCAGCTGCTGGCTTTCCGGGCCGGTCCAGGGTGTCATGGCAGCCACGTCAGTGGGGGATCAACAGGCCGCAGTGGGGAGAGGCCAGCCGTGTCTGGACGTGTCTGGGCTCTGCCAAGCGGAATCTGGATCTCTCAGGGGAGAGCTGGACATCGTGGAGGAAAGCGAGAGAGGCTGACCACAGGGGGACTGGGGCAGGTGGCCAGCCGGGGTGGCAGCCCGGACCAGGGAGGGAGAGATGTTTAGGATGTAGGACCCACGGGGTTTGTGGTGGAGTCACTGAGGGGAGAGGGGGTAGCAGTGACACCTGGGTGTCCTCGCCTGGACCGGCAGGAGGAGGGGGATGGTGACAGCCTGGTGTGGTGAGGTGCCAGGGTGCCTGGACACTCCCTGGAGTCAGACAGGGTGGGGGTGGGGGGATGGAACTTTCTGGGTTGGTGGTGACAGTGACGCTGGCAGCACAGGAGTGGAGGAGCTCGCCCAGCGAGAGGGTGCAGCACAGGAAGATGGGGCCCAACGGAGAGGGAGCCTCCCATGTTTCCAGGTTGGGAGAGAGCAGGGGACCCACAGAAAAGCCTTGCGGGAGGCAGGCAGGGCAACTTCGGGAGAGCTCAGCATGAGTCCAGGAGCCACGAAAGGGTCAGGGGAGGGGAGGACAAGGGTGTCCATTGGGCCCGGTGGCCCGAGCTGGGGGGCCAGGGAAGGGAGGATGTGTGGGGAGGGGCTGAGGGGCCGCAGGAGGGGCCGCAGGAGGTGCCGGTCCGCCCGGCGCGCGGGAGGGCAGAGTCTGAAAAGGCCACGGAGGGGCAGAGACCGCGGGCAGGGGGCGCGGGGTCGGGGTCCAGCCTGCTCCACCGTCCTCCGCTTCCTCCCGCCCCAGACCTACCTGTCCCAGCCCTCGCCTCACGTTAGCACACGCAGTCCCCTCCACCACCCCACGGCCCCACCAGGGATGCACGTCGCTATCCGTTCCCCTTCGGCTGGGGAGATCGAGGCAGAGAGCAGGAAGCCCTTGCGGGCCTGACGCCTGCTCGCCACGCCCCTCCTCCGGGTCCACGTACCTCCGGGCCGTGCACCAGGCTTCCCGGAGTCGCTGTGGGTGCAGCCCGTGTACCAGCCTCGGCTCCCAGTTTCCTGTTTACCTGTTTGCTTTTTAACTGCTCCCCACTAAGCTGTCTTTTCCCCTGTGTGGGCCAGGGGCTGCCTCATGGTGGATGCTTCGAAAGGGTGTGGGAAGGAAAGAGGGTGGGGGATGCACGCTGGACGGGCGAGTGGGGGGGAAGAGGAGGGGGGAGGACGCTGCAGCCACGCCCCTGTCCCGCCCCCCAGTTCCCGCGTGAGGACGGCCTTCTTCCTGCTGGTGCTCATCAGCGCCACCTGGCTTCTGGGGCTGCTGGCCGTCAACAGCGACGCACTCACCTTCCGCTACCTCTTCGCGGTCTTCGGCTGCTTTCAGGTAGGCGGCTGTCAGAGTGACCTGGCGGGGCCCAGGGGTCACCTGTGCTGCTTCCTGTCTGAAATGCCCCAACCCCGAGTGGCCCTGAGAGGGTCCCCGGGGAGATCCTTGACCTGGCGTCCGGGCTGTGTTCTCGCTCTCTGGACACACGGGGCTGCACCGTGGCTGTCCTTCCGGTGTCGGCGCAGTTTGTTAGGGGTTATGGTGAAGCCTCGTGGTCCCGCCACCGAAAAAAAGGCGCCTGTTGCTCCAAAGGCAGCTCTGCCCCGAGCCCTCCCAGGGACCCCCATTCCATGGCCTCCTGTGTGTCTGTCAGGATGCAGTCCGCTGCTCAGCCAGTGCGGGGCCTCACCCCCTCCCCGCCCGGCATAAATCCCACTGTGTCCCCAGGAGGGTGCTGGCCATTAACTGTCCACACCGTGGACCCTGATTAATGATGCAACATTGGGGACCCAGATGGCCCGGGGGCTGGGGCCTGGGAGGGGGTCCTCCAGGCACCGGGCATGCTGGCTGCCCTGACCAGGCCCCGGACCTGGAGAAATTGGAAGCCCCCGGGGCAGGGAGGCCGGGCGTGGGCCATGGTGGGCGTCTGCACGGCCGTGGCGGCCAGGTCTGCTCTGGGTACCGTCAGCTCCACGTGGTTGAGCTATGCTCCGTGCATCCTCCGGGCAGGCAGGTGGGCGGTGAGGCAGCGGCAGGGCCCTGGCTTCTCTACGGGGGCCAAGCCCAGCGCTGACCTGCCCCCTCCTCTGCAGGGCCTCGCCGTCCTCTTGCTCCACTGCGTGTTCAACAGAGAGGTCCGGAAACACCTGAAGGGCGTGCTCGCCGGGAAGAAGCCGTACCCTGACGACTCAGCCACCACGAGGGCCACCCTGCTGACGGTAGGAGGCTCCCGGGGACGCCAGGGCCTGGACCAGCATCAGACACAGCCCCTTGGTCTCACGTCCCCCACAAAAGGGGGTATCACAGACCTGTCCCTGGAGCGTGGCATCCAGCCTTCCCTGCAGCCCTGGGAGCGAGCCGAGTCGACGGGCTGGGGTCTGTCCCGCTCACAGCCTCTCTTCTCCCCGCGGCCGGTGGGGATCCTGGCCAGAAGCAGGGGCCGTGGGAGCTGCCACCGGGCCGCTGTGCTCTGTGCCCGGCAGGGGCACGGTCAGGGTGCTGCGCGGGGGCTTGTGGTGGGGACCGAGCCACCCTGTGCGCCCTGGTGGCCTCTGCTCGGCCGATAACCAGCCCCCTTCCCCCAGCGCTCCCTCAACTGCAACAACACGTGCGGAGAGGAGCCCGACGTGTTCCGCACGGCGCTGGGCGAGTCCACCGCCTCGCTGGACAGCACCCTCAGGTCAGGCCGGGCCGGCACCCCTGCTGTGGCCGTGGGGGGGCAGCTCTCCGAGCAAACGTGGGCTTTGCCACCTCCGCCCCAAGCTGTGTGCCCTGCTGTTTGAGTCCACGTGTGTTTACCCGTGTGCTTCGGGAGTCTCGTGGCAGAGAACCTTCCAGAGCCCGATGTGGCTGCCCTGGCACGCGCAGAAGGCGCTGGGTGATGGCGGGGGGCCGGTCATGCGTCCCCCAGAGCAACGATGCTGAGCCCACCCACCTCTACCCTCTCCAGGGACAAAGGGGGCCAGAAGCTCAGCGTGTCCTCTGGGCCGGCGCGGGGCGGCCACGGGGAGCCAGACGCGTCCTTTGTACCCAGGAGCACCAAGAAGCCCCACGGTACGTGTCCCCCGGGGCGCGGTCTCCCGTCGGCCTGTGCGTCTCCCTCCAGGGGACCATGGTGAGAGCTTCCTGCTGGCTCTTGGCTGCCCCGTGGGCCCCTCGGTCACCGGAGAACGTACAGCCTTGAAGAGGTGACCACCGCACACTGGGAGGGTCAGCGGGCACCCAGTGCCCTCCCGTGCCCGGGCCCAGGTGGCTCCACTCTGCCCTTGGCAGGAAGCACCCCGCCCCCTGCCTGAGCCCTGTCCCTCCCGCCCGCCCTGCAGGCCACGACTCGGACTCGGACAGCGAGCTGTCCCTGGATGAGCAGAGCAGCTCTTACGCTTCCTCACGCTCCTCTGACAGTGAGGATGACGGGGTAGCGGCTGAGGACAGATGGGACCCGGCCCAGGGCCCCGTGCACAGCACCCCCAAAGGTGAGTGAGCCCGCTGGCTGCAGAGCGGCCCTCAGCTGTGGCCACCTGCCCCTGGGACGGGGCTGCAGCGGCAGGAAGGACAGCCCCCTGCTCACCGTCCGCAAAGCACAGGTGAGGTCTCGGGGGTCTCTGTGGGACCCTCACGGCCAGGGCTCCGCGAAGCTGACCCCACTGCTGCAGGGAGCACGACGCTCCCGGGTGTGGGGATACGGGGGTGGGGCTTGAGGCTGGGATCCCACCCCGGGACCTTCCCTCTCTAAGCCTCGGTGTCCCCACCTGGATGGCGCGGCCCTGCCAGGCCTGCGGGTCGGGGACCGTGGGTCAGCGCCCCTCGGGACATGCTCCCTCTGAGCCGAGCAGGCAGCCGCCCTGCATGCTGAGGGTCCGTCTTGTGCCTCAGTGGACGCTGCGGCCAACCACGTCCCAACCGGCTGGCCCGATGAGAGCCTGGCCGGGAGCGACAGTGAGGGGCCGGGCGAGCAGCCCCGCCTGAAGGTGGAGACCAAGGTCAGCGTGGAGCTGCACCTGGATGAGCAGGGCAACCACTGCAGCGAGCGCATCCCGGCCCGGGAGAGTGGGGGCCCTAGGCCCGCGGCCGCACCGCCCAGCCAGCCCCCCGAGCAGAGAAAAGGTGCCGAGGGCCCGCTGTCCCCGGAGCTGGGGGCCGGGAAGTCCCTGGTCCTGGGGGAGGCAGGCCCAGGCACAGGGTTCGGGGGTGGGGTCCGTGGGGCACAGGGGTAGCGCCCGGCGGGGCAGGGGTGAGACCCGAGGGGGAGAGGAATGGCCGAGAGCTCAGCTCTGCATGACGGTCCCTCCCCGAGTCCACTGCATCCAGCAGAGGCAGCCTGATCGTGACCTTCTCGATCCCCCTGCCCCCCCCGCCCCGCCCCCGCCCAGGCATCTTGAAAAACAAAGTCACCTACCCGCCACCACTGACGGAGAAGATGCTGAAGTCACGGCTGCGAGAGAAGCTGACTGAGCGTGAGCAGAGCCCCGCGTCCTCGCGGCCGTCCTCCCTGGCCTCCAGCGACGGCGTCCGCGCCCCCGACGGCACCATCCCTGCCAAGACGCTGCACCGGGAGCCGGGGCGTGAGCACCTCAATGGGGTAGCCATGAACGTGCGGGCCGGGAGCGCCCAGGCCCACGGCTCCGGCTCCGAGTGAGTAGCCTGGGCCATGGTGGGAGGGACGGCGGGGCGGCCCCCGGCCAGCTTCCCCGTGGTCCCCCGTCTGGAGGACAGGCCCGGAGCACAGAGGCGTGCCCAGGCAGAGGCCTGGGGGCTGTGGTACGGTGGGCTTCCACCCAGGAGAGGGCCCCTGCTCGGGATCAGGAGGCCGGAGGTGCAGCAGACGCCTGTCAAAGCCCTGTGTCCCGTCCAGCCCTGAAGCTCTAGGACTTGAGACCATGTGGGACCGAACGTTTTATGAGCAGATTTCCTTGGCCCAGGGTCATTACTGCCCCATTTTGTGGTTGAGGAGACTGAGGCTGGGGCGGGAGGGGGGCGCCTGGCCGCAGAGTCGTGGAGCTGGGATCCGGCTCCGGACGTCCCAGGGAGGTGGCAAGAATGGGAGCCGTGTCTTCTAGAATGACCTTCCTAAAACTTAGAGAATGACTCGGCTTGCTAGCCTGGGTGCTCCAGGCACCGTGCGAGGCCAGCCCTGGGGAGGACGCTCAGATGGGCCTGGGTCTCCAGGTGGCCCTGGCCGTCGGGGGTGCAGGTTGATTGTCCCCTCCCCTGCCTGCCAGTGTCGCTGTGTCCACACATGAGCTAGCCCTACGTGGAGCCTCCGGGCACCCCGTCCCCTGAGTGGGGGGTTCTGCCCCCCGCCCCCGAGTGGGGGTCTGCCCCTGCACAACCTCGGACCCAGCCCAGCTGCTGGCTTCACGGGTGGCAGGGGCTGTCCTCGCTGACCCTCCGCTTGCCTGACGGCTTCTTCCCACGCGCAGAGGCAGTAACGAAACTTCACTTTGAACCATCAGGAAACCGTGAAGACAAGCCCATCACCTCCGCCCAGGCCTCTGTGCTGTGTCGTGCCCCTGGACCTTGGAGCCCGAGGGGCCCCTGCCCTGTCAGTGAAGCAGGCCCTGGTGGCGGGAGCCCCATGGGCTGCAGTGGTAGCCCCGTGACTGGCATGACTGAAGGTCCAGACACAAAGCCCTGAGCTGCCCCAGAGGCTCAGGGCCCCGTAGACCCGTGACAAGTGCCAAAGGCCACAGGCACGGGAGGCGTGGACTCCCGGGCCGGCACAGCTCAACCCTCGGACTGCGGACAGAGCCAAAACCGTGCGCTGGCCTGGCCGGGACAGGGCCCAGCAGGAGAGCTGGCCTTGAGAGGAGCCGCCGGGCCGGTTGGCCAGGACTCAGGGCCGCAGGCAGCTCCCTGCAGTGCAGGCCTGGGGCCAGCAGCTCCACAGCCCTCTGCAAAGGCAGCCCTTGTCTTAAAGCAGATCACTTTCCTTTGTTGCAAAGGTGTAGATACTTTTGTATATTTGTATGGAACTTTGAAAAGGCAAAAACCTCTGTATATTTTGCATTTGTACTGACTCTGTCCATACTGGGAGATCCGTGGGATGATCTCTCCCTCTTTCTGATGTCAGGAAGATTGCACAGCCAGCCTGGGGTCTGGCACGCATCCAGCAACTGGTGTCCCAGCAAAGCAGAGGTGGGTAGCGTGTAGGGAGTGCTGCTGGACAGAGGTTCCGGTGCTGCTTCCAGCCCAGAGGCAGGAGCCCGTGGGCATCACACGTGGCCACCTGGATGCGCAGCACTTTTGCATTTGCGATGCTTGCCCTCAGCTCCCATCTGCCTGGACGGGCGTGGCTCCGACACAGGGCCATCTGGGGCTGGACCGGACTCGGGAGCTCTGCTGAGTGTGGGATGCAGGTGCACACGGCCGCGACCGACACACTGGTCATCCCCTGCCCCCTTTGCTGGGGTGGGCCCCACTCTGAGCCCTGCAGGGCCTCCCTGGCCCCCTTCCCGGTCAGCGGTACTGCAGGTGGGGAATTCCTTTGTCCCTCTGCTCCTGTTCTCGGCGGGACTGTAAAATGTTCACACGTTCCCGATTCAGACGGAGGTATGAGGTCTTCCAGGATGTCACATTCCTTCCTGCCAATTTTCTAGCTCTTTTAGAGTCCGAGGAGCTCCAGGCAGGCGGGGGTCTCACCCCCAGAGTCTGACCAATTACTTCATTTTGCTTCAAATGGCCAATTGTGAGAAGGGACAAAGCCTCAGCCACACTGTTCAATGGTTACCAAGCTGTTTTTTGGAAACTCACACCAAGGACCGGCTGTGACTGTCCCTCTGTGGGCAGTCGGCACAGCGTGGCCTGAGGGGCTGTGGAACGGGGCCCAGAATTACTCAGACACATCTTATTTCAGTGTTTCTTTTGTTCCTCAATTGGATGCCCAAATAAATGGTCGGCACAGCTGCCTCCAAATACGAGAAACCATAAAATATGATGAAAATCAAGTAAAATGCAAAGATGTCCATACTGTATTATTTTGATGAAAATGCAAGTATTGTTAATGGCTGAGAGGAAAACATACCTGATACTCAGGTCTAAGACCACAGGCTTCATACAAAAATGAAATGAGATCCCAAAGCCCTCACACTTGAATGAATTATAAATGTGCCTTAGCAGGGGAGTGGCCTTTTCAAGATACAAAATAATAGTACCTTCAAATGTTTACCATTGAGGAGACATTTTCTAAGTAAAAAAAAAAGTGGAAATATTTTTGAGTCTGAACACTTCACTTGCGTATTATCCCATATTCTTCTGCTACCGGACTTTGTCCCTTGAGATGTATTTAGTTTTTTCATTTGATCAGAACTGTTACCAAAAAAACTGTCAGTTTTATTAAGACAGGAAAAATGTAAACCTATTTTTGTGACTTAAGACTTTATGAGAGATACTAGACACTGGAGGGTTTTTGTTTTTGTTTTTTTAAACAAATGTGTATTTATTAATGTTCAGAACACTGGAATTGCAACACAAATGAGGAAAGAGTCTACAATAAATTAAGATTTTTTTTGAATTTGTACTTCTGCTGTCTGGTTTTCCCCCCACTCCTGCATCCCTCTTGCCACCCCTTCCTAAGGCAGCCCTGGAAAAGGGACCATGTACAGGATGCTGACAAGCCTGGGGGAGCAGGAGCCATTCCGGAACCTTCTATTCATTTCCTGCTCATCCAGACTCTTGCACCTTGCACTTCAAATTTTTTTTCCTGCACCAATCTCTTTTTCCTGTCCTTCTGGGACGCAAGTGAACACAACTGGTTCCTGAGGCTTTGTTCATGTTTTCACTCTTTTTCTCTCTGTTCTTCAGATTAGATCGTTTCTAGTGATCAATTTTCAAGTTGACTGATTCTTTCCTCTATCATCTCCACTCTGCTACTGAGCCTATCCAGTGATTTTTTTAACTTAAAATATTGTAATTTTAAGTTCTAAAATTTCCATTTGGTTCCTTTTTATTACTTTTATTTCTCTACTGAAGACTTCTAGTTTTCCGTGAATTTCAAGAGTGTTTACCTTTACCTCATAGAGCATGATTTTAACAGGTGCTTTAAATTCTTTGGTAATTTGGGCAGCTGGGTCATCTTGGGGCCGCAATCTCTTTTCTTTTCTCTTGGTGTTTCCTGGTTCTTTGTATGCTGGCTAATTTCAAACTGAATACTTGACATTTTTTAATGTTACATCATGAGCCTCAGGGTCCTGTTAAAATCCGCTGGCAGATCTCAGTTGTTTGTTTTAGAAGGCAGTCAACCCCCTTAGGTTCAGACCACAAGTTCTGTCTCCTTCTGTGGCTGTGACTTTGCTGTGCTGCCTTGGGTCCACTTTGTACACCTGCCGCTCGGTTAGTCTAGGACTTGGGGTGGTTTATGTCCGTTCTGCCCTCAAAGCCTTTCATATGCTGCTTTGGGTCTGTTCCAACTCAGGGTGAGCCAGCGCCTGTCAGTATATATGGAAAGCGAGGGGTCCACTCCGCCAGCGCTCTCTCCTCTCTGGGATTTGCCTCACACGCTGTTACTCCTGGCGCCCCTTTTCTTGGTTTCTCTATGCAGAAAGATGGGTTTCTTCCAGGGTTCTAGCTGCCTGCACTGCCTCACTTCCACCCACCTGGGGCTACTGGGGAAAATCAGTGGGAGCAAAGAGAAGACAGTGGGGGGGGGATCCCACACACTCTTCAGCCCACAGGCCCCCCCTTCCCAGGCCTCTCTTAAGAGTCCTTGCCCCAGTGCTGGCCACACAGCTCCAGAAGTTGGGGCCACCCTTGGGTCAAGCCTGGGAGAAAAAAAGAGGAAAACCACCCATGAACGCCCCACCCCCAAAGGTCACTCTCAGGTTCTGCTCCCTCCCGTTCCCCTGCTAACATTCACCTGTCTTAAGGGGGACACGTGTGAGGAGAGTAGCCCCCGGCTGAAGGGAGCAGGTGTGTCCACTGGGCCCAGGTGGCCTCCCGTGGACACAAATAATTGCACTCCATACCAACCTAGCCAAGGCCACACCAGGACCCGTGGGATCAAGACAGAAACAGCCGTGAACACTGAACATGTGAACGCCATCCAGGCCACAGAAACGCCCAAGCGTCCCCCGTCCCAGCTGCAAGAGTCAGTGCTCCCCCACATCGCGGCAGCAGCCTCACTCCAGGCTCCCTCCCTGTAGACACTGGGGGTGCAGGGAGGTCCTGGGGACGTGGGCAACCAAGGCAGCTGGAGCCCGGGGATGTGGGCAGAAGACAGGCCCCAGGGGTTGACCCCGACCCGAGCCTTCTAGGAGCGAAGCACAGGCCCGGTTCTAGGGTCTGTCTCGCTGAGATTACCCTGGAAGTGATGTGGGGAGAGGAGGGCGGGGTGGGGGGAAAGCTCTTGTTTACATCAAAGGCCGGGAGTCGGTGCGTGAAAGCAGCCGGCTCTGGCCCCTTCTCTCGTTTTCGATGGTGTGGGAATGACCGGGCCCTGGCAGCAGGGCACGTGTGTGGGAAAGAGGGAGGGGAAGCCCACCCACTTCTCAGCCCCAGCCCCTCTGAAAGTCACCTGGGAGTGCAGCCCTGGAGTCTGAGGGAGGCCAGAGGCCCAGGCCACGAACTCGGCCCAGTGGTGCGCCCTGGCCAACAGCTACACCTGAGTCTCTGAGGCATTGCCCAGAGGCCTCCCAGAGTCGGTCAGCTGTGCCCCCAGAGAGAAGATGGTACTGCGGCCCGGAGGCTGCCATGGGCGCAGCCAAGGGTGAGGCCTGGTGACCCGGGGGCAGCGGCAGGCTTGTGCTCCCTCCTCCTGCCTCCACTGGCCGACCTGGCTGGAGGCCTGGCGTCGGGCTGGCATGATGGGAAGAGCCGTCCAGAGGCTAGAAGGGCGGCCTCCCCTCTGCTGGCCTGTGTCCATGCCGACTGCCTCCACCCACCCCTCCTCCCACTGTGGCGGCTCCACAGACGGGGCCGCAGCTCAGCCCTCAGTTCCAGGCAAGAGCCCCAGACACAGGGTGGTGGGTCCCGGGAAACCTGAGCCCAGGGAGGCTCCACACTGCCCTGGGAGCTGGCAGAACAAAGGTGGTGTCTCAGCCCCGGCTTCCATGCTGGGCTGGGTGTCCCCAGGGGCATTGCTGTCTGTCAGGTCCCCTCCGCCCAGCACGACGTGGAAAGCACCTGCCGGGATGTGGTCAGCCTCCCAGCCGGGGCAGGGCAACACCTCCCAGGTCCAGCCCTGCTGGAGTGCACCTGAGCTGCAGCAGCCGCCCAGCCCTCCACCTCCAGCCCACAGGGCCTATTTCTACATCTGGATCACGGAGATGGTCTTGGAAGCCACGTGGTGGGGTGGGAAGTGCTGGCGTGTCTGCTCCGGCCCACGCCCCACTCGGGGATTCGCCCTGCTAGGTGGGGCCTTGGCTAGGAGGGAGCCAGGGCGGGCCCGGAAACAGGAGGAGGGGGAATGGGAGGGGCTCCAGCTGAACTGTCTGGAGGGAGGACACTGAGTGCCCCAGGGCGGGGCCGGGCCGGGACCCTCAGTCCCTATGAAGCTGCATCCACCTGCCGGACCCAGCTGACCGCGCCCCCGGGGGAGGCCCGGGGGAGCATCTCCAAACCTCCCGCCTCCAAGTCCTGAGGCGGCTCCCCAGCAGGCCTTTCAACTGCCCTCAGCAGGACGACAGCCACCCCAAGATGGCCCTGGCCAAAGCCAGCTCCAAAGGTGCTCTCATCTGCCACTCAGCGCTGCACAAAACGCGCACGTGCTCTATGGTGTGTGTTTGTGTCCCAAAGGGCACAGGTTGAAACCCTAGCCCTGATGTGGTGGCAGCCATTGGGTCTTGAGGGTGGGGCCCTCACGAAGCAGACAGGTGTTCTTCAGAGGCCGCAGGGAGTTCCCTGGCAGTCCAGTAGTTAGGATTCAGCGCTTTCACTGCCAAGGGCCCAGGTTCGGTCCCTGGTGGGGGAACGGAGATCCCACAAGCTGCGTGGCGCGGCCGGGGGTGGGGGGGTCCCAGAAAAACCCCTGCCCCTTCCACCACGCGAAGACACAGCGAGAAGACGGCCACCGGCCACCTGTAAGAGGACCCTCCCCCATCGGAGCCGGCACCCTGACCTCAGACTTCCAGGCTCCACAACCGTGAGAAATAAACTTCCCTTGTTTATAAGCTACCCTTCAGCTCTTGACGTGACTGGCCAGGGTGCCAGGCACTCTGCAGGGGGAGGGGAGGCTCCTGTGCAGCTGCCTGGACTGGGGGACAGGGCCGCCGCCCCTCAGAGTGGCCTCAAGGCCACACTGTCCCCCTCAGACACCCTGCAGGCTGGGACTCAGCTCAAGGCCTATCACACGTCCTCTGCCACAGGTGAGGGTGGGCACAGCCGTGAACGGAGGCGGACGAAGGGGGGATTCTATTGCTCTCCCATGCAGCACACACCCTCGCCTCCCCACACGTGGCCAGTGCCGTGGAGGCCCCGAGATGGCCCACCCAGGCCCCACCCCACTGGAAGCCATCAGAATCCACACCCCGGACAGAGTTTTTATTGGGTACTGCCCCTGCAGTCCATCCATCCCCCCCCACAGGTCCCCTCCACGTGCCCCCGGAAGGGAAGCCCTCTAGAGGGTGCGAAAGAGGAACTGCACCCATGGGGCACTTGGGACAGACCCAGCGAGCAGAGAGGAGGGACTCTCCCTGGCTCCGAAGCGGCCCGGAAGCTTGGCCGGCCCGGCCAGGACTGGGGCGGCAGGTGCGGGCAGCAGTGGCCGCGCCCCCGGCGGCCCTGCCCCCGGCTCTGCTCCTCCACGTGTCCTCCCGTGAGCTCCGCAGCAGCCGCTCGGCCTCTGTCAGAGCGTGGGCCCCCGGCCCGGGCTGTCACCCCAGCCGTTGCTGGAGCCATCCACGGCCATATTGGGTCTGCTCCTGCCCTTCTGGAGTGTGTAGGCGGATGGCCCCAGGCGCAGGATCTTCCCACTGCCCAGGCACTCATCCCCTTTGTAGAACACAGCGAACTGCAGAGGAAAGAAGCCGTGTCACCTGCAGTGCAACCCGGCATCCGGGTGCCCACAGTGCAGCCAGGAGCCTGGACCTGGGGCTGGGGAGGGGCAATGCTCTGCCTCTCCCTCTCCTGTCCTTGTCCCCAGGGCCCAGACCAGAGGCGGGCCAGGGCAGAGCAGCCGGCGCTCCCACTAGCCGCGCCAAGAGCCAGGCCTCACGGTTGCAAGGCTGGCTGTGCACCACCCTCGCGGGCTGTGTGAGCCGAGCACCACAGTCCCTCTGCCCCTCAGCTCCCCCTGGAGACCAGCTGCTCTGGTCGGGAGGAAGTGCCGTCCTTCCAGAGCACGAAGCCTGCTCCTCCGCGTAGCTGAGCAGCTGCTGAGGAGGGCCGGGTTCCGGGGCAAAAGCAGGCGCAGACTTGGGGCTGAGACCCCAACCCGCCTGCCAGCCGGCGTACCCCCACTCACCTGTCCCAGGGCGAGAGCCCGCACAGCCTTCACGGCCGTCACCCACACAGTGCCGTCTTGATTGAGGGTCAGCACGCAGGGCACTGGGGGAAGAGAAGGACCCTTGGAGGGGGCGCTGGCCTTGCCACGTGTGCTCAGCCCCAGGCCTTGGGCCCCTGGGGAGGAAGGAGCGGGCAGCGAGGACATAGGAAGCTCAGGGCGACAGCCAGAGGGGCTCAGCATCGCCTGCCCGGGCCCCGGGCGGCACACACACTACCTGCCGGCCGGGCTGCCAGCGGGACGCTCAGTCCCATGCACCCCGGCAACCGGCCCTCTTCCAGAGACCGACCCTGTGTCACAGACAAAGGAGGCGAAGCTGGCCTCAGCGCCCCCCAGGCTGTCTCTGCGTAGGCAGAGGGCAAGGAGGCCTGCACGTTATACAATCTGAACAGTGGGGGCCCCGGCCCAGGTCGAATCGCCGGTCCTAATTCTGGCCTCACCCGGGGATCCCCGCTCAGTCACCTAGCGCCATCTGGTGGCGGAATCGGAAGTGGCACTCCATCATCTTGTCGCGGACCAGGGCTGCGGGCGGCTCCTCAGCCACCCAGTGCACGCGGCCGGTCCGCAGCAGGTCCCTGTACAGGGCCGGGTGGTCTGTCCGGGGGGCCTGCGGAGCGGAATGCGAGGACGTGACACCCTGGAGCCCTCAGTGGAGGGTCCTGCCCCAGAGCCCCCTCGCCGCACTTCATTAATCATGATCATGACAGTAAACACTCACTGAAATCCACACTGATATGTGGAAATTCATGCGCTTATCCCTCGAGCCTTTCTACCCCACTTTGAAGATGAGGAAACCGAGGCACGAGAGTGAAAGTCACTCGTCATGGTCACACTCAGCAAACAGCAGAGGAGCATGCGATCCGACCCCATGACCTCTCCTCCTGGAAGTTCACCCTGCCCTCGCCACAAGCCGGCGGCCCAGTGCCAGAGGCACACGGGGCAGCCACGTTGCCACAGGGATCCCACCAAGTCCCACGTGGCTGGGGACAGGCTTCCTAGGCCTCCATGCACCTGGCCTCCTAGGACTTAGCAGGCCTCCCCTGAGGCAGGACCAAGGGCATCAAGTCCGGGGCCCTTGGGCTCTAAGTAGATAAGGAGACCCACACAGGGGACAAGTGTCGGTGGATGTCCTTTCTCAAAGCAAAAGAGACAGCTAAACTTTACATTAAAGTCCCTTTAACTCATGCTGGACCAGAATCACCGTCCAGGCCCTTGCGCCCAGGGCTCTTCTGGGCGGTGATGTCCCAGAGGCCTGCTGGCCCCTCTGCCCGCGTCTAAGGGAGGGTCCCCAGTTCTGGGACAGAGCGCGCTCAGAGCCAGGATGCTCAGCCTCAGCACTGCTGAGCTTTGGGGCCGGATCACTTTGTAGGGGACGGGGCTCCCTGGCTTCACCCACTGGACGCCAGCAGCACTTGCTCCCCCCGTCCCTCCCCCATGCCGTGACGCTGAAAATGTCCCCAGACCCTGCCAAATGTCCCAGGGAGGGGAGCAGGGCAAACATGCCCCCTTTGTGAAGTCCTGCTCTAGAGCCTGGGGACACAGTCCCGGGTCCCAGTGGCCCAGAGCCCCGCTGCGGCGGACGGCCTGGGTCGGTCCCGGCTCTGCACCCTATCTGTTCAACAGTGAATCGCTGGAGGCCTCTGTGTGCAGGCCCCGTCCTGGACACTGAGCCACCTCCTCTCCAAGGGACCTTCCCACGTTACTTAATCTTTGAGTCTTGTAAAATCGGAGGAATACATCTATTTACAGGGACTGATGTGATGATTAATAATGTGACCAGCATACAGTAAAAGCTTAGTAAGTACCTTAAACAAAACCCTTTTGGTACCTAGGGCCAAGCCCGGGAGGACGCAGAGGAAAGGCAAGGATGCTCCCGATCGCAGCTGCCCTGCAGACCCCCACCCTGCCTGGGCTCAGCACCGTGGGCTCTGCTATAACCAGGCCTCAGTCACCTCACCCGTCCGACTCACCACGAGCACGTCGCCCCTGGTGCCGTCCTTCTCCACCACGTACCAGGGCTCCCGTAAGCCACCTATTTTGGCTCTCTGGCCCAAAGTATACAGGAACCAACCTGTGGAAACAGTTTCTCAGTGAGGTGGGAGGGGCCCCGTCTCAAATGTCCCACCCTTGGGACTGGGAGGAGGCTGGGAGGCAGCAGGCAGGAGGCTCCCTCTGCGGACCACCCGGGCGGCCTGGCTTAGGCTGTACCTCCCGCCCCGCAAGGAGCCGTTCCAGCTGTGCGGCCCCCTGACCCGCCAGGAGCAGGGGCCGCTCCTTTAGAACGTGGGCCAAGTGCCCCGCCTGAAGCCACAAGCCCCTCTTGCCAAGCCCCCGTGTACTAACCGCCTCGGGGCCAGGACACCAGGCTGCCCCGGTTTCTCTGTGCACCCTCACCCCCACCACAAACACCACAAGGCCAGCCGGCTAGGCCACGCCTCCCCCAGCCCCCAGCCCCACGGGGAACCGGCGCTGAGCTCAGCGCTCCACTTCTGCAAGCCAGGCAACGGAGCTGGGCTCCCCTGTGTGCCCTGGCAGCCTCCTGCCGGGACAGGCCGCGAGCGCCCTGCAAGTTGTCCCCAGCAGGGCCGGCACGTCTTCTCTCAGGAACGCTCAGCTCTCTGGGAGCCCGTGACGTCTAAGGCCCACTCCCTCCAACAGCACCAGGAAGGTGAAGCTGTCCGGCCCAAACCAAGGTAAGGGCCTCCAAGGAACAAGCCCCTTGGGAGTGTCCATGTCTGAGCCCCAGCCCTCATCCTTCCGGCAGGTCAGACTCACGCTGGACCAAGTCTCGTTTGTCATCAGGCTCCCAAGGGCACGGCCCCACCGTTGACCAAGCCCGCCTCTGTCCTCCCACCTGGGCTGTGAACTCTTGCGCCTGACCTGTCCTCCCCATGCCGGCTCAGGGCAGGCTCAGGGTGCCCCGAACCCCAGCAGCATCTGCGAATGAGGGAGCAGCACCTGGGGTGCAGCACTCCGGCCAGGAGGGCCACCTTCTGGTCCCAACTCTTCACGGCGTCCTAAATCATGAAACTCGTGCTCTGAAGTCAACCTAACTCCTTCCCTCCAGTGGAGTTTTTCTGTAGTCTGGTATTCTCTACATGTAATGAAAAAATAAGTCTATTCATGGGGACTTAGTACATAATTCAGAGAGTGAGGCTTCTGAACCAGACGGCATCCTTTGCTATTGGAGCCCACGTCTGGAATCGCAAACACCCCGTCAGAGCCACTCCCACCTTCCCTGGCGCCACCCACCCCCGTCCCTGAGGGACTGGAAGCATCTCTAAATTCCCAGAGCTCAAACTTGCCCCACGCCTCAAGGAGCTCAGGATGAAAAGCAGCCCAGCGTTGCATCTCACCTTTATGCGTTCCCAGAACTTTATTGTCTTCTATAGAAATAAATTTACCAGGTCGAGGCTGTAAATACTGGAAAACAAACGTTTCATTACTAACGGATCCAGGTCCAGAGCAGAAACACGGCTCCATCCTTTTGCATCAAAAACCACTCACCTGAAGGATGAAATTTTCAAAATTTCTTTTACCAACAAAACAGATGCCCATGCTCTGAAATGAAACGAAGGCCAACCGTGAGACAAACGGCCGGGTGGAGTCCTGCACTCCACCTGGAGAGCCTGGGCAGGGGCGGGGGGCACATGGGGCCTTTCGGGGCCTCACCTGCCCCGAGCCGCCCCACCCCCGGGCCAGGGGCCTGGCTTCCCTTCTCCAGCACCACACACACCAGTCACAGCCACAGACAGATCTCAGGGGCTTACTTCAGCCCCCAGACATGGACCTTGGCAGCTAAGAAAGCGGTGCCACCTCCACACCCAGCAGGGTCTGGCCCCGCGCTGCAGACCCTCAGACCAGCCGCCCAGGAAAGAAAACTAAAGCTGCTTAAGCCCTCAGGCCACTGTCGGTGAGGCTCAGGGGAGAGACAGGGACCAGAGCAGAAGCAGGAAGTACAAGCCAGGCCACGAGGTGAAGCATCACGGGAGGGTCTGAGGAAGGAGAGTCCTTTGTCGAGGTGACGTTTCTAGCACGCGGGAAGGCCTAGCGGGAACAGGCTCGCCATCCCACGCTCATGGTTCAGCTTCCTCGCTCACGCGCTGGCCTGTGTCCCTAGAACACGGGTCCTATGAGGGCGGCTCGCTCAAGCGCTGGCCTGCGTCCCTAGAACACGGGTCCTATGAGGGAGGCTCGCTCACGCACTGGCCTACATCCCTAGAACACGGGTCCTATGAGGGCGGCTCGCTCACGCGCTGGCCTGTGTCCCTAGAACACGGGTCCTATGAGGGCGGCTCGCTCACACGCTGGCCTGCATCCCTAGAACACGGGTCCTATGAGGGCGGCTCGCTCAGCTCTTACCAGTCACACCCAGAAACCGAACAGGTAGAGACATGAGTAGAGATGCTACAGGTGGAGGGATGGGCACAGGGCTGGCTTTCCTGGGGACAGCGACTTGATGACAAAAGCACAGCTGTGCCCGTCCCCAGGACAGACGTGAAGCAGCAGCTGCAGCTAAGGCCGCCTCAACCCGAAACAGCCTGGTTAGACTGACCACCCCCGGGTCTGCCGAGCCCGCTGGGACCCCTCCCACATTGCACCCCACCCTCTAGCACCAAGCGCCCGCCACACTGGCTTCACCTCAACTCCACCACTGCGCCAGGCTCGGGGCCTTTGCACAGGCTCTTTCCCAACCGTCTACGTGACTCTATATCCCATTCACCCTGAGGCCTGAGGACAGGCTTTTCCTTGGAGGCCTTTCCGGGTGTCTGTCTCTGCCCCCGAATCTAGATCAGAGCCCGTGGCATTTTCTCTCACTGGACCCTACACCTTCTCTCAGGGACACCTTCTGAGTTTACAACGGTAGGTTTGTCTGTCCACCCCCTTGACGTAAGCTCCCTGGAGGCAGGGATGGAACTGCGCTCCTCTCCGTGTCCTCAGAGGCCAGTGGTGCAGCGCCTGGCACAAAGCAGACACCTGACGAGGCCGTGCTGACGCGCGGACAGAAACAGAGATCTGTGTGCCGACGGGGGTCTCGGGGCCCGGTCCTCACCGTCCTGCTCTCACCTGGCAGCTGAGCCAAGAGCACCCCAGCCAGCCACCTATCTGCCAGGAGAGCTGCCGCCCCAGGGGGCCAAGGCACGGCTGGGAGGGAGAGGTCCCTTCTCTGCCGCCTTCTGAAGGACCCAGCCCCCCGCACTGTGTGCACGGCAGGTTCCTCACCCAATGCCGGATCCCGGGCAGGGGAGGTGGTGCAGGACCCCAGGCTGGGAGCACGCACACCCCTCAATCCTACCTCTTTTTTCTGAAGCACATGATGAAGTCTATTCTCAGCAGCTATTTTCTTTACAAAATCTTTCGTTAATCCCCCCAGGGGGAAGAGGGTTCTCCTCAGGGCATCCTGGGAAACCTGGCTGAGAAAGAAGGTCTGGTCTTTAAAGCTGTCAGCTGCTTGGAGAAGTTTTACCACTGCCAAGAGTAAAGAACAAAAGATGTTGCAGGAATAAAAATAAGCATACTTTGCTTTTAATAATGTCCTTCTGTTTACTTTGATAGATGACCCCTGGTCTGGCAGAAACAAAGATCAATACTCAATAGAAGACTTCCAGAAAAGAGAACTGCTGTGGTTAAGGTAAGAAAAATTCTCATCCCTAATTGATCTGCTATTGAAAAAAAAATGCAGAAGGTAGAGTTTATGTGATAAGCACATTTATTCCAGTTCATATGTTAGACTATATCTGCAAAGATTAAACATCACATGACAAAAATGTTATGAAGTATTAAGAAAAAAAAACAAACTCAGCCACATCTGGGAAAACTGGACAAGACAACGTCCAAAAAATCCTGCTGAAATGGTGTCAGCTGTGCTGTTTCCTAATAACCACAGGATGTGCTTGCACCGTGGCTGCTCTCAGGGACCCTGCTCACCTCCCAGGTCCCACAGTGGACGCCGACCACGCCCCCCAGCAGCACCCGGCTTCTCAACGTACTCCCCACTTGGTCACAGTGGGCTTTTTTTATGGTTCGAGCTGACATCCGTCAGCTGCTCCTCTGCAGTTTCTCTAATGTTCTATTCATTGTAAACACCCGTTCCCGGCTGGACAGCAACAGTGCAGAGCTGTGACGGACCCTGGCCATGGGATGCGGTTCAGAAAACAAGGCCCGGCTCCAGCTCCGGGTCCCTCGGTCCTGCCTGGTGTGTTACAGACCTTCCATGACCGCAAACGCTGGGTCCCCCACTCTGCAGCTCAATGACCAACGGAGGAAACTGAACGTGACACCAGTGTTCCGGATTCTTTCCATGTGGCTCACATCCAGGGCTAAGCTAAGTCTCGGCAAGTCACACCCACAGCTCACACCCGTGCCAAGGGTACAAACAGCCCAAGTGCAGCGTGCAGCTTGGCCCAGTTACGTGTGTAACATGCTCTCTGTATAGCTAATGTTTTCCACCCGTGACCTCAAATTTGATTCTCACCTTAGCCCTATGATAGAATTATCCCCATTTTCAGATGAGGAAACTGAGGCTCAGATAATTAAAGTGACTGCCCACAATGGTGCAGGGAGAGAAGCGCAGAGCTGGAAACTGAGCTCAATCACCTGGTTTCTATTTCATCACTTTTTATGTAAAAAACAACAAAATCAAGTGAAAAGTGAAAAACCAAGTTCAGTCAACCAGTCGTCAGGTAGGCAGACTCATTTGCCAAAGGCTCTTTTTTGTTTCAGAACTAAACTTACACAGTCTAAGTGCATATAAAAGCCTCAGAATACTGGGAGCAATTTGCAATTTCTCAAAGTTCTGGGTTATTTTAAAACAAACTCAAAATCTATGATTTTTAAGAAAGAAAGCAGGAACCCTAAACCATGGAGAGGGATGCCTGCTAGGCGATGGTCCGCCTGTGCCTGGAGCCTCATTCACACCTTCGCCCCTCCGGGTCGGCCATGGTGCCACCTGCCACGGGGACGGGTGAGGACATCTACCCTGGCCCAGGGCCAGGGGTCAGGAGTGCAGGCTGGACTCTGCTGCCCCTGTGCACTCTCCCCAGGGACCCAGGCCAGGAGGCCCAAGATCAGGTCTCCAGGGCAACTGAGTCAGAGCAAAATAAAAATCTCTAGGTGCCTAAAATGCATACAGAGAACAAAGACACTGTGGTATTATTAAAATAACTACACAGAACAAGGCACACGCCAATGCAGTCAGAGGTCTGAGTGCCTTTGGCCTGTCAAAAAGGCCCAGAAAGCTCTGTAAGGCGCCACCATTTTCTAGGAGGTAAACGGGGATGGCTATGTGACATGGAAACAAATCCTTCATCTACTCAGGCCCCTTAGACCTACATTCACTGGGCAAATTCCACCATGGAGTCCCCAGGCGGCAGGGCTGGGCAGTCAAAGCCGTGTCCTCCTGATGTGGAGGGTTTCCTGGTGAGGGCTACCCAGGAGTGCGAAGGCAGCACCCAGGGAGGGAAGACATCAGCCCCCGACCACACACACACACACACACAGAACACACACACACATGGAACACATACACACGGAACACAGACGGCCCAGCGCCCTGCAGGCAGCAGCGAGAGGCCTTCCCAACACCAGGTAGGCGGTGTCCTTGTCTGGGCCCTGCCAGTAAGCTTATCTCTGGCCTCGGCTGCTGTGGGAAGGTGGAAGGAGGGAGAGAGAAGGAAGACAGGGTGGATCAGGCCGGATGACACGGAGGATGGCACAACGACCAGGGACGGTGGAGCTGAACAGACCCAGCTGGGATCCAGCCCCCCAACCGGAGGCACCCCGGTTGGCGAGTGCAGCCAAGCTTCAGTTTCCTCATCTGAGAAACAGAACCAGAGAACCTGCATGCTGGCACTGCCAAGAGGGGCGCGGGGAGGGAGGCGGTGGGCGTGAGGCGGCCAGGGCAGGCCAGACGCGGAGAAGTGCCAACTCCCCCACGGGCCTGCAGCAGTGGAAACTGCCTGCAGAAACATGGCTCCAAGCCCCATCTTGTCTTTCACTTAATAATGATGCAAATTCCTCTGTTCTACGTGCAGATGTACACAAGAACAAGCCAGCAGCTTTCCAGGTGACTGCCTGGCATTTTCTAGGCAGGTGGAACTTTGCTCCCTTTAACACTGATAAGCTAACTTATATATGTAATCTTTGTAAGCATAGTTACAAGCCTGGCTGCCAGGCCTGTGCCATGTCAGGTCCCAGCACTCATGTCACACCAAAGTACACCTCAATCTCAAGTCCTCAAAAACTCGAGGGTAAGAATCAGGGCCTGTTACACTCCAATGATTATTGTTGTGCGTCTCCTCCCAGAACCGGGTTATGAATTATGGCTTCAGTTTCCCAGCAGCCCTGGCCCGGGCGCCCCGCCTGAGCCTCCTCCGGGTACCAATCACAGACCCTCTCGATAACGGTCCTTTTTCGAAGAGGAAACCAAAACCAACGAGCTAGTTTGGAACACAAGGAGAGAAGTCGTGCAGGTGTGCTCAAACAACTCACTGTCATTCTTCAAAATATTTTACTTCATTTGCAAATAATTAAGCTCTGGCCCAGGCACTCTTACTCACCATTTCTAATTTCAAATCGATTTCTGAAAAGCCCTTCTGGCCTCCTAACGTGCTTCTGCTGAAAGACCTCTTCATCTTCCAGGGACGTTCTTGCATAGTGACCCGTAGCGACTGCATCTGCTCCTGGGAGGTTTTTAAAAACACGAAGATCAGATTTTATTTATTTTTATTTAAATTTTTTTTAATTTTAATTTTATAGTACAGATGTCTATCCTGTCAAATACTTTAATACAACTGACATTCTGCTTTTTAATTTTTTGGCTGCGTTGGGTCTTCGTTGCTGCGCGCGGGCTTTCTCTAGTAGCGGCGATCAGCGGCTACTCTTCGCTGAGGTAGATGGGCTTCTCATTGGGGTGGCTCCTCTTGTGGCGGAGCATGGGCTCTAGGCACGCCGGCTTCAGTAGCTGTGGCACGCAGGCTCAGCAGTTGTGGCTCACGGGCTCTAGAGCGCAGGCTCTAGAGCGCAGGCTCAACGGGCTTAGTTGCTCCGTGGCATGTAGGATCTCCCCAGACCAGGGATCAAACCTGTGTCCCCTGCATTGGCAGGCAGATTCTTTTTTTTTTTTTTTTTTTTCTGTATGAGGGCCTCTCACTGTTGTGGCCTCTCCCATTGTGGAGCACAGGCTCCGGATGCGCAAGCTCAGCGGCCATGGCTCACGGGCCCAGCCACTCTGCGGCATGTGGGATCTTCCCGGACCGGGGCACGAACCCGCGTCCCCTGCATCGGCAGGCGGACTCTCAACCACTGCGCCACCAGGGAAGCCCCGGCAGGCAGATTCTTAACCACTGCGCCACCAGGGAAATCTCCAGAGATTTTTTTTTTAATTTATTTATTTTTTATATAGCAGGTTCTTATTAGTTATCTATTTTATACATAATAGTGTATATATGTCAAGCCCAATCGCCCAATTCATCCCAACACCACTACCCCCTGCCTCTTTCTCCCCTTGGTGTCCATACGTTTGTTCTCTACATCTGTGTCTCTATTTCTGTCTTGCAAACCAGTTCATCTGTACCATTTTTCTAGATTCCACATATACACGTTAACATACGATATCTGTTTTTCTCTTTCTGACTTACTTCACTCTGTATGACAGCCTCTAGGTCAATCCATGTCTCTACAAATGACCCAATTTCATTCCTTTTTATAGCTGAGTAATATTCCATTGTATATATGTACCATATCTTCTTTATCCATTCGTCTGTTGATGGGTATTTAGGTTGCTTCCATGACCTGGCTATTGTAAATAGTGCTGCAATGAACACTGGGGTGCATGTGTCTTTCTGAATTATGGTTTTCTCTCATTATATGCCCAGTAGTGGGATTGCTGGGTCATATGGTAATTATATTTTTAGTTTTTTAAGGAACCTCCATACTGTTCTCCATAGTGGCTGTATCAATTTACATTCCCACCGACAGTGCAAGAGGGTTCCCTTTTCTGCACACCATCCATCTCCAGCATTTGTTGTTTCTAGATTTTCTGATGATGCCCATTCTAACCAGTGTGAGATGATAACCTCATTGTAGTTTTGATTTGCATTTCTCTAATAATTAGTGATGTTGAGCAGCTTTTCATGTGCTTCTTGGCCATCTGTATGTCTCCTTTGGACAAATGTCTATTTAGGTCTTCTGCCCATTTTTTGACTGGGTTGTTTGTATTTTTAATATTGAGCTGCATGAGCTGTTTATATATTTTGGAAATTAATCCTTTGTCCATTGATTCGTTTGCAAATATTTTCCCCCATTCTGAGGGTTCTCTTTTCGTCGTTTATAGTTTCCTTTGCAGGGCAAAAGCTTTTAAGTTTCATTAGGTCCCATTTGTTTACTTTTGTTTTTATTTCTATTACTCTAAGAGGTGGGTCAAAAAAGATCTTGCTGTGATTTACGTCATATTGTGTTCTTCCTATGTTTTCCTCTAAGAGTTTGATAGTGTCCAGTCTTACATTTAGATCTTCAATCCATTTTATTTTTGTGTATGGTGTTAGGGAGTGTTCTAATTTCATTCTTTTACATGTAGCTGTCCAGTTTTCCCAGCACACTATTGAAGAGACTGTCTTTTCTCCATTGTATATCCTTGCCTTCTTTGTCATAGATTAGTTGACCACAGGTGCGTGGGTTTATCTCTGGGGTTTCTATCCTGTTCCATTGATCTATATTTGTTTTTGTGCCAGTACCATATTGCCTTGATTACTGTAGCTTTGTAGTATAGTCTGAAGTCAGGGAGCCTGATTCTTCCAGCTCCGTTTTTTCCCCTCGAGATTGCTTTGGCTATTTGAGGTCTTTTGTGTCTCCACACAAATTTTAAGATTTTTTTGTTCTAGTTCTGTAAAAAATGCCACTGGTAATTTGATAGGGATTGCACTGAATCTGTAGATTGTTTTGGGTAGTATAGTCATTTTCACAATATTGATTCTTCCAATCCAAGAGCATGGTATATCTCTCCATCTGTTTGTGTCATCTTTGATTTCTTTCATCAGTGTTTTATAGTTTTCTGAGTACAGGTCTTTCACCTCCTTAGGTAGGTTTTTTCCTAGGTATTTTATTCTTTTTGTTGCAGTGGTGAATGGGACTGTTTCCTTAATTTCTCTTTCAGATTTTTCATCATTAGTGTATAGGAATGCAAAAGATTTCTGTGTATTAATTTTGTATCCTACAACCTTACCAAATTCATTGATTAGCTCTAGTAGTTTTCTGGTGGCATCTTTAGGATTATCTATGTATAGTATCATGTCATCTGCAAACAGTGACTGTTTTACTTCTTCTTTTCCAATTTGTATTCATTTCTTTTTCTTCTCTGACTGCCATCCCTAGGACTTCCAAAACTATGTTGAATAATAGTGGCAGGAGTGGACATCCTTGTCTTGTTCCTGATCTTAGAGGAAATGCTTTCAGTTTTTCACCATTGAGAATGATGTTTGCTGTGGGTTTGTCATATATGGCCTTTATTATGTTGAGGTAAGTTTGCTCTATGCCCACTTTCTGGAGAGTTTTTATCATAAATGGGTGTTGAATTTTGTCAAAAGCTTTTCCTGCATCTATTGAGATGATCATATGGTCTTTATTCTTCAATTTGTTAATATGATGTATCACATTGGTTGATTTGTGTATACTGAAGAATCCTTGCATCCCTGGGATAAATCTCACTTGATCATGGTATATGATCCTTTTAATGTGTTGTTGGATTCTGTCTGCTACTATTTTGTTGAGGATTTTTGCATCTGTATTCATCAGTCATACTGGCCTATAATTTTCTTTCTTTGTAGTATCTTTGTCTGGTTTTGGTATCAGGGTGATGGTGGCCTCGTAGAATGAGTTTGGGAGTGCTCCTTCCTCTGCAATTTTTTGGAAGAGTTTGAGAAGGATGGGTGTTAGCTCTTCTCTAAATGTTTGCTAGAATTCACCTGTGAAGCCATCTGGTTCTGGACTTTTGTTTGTTGGAAGATTTTTAATCACAGTTTCAATTTCATTACTTGTGACTGGTCTGTTCATATTTTCTATTTCCTCCTGGTTCAGTCTTGGAAGGTTATACCTTTCTAAGAATTTGTCCATTTCTTCCAGGTTGTCCATTTTATTGGCATACAGTTGCTGGTAGTAGTCTCTTAGGATGCTTTGTATTTCCACGATGTCCGCTGTAACTTCTTTTTCATTTCTAATTTTATTGATTTGCATCCTCTCCCTCTTTTTCTGGATGAGTCTGGCTAAAGGTTTATCAATTTTGTTTATCTTCTCAAAGAACAAGCTTTTAGTTTTATTGATATTTGCTGTTGTTTTCTTTGTTTCTACTTCATTTATTTCTGCTCTGATCTTTATGATTTCCTTCCTATTGACTTGGGGTTTTGTTTGTTCTTCTTTCTCTAGTTCCTTTAGGTGTAAGGTTAGATTGTTTATTTGAGCTTTTCTTGTTTCTTGAGGTAGGACTGTATTGCTATAAACTTCCCTCTTAGAACTGCTTTTGCTGCATCCCATAGATTTTGGATCGTTGTGTTTTCCATGTCATTTGTCTCTCGGTATTTTTTGATTTCCTCTTTGATTTCTTCAGTGGTCTCTTGGTTATTTAGTAACATACTGTTTAGCCTCCATGTGTTTGTGTTTTTTACTTTTTTTTCCCTGTAATTTATTTCTAATCTCATAGCATTGTGGTCGGAAAAGATGTTTGATATGATTTCAATTTTTTAAAATTTACTGAGGCTTGATTTGTGACCCAAGATGTGATCTGTCCTGCAGAATGTTTCATGTGCACTTGAGAAGAAAGTGTAATCTGCTGTTTTCGGATGGAATGTCCTATAAATATCAATTAAATCTATCTGGTCTATTGTGTCATTTAAAGCTTGTGTTTCCTTAGTAATTTCCTGTCTGGATGATCTGTCCATTGGTGTAAGTGAGGTGTTAAATTCCCCCACTATTACTGTGTTCCTGTTGATTTCCTCTTTTATAGCTGTTAGCATCTGCCTTATGTATTGAGGTGCTCCTATGTTGGGTGCATATATATTTGTAATTGCTATATCTTCTTGGATTGATCCCTTGATCATTATGTAGTGTCCTTCCTTGTCTCTTGCAACATTCTTTATTTTAAAGTCTATTATATCTCATATGAGTATTGCTACTCCAGCTTTCTTCATTCCCATTTGCATGGAATCTCTTTTTCCATCCCCTCACTTTCAGTCTATATGTGTCCCTAGGTCTGAAGTGGGTCTCTTGTAGACAGCATATATATGGGTCTTGTTTTTGTATCCATAGAGTGAGCCTGTGTCTTTTGGTTGGAGCATTTAATCCATTCACATTTAAGGTAATTATCGATATATATGTTCCTATGACCATTTTTTAAATTGTTATGGGTTTGTGTTTTTGTAGGTCCTTTTCTTCTCTGGTGTTTCCCACTTAGAGAAGTTCCTTTAGCATTTGTTGTACAGCTGGTTTGGTGGTGCTGAATTCTCTTAGCTTTTGCTTGTCTGTAAAGCTTCTGATTTCTCTGTCGAATCTGAATGAGATCCTTGGTGGGTAGAGTACTTGGTCATAGGTTCTTCTCTTTCACCACTTTAAATGTATCATGCCACTTCCTTCTGGCTGGTAGAGCTTCTGCTGAGAATTCAGCTGTTAACCTTACGGGAGTTCCCTTGTATGTTATTTGTCGTTTATCCCTTGTTGCTTTTAATAATTTTTCTTTGTCTTCAATTTTTGTCAGTTTGATTACTATGTATCTCGGCATGTTTCTCCTGAGGTTTATCCTGCCTGGGACTCTCTGTGCTTCCTGGACTTGGATGGCTATTTCCTTTCCCATGTTAGGGAAGTTTTCGACTATAATCTCTTCAAATATTTTCTCAGGTCCTTTCTCTCTCTCTTCTCCTTCTGGGACCCGTATAAGGTGAATGTTGGTGCATTTAATGTTGTCCCAGAGGTCTCTTAGGCTTCATTTCTTTTCATTCTTTTTTCTTTATTCATTCCACGGCAGTGAATTCCACCATTCTGTCTTCCAGGTCACTTATCCGTTCTTCTGCCTCAGTTATTCTGCTATTGATTCCTCCTAGTGTATTTTTCATTTCAGTTATTGTATTATTCATCTGTTTGTTTGTTCTTTAATTCTTCTAGGTCTTTGTTAAACATTTCTTGCACCTTCTCGATATTTGCCTCCATTTTTTTTCCGAGGTCCTGGATCACCTTCACTATCATTGTTCTGAATTCTTTTTCTGGAAGGTTGCCGATCTCTACTTCATTTATTTGTTTTTCTGTGGTTTTATCTCATTCCTTCATCTTGTACATAGTCCTCTGCCTTTTCATTTTGTCTGTCTTTCTGTGAATGTGGTTTTTGTTCCACAGGCTGCAGGACTGTAGTTCTTCTTGCTTCTGCTGTCTGCCCTCTCGTGCATGAGGCTATCCCAGAGGCTTGTGCAAGCTTCCTGATGGGAGGGACTGGTGATGGGTAGAGTTGGGTGCTGCTCTGGTGGACAGAGCTCAGTCTGCTAGTGTTGGAGGGTCTCCTTCAGAGGCGGGGGGCAGCTGTGGCTCACCACGAGGACAAGGACACTGGCAGCAGAAGTTCTGGGAAGTACTCCTTGGCGTGAGCCCTCCCGTAGTCTGCCATTAGCCCCACCCTTATTTTTTTAATTTTTATTTTAAAAATATTTTTGGTCGTGACACACAGCATGTGGGATCTTAGTTCCCGACCCAGGATTGAACCCGCACCCCCTGCAGTTGAAGCACGAGTCTTAACCACTGGACCACCAGGGAAGTCCCGAGGATCAAGTTTTAGACTTGCACTTGCTGGCCTTGGCCAGTCTGAGCCCAGGGTGCACCAAGCGGCAGACAGATGCCAGGTCTCATACCAGGCAGTCTGTGCAGATTACCTGTCCCACTCCCAAACACCCAGATCCCAGGGAACAGAGGCACACCTGAAATTCCATTAAATAAGCAGCCTTTAGGTCTCTAAATTGATATAATCTTGCTACAAGATTTCACTGTATCTCTAAGAGTCTTTCTAAAGTTAATATCTATCCATTCATTCTAGCTTAAGGAAAAATTCAGATATGCACATAAAGATTTCAGTACAAAAAGCTAATTTCAGTGTTTCATATACTAAGGAAAAACTGAAAACAACTGAAACGTTCAACACCAGGAGAATATGAAGTAAATTAAAGTGCCATTGCCATAATAACAGTGCCACTTACACAGAATTTTTAATGGGAAAATGCTTATGATATTGTTCAGTAGGGAAAGAAAGTTTATGACTCTACTTTTTTTAATGTACAGAAAAAATGAAGACAAATATCAGCAAGTCTTTTCCTTTGATTCTGGGAGGTGAAATTATAGGTGACACTTTCCCTTATCTTTTTTACTCTTCTGAGTTTTTAATTTTCTTTAATAAATACATATTATTTTTAAAACAGTGAAGGACCATGCAGCATAGTCAATTTCTTCTTTCCACATAATGCAAAAAAGTGAAAGAACCTACCAAGGCACATATTAATCCATAACCTTTGCACTGTGTGAAAATTTCAGACATTTCGTATTGCAAGAGACTTTTTCTAGGAAGGTGCAGCAAAACCGATTCAGTACTTAACCAACCAAAGTAGCTCAGTGTAAAACAAAAGACACAGTAAGAATTAACTGCTGCATATTAACTACTTGAAAAAGCACGCTTAGGAACACATTATTAAATCTTGATTGATTTTCTAATAGAGAAAAAAAATCACTTTATTTCCTTAAAGAACCACCAGTTACACTGCAAAAATGTAGGATTCTTTGTGAGAAGCCCTAAGATTTCAGAAGTCTAGGTTTCGAGTATTTTTATTCTGTGTTGTACTGTTCACACAGTAAATTCAGACTCAGAAACATTTGCTGCAGAAATTCTTCCAAAGCATCCCTAACAGATGGCCACCTAGGGGCTCCCTGAAAAGCTAAGGTGACAAGGAGCTTCAAGCTCTACAAAGGCAAGCATCATTCCCCATGAAGAGCTGTTTGTGCCTCCCCCGAGTGAAATCTTTCTCCTGCGCACCCCAGCTCTGGCCTCTGGGGTCCCAAGCTAGAATGTGATCCTGAGTCACATGCTTGCGTGCTGCTATGATGGCCCCAAAGTATCGTCAGATGGAGTATTTCCCACACTTTCAAAATAAAAACCAACTCACGCTCCATGAGCCTGTCACTCTTTTTCCCGAGTAAACTGGAACTAAATGCAGCCACTAGACGTAGGCTGCCCAGTGTGGACCCCAGCGGACCCCTCCCCCTTCCTCAGATGTCCTGACCACAAGGCAAACTTGGGCTGCACTGGCTTTGATGCCAGACTGCAGGCTCACAGTCAGCTCGAGGCCCCTTGAGGCCCTAGATCAACTCCCAATCCTGTACCAGGAGATTTGATTACTGAACCTAGGTAGCAAACTTTGCATTTATCTCTACTCAAAATTTCATGTTACTGGTGTTAGCCCAGCATTCAAATTTGTTAGGACTTCAATTCATAGTTCTCATAGGCATTTTTGGTAAAAAATAACCTAACTCCACAAACCGACTTTTCATCATTGTCATCTCAGTGGCAGATCACTTGCATATCAGGTTGGCAAGCCGACTCTGTCCCCTTTTAAGTCATTACAAAAGTGCTGACAGGACAGAGTGGCCAGTGGTCCTGTGACCCCACTGGGCCACTGGCACACAGGATGTCTTGGCACATGGCCAGATGTGGCAGGGTGAGCTGCAATGGGCCAGAACAATGTGAAATACCAGCATCCAGAACTCCAGAAGCTCATTATGGTGGCCCTGACAGTAGGGGACAAGAAAAAGAACCTGAATTCACAAAAGCACAGCAACAGATAGCACGAGGAGCCTAAGTAAGCAGGTCAGCAGCAGGGGGTTCAACAAACAGGAATGGGGATGTCCCACCAGGCAGACGGGAATGAGAAGGCAAAAAGCTGGGAACAGACAAAATCTGCAGGCAAGCTGTCAGTGGCAGCAGGACCTTGTGCAGAAACGGGCTTTCAGAACAGGCCACTAAGACATGGCTCCAAACCAGAGAAACGAAATAGACCCAGGACCCAGAATCAGCTACAGACCCAGACCTGTTTCCGAGACAAGGCAGACGCCTGCTTTTAAAACAAGAGAAAAGGTCTCAGTAGGACCAGCAAAAAGGATGACTAATAAGAAACTAAATGCCGAGTTTCTTAAGTTCTGAATTAGGGCCCCTGAAACTTCCGCTAAATATAACCACATCTGGAACTAGAGCTGCTTTGAGCAAAGCGGAACCTGCAGGCAGGGTCTGGGGGCCTCACCTTTCAACTCTCGCCAGTGATCCAACACTTCTTTCCTCAGGGTTTTCTGAGGTTGGCTCTCCTGAAATCCACTGTGCTAGTCCTTACAGCTGTGCGGCCCGTGACAAAGACGCACTCTCTCCCCCCGGGGGATCCTATCATTTGTGCATCGCCAGAGAGTTCTTTATTATCCAGTGAAATACAAAATACTATCGTTTTCACTGCTTCCTTTCCTTCTGCAAGATGAAACTGCTTACAAGGTTTTGACTTCTGGCTTTCTCTGAAAATCTTATGATATTCTCCTTTTTTAATTTCAAGATACTTTATTATTTTTTAAAATAGGTCACAACACTAAGCTTCTGGTCCATTCTGCCTGCCATTGCACAAGCAACAAACATTTGCTCAGCAGTCGAGGGGCACTCTTTAGTAGCATGTCTGAGAAGTGAATAAAAATCCACATAGAACAAATACTGCAATAGTTTCCACAGGAACACAGATAAGTGTGACCCATCTCCCGGGCTTCCACATTGCCACATCTGTGCCAAGCTTCATACAGAAATCTCAAACCTCGCAGAAACTAAGTTAAATGGTCCCCCCAAACCCTTAATTCAAGCTAAACTCACAGTTAACAGCTACGAGAATGGTGTCTACACGTCAACACAAGTTGCAGCACAGGCTGCTGGGTGACCTTCATTCTACTCTCCCAAGCACAGGACACAGGCACAGTGCCACCATCCTGCTCCTCTAATTTGGGTAGGAAGTTGTGGTTCTGGATTTGCTGCATCAGTTGCCACGTGGGCCCTGACATCACATAGTAGATGGTCAGCCTCTGGAATCCACTGAAAGTGGAAGCAGCAGCGACAGTGTGAGCACCTATGTTTTCAAAGGGCATCCAATCTCCCACATGCATCTCGGGTGAGTAATGGCGCTCAACAACGCGATCGAGGTCATCACAGGTCGGTCTCCAGATGCTGGATGGATAATACTTCCCATCTGGTTTGGGGCTCTTCTGCAGAAGGGGCTTCGTATGTGCATGGTCATAAAGGATGGAGCTGAAAGATCCATATACTCCATCATTCACGTAATACGTAAAGGTCCGTTCACTCGACTCATCTTCATCATCAGAGCCTGTCTGCTCCTCTAATGTGAGGTTTTTTTGCAATGATATTAACTGTGAGCTTGAAGCTGATGCAACATAGTATCCGCCTGGCTCAGCTATGATTCTCACTCTGGAGTCTAATGGAAAATACTTGTCCAAGGCTGGGTTGATCTCTTCAAATTTAAGCTTTACGTCCTCAGATCCAGAAAAGCCACCACCAATATCAAACAGATACATGTGGAAACCAACCTCAGCTCCCGGATATCTTATGATTTTTAAAAAGACAAATGCAGATAATCCAAATTACTTACCAAGATTATCCACAGCATAATTAAAAAAACAACTGAATTTGATATGCTTGTTGCAGACTATGTCAGGATTGGGAGTTCTTCCTTTTTCATATTCATTTAAAAAATCACTGGAATAAAAGAAAGAGACTTTTCACTTCGAAGTGTGAGACACTCTATGGAAAAATAAATCAGCTAAATTACTTGCTTAATTTAGAGTTTCTCCCTGTCTTACCAAAACTATAATTTTCTACAAAACAGAAGAGCTTCAGTATAGAGCCATTTTCAATATTTTCATCAAATATCTGTTTAAAGACAGCTGCACTTCCCATCTGAACCTACACTCACCAGGCCCCAGGCCCCATTGTACCATTTCCCAAAATAAGACCCAAAGGACCCCCTCCATCAGAATCACCTGAAGTGCCTGCTCAAGTGCAGGTTCCAGGGCCCCATCCCAGACCCAGGTCCAGGTATCTGTTTAACCAGCACCCCAGCTGATTCTTCAGCCTGACATCTACTGCCCAGTGGATTTGTCCTCAGGGACCAGTCACAGCCAGCCTTCCGTGGGAGACCTCAGCCTTAGCTCCCTTATACTAATTTAGCAGAGACATTAAAGAGACTTCTGGCAGGTGGCACAGTGGCAGGAATAAGGGCTAGGGGTGCTCTGGGATGCAGGCCTGGCCTCTAACACAGACACCCTGAGGGCGGCTGAGGCCCCACACACACAATCTTCAGCACCACTGCCAAAACAAAAAGTGCTGGCTGCACGCCACTGGCCCGGCTGACTATGGCAGTCCTGCCCTTAGGAAGCCTACTGCGTCGGGAACTGCACACACCTGAACACATCATTCCAATACTCCTTCACGTAGGACACTTGATGGAAGGGGATGTCTAGGATTTGGCAAACTCTGTAAGCATCTTCGCAGTCTTTGTCAGCCGTGCAAACTCCATGCTCATCCAGAAAGTCCCAGTTCTTCATAAACACCCCTGTCACCTGGTAGCCTGGGGGAGGGGTGAAGGACAAATTAAAGAGAGTATATGAAATCAACCTTGGGTGGAAAAAGCAGTGACTCCTGAGCTCTCCTGTGCCTCTGTGCACTGGTGCCTGGCGGTACCCCCCTTTGCCACGTGGCCTTCTGTGCTCTGACTACATCTTAGTGCAAACTGTTCCTGACTCTCCGGCTGATGCTTGCACCCTGACCCTCCCCCTGCACTTTGTAAAGGCCTCCATCCTCACAATACACTGTGGGGCTGTACTGATTGCCCACGTCCCCAAGGTATGAACAAGACGGCATTTTTTCACCTTCGTGCTCCCACGCACAATGCCAAGCACATAGAGGCGTAGCCAACGTGTGACTGAATGAAAGAAGACCAGAAATTCAACACAATTTTTCGAAACAAATAAAACCCACCATTCAGTTATCAGAAAAGCAAACGCATTTCAAAAGTTATTTCCAATTACCATCTAAGAATTAGATTCTAAGTCATCAGACATAAAGACATTTAAAATTTTGGCTACTTTATTGTAAGGGCTGTACTATCTGTATATTTTGAGACCATTTTCTCCCTTTTCTGTCGCTTACAAAGCACCCAACCAAATATTGGAAAGACCAACTTTAGGACTACATAGGTGTCTACCACATATGAGAAATCTGTTTTTTGGGTAGGCTCAATGTAATGAAAGACAGGGCATTTGACCGTAAAAGGTTTAATACAGTACTCCAAAGAACAGAGATTCAGTGACACAGCTTTGCCAAATACTAAAAGGTCACATTAGCAAGACCACCCCCCCATCCCAGCAGGTAATAGGCCCGCCCTCTTCTGCTTCCCAAACCACGTGACTCTGCTTCTCTTGTAGTGCACACCACACCAGGTGCCAGTAGTTCCCGTCCATGCTCCCTGTAGCTCACTAAAACATGGAGCTGTGGCTCATACACCCACGTGTCCCCAGCGTCCAGCAGTGCCCAGCAAAGAACAAGAGCTTAACCAGAACAAATACACAACTCCACATCCAGAGCTTTAAAAATCCCCTCTTCTATAGCCTGATCTGCCTGCTCATCTTTCTCCTGGAGGTGTGACCCACTTACATGGGCACAGGCTCTGGCACTCCAGGATGGGACCATAGCACCTTGCCAGTCCTTAACTTTCCAGGAGGCACGTGACAGAACACGCACGTCCAACAAGACTGGGAAAAACCCCGATGCTGAGTGGAGATGACCAGGCTTTTTGTTTGCTATGTCCATCAGCTTCTCCCACGGAGGAGCAAAACCCAAGGAAGCTGGAATACGAAGCTGTACAGTCTGGATTCTGCGAAGGAGAGCTTACCTTCCTGAAGTAGTAAAATAACATATCTAGTCTCTCCACGGCCACCTGCCACATCTCCCCAAACATGTCACAGCCTTATCAGAACCCTTCAAGGGCTCTGCACTGCTACCCAACACAGGCAAAAGCCCCTAACAGAACATATTGCATAACCAGGGCTCAACCTACCTCTCCCCCACCCCTTCTGATAAGGACGGAGTAAAGGGACAAAGTAGGTAATTAAATAGTCCCACTAGGGGATTGTAAGTAAAGAAGAAAGTATGGGAGACCCCTGTAAGTTAATGATAACTCAAGAAAGCAGGTTTGCTTAACCACAAAACCAAGCAGGCTTGCTTAGCAACAAAACCATGCAACAGAAGCATGAGACATGCCCCAAAACAATAAAACAATGCTGGCATGAGACCCACATCCTGCCCAGTGAGCTCAGTAAGTTAATGATTCCTAGGGCACGCTCCTCTATGTGTTCTAAAAACAAAAACATAAGGAAAGGGTGACATTATACTGAAACCTGAGATGATTTACCATTTTTAGCATACGTTACCGCCTTTTTGCTCATTCTCATTGTGCCATGACAGTCCTGGCTTGACCATGTAGGGACAAGAAAACTCCCCCACCCAATGTGGAGGAGCTGATGATGGAAGACTGACGTCTACTCAAGAATGAGGAAGAAGGTGGCCTTTTCCCCCTCCCCACTTTTCCTCTGATTTTAAAACTGTAACCCACTAAGTTCTCAGGGCACAGCACCCTCTTGCCCGCTTGCCTGTAAGCCTCACAAGCGTCCTATTCTAATACATCCCTTCTTATCTATCACTTTGCCTCTCGCTGAATTCTTTCCGCGCTGACATAAAGAATCGGAGCTCCTTGGAACTGCCCCCGCCCCGAAACGCCACTTCACGGTCTCACTTCCGCCTCCCTCCGACCAGAGCCGGCTCCTGAGGCTGACTCCGCCAGAAGTGCTTTCCTCCTCCCCGATCTTTGCTTAGTGAAATCCTACTCCTCCTCCAAGTCTTGCAACCATGGATTTGAGGAGTCTAGGTCTCCCATCTTCCAAGTTGGCACCTCCTCAACTAATAAACCTTCCTGTGCTCCAAACTCGAAATTTCGGTTTGTTTAGCCTCACTCTGTGTTGGACACATGAACCTGGGTTCGACAAGTCTCAGCTCAAACACTACCACCTCTGTGATTCTTTGATTCCCCCTTTCTCGCAATTATATATGCCTACAGTTTGCCTATACTGCTATTTAACTTTTTATTGCACCTTTCATAACAGCTACAGTTACTAATAATATGAACTAATAACCACTACTGTTTTCTGAGTGCCTGATATGTGCTGGGCACTGGGGTTAAGTCTCTGTATGAATTATGTTATCTAATACTTCCAGTAACCCTGTGAGGTAGGTGTTCCCTCCACTTCACAGACAGGGAGCGCTTAAATCACTAATCCCAGGTCAGGAACCTTGCACTCACTCTGCATTGCAAGTACCTAAGCACGAAAGACGGCTCACAGCAGAGGGTCCACAAGTGTCACTAGGGGTACGAGGCCTCACAGGAGAGGGCCACACAGACGGACAAGTCAGACGGGCAAGTTCACCTCAGCTCCCGACCCGGGGCACCCGTTAGTCGCCTGAAAAAACGCAAGCGCTTTTGCGCAAAAGTTTGTCATGCACCGAACCAAGACCACAGACGCGATTTAATAAGCAGACCGCCCGTCGGTACTTGTCGCACACGTTGCCTGACGGCCACGTCGTGTGTCGTAAGGACAAGGACCTCCACGGAGGCTGCTGTGCCCGCAGAGGTCAGCGCTCCCCAGGCTAAGTGCTGACGCCGCCGCCATCGCCCCGGACGCAGGGCCTCGGAGCCAGGGAAAAACGCGGCCCCCGGAAGTCGGAGACCCCCCCTTCACTGCGTCGGTAACGGGGGGCCCGACTGCTCCCCAGCAGTCGAGGCTGCGGTCGCGCGCTCTCCGACCCCCAGGCACAGGGTGAGGGGCCGGGGCGCCGCACGACCGGGCGAGACTCTTCGAGAAGGGGCCGCTCAGGGGCGGTCTGGGCCCTCGGCCGCCTCACCTCTCCGCCTCAGCAGCAGCGCGGCCACGGCGCTGTCCACCCCGCCTGACACGGCGCACACGACGTGCCGCGCCCCCTGCATCGCACGCGGCCACCTTTCCTCGCCGCCGCCGCCGCCGCCGCCTCCGCGTCGCGCCGGAAGTCCCGCCCCCTCGGCGGCGCCCTCGCAGAAGAGGCCCGGCCGGAATCATGTTCTCGGCGTCCTGAGATCCGCCTGGCCTGCCGCTCCCCGGCTTCAGTTCGCGAGTCCGGCTCTCCGCCCACGCCCTCTGCCCGCCAGGCCGTTGGCTTCCCTCTTGGCGCGCGCAGTTGCCCGAGACGCTCGGAGTTTGTTGCGTTAGTGTGTATGTGTGTCGTGTGTGGCTTAGGCGGGCGCCCTGTGAACAGGCTGGTAAACGAAAGAAGGATGTGAGGTCGCCCCGAGGGCGTGATGTCCAGCTGGGTTCTTCTGGAAGCGGGCGCAGGCCTTACCTTAACTAAGCAGGAAGGGAAGACTAGCAGACGGAGGGCCCGGACCTGTACGAAGGCCCTGGGCCTGGGGACGGGGTGTGGGGCCAGACCAGGCGGGAGCAGGGGCGACAGGATCACAGCTACGTTCCTAGGAAGATGTTCGTGGCTGCCCTGCGGATCTGAGCTGAGAGCCTGGTTGGGAGGCCGTGACAGCAGCCGTCTTGTTATGGAATAGGGGGACCTGCTGCTCCCCGCTTACAAAATCAGTACTCACAAATGGTAGACAGGAAAGCTGCTTTTAATCAGAATGCCAGCAGTCTGGGGAGATGGGGGACTCAGCGTCCCCAAGAAACCACCTCCAAAGATTCTGCTCGGCCATGAGTTTTCAAAGGGAAACAGAGAAGTAATCTCAGTTAATCATTGAGAAGGGGGGTGTGGGGGGAGGTGGGGAGCGGTCAGAGTCGTCACCATGCTGTGATCTTCCTCTGGATGTTATCTTGTTCACACAGTTTGGTCACATGGTTTATTCAGGAGATTACTGAAAGGGAAGCTGGGGAAGAGATCTGGTCATGTTAATTACTTATTCTTCATTTCTACTTCTTTGATTTACGGAAAGAACTGATAAGCTAGGCAAGATATTGTGTGATTAAAAAAAGATTTGAGGGCCTTCCCTGATAGCACAGTGGTTAAGAGTCCAAACTGCCTGCCAGTGCAGGGGACATGGGTTCAAGCCCTGGTCTGGGAAGATCCCACATGCCGCGGAGCAACTAACCCCGTGCGCCATTACTACTGAGCCTGCGCTCTAGAGCCCGCGAACCACAGCTACTGAGCCCACGTGCCTAGAGCCCGTGCTCCGCAACAAAAGAAGCCACCGCAATGAGAAGCACGCGCACTGCAACGAAAGAGTGGCCCCCGCTCACCGCAACTAGAGAACGCCCGCGCACAACCATGAAGATCAACACAGCCAAAAATTAAAAAAAAAACAAAACATTTGAAAGGTGTGCTTGGGCCAGAGATGAGTAGAGCATGGGGGTGCCTGGTTTAAAAGTTAGTTACAATATAGCTTTGCTAAAGGGACAGGAAAAGGGGCTTCCTGCTGAGGGCAGTTTCCTGTGAAGAGCCACTTACAGTCTGGGAAGGAAATGGTGGCGACAGAGAGATGCGTATTTGGAGGTAAATCTACATCCCTTGCTGGTGGAATGGACGTGGGGGATGAGAAAGAGTGTGGAGGACTTGATGATTGTGTCTCGTGGCATGTTTCCTGAGGATGAAGTGGCCTGCCAGGTCAGCCTCAGTGTGTGAGGTACATTGGGGCCATCGGACTGGAGATGCAGCTGTTCCTGAAGGAACGAGCGAGTCTGAGGGTGAGGGTGGGGATGGGGGCCTGGCAAAGGGTGGCAGGGGGGCTGATGTGGGGTGACAGAACCTGGAAATATTTTCTGGGCCTAATAGAAGAGTGTGGGAAGGGAAGAGCATGTAAATGAAAGCAAAGGAAGGGACCCAGATGGGACACCTAGATAGAGCAGAGCTGGCTGGAGGTCCAGTGACTGATGGGGCGAGCGGCCGGGAGAGCAGGGAGCTGGCGGTCAGTGCGCAGTGCCAAGGCCAGGAGTGCCACAGGGCTCAGGGGACTGTGAGATGTGGTTTGATGCCAGCGGCTGCGGCCCACGTGCAAAACACAGGCACTCTGTAAATCAGTGACTCTTAGCTTTCTCTACTTCCACCCACAGTTCCATTTTACAGGGTGGCCCAATGTACACACCAACCTCTACACATGAGTGTAAGAAAGAACAGTTCTCAAAACAGCTCTTATCCTTGAAACGTGCCATGTACCTATTATTTTTCTTGTTTTAAAACTGCTGCTGCTGTTCACTAAATTGATTTCAGGTAGGATTCGAACCACGGTTTGAAAAAAGCAGGAGAGGAAAGGCACTACAGATGCAGATGGTTTTTCAGTCTGGCCAATAACACACACACCAAAGCTTGGCATTAAAATCACATTAATTTCTTAACAGTTTCTTGAAAAGTAAACAGTGGACATAAATGTCTAAACGTGGATAATTATTAGGCAAGTCATTTTCTTGAGAACAGGAATAGTTTTAAGAGGCTTGAGTGAAATGAGGAAGGCCCCAAGTCCCCATTTATGAGACAAGAAGCAGGAACTGCCAACTGGAGCAGGCAGGATGAGCTCCCTGGTTGGAGGGAAGGACACAGGGCCCCTGTGGGGACACAGAAGATATCAGGGAAACATCCAACAAGGGGCGCGATCCCATCTTGCATTTCCCGGAAGAGATGAGTAAACCCAGTATCTGGATGCCTGGCCTTCAGTGGATTTAAGGATGAGCACTTAGTCGAGGTTGTGGAGTGGCCCAGCTGATGTCACTGGACTTTGGGCTCAGTCTGGGAGACCCCACCTTGCCCGGGGGCAGTTTGGTGCAGGGTTAGGGCAGAATCCAGCTTCCTGACCAGCAAAGGGCTCTGGGGTTAGGAGTGCTGCCACCCACCTCCAAAGTGGCTGAAACCTGACACGTGGGCAACTTCTCTTCTGCTCCTTTTCAGTTAAATGTGCAGTGTTTTAGCTACCTGGTGGCTCCGGGTCTTTAATCACTGTGCATAATCCAGGTCCATGATGGACCAGCCATGTAAATGACAATGACATCCCAAGTGCTGTCTGCCGATAGCAAGGTAAGATGTGTGGATGGCAGAGCTGTGCAACGTGAAGGCGTTTGCACCAGGAAATTAATGAAATGTGATGAAAATCTCCTGAAGTTGGATCTCTAAACCCAGGAGGGGGGCCCTCTGGTGGCCACTGACACTGCTGTACAGAAGTGGCCGGCCCCTCCCTGGGCTCTGGAAACACCTTGGTCTGCCTTCCAGTGGTGGACTTAGGGGCCGGGAGCCAGAGAGGAAAAGAGCTTTGTCGGACCCGAGCAGCCAGACAGAAACCCAGACAGGAAGGGAAGGGGGTGACACACGGGGAGGCAGGCACCGCTTTATCCAGCGCGTGCTCTGGGGGGCCTCCTCCCATCTGTTTGAAGAGACTTCAGGTCAGGTTACGTCTGTCCTGCCCGGGGACACTTGCAGATTGCACAAGGCACCATGGCCCCCGGGAGAGCTTGGCTGTTCCCGAGGAGCCTGGTCGGGGGGGGCCGCACGGGATGAGAAGAGCCAGGGAGCAGGCGGGGCCAAAGGCCCAGCTCGACCCCAGGCTGCGGGTGGGGTGGCCGGAGCCCATGTGGTCCCTCTCTCCCACCCACCGTCACGCCCCCAGAAGACAGTGATGCCTGAGCTTCGCACCCACCGTGACCCCCGGCAGAAATGCAGCCTGTGGACAGGGGAGTCTCCATAAGTGTGTGTTGAATGAATTCCAGATTTTGGGTTTTCCCCTGTGAAATGAGGGGCCGGGTCAGACAGCTGAGGACCCCTGTGGTGGATCCTAGAATTCCACGCTGCCCACCGGAGTGGAGACAAGAGGGAAGGAGTGGACGGCCGTGACTCCTCTGGGCTCCTCTCCAGTTGGCCAGGGAGTGCTCCCAGGGCGAGGGCCCTGTTCCAAGAGTCTAACCGCTAGTTTACCAGGGACGACGCCAGTTATGAACTCTGACTCCAAGCATGCCCGCCTTTACCTGTGACGCCCTCTCTACAGGTGCGGCGGTGCCACCCACGGTGCGCTCTTTTCTACTCTTGATACCACGGGAGTCGCCGTTCCAAATGATTTGCCTTCACGACATTCACCAGAGGAAGTGCAAGCACAGCCCTCTGGGGACAGAGTTCCCTGGTTTTGTGCCGGGAACACTGGATGGGAGCCCCCAAAGCAGATCCAATCAGCAGCTTTTCTACTGTGTGCTGTGAAGCCACTGAATTAAGACTGTGAGAAATGATCTATACGGATTAGTGGCTTTCAGGCCAGCTATTTTTTAACAAATGTAAGTTAGAACAGCTCCAGGCAGGGAGTAAGCCTTCCAGTGACCCTGCCACCCTCCTGCTGCACATACCCCTGAGGGGACCGTCCCTTGTACACCTCCTGTCACCCTGTTATCAGATAAGCCCCTCCTCTCCCACGCTTCCCTCTCCATCCTGCACCCCACGTCCCTAGAGCAGCCTCCCCTTAAGGTGTGGTCTCTGGCCCATCTCATCGGAATCACCTGGGTGCCCAGTGAAAGTGCAGATTACCAGGCCTGCCCCGGACCTGAGGGTTGCGGCCTGGGGTCTGCATTTAACCAATTTTTCTTCACACTAAAATTTGAAAATCACTTTTGTAGAAAGAAAGTTTGGATAATATAAATTGTGCATACTGATTAGTAATAAAAATCGCTATGCATGTTTGAAAATCAGGATAATCTTAAACATCAAGACAGGCTTTAATACATTTATTTTACAATTTAACTTAATCTAGACTGTTTAACTTTTCATACAAACTTAATTTTAAAAACAGTCACTTGCTATTTTACATACAAAAGGTTCAAAACAAATTCTTCACCTGGAGCGACTGTGGCTCTGCTCCCAGCGTGTGAGCGGGGCCGTGAGGACGGAGGCCGTCGGCCGGCAGTGACCTCAGGTGGCCAAACACCCCCAACTCCACAGCCCCGCTCCAGGCACGGCAGCTTTACTTAGGGTCCTGTTTTGTGTTTCAAGTTTTCCAATACAATTCCTCGTAAAATTTATTTCTGTGGGTGGAAAACCACTTTAGGACTGACTGTTCTTGTAACTTTGAGTGAAATGCAAAGGATTTCATTCCGCTCAGAACTTGAGAAGTGGTGACTCCACGTTTTCCTTGTTAGCCTCGGGGCTCAGCAGGATCAGAGGGGAAGCCAAGTCTATGAGCTGCAGGAGAGAAGCCACAGAGGTGAACGGAGCATCCACGCCGCCCCTTCCCGGCCCGCAGACCCCAAAGGACTGGTCCCCTGAAGACCAGGCTGCCTGCGGCCAGCTCCCCGCGGCTCAGCACCCAGCTGCTCGGTGAACCTGGCTCGGGCCCAGCGGAAAGGCACCTTGGCCATCGTGTGTAAGCAGCTGGAGGGAGAAGACGCCAAGCTCCTCAGATGTTTCTGCTCGCGCGGCGCACGTGAAGCACCCGGGGGCCCCGGCCCTGGGAGGGCTCCCGGGCGGCTTCCTGCTCGCGACTTGGTGAACTGTGCGCTCACGCCGCTAACGGTGAGGCAAGCCGAGCCACGTCGCCCTCAGGAGTCCCTGTGGCCACTCTCCAGGGTCACTGGGACGTGCATGGTAGAAGAGCAGACCCAACTGAGACCACCCAAGGCCAAAGCCAGCAGGGCCCCTGCCGCATCTCACCTGTGCCACCTCGTGGCAAGGGTTGGCCACAGCCCTCCTGCTGGCGTCTGGGGTGTTTGTCAGGAGGTCGACCAGGGGCCCGCTTCCAGACCCCAAAGCTACGCTCGCCTCCGGCGTCTTGCAGAAGTCGATGAGCGGGAGGTCGCCCAGGGGTGTGGCTGCAGCCTGCAGGGCGATGCTAAGCTGATCCAGTTTGACATCCACGAGAAGAGCCTAGGCAAGAAACAAGACTGAAAGGCGATCCTAGCATCTTTTGTCAACCATCTTGGGAAAACGAGTGAGCTCTGCTTCGGTCCCACGTGACTGACAGTTTGGAAACCCAAGGAAGGAGGGCCGGGCTGGGCCTTGGTAGGGAGAGGGGCTGCGGTGGGCGTGCCGACAGCTCCTCCTCGCCGCGGCCCTCCAGCCCGTCCACTCCCTCCCGCCGGGGGCCAGCGCTGGAGCTCCCGCTCACCCACTCCCTGCCGCCCTGCTTCCCATCTCCCACCCTTTGAAACCTGGCCATCTCCATGGTCAGAAACAGGGGAGACGCAGCTTTTGTCTCCTCCAGAGGTGAGAGGTCCTGACCCCTTCCCTTCGGCGCAGCTGGCACCAGAGGAGCCAGGGTCACAGATGACATCCCGCGGTCACCCGGGGGTGCCCAGGACAACACAAGCCAACGATGTCTGCTTCTCTCACCTCACTGGGTGTTGTAGCTTCAGGTGGCTGTGCTTCGTCCAGCGCTACTTCTGTGGTGATACTTTTTGAAAAAATGAAATCACTCTTTTCTGGAGAAAAGTTAAGTGCCTGCGGCACAGCAGACGCAGGAGGAAAGCTCCCATCCGGGGACCAGTCTGAGGGCCCGGCGGTGGCCCTGCTGTCACCCTCTCTCACTGGCGCAGTTCTGTGGGAGGGAAAGAGGGCATCTCATCAGGACACTTCTGGGTGACACTCAATTGTTTGGCTGTGGCTCGGGGAGACTGTTTTTGGAGAAGCGTCGTCCTGTGGGGAGCGGCCGGCTCTGGTTCCTGCTCCTGCAGGAGGACTGCACGGTCTCCGAGGTCCCTCTTAGCACCAGCTAAGCCAGTCTGGATCCCACGTGCCTATTTGATGCCCTTTTCCGTAAGGTATTAAGGAGGAGGAACAGGCGAGGACCACGTGCGAGCGTCCCGCCTCTGTCCACGCGCTGCGGCCATGTCCACCCTCCCGCCCAGGATGCCACCTCCTTGGAAGGCCTGGGCCCGCAGACAGGTCTGAATGCCCTGGTTACACACTCTGCGGCGGGGCCGTCCCCATCCACCTGTCACCCTGCAGATATGCTGCCCTGGTGTCTGTGTTTCCTGTTAGACGGTGCAGGGAGACCCGGCCGGTCCGCCACTTCCCGCTGCGTCTCCAGGCCCAGGACAGAGTCTGCTGCCTGGCAGACCTCAGACACCCAATGACTCGGAACCGAATTACAGGAGGAAATCAGCAGTTTCCGTAAACTAATACAGTGTCTTTTCTTTTTAATATTTTAAAGGTTTCATAATAATTTGAAAGAATTTTTCCCTCTGCTGACGCCTGCAAACCTACGACGCATGTGAACAGAGCGCCGTGACTGGCCACACAATGGGCCTGTGTCTTACTGTCTGGCGTCCCTTCTCCCCCACGTAACACACAGCCCCACACTTTCTTCTTCTAGTCTTCTGTGTCCTCACAGAACTAAACAGACATGTACATGCCCGACACCCACTGCTGGCAGATCTGCACACTAGCGCCCCCAGCCTTTCCCAATGCTCTGCCATGAGGAGAGAATCGAGGCCTGATGCCGCATTGTGCCCGTTCCGTCTCCTGCACAGACGACGCAGGACCAGGGCCAGCGAGTGGGAGACAGGGCAGAGGCGGGTGGGCAGCGTCTTTTCCCAGGAAGCCTGAGTGTGGCCACCCTGACTGAAACCCTCGAGGGCAAGGCTGGGGGCTCTCCCTGGAACCTGGCCATGAGGACGGCTCCTGAGTGCGCAGCTCTGCCCCAGGGCTCCTCCCTGTGGGAGACTCTGGTCTCTGCCAAGGGTGTAACAAGGTCCAGGCATCCTCCTCGCCTGCTCAGGCCTCCAGCCTGGACCGGGATGTGATGTCAGGAGAGAAACACAACCAAGGAGCAGGTGGCCTGCCTTCCCCGCAGAGATCCACCAATGGGAGGGCGTGCAGTGCGGCCAGGCTCCCCCACGGCTGCCGAGAAATGGTGATGAACCTCAGTCTGGCTGCTTCCTGACCGTGATTTCCCAGCACATGATCGCTTGAGGTTTTATGAATTTGAAACAAACTTAGTGCAGCCTTTAACTCTTACCTCACTGCAGATTTTTTCTGGGGCTCAGAAGAAAGTCGTCGAGCAGACACACGCAGGGGAGAAGCCAGAGCCCTGGGCATAGTTTTAGGGGTCGCCAGGGGCAGGCTGGAGAGTCGACGGCTGGCAGGCGTGGGCAGGGCTGACCTGCGCCCCGTGCTCACAGGGGTCCTCACGCTGCTCGCGAGGCTCTGCGACGCTGAGGACCATCTAGCAGGAGTGCTGTGAGCAACCCTAGGAACACGAAAGTCTTAAGCAGAACAAAAAATCTAACAATTCAGCCATGCGCTAACATAGTAGAAAGTCTGTGGTTTCAATGTAGAAGATTCAAGCCAGCAAAGCCCATTAGAGCCCTGTCCTCTGAGCAGGGGGTGCTGCCACCGACCTCCCGGGAGCCCTGGCATGGGTTTTGGTTCCTCAGTGGGTCCATTTGAGGTTCTGATCCAGTGTGGCGGCACATCATGGGTGGTACCATGAAACGCTCTCCATGGGAGCTCACAGGGATCTCAGTCACCTCTTGCTGGCGTAAGTATTTCCACAAGGAAGTCCAGACCCAGGGCGGGCCCGGCCGGGCACGTGAGCGGACAAGCACTCTCCCTGTGCACCTGCTCCTGGGTCTAAGGCCCCTGAATCAGGTATGAACACAGGTGAGTGACCCGGGGCACCGGATGCCTGTTTCCCACGCATCTCTCCTTCCCACCCTGGCGATACCTGTGGCTTCACCTGCCAGGGCATCCTGCCTCACTGTCAGTTTGTTTTGTTGTTGATAAAGGAGAGAGGCCGAATAACGTCAACTGTTATCTTATTAAATAAAATAAAGTCAAGGACCTCCCACCAACGTGGAGCCCATGGGAGGCCAGATGACACACCTATCATCCATCGAGGACAGTCTGCATGCTCAAGAAGAGTCTAAACGCAAACTTTAACATCTACTGAAAGACATAGTCACTGCAGGAGCGCGGGCAGGAGAGAGGTGCTGTAAGCAAGCTGCTGCGCTCTGCAGACTTCTGGAATCTGCCCCACGTCCTTCACTGCTGAGCACTGGCAGCTCCACCACGAACTCCAGTGAAAATAAAGACAGATATAAACAAATGTAAGCTTCAAAGTAACCCTGGCAGGTAGGAACCGTTTCCCTATTGTACAGGCGAGAAGACCGAGGCACAGAGAGGTGAATCGAGGCCGCCAGTGGCCATCAGGTCTGGGTCTTGCTCTGACCCGATGTGCGTGGCGGGAAGGCGGCTCAGCATGGCTGATACCGTAAGGGAAGCGTCTGGCCCAAGCCCAGGAAGTGCCCCCCAAGTTCACATACAAGGAAATGAAGGCCCAGAGCCGTGCAGAGTGGCAGACGGCCCAGGCTGGGCTGGGGCAGACCCAGGGTTAGGGCCCTGCTCCGGCGCTTGTCCTGCCGTCGCACCCCAGCAATGTCCGAAGCCATGCTCTCATCCTGGCCACATGCTGGTTGCCGGGACCCCAGCCTTGGGAACAGTGCTCCTGTGGGTCAGAGTGACCTCCCTTTGCCCCGCCCCCAGCTGATGGGCCCAGGACTGAGCAGCAGTGGGCCAGGGTCCCTCCACTGTGACAGCACTCAAAGCCGGGCCAGGGCCCGGTCACCAGAGGGCCAGACATGTGGGGGAGCAGCCCACCCACCTCAGCAGGTGGCAGTAAAGGTGGCAGCAGGAAAGCAGTCAGGGGAGGGGCTGCCCTTTGTGTGAATGACTCCCAGGCACGCACACGTGCGCGCACGTGTTTTCTTACTGTTTGCAGCACTGCTGTGCTGTGCTTGGTTCCATCCCCACTGGACAGATGGGCAAACGAGGTCAGAACGGTAACCTGCACTAGATCTAGAGCACACAGTGCACTGGGACTCAAACCGGAGTCTGAGTGGCTGAGCCAGGCCAGTGGTCTTCAAATGGGGTGCACACGAGTCACCTGTGAGACACTGCAGGCCCAGGGCTCCACCCCAGACCCACTGATTGGAACCTCTGCCGGGGGCTGGGCGGTCTGGCTGGAGAACTGCAGGTTCAGGGCTGAGGGCTGGCACTCCCAGCTCCGGAGGCAAGTCTGGGGCCGCCGTCACCACGAGGGACACAAGGGCGGCTCCAAGAGACCAGACTCAAGCCAGGCATGTGGAGCCAGGCTGTGGGTTCAGAAGTTAGCAGGGGCCTCAGTTTGTTCTCGTAAGAAAAGAGTGGCATGGACATATATACACTACCAAACGTAAATAGATAGCTAGTGGGAAGCAGCCGCACAGCACAGGGAGATCAGCTCGGTGCTCTGAGACCACCTAGAGGGGTGGGATAGGGAGGGTCGGAGGGAGGGAGACGCAAGAGGGAGGAGATATGGGGACATATGTATACGTATAGCTGATTCACTGTTATACAGCAGAAACTAATACACCATTGTAAAGCAATTATACTCCAATAAAGAAGTTAAAAAAAAAAGAGAGAGAGGAAGCAGACCGACTCAGTACCTCCCCACCGACGTGCAGGACTGCGGCCTCTGCGCCCGACAGGACTTTGGTGTCGCACCGTCCAGGGGTTCACCTGAGACGAGAAGGGAAGTGATGGTCAGTCAGATGCGGGGCAGGTGACGCATCTGCCTTCACCAAACAGGCGGTCCTCCTCTAAGTGTCCCATGTTCCCAAGTTGCAGTGAAGACGGCACATAAAGTAGATGAAGGCCAGAAAAGCCAGAGGGAAAACCTTCCGGCCCTGGCGTGTGGGAAGGGACATGTCCTCCTTCCCCGGGGACCGACCGGGCAGGGCTGTGGTGCTTAACCAGCAGGTGCAGAAGAGGAAGAGTCCTGGTCCCTCCACTGCCCTCAGCCTGGCTAATCCCCAGACGGGCATGGAGTGGCCCGAGGGACGAGGCGGCACTCAGCACACGACCCCGTCGGGTCTCCCCATGAGCCCCGCCTGCAGAAGCGGCGCCAACACGGGGGGGTCTAGGCGGGCCCCACAGAGCCCACCACCGCCTCGGCTCTCGGGAACCGGGAAGGTACGAGGTCATCTTAAGACGTGACGTTATTTATGTGCCGCCTGGCGGTTGATGAGCATTTCTGCGTGTGTGATCTCATCTGGTCACAAGGCAATGACCAGCGGGCTCAGAGGACTGAGCCCCGGGCCACCATCCACGGGGACCACGTCCCAGACTCACCCGGGGGCCCCCGACGCCGCAGGTGCCAGGCCCCCTGGCAGCACCCTGCTGTGTTTTGGAAGCCACGGGCAGAGGCCGACCCCAGCCCCAAAGGGGAAGGTGGCCTGGGTCTCCGAGGAGGCAGGAGAGGCCCAGGCCCTGCTCCTACGGGTACCTCCCCACCGGCCCCCCATCTCAAACCAAGCTGCACCTGCCCCCTCGCCCCGTCCTCCCTCTCTGCCCCCGATCCACATCTCTGTGCCTCTTCACGGCAAATCTTCTCAAAAGAGCTGCCCATACATGCTTATCCTCACCTCCCACCTCCTGTTCTTTTCAAAAGTTGATCAGATCAAAGCGATCCACACACCAAAAAAAAAATGAAGAGATTCAAAATGGCAGGCTTCAGCCACACCTACCCGATTTCCACCTTGCTTGTTTCCTGAGGTGTTTACCTTCTATCTCTAAATTACATATCCTGCTACTTCCGCGTTTTTCAAAACCTTGAGATGTGATATGATCCTAGCTCCCTCACAGTCTCACGGCCCCGATCCATGCGGCCGCCTGCCCTCCAGAGTTTCCGTTTTGACAACTGAGTCTAACGGAGTACACAGCCCATCTTCTCGCAGCGCCCATCCACCCCCTACCTCGAGTTCGTAAGAACTGCCTCCAGGGACTTCCCCGGTGGCCCAGAGGGTAAGACTCCACGCTCCCAATGTAGGGGACCTGGGTTCGATCCCTGGTTGGGGAACTAGATCCTGCACGCATGGCACAACTAAGAAGTCCACATGGCACACCGAAGATCCCGCATGCCACAACTAAGACCTGGCACAGCCAAAATAAATAAATATTTTTTAGAAAAGGAAAAAAAAACAACAAAAAGAACTGCCTCCATCTTTTGCTGGTTTCTTATTTGGGGGCCTGTGACAAAATGTCCTGCAACCTCTGTCTTTGGGAGCGTTTCCACGTGGCTACCTCTTGGGCTCCGAGCCCACACGTTTCCTGGAGGTCTCTCTCCCAGACCAGGCTGGGCCCCTCACTCTCACCGCCTCCTGTGTTGGGTTCCCCCTTTTCAGGCCCCATAACTTCTTTCCTGTTTCCTCCCTCATCTTAGTGGAGGACTCTTCAGGAGCTTCCGGAGAGTGCACAGGAGGGCGACTATTTTTGTGGAGTTTTAGATTATTAAAGTACCCTTATTATACCCCAGTCAACCAAGGCTTGGTCCAGGGCCCGAGTCCGAAGGGCTTGGAAATTACTCCCTCCCGGAGCTGCAGGTGCTGTTCCCTCCAAGCAGCTTCTGACCCACAGAGACGCCTGCCGGTCACCCCGGGTCTCCGTCCCTCGTGTGGCTCCTGGAAGCAGTCACGGTAATTGACACTCCATCCCAAGAGTGTTTTCAGAAAGTTGTACACTAAAGGCTCTGCTGCAGGCTCTGCTCACACCGTCCCCATGTCTCCTCTGTAATGACAGCTAGTGTCACACAGCAGCCAGAGTGAGCGGCCACCGCACGGGCAGAGCTGCATGTGCTCAACAGCAGGGTCACGCCCGCAGCCTGGCAGTGCAGACTTTGTGGGAACCATTCGGCCCAGGACGAACGAGGAAAGGCGTGCCTGCTGTGGACCTGATATCGCGAAGCAACAGGAACAGCCCCGCGACGCGAGCGCGCAGATGTCAGAAGGGCCGAGGGGCTGAGGGCCCAGCCTGGGCAGCGGAGGGCAGGAGTCCTGTGGCTCCACGTGGCTGGCAGCCGGGGGGCGGGGACCAGTCAGCAGCCAGGCAGCGGCAGCATCTCGGCCAGAGGTGCGTCTGGCTCTGGGCGTTTGGGAAGAGGAAGCAAATGCTGCTGAACGCAGTCCACGGGCCCTGGGCCAGGGCTGCCCCGAAGGCCCCGTCTGTTAGGGCGGCCGTGTCGGCAAACACACCAGGCTCTCCGCGGCAGAAAGCTAAACTTCACCTGCAGCTGAGGCTGCTCCTCTGAGGTCCAAGCTCACACCCGGCCCACAGAGCCCGCGGGCACTGCAGATTCCACAGGTCCACACTGGACAGCCAGTCTCCACCCCGAGCTGCTCTCCTTCCGGCCCTCCATCACCACGGTACTCCTGCCAAAGCCTCGGGGTCACTCCGAGTCCCCAAGGCCACATTCCCTCCTGGTCTCCCAGAGCGTCCCCAGGTCGGAGCTCTTCTCACCTTTGCTGCCCCCACCTCCGCGATCTCTTGTCTGGACCCCAGCCAGGCGTGAGCATGGTCCTCCCTGCTCCCACTCTGGCCACAGGGCCTGTCTCTCCCTCTGCCGAGGGATCTGTCGAAGGTCATGTTCCTCCCTGCTCAGACCCTCACAGGCACCCTCTCTTGCACGGGTATGTCGACGGCCACCTCCACGCAGGGCCCATGCAAGCTGGCCTCTGACTGCCTCTCCGTCTCCGTCTCTTCTTACCCTTCTCCTCGCTCACTAACGGGGCTGAGGTTGCTGGTTTTGATCAGTATCTGCTCCCCTCTTCTTAGAAAGACATTTTAGCTGAGTGTAGGCAAGACCCCATACTTTAGCATCGCCTGCAGGTAAGTGTGGTCATGTGACTAAGTCCAGAGCAATGACTTCCACAGAAGGAAGTGGCATATGCAACTTCCAGTAAGTATCCTTGGAAGGTAGGGCTTTGTTCTTCTTTACCTATTTCATCTTTCCTGCTGGTAGAGGTGTGAGGGCTGGAGCTGGTGCAGCCATACTAGATCATGAGGAAGAGAAGCTAATCATGGCAAAACAAGATGGAAGAGGCCCGGATCCCTAACACAAGGAGAGCCATAGCAGCTCTGGAAAATCTTCGTAGACTATCATGTGAGAGGGAACTAAACATCTATCTTGATTAAAACCAATGCTATTTTGGGCTTGTAGCAGAATCTGATCCTAACTTAACTAGACGTCCCTACCACTCCAGCCTTCGTTCTGCTTTCAGAACTTGTCCAGCATCTTTCTGCCTCAGGATCTTTGCACTTGCCGTTTCCTGCCTGGACCGTTCTCCCTCTGGCTCTTCTAATGGCTGCCTTCTCCTCATGGTTCAGATCTCAGTTCAGTGTCACCTCCTGAGGGAGCCTGCACTGACCATCTAAGCTTAAAGAACCCCTCTATCTAAATTCTACCCCATCCTCTTTTATTCACTTATGATCTGAAAGTATACTTACTTGACGTTGCTTATCTTTTACTCTTAATATGTACGCTCCACGAGTAGGATATCTGTCTTACCATTACATCCCTTATACCTGAAAGAGTGTCCAGCACTGGACAACACTCCAAAGAATGGCTCATTCTTACATAAGCAGTAACTCAAGTGAGGTTGTCAGGTGTTACAGGCCACCTGTACTGGCCAGTGAGGCTGACAACGTCAAAATATTCAAACCCCTGGAAGGCATGTGCTTGAGAGAGGAGGCCAGAGCTGTGCTACCCCTTCATCAGCTCCACGCAACTCCCTGCATTATACACATTTATCACATTAATTCACCTCGACCAAACGCCCCACCCACTACTTGCCAGACACCATGCAGGGTTTTCTGCCTGGTAGCGCTGCCAGGATGCCGGGGCAGGTGGGGAGAGCCCAAGGAGGCTGGAACTGGAGGGGCAGAGTACTAGAGAGGAGGGAGCTACAGAGAGAGAAGGAGCTCTAGAAATCTGAGAGGGACCCCGAGTCCTCACTGCATAGTGAGCAGCAGCGTGCACGTGGGGCAGGACTCCAAAACAGACAGACAAGAACCACCACTAGGAACACGGTCACCACCACACAGGGCCGGGAAACACACCAACTGGCCAGAGTGCACACCTCATGGACACAGCACACTCAGGAGAGGCTCAGAAAGGCCACACGTTAGTTGCAGGGCTAAACTATCCCAAGAGTAAAGGCCAGGACCTGCCCCATCAAAGCTCTACAAGAAGCCCCGAAAGGATCAAGTTCTCCTGAAATTTAACTGCCTGCCAAAGCAAAGTTCAACTTCTTAAAGAAAGACAACAAAGTCCAGACATACAAAAATATAAAATTTATGATGTCTAGCAGGCAATAAAAAATTATTGGGATGAATTGGGAGACTGGGATTGACATATATATACTATTGATACTATGTATGAGATAGACAACTAATGAGAACCTACTGTATAGCACAAGGAACTCTCTACTCAGTGCTCTGAGGTGACCTAAATGAGAAGGAAATCCAAAAAAGAGGGGATATATGTATACGTATAGCTGATTCACTTTGCTGTACAGTATAAACTAATACAATATTGTAAAGCAACCATACTCCAATTAAAACAAATTTTTTAAGGTAAATCTATAAACATTAAAAAATATATATTAAGCATGTGAAGAAGCAGGAAAATGTGACCATAACCAGGAAAAAATTAGTCAATAGAAACAGACCTAAAATGACGGGGAAGATGGAATTAGAAGAAACAGACTTTAAAACAACCATAATAAATATGTTCAAAAATTCAAAGGAAAACATAAACACCATGAGGACAAAAATGGGGAAACTATAATGTCAGAAATGAAAATTTAACTGGACGGGCTTAAGAGCAGATCAGACACATTGCAGAAAAAGCTGTGTACACATGGGGACGAGACGGTAGAAACTATCAGAACTGAACCACAAGACAAGAGGCTGGGGTGGTGCGGGGAAAACAAAGCTTCGGTGACCTAAACGACAACATACAGAGGCCTACAACACAGGTAACTAGAGTCCCAGGAAATGAGGGGAAGCACGAAAAAATACTTGAAGGAATAACAGACACATTTTTTCCAGATTTGATTAAAAATATCAACCCACAGATCAAAGTAGCTCAAGAACCCCCAAGCAGGATAAACACAAAGAAAGCCATATGAAAATACCTAATAATCGACATGCTGAAAATAACAAGAGAAAATCTTAAGAGCAGCCATGTGACAATGATATGTTACAGAGAGAGGAGGAATATAAGGTAAGAAATTCACTGAATTATCCAACACAAAGAAAATTAGAAGACATATATTAAGTGTTTTAAGTAAAATGAAAGCAAAGAAACCACCGTCACCAAAACCAACAATTTTTAAATTTTTAAATATAATTCATTCAATATTTTAAAAGCACATTAAAAAATAAATAAAAATAAAAAGATAAAAACACATTAAAGTTCATCTATTACTTACCAGTAGAACACTCGGGAATTTTAAATTGACCTGTAGGGGCGGGCATAAGCTTCGTCTTGGAATTCAGACAGGAATCGGGCCTTCTTGTACTCCCAGTCTTATTCACCTGAGAAGATTGTGACAAACTGAGATGCGAGTTCAGCCCGCGGCCTCCCTGTCCTGGACTCTGGGGTTGGGTGAGAGCTGCTCTGGTGGGCGCCCTGGGCTGCTCCGCCGTCGACTCAGCAACTCCGGGTCTCTGGCTCTGCCTGCAGGACATGCCTGCAGGGCCCGGCTGCAGACACGGCCGTGGCAGCACAAGTCCCGTTCTGCCCGACTGGCTGGTGTTTGACTGGGAACCGTCCGCAGGAATGCTTGGACGTTCCCTTGGCTTAGCTGGAAGAGGAGACACAAAATCTTGTTATCACTCAGGCTGTTGTTACTTTTAAATTATAAGTTATTTCTCTCTCTCTGACACACACACACACACACACAAGATATGCTAATCTACCTTAAAATATTTTCAAATGAGGAAAATTACTTATTTCTATCATGGTGATTTCCATATTAAAAAAAATATGACATGTGAACAATATTCTGTATGTCCATCACGCAACATCCTCAAACACGGGACAACCCAGACTGCTCATGGCTTAGCTGAATGTAGTTCAGGTGCCAATTCTGGACACAATTACCAAGATGCATATAAGGATACATATGTTCAAGCTCTCCTATCTTCGTTGATTATGTCGACAGCAGAAAACTACCCTAGCTGAACAGGTGAAAATGGATGGTCTAGACACATGCCCCACCTGGCTGGTCAGGGAGGTGGGGAGGGAAACATGAAGAGAAGACAATCCTTCCTGGTCGGTTCCTTTAAATTACAAGGAAGTTAGGTCGTATCAATTATGAGCGTTATTTAAATCAGCATAGCAGATAAACTAGGGTGAAAATACTCAGCTGCCAGTATATGCAACACAGAGCTCAATCTGGTAAAAGGTTCTTAAGAGGAATTTAAGAGAATGACTGAAGCCACAGCTCATGTTACACCGTGTGTAACAGTTTCACAGTGCTCCCCCCGTCACACTATGGAATCTGACCCTGGTGATTCTGCTACGCACAACAGAGAAATATACACTCACCAGAAGCCTCCCCTCAACCTGTCTCAACCTCTCCCAGAGGCAGGATCAGAAATCGTAAACAAAAATGGTGCTGATGCCCTGAACCTCTACAGCAAAACAGACCTCACAGCACCTAATGTAATGGAACTTTTTTTCACTGAACACATGCCACATGCGAGACCCAGGAATGGGACTTTACGTGGCTCTTCTAAGGCCCACAAGGACACCGCGAGGGAGGTGTCATCCCCTCAGTTTGTAAAGATACAGAAACAACTTAAGTTCTCTTAACCACCAACTAACAGGATTCCAAATCAGATCAGTCTCATTCAGGAGTTTAGACTTCTCACATTTTGTATACAAAATGCACACTATGCTGCTTAGCCTATGGTCAGAGTCTACACAGCAAATATAATTTGAAGAGAGTTTAGTCCTAAAGAGCGGGAAGTCGAATGCCTTTCCCCATAGCCTACTAGGGTTTCTCCCCTTTACCGCTAGATGGCAGCCTTGGCTTGGAAAGATTAAAAAGTACCTTGAATTTAAACAGGTCTGGGAGTACAGGTTTAAATAAACACACAGGAGTTACAGGGGTCCTATGCCCCAGACTATCTGGAACAGCCCTACTTAAAAAAAATCTGTGTCTAATCACATGACTGAGGCTGGCCTCAGTGTCCTTCCAGGTCCGCTGGCACCAGGAGAGCATGCCCACTTTGTGACTGCTTATCCTGCCCTGAACTAGGACTGCCCATCAGAGGCATGCCCCTCGGAGGAGGACAGGGACCCCAACAGTCTCCCCTGCCCCAGACCACAGCAAGCCTTCCAGAACCTTCTGCTAGGTGGTTCTGTGACAAGTCTGGCAGGAATGGACAGCACTCAGGGCCGGCCTTACCTCTGCCAGCCGCTGGAGAAGCACACACGCTGGCACTCACTCCTGAGATGGACCCTGAGGAGGACTTTCTTGCAAGACTGCCAGCACATCCAGGTGGTTTTAACATGGTTTTCTTCAGCCCAGACTAAAACAAAGACTTCATTACTACCCATGGCTTATTACTGCAAAAGTGGGGTTTTTAAATGGCTTTAATAGTTTACAAATTGTCTTGAATTTAAGGAAGAAAAAGGTCAAGCAGTACTTCCCACAGAGTGGCAAAGCCCTGCATGAGGAACACCTGGCAGCCTGCTGACGGCTGATCTGGGGCCTGGACCCTGGCCTATGGAGTCAACAGCTGTGGGGCCCAGCACTGGGCAGCCTTAACGAGTACCACCAGTGATGTGGCACTTTTCACAAGCACACACAGCTCAACGCTGGAAAATAAACAGCAAAGATGTGGACGGTAGTCCCCATGCCTGTGAGGGGCTGCAGTTTTCAGAGCACCAACGTTCCATCTCCTCGGTGCACGGACGCAGTGAGGGAGACCCTGTGCTCAGCGAGGCTGACGTTCCTCAGTCCATTAGGCTCCCTGGGGGCAGAGGCCGGCCCCTCACGCAAGCCAGGCCTCTGTGCCCTGCATTTCGCCAAGCTGCCTCTCCTGTTTTCAACCGGGTCCTATTTTCAACCTCCCTATCCTATTTTCAACCTCCCTAACCTTGATTTTAATCAAGACGCATCCCACGTGGGGGACTTCCCTGGCAGTCCAGAGGTTAAGACTCTGCGCTCCCACCGCAGGGGGCCCGGGTTCAATCCCTGGTCGGGGAACTAAGATCCCACATGCCGCATGGCGCGGCCTGGGAAGAAAAAAAAAAAAAAGACACGTCCCCTGTATACAAAGCGGCCCCTTATTCCCTTCGACCACAGGCCAAAGCCCCCCTTGGCACTGGCCAACCCACCTTGTTTGGAACAGGGAGTGACCGCTTGCCTTGGACCACATGGTTTCCACCGGCTGGCAAGCTAGTGACGTCCCGGGCGGCACGGGGCTTGTCAGGGGGCACGCTGCTGTGGGAATCCTTTTCATTTAGGATTTTCATCCTGGAAGGACTAGCTGGTTTCTCTTTCATGGGCTGAAAAATTGTAAATTGAAATGTGAGAACTATCTAGTCTTTCACAATGTACAGACACACGAAGGCTTCAGTTAGAGCAACTGCAGCCACCATCCATCTCCCAACACACGGTCCTCAGTTCATCACCTGGATGGGGCTTCCCTGGTGGCGCAGTGGTTAAGAATCTGCCTGCCAATGCAGGGGACACAGGTTCAAGCCCTGGTCCGGGAAGATCCCACGTGCCGTGGAGCAACTAAGTCCATGCGCCACAACTACTGAGCCTGCTCTCTAGAGCCCGCGAGCCACAACTACTGAGCCCGCGTGCCACAACTACTGAAGCCCACGCGCCTAGAGCCCGTGCTCCGCAACGAGAAGCCACCGCAGTGAGAAGCCCATGCACTGCAACCAAGAGTAGCCCCTGCTCGCTGCAACTAGAGGAGGCCCGCGCGTAGCAACAAAGACCCAACGCAGCCAAAAAATAATAATAATAATACTAATAAATAAAATTCATCACCTGGATGGAAAGAAATATGGCGGTTCACTTCCTCCGCCAAATTACCAGGCAGAATGGTGATGGAGCTGGCTTCCTCACTGAACACAGGGCAAAATAATACCAAGACAGACCACTAATAGGAGGAGCTCCTCTAGAGCTCCTCCTCAGCCAGGATTCATATTTAAGGGTGATAATGAGGGAACTGGTTCCAGTTACATAAAGTTTAAAATGCTGTACGGAACGGAATCATTCATTAAATGGTCATGCCCTCTACCAGAGGGGCTGCTTAATTGCAATAAATCTTCATCTAGGACTGAAAGCCATTTTTCTTTAGCGAGCAGACTCCAACAGAGAATAAATTCCTGACATTCAGGTACAAGGGCATTCGTGGAACAAATCCACGCTTACATAAGTAACCTCTCATACCAAGACTTCATAAGAAGCAAAAGAAGCTCATAAAGCAGTAACTTTCTCTTTCCTTTACATCATTTTTAAAATTGAGATATACTTCACGTAACATAAAATTCACCATTTTAAAGTGTACATTTCAGTGGTTTTTAGTATACTCTGTGCCGTGCAACCAGTTACAATGTAACTTTAGATCATTTTTGTTGCTCCTAAAAGAAACTCACGCCATTAGCGGTCACTTCGCATTCCTCCAACCTCTCAACCCAGACAACCACAGATGTACTGTCTCTAGAACATGACTTGCCTATTACGGTCACTTCCTGTAAATGAGATCATACGACATGGGACCTTCTGCATCTGGCTTCTTTCACTGACCTAGCTCCCCAGGGTCATCTGTATGTAGCATGTGTAAGTCCTCCATTTCTTCATGGCTAAAAATATTCCATGTATGGAGAGACCACATTTCCCTTGTCCATTCTTCAGTTGATGGGCATCTGGGTTGTTACTGATTTTGGGTTATTATGAATAATGCTGCTATGAACATTGCTACACAGGTTTTTGCATGGACATACGTTTTCAATTTTCTTGAGAATATGCCAAACTGTGGAAATTGCTGGGTCATGTGATAATTCTATGTTTAACATTTCCAGGAACTGCCAAACTGTTTCCACAGTGGCTGCACCACTGCAAAGTCCCATGAGCGATGCACATCCTCACCGACACTTGTCTTTTCTTCTAACTACGGCCATCCTAGCAGCTGCCTTGCAAAGACACTTCTAAATGGTACAATCAAGTGGTCCAACTGTGTCTAGAGGAGATCCTCACAGGGGTGACCTGTGTCAGTGAGTCACTCCGGATGTGAATGACTCTCCCCACAGAAACAATGTGGGGAGTGATGGGGGTGCCCAAGTGAGCTCAAACGCTGCCTCACTGACCAAAAACTCAGCTCTCTGGCAATAGAGCACTACTTAGGACCAGGAAAATAAAAGGACCCAGAAGAAGCAAAATTATACCCCAGCTCCCTGTCCTGAGTCCATGTATTACACACAGAACCACATCGCTTTCATTCTAGAAACATCATTTCAGAAATTTACATCCAAATGATTTCCAGGAAGAGGAGTTTGCATGATTAAAGGAGCAGTCTCAGCCCTGGGGAAGCAATGGTCGCACGCCCCGTTGGTGCAGGGCTCTGCATGCCAGACCCACTTTCAGCTTGGTTCAATGCTGGGTTCTGATAGGGGGTCGTGTGGTTCAGGAGATGTGCTCGTGGAGGGAAGCGATTTTCTAGGCCCTCGCTGGGTGTTCTGCATCGACCTAAACCTGCTAACAACCCCACAAAGCATCATTCCTCTCTAACTGGCTCGGAGAGCTGAAGCCTGTCGCCGACGGCAGCGGAGCTGGGAGAGGGCGCAGGGCAGGCTCCGAGCTGCTCCTCCCGAGGCAAACCCAGGAGGCGGCTGTAATCTGACACCCACCCTCTGCTGCCCCAGAACCCTCCCACAAGAGCCGCTAGGACGCCCGCTTCCCAGAGATGGCTGGCCGCACCCCGAAGGCAGCACACAAATCCACTGCCACCTCCCAAGGCAGTGCATCCACTCGTGCCTGGGAGGGAACAATCTAAACTCAGTCATGGTTGAGGAGGGAGACCAATGGCCATTCCCGGAGGGGGGATTTTTGGAAGAAGTTGCTTGTTAACGCACATAAAATCCCTAACGGGTGGAATGTCCAGTGCTGGAACAAAACAGAAGGAAAGGTCTCAAACAGAATTCAGGAGGAGGTGTTTTTAAGTCACCGCAGCAGCAAGGCAGCCCTGCCCACGCGCCCCAAGCCCAGCTCCCCGCGCCGCTGGCACTGCTGCCTCCTGGACCTCCCACGCCTACGCCTCAGAGCCCTCAGAGCAGCTACGTTCCCAGGTTCCTCCCCATAACGGTTTCTGTTCTAGGGCACAAACCAAGCAGAAGCAAGGCAGCGGCTGGCTCCCCAGATAAATGTGCTGCCGGGGGTCGTGGCTACCTTCTCCAGGGCCGAGGGAATGCTTTTTCCTCTAAGAGACGAGGCTCGGGGCAGCAGCAATTTGCTGGTGACCTTTTTCTGAGTGCCAGCCTGGTCCGGAGGGTGAGCAGCACTTGGCTCCACTGGCAAAGAAGAGCACGAGGCGTGCGGTGGCCCCGGCATCGGGGGGCGGCTCGCCTGGGCAGGAGCGGCCGGCAGGGCCGCACCTGAGGGGCGCTGGGTGCCCCAGAGTGGCAGTCCGCTCAAGGGGCTGTCCGACAGGTGGTACGTCTCCCTCTTCAGTGACTTGGGGCTCTTCTTCACTTCATTTTCTCTCTCAAAGAGGTTTATTTTTAGTTTTGATTCCTGTATGAATCCTTCCACTCCCTGGCTCCCAGGGTCTTCAGGCGTGGCAGCTAGGGCCGCCTTGGTTTTGCTGTTGCTTTGTATCTGTAAGGCCAGTAAGTGAGCTTCTTTATAAACTTCCACAAATTTCTCCCCAGTCAGAGGACTCCAAGTGAAGTGACTTTCAGATGCTGGCAAAGGAGGCTCTTCAGGAATTTGATGATTTAATTCTAAGCTGGCAGCAATACATCTTTCTTTATGGCCAACAGGTCCAAGAAAGACTTCATCATCTTCATTGGCACTATTTTGTCAGAAAAGGATTATTAATAACACGGCATTTAAATGAAAGGCTTCAATGAACGTGGTTATACAAAAGCAAGGGGAGAAAACTCATGTGTTTACCTTGAAGAAGACAATGAGAGATCAAAGTCAAACTTTTCATCAGCCAAAAGAAGAATATCTGGGGAGGAAAAAGTCAGTCGTTATTTTAGGGATGGGACTGATAACGAGAAAACATCACCATAGTCTCTGTAGCTGTCAAAGCTATTTTGAAATCTCACTTCCAAAAGTGTGACATCGTTATTTTAATAGCCACTTTTTTTTTTTTTTTTTTTTTTTTTTTGCGGTACGTGGGCCTCTCACTGTTGTGGCCTCTCCCGTTGCGGAGCACAGGCTCCGGACGCGCAGGCTCAGCGGCCATGGCTCACGGGCCCAGCCGCTCCGCGGCATGTGGGATCTTCCCGGACTGGGGCACGAACCCGTGTCCCCTGCATCGGCAGGCGGACTCTCAATCACTGCGCCACCAGGGAAGCTCAATAGCCACATTTTCTTAAGGAGCGTTAGATTATCTTATTTTTTCCATTTCCTTTTAAAAATAGCATCAGCCATTCTGTGTTTGCTAAGCTGCCACCAAAGCCTAAGTCCTTATTTTTCAGCCCTTATTTTTAAAGATATAATCTAAAATGCATTCGCCGAGTCATTGGGATAGCTTTGCAAGACTAGGTAAGTCGTTTTCTGGTACAGAACATTTTCTAAAGACCAGCTGCCTCGGCTCCCCTAGAATTAAATTCCCCATTTACAAAGTGCACCTAGTCCTCTTTCAGAAGCAAATTCAGCCTTACTCAAGCACACGGCTGGGCTCCATGAATACCTGTCGACTGTCGCCTCTCCTTGGAGCTCATCCTGAACGCCCAGATAAAACTGCTCCTCGTGCCCTGTCCACCACGGTGCCTTCCCCAGCCCTGCCTGTCCACGAGGCTCCACTGACAGACCACGGGCTCTGGGGCAGCGGGTCCCTCTGCTGGGACGGCCACTCGCTCCTCCAGCTTCGCACTCCACTCCACTCCTGCCCTCCCCTAGGCTCCTGCAGCCCCGGCCGGCCGGACCTCTGCCTTAGCATCCCTATCCTGTAAACGTCTCTCACCAACCGGACTGTAAGCTCCTCCAGGACAGCAAATGCCTGATACTCCCCCAAACTCCCCAATGTCCAGCTAAGGGCCTAGACTCTCAGCAAATATTTATCAAAATGCAATAAACTGGTATTTCAATACTATAAACTTCATATACCACTTTCACAAATCTTACTTTATTTGATCCTAATAAATAATGCACCATGCTTATCAAAACCATAAAATTTTAAAATATACTGATAGCCTAATGAGGTCCTACTTAGTCAATTCAATTAATCCTAACTACCTAATCAAGGAAAAGGTAGAAAGCACAATTGCACAAAAGAAATAAAGAGAAATAGAGAAAGAGATTAAAAGATTCATAAGCTAGTTTGCTCAACTCTGTGCACATAAACCTAAGAACTTGGCTGACAGAGATAATGTTCTAGGAAATAGAATATTTTTTGTATTTAAATGATTAAAATCGATTTATTTACAAACCTGACTCCAAAAGAAAGAAAAAAATCGTAATAGTTCAATTATAACAAAATAACTGGAGAAATTTATTAAAGAGCCATTCTCCCCAAAAAAGCACAAGTCCTAGATAGTTTCGCAGGATGATTCTATCAAATCTTTCAAGAATACGTCATTCCAAAACCATTTATACTGCTCCAAAGGACAGGAAAAAAGAAAGCTTCCAGCTTGCGTCTATGAAGCAAGCACAACCATGCCAAAAACCTACAAAGTTTGCTCTATAAAGAAAACTAAGGACTTGGCTTGTGTCAACATAAAAATCCTAAATAGGAATATTTGCAAACAGAACCCAGCAACACATTAAGAGTCGACGATGATGGCTCGATCATGACCCAAGGAGGTTCAGCCAGGACCTCAGGACTGCAGGACAGTTTAGTTCCACACAATCCAGCAGCACGATCACATTACTAGACCTAAGCGGGAAGCCAGGGTCACCTCCACATACACTGACAAGGCACATTACAAAACGCAACATGCACTGTTGACTTTAAAAGAACTACAAAGAAAGTAACAGACATATTTTATCGTATAACGAAGTACCCATCTCAACCCAAAAGCCAAAATTAGATTTAATGGGATACCATCAGAAGCATTCCTCCTAAAGCCAGGAGCAAATATATATTATCAGTTAGGATAGATTAACTTATGCTGAAGTAACAAACAATCCCCAAATCTCAAGTGGCTTATAACAGCAAAGCTGTATTTCTCACTCAAACTGTCTGACAGGGCCCCATTCCATGTCCCCCTCACTCCAGAACCCAGGCTGACGGAGCCTCCACCATTGGAAGCACTGCAGGTCTTCATGGCAGAAGAAAGGGGAAATAGCAAATTCTACGTTGGGTCTAAAAGACCTACAAATGACACATAACATTCCCCTTTCACTGGACATCTGAGGCAAATCCAACTTTAAGTGGGCAGGGAAGTACAATTCTACCATGTATCCAAGAGGAAAAAAAAAAAGCAGAAATACTGATGAACAGCATTACTGACTACCATCTACACATAAATTAACCAGCAAGCCCACATCAGGCTTAATGGAAAACTAAAGAAGAACTTTCTTTAAAGCTGGGAACATGGCAAGGCCACCTACTGTCACAATTCTTAACATTATTTTGGATGCATTAACCAACACAATTAGACAAAGGAAAGAATCTGGAGGTTAAAATTACCACAATGCACAGATGCTATGATTACAGACACAAGAAAAATCAAGAAAATCAACTAAAAACTATTATAAATTGTAAACGGATAAAAGCACATGGCTGACAAAATTATTACACAACAATCAACAGCTTTCAGGACATCCCTGGTGGTCCAGTGTTTAAGACACCACACTCCCAATGCAGGCGGCACGGGTTTGATCCCTGGTCGGTGAGCTAAGATCCCACATGCTGCATGGCACAGCCACAAAAAACAAACAAACAAACAAACAACAGCTTTCACATCTAAAAAGAACGGAAGATACAGTGGAAGAAAAGACCTCATTTACTGTAGTACCAAGGAAATGCAAAACACCTATGAACAAACCTAACAAGAAATATGCAACATGGATCTAAAAAAAATGCTTAGTATATCATAAAGGTAACATATCAAATAAAAGGGGAAAGTGGATTATTCAATTAATGGTATTGAGATAAACTTGATAACCTTTTATGGGGGGGAAAATATATGTATCTAAAGTTTGATCCATACCTCATACCATACCAGGACAAATTCCAAATAAGTCAAAGACTTAATTGAAAAAATGAAACCCTAAGGGAACAAGAAACCATGGGGAAATCACTTTATAACCTGGTGTGCAGAGGTCTAACTATGACACCAAACTGGAAGCCATAAAACAAAAAGTTGACAGTCCAGTATATTACTAATTTAACATCTCTGCATGGCAAAAATCACCAAGAGCAAAGTTAAAAGAAACAAGCAGGGAAAAGAACACGTGCAGCTCACATCACAAAGGGCCAACTGGTGAACAGTGCTAGAAACTGTAAGAAAACAACTAAGGCAGAACAGAAGAACAGACAAAGGATATGAACAGAGGAAATTTACAGGAGGTAAAATGAAATGTTCTTAAATATATGACCAGAAGTCCGGCCGCACTCAAAAATAAGAGTAATGAAACTCCTGAGATTCCTGAGATACCACTTTTCATTTATAAGATTGTTAAAAATCAAAAAGTTTGATTTGTAAGTTACTACAGCTCTACAGAGGGTAACCTGGCAGTATCTACTAAGTAAGAAATGCACATACACTTTGACCCAGAAGTCTACCGCTGTCAAGTATCCCATATTATTCATTCATTCATTCATTCATTCATTCATTGATTTTGGCTGCACTGCACGGCTTGTGAGATCTTAGTTCCCCGACCAGGGACTGAACCCGGGCCCTCAGCAGTGAAAGCGCCGAGTCCTAACTACTGGACCGCCAGGAAATTGCCCCCATGTTATTTATTGCAGCAGCATTTGTTACAGCAAGACACCAGACACAAACTAAATGTTCCCGGATAGCAGATAGGAGTACAGCACAGCCCCACAGCGGAATGGAACACTACTTAGGCTAAAGAAAAAAAATAGTAACACTTCATATATTGATATACAAAGATCATCAAGATAAATTAGGTGCAAAAACCAAGATGCAGAACAGAGTTCTATATGTTATAGAAAAGGGGGACTCGAATGACACATACTGCCTTGCCCTTGCACAAGTTAGGTCTGGACCACCCAGGAGACCGATGACATCAGTGGCCTTTGGAGGTGGGAACTAGGCAGCTGAGGGACAAAAAGGAGATTGAGACGTACATTTCACTTCTTACATTTCACTTCTTACGTGTCTGAACCTAGGAAGTCATTTTTCCAGGTCACTGCTACAGACTTCCATCTGTATGCTGTGGAGAACGGAATCCCAGACCTGGAGTCAGGGGAAAAGCCTTCTACACCAGGCTCCGCAACTGGCTCCAAGTGACCTGGGCTGGCTGCCTTGTCCATTCTGCAAACTCGGGCCGTGTGCTCCCCTGGGAGTGCACTGTCCAGTGGGCACACTGAGTGAAAGGCAGTGTGGTGAGGGGCCAACGTGGAGGTGGGGACACGTCTGAGGAAGTGGCCAGTGGCAGAAGGAGGTGGAAACACAGGTAGGATCAGATCCCGGACAGCATCCAAGCCATGACAGGCTTTTACTTTATCCAAAGTGGGACAGGAGCTATTGAAGGGTTTTAAGCAGAAGAGTGATATGCTCTAACTTTTGTGTTTAAAAGGTTACCCTGGGGGCTGTGTACAGTGTATCAGAAAAGAAGCAGGTAGTATCTACTGAACTTACAGTGCACACACTGGCCAAAGTGCAAAATATACAAGTAGGTAGGGACTTCCCTGGTGGCACAGTAGTTAAGATTCCACGCTCGGGCTTCCCTGGTGGCGCAGTGGTTGAGAGTCCGCCTGCCGATGCAGGGGACACGGGTTCGTGGCCTGGTCTGGGAAGATCCCACATACTGCGGAGCAGCTGAGCCCGTGAGCCATGGCCGCTGGGCCTGCGTGTCCGGAGCCTGTGCTCCGCAACGGGAGAGGCCACAACAGTGAGAGGCCCGCGTACTGCAAAAAAAAAAAAAAAAAGACTCCACGCTCCCAGTGCAGGGGGCCCTGGTTTGATCCCTGGTCAGGGAACTAGATCCCACATGCCTCAACTAAGAGTTCACATGCTGCAACTAGGAGCCCACGTGCCACAACCAAGAAGCTGGTGAGCTGCAACTAAGGAGCCCATCTGCTGCAACTAAGACCCGGTGCAACCAAATAAATAAATATTAAAGAATAAAATAAAATACTTATGAATAAATATTAAACAAACAAACAAACAAACAATAAAGTAGGTGGAGGTGAGTTAACATGGCTGAGACCAAGGTGGTGGCATTTGGGTGGAAATGGAAAGCGGTAGATGGATCCACGCTATATGGTGGAAATGACAATAACTGATGATTGAACGAATGTGGCAGCTTCACAACTTTCACAGCTGGGTGAATGGAGAGGCAATTTACTTCCATTAGAAAGACAAAGGGCCTGCTAAGAATGGGGTGGGAGCTGGGTACCTGCTGAGTTAAGAGGTGGGAGACATTTACATGAAGATGCCAATTACAAGGGCAGGTGAACACACAAGTCCAGAGCTCAGAGGAGAGGCTGAGCTCAAGACAAAATGTGGGCGCCACCAGAAAGGAGAATGGATTTAAAGCCATGGGACTGTCTGAGAACCTGTGGGGGGAAGTACAAAGAGACCCCAGACCAGGTCCCGGAGAGAGAGGAAGAGAAGTCTGCAAAGAGATGGAAGTACACCAGCCAGGGAGGCAGCAGGAAAACCAAGACGCCTCAGAAGCCAAGCAAGGAAAGTTTCCGGAAGGAGAAAAGGTCAAAGGTTACTGAGAGGACAGAAAAATGAGAGCAGATTTGGCAACACGAATGTCCTCAGTGACGGATAAAGGCAGCTTGAGTGAAGTGCCGGGGCGGAGGGGGTTGGCACGGGTTGAAGGATGTGAAAAAATAGTGAAATGAATACAGAAGGTTCTTGAAGTCTGGCTCTGAATGAGGCACACAGCAGTGGAGAGGGAGTGGAGGATATGGGACAAGTCAGATAACGGGACCTATTTGCACGTCAATGATGAACGTGAGTTAATGGACAGGCCAAAAAGTAAGGATGCGAAGGGAGGGTGACAGAGGGGTGAAGGCCTCAGGATGCAGCAACGGGGATTCAGCGGGCACGTGGAAGGGCCTCGGAAGGGGGGATAAAAGAGGAAGGGGGAGAAGACTGCAGCCGCAAACACTGTTCTAGATCCGATGAAGCAGCACCGATGACTGGCATCCTCTAGGATGGTTTCTGCAGGATGGAGTAATTAAGGATACAGGGAGACCCAGTCTACTCGCATGGGTGTTGTGAAGAACAAAGGATAAAGGATGCCAACACGCTTTAGCAGAAAAAGAGGGCATGGCCCTTAACTCATTCTGTGAGTCTGCTGTCACCTCCACACTCAAACCTGACAGGAACAGAACAAGACAGCAAAGTTACAGACCAGGCTCACTCACTAACGTGGTGGCCAAGATCCAAAACAAGTCTCAGCCAACAGAAACCAGCAACAAGCAAAAAAAAAAAAAAAAAAAAAAAAGGCAATATCAAATCCAATTCCACAAATATCCGAGTGCACTGAGGACACTGCAGTAAATAAAGTCGACAAGAATCTCTGCTGTGACAGAAGTTAAAACTGGGGGGTAAAGGGAATGTAGAAAAGCGGAAAATAAAGAAGTTAGAGGGATGCAAACTCCTTGAAGACAGGGACCAGGAGTTTAACGGGTGCAGAGCACGGGATGAGCAGTGAATAAATAAACGAGTTCTCGCAGGAGCATTAAATCGACCTGCATCTTCCATGAGCTCCCCGAACCGACAGCGCTGTAGTGACAGGGACGTACCATCCTTCCTGGGAACCTCCATCTCCGCTTCTCGGGCCAGGCTGGCTGAAGGCACGTCGCTGCCGTCCCCTCCTTGCGCGGCGAGGGCTGTCAGAAGTCACTGCAGGGACCAGAAGCAAGAAGGTGAGCGGGTGTCAGAGCCCAGGCCCCAGGTTCCTCCAGCCCCAGGGAAGCCCCGCAGCGTGGGCCGCTGCAGCTCGGACTGGGCAGAGGGGGCTGGCGGCCGCGGCGGGTCAGGGAGGGACGCGAAGGCCGGTAGAGGCCAACTGAGCGGCAGCCCGAGGCCCACCGCGACGCACACCCCGGGCTCGCACGCCTCCGGGCCGGGAGCTCTGGGGCGGCGCCGTCCGAGGGAGGCCTGAATGCCCCGGACCCAGACCCGGACAACCGAAATCCTGGGCTGGACTGCTGGGGGCTTTGGTTTGCCCCCAGGGCGACTCCGTCCTCGCCGCACCGCGCAAGGGGACCCCGCGGCCCCCGGGCCGAGCCCCTGCCGCGCCCGAGTCCCCCGGGAGCCCCGGGCCGAGCCGCCCGCCACGCCTGAGCACCTCACTGGTGCCACCTCACCCCGAGCTGCCGTGACGCCCCGGCCGATGCGCCTCTGTCCCGGGTTTAAACGCGCCGCGGCGGACGCACTGCGGGCTGCTCATTGGCCAGTTTGAAAGGCCGGGGCGCCCGGTGCGTCCTGGGGTTTGTAGTCGGAGTCACAGAAGAGGAGCGCGGCGCGCGTGCGCACTGCTTCCGCGCTCTTCGCTCGCCCGAGGTCCGTACCGGGCCTGCGGTGAACCCGCAGCTTGGGGCAGGGTTCCCTAGAGCTCGCGTGGTGTCTCCGCAGGCTCGGCATCAGCACAGCTACACGTTGCAGGGGACATGGTTCTGATCCCAGCTCTTCATCCCTAAGTAAAAATCAAATTCCTATCGTAGGGTGTTGACGTGACGACCAAACAAAATAGGTGCATCTACCTGCTTTGTAAAGCATTACGGGTCAGTTCTTAATAGCTTAAGAAGACCCGTCCCTGCCCCGAGGAGCGCCCGGGTGACTCTGGGTGACCAGACATCCTAGTTTATGCCCCTGGACCAGGAGAACCTGTCTAGGGCCTGAGCACGGCCTACCCTCTGCAACCCCTTTAGGATTAGTCCTGGCATCGCTGACACCTCGTTTCTATCTGGGGGCTCCCTCTGCAGCCTTCAGCCTCGCTCTTTGCCTCCCCCTCCACCGCATTCTGATGTGCTAGTCTCCCCCCTCTCCTCCCTGAGCCTCTGTCCATGGCTCCTTTCCGAGCTCCATCATCTGCTCAGGATCCTGCTTAAGTGGAGAAGAAAGATGGGGCCACACAGACCCAGATGCAAATCCCAGCTGCAGGTATTGGTCAAGAGCCTTTGCATTGCAAGTTACAGAAAACCAGCTTCAAGTTGGCTTCAGAAAAGGAATTTATTAGCTTGAGGAACAGGGAAGTCCAGGAATGGCCCTGGCTGCTGGCCTGGAAGGAGAGAGGGGCTTGAAGGAGGGTCCTGGGTCGGATTGTCCCCCCAGCAGCCTCTCTGGGTTCCGCTCAGCTTCCAGCAGGCTGCCTTTGCTGGGCCCACTGGCCCAGGAGCTCCACGCTTCCCTCTGCCTGCCAGGGCCTCCTGAAGACAGCAGCCAGGTTGGTGTGGCCTGTGCTCAATCCATGGTCCCAAGGCCCGGGTTTGCCTGACTCACAAATACAGGGCCACTGCGTCAGGAGCCCAGAGGGTCCTAGACACGAGGGCTGTTGGCCCAGGTGTCAGATCCCCACAGCCCTGTGGGCGTCTGCTGGGGGCGAGGGTCCCCAAACACCCACTCCCGATGCTCTTCCCCCCATCACGTCAGCACGTACTACGTGCTTAGTAAACAAACCAATTGTTAACAAGTTGTTGCTGCTATATCTTCATCCATCTCTTCTCTTGGTCTCCTCCTCTCTTCTATCAATGGCCTACCCACTGTAGATTCGTTTCTTCCTTTCCCCAGTAGATTCTGCTTCATTTTTTAATGCACTCATTCAAGGGATCATTCACCAGTCATGGGTTCACTGACAGGTAGTCAATGCAGGCTCTGTGCTGGGTGATGTGGGGACACAGATGCTGTCCCTGATCTGAGGAGGACACAGCTGGGGAGAAAGGTGCAATAGCAAGGGCTGTGGGGCACCAGCCTGCAGTGGGAGAGCAGAGGCCTTCCTGGAGGAGGGACCAGGGTTCCTGCTTCCCTGGCCAAGTTGTGTCTTGCTTGGAACCAGGAGCGGGGAGGGCAGACGGGGCATGGGCAGGCTCTGTCAGGGGAACTGGCAGGAGGGGACAGCTCAGGATGGGAAGGCTGGCTCTCCCTTGGGTTGTGTCCCTAGCTCCTGGGGATTAACAGACCCTCTCTTGAAATCCCATTGTAATTACTCTGTTCTTGACTCACTGCCCAGCCCCACACCCAAATTCAAGGAGAAGCCTGTCTCCCCAGGACCCAGCCCAGGCCTGACAAATAGAAGATACCCACCCAGCAACAGTTAGTCAAAGGAACCGATTGACTAATTTATTTTAATCCCAGGAATTTGTCTAGTCGATTTGCAGGTGTCTGCTGTCTCCCAGGAGACCTGCCCCCGTGAGTCTCTAGCTAATTTCAGTTTGCACTGAAGGAACCTGAGAAACATCTATGGGCTGGGATCGCCCCTCACAGCATGGCCGAGTCGGCACGTTCTCCTGAGACCTGCAGCGTGCTCGGGGGCGGGGGGGTGGGGGTGGGGTGGCCGTCAGGGCCAGGTTACCAATGGGGAAGGAGACCGAGGCAGCGTTTATAAAACTGGCTCAGATCTTCAAGCCGCGTCACAATGCTTTGGTTTTTGCCACAGCAAGGCAACCTCTGAGCTCGATCCTCACACCCCAGAAAGCACACCACCAGCTCAGTGAGTGTGCATTCCTATGATTAAAAGCATGGCTGACAAAGGAAACCAGGTACCCAAGGCCCTTTTACGAAGTGCAGCTTAGAATAAAGAGAAAACAAGCCCAAACCAGCGCCACCAAAGCCCAGGGAGAAGCTTGAGGACATCTCTGCAGAGACAGCAGAAGGGCCGAGGCCCCAGGCAGCAAGATGGGGGTCCCTCTCCCAGGAAGCACAGGGGCCTGGGGTGAATGTCAGCAGGGCCTCCGCTAGCTGTGACCCTGGGCAAGTCACTCCCCCCCACTGGTACCCTCACCCAAAACGTCAGACAACAGAACCTGCCTGGAATACAGGGAGGAAGACAGAATGAAGGGGTTTATCCCAGGGGCAGCCTAGGCTGGGGGGGAGGGGTGCCCCCAGGGGCTGCGTAGGAGACTCCCCTCCCTAGCTGAGCCCAGCACCAACCCTTCCGACCCTTGACCGACCAGAAGGTATAAGGGTCCCCTGGGAAAATACAATTTGCAAGGCAAGCGGAACAGCGGTCCCCACCTCAGCCCTGACTGCTTAAAACTGCACCCTGGCCCTTAACGAGGATTAGAAGATTCAGAATCATGTTGAAAATTGATTTCTGTCCCCTCTGCTGCTGGTTACAGGGCTTCACGCTTTATAGGCCTAATCAACAGGCTCCAGCTACTTGTAACCCTGCGAAGACAGTGTGGCAGATGGTCTGATGGCCGGGGAGGCTCCGCGGGGCAGGCGGCCAGGCCGGCTCACTGCAGGAGGTGGACGGCGGCCGCCCTGCGGATGAGCCTCGCAGTCAGCGGGGAGTTGGGCTTCAAGGCGTCTCGCTCCATCAGAAGGCTCCTGGGGAAACAGACAGGCTCTGTGTTGGAACCTCCTAGAATGTGGGGGGCGGATGGTCCCTCCACCCCAAGGCAGGACACAGGCAGCACAGGCTGGGGCCGAAGTGGCAGAGAGCAAGATGTTCCCCTTCCCAAGTGGTGGAGGGAGGGGACGGCATCACGGCAGAGGGGACTAGAGGGACAAAGGCCCAGAGGCAGGATGCCAGGGGTGGGGACCAGAGGGAAGGTGGGCGGAGATGTGAGGATGAGAAAGCGTGGACTCCAGAGCCCCGTGTACTCACACTGGCCCAGGACATCCGGTGTTCAAAGAGCATCCTGACGACGCTCCCAGCGATGCCCGAGGGCAGAAAACTTCAGGGTGAGCACATCCCCATGGCCTCGTCTGCCCCAGGAACTTGGGGCCCATCCTCCCGCCATACGGAATGCTGGGACCAGAGGGTAGAGCACGACTGTGGGGATGGGAGGGAGAGCCACACCTGAGGATGTTCCAGGAAAGCGAGTGGCAGAAGAGATGGTGTGGGAAAAATCGAACTTTCAACAAAGAGAGAATCATTTAAGGCAAAGACCCCAAACAACTGACAACAGCGATTCTGTGTGCTGAGGGTGCGGCTAAGGGGCCGGGGCCTGGCACTTGGGGCAGGGACACCATGGCAGGGAGCCAAGGGTTTCCACCTTGGACAGGAGGGGAGCTGAGCCGTGTGAGGATGGCAGGAGGGCACCAGGAGGGGGCGTGCGTCACCCCGACAGCAGCAGGCTCCCCTGGCACTCCCAGGGGCAGACACCCTACTGCGCCCCCCGCCCCCCAGCGTGGACCTCGTCACCCCACCCATGTGCTGGCCCCAGCTCCCCCGCTCAAGCCTGCACCCTCCTCTCTGTCCAAAGGGCCCCACCCTCCCTGCCCAGCTGCCAGAGGTGCCACACCAGGCCTGGAGCTCCCCAAGCGGCTCCACCACTAGAGAAATGCGTGCGGTTTTGCACGTGGCCACAGAGGGGGACAGCAAGGGGCACGTGTCCAGGGCGCTCCAGGGTTTGACCATTTCTAGCGTGTCCATCCAGACTCAGGTGTGACACAGCGTCCACACCTGTTTCACCAGCACTTGCACTGCTCACTTTGGAACGGTCATCGGGGCAGCTGGGCCCTGCCCACCGTGGGCCGCCCGTGCCTGTGCTTGGACACTGGCGCTTTCCACCTGACCTCTAACCTCGAGCGCCCAGCAAGGGTCTCCTGGGCCCCACAGTGCAGCCTGGACTTGCAGCGGCAGCTTCACTGGGCCTCATGACACCCCTTCTGCCCACCCGGCACCCCTTGGCTCCCCTCTTTCCCCTCGGCATTTCAGGAGGGCCTAAGGATGGGGGGGTCACTTCTTCCCCCAGAAGCATAGGGGCTGGTGCAGGTCGAGGTGAATGGGGTGTGGGACAGTGAAGGCTGCTGGCGATGGCTGGCTTCACGGGTAGAGCTTTCTTCTTGGGGTGCCCCTACCCTGACACCCCCAATCCTCCAGCCACACCCCTCCTCCTAACCAGATCACCCCTGGCCTGGTTAAACTCGCTTGGTTTCAGGCCTCCCTGAGAATGTCACCTGCACCAGGCACCCTCCCTCCCGACCCCCGCCCACTCATCACAGCGTCTTGGGCAATACGCCCGCCCTCGTGGCAGTTTTACACATATTTGTGGGATTGGTTGCCTCGTGTCAGTTCCCACAGGAGAGGTAAGCTCCACGCAGCCTGGGCCTGGGTCTCCTGCCCACCACTCCCCTCCCCGCCCCCGGCACCCAGCACAGGTAGGAGAATGTGAGCTGAGACCCAAAGGATCAGTAGGTGTCGGCAGGTGCAAGAGAAGAAAGGATGTCCCAGGCAGAGGGTGTGGCACGTGCAAAGGCCCAGGAGCCTGAAAGGGTAACTGTAGCTCACTGTGGCCAGAAATGAGGAGTGGGCTAGGAGGGCAGGAGGGTGGGCCTGGGGGTGGGGGTGGTCAGATCCTTTGGTCAAGTTGAAGACGCTCACAGGGGGAGAACCAGGCACCCCCGTAGCCTCGCATCTCTGCCTCAGAGGTGGGCACCACCTCGGGCCAAAGGAGATGGGAGCCTCTGGGCACCTGGAAGCCTGTGGGGAGACCCCCGAGTGAGAGGGGGCTGTGCTCGGGGTCCTTCCCAGCTGGGCTTTGGGACCAGAATGAGGAACTCACCGGGCCACGTTCTTGTGGATGCCGGACGAGCAGTTTAAGGCTGCGTGAATCAGTAACTGGTTGAAGACGTCTCTCTGAAAGGTCAAGTGGGCACGTGAGGCTCTGTGACGTGGGATGAGGGATAGGGACGCCTGCCCCCTCCCCACTGCAGGCTGGCCTGTTCTCAGGGACAAGCTTACTGGGGGGTGTGAACGACAAGGACTCTCCCACACTGTGGGCGCCAACACCGCAGAGACAGAGGCTGTGGGGCACAGGGGCTCCCGGACTGGCCCTCGCGCTGCAGCTGCTGCCTCACCTGGGCGTTGCTGCCTCCGATCTGGACAATCCGGTAGCGGATGGGCAGGAGCAGTTCCACCACACCGTCGGGGTTCCCGCTCTGGGCCTCCACCAGGGCCTGGCACAAGGGCAGCCCCACGTCGCGGGCCAGGAGGTGCTGGTAGTTCTCCCCTGGGGACCTGCCAGCCCGAGAGGGTGCCCTCAGAGTCCTGCAGGGCCTCGTGCTGCGCCCCCCACCCCGACTCTGGCGCCTGAGGTGGGGGCTGTCTCCTCCTCAGCCCGGCATCCCTGGCTCCATGCCTGACACAGTAGGTGCTTTGATCAGGTGACCTGACAGAGGACAAGCCGCCAGGGAGGGGAGAGAACTGGGCTCTAAACTCAGTTCAACTGCGACGTGGCCTTGGGCAGATGCCCCACGCCTGGCCTCGGTTTGCTCATCTGTAAAGTGGGAGTAGCAGTGCCGCCCTCGCAGGGCAATGCAGGTAAAGGCTGGCACTGGAGTTGGCGCCGGCCCCCGGAGTGAACAGCTGTGGCAGGCTTTGTCTTCCCGTTGCCCTCAGGTGGTGGTTGATCTGGGTCGTGAGGGCTGGGGGCCTGAAGCTACGTCCCCAGCCAAAGCCCGCAGTTCATGCAGTTCAGCCCTGGGAGGAGGGGCAGGGCAAGAGGCCGTGGGTGGCTACCCTCCCCCAGGCGCCCGGGACAAACCACCAGGGCTCGTGGGTCCCACAGCTCTAGCCCTACAGGCAGGAGACGAGGGCTGGCCACCTCCTTGGTGGCCTGTGCGGTGCACAGCCCGCTTCCCTGGACTCTCCCTGGCCCCCGCTGTGATTGGGACCGGCTCAGGAACTGTGCTGGGTGTGTGTCATCACGTCACTGCCCCTCACTCTCCTACCAGCCTGTCCCAGCAGATGAGGACACAGGCTCACGTCAGAGAGCTGAGGCCCTGTAAGCGGCGGGTCTCTCTGGTTCCAGGGCTTCGCCGCATCCCCTGCGCGTGACACTGCCATTGAGGCCTAGGGGATGGAGAGGCTGCTCTGTGTCCTGGGGGAGCCATCTATACCCTCGCAGGGCACACCCCGCGGGGACGCACGCCCAGGCGGGGGGTGGGGATTGGACACCTGGGGGCACACAATTGCGGGGGATGCACACCTACGGGGACAAACACCCAGGAGGCGCACACCTGCGAGCAGCCCTCCAAGGGTGTCTGTGCAGCTGTACCCACCAGTGGGGCCTCCAGCCCCCCAGGGCCCTCTCAGCAGGGTGGGGGACACCCTGGTGGCTCCGGGCCCTCCACGTACTCGCTGGCATCCCGCAGGGTGGTCAGCAGTTCCTGCGTGGTCCGGGAGTCCCCAGCGCCCAGGGACGCCATCAGCAAGTGTACATCGTTGAAGAGCAGGATGTGGTCTCGGCTGTGCTTCTGGGTCACAGACAGGACATCTTGCCACCGCTCACCCACAGACGCCCCTGGGGACACGGGAGGACACCCGCAGGCCTGACACGAGCGCTGTGCACACGGGCCTCTGGCACCCACGGGTGGCTCCAGGTGACGAGGCTGGGTGACGCCGGCAGGTGGTGTCTGGCCTCAGGCTTAGGCTTTGGGGGCCGGTTTATATTAACTTTGTTTAATCATAAAAGCGGCAGATGGGTAAGGTAGAAAGCAAATTAAAAAAAAAAAAAAAGCTATGGAAGGGTATTAAATGAGGTCTCTGGACCCTTTGACAAACCCCAAACCACTTTAAAAATCCTTCCCCTGGTTCTCACTGGGCAGGCACCTGACACAGCACAGCACAGTGGAATTCATGAAAAGCATCCTTCCGCCTCTGGGTCTGGATCTCCGGCTCTGGACAGTCCCTCCGCTGCCCCACTCTCCACCACCGCCTCCCGCCTCCTGTCCCTCCCCGCGCCTGCAAGTTTTACCCGAGTTTTCCTACTGCTCCTAGCGGGCTCCTCCCGTGACCTTGTTGTTGCCCTTGACTTCCGTTTCTCCGCCTGTCAGTTGGACGCACCTCTGAAGTTTCCACTCTGCATGCTGAGGGAGCAAGCGGCCTTCCTCTTCCCTCCACCGGCCCCGAGGCACCCACACCGTGCCTCCCAGCCTCCAGGCCGGGCCCCTCCTCAGGCGAATTCAGGGGGGCCCAGGCTGCGCCTCCACAGGCGAAGGGTCAACAGGACTCAACTGCCCCCAGGCCCCTCCCCTCTCCACCGAGTTCCGGATGGTTTTGGCTGGACAGAGACACAGGCCTCCACCAGCCTGGGTTCCAGTGTCCCGGCCTTATCCCCTGGACGGCTGTGAGAGCCCCTCACTGTTCTCCCAGCTCCTCACGGATGCCCCGGCCTCCAGCCCGGCCCCCCCTGGCTCAGCCCCCCTGCTGGACAGAGCCCGGCCAGCCCTGCCCCGCGGGCTCCCCGCAGACCCAGATGAAAGCCACACTCTTCCCCTCCCTCCCCGGCTCTCAGCCTCCTCTGCTCCTCTGAGCGCACGGACCCCACACTCCGTCACTCATCCCCATGACAGGCCACTGGCTTCTGGGTCCTGGGGGCTTCAGATAGGCTGCTTCCCACCTGTAACATCCTGTCCTGTCGCCACCCGGCAAAACCCTACGTTCCCTTCCATGGCTCACATTTCACCTCCTCTAGGAAGCCTTCCCAGAGCCCCCGGAAACAGCCAGTCCTGCCCGGGCTTCATCCCCACTGACCCAGGACCTACAGTGGGTACAGGTTTGGCTCTGATGAGCCTGGGGGAGAGGGGAGAGCTATCTGGTACCCCAGTGGTTGGCCATAAGCCTTCCGTAGCCCTCAGGGCTATGGGCAACCCCATCCAGGCTCCCTGAAGAGCACTGCATGACACTGTTGGGAAAACCCTCCCTCTGAAATCCTAGGGAGTTGAGAAACTGAGGTGGCACCCAAAGACAGGTGGCCAGGCACCACCCGTGCCGTGCAGGCCTGGCAGGCAGGCTGTGGGAACGGCAGGTGCCAGCAGGATTCGGAGCCTGAGGCCTGCACACCGAGGAGCGGAGGGAACTGGGAGAAAGGGCAGCAGTGGCCTGGCCCACTGGCCTCAGGCCAGCTGGAAGGCAGCCGCAGAGCTGGTACCTGAAGCCGCACCGACCCAGGACCAGGAGTGGGCCCTGGAGAAACTCGCTAATGAGCTCCTGCCGGCCTGAGCCCAGGCCGTGGCACCATCCCCTCGGGTGGGAGGAGAAGAGCCAGAGGAGAAGGCCAGACCGGGTACCTTCCATCTGCAGCCGGTAGAGCATGGAGCAGCTGTCCACCACGTCCAGCATTGCCCCGCTGACCCGCAGGCTGGGGAGGATCTGGAAGACAAGGGCACAGAGGGGATGAGGGGCTGCAGGGACGGCCAGAGTCCACCCATCTGGGCTGTGTGTAGGGCCTGGGCAGAGCCAGCCCTCAGCCAACAGGAGCTACCACCAGTGTCCCCTCCACCCCAACTCTCAGGGCCATTCCCCTCTCCAAGGGCCTGGACCGCTCCAGCTGCCCAAGGGACACTGGACAGACTTGAGAAAGAGCCCACCGCACTGGCACCTGGGGGAGCACCTGCCGGGCCCTGGTACCTGTCACCTCCTGCCCCCAGCCCTGGACTATGATGGCAGAGAATCATCTCGCCTGACCACGATTCCACATTCAGCTGGTCTACATCTCACGGCACACAGCTCTTGTCACCCTTCACTCTTTACTACGAAATCCCGACAACTCGAGAGGATGATTTATAGGAAACTTTACTGAGTGTTTTTCTCTGGGGTTTAGATCCTCAAATTACAAGCATTTTTGTGACCCCAGGCTCTGCTATTAAGCCCATGGTGGGGTCCCCAGCAGTTGCAAGTTAGGCTTTTTTTCCCCTCTTAAACATACCTAGGGGGTGGAGGGAGGGGGAATAGGGAGTTAGTGTTTAGTAGGCCAGGAGTTTCAGTTTGGAAAGATGAAAAAGTTCCAGAAATGGATGGTGGTGATGGCTGCACAACCACGTGAATATACTTAATGCTACAGAAGCGTACACTCAAAACTGATTAAAACGGTAAAATATGGTATGTATATTTTACTACAGAAAAAAGAATTCCTGGGGGGCTTCCCTGGTGGCTCAGTGGTTAAGAATCCACCTGCCAATGCAGGGGACATGGGTTCGATCCCTGGTCCGGGAAGATCCCACATGCCGCGGAGCAACTAAGCCCATGTACCACAACTACTGAGCCTGCGCTCTAGAGCCCGTGAGCCACAACAACTGAGCCCACGTGGCACAACTACTGAAGCCCACGTGCCTAGAGCCCATGCTCTGCAACAAGAGAAGCCACCGCAATGAGAAGCCCGCGCACCGCAATGAAGAGTAGCCCCCACTCGCTGCAACTAGAGAAAGCCCGCACACAACAACGAAGACCCAATGCAGCCAAATATTAAAAAAAAAAAAAAAAAAGTCTGTAATAAAAAAAAAAAATTCCTGGGAGTTCCTTATGATCTAGTGGTCTAGGGTTGGGCGCTTTCACTGCCATGGCCTGGGTTCAATCTCTGGTCAGGGAACCAAGGTGCTGCAAGCTGCGCGGCTCAGCCAAAAAAAAAAAAAAAAAAAAAACAAACTCCTATGGGCAGATCAATGTTTTTAACCAAAGAAAAGCAATCTAAAATGACTGGAGGGGGACTTCGCTGGTGGCGCAGTGGTTAAGAATCCGCCTGCCAATGCAGGCGACATGGGTTCGAGCTCTGGTCTGGGAAGATCCGACATGCCGGGAGCAACTAAGCCCATGCGCCACAACTACTAGGCCTGAGCTCTAGAGCCCGCGGGCCACAACTACGGAGCCTGTGAGCCACAGCTACGGAAGCCCGAGCGCCTAGAGCCCATACTCTGCAACAAAGAGAAGCCATCACAATGAAAAGCCTGTGCACCGCAAGGAAGAGTAGCCCCTGCTCTCACAACTAGAGAAAGCCTGCGTGCAGCAACGAAGATCCAACGCAGCCATAAATAAATAAATAAATAAATTTCTTTTTAAAAAGAACATAGAAATACATTTAAAAATAAAATAAAATAAAATAATAAAATGACTGGAGGGAAGCCTGAGATTTCAGAGATGACCAAATGAGATGTGCAATCTACCAACGCCCATGGGCAAACAGAGTCAAATCCCATTCCGGGTTTCGACACCGCTCTGCGAGAGAATCAATGCCGTGAGGTCTTACACAGGAGCTGTGCTCTTGCTCCAGCTGTGGGTCTGGCTGGGGTAATACTGATTGGCTCAAAGATCTGTTAGAGACTGAAGGGTAAATCGCTGCAGTAAACCAAATCGGGTGCAAGCGTGGACTTACGTGGTCATCATAAATGGTCAATGCGGCCTCGTATTCGCCCTGGAAAAATGAAGTTCCCGGATTAACACGTGGAGGAGGTGAAATGTGATGCTGAGACATGAATTGCAAATGGCCTTGACAAAGCCCCCGCCTCACAGCCGTGGTGGGTCTCAGGATGGGAGGAGAGGAACCCACCTCTGCCCCAGCCCTTCGCTCCCCCGTGTAGAAGACACAGCAGCAGCTGCTGCTGCTAAGGGAGCCCTTTCTGCGAAAGCATTATTCTTCCTATGAAGCTCTTGTCAAGCGGCTGCCAGCTTTTTCATGTGTTTCTTCTAGGATTGTTTTTCCCTTTATTTTCCTTACTGCCCATTCAGTTGGGTTCACTGCTTTCTTGGAGACACTGTATCACTGCATTCTGCCTGTGATTACAGGGTCCTCGCCTTCCAAGCATTTCTCTTTGGACATTTAGGGAGCTTCTAGATTTTCTCTACGATAAACTGTAAGACAAACCCTTATAAATGGGACCCAGTGGTGGAATCACTGGGGTCAAGGTGTCCCCACACCCTCATTGCCACTGGGGCAAAGCATTCGGAGGGTCTCATGGTTCATTCAGCTACATCCGTGAGGTGGGAGCCTAGCAGTCCACTACAGCGGCAGGCGCTCGGGCTACCCTGTCTCCACAAATGGCACACAATACACATGATTTCCAAGTCCAGACGGTGCAAAGTACCTAAAGTAGTTTAAGCCTGAAAAGCTATTTGAAAACATGAATGCTCTGTTGCATCAGGACACCACTGAAATGTGCAATCACACCGTACTCCTCCACAGGATACAAAGTATAGCAAAAGGTAGAAAAATACTTCTTTCCTTGGACATCTTTATAGGATAAGACAGCCGGTCATCTTACCTTTTCAATCAGATATAAAGCCCAGTGCCAATAATTATGACAAGCAAGCATATCAGAGTCCTGGGGAAAGAACGAGAGAATGAGAGAAAAATCTGACAGCCTGTTGGGGGGAGGGGGGAAGCAGCTGTTGTTTTGTGCCAATGCAGAGCGCCACAGCTCTGAATGCAGGAAACACTTCTCAGGTACCCGCCCTGGCCGGCCTGTGCCGGTGAGTCCATGCCCCATCTTCTCCTTTGGCTCTGAGCCTCGGTGAGTGGTGTGCCTGAATTTTCTGAGGATGCTGAGGCTGAGGTAGGCTGGCATCTTAGCCCCAGAGCGAGAAGGCAGGAGAACCAAAGCCTCACCTTCCTTAGGTGTGGAGTGGAGAAAATGAATAAGTCTATCCAAATGGCTGCAGGGGCCCACTGCATCCAAACAGTGCAATGCATCCAGTAAAACCCTACGGATCAGTGAGCCCAGGGCCAAACTCCCTGCAGGTCCTGTCAGAGCCCACAGAATAAGGGGAATGGGGTGACATCTAGACGGCTGCAGCTGGTACGCTTTTGGCCCTACCATGAACACTAGCCTACGGGGCTGCGGCTGACACTTCCTTCTCTGCCTGCATACCACCTCCCATCCCCTGGAAAGGAACTGACGATGCCTCCCACGGCCCACGTCTACCTGGCACCTGTATTTGAGGGTGCCAACCCACCCAACTCCCCCCTCCCTTACAGGCCACTGTAGGCCTTGGCGCCTTTGCTTAAGCCGATCCTACATCTCCCTGTCCTCTGCCTAGCAAATACCTACTCGCCCTGCAATACTCAGCTCATACGTTGCCTCCTCCAGGAAGCCTTCCCTGACTGTTTCTCCCTCAAGCCCAGTTGGGTGGGATGTCTCCTCTGGGTTTCCACATTCCCAAGAATGCCCCTGGCATGGTGCGGTCATGCGCTGCTAGGTAACTGCTCGCTCCACTTGACAGGCTTTTTGAGGACAGAGAGGTCTGGGTGGGACTCTCAGTGGGGTCCCCAGGGTGGGGCACAGCCTGGCGCAGTGACTGGAGAATGGACTGAGCCACAGCCAAATGCCTGGGGCAGGTGCTGGAGGAGGAGGAAAGGGAGCCCCAGGCTACATCGTCCACCCCAGGGCTGTGCAGCCAGGCCAGAGGCTGGCAGGAGCCACTGCAGGGACGTATGCAGGCATCAGGGGACGAGCGCCTGTTGGAGATGGCCCCAGCCACCTCGGGCTGCCTATTACAGTCGGACTAACACCGATGGGGACTCCTTCGGGACAAGGGCTTCACAGTTGTTGCAACAGCAGGTTTTCAGGTAAGGAAACCGAGGCTCAAAGGGATCGCGTTCTCATCCTGGGGTGGAGCCAGGCCTCAAGCACCCAGGCCCAGGAAAATCGGAGTCTGGGAGCAGGAAGTAAGTGGAATACAAATGACCTGGCCCTGGCCAGGCCTCCACGGCCTGCCCCTCAGAGGACACGGCAACTCTGCGCTCCCTCCACCCAGACTCAGCACCTGCCGGGGAGCCTGAGGACAAGGGTTCGACCCACACTGTACCCCCACCCCCACCCAGGGCCTAGCTCGTGCCCAGCGTTCAGGGATCCTTAAAAAGATCTGGGGGCTTCCCTGGTGGCACAGTGGTTGAGAATCTGCCTGCCAATGCAGGGGACGCGGTTTCCATCCCTGGACTGGGAAGATCCCACATGCCGCGGAGCAACTAAGCCCGTGAGCCACAACTACTGAGCCTGCACGTCTGGAGCCCGCGAGCCACAACTACTGGGCCTGTGAGCCACAACTACTGAAGCCCGCGCGCCTGGAGCCTGTGCTCTGCAACAAGAGAATCCACCGCAATGAGAAGCCCGGGCACCGCAACGAAGAGTGGCCCCTGCTTGCTGCAACTAAGGAAAGCCCGTGCGCAGCAACAAAGACCCAAAGCAGCCGAAGAAAAAAGAAAGATCTGAGTATGAATCTAATGAGGTTATAGTTCTCAAAGGTTCTCTTACACCAGTTCGCCTGCTCTACTTAATACCCCTCTTGGAGAAGCCAGGAATCTGCCTTCTTGTAAATTACTTCTTGCTGGCCTGTCCTAGGCCAGGGACCTGCTGGGAGGAACTGAGGTGACCATGCCAGTCCCCTGTTCCCTGCCTGGTTCCTGGTCTCTCTGTGGTTTGCTCAATCACTGAGCATCTGCTGCCCGGTGCCAGGCCCTGGCAGAGACTCACTGTCGTGGTTGGCGGTGCCCTGGGAAGCCCACCATAGCACAGAGAAGGGCAGGGCAGCAGACCGCACCTGGACAGGTAGCCAGGCTGCATGCCAGAGACAAACTCAAGGACAACAGGTGCGTGCAGAGGGAGGGCCACAGCGGCTGGGCGCAGGCAGGCGCCGGGGGTGGGAGCAGGGAGGCCCCTGGGTGTTAAGGCCCCAGGAAAGGGTCTGGAAGGGCTTGAGGGGTCTGGATGGCATCCACGCTGCTGCCTCACCAGGGCCCTGACCCCGCACACCAGCCCCACCGACAGTGGCTGGGCCGTCATCCCTCCCGTCAACCCCTGGCTGCACCACGTGCTCCCTGAGGATGCTCTCTGGTTCTGGGGTCTGTGTCGAGTCTGCTGGCCAGTGAGCTCACAGTTCTCACCCCTGGTGGGCTCTCGTTTCCCCTTTCTTATCCATTCCTTCTACAACCTCAGGCCACAGCCAATTCTAGAAACACCTTCAAAACATCAGCAGATGTTGGGGAGCTGTGGGGTTCCCAGGGGATTCGGTTGCTTGACAGAAATGCCTCCAAGTGGAAGATGAGTTTTCCCCAGAACTAAGCCACGCCTTGTAACTCCATCTGTTAATCCCTGGCTTAACTTGGGGGAACAAACAGAATTTTCCAGGCAGGTGGACGGACAGGAATCGTACCTTCCAGTGGGTTTCTGAGCGCTGCATGAACTCCAATCCATCCTGGACCTCTGCTTTCATCTCATGAATATGGGCGATGGTGTGCACCGACCACGCGTCCGTCGGGTTAACAGATAAAGCCTACGTGGCGGGGGTGTGGGGGTCGGGTGGGGGACAAGTCGAGATAACGTGGGTGAGTCAGGCTGCCCGGTGACAAGGCATCCCCAAGCTGTGCAGGGGCTCTGCCTCAAAATAACGACCCCAAAGACCAGCCCGTTGACCAAACACCAGATGCTGCCAGAGAGGGTATCACTGCCCATTTCACACATGAGGAAACTGAGGTTCAGAGAGGCTAAGTGACTTGCCCGGGCCCACACAGTTGGGTGGCACTGGGGTCTCTCCAAAGCAGGGGCTCATCCAAGCCCCTGGCCCCCAGCCCCCTGCATACAGCTGAGTCACTGCCCAGTTTCCCCTGTGGTGAGACTTAAGGCCGCCTTCCTCTCGCAACTGCCGCGGAGGCCAGTGGACACTGAGTGTGTGTGCTCCAGGGGCTCTCGGCTGCCCCTCCCGACTAGCACACATGCAAGGACCACATGTGTGGCTTTCCGGGCTCGTTCTGGTATCACTGCTAGTAACAACAAGAGCTGCTCCGATGACTGTTGGACTTGACAGTGACGACATGGCAGGTGGGACACGAGGTCCGACTCCCATCTCACGGCAGGTAGTTTAGCTCATGGTTACTGAGCGCCTACTGATCCTGGCACAGAGCAGTAAGCCGAGGCTCACCATGGGCCTGTGGACCATCCACACGAGCCCAGGTCCTCCACACCTGATCACGGGGTCCCCCCAGCCCTGCCACCTCAGGCGCCCACGCCTTTCACAGAAGCAGAATTGGGAAGGCCCAGTACCTTCACCCCTGGCCTGGCACCTGCTGTGGGGTCTATGCTGGCAGGTGGTCCCCAGCAAGCCCCACCTCCCTGCTGCAGCCCTGACTTGCATGGGCCCAACCAGTCCACGTGGGGACACAGAGAAAGGTCACATCTGTAGGGAACGATGGGTAGCCCAGGGCAGAGCCCTGCAGGACCAGGACCCTTCAGGAGACCCCAGGGGCACAGCTGAGCAGGCTGAAGGGACCTGCTAAGCACGCTGTGGAAGGCAGAGGCTCGGGGCAGCAGGGCCGCTCTCATCCCCCTGCTAGGATTAAGCTCCCCACCCCTCGCTGAGGGGTTCCTGACCGTCTCCCTCCCAAGGTTCCCTGGGACAGAGCCTACAAGGCCAGAGCAATCCGGCCCTGCCTGCCCCCAGACTTTGCTCCCAGCACCCGGCCCACCCGCCTCCGCCCTAAGTCTCAGTCTATCAAGTGCTCCATGACCCTGAACTCTGGCTGCCGCTCTCCTTCCCCGACAGCTGCCCTTTGCTCTTCCTGCCCTGGGCGTTCAGCCTGCAGACAAGGCCCACGCGTCACTACTGTGAGGCCTCTCCAGACTCCAGTGGAGCCTGTGCAGCCCACCCTCACTCTCCTAGAAGCCTGGCCTTGCCCAGTAACCATCTGTGGTGGGCTGGTGCTGGGGTCAGAGTGTGGGTGCCTGAAGGAGAAGGGGCGTGAAGGGAGCAGAGGGGGGCACCCCGTGCCACCGCTTCCTGCTGCTGGCGGGTGTGAACCTGCACCTTTTGGTCACTCTCTGACTTCTTGAACCATCCTGCCAGCCCTCAGGTGCCCACATAGACGGCACCCAATGGGAGGGTCCAGCTGCCAAGGTCTCCAGGGCAACCTTCCTACAGCTGACCCCCTGGATGATGGCGCCTGGTCACCCAGGCTGTGGAGCCAAGATTGCCGTGAAGCTCCCTGTGCCCCTCGGCGGCCTGACTCAGGGCTAAGGCACAGACCCCATCCTACTGTCAAATCTGGGCTCTATTCTATAAGTAGAGTGGTCATCAGAGACCCCACAGGCCCTGTGGGCCCCCGGAGGGTGCCGGCTGTCTCCCAGGGAGGGGTGCTGGGAGCCAACTAGGGCAAAGACTTGGGGGGAGAGCCCTGGCTGGGTGCTGGGGAGCAGGTCTGTCCAGGCAGCATGAAGGACTGTGCTCAGGTGGCCTGGGGGACTGTGGCTCTGCCTTCTGTGAGCTGTATGGCCATGGCCTTGGCCTCTCTGGGCCTGGTCGCCCTCCTCTGGGCAATGAAGAGTTCAATGCCCCACTGCAGAGGATCGAGCTGACAGGAGCGGCGTGTACACTGAGTGCCAGCCCTGAGCCAGGCACAGGAGTGGTTGTCACCCCCTTGTGCGTGGCGGCCCCTCCCTGGGACTGTTTCCACTCCCGCGAGAGGAGGAGCTGGAGAGGGCCTCTGAGAGCCAGAGATGCTGAGGCTCCCGGGCCTGCAAGCGAGGGACGTCCACGGTGCCAGCCAGCCCATCTCCACCAGCAGGGAAGGAGGGGCCCGGGCCGGCAGGAAGCGCTTAGCATCCCACCCTGTTCTGTACCCTTGGCCGCTGCTCTCTCCGGATGGGGGCAGTGCTTAAGAGAAGGGCTGGCCAGCAGGACCCCAACGCCAAGTCAGGGCCCACTGGAAGCAGTCTGATGAAATAAAATTTATATCTTAAGGCAGGACAAGAAAAATTGAACATCAAGTTCTCTCTCTGGGCTTGTTGGAGCCTCCTCCCTCCCTCCCTCATGTGCAGTGTGCACGTGTGTTACACATGCACCAGTGCACCTCAAAGATGGGAGTACCTGCTGGACTGTAAAGGTCAATTCTTCCCTTTTTTCTGATGCCAGTAACGTAAGTTCTTAAAAGAACGTGTGCTTCCCAGCTCTGCAGGGGGTCATGGTGACTCACTGCTTGCTTTGTCTGTGCTTATCCGGACTATGTATCCTTGGTGACCTCTACGTAAAATATCAGGATGTCATTTTGATGTACGATCCTTTGTCTCCAAAAGGCAGATGACTGTATGACTGTACCTTTGAGTTCTAACAGGCTGAACAGTTCTCAGAACTTTCTGAGAATCTGCTTCCTGGGTTACAATCCTCAGCTTGGCTTGAATAAAATTCCCTTTTTTTTTTTTGTTTTTTCTTAACTTGATAGTTCATTGAATTTTCGGCGACAAGCCTCACTCATCACTCATCTGTCAGCTCCTGGAGGCTTGGTGAAGTCAGTGACACTTAGAAACGTGAGGTCCCAGCTGGGAGAAGTAACGCTGATACTTGCTTCCCCACCTACAAAGTCTGGGTCCAGCAGCGCAAACTGTGGGCCCTGGAGACACGGAGCTGGGGGCATGCAGAGCTGCCACTCTGTGTGACCCTAAGCAAGAGGGGTGGACAGAACCTCCCTGGGCCTCATTCGCCTTCATGGCCTGGGTGGGGAGTTTGCTGAGCAAGGCGGTTTTGCAAACCCAGGGTGGGGAAAAGGGGAGGGAGCTGCCCTATCTGTTAACATGAGCCCTCCTGGTAGGAAACGAGGTCCTGAGTAGGTGGGGTGCAGCGTGCCTGGCGTGCTCTCCTCCACCTGACCCCACTTCACAAGGGCTCAGGCATCTCAGGAAGGGGCCACTTACTTCTTTGGCGAGCTTTTCTGCCCGATCGTAGAAGTTGGTTTCCATCAGTCCAAAAGAATAGATGCCTTTCACGTAGCTGAAAACAGAAGAAAATTATTTTTTTTAAAAGTGCACTAGAACCGTTCAACCCACAACATGACCCATGTCGGTCAAACTGTGTCTCCCCCAAAATGGTACGTTTAAACATATGCCCTAACTTGGAATTAGAGTCTTTGCAGATCATCATCAAGCTCAAGTTAAGATGAGGTCATCCTGGATTAGGGTGGGCCCTATATCCAATGACTGATGTCCTTATAAGAGAAAGGAGAAGGAGGAAGGTTTGGACACAGGCACACATGGACACACACACAAAGGACAGACAGTCATGTGGAGAGAAAGGCAGAGACTGGAGTGATTTCAGACTTGCCAGTCCCCACAGTCACAGGAGCCAGTTCCTTAAAACAAATACCTTCCCCCCCATACACCCAACCCTGCTCCATATATATATGTAAATAGTATAGATATAGATACAGATATACACATCCTATTGGTTCTGTTCTCTGGAGAACCCTGACTAATACAGCTCTTCAATCTATTAGTCCACTTGACCTTCACAACAATCCTATGACTAAAATGCAACGGAGGTGATCATGTGTGGTGGTCCCTAGGGCTGTTCATGGTTAATCCAGGCCTCCCTCTCCTCCCAGCCCAAAGTAGAGTTGCACTTCCTGACCCCCTGTGAGTGGGTGACTGGATTTGACCAGTGACTCGGGAGCTGCAGGGCACACCCTTCACTCTGAGCACTAATGCCATTGTGAGTCCCCCAGGAGAGCTCTTTTCCCTCTTAGCAGCTGGTGTATCCCGAGAGCAGTTACTTCATCAGCTGGGATCCTGGAGGGCAACAGTGGCAGGGGTGTGGAGCCTCAGCTCTCCTATGATGGACAATGAGAAACTAACCTTTGCTGTAATAAGCTTCGGAGAAAAAGATCTAGAGGATGTTTGTTACTGCGGCAAAAATTATCTTGTGCTGACTGATGCATAATAGTACTACCTCATTCCCAGGACGGGATAAAGATCAAATGAAGACGTGAAGCCTTTTCACCTTTTTTTTTTTTTTTTTTGGCCAAGCTTCGCGGCTTGCAGGATCTTAGTTCCCCAACCAGGGGCTGAACCCACACCCCCTGCAAGGGAAGCGTGACGTTCCAACCACTGGATCATCAGGGAAGTCCCACCTTTTCACTATAAAGAACTAGGAAATAACAACAGTAGTCTCACTAGTTTTAGGGCAGGGCCAGGAGAGTTGCCATGTTTTTAGGGCAGAGGAGAGAGACTAAGAAACAGAAACGATGTGATTTCCAGCTGGCAGCTACCTGCTAAGGGGGATGTCGGGTGTCCAGAAGGGATAAATTCGAGCCACAGAATCTCTCATCTGTTCCTGGTAGCCCAGGTAAAAATAGGCATCGTGGGAAAATTTCAGGGCCAACATGTCTGTCGGGTAGTCCTGGAGAATCTGTTCCCACAGCTCACAGGCTTTTGGAAGGTTCCTGGAAGCCAAGAGAAGTTTCTCAGCAACACTGAACACAGTTCACACACGAGGAGTGGAAAAGGCTTAATTTCCTGCCAGTGTCACAGCCTGAACTGAACTGGTTAAAAGATACATGTAAGTTTCTACGTTAGGTTGTGGCTCAGAAAATTGAAAAGCTTCAGTGGGAAGTTTTACTCTCTAATTCAAGAAAAAAAAAAACTAGTTTAACAAGTTACCAAAGACAATTTCACCTGAGACCGTGAACCAGCTGCAGGAAGCCTGAGAGGTGGAATTCCACCCCTCTGCTGACATCCGTACCCACTTGCCAGGAACACCAGGACAGAACTCTGTCACTGCTTCAGAACGCCTGTAGCATCAGCTCAGGTCACCCAGCTCTGCGGGCATCTCTCCTGCCCAAGCAGACACAGGGGCTGTCCTGGGGGCAGGCAACAGGGTCAGGACTCCCACACACAGGGGGACAGACAGCCGTGGGAATGACAGATGCTCACAGGTGTGTGAGGGCCAGGAGCATAAGGGCGAGGGTTTTCTTCTTTCTCCTATCTCTTACCTATTTCTGTACTGTGGTCCTACTATTTTTGTAATGAAAATAATAACCAATTTATTTAACGAAACACAGTAAGTTGCTTTGCATGCTAACCTGGGAGTCCTAACCAACCACGTCCTCATTCAGCAGTCAGCTGAGGACACAGCAGCAGGCAGGATGCGATTCTCAATCAGGCGGGCACGGGAGTCAGGGTGAGAATCCCCCCGAGGCCCCCTCCGCATGGCGTGGGGGCGGCCCGTGGCATCACCCAGTGTGGCCTCGGAGCACCAGCCCCTGGCCCAGGGAGGCCCCTCACCCCTTGGCAAAGGTCTCTACTGCAGACACGTGCAGCCGTTCCCGCTGCGTCAGGGGCTGAGTTTTGGAAATCTCCACCATCGTCTTCACAGCCAGGTCCAGCTCTTTGTCCAGCCTCACGGAGCTTCCGGTGCCAATGAGAATGAGGCCATTAGCGATGGCGTGGCCCAGGGCTGGCGGAAGGTGGGAAAATAGCTGGTGATTCGGATGGTCCCACCCAGCCCAGCCCAGCCCCGCATGTGAAATAAACACCCAACGTCCCAGGAGGGGCAAGCCAGGTGGCCGCTAGGGTGTGTCCCCACCGCCAGTCCAGAACTCAACTCCTCACCAGGCTCATGGAGGGCATTCTGGGGAGTGCCAACGTGTGGAGCACCTGCGCCCCCTCACCAGATGAACTGGTTAGGGGCTGCCTATGGGCTCCTCTGGAGCCCCGCTTGCTTCCCTCTCAGCTGCTACTGTCACTACCACCAGCACAGGGCCTCCCAAGGGCCACCCGGTAGATGCTGGTCCCCAGGGGGGGACTCCTGGGGGGCCGGTCCCCAGAGGACAGAAACCATGATCCTGTCTTGGCTGCTCTCATTGGCTGAGAGCTTGGGGGCCGAGGAAGATGGGGGTGCGCCTTGTGGCCCTTGTAGCACCCTTGCTGGCAGGTGTGCTGGCCCCCAGGTCTTACCTGGGCTTCCCAGCCCCCACCTTGACAGAGGAAGGGTATCCGCTGGCGTTTGGAATTCAGTCCTTGGCCCACGCTTGGGATCTAGGACCCAACCACAGTGCCAGGACCACCCATGTGGCCCCTGCTTCTGACCTGGGGCCAGGGTCTGCTCGGAGAACCTGAGGCCACGCCTGGACACTGGCTCCCGTGACAGCTCCCTTCATCCCCTATTCTGCGCCCCGTGCCCTCAGTGGGACCTGGCCACAGTGGGGGTCCCTGATGCCCTCCTGTCCTCAGCCCTTCTGCCCAGCCCAGAACCTCACCCACACTGGGCCACCCTCCTGGGGTTCCAGAATGCACTGGGCTGACCCCGTCCGTGTGCCTGCCACACACATGGCTTGCCTGTGATGGCAGCCTCTGTCACCAGGTCGGCCCTCCCGGTCACAGCTGCTGTGGGGTTGGCCTCGCTAGTGCCCAGAGAGGCTGCAGTGGCCACTTCTTGTGTTCCGAGGGGTCCAGACTTTGGACTGAGACAAACTTGTCTGATCCCAGTGCCCCAACTACCAGCTGGGTGGCTTTGGGTATATTTCTTACTCTCTACTCTCTCTGAATCTCAGTTTCCTCATGTGAGAAATGGGATCAGTGTCTTCCCTGCACAATTGACGTACGGTTAAGGAGAACATTTGAAAGACACCTTCTATGGAACCTGGCATCTTTACGGAGCAGCTGGTACTCCAAGCACAGTGGTGGCTATCACCTTCCCTCCCTCCCAACCTGGTCACTGCCACCAGCCCTGCCCTCCCCAACCCAGCTGAGTCCTGCAGTCAGGGAAACAGTGAGGGGCTGGACTCGTGAAACGGGGCTTCTCAACACAGGGAAAGCATCACTCACCGAAGGTCGGATCTGCTGCTTTGAGCTTTGACAGGCAGCCCTCAATGCCACCAAGGCTCTGGTCATTGGTCCATTTTACGTACTGAAATTTAAAAGGTTAAACAAAGCTGTCCCCAGGGAGTTTTTAGTTCATGTAAATGAAGATTTGTTTCAAAACCTTGATTTTTTTTTTTCTTTCTAGAACACTGGTATTTTCTGGACCTTAGCTCAAAGAAAACATAACTGGGTTGATTTCATATGAAGAGACTGAATACAAGGAACTCAAGGCACATTTTCTAGGGCTGGTGAGGCCACCATTTCCAAAAAAGAAACATCTAAAGGAAGGTTCTTCCTGACAGGTGACCTGCCCACAGTGTCGGCCTCGTCAGCCCCAAGAGGGGCCTTGACATTGGGTACCAAAATAGGAACCTTGCTACTTCCTATTCATTCCTTTAAAAAAGAATCACAGTAAACATTCATTATAGAAAGGAAGAGGCATGAAAGCCAAAAGATCAAAAATATCCTTAATCTCATCTCATTATCATTTTTGACAATTTGGTGTATTTGTTTCTAGTCTTTTTTTAATGCCTAATTTTTTTAAATAAATTTATTTATTTTATTTATTTTTGGCTGCGTTGGGTCTTCATTGCTGCGTGTGGGATTCTCAACCACTAGGCCACCAGGGAAGCCCCTAATTTTTTTTTTTTTTTTTTTGTGCGGTACGCGGGCCTCTCACTGTTGTGGCCTCTCCCATTGCGGAGCACAGGCTCCGGACGCGCAGGCTCAGCGGCCATGGCTCACGGGCCCAGCCGCTCCGCGGCATGTGGGATCCTCCCAGACCAGGGCACGAACCCGTGTCCCCTGCATCGGCAGGCGGACTCTCAACCACTGCGCCACCAGGGAAGCCCTAATTTTTTTTTTTAATATTTATTTATTTTTTGTCTGTGTCGGGTCTTAGTCGTGGCACGCGGGATATTTATTTCATTGTGGCAGGTGGGCTTCTCTCTTGTTGTGGCGCGTGGGCTTTTTTGCCCTGTGGCATGTGGGATCTTAGTTCCCCGACCAGGGATTGAACCAGCGTCTCCTGCATTGCAAGACAGATTCTTAATCACTGGACCACCAGGGAAGTCCCAGCAAACACATTTTAAATGAAAAATACCTGGCCCAGGTCTTAATTTTTAAAAATCCTAAAACCATTATAATGCATTAGATTTTAGAATGTGCCCTATCAGTTGTCCAACTTACATCTACACAGAATTAGCACATGTATTTTAACAAGACACAAGGGAGTTGCCACAGAGACGCAGACGCACAGCAGGGGCGGGGAGAGAGGTGGGGTGGCTGCCGCTGCACTGGGGAACTTTCCCTGCAACAAACTGTGCTCTGCAGAGGCCAAAAGTTGCGGGAAGGGGACAAATAGACAAAGAGCTCAAATGCACACAGCGGAGGTCCTTGGCAAGCTGACGGCATTTCACCAGTTGTTTCTTGTATGGCCCTTACGTTTCTAGAGGCTTCCCTGGCCCTTATGCTGCATGGACAGAATCAGTAGGTAGCGATTTCACCGCCCTTGAAAAAGCCCAGCTCTAGTTTTCCATCAGTGTGTCTAGACCTAGGTGCATCCTGCCGCTCTAACTCACTGCAAAAGTCAGCTCAGCTCTCTGGACCTCAGTTTCCCCACCTGTCAAGCAAAGTATTTGGACCTTACCTCTGAGACTCCCCTAGTTCTAAGACTATAGGCTCCTTCACTGGTGTTAGAAATGACTGGTAATACGGTGGAAGGTCTTAGAACAGCCATAGGTGGGAGCAGTATATTCACAGATTAGCCCCAGGAGAGGGGCCCCATGCCTTAAATGGAGGAGCCCCACACCAAACCCTCAGCACCCTCACAGGCTAACGCCTGCCACCTGGGGGACCTCTCAGCCATGCCCTGGGCAGGCAGAACTGTTCCCACGCCCTGGGGGTACAGGTACATGGATTCTGTTGCAGTCGATTTCTCAAGTCTGCATGCAGTTTAAAAAGCATCCATCACTTGCTGAGACATCGACTGTGGGGCTTTGGAGCGACCTGAGCCATTGGTCCTGTGCAAGCATGCTTCAAAGCATTATGAAGAACGTTCAGGTCCCCGGGAAGCCCTCATATACTCAAGTTTACCAGGAGATTTGGGCAGGAATGGGGTTAACGGGCTGCATTGCTTATAGAATCAGGATAAAGATGTAAGTTTTGAAAGCTTCGAGTCCCGTGCCTGCTCACGTCATCACTGACCAGCTTTACTTGGAGAGCACATCAGCTGACAGGCAGTTTGGCTGTAAACTTAAGCAAGCTGTGTTAGCTGGAGCTAGAACATCACTGTGCACGTGTGGAAGTACCATTTACTTGCGGCACGAATAAATGCAGCTGTAAGATGCACCCAAAAAAATGTTTTCATGAAAATAAAAACCATTCACCAATTTAAGAAACCGCCCTCTGGACCGTTACAGAAGGGGCCACCACTTCTCTCCACGGGCATACCTGGGTCAGGGTGGCATCAAACAGCCTGCAGGCCTCGTTGCTTGGGGTTGAGAGAGGGAGCCCGGCATCCTTCCAAGCCTACACACAGCAAGAAGGGGTCTTATTCCATGTAGCCCTCCAAACAAACACACACACGAACCCCAACCCCCAAGCACCGAAGATGCTAATGCCTATCATCCTGCAGGTATGGGCTCCCATAAGACCCATCCCTGTGGGGCAGGCACAGACTCCCAGATTTCATAGATGATGCCGTGTAGAGAGAGCTGAGCCCTGGGGGGGACAGATCCTGATGCAAATCCCAGGGGCCTCTAAGCAGCTGAGTGCCCTCAGGCAAGGTCCTCCCTCTGACCCCTGTCTGGCCCCTCTGTGAAATGGGGCTCTGGAGGATACGTGGGGTGACTGTAAAGTGTCTGCCAGGGAGCAGACGCTCAGTAAGGAGGAATCCCCGATCAGGCCGCAGGGAGGTCTGCCAGGGCAGAAGAAGGGCTAGTGCTGGAGGTCAAAACCAGGAGGGTGGTCCTGCCACCTGGCTGGCAAGGTGCCAACCACCAAAACAATTCCTCTCATCTCCCCATTTTACCAGATAGTTCAAACCTTCAGGAAACATCTCCAACTAACTGAACTGTTCACTGTAATCGCTGTCTCGGTGTCTTGCCAGGGGCGCACAGACAGGCGACTCCCCGGTATGGAGAAATGACCTTTACTCCGGCCAGCCCAGCGGGCGGCTCCTCGGAGTGGCTGTGCGCAGGTCCCCTCGCTCCTCTGAACGCCCCTTCCTCAAGTGCAAAATGGGCCCAGGCTTCCTGCCCCCACGGGTCCCGTGGGAGACCCTCACTAACGCCCAGCGTCCCCGCTGTGTCGCGCCGGCGTTAAGGGGCTAAGCTTTTTAGGAGGACCTGGGGTCTCCGCGGGGCGGGGCCCCGCTCCGCAGATATTCCGGAGGCGGGGGTCACAGTAGGGTCCTCTGGTCCCTTCCGTGCGCCTCGGACGCGTGCCCGTCTCTCGGGGGCCGTGTCCCCGTCGGACCCCTGGCAGGGCTGACCCCCGCCACCCCCGGGGTCGTGGGGCCGCGGGGGACCCGGGCGGGGGCGGCCTCCGCATACCTGGCAGTCGCGCAGGGGCGCGGTCGCGGCCATAGTGCTGGGTCGGTGTCGGGGGCGCGGGCTGCGCGCGCCGCCGCGGGCTTCCGGATTGCAGGCGGGGAGTCGAGGCCCGGGGGCGAGGCGGGGCGGCCCCCGCTCTCCGCTCGCTCACTGGTCCGCTTCGGACACACCCACCTCTCCGGGCCGGGTCCCCCGGGCGGACCCCTCCGGCTCCTTTCTCCGGGGCTGCGGGAACTCGAGTCAGCTCGAGGCGAGCAGCTTTGGTGTGCGCCCCCGCCTCCCCCATCAGACAGGGAGCCTGGGGCGGAAGGGCCAGAGGGCGGGCCGGGAAGTTCCTCCCTTTGGGGACCCTCTGGGAGGGGACTGCAGAGTCCCCTGGGAGGCAGAGGAGCCCTGGGACAGCGGTCACTTTCAGGCTCTAAGAGTCCCACTCGGCAGCCGCGCGTGCGTCAACACATTCACAGAGGTCATTTTGACCTGTGGTCGGGCCTTGCCCTGCACCCTCTCCAGGGCAGAGGTTGGAGTGGCGGGTAGGGAGAGTGTCTTTGAGACCAAAAAAATGTGAGGTGACATTTTCCCTCCCCTTGCCCTCACGCCTGCAAGTAGCAGGGCCTTCTGGAGGCCCCTAGACCTATGCCCCTGCAGGGCCTGGGCCTGGAAGCTGGTGTTGGCTGGTGGCAGCAGCTTTGAGCAACCAGTGGGATCAGGGGCTGTGGTAGGCAAGCCCTGGGTGTGGCCATGGGTGTGCAACCTGGACAGTCGTACAGGGCCTCACACTTAGAAGGGCCCCGTGCTTGGTGGAAAGCTCAGCTGTTGCCATCTTGAAATCCTTAACAGTTTTTGAACAACGTCCCCACATTTTCATTTTTCACAGCGCCCTGAAAATCATGTAGTCAGTCCTCTGACAGCCAGTCCATTAACAAGTGCATCTCTTCTGAATTCCCCACTGCTCACCACCTCCACCATCACTAACCCTAAACTGAGTCAGGACCAGCTCACTTGCATACCGAATGTTCTTCCAGCAGTCAGGCCTGTCCCTTTGATTTCCCTGGACCCCACTTAACTGGCCTGTCTCCTTTCATTCCTGCCCACCTACAGTCTATCTCCCTCACAACAGAAGGATGCTTCCCAACTGGAAATCAGATCAGGGCCCTTCCCTGCTCAAAACCCTCCAAAGACTTCCCAACCCACTTGAGATAAAATTCAAATGTATGATCGTGGGCTCTGAGGCTAAGCTTGCTCTGGTCATCAGCCATCTTTCCAACGGCATCTTCTACCACTTTCTCTCCTCTCTGCTCACTCCAGCCCCACTACTAACCTTCTCTCTCGTTCCTGCCTCCACGCATTTGAACGTACAGTTCCCTGTGCTAGTTCTGCCGCTCCCTAGCTTTTTGTGAGCCTTGCTCCCTCATTTCTTGCTGATCTGCCGGCTCAGATGGTGCCTCCTCCAAAAGGCCTTCCTTGACTCCCCTATCTCATCCTCATGTCTTATCTCTTAACCTGCCTTATTTTTCTTCATATCATTTATCACACTCAAAATTATACATGTTATATCATGCCTGGGTTATTTTTGATTGTCTCTCACCCCCATTACAATGGAAGCTCCTTGAGAACTGGGCCTGGGGCTGATGCCTAGAAAAATGCCTGGTATGTAGTAGGTGCTTGAGAAACATGTGTGAAATGACTAATGCTAAATGAATTAATGGGGAATGAAAGGTAAAAAAAAAATCAGAGATAATAAGGTATAATAAGAAAACAAATAATTAGGTGATAGACCTAAATCCAACCATATCAATAATTACATGAAATGGTGACAGTAATTACATTAAATGTTGATGGTCTAAGTACTCAATTAAAAGGCAGAGATTGACTGAGTGGATAAAAGAGTAAAACTCTATTAAATGTTGCCTATAAAAGACCACTTTAAACATAAAGACATGAATAAGTTGAAAGTAAATGAATGAAAAAACATATGCCCATAGGCAGTAAGCATAAGAAGGCTAGTTTGTCTATTTTATTTTACTTCATTCCCCCCCCCCAGTTTTATTGAGATATAATTGACATAAAATGTGGCTATTTTAATACCAGGTAAAGGAAACTTCAAAACAAAGATTATCACCAGAGATAACGACATCTAGGGGCAATTCATCAGGAAGATATAACCACAAATGTGTATCTACCTAATAAACAGAGTCCCAAAATACAGGAAGCAAAAATTGACAGAATTAAAGAATGAAATAGACAATTCCACAGTTATAGTAGGAGAGATTAACATCTTCTCTCAGCAATTGATAGAACTAGACAAAAATGCAGAAAAGACATAGATCTAAGCAACACTACCACCCCTCTTGACCTAACTGCCATCTACAGAACACTCCACCCAACAACAGAATACACTTTTTTTTTCTTTTTTTTTCACATTCTTTTAAAGTTTCATGTAACATACATTCAGACCACACGATGGGCTTTCAAACAAGTCTCAATACATTCAGAGATAAAAGTCATACAGATTGTATTCTCTGACCATAACAAAATTAAATTAGAAATCAGTAACTGTGAATATTTTCACAGAAACTGCAAATATCTGGAAATGAAACAACATACTTGAATTCACAGGTCAAACCAAAACAGGGGAAATTAAAAATATTTATAATTGAATGATAATAAATATATGGCAAGTATGTTGGATGCAGTGTTTGGGGGAAACTGACAGCAGTAAATGCTTCTATTAAAAAAGAAGATCTAAAATCAATGACACAGGGTTTCACCCTAAGAAAGTAGAAAGACATATACACACTGCTATATATAAAATACATAACTGCTAAGTACAGCAGAGGGAACTCTACTCAGTACTCTGTAATGACCTATATGGGAAAAGAATCTAAAAACGAGTGGATATATGTGTAACTTCACTTTGCTGTACAGCAGAAAATAACAAAACATTGTAAAGCAACTATACTCCAATAATAATTTTTTTTTTAAAAAAAGGAAAACTAAGTAAGAAACCCAGTGAGCAGTCCCCCTCTCCCTCCACTCAGTGAGCCCACTGACCCTCTCGCTTTCCACCGCTTTGTAGTGAGTTTTCCCAGGGGGGTGGGCTCCTGCTAAGGGGACTCCTTGGAGGGGCAGGAGACTGCGCCACAGGAACCCCACTAACAACCCTGACCCGAGGCCTACCCAGGTGTGGGCACGGGCCAGCCGCCCGCAGCCCCTCCCCACCCCGCCCCCGCCCCGTGACCCCGCGGCCCGCGCCCCCGTGGCCGTTGGTCCTCGGGCACCTGGCCGTTGGTCCGCGGCCTCCGCAGCGCCTCCCACTTCTCGCTCCCATGCGGCCGGGGCCGGCGCTCCTCCTCCTGGGCCTGGGCCTGAGCCTGAGCGGTGGCCCTGGCCGCCGCCCTCCGACCTCGCCTCCTCGCGGGGCCCGTGCCACCGTCCCCAGGGTGCCCGGCTCGCCGTCCGGCGACCTCCTCAACCGGGAGCCCACCTCGGCCCGCCGCGCCCCGCCCAAGGCCTGGGTCCGCATCCCGGCGCGGACCCGGGCGGCCGTGGTGCGCTCGGTCAGGGGCGCCCGGGGCCTCGGGGTGCGCGGCGGCGGCGGCGGCGTTGGCGGCGGCCGCGCCCACCTCAGCCTACGGCCCCGCGCGGCCCCGGGCGGCGGCGTCATCCTGAGCGGCCGCCACGACCTCTGTCAGCGGGCCGGGCGGCTCGCAGGCCCGGCGCCGCGCTGCCTCCGCGCGCATGTCCTGCTGCGCGCCCGCCACGCTGCCGCCGCCGCCGCCGCGCCCGCCCGCGTGGACCTGCAGGTGTGGGCGCCCAGCGGCCGGCTCTCCCGGCGCTGGCTCGCCCGGTTGCCGCGCTCCCTCGGGCGTCTGGAGTGGACCTCCCGCCTCGGGCTGCTTGGGCCCACGGTCCCCACGGCCGCCGCTGCCGCCACCCGCGTGTCGCCCCGCTCGGCGGTGTCGCCCCTTTTGGCTCTGCCCCGCGGCCCACGCTCCTACGCGGGCTTAGTGGCCAGAACCAAGTGTCCCACGGACGGGCCCACGGCTGTTGTCTTAGAGGCTGCCAACCCGAACAGTTCGCAAGCCATGGAGTCCTCGGTGTCCTGTCAGATATCACGCTCGGGGGCCTGTGTGTTGGATCTGGTGAGGATCAATAGAAATGACGATTCTCCCCTGCAGCTGACCAGGAAGATGGAAGTCACCATCAATGCCACGGTTAAGGCCCGCTGCCCAATCCAAAGGTTCTTTGGTCAATATTGGAAACTCTTTTCCGTGGCCTCTGTATCTGACAAGCCGGACTGGACTAAACCTTTGCAAAACCCACCTTTCAAGTCAGAGAACACTCCATCAAGTATACGTATCTCCGCACATTCTTTATCTTGGGGGGTGTATCTGCTTAATTTCTCCGTGTACATCGTCACATATGATCCAAAGATACCTCTGAAGAAAGACTCAGATTCCATCTATATCATCATTGTTAGAAGTCCCCTGGAGGCGGTTATTCCTGGGGATACCAACATCACAGTTAATTTCACAGATGGGCTGACTCTGAATGGAAATATGTCCTCTGATCCAGAGGCAGAAAACCCTTTAGAGGGACTTCATTTTTTTTGGTACTGAACCACAGACCCAAGAAACTACAATGGACATGAAATTACAGTGAGGAGCAAGGAAATCTGTCTCCCAGAGCAGGTTGATCTCAGGTGGACATGGGCCTCTGGTCCTATACTCACACTTTTGCCAGAAACACTTCACGGCGGCCGTGTGTATTTTTTCAGACTGGTGATCCAGAAGAACGACAGAACAGCATTTTCTGATAGGACAGTGCATGTGCTCCAAGGACCAGCACCTGTAGCAAGCATTTCATGTATTGAAAATTGTGATACAGTTTTGATTATATCAGAGAGATTTTCTTTGTCTCTAGAATGCCCGCGTTGTAAAGCAGGTCATGATGTCTATCGATGGTCCATTCTGTCGTCTTCAGGTGATAAGATGCCATTTGATTGGATGGGGCAGACTACAACTGGGCGGAATGGTGCTTATTTGTCTGTAAAAGCTTTCGCTTTTCGGCGTTTTGTTGAAGATAAGTTTTGGATTTCTCTAAATCTAGCAACCTGGGGTGGATCGAGCTTGGTCTTAAGGCATCCCTTCGTTATTCACCACGTCCCTGAAACCACAGAATGCAAAATTGATCCAGCTAAAGGAATTGCATTCATTACTAAATTTGTTGTCCATTGTAGTAGTTTCAAGGATAAGAACATCGTTCTTACATATAAAATAATAGTTCCTGATGTGCGTGGTTTTGGTGAAATCAGTTCTTTAAAAGAGAATAACTTTGGGTCCATCGTCTATTTGGGGAAGGATTGCACAGCGCCCCCTTCCTTTCTCCCTGTTGGTGTGTTGGCCAATCATTACGCCTTGAAAATATATGCTCAGGCATATAATACCTCTTTGGGAGCTTTTTCTCAGGTGACTTTGTACGCCACTGTACAGGCTCCCACTGACATAAACTCATCAAGGACTGTGCTGCAGGAGTTATTCAATTCCACTACGGGACCAGATTCATCGCTGTCTACTTTGCTTCAACAGCAGGATTTTTTACCTGCAGGTTATTTAATGTATATTGTAGCTTCTGTCTTGAATAGCATGAAAACCGACTCACGTCTGCAAGCTGACCAAATTAGACTCTGAGAACACCTTTTCAATCAGTCTTTCATTCTTCCTGTAAACACTTTGGTGGAAATTAGCCAGGTGGTCATGACTGTTACTAAATTAACGCAGAAAACCTCTGAGTTCTCCTCAGTTGTTCAGAAACTGGCCACGGTGAGGATTTGGCAAGCAAGCCAAGCCCTCCAAGAGTGTCACCAGAGAGATAAGCACATTTCTTCTGAGCAAATAGAAAGTGTAAGCACTGGAATATTAACAAGTTTGTCTAATATCCTGAAACTGATGGTTCGTCATGAAGTGGTTGAAGAGCCTTTCCACGTCATTGAATCTCTAGCAGAGACAGTATTGGCTGTGAAAGTGCCAGAGGATAAGACCACTGCAATGAGGACCTCCAACTTTAACATGTATGTCAAGAAAACGGAAAAGTGGAATGTTACCAAGTTTTTCAGCACTGAGAAACACTGTCGAAATTGTTTTTATCCAACCCTAAATGTGAGCAGCGTTCCTAGTCTGCCTGCCAATGCTCCAATTTCTACAATGTTTTGTGAGTTTGCAGATGACCCTTTCCCTTGGCTAAATTATGGGGAAAACATTTTGACCGAGGTGGTTGGATTCCGAATGACAGGAACCGAGGCTACCGGTGACGTGATTGAGATCACACCTGATGTAGTGGAAGTGTACCTCATCAGAAAAAACTTGAGCTTTGGGACTTTTAATCTCACGGTAGGACCCAGCAAGGAGTCTCATAAAGCGGATGAGTCATTGAGAAAGACGACGGGGGCATTTAGCTTTGAAGTGGACAGCAGAGCAGGGAAGGAGGTGTTGATCCACATTGTGACGGAAGTGGCCGTGTTGTTCACAGCGTTGGTGTATGCTGGCCATCAGATCACACCCACCGCTTTGATCGCCACCTACCTCGTGCCCCATCGCATCCCTCCAATTGCCAAAGACAGTGACCTGTTTGACCCTGACTGTACAGTGACGGAGGCCCGTGTGGTTTGCCTTCCCCCATCCCTGTTGAGGGTCATAGCTCAGCGAACCAGCTCCTCTGAGTGTACCGTCGCTGTGGTTCTGCAGGCACCTCATTTTGTCCTAAAGCCCAATGACGTTAGTGAGAATTTCTGTTTTCAGCACTCAATGCTTGGACATGTATGGGATCCAGAGCGATTGGAGCGAAGATACCTGCGTTGTTGGAGAGAAGACCACCTGGAAGAAAGTGCACTGTATCTGCAAGAACCCAGGGCAGGCCAAGCGGCAGCTGGACGCAATGAAACTAGCCAACCTTCACCTGCGTACCCACTATTTGACGGCCAAGGTGATTGTGGTCCCTAACCCCGTGGATCTACGATTAGAGGTCATCAAGAACATTACCCAAAACCCCGTGACCCTCTTCACTGTACTTTTCATTATGCTCTTGTACATAGTACTAGCGTTCTGGGCCTTACACAGAGATGAAATGGACAAGTGTCTTAGGAAGCATGTGATAGTTTTACCTGATAACGATCCTTATGATAATGTATGTTTCCTAGTCACTGTTTTTACAGGAAGCCGTTGTGGGTCTGGGACCAGGGCCAATGTCTTTGTCCAACTGCAGGGAACAGAGAGTAGCAGCGATGTGCATTGTTTAAGCCATCCACAGTTTACAACCCTCTACCGAGGAAGCATCAGCACTTTCCTCCTAACGACAAAAAATGACTTGGGGGACATCCATTCCATCTGCGTGTGGCACAACAACGAGGGCAGTTCCCCTAGTTGGTATTTAAGTAGAATCAAAGTGGAGAATCTGTTCAGCAGACACATCTGGCTGTTCATGTGCCGGGAATGGCTTTCTATTGACACCTCTTTGGACAGAACCTTTCAAGTAACCCCCCCAGATAAGTCTCTCAACAGAATGGATTTTTTCCTTACAGATTTAAGTTATAGGCTGGGGAGAAGCCACATGTGGTTCTCTGTTTTTTCTGGTGTCATTGCTACACCATTCAGTAGGCTCCAGAGACTGTCCTGTTGCTTAGCTATGTTGCTGTCCTCCCTTCTGTGTAATATTATGTTCTCTAATCTAAATAAAGAAAAAGAAGCGGAGTCACAAGAGGGGAAGTACCTCAGGTCGATGGTGATTGGGATGGAAAGTGTCTTAATTACCATCCCTGTGCAACTAATGATCACGTCTTTGTTCATCTGTTCCCAGAGGAGACCTCAGGGGACCCTAAGGGAGGTCGCTCCTTGGAAGCATCCGTGGACACCAGCAGCAAGTGAACACTGGGAAGAACGATTAGCAAAGTGGCACGCTCATGAAACTGACAATGCACACTCCCAGGAGCTTGAAAAGCTTCCTCCTACTAGGAGAAGTCCTAGACTTCCCAAGGCTTCTGTCAAGGCCACCTCTAAAAGACGGCCCCAGCCCAAGCGAGCAGAAAGCAAGGTCTCCCACACCCAAAGAAAAAATAAAAACGCCAATAACCCAAATGTTGAAGACAATCAAAGTGTTTCTTCTGGAGAGCACTCTCCCCAGCCCGGTGCTACACCCCTCAAAGAGAAAACCAGGATTGTTCTGCCGTGGTGTTGCGTTTATGTCGCATGGCTCTTGTTTTTTGTCACTTGTAGCATATCCTCATTCTTTATTGTATTTTATGGACTGACTTACGGCTACGAAAAGTCAATAGAATGGCTGTTTGCATCATTTTGTTGCTTCTTGCAGTCAGTTTTTCTGGTGCAACCATCTAAAATTATACTCGTGTCAGGCTACAGAACAAGTAAGCCCAAGTATTGTAAAAACCTTCCGTGGGTCGGCAACTGTTGCTACAGTGAGATCAAGCTGCAGAGCATCACGAAGAACCCAGAGGAAATGCGCAGGTGCCAGCAGCACATCGTCCAGCTCCGAAGCTCAAGGATGTACCAGCCCCTCACTGAAGACGAAATCACAATATTCAAAAGAAAGAAGAGGATCAAGAGAAGAGCTTTACTGTTCCTGAGCTACATCCTCACTCACTTCATGTTTCTGGCCCTCCTGTTGAGCCTGGTCACCCTCCTACACCACACCGACGGCTTTTACTATAATCAGTTTATTCGTGACCAGTTCTCTGTGGATCTGGCGTCGGTGACCAAGCTGGAAGACATCTTTCGGTGGCTGAACAGCGTGCTGTTGCTTCTGCTCTACAACGACCTGCGTCCCACCTTTCTCCCTGACAGCTCCTCTAAAATCCTTGGCCTGCCACTGATGAGGCAGGTGAGGGTTCAACCTGGAGAGAAAACCTGCCTGCCTGCCAAAATCTTCACGCAGGACAGCCTCAAAAGAGAGATTGACTGTCACCCCGAATACGGCACTGACCCAGAAGACACAAAAAGCTACTCTGGGTTGTGGAATAGAGTTAGTAAGCGGGCTATAGACAAGACTATGAAAGGATTTACTTACAAGCCTCGAGAAAAGAGATGGGTGTACTATTCCTATGGGCTATTGCATACGTACGGGTCAGGAGGGTATGCGTTCTATTTTTTTCTGGAAGAGCAGCAGTTTAATTCCACACTGAGGCTCAGCAAACTCCAGGGAAGCCATTGGCTGGATGAGAAGACATGGGCTGTGATTTTGGAACTAACAACTTTTAATCCAGACATCACTCTCTTCTGCAGCATCTCAGTCATCTTTGAGGTCTCTCAGGTAGGAGTTGTGAACACTTAGCCTGTCTGCGCACTCCTTCTCCCTTGCCGATTTCAACAGAAAAACTTCCGCAGAAATCTACTTGTACATGGCCATCCTCATTTTTTTTTTGGCCTACGTTGTCGACGAGGTCTACATCATCACACAAGAAAGGTCCGCCTACGTGAGAAGTGTATATAATTTGCTCAACTTTGCTTTAAAATGCATCTTTACCGTGTTGATTGTGCTCTTTTTCAGGAAACACTTCTTGGCTGTCGGTATAATTCGGTTTTACCTGTCGAACTCTGAGGATTTCATTCCCTTTCATGCAGTGTCTCAAGTAGATCACGCCATGAGGGTGATTTTGGGTTTCCTGTTGTTTCTGACAATCCTGAAGACCCTCAGGTATTCCAGGTTCTTTTACAATGTGCGTCTCGCACAGAGGGCCATCCAGACTGCCCTTCCCGGCATCTGCCACGTGGCACTAGTGGTGTCCGTGTATTTCTTTGTCTACATGACTTTTGGTTACCTGGTATTCGGGCAGCACGAATGGAACTACAGTGATATGATTCACGCCACGCAGACAATATTCTCCTACTGCATTTCAGCTTTTCAGAACACGGAATTTTCCAATAACCGGGTTCTCGGGGTCCTGTTTCTCTCATCTTTTATGCTGGTGATGATCTGCATATTGATCAACTTATTTCAGGCGGTGATTTTGTCTGCCTATGAGGAAATGAAGCAGCCCGTGTATGAGGAGCCCTCAGAAGAAGCGGAAGCAATGACCTACCTGTGTCACAGACTAAGAACTGCATTTGGCTTTCTGTCCTTCAAATCCAAGGCAGAAGACGAACCCAAGTTCTTTGTCAACATGGTGTATGGGCAGCCAGAGAAGAACAACAGCCGGTATCTGGGGCTGAAGACCAGAAACATTAATGGGAAGAAAATGGTTTATCTCGTTGTGTGATCCATGACAGTTTCAAGGTCCACAGGCCAGCTTCTCTCAAATGCTCAGTTTCTGGGATTAAGGAATGTTTAATGGCTCAGTTGTGCTTTCTACCCGTGTCCTTCACAATGCACACCCCCTACGTTTGGAAATATCCGCAGTCTTGGCCTCCCCTTCGGAACTTGAAAGGAGGGTGTCAGAGTGCAGTGCAGCCTCTACAGAGAGAGGAGGATGACAGCCTGTGAGTCCTAGGTTGATTTCCCTGTGGCTGGGAAACGGGTGTCTTTGGAACCTGCTGCAGTTTAGAAGGTTAGAGACCCAGATTTGGGGTAGGGAACTAAAAGGCCCCCTCAACCTCACCCCACCTTGCCAGAAGCAGCAGGAAAATTCTGCTGCTTCTGTGCCCCCCTCCCCGGGTCTGGGAGGCCAACACTTGTGGTTCAGTGCCTCAGCCCCGCTGGCTGTTCCCTTTGCACACAGGGCTGCAGGCCCTCCCCCCGCCTCCCAACTCCACCGCCCACACTCCAGCCGGGCCAGGGCCTTGTGATGAGTCCCAGGAGTTGCCCTTGTGCCTGGGAATGCAGGGATGTGGACCTGGGGGTCAGAAGTCTGAAGCTTCCCATCTACTTAAGGCCACTGCAAGTGAAAGATGTAAAGTGTAATTACGTTTTCTGGCCATGAGACGTGACTTTTATTAAACAGCAAGAAGGTGTGTGTGGGTGTGGGTTCACACTGAAAGATAGTAAATATTCTATATAATGTATATAGCAATATATACATCCAGGATTTGGGCTTTGGGTTATTGATGGCCTGGTGGATTGTTTAGAAAACATTGTTTAAGAAAAATGGGCTAGCAGCTGTTGGATTTTTACTCAGAAGCATGCTCATTTATGTAGATGCCACTTTAAGCTTGATCAGAATTAAATGTGTGATTTCTTCTGTGAGAGCTGCAGTGATTCCTGTGAGGGGGTGTGTACACCGATGGCTCCTGCCCTTAAAGTCGAGGGCCAGCAAAGGGGGACAACAGGCAGGTGGGCAGCTGCTCTGTCCCAGGTGTTTGTTACTCACTTGGCGCCCCCGTAGTCCTGTGCTGCACGGGAATGGTCATGGCACGCTGCACCTTGGCAGGTACGGGCATGCACACACGCACGTGCACATGCGTTCCATCATTTCCTCCCCAGGGGAGGCCTGAGAACCTGGGGTGGGGGGTGGCCTTCTCTGCCAGCTGAGATAAAGAAGAGGTTTTGTGACTCACCCAAGACCACCCACACGGTTGGGGTCAGAAGGTCAGTTCTGGGTTTTCTAACTGCCCTGGTGGGACGTCTCGGGTGTGGCTGGGCTCTGGCCACTGGTTCCAAGTGAAGTGCACGTTCATGGTTAGCACCTCTCATTACCACCTGACTTCTGAACAGGTTGGGAAGGCGTAAGCATGGGGGCCAAATGTTTACTTTTTCCTGGGGTCTGGTCAGGTGCAGTCACCCATGGAACGCAGAACGGGGGAGTGTAAGCCCCAGGTGATGTGCAGGCGACATGGGGCAGGCCTCGCCCTAGAGGCTTCGAAAACCCAGGCAGACAAGGCAGACTCGGGTGCTCTGTGTCTGGGTACACCCAGACATTCTTCCCAAATTTAGGATCAGCTGAAGTCTCTACCCCTCTGGTGCTGTGGGAGGCCCAGGGTTACACTAATTGGCCTCCCTTCCCTGGAAGAAAGCCCCCAGGCCTGCATAGCAACTCATGATTCGGAGCTGTGAGTGACAGGGTCATAAAGGCAGGGCCCAAGTGGGTAGTCCAGGAACAAGGAGGGGGTGGGGGGTGGGGTAGGCTGAGTGAGGACCAGGGACAGCAGCTGCAGGCCCCTCAAAGGAGACAAGACTGTCACCTTGTGGCTACAGTGAGAAGTCTAGCAGAGTCACAGGTCTGTTTCCACGCATACTGGGAGAGAGGGGAGTGCCAGGGGCCTTCTAATGATAGAGCAATGACAAGTATTTATATAGTTTAGAAATATTAGAGATGCCAATTATAACATTGTCAGTGTGAAAATTAATAAAGGGACACCTCACTAAAATGGAGTCGGGAGGCCAGAAGTGGGGGCTCTCATGCACGTACCACTCAGGCCAACATAGATCCCAACAGGAAGAGAGGTACCATGCCTCTCCGGCAGGAAGCGATGCTACCTTACTAGGCAGCAGGAGGAAGGAAGGTTTTCTCCTCGCCTGGCAACAGCCCAGCCAATGAGAGACTGTCACAACTCACACTAGATTTCCTACTCCCAGTTTCCTCCAATGGACAGTTTGTTTATAAAAGCCCCGCCCAACTTCCCCTTCTCTATAAAAAAAGTTCCCTCTCCTTTGCTTTACCAGACTTACGTGTCCCAAATTGCAATTCTTTGCTGCTCCCGAGTAAACCCATTTTGCTGGTAAAAATAACCGCTGGTGAAAACAAAACTGGCTGTTTTACTGTTTTAGGTTAACATCAGGAAAACAAAGTAACGAGGCAAATCAAAATTCAGGTTTCTTTAGAAGGTCATTTTCACAGGACATGGCAACAATTTCTAAAGGAGTCTTTTAAGACGCCTTTGTTCCCATCATGTTTCCAGGGATAGGCTAGGCATGTTCCAGAACAAGTTGGAAACAGTTATGAACACCCTCCCAAGTCTGTATTGCACAGGAAAATAAGATAAATGTTCTTGGATTTGTTCTCCATGTAGCCCCTTATTAACTCAGAGTAGTAGAACAAGTTTTAGATGCAGAGAGATGGCTCCATCTGAAGCTCCATGTCCTTCATCTACCTCAAACCCTTTTATCAATTATGAAGACTTGCATTTGTAAGGCCTGCTTCTGTATGTATATTATACTCTTAAATATTTACTTCAAAGCTATACACCGTTAAAGGCACTTTGTCCATTGGCAATAAATTCAGGTCTCTCCATGCATCCTCCCTCCACCACTCCACAGAGGGCCAGCCTTTCCCTTGAGCTAGAAGAAACCTCCAGTGTCTCTTGTGGAAGACTTCATCTGGGTGCTGGTTACACTGCTGTACTTACTTTGTGAGAATTCATCTTGCCGCACACTTAGGAAGTATCTACTTTTCTGTATGTATGTTACGCTTTTAAGAGTTTACTTAAAAAACTAAGGCCTGCTTCTGGAATTTCATTAGCACTAAAAGCAAAGTGCCAGCCTTTGGACATTAACTTTACTGGCAGAAATGCAGAAAGGGATGAATAAGATTGGACTTAACAGTGAAATGAGGTATGTAAGGAAGTAATCCTCCAGAGTTTCCCCCTCCTTCTATTGCTGTTAGCAATGCTTTGCTTTAGATTCTAATCTGCATTCAATTCCTTATTTTTCAATTTTCAAATTTCCTTTCTCAGGCTTCACTTGAATATGCAATGTATAATACTTGTTTAGTGTCATGATTTTTAAAAAGCTTAATCGTTTAAGACAACATTTATACCATGTCTTATAAGTCCTGCCACAACATCTAGGTAGTTATATTCCCTGGCAAGGCCACCCCTAACGTCGTGGGGTCCAGGCAGGATGACAAATATCTGCATGTCTAAATATTTAAAGGTTATAAAACAAGTTTACAAACCATTACATAAAGTATGTTATAGCCACCTATCTTGACACCCACACTTTCATAAGGGCAAAATTAAAAATTATTTGTAAAGCTATAGTTTTTATATAGAGGAAAATGGGCAAAATATCAAAGATAACTGAATTACTATTGTGTACCTCTGGGTGTTCTGTTGGTGGGCCACTGATCTTTGGATGAGTAAAAAAACATACATAATCCATAAATTATTGTGTGTGTATTCTATAAAGTTTAGTTTTATTGAATTCATTTCAGAAAAATCATCGTGTTGATAATAACAAAGATTTTCACATAACTGTGTTGTATTGACAATAGTGCCAAGTTAGACAACCTTTCCTGAGTCTTAATAGTTTGCAGATAGTTTTTAATGATTTCAGCTGGGAGAAACTTCACTCTGCTGAGGGAGTAGCAACTGGAATTGTCAATAAATTTCTGAAAGTTTTAAATTTAGAATTGAACCATGAGTATTGATATCATGTTTAAACACTGTAAGGAGGGTGCATATAAAAAGATCATTATATTATATTACCATTATATTAAACATCATTATATTCTCCTTTCATTTCAGCATATAAATGTCATCATTAATTCACTGTTATCATCATTTCTTATAACACATCTAGATCCATCCAGTATTTTTTAAGTTTTTCACCTTTCACATTTTTCAGCACTGGGATTTTATAAAGAAAACTGAAAACTGCAGTGGGTTGCTCACTTTGTTTAAATCTCTGTCGGATAGAGACTGTAATGATCCACAATGGTCAGAAAACAGTCTCTATGGAAATTAGTTTTGAGATTATTTGTGCACGACTCTTCTTCAGACTCCAGTAGATGTTACCGTTTCCTAGTTCTAACTTCCCTACGTTGTATTTGAATGTCATTTTAGTGGGTTTTTCAAAAATGCACTTTATTTATTTATTTATTTTTTGCGGTACGAGGGCCTCTCACTGTTGTGGCCTCTCCCGTTGTGGAGCACAGGCTCCGGACGCGCAGGCTCAGCGGCTATGGCTCACAGGCCCAGTCGCTCCGTGGCATGTGGGATCCTCCCGGACCAGGGCACGAACCCGTGTCCCCTGCATCAGCAGGCCGACTCTCAACCACTGCGCCACAAGGGAAGCCCGCACTTTATTTTTTAGAGCAGTTTATGTTCACATCAAAATTGACAGGAAGTTGCAGAGATTTCCCATGTACCTCTCTCTGCCCACACACACGCATAGCATCCCCATTATCAACATCCCCTGCCAGAGTGGGAGATCTGTTATAATTGATGAACCCACACTGGCACACCATAATCACTCAAAGTCCATAGTTTACATTAGGGTTCACTCGGTGTTACACATTCTATGGGTTTGAATAAATGTATAATGACATATATCCACCATTATAGCATCATATAGAGTATTTTCACTGCCCTAAAACTCCTGTGTCCTCAACCTTTTCACCCCTCCCTCCCCCCAACCCCTGATCATTTTAGTATCTCCAATATTCTGCCTTTTCCGGACTGTCATAGAGTTGGAATCATACACTATGTAGCCGTTTCACATTGGATTCTTTCACTTAAGTCATATGCACTTACGTTCCCTCCATGTCTTTTCATGGCTTGATAGCTCATTTCTTTTTAGTGCTGAGTAATATTCCATTGTCCGGTTGGACCACAGTTTATTTATCCATTGACCTACTGAAGGACATGTTGGTTGCTTCCAAGTTTTGGCAATTATGAGTATGAATAAAGGTGTAATAACCATGTGTGCAGGTTTTTATATGGACATAATCTTTCGACTCCTTTGGGTAAATATCAAGGAGCATGATTGCTGGATCACATGGTAAGAGTATGTTTGTTTTGGTAAGAAACTTCCAAACTGTCTTTCAAAGTGCCTGCACCATCTTGCATTCCCACCAGCCATGAATGAGAGTTCCTGCTGCTCTACATCCTCACCAGCATTTGCTGGTGTCAGTGTTCTGGATTTTGGCCATTCTAATAGGTGTGCAGTGGTATCTTATTGCTGTTTTAACTTGCATTTCCCTGATGACGTAGGATGTGGAACATCTTTTCATATGCTTATTTGTCATCTGTGTATCTTCTTTGGTGAGGTGTCTGTTAAGGTCTTTGGCCCATTCCTTAATTGGGTTGTTTGTATTATTATTGTTGAGTTTTAATAGTTCTTTGTATATTTTGGATAACAGTCCTTTATCACATATACCTTTGGCAAATACTTTCTCTCATTCTGTGGCTTGTCTTTTCATTCTCTTGATTTAGTGCTTATTTCACATGCAGTTTCTTTTGGGAAACCATTTTTTTCTAAAGCTTTATTAGATATTTTTAATCCTTTTGGAGTTTTTGGTAAGCTTTTTCTTATATTAATAACTCTGGACAGCTCAAATCAAAATTAACTTTATTTTCTGACAAAGACCATGATTTGCTCTTTGAATATTATTTCACTTTAACTCTTCCAGTGCAGCTCGTAACTTGTCTAAACTGTCTAATGGCTTTGACAGCATTCGTGGGATAACCAGTCATGTATCTCAGAGTGGATTTAGGTCAAATTTTAAATGCTTTATCAAGTGGCCCATCTTTGGGCAGATCCAAAAATAAAAACCAACAGTATGTAATCTTTGAATTGATCCAAAGAGTGCCATTGCTGTAAGCACAGTTGAGGTCACATGCTCTAGTAGCAAAATATAAGGGCTCGCTAATTCTTGAGGCTCAGGGCAGGAGCCGCTCTTGCTCAAGTCCAGAAATAGTTCTTGTTGCCAGCATTACTAAGACACCTTATATAATCCTTATTTCTCGATTCCCCAAAGGAAAAAGTCCCAGACCTCAGGGCTGCTGGCTTCAGAATCATCCCCTAGCCCCGTAGAATGGTGCCTCGAATACACACGAGTAGAGGGGCCAGGAGTGGGGTGGGACGGCCACTGCAGGTCTAGGGAAGCCCTTGTCTGAGCTTCGGGACGAGGAGCTTGGGGTCCAGTGCAACTTTTGGTAGCTGACGTGGTTGGTGCCCCAAGGTGAAGACCTGGAAGTTGAAGGATGGTGGTCCCAGATGATGACGGGCATTGCAGGCCACTTAGGCCACTTTAAGGTTTTGGAGGAGTACAGTGACAAGTCCCGGCTGCACACAGCTTTTAAAGGTCGCAGGAAGCCACAGGGCTCATTTTGAACCCATTCTGTCTGTTGCCTTAGGGCACATAGTAACCACTGCCTGCGGCCCTGGCCCCAGGCCCCGGAGGCTTCCGTCCTAGTTGGGGGACGGGTAGCATGAGAACTAAAACCAGGGCATTTCGGTCCGAAGCGCGCGGTGAGAGGAACCACGTGGGGATGGAAATGCGGCTGGGGCCGAGTTATCTGTGGGCCGCGCACCGGCGGCACCGACTCCGTGGAGCCCGGTGGGAAACCCAGAAAGAAGCTGAGAGCCTTGGAGCAGCCAGGACGTCAGGCCACATCGGCGTGAGCTAGCCAGGGGCTGCCGAGCCGCTGCCAATCCCGAGAGATCGGGTACGCGAAACCGCAGCTAAGCGGAGTGCAAGGCGGAAGTCCGCCGCGAGGCCCCGCCCCGCGCCTCACCGCGCACGCGCCGTGGGCTCGGCCGCGCGGCGGCGGCGGCGGCGGCGGCGGCGGCGGTAGCGGCGGTGAGTGGCGCGGCCTGGCGGCTTGGCGGGGACGTGTGCGGTTGCACCCGGGTCCCTCCCGGCGCGTCTCGTGCGTCCGGCCCGGCCTGGGCGCCTCCGCGGAGCCCTGCGGGGTTCCGAGCGCCGGAGGCCCGAGCGGCCTCCCACGGCGCTGGGGGCGGGCCGCGGAGCCTGCGCCCCGTCTCATCCCCGGAGCCTGTGCCCCGACTCATCCCCGGTCCCGCCCGGACTGCGCGGTGCCGCGGAGCCTTTCGAGGGCATGTCGGCTGATTCGACATAACCAAGGGAAAATCAATGGACTTGATGACAGGGCAGTAGAAATGACCCAAACTGAAACACAGAGAGAAAAGAGTGGAAAAAAACAAACGCAGAACAAAGGGTCCAAGAACCGCGGGACAACATCAAAGTTTAACGTATTTGCGGTTGGAATCTCAGCGGGAGACAAGAAAGAATGGGGCAGAAGAAATATTTGAAGCGGTAATGGTTAAGGATTTTCCAAAAGTCATGAAAGATAACTAAACCACAGCTCAAAATGCTTAAAGCAGCCCAAGCAGGATAAATAGGTTTAAAAGGAAAAAAAAAAAAAAAGTAGTTGTATAGTCAAACTGTCGATAGCCAAAGGTGAACAGAAAATCTTCAGGGCAGCCAGAGGGCAATTCCATAGGTAGACATTGGGGAAAACCCTCCAGGTGGCAGGAACTGCAGGAGCGAAGGCCGGGGCGTGTGTGTGTGTGTGTGTGTGTGTGTGTGTGAGAAAGTGCAGGGAACACCTAAAGGACAGTGATGGAGCCGCTTGAACTGCAGCCTGCTGTATGGAGGAGTGGGAGCTGGACGGCAGAGTCATTGGGAGATAAGTCCCAAGTTAAAGAGGCCTTAAATGCCAAGGAAGGGAATTTATTCTGTAGTCAGGTGGGGAGCCCCTTGGCTCTGAAGCACCACCCAAAGCCTTGAATTTTGTCATTTTTTTAATGCATCTATTGAAATGATGGTGTGGTTTTTCTTCCTTATTCTGTTGCTCTCATGAGTTGGCATTCACTGGTTTTCGAATGTTGAGCCAACATTGCCTTCCTGGGTTGAATCCACTCTGTCGTGACGCCCTAGGCTTCTTATGTATTATTGAATTCAGTTTGCTAATATTTTGCTAAACATATTTGCTTGTGAAGGATATTACTCTGTAGTTTTCCTGTAGTAGCCTTGCCTGATGAATGGTATCAGGGTAATGTTGGCAGTTTTGGTGTCCATGTAATATTGGCCTCAAAATCACTTGGGAAGTGTTCCTTTCTCTGTATTCTGACACAGTTTCTGTAGGTTGGTATTACTTCTTCCTTAAATGCTTGACAATTTGCTGGTAAAGACATCTGGGCGTGAAGTTTTGCTGGTGTTCTGTTTCTTTTTTTGTTGTTGTTCTTTTTGTTTGTTTTTGTTCTATTTCATTTTAAAGAAAAATTTTAAATTATGAATTCAGTTTTCTTAATAGATAAAGGGCTATTCAGGTTTTCTATTTTGAGTCACTTCTGATAAATGGTGTTTTTTCAAGAAATATGTCCATTTCATCTAAACTGTCAGATTTATTTGGTAAAAAAGATCACTGCATTGCTTTATTATCCTTTTAATGTCTGTAGTCTTAGTGATGTCCCCTGTTTCATTCCTCATTGTGGTAATTTGTATTTTCTTCCTGTTTTTCTTGATCAGTCTAATTAGAGGTTGTCAACTTTACTGACATTTTGAAATGACCACCTTTGGTTTTATCGGGTTTTTTTCCTATTGTTTGTCCATTTTCTGTTTCTTTGATTTGTGTTATTTATTATTTTCTTCTTTCTGTTTATGTTGAGTTTAATTTGCATTTTTCTAGCTTCTTAAGGTAGAAAGTTAGACGATTTACTTTAAACCCTCCTTTCCAATTTAAGCATTTAAAACAGTGAATGTCCCTGTAAACACTGCTTAAGCTGCATTCTACGTATTTTGACATTTTGTATTTTAGTTTTCATTTAGTTCAAAATATTTTCTAATTTCTCTTGTGATTTCTTCTTTGAATTATGGTTTATTTGGAAGTATATCATTTAATTTCCAAATATTTGGAGATTTTCCATGTATCTCTTTGTTACTGATTTTAATTTAATTATTATGGGTTTGGAGAATGTACTCTATGATTTCAGGCTTTTAAAGTTTGAGGCTCATATTATGGCCCAGAATATAGTCTATCTTGGTGAATAGCTCAAGTGCGCTTGAAAAGAACGTGCAACCTTGAGCAGGTCTCGTCACTTACTCTGAACTTGAGGTGCCTTGTCTGTACGGTGCCCTTCTCACCTGTGGGTAAGGAGCAGGCAGTGGGGAGCTTTGAGATGTGGGTAGCTCTTGGTTCTGTAGGCGACATGCCCTGTCTTTTGACCTTGCAGATGGCGTGTGAGGCGGAGCGCCGTCCCTTGGGTGTGTTTGAGTGCCAGCTCTGTGCCTTAACTGCTCCATATAGCTACGTGGGGCAGCAGCCCCCCGGCACCCAGTCTGTCGTGTGAGTACCAGGGTCCCAGCACCCCAAGGAGCCCACCCAGAGCTGGCTGACCTAAGTCTGACACAGGGCTTGGGTGTTGTGTCTGGGGCCACCCGGCCCGGGCTCTGGGCACTTCAGGTGTGACCCAAGAAGGCACAGGGCAAGGTTCGAGGGCCATCCGGCTCTCCTAGAACCTCCCCGTCCCTTCGTCCCTGTTCAGCCCAGAGTCCAGCACCTGCTCCAGCTGTGGGGTGGAAGCACTGTGGCTCAGGCTGAAACAGCTCAGCAGCTGGGAACGCAGGGAGCTGCAGAGGCCACCGCGTCTGGGGCTGGGCCTTGTCACTGGTCCCGCTGGTTCCTACGAAGACACCTTCTCAGCAGGAAGCTGCCTGCCTTGCGGCTCTTGTACTGGTGGGAGTGAGCCCTGAGGACCAGCTTCCTGTGCATCTGCCCATGGATGGCCCAGAGGAGAGCCAGTGGGTCCCGGGGCTTGATTCTTGACCTTCAACTTGTCCTCCATCAGAGGCCACCTTGTGGGGATCTGACCAGTACCTTACGTGGGACGAGCGGCGGGGGCCAGGCTTCTTTCCTCCGGCCCTGAGGACCCTGGGGTGTTGCCTCGGATCCTCTTGGTCTCCTTTCTGATGTGCACTGTGAGGCCAGAACCTTAGCCAGTGTAAAGCGCCCTGTTCTTCCTGTGTGGAAGCAGGCGGCTTGGGAGCGGGTGTCATCCGGAGGTGAGGGGAGGGCTTGGAGAGCTCGCATGGAGGCCTTGTGCCCGCCCACCGCCCTGCTGAGTCAGGCTGGGGTCTGGGGGCCGAGTTGCAGCAGCCCTTCTTTGGGCCGAGGAGGAGTGGTTTCTTTCCCTGCGGTTGACACGGAGCCCGAGCAGGTCTCATTTCATCCCAGCCTGGCGCCACTCCTTGCCTCTCTGCTGCTACTTGGTGGCACTGGGGGCCACCCCTCCCCGCGGTGAGCACGCGTGGTGAGCGGGCCCCGGGGAGGTCCGTGCAGCTGGCTACCTTTCGTCAGCAGAGGTTTGGGCCCTTCTGCCCACTGGCACCACTTCCTGTCCTGCAGCCTCCTGGAGGAGAGCTACGTCATGAGGGACCCCTTCACCCCCAACAAGGACAGATTCCTGATCCTCGGCTCGAGATGCAGCTTATGCGGCAGGCTGGTGTGCGTGGGCCCGGTGGGTAAGCCGTGTGCGGCCGGGGCCGCCTTCCCTCTCTCCCTGTGGCTGGGACCTCACGTGCGTGACTGTGAGACAGGTGACACGTGAGCCTTTCCCGGGGACAGTGTGAGCGGCAGCCTTTCCTGGCCTTGGTGGTCCTGGGAGCCCTCACAGTCACGCAGCTGGTCTGCTGCATTATGGGTGGGTCCCTGCAGCCAACAGAGGGGTAGGGGACAGGCAAGCTGGGGTCAGTTAGAGGGTCTCATTGGGGTTTGAGGAAGAGAGATCCTTGGAGGCTCTGGGAGATGCTGCAGTGTGCTTCCCATGGTACTCAGGCTCCTCTGTCCCCCTCTTCTTTCAGGAATGCAGTTTATTCTACTCCAAGAGATTTTGCCTCCCCTGTGTCCGGGAGAACATTGATGCTTTCCCTCAGGAAATTCAGCAAGACTTGGAGAAAAGGAAAGTCCCATCCAAGAGGCCCGCCAGCCAGCCTGGTTCTCGAACATGAGTCCAGTCAGGTACCAGGTCCACAGCAGTGCGCTGCACGGGGCTCCTGGCCAGCGGGCTTCTGTGGCCTGGCTCAGAGATGAGGCCAAGCTGGGAGCCGCCGTGACCGACCTTGCATCTGGGCCATCGGGAGCCGTGTCTGCAGCCGAAGGGAGCTGGGGTCCGCCTGCAGCAGCAACAGGGCCAGGAGCCACGCAGAGAGGGTGCCCAAAAGGCAGACCCCAGACCCCGGTGCTCCGAAGACCGCAGCACCCCTGCCCTCACGGCCCCCACCGTAGCAATTGGTGAGACACTGATTGTGGGCTCGCCACGTGCCTGCCAGTTCTTAGAGGGCAGGGACTGCTCTGTCCAATTCTGTAGTTTCCGCAGGACCAGTGCACGCTGCCTGGAGTGTGTTAGAAACATGTTTGATGAGAGGATGAATAAAGAGCTTTTACTGACCGATGTTTGTGCTGGGTTTTGTCTTCTGGGGCCACACTGTCCCAGGTCCGCTCTGTCACTGGACTCTACAGGTAGAGACCACGTCAGCTGTGGGGCTGGGGGACTGTTCCGGGTTAAGGGCAGACCCTACAGCTGGGGATTGGTTTTTTTCAGAACAAACAGTTCATCTCATAGCATCACTGAAAACTCGCCAGGTAATTTTTAAAAATAGTTTATTTTTTAAAACCATTAAGGCAACACTGTACCCTGAAATTAACTCTTTACATTCATCAGTCTTACAGTAGGACATTCCAGACATTTAAGTTCCCATAAATTCAGGATAGAAATCAATATATACGATCAGTTCAATCTCCTAAAGGGAAAATGAGTAAGACCCAAAATTAAAAAAAAATTAAAGTTATTTTATAGCCATTTTCTAATTGCCTGGAACCACTGCCAGTAAAGTGACTAAGAAGATTCCATTTGCTCTCCTCCGCACACCCCGGCTTCCTGCGGCCCTGGATTCCCCACCAGTCACACCCGGAGGGTCTGAGCTGGAGAGAGGGCGTCAGAACCTGCTCAGAAAAGATCTGCTTTGGAATTGCTCCTGTTTAGTATAAAATACAAAGGGTCTGTCAGCCCCTAAATACTTTGAGAGTATAAGGCACCCAATAACAGTAACGATAAACACACCAAGGAATCGAGCTCAGTCCTGGCTTTGGGAACCTGCACCACTCTGCCACGTGTCTGGCAAAGGCTCCCCCTGGGTTTGGGTGTGACGGACCTGTGGGTCCCGGGGGCGGTACAGATACACAACAGGAAGAAATCTGCCAAGGTATGGAAAACATCATATGGGAGACTCACGGGCTCTGTGGCTTCTGCTTTATACTCTGGGTTGGGCTCTGGAGGCTGCAGAGACCCAGCCATTGCCAATCACTGCCATCAGCATCTTTCAAATTGCAAAGTTCTTTGGTAACAACCCACAGGTAGTAATTCCCTGAAGAACAGACAGCTACTTACTACACAGGAATAGTTCATGGTCTCCAGCAGGATCCTGCTGTGCGAAATCGGTGACTTCTGACCGGGGTCAGAGGCAGCCTTGCTGGTAGAAATGATAAAACAGACTCACTCATTAGTGCTTCTTGCATGTGAAGCATGAGGAAGGGAAAAGGTTTACAGGGAAATGAATTCCACATGGCTCAGGAGAGAAGGAAAGCTCTGATGTGTGTGTGTGTGTGTGTGTGTGTGTGTGTGTGTGCGTGCGTGCAGTTGTATTTCAGTTGTGATATTTCAGCTTCCTGTGTGTTTCCAACAAGTCCAGGAGCCAGGCTAGTGAGAGTATACGTCAATTAACACTGATTGCAGAAGAATCCCAATGTTTGCTATTAGATGCATGATTGTGAGTAAAATATTTACATTAGGATTTTTTTAAAAAAACCTCAAATCACAGTATTTAAGATATAGCTATTAACATAGTTCTTTTTTTACCATACAGTGTAGAAAAAATAGTGATACTCAAACCCAAATACTGTAATTTTACCGAAAACTGCACTGAGTGGTATCCATCTCGTGTGAGGTACATTTTTTTTAGGCCTGAAAAAAGGACCAGACCGCCTGTGCCTTTAAAAAGAAAAGACATTTGCCCAAAGTGAATGATTTGACCTTGAAAAAATAAGCCACTCACTTGTGTTCAGGGCCTGGAGACTCCGTGGCCCCCACCCCTTGTCAGGGGAGCCAGGGCTCGTGGTGGGGAGCTGGTCTGCGCTCCGGCTGGCATGACGCTGTAATGTTCATCACTTAATGAATTTTAGATGCTGAGGGTGACAGCGGGGGGGAGAAGGGCAAGAGAGGAGGAGGCTGATGTATTACCTTCTCTGGGGAAAAACATGGAAGCTTTTCACATTCCACCCAAACTAGCAAACACATTTGAAATGAAAAATACCTGACCCGGGTCTTAATTTGCTATTTGTGATGTAAAAAATTGATATTTCTTCGATTTTTTTCATATGATGCATTTAACAGCCGCGGGGCCTGAAGTCCTTGATGTTTACCAGTTGCTGTAGTCAAGATGTGACCTTGATGTGGATGCAGCGTGGTCTTGTTCCATGTGGCAAAGGATTCCAGAAAGATGTGACTGCATGTGTTCCCCCTGGACCACGGCACATAGCTCCCTTTTCTCACGGGGGTGGAAATAAACGGTTACACTTCTCTTATCTCAAACTGAAATTCTGAGAAGCAGATGGTCTGTCGAGAGCCCCCCTCTAGATCTGAGGAGTCCGGGTGCCTCAAGCCGGGAAAGGGCATCTGGAAATGAGCCCCGGGCGGCGGCTTCTCACTCTCTGCCCTAATAAGCAGCCATACCCACAGCAGCCCACTCTGCTGAGGTAAGTTTAAGGACCTGCCGCGTTCCACAAACACAGCATCATGCAAAGCGTTACATAATTCTTTAAATGAAAGCGTGAAGACGCGTTGTCTTATTCTTTTCCTTGCAAAACTTCCATTGTCACATTTTAGTTTGTCCTGTAGTTTCCACAGAAGTAGAATGGGCCTCCTGTATTCTGAGTCAGACCAAATTTACTACCTTTGTTCTCACTCCCGTGTGTTTCATGGGCTGAGGGTCCACGACCATTTTCCTGAATTGTATTAAAATGGCACCTAAAAATAGATACAAAGCTCAGCAAAAACTTTTAGATCTCAACCTTTGGAGCCTAACCTTAGATCTTTCTGCGCAGAAGGTCCCTAGAGGAGAACATGCCACCAGAAAAGTCCTTGCACTGAGGAGGAAAGCGCCCAGTTAGCAGGGGGTGGGGACGCTGTCAGCATTCACTGTCACGGCCCTTCGATCGCTCCTCCCAGCCGAGCTGTCTGCGGAGCCTGCTGTGCCGCCTGGAAGTCACTGCTGTCAGGAAGGCAAGAGTCCCCTTAGCTGACAGCTCCATGCAAAGACTTGGTTGGTAAGAATCCATGATCCCGGGGGAGCCCCGTAAATCAGCTTGGACCAAGAATTAAGAGAAGCTGGGCCGCTTACAAAACGAGAAGAATAAATACAGACAGTCTGTCTTTGGAACCGTCCAGTGCCCGCACCACCAACGCCGTGGGAACAGTGACTGTGGCGAAAATCCTCCCTGGACACTTCTTAATAATCGCTGAGCCCCCCGCTGGTGGCATCGGTCTTAGTTTGCGACATCTATGGACAGTACAATTTCCTTGCATCTCCTGAATCGACACCACTGTTGTGAACCGAAGAACAAGTGACCCCTCCAGGAACACGTGCAGCCCGGGCACCGGGCTAACCCACAGGGAGCACCTCGCCGCACCCTTGCCCGTCTTAAATGCAGGGGCGGGAAGTGCGGGAAGCAGGCCACCCCTGGGGCTAACCCTGCACCGCCAGGCGGCCCTTCGTCCAAGCTGGTGTTTCCACTTGAAGACGGAGCTGAGGATTGGACGTGACAGCAGGAACTTGCATGGACAGTGCAGGTGGGGAGCTGTGAGCACCTGGCACCGTTTTCCTCGTGGGATCTGCACTTTGAAAGGCCACACAGGTGGAAGAGGCACTTGAAGGTGGCTGGTTTTCCCCCGGTCCCTGGAAGCCCCCTCAAAGGCCAGGCCGGTAACCAAGTTGGTCTTAGCTGGGAGTGCCGGACTCCCTGGTTGAAACAATGGACTTACATTTAAACAGGACTTCTTAAGACATTCCAGAGACAGGTGTGGTCATTGGGTCAAGACAAAAACAAAAAACCAAAAACCCTCCATCGTGCGTCTGGCCACCAGGTGTCCAACGTGCGCAGTGTCACAGTGGCTTGAAAAGGAGTCAGGCACAGAGGGGCACAGGTGGGGCTGGGGTGTGGCAAGGCCTCGTGAAGCCACGGTGTGACTCAGGCTTGCACGGAGGCATCTCTCCACCCTCATCTGCCAGGATTTCCCCGCGAACAGGCTCATGCATGGCCAGCAGGCGTAGCTCAAGAGGAGGTGGCCCTGGGTGAGCAGGTCACCCGGGTGCTCAGCAGTGAAAGGGTGGAGTCCTCACCACTGGACCACCAGGGAATTCCCAAGGCTCCCTTTAAGCAATAAAATTCCTTTAAAAATCCACATAACCTTCCATTTCTCAGTGTGCACACAGCAAAGGTGAGCATCCAGCCTCTGAGCCCTAACAATAGATGGTCTGACTAGAGCTGCACCAAAAGGCCCAGTGTTAGGTGGACCTTAATTTTAACAGTATCTTTTGATAGCTCTATTGAGGTAGCTGTCATGCTGTAGGTTTGGGGAAACAGTAGTTGCTCAATTAATAGTACTTATCACCATACATCAAACAAAGGATCTTATGTGGGCCTTGAGCTTCTGCTCAGATCTTAGGCTGCTGCCCTTTGCTGGGACGTCCACGGTCCTCAAGGTCGTCTGTTTCCTTAGAGTTTCACGTGGCCCAGTGTAGGAAACGCATCAGTACCGTGGAAAGGTGCGTTCTGTGCTTTTAAAGTAGAAGGAAGGACTCCCTTTAACAGGGACAGCTCTCACGGACATTCTGGAATTCTGGAATTCTTTCCCCTCAATTCACATTCACTGTTTACCCCTGTGCATATATCCTCTTTGGGAAGATGCTTGAAACGCCTCTCACCGGAGAGCTGTAGAAAGGTCACAGGGAAACCGGAGGCCAGGCAGGCAGCAGGAAGGGTTCTGGCGCTCTGGCAGTAGTCAAAATGCTCCTCTGACGGCTGGGGCGCCCTGTTTCTGACAATACTGGACGTCAGGGCAGCGGCGTCCTGCATGTGCAGCCCTCAGGCTTCTCACAGGGTGGCAGGGGCAGAAGGCAGGGCATGGGGCCCCCAACTGGAGATGCCCAGGAGGCAGAGAGGAGGGGCGTTGGCAGGACGGCAGCAGGGTGTCCTGGAGGAGCCCCATGGTCCCCCTTCCCAGAAAAAGGCTGCCTGGTAATCTGTGGTCTCTGAGGAGTCTGGCACTTTCTGTGATAACAAGTTGAGGAAAGGAAGAACCAGGTTTAAACAGTGGCTTGAAGAGCGGGTCAAGGTTGTGAAAGGGGGTCCTGCCATGTCCTGCATCCAGCAACCCGGGCTGCCAGCTCCACGCTTGTGGTTTGAAGCTTCTGGAACCTGCTTCCATTGGACCTCATGCTGACAATTGCGGAAACCTAGCAAGCAAGAAGTGTGCTCTTTAAATAGCTACTATTCGAAAAACTACCATATATTGAACTGGTGAATAATTCGTCTATATTTGACCATCAGTGCTTGGAGAAATCTTTGATTAGGTGACCACAAATACTCTGAGTGGCAATTAGTGACTCTGTTATTTCAAATGAATTTCTTCCTATTAACAAGTGAACAATGTCAAGTGGCTTTCAAGCTGAGGTCCTCTGTGGCTTCGCCAGGGGCATCGCTGGTGGTCTAGCTGGGCCCCAAGGGGACCAGACGCTCACTAACGCCGCTGATGCAGAACCTGGGCCCGCCGTCAGCTTGTTCCCGTGGCACGTGTGAGCTAGGAGCTCTTTCGGACAGGCTGTATGAGAAGCTAAACAGAACAGACAACCCTTCCAAAAGCCTGAGTCTCAAGGCTCACTTTCCGACGCTGTGTCCATTTGAATAGATCTGTCCCAAGACACCAGAGCAAGAGGCCACATACACCTGGCACCGGGATCCTGCCCCGAGACCTTGGACAAGCCACAGGCCTCCAGGCTCATCAGCCCAGGGAGTTCACATTTCAGGAAAGAATGGGGACACGGATGCACCCTGTGACTCAAAGCTTAACTCCTTTCTGACTTAGGGCAACCCCTGATTGGTGTCATTCTGAAGTGGAAATGCTTTGATTTGCTTCCAGCAGATCCTCTGATTGGATCTTAAAAAAAAATAAAGATAAAACACACCACTAAACGTGTAATGTGTAAAAGGATGTCCTAATTGTAAGTTTTGCTTTTTTCTAGTTGAAGTCTCACAGTTTTATTTACAATAATGCTGATCTTGGGAAGTTTATGAAATTCAATCCTAGCCATTCTTTAACGGCAAATAATAATGACCTTATAGAACCAAATTTCCTAAAGATAGAGGGGGAGGGGCATCGAGGGTACAACCAGGTCGTAAATGCTATTGCCCAAGAGGCATCCAGGGGCTGCACTGGCAGTATCGGCCCAGTCTGGCTCGGGGGAGGCACTGCTGGAAGTTCTCTGATGGGACCATTAATCTACCATGGTGGACAGAAAAAGAGTATTTCCAGGTCCATGTGCTCCAGACAAAAACCATAATCCATACCACCTTCCTAACTGGACCAAGGTTGAAAAGTTGATCTTTAAGGCTGAAACAGATATTGCAGATAATGGCAAAACTACCTTACATATGTAGGTGGAAAAGGAAACAACTCTCAAAATCTTTGTAAAAACCACCAGCCTGTTGTGCATCCTGAGATGAGTAAAACCACCATTTCATATCCACCCCACACCCCCCCGCCCCAGCCTGCCTCGTTCATTCTCCAGATGAGACCCCTGCCCCCAGGCCACACTATAAAGTCACCTGTGCCTCGTCTTCTCCACTCCAGGGAGCAGCTACCACCAGCAAGAGTTATAAAAATTAAGCCGCATGTTTAAAAAAGCAACACAGAAAAAGACCAAGGAGCTGCCTTGACAGAGGGGGCCCAGAGCAAGATTTACAAATAACTTGTCACTTTGCCCCTGGAGACGTGACCATGGCCCCCAAACAGCCTGAGTCGGTTGGTTCAGATTTGATAGGAAATGGAGGTGAGAGGAATGGGAAACTGACATGCTTCAGAGTCTGTCTTGTTCCTGTTGACCACAGACACTAGCTTTAAACAGGCAGAGGACCGAGTCCAGAGGGCTCGTGAGACGTGGCTTTCCGGGATCTTCTACACAAACCTGGGAACAGGCTTTTTCACATATTAGTTACACCATGAAAACAGCGAACTGAAACAAAACAATTGCTGCATTTTGATAGCTTATTGAATCATTCTTTGACATTCTAAATCCTACGATTCAAAACCGGCATGTTGTCTTTCTTCAAATTCAGGAAACTTTTTAAATACCTAACCTTTGGAGACATCTAGGTTTACAGGATTATAAAAATTAAAAAGTGCTGATTAGTTTTCAAAATTATAAAGGAGCACAACAGTCAAAACGTGGTGAAAAGGGAAGACAGACCACGTATTCTGAGGTTAATTCACCAGTAAATTCCTAATGTGACAAAGAAATCTGCATTGATTCACATCGGGTGCATTAAATCAGACCACTGAACACCATTCTGCGTAATTTTCCAAGTCCTGACTAATAGCTGTTTATCACCAGCATTTCTTGAAGCAATGGTTAAAAAAAGAAAGAAACATGGAACAGGATTCCGGTTACCTAGAGCTTATACTTTCCTCTGTCCCAGGTTCAAATGCTGACATTTGTGCAAAGTTGCGTTGCTCCCATCTCTCACTTGTAGTGCTGTCGCCTTTAAAAACACTTGAAAAGTTTCTTTTTTGTGTGCATTTCCAAGAAATCAGTACATATCCCTGTAAATTTCCTGCAGCAGCGGGTGCAGGGCGGCGTCGGACTCTGTCTTCTTGATCACCTGCACCAGTTGCGCATGCTCCGTGACCAGCTGCCGCAGATCTGCCATCTTTTGCAGGAGTTTTGGGAAGAGAAAGACGTCATCGGGATGGTTGCTTTCTAAGTGAAGTTTGAGCACGTGCACGATACCCTCCTGCATTTTTTCAATGTGTCCCACATTTAGAAGGCCAGGCCGATCTATCCTCAAAAGAAAGCAGAGATGTTTGAGTGCAATTACCAGCATGCTAATACCTAATAACTGTTTTTCAGTTTGAGAAACCTTTTTTTTTTTTTTTTTTTTTTTTGCGGTACGCGGGCCTCTCACTACTGTGGCCTCTCCCATTGCGGAGCACAGGCTCCGGACGCTTAGGCTCAGCGGCCACGGCTCACGGGCCCAGCCGCTCCGCGGCATGTGGGATCTTCCCGGACCAGGGCACGAACCCGTGTCCCCTGCATCGGCAGGCGGACTCTCAACCACTGCGCCACCAGGGAAGCCCTTTTTTTTTTTTCTTTTTTTGGCGACGTCACTCAGCATGTGGGATCTTAGTTCCCAGACCAGGGATCAAACCTACGTCCCCTGCAGTGGAAGCGCGGAGTCCTAATCACTAGACTGCCAGGGAATTCCGGAACAACCAAACATTCTGATTGGACACGGCCTTTTTTTTACCAAAAGCTCAGCTGCCTTTAGATGCTGTCAACCTACCTAGAAGATAGAACTAGATTTTTCCCAAGTCGCTGGGCCTGATAGGGGCAGACAGGACAAACACTCATTCTTAAATATTTCTACAACCTTAAAATGACTAGCTACCTTACAGGGTGGCCGCTTCATTTAGGATTTATCTGATTACCACCTGTCAGGGGAAAACCTGTATGTAGAGTAACTATACATACAAACTGCTTTTGCATAATATGGAAAATGAAATTCTTCTTCCTGTGTCTTCTTAGGTGCTCGGTTTCAACAATATTTAAGGCGTGTGATTATGTTTGACTTCGGTTTTGTGGTATAAAGCACCGTTACAGGTACCTTCCAATATAAATCAGCTGAAAAGAAGGTGGAGCCAGAAATGAATCGGAGGATGGATATGGGAGGATGCTGAGGTGACCCAGAGAGGGGAGGTCTGAGGCTTGGTGCAGGAAGGGTGATGTGGACACCAGGTGACCTCCCGGGGTGCCTCAGACACAGACACCAGACTTCCTGGGACAACTCAGATCCATGCATCCTGCCCTTGGTCCAGAAAATCAGCCCCCACCATCCGTATTCAATAGGCAGTGCTCTCTTTAGGGTCCCACGCATTACTAGGATTTTCAAAAGTGTTGCTCATGATGGGGATTTTTCATTTTTTGTTTTTTTTGGTTATAAAATACTTACTAAGTTTTTAAAGAGAGAGATTTAAAAAAATAGTAAGTGAACCCCCCCTCATAATTTTAACCCCGTCATACAGATTTCATGTATATCTCACCAGACATTTTTCTGATCTATGATTAAAATTTCTTTTATAAAGCTGTCATACTACTTATAAATAGCTGTGCATTGCTCTCCCCACAACACGACATCTTGAGCGTGCAAAGGAGGGTGACAGATTACATTCTGTGCTTTTTGCCAGAGCACAGGACTTCCTCCACCTGTGCCCAGCTGGATGGTCAGAAGGACAGACTCGTGGAGCTGGGCCACCCTCACTCAGCTCCACGTCCAGAGTCCGGGCAACTGTGGCCAGCCTCAATTCCGAGAGTGAGGGACTCGTGGGGGACAGTACAGCTTCAGGCAGCTTGAGGAGGCAGTGGCCCCTTCGGTCTCCCCTAAGGCTGGGTAGGGTCAGCCGAGTTTACAGTAGAGGGTTGACCTTCTTAGACCCAGGACAGGACTATTTAAAGGAACGTGACACCGAGCCAAAAACCTGGGGACTGCAGGGCCAGCTCCCCCGTACAGAGGCCTAGATTCTCCTTCACTGGGATCCATTTCCTTTGGCAAAGCACACTTTGCAGTCACTGACAGTTAGCTACTGATATTTTTCATTATGAAATAGCATAAATATACCAATAGAGACAGCAACTGTACTAACATCTGTATGACTTTATAGAATACTGTCTGTAATATGGATATAATATGATAATAACATAATTATAACACTGTCGTCCCTTGGTATCTGTGGGGGATTGGTTGCAGGACCCCCCGAGATGCCAAAATCCACGGATGCTCAAGTCCCGTATATAAAATGGCATATAACCTATGCACATTCTCCCATACACTTTAAATGATCTCTAGATTACTTGTAATACCTAATACAATGTAAATGCTATGTAAATGGTTGCTGGTGTGTGGTAAATTCAAGTTTCGTTTTTGGAATTTTCTGGAAATGTTTTTTTCTGAATGTTTTCAATCCGCAGTTGGTTGAATCTGCAAATACAGAACCCACAGATATGGAGGGCCGACTGTATATGATGATATTATATACCATACATTACAATATTATTACAATTATATCTGATATATAATAGATATTAGATATAATAGATATAATTACATTATAATTATTAATGATACCTAATCTTCCATTATATTCTAAATAAATATATATTCATGTAATTACAGATAGAACATTTATACTTTACAAATGTGTTTATATATAATAACATGAAGTTTGGGATTAACATATACACACTGCTATATATAAAATAGATAATCAACATGGACCTGCTGTCTAGCACAGGGAACTCTACTCAGTATTCTGTAAAAACCTAAATGGGAAAAGAATCTGAAAAAGAATAGATATATGTATATGTACAGCTGAATCACTTTACTATACACCTGAAACTAACACAACGTTGTAAACCAACTATACTCCAATATAAAATAAAAATTTTTTAAAATAAAGAATAAAAGTTCTGAAATGGAAAAAAATAACATATGCTATAGTATGATATGATATTGATATCATTCTCACTGAATTCTGGTTAGTGGCAGTGTGGGGCTCGGACACCCTCCTCCCCTACAGTGTTGGCTCCACCCCACTCACGTCGGATTTACCACCGCCAAATTCTCTAGGTAGGAGGCTGTGATTGCCACAGCACCAGCTGGTGAAATCAATAACTTACCTCCACAGCAAATTATAGCAGCCACAAAAAGGGAAATATCACTGTCGTCCAGCTCCAGTGCATTAAACTTCATTGCAAAATCGAACTTGGGCTCCATGATATCACAAAATGGTTTTCTTAGGCTTTTTAGGAATTCACGAGTTATAAAACCATTTCCATATGCTACCAGCATCCCGTCTTTATTCATCACAGAAGACAGCATTGCAAATATGGCCTCGTAAACTCCATATTTCAGCAAAGTGACTTGGTCGTTCAAGTCCAAGTTTGCGAACCCCGGGATGGACTTGGCGAACTCCGTGAGCTCCGTGACCGTCTCCACAGACGTGCACTGGCAGCAGTGGAAGATACGGACCTCTGCCTCCTTATTCTGGATGCCGTTGGCCACCAACTTGGCCACGAGAGTCTTCTCGGCCATACATAACGTCTCCATGTCGTGTATGACAAAAGGCTGACAAGAAAAACACTGGAATAAGTCAGGTAATTGGCGACAAGCTGTCTTCTTAATTATCAAGAAACTGATGAGTAGCTGCAGTATTCCAGCCACCTGTCGAGAATCAAATTATGTACAAAACACAGTCCGCATTCTTAAACAATCTCAAAATTAGTTGGGGACAAGAAGACATTTAATAGAGGACAATATAAATCAGTAAGATAATAATCATCATCGCCTAAAACTGGGTGGGGATTTCATTGCTAAGAAAGTGAAGTTCTGGGAATTCCCTGGTGGTCCAGTGGTTAGGACTCCGTGCTTCCACTGTAGGGGGCACAGGTTCGATTCCTGGTCGGGGAACTAAGATCCCGTATGCCGTGCAGCATGGCCAAAAAAAAAAAAGTGAAGTACTGATTTTGGCAATAAAGCTAACAAGAAAGAGAATATTAGCAAAGCACTTTAAATATTTTATGATATTCTCTGAATTCCCAAATACTACTGCAATAGCCAGTAATTACAGTAATTCTTAATTTTGCATTTTATGAACTTCGCAGATAACCATCATCCAACACTGACTGTTGAATGAATAAATTTGGCATGTAAATAAATACAAGTCAGAAAGTTGGCATTTGTGTGGAAGTAAACAAAAAAGCATTGTTAAACCCTTGCTCTCGGGGGATAAACCGGAAAGCCTTGAAGGACCCTCGTTTCCCAGTACAGGAAACTGAAATCTTCCCACCACTGTTTCACGTTCTGAGACAAATACCAAATCCCCACGGCAGCTCCCTAAATGTGGCCTTGCCATGTGCATCTAAACCCACCGTTCCTGCCATTTTATAAAGATCTAGCAGAGGAAGGAAGAGATGGTTGGCCATGTTATTTGAAGCCAACATGCTCAGAAGTGATGATGTATCTGGTGGGGCTTAGAAGAATGGGCACAGATACCGCTGCTGGCCAAAATTTATGCCAGCTCTGTGTGCGGAGCAGAAGAAATGGCAGTCTCTGAGGGATCTCTCTGATTCTTAATGTGTTCTACAGACCAATAATGAAGTGGGCTGAGGCATTATTTTCAATCCCCACTAGATGAACATTGAGTGTATAAGAAGCCCAGTGATTTTAAGAATCACTCTGCCAGTGGGCAAAACACATCACTGATAGTGCCTCTGTGCCCACGGCACAATGTGTGCCCTATTTCTGGGCTCACAAGAGCATCAGGAGGAATCACAGCACAAAGCCATCTTCCGGGTACCTGCTGGGTATACCTGGCACAGAGGTGGATGTGTTGGGATAATGTGATGCATTGCCTACAAAATGTTTAAACAGAATTAGAATTTGCAAGATAGTGTTGGACAAAAAAAAAAAGATCTGATTTCACATCTGAGGAAAGGGAATATTTTTAAAATTATCTGTGAATGACTGAAAACAGTCTGAATACAGAACTCAAAGCCCAATTTCTAACAATCTCAAGTTTGATGACGGAAGACTAAAACTGTCTCTCTCCAAAGACTTTAAAAGCAGGCCAGGACTTCCCAGTGACGCAGTGGTTAAGAATCCACATGCCAATGCAGGGGACATGGGTTCAAGCCCTGGTCTAGGAAGATCCCACATGCCGTGGAGCAACTAAGCCCATGCGCCACAACTGCTGAGCCTGCGCTCTAAAGCCCGTGAGCCACAACTACTGAGCCCACGTGCCACAACTACTGAAGCCCACGCGCCTAGAGCCCATGCTCCGCAACAAGAGAAGCCACCACAATGAGAAGCCTGCGCACCGCAAGGAAGAGTAGCCCCTGCTCGCCGCAACTAGAGAAAGCCTGTGTGCAGCAACAAGACCCAACACAGCCAAAAATAAATAAATAAGTAAATAAATTAAAAGCAGGCCAGATTTACCACTGTTTTGAGAAAGTTTTGGGGGCAGTTCTGCTTCACAGGAAGTTGGAGCTCGGATTTAAAGTATTAACGTTTATAGGATGGACCAGAAAAATGTTTTTAAAGGATAGATGGCAGTACTCCCTCAATTTCAGAAAATATTATAAGGCCACCTTGACTTTATTCAAATCACTGGCTTTTCAAAAGTACATTCAGCAGAAATAAAGGTGTTACATTTAAAAAAAAAAAAAAAGAATGCTGTTGTCAAAAAAAAAACCTCGAGAAACACTGAGTTAAATAAAGTTAGAGCCTACCAGAGTCTTTAACATGAGTGTACACCGTGGATCTTTAAGAATGGGAGTAGCATAAACAGTGGTTCCCAGTGTTTGACTGCAGAACGCTTATTATTATTATTATTATACTGTTGTTGTTATTTGGTAGGACATCTCTTGGACTAGCACAGACTGGCTACACAATTTGCAGGGCCCAGTGCAAAATGACATGTGGGGTCCCTTATTCGAAAGTGCTTACGAATTTCAAGACAGCGACAGAGCATTAAACGTCAGCACAAGGCCCTCTAAGCAGGGGTGTTGTGAAACTGGACACATGCCCAGGACGCTGGCCCTGGACTATTTTTATGTGGAACATTCTCTCATAAACGGAGACTTCAATGGTAATAAATATTTCATTTCATTTTTATAAAATTATCGCCTGGATTTTAAAAGGCAGGCCTCATTAACAGGCAAAATTAGAAATGATCTGAATTCAAAACAAGTGCTAACATTTAAAAAATCATGTTTATGACAGCCAAAGAGATATTATAGAGTAACACCCTTGAAAGTTTGCCAGATTTTATTGAGAAACATTCTTGATTAGACTATTTTAAAAATCCAGAAGCTTATATTTAACTTTGGAATATTCTTTTTATCCTCAAGCTTGAATATGAATATATCTGATGTTACGGGTGGTCATTTCCAATCAGTGAAGCACACTGTAAAGCTTTTAAACAGCACAAGGCAGAAAGCTGCCCACTTTCCCCCCATGTCACTCCACGCCAGGACCAGAGGTCTCCCCTAACTGATATATATTTCCCTCGCTCACACCTGACACTGTTCTATGTGTGTTAATGATGTTATTTATAAGAATTCATCTCCAAAACACATTGAAACAGCATTTTCTATGAAAAGTTCAGCAGCAGCATCTTTTCGGAGAAATTTAATTGTGACTTATTGGTAGAATTGCTTCGGATGAAATGATCTAATAAGCTCTTGGGTAGGTTTTACTACACACTTCTAGATATAGTACAAAATAGTATGTTTTTCAAGCTACTGACAAGTTATAGGTATAATATTTCAATATAACACAGCAGGCCAAACCCCATGGTGTGGTGTGAGGGGGCTGCCATTCCAGGATGCCGCCCCTCCCGGCAGCTCTGTCTCTGACCCAGCACAGATGGAGCAGAGACTGTGGCCCCAAGCTGGATGCTCCAAGCTCTGGGGCGCACTGGGCTGGACGGGGAGGTAGGAGGAGGGCCATGCTTCGACATATAGAGGAAATGGGGTGGGAAGTGAACCCAGCTTGGAGCAAACAGTGCCATCAAAGGCAGTGGCTGGCCCTGGACACTCCCTTTCAAACTGGTACCTGCGATGCTCTGGTTTGGAGGTGGGCAGAAGCAAGCAATTGACTCTCAGCAGTACCCCGAATTCTGTTTTTCCTCTCCAGTGAAGCCCAGTGCTGGACTATGGGTCTATCATTTATTTCCTTAAGACCAAAAGACAGATTCCTCTCCCAGAGTAACTGTGTGATGGTCCTCAACTGTCCAGATTTCAACTCTGGCCGCGGGTGATGGGCTCCTTCTTAGAGCGCGTGGATCTCAGTGGGGTGTGAGAGGATACGCCATGGAAATCAAGTTAATATTAAACAAGAGTGTTTGGTTCTGAGTAAAGATGACTTTTAAGTTTGCTTTGCTTTGCATTCTGAAAACCCAAGGGAGATGTAGAAGAACTCAGCAAGATCTAAAAGGATTCCAAGAGATCAAAAATTTGGGTTGCTTTAATTTGGGGCTATACGAATCATTTCCAGGATGGAAATTCAAAGGTAGAAGATTACTTTGCTTTCACCCTTGTGATCTGGAAAGGGTTAGGGTGGAGTTTCTGCGAGCCTCTGGGGCTGCCCAGCATGGGTGTGGCTTTACCGATTTAACAAGAGTTTGCTTGAACCCTCCTAAAGTACCTCAGCCTATTTAATTGGAGAATTCACCGAAGAATGGAAAGACTCAGTAAAAAAGAGGTTTGGTTTGTTCATGAAAGTAAGTAGCTCGTGAGATGCTTTATTTTCCTGTGACTAAAAATTCCAGCTTGTAATTCCCAATAAAGATGGCTTCAAGCTACTCATTAGTACAAATCAAACCTGTTTCACCACTCTCACAGGAGAAAGGCAAAACGTCTTTATTCGTCAACCTTGGGCCATCCCCCTCTTTGAAGGTAGCTCTGAGATTAGGCCTGTAACGGAGACAAAGGCTTAGCTAACTGTGGGGTGGGGACAGGGTGGCATCAGGCAGGGGAGGCGAAGTGTAGGCGTCCACAAGGGGCAATCTTAGCTGCTACCGAGAAGGTCCAGAACCGTCCAAAAAGACAATAAAGTTCCTGTAAACAAAGGACCCTTTCTAAGCCCCGAGATGTCATTTCCTTCTCATTGGAGAAGAAGAAGGTGGGCAGGGGGTAGGAAGGGGGAGGTCGGAGAGGAGAAGGTAGTTTTAGGGGAAAGGATGTGAGAGCACACTCTGAGTGGGAAGTGAATAGTTTCATTTTCTGGCATTAAAATAGGGATAAAAAAATCACTTAAGAAGCCACCCTAGAATCTGGTAAACTATTAACCAGACTTTTTGAGTGCATTAATTACATAGTCATTATAAGAACTTGGTTGCTAGGAGCTTTGAGGTGGATCAAATGGGACGGGAGTTGCTGTTGGGCTATGTTTTATAGTCTCTGAGGGAAATGTTTCCATTGCATTGTCTCTCGTTTGCGTTGGGGATAAATATGATTTTCTCAACATTTAGGACATATTTCCTCAATCCTCCTCTTCGACTCAGCTGACCTGTTGCCAAAGGAGCACTTCAGACTATAATAAACAGCAGCAAAGCCACCTACCGGATTGTTGCTGGCCTTTCCCGCGAGGATGACCCGGGCCTTGACCTTGTTCATGTTGAAGTTCTTCAAGTAGGCCTCGTAAATCCTCTTGGCGAGAGATTTGAGATCTGCGGTTTCAGAATTTTCTAGGTCATGTTCACATGTAAGGATTTCTGCTTTCAATTTTGCTTTTTCAGATCTTGGCATTCGTCCGAAACGAATTGCTGGGGGTTGGAGGGGAGAAACGGAATAACGGAAAACACAGAGAAATGAACAACAAAACATGGAACGAGGACTAACAGCTGGATGAAATGTTCACACCACGGGTTAAACTATGAGCAAACATTCATGGGTAAGTTAAAATCCACTTCTCAGCACTATTCAGCTTTCTCCCTTGGAGAGATGAAAATAAACCTCAAACTCCATATATCCTGGACTTTTAAAAAAGCTTAAAATTAAAGGTAGCACCATGACTCACTTTATCAGTAGGATGGGCTTAAGGTCACTTCATGTCGTTAGGTACATAATTGATCCTTTCGGTTAAGGAGATGAAAGTGAGCCTTAGAAGGAGTTAACATAATACCTTTTTCTTTTTCCAGAAGGTAGACATGCAACTCTTATGAACACATTATTTTAAATTCACTTTCCTGTAGTAATTGGCAAGTTCTAAAATAAGAGTATGGGGACTTCCCTGGTGGTCCAGTGGTTAGGACTCCGAGCTTCCACTGCAGGGGACCCAGGTTCAATCCCTGGTCGGGGAACTAAGATCCTGAAAGCCGAGCAGCACGGCCAAAAAAATAATAATAATAAGAGTAGGATTGAATATAATTAAATTCATAATATGGTAAAATGTTTGAAATGGCACATGCTTCATACATATGATATGAACATTGAGACATCCCAGTGGTTTCCAATGGGTTTCAAAATCTGATATCAAAGTTGTACCATTTGAAGTTTCTAACAGTATTTCTAAGGGTTCTACTAGATCTCTGTCATTTGAGGCTTATTTTTCTTAGGCTATCATGTTACAAAATGACCTGAGTATTAAATGCTGCAGCACATTCATTCAAAATACAGTCTGTTCCGACCCGATAAGGGGGGTAAACTGAGGCATGGGTGGGGAAAATGTGATAGACAACCTTACCTACCATTATGGGACATCCCAACTGAAAGGCACTTGTGAAAACGACAATACTGGCACTTATTCCGATTCTTTTTCTGAATCTTGCAGCTACGGTCACATGTGTCATATGCCAGCTTTAGCCGAATAGTTCTCCGAAAGAAACCCTGCGGATTGATATACAGTTTATTAAAGAATATGGACCACTGAGGAATCAGTGTCATTCCTTTATTCACATCTCCTGTTGCTCATTTATTGTCTTTTTTTAAATGAATGAAATGTAGAGAAACAGTTCATCTATAAAGTCTGATGTAATTGGGGCAAATTGAAAATTTGAAATTTCATTACATGTAAAAAGAAAAACAATAAAATGAGGCAAAAGTCAAAGTAATTTCAACACGCCCTCACCTGGCCTGGGAAGACACAATTACGGTCTCCTGAAGAGTGACTCTGCCTTGCCAAGATTTATACAAATGTGACTTTCTCTTCTCAGAGGACAGATCCATATTTGTGACTAAAAAGTTCTAAGAATTTTTACAAGAGAATATTAACTCTCTAAATGACAAAGATTATATAATAAAAGGAAGCCAGCTGGTTGTAAATAATTTTCTTGCTTTATAAAAGTATCTTAGGGACTTCTCTGGCAGTCCAGTGGTTAGGACTTAGCGCTTCCACTGCAGGGGGCATGGGTTCCATCCCTGGTGGAGGAACTAAGATCACATGTGCCATGTGGTAAGGCGCGACCAAAACAAAACAAAAACAAAAAACAAACAAACAAAAATATCTTAAACTTTACTTTAGTAAAGAACCAACTTTACTATTTAGCTCATAAAAAAACAAAAGTAAACAAAGGTGACTAATCATGGTCCTGCAGAAAAGGCCACTTTGCAAGTAGTTTTTTCAAGGTATGTGGCTGGCAAATTGTGAAGGGTTTATATTTACACTGGGCTCTTTCCTCTTTGCTTTCTGGTCATCCTTCCATAGTTCTGCTGGAGGACACGGCCTGACCCCCTGCACTGCAGGCCCTGGGTCACCTATGGTTAGAGGTCCAGCTGAGCTGGCACAAGAATAAGGATATATACAAGGGTGCTCGTGGCTCGGGTGGCCAGGCCCCCAACATGCAGGAAGGGACTGCTGGGGGACCCTGAGCAGCTGGGGAGGACACAGCCACGGGTCTGGTCGTCGCCCAGCACGTGCTGCAGGATCCTGACATCTCTGATGGTTGTGAGAACCACTGCCCTCCGTGACCTTCTGATGAGGGTGGAGAGAAAAAGTGGACAAAACTCTCTGACCTCGCATCCAAATGAAGGGAGCCTCTTTAATGTGGTTTATTTTCTGTTAAAGAACACACTCTCTACGTCACTTACAAAGAACAGCCCAGCAATATGCCATAGACTTTCCAAAGAGAGAAAGGAATGTGTTACGTGGGTCAGTTTCTGATCTACAACTTGAGCAGACCTTTCTTAGTAGTGACAAACATTTGTGTATAAAATAAAAGGAACCACACGTAGTCCCCGAAAGGCCACCTTTCTCCCCATCCAGGGTCCACGATACCTTGCAGCCTTCACATGCGTGAACTCCGTAATGGTAGCCCGAGGCTTTGTCCCCACAGATTCTACACTCGATGTTCAGTGCTACGCTGGACGATTCCTCGGCGCTGCCAGGAACCACAGGGTAAGAGATGGACGAGGGACTCGAGGCTGGTGAGAGGGTGTCTAGGAACACAAGTGGAAGATTTACGAATATTCACAGCCTCGCCATCCGATGTCGAAACCAGCTTTCTGAGGATCTGAGTTCACGGGTGAGGCATTTAGTGGGGAGGCATCAGCTGGTGGGCAGGGCTCCCATGCTGCATCCACCCGGGCCTGGCCCTTGCACACCCTCTGTGCTCCCACAGTGACCACGTCGCCAGCATCCCCGCTGGGGCTCCCACCCAAGGGGCTCCCCAACTAAGAAACAACTTTACTTTTTAATCCATAAAAAACAAAACAAAATGGACTAAACCATGGCCCTGCAGAAAAGGCCACTTTGCAAGTAGCCTTATTCACACAAATGGTTACAGCAGCTTTATTCCTTTTTTTATGGCGGCGGGGGTGGGTATACTATTTTATTAACATTTAAATGTCACCAACAATGAGCTCAAGTATATGCTAGCCACATGCTCAGATTTTTTTTTTAATAAATTTATTTTTGGCCGCGTTGGGTCTTGTTGCTGCACGCAGGCTTTCTCTAGTTGCGGCGAACGAGGTCTACTCTTTGTTGCGGTGCGCGGGCTTCTTATTGTGGTGGCTTCTCCTGTTGCGGAGCACAGGCTCTAGGCACATGGGCTTTGGTAGTTGCAGTACGTGGGCTCAGTAGTTGTGGCACACGGGCTTAGTTGCTCCTGCGACATGCTCAGATTTTTGACACAAAGATAAAATGGACAGACAGCTGTAAGGGTGCAATGTATTTAACACTGCACAATATAGTCAACAATTAGACAATCTAGGGGGTGGTATAACTATACACTACAAGTATAGTGACAAGCCCTGGAACTGGAGGAAAAACCCGCCATTCAGGACTTAGCAGAGGTCCTTGCAGCAGCTTTATTATTCTTGGTTGTCAAAAATCGACATGTCCTACACAGAACTCATTGCTTTCTTTGCGTCCTCCCTTCCAGCCCTTTTGTAATTGTTAACTCAGTAAATGGCATCAGAATATAGAATAAAAATCCGAGTGGGCAACACAAAAGCACAATCCATGAAAGAAAAAAAAAGAAGCTGGACTGACTTTTTTTTTTTTTTGCAGTGTGCGGGCCTCTCACTGTTGTGGCCTCTCCCGTTGCGGAGCACAGGCTCCGGACGCGCAGGCTGAGCGGTCATGGCTCATGGGCCCAGCTGCTCCGCGGCATGTGGGATCTTCCCAGACCGGGGCACAAACCCGTGTCCCCTGCATCGGCAGGCAGACTCTCAACCACTGCATCACCAGAGAAGCCCTGTGTCGTAGTTTAGATTCTACATATAAGTGATATCATATGATACTTGTCTTTCTCTGACTTACATCACTTAGTATGATAATCTCTAGGTCCATCTATGTTGCTGCAAATGGCATTATTTCATTCTTTTTAATGACTGAGTAATATTCCATTGTATATATATATATATACCATGTCTTCTTTATCCATTCCTTCGTCAATGGAAATTTAGGTTGGTTCCATGTCTTGTCTATTGTAAATAGTGCTTTAGCAGCTTTAGTCTTTTTTTTGGCTGTGGCATGTGGCCTGTGAGATCTTAGTTCCCCAACCAGGGATTGAACCCAGGTCCTTGGCATTGAAAGCACAGAGTCCTAACCACTGGACTGCTGGAGGAATTCCCCAGCAGCATTATTCTTAATTGCCAAAAATCAGAAGCAACCAAGATGCTTCAATAGGTGAGGCCAATCCCCAAAGGCTACAAACTACATGATTCGTAATATCCGACATTTGTGGAAAGGCAGAAATAGAGCAGTGGTAAAAAAAAAAATCAGCGGTTGGAGTAGGGGTCAGGGAGGCAGGGCTGAGTAGGTGAAGCCCAGTGGCTTTTTGGACGTGGTAAAACTATTCACATGAAAATGTAATGGTGAATACAGGACACAATGCACTTGTCAAAAGCCACAGAATTTTACAGTACAGAGTGAACTTTAAACGTGTGCAAACGAACAAAAAAAACTGAGGAGGTCCAGAGATTCCAGGATGGCACACAGAATGTGATGATACAATCTATATCACAAATGTAAGAAACATTTGTAGGAAACCTCGCTGAAGATATTCGTGTAAGTGACCTTGGAAACGAATGGAGTCTGTGAGGCCAAAGGCAAAAGAACTGCACCTGGACACTGTCCCCAGCCAATAAAGTTGTTTTCCACAGGGCTTTGGGTGAGCAGTTTTGATGCCACCGCACTGGAAATGAACAACTAATTGTTCATTTAATGATGGTGACTGAATGGATGGCTGGATGGTGGGCCAGGTCTCTCACTGTTGGAGTGTGAGCTCATTGATGAAGCGACAGGAGGAGGCTAAAGTGGTCCATGTGGTGGTGGATTAGAGGTGCAGACATCTGTTTGAACTCACGTTTACCCTGACATTGAGACGGACAGCTATATACAGAAATACAGACGTGTACATACATGTGTTAGTATGTACACATGTATGTCTCTGCTCTATCAGCTGAGAGAGCCTAAAAGAAAAGATACTCCAGGGAATTCCCCTGCAGTCCAGCGGTTACGACTCCGCACTTTCACCGCCGAGGGCACGGGTTCAATCTCTGGTCGGGGAACTAAGACCCCCATGTCGCTTGGTGCGACCAAAAAGAAAAAAAAAAAAGATACTCCAATAGCAACCTGAAATGCTTAGTGGGAACAGTACTGAGGGTTAAGAGGTGGTCCCGTGACCACCAGTCACGGCGGAAAAATCTCAGAATCCTTGGGGCACTGGGTAAAATACTCAAAAGGGTTTTGCCTCTGAATTGGGGCAAAATTACTTCTAGAATCAACACTGCTCTGGTTCCGTCTAACAAAGCTTAACCACAGGACCTGAAAGGATCAACATTTTCCACGTAACTTAACTGCATTTCGAATAAAACTCAAGAATATTTGTGTAAATGCAAAATTCTCCATCATCAACAAAGTTCACAAGGTATGGTATCTAATAACAAATTGTAAAACATGCAAAGAAGCAGAAATGCATGACTCATTCCACTCCTATCTCCCCAAGAGAAGTGAAAGCACTGTCCATACAGAGGTGTGTACGTGAACTTTCCCAGCAGCTTTATCTGTAACAGCCAAACCTGGAAACAATCGAATGTTCATCAATAGCGTGGATAAACTGCGGCAAATCCATACGGTGGATTTTAGAAAATGAACTGTTGATAGATGCTACCAACGCAGATGAATCTCAAAATAATTTTGCTGAGCGAAAGGAGTCAGACTAAAAAGAGTACATACTATATGATTCCATTTATATAAAATTCTAGGAAATACAAACTGATGGATAACGACAGAAAGCAGATCAGTGGTACCTGGGGAGGGAGAGAGGCATGAGGGTGGGGAAGAGGGATTACAAAAGGGCACAAGTAAACTTTGGGGTGAGGGGTCTGGAATTTGATTGTGCTGTTGGTTTCACAAGTCTGTGTGCGTGTGTGTACATCCAATTGCACACTTTAAATATGTGAAGCTTTTTATATCAGCAAAGCTGCTAAGAAAAATTGGGGGGTGGGGTGAGAAAGATAGATGGGCTGAGTAAGCAGCCTCACCCATCTGGTCTCCCAAGGAGTCAAGTTTAAACTGAATGCGTTTTATAGACGGCCCTCCCGTATTTGCAATTTACATAACTTAGAAATATCACCCAAGGGAGCCATTACATACAAAGATGAAAAATCTAATTTACAAATAAGAAATCATTTTATCTCTCAAATCAATTGTAAACAATAACAAAGAAAAGCCTGGAAAGGAGACAAAGCAAGATTTTAAGAATTTTGAGATGACTCCAAACGGCCAAAAGGATTAATAAACACAGTAAGGGGAACTGAAGTGAAATAAAAATGGATGATCACACACCCACCACCTTAACGGCCAGGGGCCAAAAGTCAAGGATGTGTGTCTAGTACACTTCAGTGCAGTCACTTTTTTTTTTTTTTTTGCGGTACGCGGGCCTCTCACTGTTGTGGCCTCTCTCGTTGCGGAGCACAGGCTCCGGACGCGCAGGCTCAGGGGCCATGGCTCACGGGCTCAGCCGCTCCGCAGCATGTGGGATTCTTCCCAGACCGGGGCACGAACCTGCGCTCCCTGCATCGGCAGGTGGACTCTCAACCACTGCGCCACCAGGGAAGCCCAGTGCAGTCACTTTTTGTAAGTTCCCCTTTTTTTTTTCTTTTTGCCATAGTGCAGACCCCATCACAAACACCGGCACAGTGCAGACCCACGTCCATGTCCCCTTTTAAACAGTGCCCGTCCCCAGTGGGCTTGCTGGATTTAGAGCTCGTGCACTTTCAGCCACTCTCTCCACGCACACGGGTTTATCAGTGAACTTGGCTGCCAGCGGAACACAAATGCTCCCTTTCCCACTGTCACCCAGGTCAGTGCACAGCCGTGAAAATCATCTTCCTGGAGTGGGAAGACATGAACAGACGGTCAGGGAAACATGCTCCAGACCGAGATCGTGACACAAGGGGACCCACGGAGGGGAAAGAACATAGAGACCTTATACCAGACACTGCAGGGAGAACCTTCTTTATTCCCCAAGAGAGCCTGCACAGTCCGAGCTCGGAGCTCAAAACCACACACACACACCTCCTGGCCAGTCCAAACCCAACTCCTCCAGTCCCAGCCAAGACCCACTTCTTTTAAGGCCTGTGTTTCCTTATTAATTTTCTGTCTGGAAGATATGTCCATTGGTGTAAGTGGGATGTTAAAGTCCCCCACTATTACTGTGTTACTGTCGATTTTCCCTTTTATGGCTGTTCGCATTTACCTCATATATTGAGGTGCACCTATGTTGGGTGCATATATATTTACAATTGTTATATCTTCTTCTTCTTGGATTGTTCCCTTGATCATTATGTAGCGTCCTTCCTTGTCTCCTGTAAAAGTCTTTATTTTAAAGTCTATTTTGGGGCTTCTCTGGTGGCACAGTGGTTGGGAGTCTGCCTGCCATTGCAGGGGACACGGGTTCGAGCCCTGGTCCGGGAAGATCCCACAGGCCGCAGAGCAACTAAGCCCATGCATCACAACTAGTAAGCCTGCGCTCTAGAGCCCACGAGCCACAACTACTGAGGCCGCGCGCCACAGCTACTGAAGCCCGTGCACCCAGAGCCCATGCTCCGCAACAAGAGAAGCCACCACAATGAGAAGCCCGTGCACCACAAAGAACAGTAGCCCCCGCTCGCTGCAACTAGAGAAAGCCCATGCGCAGCAACGAAGACCCAACACAGACAAAAATAAATAAATAAATAAATAAAAATAAATTTTAAAAAAATTTAAAAATAAAGTCTAGTTTGTCTGATCCAAACCCCACTTCTGCCAAGAAGTACAGTGGAGTCAAGTCCACCCCAGGCAGGGCTTCCTTTAAGTCAAGGTACAATTTACACCACATTATACTGGGGTGGCTTAAACGTTGCTCAGAAAGATGAACTGTGCAATGATTTCCTCTTTCCCAGTGAGGTTACCTGAGCAGACCCCATGTTTTATTTCTTTGTATCTGCCTTGGCTGATGCCTGATGTAGTTTTTTTTTCTTACTGTCACCATCTTGAAATTTATTTTTTCAGTTTTAATATTTTTTTATTGAAGTATAGTTGATTTACAATGTTGTGTTAATTTCTGCTATACAGCAAAGTGATTCAGTTATACATATATATACATTCTTTTTTTAAATATTCTTTTCCATTATGATTTATCATAGGATATTGAATATAGTTCTCTGTGCTATACAGTAGGACCTTGTTGTGCATCCATTCTATATATAAAAGCTTACAAGGGAGTAGGGAGATGGTTCATATACATTTCCAGATAAAAGAGAGTGATTTTTATTACAGTAGGAGTCTCTGCTTTAAAGAAATATAAACTCACAGCATTTAAAAAATGCAGCTGACTGCTGAATTTCAAGCATTATGTGATTTATGTACAGCTTTTAAAAAGAAGGCATACTTGTTGGTTATTTATTTTAAATATAGCAGTGTGTACATGTCAATCCCAAACTCCCTAACTATCCCTCCCCGCCAGGTAACCGTATTTAACATAAATAACCAACAGGGACAAAAAATTAAAATTAAAAAAAAATCAGTCACCCAGGATGCACTCAAAGATTTGTCCACAAGGAGGTCTGTTACAGAGCTATTCATCATGGTGAAAAATTACAAACAACAGGCTGCTCAGGTAAGTTACATGCAAGAGATTACTCTGTAGTGTAAAAATTATATTTTCATGTGAAAAATCAAATGAGCTACACATTTATGATGTGTGCACTCTTATGTGTATATTATACTTCAATAAAAAGTTTATCCAAAAACAAACAAAAAGAGAAGGCATACTATGACATGCGAGACACACCTGAAAAGTTTCAAGGCCCAGTGGCACTGCATGTCGTGCTTTTACACATCTAAAGGTTTTAATGCAGAGAGATGTGACTTCTTCTCCAGGTAAAGAGAACAACTTTCTCTGTGGAAAAAAAACATTTCCAGATAAAGCTTTCTAGGAAATAGCACACTTACCTGTAATAACGGAGCCATCGGATCCTGGACCACTTCCTAAATACTGGTATTCTGTAAAACTGAAGCTTCCAGAACTGTCCTCACCAATGGACTGAGAAATATCTTGAACGGTTCCCATTTCTTGTAGGAATTCTTCAGAGAGTGGACTTTCCAGATCCTCAGCCTCGAGTGGGGAGAGGGGACCAATCGGGCTCTCCGTGTCCACCATCTCAACTGGATGGAGATGGTCCCACTGCCGGGCTCCACGTTCCTGGGAGGAGAGAGAAGTCGTGGGTGAAATGGACAGAGAAGAACACTGGTTTTCCTTTAACAAAGACATCATTTATCAGCAGAGACACACCTGAATTCATAATCTAAAAAGTAACATTGTTGGCCACCTTACCTCCGCTTGACTCTTGACAAGCTTATTAAGAAAATGAAAATCTTTATTATTTTTTTTATTTTGGCCAAGCATCTTGCAGGATCTCAGTTCCCCGAGCAGGGATTAAACCCAGACCCCTGCAGTGAAAGCACCGAATCCTAACCACTAGACCACCAGGGAACTCCCAAGACAATGAAAACCTCTAAACGAGAGCACGTCTCAGGAGCCAGAGCCGAGCAGGCCGGGAATCATTCATGCACTGTCGAGCACACACTGTGTATCCGAGGTAGACGAAAACAGCAGAGGACACACATAAAGTCCCCGCTGTCCCGGAATGCACCTTCTGGTGGGGACATGTCTGGACAGTCTGATGGGGATACAGCGATGCAGGGGGAGGATGGGGAAGGACACTGCCCTACAAGACCGGCCAGGGAGGACCTCTCAGAAAAGGGGCGCAGACACCTGCAGGAATGAGGGAGTGAGCTGTACGGACATTTTGGGTAGAATATTCCAGGAAAAGGAGCGGCAAGTGGAAAGCCCCCAGGATGGAAGTACACAGGTATGTCCAGGCATGTGCAGGCCAGTCTGGCTCAGGTGGGAGCCCAGGGGGAGTGGGACAGGCAGGCAGTCAGCACACACGCTGGAGGCAGTATTATATGTTCTCCTTGCACCCCTGGGGGGGAGTCATGTAGGTATCCCTAAAGAATGAGTGCGTCATAACAAATATATCGTAGAGTTAAAAAAATCTAAACATGTCAGTCCCCAACAGCGCTAGGCTGCTTCAACTCACACACAGAAGAACGCTCTCCACGTGGGCACTGCTATGGGCTGCACCGTGTCCCCCCAGATTCCGCTGCGGGGGTCCTAACCCTTAGCACCTCAGAATGTGGTTGCCTTTGGAGATAATAAAGAGGGGATTCCACTAAAATGAGGTATTTAGAGGGGGCCTTAATCCAATCTGGCTGGTGTCCTTATAAGGAGAGGAGATTTGGACACACAAAGAGAGACAGCGGGGTGCACACACAGAGGGGCGACCACGTGAAGACCCAGCGGGAAGGCTGCCACCTGCAAGCCAAGCAGAGAGGCCTCGGGAGAAACCAAAGCCGCCGACACTTTGATCTTGGACTTCCAGCCTCCAGGACTGTGAGAAATAAATGCCTGTTGTTTAGGGGCCCCAGTCAGTGGCCCATTGTTAGGGCAGCCGAGCACATGCGCACAGGTACAAAGTCAAAAAGGCGGTCCTTCCCGCGATGGCTGGTTTCATGCTCTTGCTCAAGCCTCTGAAACCACTTCCTGTGACCATCAGCCTTGTGTCCGTTCTCCTAGCTTGACGTGGGCCCTGGTGACGGTGTCTCCCCCGATCTTGCCCTGGTCACCATCCCCCACCCCCAGGGGAACCAGTGGCACCGGGCCATCACCTCATCCGGACCTCCCTGTGCTGTCCGCCTCTGTGCCAGGCCCCAGCCCCCCTGCCTGAACCCCCCTCCCATTCCTGCCTTCCCCGGGCCCCACTCCAGGTCCACCCTCGAGCCCCGTCGGGTCCCTTCTCGCCAACAAGGCCGACAAGGTGCCATTTAGCTTCTGAAATGGTCACAGGGAAGCCCATGGCTCACATCGCGGACAGGACCAGAGGAGGTACGTGCCACTGACCACCGCCAGGGCTCAGCGCGAGGCGGCTGCCCTCTCACCGCGATCACAGAAGGCTGGGCTCTTTGGACGGAGTGCGAACACACTGCCAAAGCAAACGTGTGGCACGGACTTGCATAAAAACATTGCACATTTCAGCCCAGCTGAAAGTAAACAGTAGCTTTAAGTGCAAAGATGAAGGGATGGTTTGGCTTCCTTTAGAAATGAAAAATGGGTCCAGTTCACACATTTTTGTGAAACTCGCCTCTCATGCCTGGAGTTCTGATAATAAATGGTCATAGTGGACAATAACACACAACGAAAAAGAAAAGAGAATCATTAAACTTCCATAAGATTTAGAAGACTTTATCATCTATTAGTGTAAATCAGGCTGTGAATCTGTGCATTTTTTCCATCATATTTTATTCTGCATCCCAATTGAATTTCTTCAAATGGCAAGTAAGATAAAGGTGTAAGCGTTACTTAGGATATTTTCCACCGTGAGCAAAAGGCTCCAAAGTGCGGTCATTAACTTACTACCTTCACCGCAAAGTTCAGCCTAACGAATATCTGATAGCCAGGCAGAGGCTGTGTTATCAATGGGGCCATGACCACCACCTCCTCTGCCCTGTCACAGTCTCAGCGCTGCAAGGAAAACACACATGGACAGCAGCCTCTTAGTCCTGCAAATATTCTATCTTCCAACCAGGAGTGTCCAGAACGGGAGGAACTGATCTTTGACTAAACACTAGTCTCCCTGTCATGACATCCAGGGAGTTAGACTGTTCTGAGATCTTATCATTTTACTTATCAGCTGCTTTTAAAGGATACCTGAGATTTCTGTAGAGAAACACCGGAGTTCCTGCTAAGAAGAGCTAAACGAGGTCCCTGGGGAGTGAGGCAACACCGTGACCTCCGGCCAGAGGACTGGCCTTTGCACAGATCACTGGACACCCTGGCCCTGCCTGCTTCCAGCCAGAGCAGATAAGGGAGAGTGCCCTTTGGACGTGTCCCCGGGTAGAGCTGAGGCTGCATGGCACGCGGCCCGCTCCGCCGGCCTGCGGCTTCCTGGCAGGCTCTGCCCCTGCTCTCCCCACGCCGCGGTCACCTCTGCTCGGGGGGCAGGAAGGTCACGGCAAGTACCTGCCTCTCAAATCCACAGAACACGGCCACTGCCTGGTCCGTCGTGACAGGCAACCAGTTACTGTGCCCTGTGCCCGATGTCCTAGGTCCTCCGGGGCTTTGGAGGGAGAAAGAGGCACAGCAAACGACCTCTTAGCAGCTCCCAGTGTGGCCGAGGAGGTAAGAAACCAGGAGAGGAGGCAAGCGGAACTCAAACAGGCCTTGGATCCCTTTCAGGGAGAAATGGGGGAGAGAGTAGGGGGTGCTGAGAAGAGGTAATAAAGCCAAGTTCCAGCAAAGATGTGGTGAATGCATAATCCCATCACCCCTTCCTGGATAATCAATCCTGAGACGTGTTGGTTTCTAAAGGCATTTTGTTTTCTTTCCCATCCAATTTAAATGTTAGAGCTGCATCCAGTAGAACAGAAACTCAGATGTAAACTGCTGAAATTCTACTTTTAGTAGAACACTTTTCACTTTGAGAATTTTTTTCACTTTGAAGCACTTTTTTGCTTTGAGAATTACGAAGCAGGGTACAGGAAAACTATAGAACACTGGGGGAAAAAAAGATACAGGCAAGAAAGAAAGGAAGAAGGAAGGAAGGGAGGGAGGGAAGGAGGCAGGGGGCACAGAATCCTACCATTGCTTTATGTCACCCAAACACAGGGCAGGTGAAAACACCAGAAGAATTTTAACACTAATTGTTAACCTTGACATCAAGGGATTTTCCTTATCACCAACTCTCAGATGACTCGACTGTTGGGAAGATCGGCTAAAATGAGTTGCTGGTGGCGTCATGAGCTCTGAGTCTGTGAAGACAAGGAGGGCCCAGCACACTCTGCTCAGGGTGCCCCCAGCGCCTTGGGCCCAATTCTGATGTAGCCCTAATTATAGGGACAGTGTTGGAAATGTTTTCATGTCTCCCGCTAGACCGGTACGTCGCCTGCGAGTAGGGACGGACTTTGCTAATCTCTGCGTCCGTACTTCCAGCACAATCCCTACGATGCAGCAGGCGTTCCGTTTCCACCCCCACTGCTTAGCGAGGTTGGCACAGAACTCGAACTTAGTCCACACTCAGCAGGTGAAAGTCTGTGAGGCCCCACCCGGGCTTTGCAGCTGCCTCCACAGCCTGTGTCACCCAGACGGCAAAACGGCACGTGCAATCAGTATTCGAAAGACAACAGAACGTAAGGATGTCTGAAACAGAAGTCAGAATGGCACTACCTAGGGAAAGTGATCAGAAATTTACAGAGTGAATCATAACCATTGTAGAGACTTAAAAACTAAGCATGAGAGAGGAAAAAAACAAACAAACAAACAAATCTAAGCATCACAGTGAACAACAAAGTCCAAGTCGGCAGGAAAGGGCAAGCTTCAAACAGAGATGTAGGGGGCAGAGGTGTTGCTTATTGACCCCTTTATCCTGAGAACAGGTACTGTGCCCACAGCCCGGGCAACCGACTGGCACACATTACAGAGTGCTCAGGAAAGGCACGAACAGCTCACCAGCCTGACTCTACCTTAGAAGCAACAGACAGAGAACCTGGGAAATGTTCGGTGATAAAATAAGTTCAGTGCTTTGAAGAAGGAGTAAAGAAGCGTCATCAGCTGAATGGAATAAAAGACTTGGCGGAAATCACTTGGTTGTGGGCTCCCAACGGTGTTAATGTATGTCACCCATTTTTGCCCCGTACATTATTAACCGACCTTCTTGGACCTAGAACCCCTTTTGTAAACGTTCTCTGAAATTAAGTGTTAAATAAAAGTTAGCTATTGAAACGTGTTTACAGGCTATGAAAATAGATACTCAAAGAAAAAGAACAAGTGGAACTGGGCTGGAATTCTCACACTCAGAACTTATATTTGACTCAACAGAGTTCAAGTAAACAGTTACAAACATCAGTCTCTTACTTTGCTGCTTTTACCTTTCTGTACTCGACTCGAACTTACTGTGTTGTAAAGCCCTCCCAAATGATCACTTATTATGCCTCATTAATGCCAGCTTAGAGGAATCTATTGACATTTGCCTTTGCTAAATCAAATCCAATTAGACTTCATTGAACGGTTTAAAGGTAAAAGATGGAATTTTTGTCAAAGGAGTACCATTTGTGTAGCAGATAAGCAGCTCTCAGACAACAAATTTTTCTGTTTTTCACCATTTCTATTTCACTCCCTTGTCAGGTTCTTTATACTTTCCTATATACTTTTTAGATATTATAGATACTATTTAGATGCCTTTTGGCTTAATTTGTTGGGCTAGGATTGAAAACAACATTTCAAAATAAACAAAAGAATGCTAAAAAGCCCTCTGTACCTTTACCTCGCACCAGAAGTTCACTGAAATAGATTAATCATTAGCCCGTGCATAATGATTAATGACTAAGTATAGAAAATACCTAGGAAACACATGTAAAACAGAAGAAAAAAGGACCAGAGTATAATAATGGTAAGGAAACGAAGGACTATGTATTTTAATGAATTAAATCAAATGTATTATGAACAGTCTGCACATCACAGAGATTTAACTAGAGCTTTCTAGATCTTTCCCAACAATGCCTAAGGCGTGAAATCTTATAATCAAAAGAATTTGGCATGCAAAGATGGGGGATAAAGGGTAGCTGTGAGCCTCCACACCTTTATACTTAGAGGTGCAAAAAGAATGTTCCCAACTGTTTTACACAAAGATCACATCTATGATAGTATAGAAGTGGCTCTAGCCACTTCAAACCCAACTCTTTCCCATTGTCCTGAACAGGGAGTTACCGTTCTTAAATATAATCTTACTTTTGTGGATGGTGATATCAAAATAATTACAGCAAAGCTACAATTTGGACACACTTTAATGTCAGCTGCAGTGGAATTTGAGTGAGCAGAGCAGCTTACTACAAGAATCAAAAGTCAATGCATGGGGACTTCCCTGGTGGCACAGTGGTTAGGAATCCACCTGCCAATGCAGGGGACACAGGTTCGAGCCCTGGTCCGGGAGGATCCCATGTGCCGTGGAGCAACTAGGCCTGTGCACCACAACGACTGAGCCCGCATGCCAGAGCTGCTGAAGCCTGTGTGCTACAAATACTGAAGCCTACAGCCCATGCTCCATAACAAGAGAGGCCACCTCAGTGAGAAGACTGCGCACCACAACCAAGAGTGGCCCCTGCTTGCCACAACTAGAGAAAGCCTGCACGCAACGGTGAAGACCCAACTCAGCCAAAAATTAAAAAAAAAAAAAAACAGATTTAGGAAAAAAAAAAAAAAGTCAATGGATGCAGCCACTATGGAAAACAGTATGGAGGTTCCTAAAAAAAACTAAAAATAGAGTTGCCATATGATCCAGCCATCCCACTCCTGGGCATATAACCAGAAAAAAACTGTAATTCAAAAAGATACATGTACCCCTATGTTCACAGTAGCACTATTCACAACAGCCAAGACATGGAAGCAACCAAAATGTCCATCAACAGAGGAATGGATAAAGAAGATGTGGTACATATACACAATGGAATACTACTCAGCCATAAAAAAAGAATAATGCCATTTGCAGCAACATGGATGGACCTAGACATTATCATACTGAGTGAAGTCAGACCGAGAAAGACAAATACCATACGATATCATTTATGTGTGGAATCTAAAATATGACACAAATGAACTTATCTACAAAATAGAAACAGACTCACAGACATAGAGAACAGACTTGTGGTTGCCAAGGGGGAGGGGGTTGGGGAAGGGATGGAGTGGGAGGTTGGGATTAGCAGATGCAAACTACTATATATAGAATGGATCAACAACAAGGTCCTAGTGTATAGCACTAGGGACTATATACAGTATCCTGTAATAAACCATAATGGAAAAGAATATGAAAAAGAATATATATGTATATAACTGAATCACTTTGCTGTCCAGCAGAAATGAACACAACATTGTAAATCAACTATACTTCAATTAAAATTTTTTTTAATTGTCAGCAGAAGTCCATGAAAATGAAATTCGCATTTTCCACCCAAAAGTTTTGACCCAGCGTAGACAGAAACAGTAGCAACGGGGATGATGCTGAGCTTTTAGCAGCCAGACAACAGAGAAGCAATGGAGGACCGAGGCCCTTGACAGTTCCAGACAAGGAGGTCCTGATGGGTCTTGGCAGAAATACATCACATAGACGACAGGCAGACGTAAGGCTGAGCCTTGACTTTCAGGGTCAAGCTGGTGGTCACCATTGGAATGGGAGGCTGTGTTTTATGAACTTCATGGACCATGTAAGTCCCCCTGAGCTGGTGACTGTGCTTCTCCCTGGAGACACCTTGGGGGGACACCCAGCCCAGGGCAGCAGGTGTGGGGGCCGGGAACAGGGCAGGGAGGAAGACAAGGAAGGTGCACAGAGCACCCCAGAGCCAGGCCCTCGGTAACAGTTACTGCATTGTTTTTTTTAATGGGTCCAGCACCGGGGCAGGGTAGGTAGCACTGGTCCCATTGACAGAGGAGAAAATGCAGAGACTCGGGGAGGAAAGTCACTTGTGCTGCCAGTAGGCCAAGAGAGAGAAAGAAATAAACAAGTGATCGTTGCAGAGGCAGTGTGATGAGTGCCATCACAGGACACCCTGAGGGTTGGAAGGCTCCACAAAGGAGGGGACACCCGAGCTGCATCCTAAGAGGTGATCAGAAAGGAATGCAGCAGCAAAAAATAAAAAACGGTAAGGGGCATTTCTAAGAAAAGTCCACATGAAGAGATGACCTAAAACATCACAGAGTAAGTAGCCAAGAAGGTCTGGACAATCCACTTTGAGGGGGCTGGGTCAGCTACGCATCGCCACACAGTAAACAACCCCAAAGCTCAGTGGCTTGAACTACGCCACTTTATTTGCTCACAATTCGGTGGCTCAGCAACTTGGGCTGACCTGGGCTGGCCGGGTCTTCTGTGGTCAGGTGGCAGCCGTGGCTGGAGGGTCGGTGGGGGTGGGTGACTGTGGCCGGGCCCTTCTCACCACGTGGCCTTCCATCCTACGGAGGCCAGCACAGGCTTCTGCAGGTGCCTTCCTGTTCCAACAGTGAATGCAGAAACGTTGAGACCTCACTCGTAAATGCTTCATCACTTCTGCCACATTCTGCAGGTCAAAGCGAGTTACGAGGCGAGCCCAGATCCAAGGGGTGGGGAAATGAACCCCACCTCTGAGCGGGGGGAGCCTCAGAGAAACTGGGACCAGTTTTGATGCAGCACAGGGTCGGGGCAGGGAGAACAGCCTGCAGAGGTGGGAGAGGCCGGCCGTGCAATCAAGGTGCATCAGCGCTCTCAGGCGCAGGATTGTGGACTCTGCCCCACAAGCAGTTAAGGAGTCACTGGTAAGAGCTGCATCAGGATTCTTCTGGCAGCAGGGTGGAATCCAGATTTAAAGCAGATAAGGCGAGAAGCAGCAAGACTCCTTAGGAGGCTGCGGTAACCGTCCCCTAAGAGGTGACGATGCCCCTGGGAGCTGAAGTGGGGAGGCGGGGAGGACGGGAAGAGGACGAAGAGCTAACCCGGACAGCTGGCAGGGCATGGAGCAGGGAATTGGGGCAGAGCCTAGGATAAACCTCCTCTCTGGCTTAGGTAACTGGGCGGATGGGGTGACATCCACGAAATCCGGAACGTAAAAAGAAGAGGGCGTTCCCAGGGTGGAGAGAGTCACGGAAGGGAGAAAGGTGACGAATTCAGTTGTGAACTGCACGTTATGGTGTCTGTGGGATGCACAGGCTCGGCCTCTGCAAACGTCATCTCCTCTTCTGGGAAGTTCTGCTAATGTTACCAGTGTTCTCCTCATAGGGCTCTTATCAATAGCAGCATCTAGGCGGGCCGGGTGGATGAAGTCCCAGCCTCGGGGGCGGCAGTGCTCCTGGCGACCTTGGACACTTCAACTGTGAATCAGGTTAATAACATCCACGTGCTCATTGCGTGTGTTCCTTGCGTTTGTGGAGCTCCGGGCTCGGCGGCTCTCCTTCCTCCTTCCTTACTGGGGAACTCTGTTCCCCCGGCCTCACCCATGCCTTTATTCTTTAATCACGCCCTTCCTCCTGCCTGGCTGGTCTTCCCCAGACTATAATATCCCCAAAGGCAAGAGCAAGCCTTATGCAAGTGTCCTGCACAAAATACCCCTTGGATGCGCTGAGCTGAACCACAAAGGAAACGTTTGTTTTCTAGGGCACCACTCTTCCATATATTGCATTGTTTAGCCTTCAAATTTCAGAGAGTATTACACTGAAGACTCTTTGACTCTGTTTCTCATCATTTTTCCCAAGCCAGGGTCAACAGCTTCGGGAGAGGTAAATCAAAAGAGTACAGTTAACCACGGGGGTAGAGTTGCAAACTGGAGAAGACAAGATACAACCAAGTGCACTGTTGTTTTGCAGCTTTGATCAATTTTTCACTTTGTTAAGCAGGTCATCAAATCCAGATTTTTTTTAAACTGGACTTTATTTTTAAGAACAGCTTTAAGGGACTTCTCTGGCAGTGCCGTGGTTAAGACTCTGTGCTCCCAATGCAGGGGACCCGGGTTCAACCCCGAGTTGGGGCAGTAGATCCCGCATGCCTGCTGCCACTAAGAAGCTCGTGGGCCGCAACCAAGACCCTGTGCAGCCAAACATAAATAAATAAATAAATATTGGGGGAAAAAAAAGAACAGTTTTAGGTTCCCAGCAAATCCGAGTGGAAGGTACAAGAGAGTTCCCATGTACCCCTTTCCCCCCACATAAGCAGAGCCTCCCCAACTGTCAACATCCCACACCAGAGTGGGACATTTGTTACAAGCAATGAATCTGTACTGACACATCATTATCACCCAAAATCCACATTTGACATTAGGGTTCACTCCTGGTGTTGTGAATTCTATGGGTTTTGACAAATGTATAATGACACGTATCCACCATTACAGTATCATACAGAGTAGTTTCTGCTCTAAAAATCTGCTCTGCCTATTCACGTCTCCTTCCCACTTAATCCCTGGCAAGCCCTGATCTTTTTACTGTCTCCATAGTTTGGTCTTTTCTAGAATGTCATATATTTGCAATCATACAGTATGTACCCTTTTCAGATTGGCTTCTTTCACTTAGTCATATGCACTTAGGTGTTTTTTTTTTTTTGAATTTTCTTTTTTTTTTTATACAGCAGGTTCTTACTAGTTATCTATTTTATACATATTAGTGCATATACGTCAATCCCAATCCCCCAATTCATCACAGCACCACCACCATCCCTGCCGCTTTCCCCCTTGGTGTCCATACGTTTGTTCTCTATATATGTGTCTCTATTTCTGCCCTGCAAACTGGTTCATCTGTACCATTTTTCTAGGTTCCACGTATACGCGTTAACATATGATATTTGTTTTTCTCTGTCTGACTTACTTCACTCTGTATGACAGTCTCTAGATCCATCCACGTCTCTACAAATGACCCAATTTCGTTCCTTTTATGGCTGAGTAATATTTCATTGTATATATGTGCCACATCGTCTTTATCCATTCATCTGTCGATGGACACAGGTTGCTTCCACGTCCTGGCTATTGTAAATAGTGCTGCAATGAACACTGGGGTGCATGTGTCTTTCTGAATTATGGTTTTCTCTGGGTATATACCCAGTAGTGGGATTGCTGGATCATATGGTAATTATTTTTTTAGTTTTTTAAGGAACCTCCATACTGTTCTCCATAGTGGCTGCATCAATTTACATTCCCACCAACAGTGCAAGAGGGTTCCCTTTTCTCCACACCCTCTCCAGCATTTGCTATTTGTAGATTTTCTGATGATGCCCATTCTAACTGAAGTGAGGTGATACCTCATTGTAGTTCTGATTTGAATTTCTCTAATAATTAGTGATGTTGAGCAGCTTTTCATGTGCTTCTTGGCCATCTGTATGTCTTCTTTGGAGAAATGTCTATTTAGGTCTTCTGCCCATTTTTGGATTGGGTTGTTCATTTTTTAAATTTTGAGCTGCACGAGCTGTTTATATATATAATTTTGGAGACTAGTCCTTTGTCTGTTGATTCATTTGCAAATATTTTCTCCCATTCTTAGAGTTGTCTTTTCATCTTGTTTATAGTTTCCTTTGCTGTGCAAAAGCTTTTAAGTGTCATTAGGTCCCATTTGTTTATTTTTGTTTTTATTTCCATTACTCTAGGAGGTGGGTCAAAAAAGATCTTGCTGTGATTTATGTCAAAGAGTGTTCTTCCTATGTTTTCCTCTAAGAGTTTTATAGTGTCCGGTCTTACATTTAGGTCTTTAATCCATTTTGAGTTTATTTTTGTGTATGGTGTTAGGGAGTGTTCTAATTTCATTCTTTTACATGTAGCTGTCCAGTTTTCCCAGTACCACTTATTGAAGAGACTGTCTTTTCTCCATTGTATATCCTTGCCTCCTTTGTCATAGATTAGTTGACCATAGGTGCATGGGTTTATCTCTGGGCTTTCTATCCTGTTCTATTGATCTGTATTTCTGTTTTTGTGCCAGTACTGTACTGTCTTGATTACTGTAGCTTTGTAGTATAGTCTGAAGTCAGGGAGTCTGATTCTTCCAACTCCGGTTTTTTCCCTCCAGATTGCTTTGGTTATTAGGGGTCTTCTGTGTCTCCATACAAACTTTAAGATTTTTTGTTCTAGTTCTGTAAAAAATGCCACTGGTAATTTGATAGGGATTGCACTGAATCTGTAGATTGCTTTGGGTAGTACAGTCATTTTCACAATATTGATTCTTCCAATCCAAGAACATGGTATATCTCTCCATCTGTTTGTGTCATCTTTGATTTCTTTCATCAGTGTCTTATAGCTTTCTGAGTACAGGTCTTTCACCTCCTTAGGTACGTTAATTCCTAGGTATTTTATTACTTTTGTTGCAATGGTGAATGGGACTGTTTCCTTAATTTCTCTTTCTGATTTTTCATCATTAGTGTATAGGAATGCAAGAGATTTCTGTGTATTAATTTTGTTTCCTGCAGCCTTACCAAATTCACTGATTAGCTCTAGTACTTTTCTGGTAGCATCTTTAGGATTATCTATGTATAGTATCATGTCATCTGCAAACAGGGACAGTTTTACTTCCTCTTTTCCAATTTGTATTCCTTTTATTTCTTTTTCTTCTCTGATTGCCATCGCTAGGACTTCCAAAACTATGTTGAATAATAGTGGCGGGAGTGGACATCCTTGTCTTGTTCCTGATCTTAGAGGAAATGCTTTCAGTTTTTCACCATTGAGAATGACATTTGCTGTGGGTTTGTTGTATATGGCCTTTATTATGTTGAGGTAGGCTCCCTCTATGCCCACTTTCTGGACAGTTTTTATCATAAATCGGTGCTGAATTTTGTCAAAAGCTTTTTCTGCAATTATTGAGATGATCATATTCTTCACTTTGTTAATATGATGTATCACATTGGTTGATTTGCACATATTGAAGAATCCTTGCATCCCTGGGATAAATCTCACTTGATCATGGTATATGATCCTTTTTTTTTTCTTTTTGCGGTACATGGGCCTGTCACTGTTGTGGCCTCTCCTGTTGTGGAGCACAGGCTCTGGACACGCAGGCTCAGTGGCCATGGCTCACGGGCCCAGCCGCTCCACAGCATGTGGGATCCTCCCGGACCGGGGCACGAACCCGTGTCCCCCGCATCAGCAGGCGGACTCCCAACCACTGCGCCACCAGGGAAGCCCTATGATCCTTTTAATGTGTTGCTGGATTCTGTCTGCTAGTATTTTGTTGAGGATTTTTGCATCTATACTCATCAGTGATATTGGTCTGTAATTTTCTTTTTTTGTAGTATCTTTGTCTGGTTTTGGTATCAGGGTGATGGTGGCCTTGTAGAATGAATTTGGGAGTGTTCCGATTTTTTGGAAGAGTTTGAGAAGGTTGGGTGTTAGCTCATCTCTAAGTGTTTGCTAAAATTCACCTGTAAAGCCATCTGGTCCTGGACTTTTGTTGGAAGATTTTTTTTTAATTTATTTATTTTGGCTGCGTTGGGTCTTCATTGCTGCGTGCAGGCTTTCTCTATTTGTGGTGAGTGGGGGCTACTCTTCGTTGCGGTGCGTGGGCTTCTCATTGCAGTGGCTTTTCATGTTGCGGAGCACGGGCTCAAGGCACATGGGCTTCAGTAGCTGTGGCATGTGGGTTCAGTAGTTGTGGCACACGGGCTTAGTTGCTCCACAGCATGTGGGATCTTCCCAGACCAGGGATCGAACCCGTGTCCCCTGCATTGGCAGGTGGATTTTTAACCACTGCGCCACCAGGGAAGCCCTGTCGGAAGATTTTTAATCACAGTTTCAATTTCATTACTTGTGACTGGCCTGTTCAAATTTTCTATTTCTTCCTGGTTCAGTCTTGGAAGGTTATACATTTCTAAGAATTTGTCCATTTCTTCCAGGTTGTCTATTTTATTGGCATAGAGTTGCTTGTAGTAGTCTCTTAGGATGCTTTGTATTTCTGCGGTGTCCGTTGTAACTTCTCCTTTTTCATTTCTAATTTTATTGATTTGAGTCCTCTCCCTCTTTTTCTTGATGAGTCTGGCTAAAGGTTTATCAATTTTGTTTATCTTCTCAAAGAACCAGCTTTTAGTTTTATTGATCTTTGCTATTGTTTTGTTTCTATTTCATTTATTTCCACTCTGATCTTTGTGATTTCCTTCCTTCTACTAACTTGGGGTTTTGTCTGTTCTTCTTTCTCTAGTTGCTTTAGGTGTAAGGTTAGATTGTTTATTTGAGCTTTTTCTTGTTTCTTGAGGTAGGACTGTATTGCTATAAACTTCCCTCTTAGAACTGCTTTTGCTGCATCCCATAGGTTTTGGATCGTTGTGTTTTTGTTGTCATTTGTCTCTAGGTATTTTTTGATTTCCTCTTTGATTTCTTCAGTGATCTCTTGGTTATTTAGTAACGTATTGTTTAGCCTCCATGTGTTTGTGTTTTTTATGGGTTTTTTCCCCTGTAATTTATTTCTAATCTCATAGCATTGTGGTCGGAAAAGATGCTTGATATGATTTCAATTTTTTAAAAATTTACTGAGGCTTGATTTGTGATCCAAGATGTGATCTATCCTGCAGAATGTTCCGTGTGCACTTGAGAAGAAAGTGTAATCTGCTGTCTTCAGATGGAATATTCTATAAATATCAATTAAATCTATCTGGTCTATTATGTCATTTAAAGCTTGTGTTTCCTTAGTAATTTCCTGTCTGGATGATCTGTCCATTGGTGTAAGTGAGGTGTTAAAGTCCCCCACTATTATTGTGTTACTGTCAATTTCCTCTTTTATAGCTGTTAGCATCTGCCTTATGTATTGAGGTGCTCCTATGTTGGGTGCACATATATTTGTAATTGTTATATCTTCTTCTTGGATTGATCCCTTGATCATTATGTAGTGTCCTTCCTTGTCTCTTGCAACATTCTTTATCTTAAAGTCTATTATATCTGATATGAGAATTGCTGCTCCAGCTTTCTTTTGATTCCCATTTGCATGGAATCTCTTTTTCCATCCTCTCACTTTCAGTCTGTATGTGTCCCTAGGTCTGAAGTGGGTCTCTTGTAGACAGCATATATATGAGTCTTGTTTTTGTATCCATTCAGTGAGCCTGTGTCTTCTGGTTGGAGCATTTAATCCACTCACATTTAAGGTAATTATTGATATATATGTTCCTGTGACCATTTTTAAAATTGTTTTGGGTTTGTTTTTGTAGGTCCTTTTCTTCTCTTGTGTTTCCCACTTAGAGACGTTCCTTTAGCATTTGTGGTAGAGCTGGTTTGGTGGTGCTGAATTCTCTTAGCTTTTGCTTGTCTGTAAAGCTTTTGATTTCTCTGTCAAATCTGAATGAGATCCTTGCTGGGTAGGATAATCTTGGCTTTAGGTTCTTCCCTTTCATCACTTTAAATATATCGTGCCACTCCCTTCTGGCTGGTAGAGTTTCTGCCAAGAAATCAGCCATTAACCTTATGGGAGTTCCCTTGTATGTTATTTGTCATTTTTCCCTTGTTGCTTTTAAAATTTTTTCTTTGTCCTTAATTTTTGTCAGTTTGATTACTATGTATCTCGGCATGTTTCTCCTTGGGTTTATCCTGCCTGGGACTCTCTGTGCTTCCTGGACTTGGATGGCTATTTCCTTTCCCATATTAGGGAAGTTTTCGGCTATAATCTCTTCAAATATTTTCTCAGGTCCTTTCTCTCTCTCTTCTCCTTCTGGGACCCCTATAATGTGAATGTTGGTGTGTTTAATGTTTCCCCAGAGGTCTCTTAGGCTGTCTTCATTTCTTTTCATTCTTTTTTCTTTATTCTGTTCTGCAGCAGGGAATTCCACCATTTTGTCTTCCAGGTCACTTATCCATTCTTCTGCCTCAGTTATTCTGCCATTGATTCCTTCTAGTGTATTTTTCATTTCAGTTATTGTATTATTCATCTCTGTTTGTTTGTTCTTTAATTCTTCTAGATGTTTGTTCTTTTTTTTTTTTTTTTTTGCAGTACGCAGGCCTCTCACTGTTGTGGCCTCTCCTGTTGCAGAGCACAGGCTCCAGATGCGCAGGCTCAGCAGCCATGGCTCACAGGCCCAGCCGCTCCGCGGCATGTGGGATCCTCCTGGACCGGGGCACGAACCCGTGTCCCCTGCATCGGCAGGCAGACTCTCAACCACTACGCCACCAGGGAAGCCCTAGGTGTTTGTTCTTTAATTCTAGGTCTTTGTTAAACATTTCTTGCGTCTCCTTGATCTTTGCCTCCATTCTTTTTCCAAGGTCCTGGATCATCTTCACTATCATTATTCTGAATTCTTTTTCTGGAAGGATGCCTATCTCCACTTCATTTAGTGTTTTTTTCTGGGGTTTTATCTTGTTCCTTCATCTGGTACATAGTCCTCTGCCTTTTCATTTTGTCTGCCTTGTCATTTTGTGAATGTGGTTTTCATTCCACAGGCTGCAGGATTATAGTTCTTCTTGCTTCTGCTGTCTGCCCTCTGTCGGGTAAGAGGCTTATGCATGCTTCCTGATGGGAGGGACTGGTGGTGGGTAGAGCTGGGTGTTGATTTGGTGGGCAGAGCTCAGTAAAACTTTAATCTGCTTGTCTCCTGATGGGTGGGGCTGAGTTCCCTCCACGTTGGTTGTTTGGCCTGAGGTGACCCAGCACTGGAGGTTACTGGCTCTTTGGTGGGGCTAATGGCGGACTCTGGGAGGGCTCATGCCAAGGAGTACTTCCCAGAACTTCTGCTGCCAGTGTCCTTGTCCCTGTGGTGAGCCACAGCCACCCCCCACCTCTTCAGGAGACCCTCCAACACTAGCAGGTAGGTCTGGTTCAGTCTCCTATGGGGCCATTGCTACTTCCCCCTGCGTCCTAATGGGCACACTACTTTGTGTGTGCCCTCCAAGAGTGGAGTCTCTGTTTCCCCCAGTCCTGTCAAAGTCCTGCAATCAAATCCCTCTAGCCTTCAAAGTCTGATTCTCTGGGAATTCCTCCTCCCGTTGCTGGACCCCCAGGTTGGGAAGCCTGACGTGGGGCTCAGAACCTTCACTCCAGTGGGTGGACTTCTGTGGTGTAAGTGTTCTCCAGTTTGTGAGTCACACACCCAGTGGTTATGGGATTTGATTTTACTGTGATTGCGCCCCTCTACCGTCTCACCGTGGCTTCTCCTTTGCCTTTGGATGTGGTGTATCTTTTTTGGTGAGTTCCAATGTCTTCCTGTCGATGATTGTTCAGCAGTTAGTTGTCCCACGAGTGTATTTCTACTGCCAGTCCTGTAGTGCCTAGAAGCCCAAAGGTGCAGTACTGGTTTTAAGGGAAAGACAGAAGTCTCTTTCCCTTTATCTTTAACTTCTCGGGGCCAACTTGATGGAGATCTAAATTTGATCTAAACCAAGAGTAACCAAGTAGAAAGATAATTACTTTTGGTGTAGTTCTAATATATGCTGGAGGTTAGTTTTGGTTTTATGATTTCAGGAAGTTGATAAAAGAGACGTGTCCATTTTTCTTTCTTTTTTTTTAACCATTTTTTAAACACTGAAGTATAGTTAACTTACAATGCTGTATTGTTGTTGTTAGTACAACACACACACATACATATATACTCTTTTTCATATTCTTTTCCAGTATACGTTTTTACAAGATACTGAATACAGGTCCCTGTGCTACACAGTAGGTCCTTGTTTATCTATTTTGTATACAGTAGTGTGTATCTGTTTAATCCCAAACTCCTAATTTATCCCTCCCCCCGACCATCCCCTTTGGTAACCATAAGTTTGTTTTTTATGTCTGTGAGTCTGTTTCTGTTTTGTATCATTGTTTTAGATCCTGCATATAAGCAATATCATATGGTATTTGTCTTTCTCTGTCTGACTTACTTCACTTAATATGATCATCTCCAGATCCAACCATGTTGCTGCAAATGGCAGCGATGTGTCCATTTTTAGATCTTTCTCCTTTAACTTTCCCCTTACGTTTTGGATATGGTCAATGGTATTGTATTTTGCCAGAGCAGATAAGTTCTGAATGTTCCCACTTCTTCAAGTCTTACGAGAGGCAGAGGTGGAAGAGCAGAACAGGGTTGACCACAGAATTCTAAAACAAGGGAACTCAAAGTAAAACCTTTCTCACTCTACTCATAATGTAATGAGAAATGGTAAATACCAGAAGTTTCTAAGAGAGAAAAGCCCCTCCAGCAACACTCTGACTATCCAGTGCTCACTCGGCCCACAGAACCATCTGGGAATTTAGCATCAGCCTTTTCATAAACGCACTCAGAGTAACATAAACTTTACCAACATGGTTCAACTTTCTACAAGGTGAAAACCATTTTTGGGACTTTTTCATAAATAACACTAAGGTTCAAAATGAATCGGTGTGTCAGTCCTTCAGAGTTTTCTGTCTCTGCTTCTCCTACTTGACTGAACAATGGATGCTTGCTCATTCTCAGTCTGTGTTTTGCTCTACAGCAAATGAGACAAAAGGAAGAAAAAAGCCCAAATCTGGGATATTAATATAATGTTTTCACTGGTTTCATCCTCTTCCACAAGGATAAGGAGATTGGGAAAAAGAAACACACTTCTCTTCAGCAGTTCTACTTAGGCAATGGACATATATTATAATTTTATTTCTATTGTCACTGAGCAATGGTTTCTCTTCAGCTTTATTGGTCTGTGAATGGCCTGTGATAGGCATTTTGAGGAGACAGCTGACTAGGACATAGTTCTTATCCTTAAGGAGCTCCAAGTAATCAGGAGATGGTGGAAGATAAAACATGTTCACCGATAATCACCCCAGAAGACAGAATACTAGGTGGCACCGAGTATTGTAGAGGGAGAGATTTCAGAGAGAAACCCAATCACCGCACTCAAAAATTAAACAGGAGCTCAGCTTTGCAGAATTTTTTTAATTTTTATTTTGTGTGTGTGTGTTTGTTTGTTTGTTTGTTTTGGACGTGCTATGTGGCATGCGGGATCTTAGTTCCCTGACTGGGGATTGAACCCGGGCCCCCAGCAGTGGAAGCATGGAGTCCTAACCACTGGACCTCCAGGGAATTCCCAGAACTTCTTTTTTTAAATTAAAACTTTAATCTTACCCCAATGATTAGGAAGCATGGGTTCTGGAGTCATCAAAGCTGCCACCGCTGAGTGTAAGTTGTGTAACATTTGAGCTAATCTACAAAGTCCCTAAGCCTCCATTTCCCATCTATCAAGAGAGATGCTGAACTTGAGACGAAGTGGTGAGTCATATGCACGTCATTTCATTCTTTTCTGCATCCCCTCTGAAACCACAGGGAAAAGACTGAAAACAAAACCAAAAGGGATCAATCCAGGAAGAAGAGAAGAGCAGGAGGAGACAGCAGCAGGAGCAGCTGGAGGCTGGAAAGGAGCTGGATGTGGAGGATGGAGGAGAGACCGCGAAACCAGCACCTGGAAAAGCAGGAACCCCAGGTTCCTCCTGCAGAACCCCGGGCACTCAGTAACTGGAGGTACCAGGCATGGGTACAACTGGGGCGAAAGTAGAAGGATGGGCAGAAGCTCTGAGCAGTGGTCCTAAATCCTCTCCCCCATCTGTCTCCATGGCAACTCGCCATGCCTGCAGGGATGTGAACCAGGGCATAAGCAGGCACAGGGCATTGCTGACACCCCGGCCTGCTTCTCCTCTTCCTTCTGAAACCCCAGGGACTCTAGGTCTACTTCCCTCCCTCCCCCTCAACCCCAAATAGGGGATTGAAATATCTTCTATGAGAATATCTTCCATTTAAGAAGGGAGACTTAAAGACACCAACAGTCAGCCCATCAGGAGCCCATTCCTCCCCATCCCAGCCTGATCTCCACAAGGATGTCTAAAGTGAACATCCCCACCTTCTGCCTACAGCCTCAATCAGCTTTTTAGTTCCCCACTTTTAAAGAAAATTAGACAACCCTCCCCCACAAATACCAGACTTCTGAGGAAGGCCCCTCCCGTGAAATAAAGAGAGCCAACCAACCAACAAACACAGAAAAAACAGCTCAGAGGAAACAATATACAGGAGGAAGAAACCTACATAACCAGGGGAAACATTATTAATATCCTCAGAAAGATGAGATATTGCATTCATGAAAAGCAGAGCATGGCATAAAAAGGAGCATTCAGAGAACAAAAACCTCTCTTGGGAATTAAAAACATGATCCCAAACTTAACAAAAGGGTTGGAGGATAAAGGCCATAATCTCCCAAAAAGTAGAGAAAAGACAGAGATGGAAATGGGGGAAGACAGATGAGAAAGTGAGAGCACCAGTCCAGGAGGTGAGACTCATCCAAATGATGATGTCCCAGAGGGACGGAGGTGAGGAGACCCGGCAGAGGCAATTATCCACAAATGAATTCCAGAACAGTTCTCAGAAATGAAGGCTGTGAATTTCCAGGCTCCCAACAGAATGCGTGAATGCAGACCCACATCAAGGCAGGCCACTGGGAAATTCCAGAACACACTGGGATAAAGAGGACAGCCCACCAGACCCTACTAGCTCTCAGAGGGGGGACACATGCCCCATGCAAAACATCAAATATCAGAATGCTTTTGGATTTCTCACCTTTACAAAGCTTCAACACCTTTACAACGGGGAAGGAAAGTGACTCCCACTCGTAACTCAATATCCCAGTAGACCACCCATCAGATGGGAAGGTAGAAAAGCTCCTGTTTATTCTTTTAGTGTGGTAACTGTGTCTCATTCTGAGACTCTGGATTCTCTCCCTCCCGTAATACTTGGTACTTATCTTGTCTTGGGGGTAATGATGGACGAACTTTTTTAAAAAAATAAATTTATTTATTTATTTTTGGCTGCATTGGGTGTTTGTTGCTGCACGCGGGCTTTCTCTAGCTGCGGCGAGCGGGGGCTACTCTTCGTTGTGGTGCGCGGGCTTCTCATTGCGGTGGCTTCTCTTGTTGAGGAGCATGGATTCTAGGCACGTGGGCTTCAGTAGCTGTGGCACACAGGCTCTAGAGCACAGGTTCAGTAGCTGTGGCTCATGGGCTTAGGTGCCTCGCGGCATGTGGGATCTTCCCAGACTAGGGACTGAACCTGTGTCCCCTGCATTGGCAGGCAGATTCTTTTTTTTTTTTTTTTTTTAATTTAAGAGAAGCTTTTTATTGACTAAAAGGTACTGATGTGGATTTAATATAACACTACACTTCTGGAAATGTCTTACATGAGGGTTATACAAACATTCACTGGTAAAGTTAGATGTACCCCCCTTTTTTTTTTTTTTGCAGTACGGGGTCCTCTTACTGTTGTGGCCTCTCCCGTTGCGGAGCACAGGGTCTAGACTCACAGGCTCAGCGGCCATGGCTCACGGGCCCAGCCACTCCGCGGCATGTGGGTTCTTCCCAGACTGGGGCACGAACCCGTGTCCCCTGCATCGGCAGGCGGACTCTCAACCACTGCGCCACCAGGGAAGCCCCCCCATTTTTTTTAACATCTTTATTGTAGCATAATTGCTTTACAGTGTTATTTTAGTTTCTGCTGTATAACAAAGTGAATCAGCCATATGCATACATATATCCCCATATCCCCTCCCTCTTACATGTCCCTCCCACCCTCGTTATCCCACCCCTGTGGGTGGTCACAGAGCACTGGGCTGATCTCCCTGTGCTATGCGGCTGCTTCCCCCTAGCTATCTACTTTACATTTGGTGGTGTATATATGTCAATGCTACTCTCTCACTTCATCCCAGCCTGCCCTTCCCCCTCTGTGTCCTCAAGTCCATTCTCTACGTCTGCGTCTTTATTCCTGTCCTGCCCTTATGTTCATCAGAACCATGTTTTTTTTAGATTCCATATATATGTGTTAGCATACGGTATTTGATTCTAATGGGTCTGTAGTAGTACCATATCACCTCTGTGAAAGCTGCAGAACGCTGGTATGGGGATTGTAGGTTTAATTGGCATTGCCCTGATGACTAATGATGTCGAACATTTTCCTCATGCTTATTGGCTATCCACATATCTTCTTTGCTGAAGTGTCAGGTCAAATCTCTTGCCCATTTAAAAACTAGGTTATTTTCTTATTTGTGAATTTCCAAAGTTTTTTTTTTTTCTGTATTCTGGTTACAAGCCCTTTAACAGGTTTATGCTTTACAAAGATTTCTTTGCAGTCTGTAATCTGTGTTTTCATTTTCCCAAAACTGTCTTTTGAAGAGCAAAAGTTTTCATTTTGATGAAGTCCAATTCATCAATTTATTTCTTTTGTGGATTGTCTTATTGGTGTCATATCTATGAAATCTTTGCCTAACCCAAGGTCGTAAAGATTTTTTTCCCTGTGTTTTCTTCTAGAAGTTTTATAGTTTTAGATTTTACATTTAGATCTATGATCTATTTTGAGTTAATTTTTGTATATGGTATGAGGAATGGATCAAAGTTCATTTGGGGCATATGGATAACCAATTGTGCTAGCACCATTTGTTGAGAAGATTGTTCTTGCTCCACTGAACTGCCTCTGTACCTTTGTAAAAAACAGTGATTTCTGTTAGTAGCAAGTATGAAATTTTATCAAATGCTTCTTCTGTATCTATTGAAATGATTATATAGTATTTATTTTTCTTTCTGTTAATTTGGTGAATTACACTAATTTTTGACTTTTAAACTATCCTTATATTCTTGGGCTGAACCCATTTGGCTATGATATGACATTCTTTTTATACATCATTGATTCAATGTCTTAAACTGTAAATTAGAATTTTTGCATCTATGTCCAAAAGGGATATTGGCCTTTAGTTTTCTTTACTTGTAATGTCTTTGCCTAGTATTGGTATCAGATTAATGCTAGCCTCCTGGAATGAACTGCAAAATACTCCCACCCCTTCAATTTTTTGGAAGATTTTGCCTACAATGGAATTGTTTATTCTTCAGATATTTGGTAGAACCTACCAGTGAAGCCATCTAAGCCTGAGGTTTCTTTGTGGAAAGGATTTTAAAATTCTATTTATTTAATAGACGTAGGGCTAGATAGATGATCTATTTCTTCTTGAGTTCAGTTTTGGAAATATGTGTATTTCAAGTAATTTGTCTTTTTTATCTGAGTTGTCAAACTTATTGACATAAAGTTCATAATATTTTGTTATCTTTATAATAGCTGTAGAATCTGTAGTGATGTCACCTCTCTCAATGCAGATATTAGTAATTTGTATCTTTTCTTCTTTTTCTGAATAAGCCAGGCTAGAGGTTTATCAACATTATTTATCTTCTCAAAGAACCAGCTTTGTGTTTCATTGATCTTCTCTGCTGTGTTTGGTTTTCTATTCAACGATTTCACCCTGATCTTCATTATTTCCTTTTTTCTGCTTACAGTGGCTTTAATTTGTTCTTCTTTTTCTTAAGGTCATTGATTTGAGCCCTTTCTTCTTTTCTAATATAGGTGTTTAGTGTTATAAATTTTCATCTAAGTACTGCTATAGCAGATTCCACAAATTTCAATATGTTGTTTTTATTTTCATTCAGTTCAAAGTACTTTCTAATTTCTTCTTTGATTTAGTTTTTGACACATGGCTTATTTAGAAGCATGTAATTTAGTTTCCAAATATTTGGTGATTTTTCACTCCTGTTTATATTAGTGATTTCTAATTTAATTCCATTATGTCAGAGAACCTACTTTATGTGACTTGAATCTTTTAAAGTTTATTGAAATTTGTTTTATGGCCCAGAATACAATGTACCTTGGTAAACGTCTGTATGCACTTGAAAATAATGTATATTCTGCTGTTGTTGGGTAGATTGTTCTACATATTGTTCTATATGTCAATTAGATCAAATTGGTTGATAATGTTCAAATCTTCCATATCCTTGTTGATATTCTCCGTATTTGTTTAATAAATTACCTCTGACTACAATTTTGTATTTGTCTGTTTCTCCTTGCAGTTCTATCAGTTTTTGCTTCATGTATTTTATTATTTTTTTAAATTTATTATTTACTTATTTATTTGGCTGCATTGGGTCTAAGTTGCTGCTTGCAGGCTCTCTCTAGTTGTGGACAGTGGGGGCTACTCTTCGTTGCGGTGCGCGGGCTTCTCATTGCGGTGGCTTCTCTTGTTGCGGAGCACAGGCTCTAGGCACACGGGCTTCAGTAGTTGTGGTGCCTGGGCTCAGCAGTTGTAGCATGTGGGCCCTAGAGTGCAGGCTCAGTAGTTGTGGCGCATGGACTTAGATGCTCCACGGCGTGTGGGATCTTCCTGAACCAGGGCTAGAACCCGTGTCCCCTGCATTGGCAGGCGGATTCTGAACCACTGCGGCACCAGGGAGGTCCCACTTCATGTATTTTAAAGCTCTGTTATTAGATGCATAAACTTTTAGAATTGTTAAATCTTCCCAACGAATTGACCCCATTATTTCTTCAAATATTTTTTCTGTCCCCCACTTTTTTCCCCAGGGTCTCCAATTATACATATATTAGGCTGCTGTTGTTCAACAGTCCACTGATGCTTTTTTTATTTTTTATTTTATTTTATTTTATTTTTTGCGGTATGTGGGCCTCTCACCGCTGCGGCCCCTCCTGCCACAGAGCACAGGCTCCGGACGCGGAGGCTCGGCGGCCATGGCTCACGGGCCTAGCCACTCCGCGGCATGTGGGATCCTCCCGGACCGGGGCACGAACCCGCAGCCCCTGCATCGGCAGGCGGACTCCCAATCACTGTGCCACCAGGGAAGCCCTCTTTTTATTTTTTAAAAATTGTTTATTCTGTGTGTGTCATTATATATATATATATATATATATGTATAAAATCAGTCTGGGTAGGTTTCAATTCATTGATATTTCCCCCCTCATTATGGATCCTCTTTTCCTGCTTCTTTGCATGTCTAGTAATCCTTGATTAGATGTCAGACATTGTAATTTTTTACCTTGTTCAGTGCTGAGTAGTTTTGTATTCCTATAAATATTCTTGAGCTTTCTTCTGGGATGTAGTTAAATTACTTGGACAATTACTTGGAAAAGATCCTTTTGTATCTTATTTTTGAGATCTGTCAGGCAGGACCACAGCAGTATGTAATCTAGTGCAATTATTCCCCCCTACTGAGGCAAGATGTTTCCGAATAATCTATCCAATTCCTCTTAAAGTATGGGGTTTTCCAGACTGGCAGGTGGAAAACAGGCACTGTTCCTGGTCCCATTTGAGTGCCAGGCACTATTCCTGGCCCAGTTTGAGTGCTGGCCACTGTTCCTTCTAATCCTCTCAGATGGTTCTTTTCCTGGCCTCAAGTAGTTTTACTCACATGCCTGCACCAAGCAGTACTTAGCAGACCTCCAGAGTTCTCTCCTCTAGTACTCTGCCCTGGGAACACTAGATTCTTTGGTCTCTCCAGAGTCTCAGCTCCATCTCCTCAACTTAGAGAACCTTCCAGGCTCTGCCCAGGTTCTCCCTCCCTGCACCACGGCCTGGAAACTCACTTAAGTCACATCTCTCACCTTGTTTGTTTTCACCTCACAACCATCAGTGTCATTCATTGCCTGATGTCCAGTGTCTTGAAAAACATTGTTTCATACATTTGCCTGGATTTCTCGTTGTCTCTGGCAGGAGAATAAATCAGTTCCATTCCATCTTGGGCTACGGAACCAATCATTTTTACACACATAGGGTAAGTTGGTTACAAGGTCACAACCACTATCTCTCAATCTCTTTAGGTCTATGTCCCATTCTGATAAATGGAAATACCTCTGATTCTCCTTTAATATTGTTTAAAATTTTAAAGTAAATGATTTTTAAAGACTATACTTTAAAAATTCACCCCCTCCTCTGAGAGTCTGCTAAGCCTCCTTGGGCATATGAGATGCTGATACATCTTTTTGGTTATAAACCTGAGATCCTGCTACAAATTCTTGGTAATATATCCCAAAATCTAATTACCTCTTGGGGTCTATACCCGAGACTCTGCAATACCTACCTTTAAAGGTATAACACTTTCCTATTCATACAGAGATAAAAAGTTGCAGAACAGAAAATAACAATTGTCTTGTTGGAGGCTTATAGGAACATTGTGACTAGATCTACAGAGAGCCGCAAGAAAAATGGATTCTGGCACCAAAAAGTCTGCAACAACCTGCCACTTTTAGTATAAAAGAAGCCTGAATTCTAACTCAGGGAAGATGGCTCTTTGGGTAACTAGTCCACCATCTTCTCAGTCTGCTGGCTTTCCAAATAAAGTCACTATTCCTTGCCCCAACAACTCATCTCTCAATTACTGGCCTGTCATTTGGTGAGTAGTATGAGCTTGGACTTGGTAACAGTACTAAGATCTACTCAGTAAGCATGACAGTATGGTATTGGCAAAGGAACCAACACATAGACCAATGATTAGACCACAAAACCCTGAAATAGGCCCATACAAATATGCCCAACCAATTTTTGACAATTAAAAAGCAATTCAAGGGAGGAAAGACAGCCTTTTCAACAAATGGTGCTGGTACGATTGGATATCCATAATTAAAAAAAAAAAAGAACCTCCATCTAAGTCTCACATCTTACACAAGAATTACCTCCTAATGGATCATGGACTTACATGTAGAATATAAAACCAAAAAACTTATAGAAAAACTAGGAGAAAAGCGTCAGGATCTACAGCTAAGTAAAAAGTTCTTAGGCTTGACACCAGAAGCACAATCCCTAAAAGGAAAAGTTGATAAACTGGACCTCATCAAAATTAAAAATGTTTGGTTTATAAAGAACCTTATGATGAGGTTGAAAAGACAAGTATACTTTGGGTGAAAATATCTGTAAATCACATATCCGACAAAGGACAAGTATCTTGAATACATAAAGAAATTTCAAAACGGAACAATGAAAAGCCAAAATTTCAATTAGAAAATGAGCAAAAGACATGAAGAGATATTTAACTGAAGAGAATATGCAGACAGTAAAATAAGCACATAAAAAGATCTTCCACATCATTATCCACTAGGGATTTGCAGATGAAAACCATAATGAGATATCACTGCACACCTATCAGAATGGCTAAAATAAAAAAGAGCAACAACACCAAATGCTGGTGAGGATGTGGACAGATAGGATCACTCAGACATTGCTGGTGGGAATGTAAAACAGTACAACTACTGTGGAAAACAGTTGGTCAGTTTCTTATAAAACTAAACATACAACTACCATATGACCCAGCAATGGTGCTCTTGGGCATTTATGCCAGTGAAATGAAAACTTATGTTCACACAAAAACCTGAACACATACCAACAGCACAAGTGACAAAGGAAAAAAACAAATTGGACACTGAAATTTTAAAATTTGTGCTATAAACACTATCATCAAGAAAGTAAAAAGACAACTCACAAAATGGGAGAAAATATTTGAAAATCATATATCTGATACAAGACTTGTATCCAGAAGATATAAAGTGCTCTTACAACTCAACAATAGAATGACAAATACCCAATTAAAAAATGCGTGAAGGATTTAAACAGACATTTCTCCAAAGAAGATATACAAATGGCCAACAGGTGTATGAAAAGATGCTCAGTGTCATTAGTCAGGGAAATTCAAATCAAAACCACAATGAGATACCACTTCACATCCACTAGAATGGCTACAATCAAAAAGACAGACAATAACAAGTGTTGGTGAAGATGTGGAGAAACTGGAACCCTCACATATTGCTATTGAGATTGTAAAATGATGTAGCCATTTGGAAAACATTTTGTCAGTTTCTCAAAAAAGTTAAACATAGAGTTACTATATGACACAGTAATTCTACTTCTAGAGAAATGAAAACATACATCTACACAAAAACATGTACATGTTCATAGCAGCATTATTCATCACAGCCAAAAAGTGGAAATTACATGTCCACCAATTGATTAATGGATAAAGAAAATGTACTATATCTATACAATATTCTTGGTAACAAAAAGAAATGAAGTATTGATTTGTGATACAACATGGATAACCCTTGAAAACATTATGCTAAGTGAAAGAAGCCAGTCACAAAAGACCATGTATTGTATAAATCCATTTATACAAAATGTCCAGGACAGGCAAATTGTAGAGACAGAAAGTAGATTACTGGTTGCTTAGGGCTGGGGTGGGGTGTGCAGGGAATGAGGAATGATTGTTAGTGGGTATGTGGTTTCTTCTAGGGGTGATGAAAATGTTCTAAAATTAGATCGTGGCAATGATTGCACAACACTGTAAGTATAATGGAAACCATGGAATTGTATACTTTAAACCATTGTTTAAATACACCAGTTACACATCAGTGTATGGTATGTAAACTACATCTCAATGGAGCTATTTAAAACCTGTACAGCAGGGCTTCCCTGGTGGCGCAGTGGTTGAGAGTCCGCCTGCCGATGCAGGGGATACGGGTTCGTGCCCCGGTCTGGGAAGATCCCACATGCCGCGGAGCGGCTGGGCCCGTGAGCCATGGCCGCTGGGCCTGCGCGTCCGGAGCCTGTGCTCTGCAGCGGGAGTGGCCACAACAGTGAGAGGCCCGCGTACTGCAAAAAAAAAAAAAAAAAAAAAAAAAAAAAACCTGTACAGCAGCTTTATTCATAACTCATAACTGGAAAGAACCCATATGTCCTCTGATGGTGAATGGTTTCACAAATTTGGTACATTCATTCCACAGAATACTGCTCAGCAAAAAAAAGGAATGAACTATTAATATACCCAACAACCTGTATGAATCTGAGGGGAATTATGCTAAACAAAAAAGTCAATCCCAAAAAGTTACATGCCATAGGATTCATGATATAACACTCTTGAAATGACAAAATGATAGAAATGGAGAACAGACTGCAGGGTAAGGAAGGGGTCAGGGTTTGAGGGATCAGTGTGGCTCTAAAGGGCAAGCAGAGGTGGTGAAAATGCTCACTTGACAGTATCATGTCGATATCCTGGCTGTGATATTGCACTACTATTTTGCAAGATGTTACCACCGGGGAAGCGGCGTAAAGAGTACTGGGGATCTCTCTGTATTATTTCTTACAACTGCATGTGAATCTACAATTATATCAAATTTAAAGATTTTTTAATTTTAAAAAAGTACTAAAAGGGAGCTAAATTAGGAGTGATGTCTTCAGAACAGGTGAGCTGTAGCTCAACATTTTCTGATCTGCAGCTTTCAGACGCCGAACATGGTAATACATGCAGCTAAGATACAGAAGTTACAAACTGTCTTTCTGGTTTGTTCGTTCGCTTTTTTTTCCACTTGGAAGTAATTTCACTTACAGAACAATTGCACGTGTGCGCAAAACAGAACAAAGAACACTGTGACCCCTGTACCCTTTATCATATTCACTGATGATTAACATTCTACCCACTTGCTCTGTCTTTATACTTAAGTAGCCATACAGCGTGTGTGTGTGTGTATATTTGAAGCATGACCCTATCTCCCTCAATACTGAAGTATGTATTTTCTATGAATAAGGATATTCTCTTACACACTACAGTACACTTATCAATTTCAGTACCTTTAACAGAGATATAATACTTTATGATTCAAAGTCAAATTTTGTCAGTTGACCCAATAATGTCCTTGATATTATTCCCTCCAGGACAGGATCTAGCGTAGGGTCAGATACGGCATTTTGCCATCATTTCTCTTTTGATCTGAAACACTTCCACAGCTTTTCTTTGTCTTTTCATGACAGCGACTTTTTAAAGGCATACCATTTTCACTCCTCCTGTTTTTAAATAGAATGTAGACACCGCTTTAATTCCTACTCGTAGTAGCTTGTCTTTAGGTAGGTATCTGCAGAGAAGAGTCAGCACTTCCTACGAGCCTCTAACTTGAGGTGTCCTAGGTCCTCTCCTGGAGTTGGGTGCTTCAGTAGGCTCCTAGCCTCTCTAGCAACTTTCACACCCTCAGTTTTGTCCGTTTGCCAGCTGGAAATGTTTGCAAGCCTTTCCTATTTGGAACTAGAGGTTCCCAGAGCTACATAGCTTCAATTCCTATTCGCCATGACGAATAAAAGAAAACTAAAAACATAATTATTCTGTAAATTTCCAAATAAGAAGAGAGCAAAAAGAACAGAAATGAAATAATCGACTTAACGCCGATTTTCAGCAGCTCCATGATTCCAACGCGAATGTTGCTAACAATAGCCGATTGTAGAACAATGGCTTTTCTAAAGAAACAAGGATGAATGCAACTTAAAGTGACAAGGGAACAGAAGCAATCTGTTTAAGGAAAAAAGATGAATTTACTGCTATAAAGTCAAGCTGTGCATAAAAATAAGAGAACCAGGAAACCTACTAAGGGTTTATTCATAAGACCCAGTGCCGGGGATTTTAGCGAGGAGACGGTCATGTTTCTGCGGTAACTGATTATGTATAGCCACTGGGGCAAATTCGGGAGGGGTTGAGGTGCCTGTCAAAGCACCAGTGCTTGACATGCAGAAGGCTCTGTGCGGCCACCCTGACGGCAAGAGGGCATGTCTGATAGCACAAGGAGATCAACTCAATGCTTTGTGACGACCTAGAGGGGTGGGATAGGGAGGGTGGGAGGGAGGCTCAAGAGGGAGAGGATAGGGGGTATATGTATATATATAGCTGATTCACTTTGTTGTACAGCAGAAACTAACACAACATTGTAAAGCATTTATACTTCAATAAAGATGTGGGAAAAAAAAAAAAAAAAGAGGGCACGTCTGAGGCCGGGACCAGCTGTCGACATGCCTTTACCCAACATGCCCTGATGTGACCTTGGTCTTTTAAGTCTGCAGCAAGTTACAGCTTAGGCCCTTCTGGACAATCTGGTTTGTTTCTTGTTTGTTTTGAAAGATTGTTTTCTTCCTAATTACTTGCATCCATTCTGTCTCTGCCCAGCCCACAGCATCACTCCCCCACCCCCCAGCCCCACCTGGACTTCTGCAACAGCCTCCTAACTGGCCCCCTAGCCAGCCAACTCCTCTCTCCAAGGGTCTCACGCATTGCTGCCAGTTGCATCCTGAAGTCCAGCCCTGATCACCCCACCCCTGCTTTAGGCATCCGTCTGAGGAGCACCAGTTCCATACCTGGATTTGCAGGAAAGGAAACAGACCAAGGATCATCATCATCCAAGGTCACATGGCTACTCAACTGTCAGTTTTCCTGCCCCGTGCGCGGTGCAGTGTCCTCCCGCCATACCACCTTGCTGCCCAAGCTGCACACTGCCAGCCCTCGGTGAGGCCCACCAGCCTCACAACTCGCCTGCAGCTTCTGTCCCTGGCCTCTAACGACAGCCAGAGGGGGCTGGAGCAGCTGAATTGCAGTGCACCGGGCCCCCACTCAGAAGCCTCCTCCCCAGGGGCCGCTTTCACAGCGGGCACAGCCAGGACCCTTACAATGTCCCCAAGGCCCTCCACGGTGACCTGCTGCCACCTTCCCACTGGGACTGCATGTCCTCCTCCTCCCGGGACATTCTTGCAGTCACACTTGCTTGTGCTCCCCCCGCGAGCCTGGCTCCAGCTGCCTGCTGCACCAGGACGCTCCCCCCTCCTGAAGTCTGCTGAGACTCTCACCTTCCAGTCCTTTCTCAGACGTCACTTTCTCAGTGAGGCCTCTTGGCCATTCTTGCAGCGCCTTGGCCCTCCCTGGACGCATGCCCCCCACCCCCCCGCCTCTGCCTGTAGCATCTTCCAACACACCAAGCCGAGCACGGACTCTGCCACTGGGCTGACCATCTGTCTCTACCCGCCAGAGAGCCAGCTCTACAAGAAAAGGGATTTTGTGGGTTTTTTGCTCGCTTATGTATCCCCAAATGCTTAGAATGATGCCTGGCACAGAGAAGGAGCTTAATAAACATTTGATGACGTTTTATCCTGAATGGATCAAACTTCTCTTCATTCCACTTTGCAAACCCTGTGTTCTGGCCAAAATAAACTACTCAGCATCTGCCAGACTCGCCTCCTGCTTTCCAGCCTCTGTACTTTATCTGATTCCTTTGCCTGGAATGCTTCCCATTCCCACACGTTAGGGGAAGCTCAAATACAATTCCTCCCAAAAGCTTTCTGGATTCACCCAAGTGGAAGGACCCCATCCCTCACATCACAGGTACTGACTGATGTCTAACTATCCACCTGATCTGTAACTCCTTAAGGCAGAATTCACACCTGCTACCGTCCTTGCCATACAAGGCAGGTGTTCAATAAATATAGACTGATTCAATCTAACATCGGTGCTACACTCTGGACATTGGTCCTGTTCCTACAAAAAACCTTCATATCATTTTAAGCAACGAACCAAAGAAAGGAGTCTACACAGAAGACACCAGCAGGGTTCAAAGGCAAAGGCTGGGCGTGGCACAAATGCTCTTCTTTAGAGTTAGGGACTCATGCAACTTCAAGTGACAAGAATGCTGAGGGAACAGAAATGATCTGTTTAAGGAAAAAAAAATGGCGAAGTTTCTGAAGCTTATCCTAAGCCATTCTGGCGGGGGGGGCATGTAGGGGCTTCAGGGTTGTATAACCTGTGTCTGTGACCCATTCCCAGAGTCCACACCGTTCAGCTGAGCATAGTCGAGATGCCCACGTGGACTTGGTGGCAGAGGTCAGTGTCCCTTGTTTGGCACATTAGGCCTTTCCAGAGAGAACTGACCCCTTCCCAAGACTGAGTTGTCCCTTCCGGGAACACGGTACAGCCATCTGTTTATTTGGGCTGCATTTAACGTCAACAGTGTGATCAGTTTTCTCAGTAGAGGTCTTGCATACCTTTTTTAGGTTTATTCTTAGGTATAAGAGACATACATTTTAATTTAATTTAATTCTTAATGAACAGATTTTATTATTTAGAGTAGTTTTATTTTTTCCAATTTTTAAATGAAGTATAGTTGATTTATAATATGTTAATTTCTGCTGCACAGCAAAGTGATTCAGTTATACGTATATAGAGAGTCTTTTTTTTTAATATTCTTTTCCATTATGGTTTATCATAAGATATTGAATATAGTTCTCTGTGCTGTGCAGTAGGACCTTGTTGTTTATGCATCCTATACATAAAAGCTTACATCTGCTGACCCCAACCTCCCACTCCATCCTTCCCTCTACCCCCTGCCCCTTGGCAACCACCAGTCTGTACTATTTAGAGTAGTTATAGGTTTACACAAAAACTGAGCAGAAAGTGCAAAGACTTCCCATGTACCTTCACAGTTTTCCTATTAGTAGCATCTTGGTACAATCATTACCACTGATGAGCCAATATCAATATATTATTAACTAAAATCCATAGTTTACATCAGGGTTCACTCTTGGTATTGTACTTTCTATAGATTTGGACAAATGTATAAGGATATGTACCTCTATTACAGTATCATACAGAATGACTTCACTGCCCTAAAAGTCCTCTGTGCTCTGTTTAATCATCCTTTCCTCCCCCCAACCCCCAGCAACCACTGATCTTTTTACTGTCGCCATAGTTTTGCCTTTTCCAGAATGTCACAGAGTTGAAATCATACAGTCTGTAGCCTTTTCAGTTTGCGTCCTTCAGGTATATGATACTTTTGGCAATAACATCAGTGATATCACTTGCCAAAATGTTTTTCAAAGAGGCGGTACCACTTTACATTCCCATTATCAGTGTTGGTGAGTTCCTGCTACACTACATCCTCGGCCTTGACGCTTGGTCAGTCTTCTTAATTTAGCCATTTTGGCTGGTGTTTAATATCTCTCTACTACTAACAGCAATATCTGCTACTAATAATTTGCATTTTCCTAATGACTAATGATGCTAATCATCTTTTCATGTGCTTACTCGCCATCCAACACTTTTTGTTGAAGTGTTTGTTCAAATCATTTGCCCACTTTTGCTTTGATTCTTAATTGGGTTGTTGTCTTCTTATTGAATTGTGAGAGTTCTTTATATATTCCTGATAATAGTCCTTTGTCAGATATATGCTTTACAAATATTTTCTCCAAGTCTGTGGCTTGCCTTTTGTTTTCTTAAATGGTTTTTGATGAGCAAAGGTTTATAATTTTGATGAAGTCTAATTTATTAAATTTTTCTTTTGTAGTTCATGTTTTTTGACTCATATAGGACATCTTTGCCAAATCCCAAATCACTAAGATTTATTCTATGTTTCTTCTAGAAGTTTTATAGTTTTAACTCTTACAATCAGGTCTATGACCCATTTCAAGTTCTTCTTCTTATTTTTTAATATGATGTGAGATGAGGGCTGAGGTTTGTTCTTTTGCATATGGCTATCCAATGGTTCCAGCACTATTTGTTGAAAAATTATCTTTTCCCACTGAAACGACTTCTCACTCTGTTCAAAATCAGTTGACCATATAGTTGGGTCTATTTCTCAACTTGCTACTCTGTGCCATTCATCTATTTATCTGTTTTCATATCAATATTATATTGTCAATTACTGTGGCTCTATAATAATTCTTGAAATCCGGTAGTTCAAGTCCTCCATCTGTGTTCTTCTTTTTCAAAGTTGTTTTAGCCACTCTAGGTCCATTGCATTTCCACATAATTTTAGAATCAGTTTGTCAGATTCTACAAATAGACATGCTAAGATTCAATTTTGATCACTCAAATCTGTAGATCATTTTGGGAAGAACTGCCATCTTAACAATACTGAGCATGCTGCAACTTGTCATTTATTTAGGTCTTTCAAAATTTCTCTCAGCCATGTTTGGTAGATTTCACTGTCCAGGTCTCGTGCATTTTATCCAGAAGCATTTCATATTTGTTGATGCTTGATTACTTTTTAAATGTTAAACTAATCTTTTATTCCTGGAATAAACTCGACTGTCAGCACATTGAAAATGTCTTTCCACTGTCTTCTGGCTTCCATCGTTTTGGTTGAGAATTTCTCTCTGACTGGCTGCTCCTTTGAAAGTAATGTTTGGTTTTGTTTTTTGTTTTTAACCTCTAGCTTCTTTTAAGATTATCGCTTTGTCTTTGTTTTTTCAGCAGTTTTACTATAGGGTGTGTAGGTATGGATTTTTTTGGTTTTTAACTCTGCTTGTAGTTCTATAGGAGTCTTAAATCTGTAACTTAATGTCTTTCATCAGTATTGGAAAAACTTCAGCCACTATCTTTTCAAATATTGTTTCTGTCCCATTTCTCTTTCTTGTCCTCCTAGGATTTCAATTATATGTATGGTAGAATTCATCACTATATTCTCTATATTTGTAGTCCATCCTTTTGTCTCTTTGTGCTTCACTTTAGATATTATTTCTGATGTGTTTTATTACTCACCAATTCTCACATCAGTCGTGATGTTGTATCTACTCTGCTATTATATCTTTCTACAGAGGACATAATTTCAGGGCTTTTTTTTTCAGTTTTATGATTCCTACTTTTTTTCAAATCAATGTCCTTTCTAAAAATACAATTTCTAGCATTCTACCAAAATTCCCAATCTTACCTTTCATCTTCCTGAATATAATAAGCAAGTTTATTTTAAAGTTTATGTCTTTTAAGTCTAATATTTAGAGTCATGTAGGTCTATTTCTATCATTTATTATTTTTGCTGGTTCATGACTTGTCTCATACGCTTGGTTTTGTTTGTGCCATTACTGTAAAAAACAGGCTTGGTTTGCATGGTAATGCAAGACCATAAAAAACATCATGCAAGCAGAAATTATGCAAAGTGACTTTACTAATCAACGGTAAAAATAACAAGTGCACCATGACCTTTAAAGTTATTGTCAAAACATTAAAATATCTCTTATCAGTTGTAAATGCAGAGGGAAATATAAGATACAGTAAAACTAACATTTATTTAGTAGATTGTAATGTAAGACGTTAGCATCACTACAAATTAAAATCACTGAGAATTAAAATGTTTTATTTTGTTGTAAAAAACTTACCAAGAGTAGTTTGGACCATGCCTGCTGCCTTCTTACTGTATAACTTGCAATTCGGAGCAAACTTCTCTTCTATGCCTCACCAAATTGTCAAACTCCTTTCTAAGTTTGGGTGGGCCTCCAACATTTTATGCTTTGCACTTTCAATGTCATGAAATGTCTTACAGAGTACTTTAATGTGATTTTTGTTGGGGCTGGGCTCACTTCCTGTGTGACATCTCCAATCATATTCCTCAAGTATTTTTTTTAATATCTTTTATTTTATTCTATTCTATTCTATTTATTTATTTGTTTGCACCGGGTCTTAGTTGCAGCCGGCAGGCTCCTTAGTTGAGGCACGTGGGCTCTTTAGTTGCGGCACGTGGGCTCCTTAGTTGTGGCTCGCTGGCTCCTTAGTCGCGGCATGCAAACTCTTAGTTGTGGCATGCTTGTGGGATCCAGTTCCCCGACCAGGTATGGAACCCAGGCCCCCTGCATTGAGAGTGTGGAGTCTTACCCACTGGGCCACCAGAGCAATCCCTCAAGTATGTCGATAAGTCACTTTTACTACATTCCTCTGGCTGCCCTTCTGGAGTCTCTTGAACTGGCAGCAGTGCCCACGTTCCCACAGTCACTATTTCTTCTAGAACTCCATTGGTGTTTGACTCTAGTTTTACTTCCAGCATTATCATTTTCCACTTATTTGCTGCACTTTCATCTTTGTTGGCCAATTCCTCTCACTTATCCTTTTTTAATAAAGTGTCACGTGGGTTTTTCACTGGGAGACAAGGAGGCAACACCAGGACACACTTTGCTGTCTGTGGGTGAACTGACTGACAGATGCACAAGGACCAATCACAGAAGGACTCTGAAAGGAGTGACAGGATTGGTCACTGATCCTATGCACATCGGTTATCTATGTACTGATTTGTGGACTGGGGAGCTGGCAGCTGAGACTGTGTTTTCACAGCTACTCAGTGCTTAATCCCTGATAACTGAAATAGGAGCCCTGGTGTAGGGAGACTGGTGTTATTTAATTAACTGTGGTAATGGAATTTGTGCATAATGGAAATGTGCAAAGTGAGGACTGCCTGTATTTGAAAAACTGTTGATAGAAACAGCAGCTGAGGATGATGCTTTGTTCTCCAGAGAGGATATTCGTTTGCTTCTGCCAGGCATCAGAGGTCCTAGTAGTCTGGAAGCACCTTAATCCAACCTCAAGGACTGAGATTACTTAGAACAGGCCTTTAGTCCTGGAGCAACGGATTGACTTCCAGGTCACCTGTGTTCCTAGGGGGCAGCTTTTTTGGGCCCCAACCCAGAGTTTGGGATGTTTACCAGGGTCTTCCCTTCTTGGAGCCTTTATAGCTCAACTTTTGACTCCTAGCCCCATGGAAGTATGTAAGTTCTTAAGTGCTTCTTCCATAAATTAGCCAACAGTCCAGGGACAAAATGACCCCAAATATCAAGTTTCCACCTTCTCCAGATCTCAGCCTGGCAACTGCTCACCACCTCATGAGCTTGCCAATGCCTTGGCATATGTTTAAAGATTCTGTCCACCTTTTCTGAGTTGACTTCCAAACCGCTAAGCCATCATTATCAATGGAGCCTCCAGCTTAACATTTTAAAACCACTGAATACTTATCAGCTCCACAGTTTGAAATGGCTATTTTTCTCTTTATTTTTCACTTCCAGAGTTACAAAGAAGTATTTCTGTACTCTTCAATAAAATCCATAGACTGGAATATAGAAAAATGATTATAGTTCCTTAAGGTTTTCCTCATATTCAGGCAGTATTACTCAAATAATAATAACTTTCTAATAATATGCTAATACAATTGTAGAACAGAAAAACTGTTATCTTTTCAACAAGCAGAAGGGCATAGATCATTAAGCAGAGCGGAAAGCTTTGTTCACTCAACAGATATTTTTAGGTGCCTCCTGTGTTAGCCAATTTGGTTACAGCAGTAAAGAAAACAGACAAAAACAGACAAATTCCCCTGCCCTCATGGGGCTGCTATTCTAGGGGAAACAGATGAGAAACAGATGAGTAAAGCTTATACTGTGTGAGATGGAGATAGGGTCGGGGAAAGGCTGCCATTATAACTAAGGGGAAGGCCTCCCTACGTGGGGAAAGAGCACACTTACAGTTCCCTTCCCTCCTGTAGCAGGGACACGGAGCTGGGAGAGTCCCACGGGGCCCCACCACCTCCTGCCTCTCTAGCCCCTCCAGTCACTTGTGTTTTCCCCTTGACACCAGCCAGATGGAGGGAAAGAAAGGGGCTACCAGGCTCTGCACTCACGGTGCTGTGATTCATACATGTCTGTCCCCTAAGCCTTCCACCGCCCTGTGTGAGGTCCACAGGACCAGCCCTACCTAAGCTGCCTAACGCACCAGGCACCTCTGATCATGACTCCTCATCTTTGATGCTATAGATTCGTCCCTAACTGACAGAGCTAGGCTCTGAACGGGTCACACACCTTTGAATATGAACAGAACATGTTTAGTGGGGTCTCAAGTCTCCAAAACTCCTTGAATGGGTGTCAGTTGCCTGTAGACTGTGAGTTCCATGAGGGCGTGACCATGGAATGGTGCCAGTTAATGGCCCCAAAGATGTCCATGCTCCAATCCTGGAGCCTATGTCTATGTCACCATGCATGGCAGAAGGGGCTCTGCAGATATGACCGAGGGTACCATCATGGGTTCACTTGTGTCCCCCAAAAAGGTATGTCCACATCCTAACCTCCAGTACTTCAGAACGTGACCTTACTGGAAATAGGGCTCTTTGTGGATATAGTTATGATGAGGTTATACCGGAGTGGAGTGGATCCTTAATCCAATATGACTGGTGTCCTTATAAAAAGTGGAAATTTGGAGCTTCCCTGGTGGTGCAGTGGTTGAGAGTCCGCCTGCTGATGCAGGGGACGCGGGTTCGTGCCCCGGTCCGGGAAGATCCCACATGCCGCGGAGTGGCTGGGCCCGTGAGCCATGGCTGCTGAGCCTACGCGTCCGGAGCCTGTGCTCCACAACGGGAGAGGCCACAACAGTGAGAGGCTCGTGTACCGCAAAAACAACAACAACAACAACAACAAAAAAGAAAGTGGAAATTTGGACACACACACACACACAGTGAGAATGCCATGTGATGACAGGTGGAGATTGGAGTGATGCTTCCACAAGCCAAAGAATGCAAAGGGTTGATGGGCACCACCAGAACTAAAGAGGAGGCAAGGAAGGTGTCTACCCAGAGTCTCAGAGAGAGGGCGGCCCTGCCGACACCTTGAGTTCAGACTTCTGGCCCCTAGGACTGCACAAGAATAAATTTCTGTTCTTTAAAGCCACCCAGATCGTGCTCTGTGACAGCAGCCACAGGGGACTGACACAGGTGCAGGCCTGAGAGGGGAGAGTGTTCTGGATTATCCAGGTGGGCCCAATCGAATCGCTTGACCCCTTAAAAGCAGAGAATTTTCTCCGGCGGAAAGGAGGCAGAAGGGGAGGTCCTAGAGATTCAGAGCATGAGAAGGACTTGAGCCATATTGCAGGTTTTGACAACCAAGGGGCCACACGCCAAAAAACGTGGGCACCTCTGGCTGACGACCAGCAAGAAAATGGGCCATAGATGTTTTTCAAAATGCACAGAATTGTCCATCCAAAAAGGATGGATTTTACTGCATGTACATTATACCTCAGTAAACTTGACTTTTAGAAGACCTCAAACCCATCTCCACTGCCTGGTTTTTAGGAAGCCTGATACAAAGAGGCGAGTCTGCTGTTAAAAGGCAACCCAGCGCATCGTCACATCCACGGCGCAGGGCAGCCAGAGGGATTTCTCTGGCACCTCCAAAGGCCAGCCTTGCTCCCACCTGACGTACCTGGGCTCTTAACCTCCTGGGCAGGATAGAGCTGCCTCTCTCCCCACCTTCCCAGCCACAAAGCAAGAAGCCAGAAGCCCTGGAGGCACAGACTTCACCCGTCTATTATCCTAGGAAAGGGGCTTGCGTGTGTCTAAGGACTAATTCGCCTCATTCATGACTATGAAACCAAACGATGACAAGCTAATGGCACACTCGATCCCTCGTGTTCCTGCTCCTTTCAGGAAGCGATTATCATGCTTCTGTGATGAAGACAGAATCACTGCTCAGAGGGCTTATCTGCTTTTCATGCCGGAACTATCAGCGACAAAGAGAAGGCAGACACCGCAACTAAATGTGTGGTGTTCTCTGAAAATAGGTCATTAGATGAGAGTTAATATGCATCTAAGATTTAAATCCTGCTGACCTAAGTGGTTCAAAAGGATTTCACTTGACACGTAATGATACGTGAAATAAGAAGATAATCAACGGGAGAACTAAGGTGGGTTCTACAATTGCTTGGATCATTTTTATTCACTCTTTTCCTTTCTCCCAACTTAGTTCCTTTAGCTGAAAGGAAATTTTAAGGACAAACATTTCTTGAGCCGCACGTGCAGATCACTGTTAGAACACCACTGCTCCCCTGGCCGCCGAGAGGCTCAGGGAAGGGCAGCCTCACCTCTCAGGCCTTCTAGGCTGGTTCTCACCACGCAGCACCGTGTTGCTTGGGTACCTGCCTCTCCTCTGAACCTAGGAGTCCTGCTTGTCATGTAATGCAGTGCTTCCTGATGGCAGGGAATGGTGCCTGCTGTTTTCCACTGCTGTCCCCAGCTCTTGGAACACTGCCTGGCACATAGCAGGAGCTCAGGAAAGGTGTGTTGAATAAATGAATGAGCTCTGGAATGAATGACTAAAGTGCTCAATAAATAGTTGCTGAGGTGAAGGCAGAATATGTCCAGTCAGAGAGATTCAAATGCTACAGGGTGGACTTCCCTGGTGGCACAGTGGTTAAGAATCTACCTGCCAGTGCAGGGGACATGGGTTCGAGCCCTGGTCTGGGAAGATCCCACATGCTGTGGAGCTGCTAAGCCCGTGCACCACAACTACTGAGCCTGCGCTCTAGAGCCCACGAGCCACAACTACTGAGCCCACGTGCCACAACTACTGAAGCCCGCGCGCCTAGAGCCCATGCTCCACAACAAGAGAAGCTACCGCAGTGAGTAGCCCCCGTTCACCACAACTAGAGAAAGCCCGCGCAGCAATGAAGACACAACACAGCCAAAAATAAATAAATAAACTTATTTTTTAAAAAAATGCTACAGGGTGTCTGAGTGACAAAATTCCTGCCTCTCATTCAGTGGGGAATCAAGGAAGGCTTCATGAATGAGGTGGCATTTGATTAAGCCTGGAAGGAATCTCAAACGTAGTGTAGCCTGACCGGAGCTGCATGTTCACCCAGCCGGTCCTGCAGCACCTGCTGGCAGTACATCCTGGGCGGTGGAGAGCGGGGCAGCTGTGGTTTCCTGCCCCCTGGGGTCTGTGACTCATCGGGGAGAGCGACTTTCACCAAGGAGCCATGCAGATGAACATGTAATGGGCAAACTTACAGGAAAAGCACCAGGCGTTGCATCTGAGAGACCTGACCGGGCAGGCAGTTCTGGAAGGTTTCCCTAAGAAAGTTTTCAGCTGAGATCTCCAGGGTAGGGGGTAGAGGTAAGGGGGTGAGGTGGGGATGAGGGGCAGGGTGAGGGAATGTCCCAGGCACAAACGAGGATCTGGCCATGGAGGAAGAACATCGGCCCCTGAGAGTCAGGGCCCTGCCCTCCCAGTCACCATGGGAGCTGAAAAATGAGGAAGGATGAGTCCATGTTATGGCTGGACAGTAAACAACAAGCAAGGAAACAATGAAAGCGTTAACAGCAAGGTCCTACTGTATAGCACAGGGAGCTATGTTCAGTATCCTGGGATAAATCATAATGGAGAAGAACAGGAAAAAGAATATATATATAAAACAATCACTTTGCTGTACAGCAGAAATTGACACAACATTGTAAATCAATTGTACTTGAATAAACTTAAAAAAAAGTTTTTTAAAGTGGCCTTGGGAATTCCCTGGCGGTCCAGTGGTTAGGACTCCACATTTTCACTGCCGAGGGCCCGGGTTGGATCCCTGGTTGGGGAACTAAGATCCCACAAGCTGTGCGGCATGGCCAAAAAACATAAAAAATGAAAAAGTAAAAAGCCTTCTCACTCTGCACCAGGCAACAGTCTCCCACGCACAGCATTAGTACTTGCCCCATTTGTAGACAAGGAAACTGAGGTGCGCGCGGATGAGTGGTCCGTCTGTGGCCGAGAGCTGCTAAGTGGGTCAGGACCCTGCACCTGTCCTGCCCTCACTGCCCTCCTGGAGACCACTTACCGGACGGGGAGGAAGACCAGGGTCAGGGAGGGAAAACTCGGGGGGGCTCAGAACCGGACAGTCTGAGTGTGAGTCTCCGGGAGGGTCGGGTGATGTCAGGAAGGCTGGTGGACGTGGGGCCCGAGGTCATGACAGCAATGACAAAGTACAACTTTGGTGAACTTCCATTGCCCTGGTTCAATGTAACTTCACATCTACAAATACGAAGACGGCAGCTGGATGGAGGTGTTAATACCTTCGGTTGGAATTTCATCTTTTCATCTCTTAAAAGTCATTCCTTTTCTAAATTTTATTTACGAGCTCTTGTCTTTCAGAGGTCTCATTCTCAAAGAGACCGTACCAGATCTGATATCAGAATTGGGCATGAATCTTTCTGAAACACTTTCTAGAAAATGATTTATCTGGCGAAGAAAGCCTGCATTTGAATTCATTCGTTCCAGAGTTACTGAGCCCGTCCAAGGTTTTGTGTCCTTCCATCAGTCTGTGAATCAGCCATGGATTTATCTGCTTTCCTGGCTATTGTTTTTCCTTCTAGAATCTTCTTTCTCTTAAGACTTGTGCCCCTCTTAGTATTAAAGATTATTGGCTGCCCTTGAATGTGGTTAGATACTCAGTCTCACTTAGACTTCTGACCTAGACACTAAAAGCTAACTCTGTTAGACTCATCTAAGTGGAGACAAGGCAGCAGGAAAACAGTCGATAATTTTTGGTTTCCAGAGTGAAAGACCCTATTTTCTCTTCTTATAATGATAACCTGCTAGATACTCTTCTTTTAAAATTTATTTTATTGAAGTACTGATTGACAACATTGTGTCCTGCTAGGTTCCGATATTCACACACGAAGCTGGGACTTGGAAAGAATTACTCCGCTCTTCACTGAACGCTTCCCACCTTTAACCCTTCCTCCCGTTGCCAGTCGCTGTCACCCTCGGCCAGGATGGGAACCCTCCCCTTTCTTTCTTTTTTTTTTTTTAAACATCTTTATTGGAGTATAATTGCTTTACAGTGGTGTTAGTGTGTTAGTTTCTGCTTTATAACAAAGTGAATCAGTTATACATATACATATGTTCCCATATCTCTTCCCTCTTGCGTCTCCCTTCCACCCTCCCTATCCCACCCCTCTAGGTGGTCACAAAGCACCGAGCTGATCTCCCTGTGCTGTGCGGCTGCTTTCCACTAGCTATCTATTTACGTTTGGTAGTGTATATATGTCCATGCCACTCTCTCACTTTTTCACAGCTTACCCTTCCCCCTCCCCATATCCTCAAGTCCATTCTCTAGTAGGTCTGTGTCAGAATCCAACAGCACATTAAAAGGATCATACACCATGATTAAGTGGGGTTTATTCCAGGAATGCAAGGATTCTTCAATATACGCAAATCAATCAACGTGATACACCATATTAACAAATTGAAGGAGAAAAACCATATGGTCATCTCAATAGATGCAGAGAAAGCTTTCGACAAAATTCAACACCCATTTATGATAGAAACCCTGCAGAAAGTATGCATAGAGGGAACTTTCCTCAATATAATAAAGGCCATATATGACAAACCCACAGCCAACATCGTCCTCAATGGTGCAAAACTGAAACCATTTCCACTAAGATCAGGAACAAGACAAGGTTGCCCACTCTCACCACTCTTATTCAACATAGTTTTGTAAGTTTTAGCCACAGCAATCAGAGAAGAAAAGGAAATAAAAGGAATCCAAATTGGAAAAGAAGAAGTAAAGCTGTCACTGTTTGCAGATGACATGATACTATACATAGAGAATCCTAAAGATGCTACCAGAAAACTACTAGAGCTAATCAATGAATTTGGTAAAGTAGCAGGATACAAAATTAATGCACAGAAATCTCTGGCATTCCTATACACTAATGATAAAAAGTCTGAAAGTGAAATAAAGGGAACCCTCCCCTTTCGGTTCAACACACCAGTGCTGGATCGGGACTTCCTGCCCCTGTGCTGGCGGGCGGTTACAATCTTTGGTGTCCAGGCTGCTCGGGTGGAGGGTGGGTCGCACTACCACCACCACTAAAGATCCATCAATCTAGATTCATCCTCCCTCTCCCCCTCCCGAGTGCGGGCAAGCACCCTGATCTTTCCTCCCTCCCCAGGTCCAGAACCTTCTGTCTCTGGCTCAGACACCAACATTTCCACCCTCACAATCTTCTGTCATCTTGTCCCACACATCCTTTTAACCCTGTTTGTGCTGGTCTTTTCTCTCAAGCAACATCAGCCCTCACTGCATGTCAATATTCTCAAGCCTTTCTCTTCACGACTCTTCTTTCTCAAAGTCTTCTCTTCAGGATATCACTCCCCGTCCACCTCCCACCGTGAATATTTTTGCACAATTGAACTTTGTGGGTTTTTTTTTTTAACTACTCATCTATCTCAGGACCCCTCACTGAACGTAATGGATGAGGTTTATTTTTATGATTTGAGAACTACAGCAATGGAATGACTTCCTTTCTGGAAAGGGCTCTCGACAAGTGAGCTTTCCTAAGAAAGGCAAGAAGGAAGGTCATTTTCTGAACCTCCATGCACTCTGGACCGCTTGCTGTGAACCATCGGGAGGGCTCTGCAGAGATGGGGCAGGAGTCCCCTTGCCTAGAGCTGGTGACAGATTCTGCAGCGGGTTTCAAAGTGGGCAAAAAAGGTGATTGTAATACTCAAGCAAAATACTCCCTCCACGAACCCTAAAATCCAAGGATGTCGTAAACACATCAAATACTACCCTTTTGTTTGTGTTATAAATAACTTCCACACACCAAGAGATGCTTCTATTGAAAGCAAATTTCAAATTTCTCGGAACAATTTTCCTTTTACACATCAGTCCTGTTAATCCCATCCCCAACACACAGTTAGAAAACCAGAAATAAAGTGAGTGGACAGTGAATAAATAAGACACTAACCCACTTATCAAGCTGTCCCACAAAATGAGCCAAAATGAGACTACTGCCTAGAATTTATCAAATTTATTCATAATCCTAGACAGAGGGGAAAATACTCTTCATGCTGGCAGCCTAATAGATGTCAACTTGTGCAAGAAGGAACACTGCCTGAAAATGCTTCTAAAAATTCTGCTGGTAAAAAAAAAAAATCCCATTTAACAGCTAGGTAATAGAAGAAAACTTGATTTCAGATCAAGATTTGATTGTCACTTGATTCTGCAATCCTGTGTTTTACAAGCCGTATTGCTTCATCGTAAATATGCACTTAAATACACATGTCAGGCTAACAATTTCTTAGACTGTTTCAGAAAGGGAGGGAGGCAGCCACATGTCAGCTTCTAAATAACTGCATCTCTTTTACTAGAACTTGGCAATTTGTCACCCCAGTGTGGTTATCACATAACCACAGACTTATTCAGTTACAAATGGCTGCAGGGAGCTTGGTGCCTCAGTCACTCTTAAAAGTAGTCGGGTTGGGGGGGAAGGAACTACAGTATACTGTTTTTTTTGTTTTTTTTTTAAATACATGTTTGTTGAAGTATAATTGCTTTATAACATTTATTAGTTTCTGCTGTATAACAAAGTGAATCAGCTATATGTATACATATATCCCCATATCCTCCCCTCTTGAGCCTCCCTCCCACCCTCCCTATCCCACCCCTCTGGGGGACATAAAGCACCGAGCTGATCTCCCTGTGCTATGCCACAGCTTACCACTCGCTCTTTTACATTTGGTAGTGTATATATGTCAGTGCTACTCTCTCACTACATCCCTGTCTCACCTTCCCCCCTGTGTCCTTAAGTCCGTTCTCTACATCTGTGTCTTTATTCCAGCCCTGTCACTAGGTTCGTCAGTACCATTTTTCTAGATTCCATATATATGTGTTAGCGTACGGTATTTGTTTTTCTGTTTCTGACTTACTTCACTCTGTATGACAGACTCTAGGTCCAACCACCTCACTACAAATAACTCAATTTTGTTCCTTTTTATGGCTGAGTAATACTCAATTGTATATATGTGCCACATCTTCTTTTTTTTACATCTTTATTGGAGTATAATTGCTTTACAGCGTTGTGTTAGTTTCTGCTTTATAACAAAGTGAATCAGTTATACATATAGATATGTTCCCATATCTCTTCCCTCTTGCGTCTCCCTCCGTCCCACCCTACAGTATACTGTTTACTTAACTGTATTATCATTTCCAATCTTTCATGTGAAGCTTCATAAGCTTTGAGACAATTCATTCTGCCTTTGCTTTCCTAACTCTTACTATTCAGGTGATCCTTTTTCAAAGGTGTACTTGTGACCTCCGAGGTAAAAGTGTAAAAGCAAGCAGATCAGAACAGAAACAGCCACTCCTCTTTCTTTGCAAACCTCTTTAAATAGAGCAAAATAAAAGCAGTCAGATGGGAACTATATGAAATATCCTGTGATAAACCATGATGGAAAATAACATGAAAAAGAATATATACGCATATAACTGAGTCACTTTTCTGTACAGCAGAAATTAACACAACATTGTAAATCAACTAGACTTCAATAACATTTTTTAAAAATTAAAAAAAATTAAAAGCAGTCAGATGAGTGCTGCATCTGGAACACAGAAGACTTAAACCTCTCCAATGCTTTCACTAACTTCTCCTGTGCCTATCTTATCTCCACAACTGGAGGGCCAGCAGGACCCTTGCCCCGTTAAATAGAAACACTTCCCAACTCCCAAATATTTAAACACACCTCTTTCCTTCTGAGTCAGTTGTTTGGAATTAGAATCCATGATCTTGCAGAAAGAAAGAGCATTTTACTTAATTAGATGCTCAGGCCATCTCATAAAAAGTCTATTTTATGTTTAACATACCCCAAATCTAGTGATAATTATAAATAGAATAATTTGAACTGCAGCTGCCACCTTTATAACACCTATGCCATGGGACCACATGTGGGAGTCCAGCATGGCGTACAGGAACACACCAGTCTAGTGCTGATGGAAGGATGGGCTCTCGCCATCCACGGTTTGAGGGAAACTGCAAAATGCCAAGCGGAAACCCTCTTGCGGTGGGTAGGCCCCCTGCTGTACTTCTAAGTCCCCCCCAGCCAGCTCCCACCCATATCTGAGTACTGTAAAAAGAAAAAAAAATCGATAAATTCTTATTGAATTAAATTCTGTTCATCTCTTATTTGTTCAATGAACATTCAGAGTCCTCCCTCAGCATCCTCAGGGGACTGGTTCTAGGACCCCCTGGGGATACCAAAATTTGTAGAGGCTCAAGTCCTTTATATAAAAAGGTGTAGTGTTTGCACATAACCTATGCACAACCTTTGTGTACTTTAAATCATCTCTAGATTACTTATAATAACTAATGCAACATACATGCAATGTAAATAGTTGTGAATACAATGTAAATGCTATGTAAATACTTATGGCACGTGGTAAATTCAAGTTTTGTTTTCTGGAACTTTCTGGAATTTTTTTTCCCGAATATTTTCAATCCACGGTTGGTTGAACTGGTGGATACAGAACTTGGAGATGTGGAGGGCCTACTCAGTATATAGGAACAGCTGGGCAGAACTGATTAACACATACTCCGTTCTCATCAAGGTAGACTCAGCGGGGAAAGTGAGGTAGAGCAGCACCCAGGAGCAGCCCTGGTGGGGGAAGATTTCACCCAGCCTGCACCTCCGCAGACCTTCCAAGAATGAGGAACAGTTGTTTTCATGGTCTGGGGACACCGGAGTAAGGAAAAATGCAAAATATATCACCATCAAAACCTGAGGGCAGGGACTTCCCAGGTGGCGCAGTGATTAAGAACCTGCCTGCCAATGCAGGGGACATGGGTTCGAGCCCTGGTCCAGGAAGATCCCGCATGCCACAGAGCAACTAAGCCCGTGCGCCACAACTACTGAGCCTGCGCTCTAGAGCCTGCGTGCCACAACTACTGAGCCCGAGTGCCTAGAGCCCATGCTCCACAACAAGAGAAGCCACCACAATGAGAAGCCCGCGCACAGCAATGAAGAGTAGCCCCCGCTCGCCGCAACTAGAGAAAGCCCGTGCGCAGCAACAGAGACCCAATGCAGCCATAAATAAATAAATAAATAAATAAACAAACAAACCTGAGGGCATATCCATGTGCAGAGAAAACAAAAACCATTCAGGACAGTTTTGTTCTTACTGGTGTAGGACTCTCGATTACCTACTCAAAAATGAAAAGAAGAAGTATATATTCGGGGTGGGGGATATGCTTCTTTCCAAAAGCCTTTGAAAAATCATCAAACGGTCAGAGCAAAAGTAACACAGTTACCAGATCCGGCTCAGGGAGAGGCAGGCAGTACAAGGTGTGCTTCTTTAAGACACTGCCTGGGCTAAGTATGCCTTTTTACTTGTTACAAAGAATCTTCACATAAGCCACCACTTTTTTTTTTTTTTTTTTTTTTTGGCTGTGTTGGGTCTTCATTTCTGTGCTAGGGCTTTCTCTAGTTGCGGCAAGTGGGGGCCACTCTTCATCGCGGTGCGCGGGCCTCTCACTATCGCGGCCTCTCTTGTTGCAGAGCACAGGCTCCAGATGCGCAGGCTCAGTAGTTGTGGCTCACGGGCCTAGTTGCTCCGTGGCATGTGGGATCTTCCCAGACCAGGGCTCGAACCCATGTCCCCTGCATTGGCAGGCAGACTCCCAACCACTGCGCCACCAGGGAAGCCCAAGCCACCACTTTTGAGACTCCCAACCCTTCAAAGAGGTGCAAAGGAGAGGAACTCCGTTTTGTGATGAGAAAACAGCATTTAAAGAGGTGAACAGAGATCCCCAGGCCCGACAGGCCACCTCGTAGGGATGAGAATCAAACCTGGGGATGACCTAACACCTCTTCCACTATGTCGAGCTGCATCCCTGATGCAAACCAAAATTCTCAAGTACTTTTTCTGGTACTATATGCCGACCTCAGAACAAATGCAGCTCAACTACCAAAATAACTAATAATGGGTCTGACTTAGTAAGGAGTAATCGCTTCACCTTTTTTTTTTTTTTTTTTTTTTTTTGCGGCACGCGGGCTTCTCACTGTTGTGGCCTCTCCCGTTGCGGAGCACAGGCTCCGGACGCGCAGGCTCAGTGGCCATGGCTCATGGGCCCAGCCGCTCCGCGACATGTGGGATCTCCCCGGACCGGGGCACGAACTCGTGTCCCCCGCATCAGCAGGCGGACTCTCAACCACTGCACCACCAGGGAAGCCCCCGCTTCACCTTTTGAAATGCAAAAACCCTTCCACAATATTGCTACAACAAGATCCTAATTAAATACTCTAGAAGCAAAGAATGAACACACCTCCAAACAACAAGCAAACCAGACTAGGTGATGCCTGTTACCCACAGTACATATCACTGCATGCAAGTGACAGAAATACTTGGAAGAAGAAACAAGTTCTTTTAAATCAGGTCCACTGGGACATCTAGGGCTTTTCCTGTTTGGTTCTTACCTTAAACCTATCTTCACACCAAGTTGGAAATTAAAATCCTTTGCCTAATTTTCCCTAACCACATGGCCTTAGACATGAGCTAGCTGGTTCTATGTAACTACGAAGGCAGAAATAACAGACACAGCAAATGTCTATCCTACAAACAGAAACTATGGCTTTATTTGAAGTGTCTATGAAGCCTATACCAAGCCACCAAAACCAGAAATAAAAACAGAGGCCCTCAAATTCCCAAAAAGCCACATCCTCTAACTGCGATGCAACAAAATTAGTACAAACATTCACCCCAAACACTGGCCACTTGGAAGTTAAGACACTCATCCTATTTGCCATTAAGAATACATCCAGGGGTTTCCCTGGTGGCGCAGTGGTTAAGAATCCGCCTGCCAGTGCAGGGGACAGGGGTTTGAGACCTGGTCCTGGAAGATCCCACATGCCGCGGAGCGACTAAGCCCATGCGCCACAACTACTGAGCCTGCGCTCTAGAGCCCGCGAGCCACAACTACTGAGCCTGCATGCCACAACTACTGAAGCCCGCGTGCCTAGAGCCCGTGCTCCCAACAAGAGAAGCCACTGCAATGAGAAGCCAGTGCACCGCAATGAAGAGTAGCCCCCGCTCACCACAACTAGAGAAAAGTGCACGCGCGCGGCAACAAAGACCCAACGCAGCCATAAATAATTAATAAATAAAATAAATAAATTTTAAAAATAAATAAAAACTATTAAAAAAAGAATATATCCATTCACACACAGACTGAGAGAGGAAAGAGAGAAACGTGGCATGTTTAAAATCTGTTTACAGTAAGCAAAGAAACATTTTAATAAAAGTTTTTTAAAGAAGATTACTTAAAGAATCCTTATTATAAAAACACAGATGTCCATAGAACAACACACAACGAAAAGACCACTGGTTACCAATCCCTAAACCACGAGGTGCTGCGGCAAAAAGTCTCCCTTTCTGCGCCCCAGTTTCATCCACTTTCAGCTCCCTTCTTATATTCTGGCATTAATAGTCAGCTTCATGAGCAGATCCCCAGTTGCCTTGCTCAATACTGAGCAGGTGAAAACTCAGTAAACATTCACAGACTAAAAGAATTTTAAAATATACATATGTTAAAGGATTGGCTTAATAATTATTGTATCTAAACACAATGAAATATGATATAAACATTTAAAATGATAAAGTGCAAACACATTTATTCACATGGAAAGATTTTTCATAACCTAATGGTTAATAAAGCAGATTACAAAATAGTTTATATAGAAGAAAGATCTTTTTTTCTCTCCTCTCTTTCTCATTCTCCCGCATACACATACTATGTTTAAAAATCTGTGTACAGGGACTTCCCTGGTGGCGCAGTGGTTAAGAATCCACCTGCCAATGCAGGGGACACAGGTTTGAGACCTGGTCCCGGAAGATCCCACACGCCACGGAGCGACTAAGCCTGTGCGCCACAACTACTGAAGCCTGTGCACCTAGAGCCCGCGAGCCACAACTACTGAGCCCGTGTGCCACAACTACTGAAGCCCGTGCGCCTACAGCCCGTGCTCCGCAACAAGAGAAGCCACCTCAACGAGAAGCCCACGCACCGCAACGAAGAGTAGCCCCCGCTAGCCGCAACGAAGACCCAATGCAGCCCCCCGCAAAAAAAATCTGTGTACAAGCTGGACAAACATGAGCTAGTAACAAGAATTATTTTATGATTATGGAATAACTTTTACACATTCAAGGTGTGAGAAGAGGGAAAACATTTTTTCTATGGTCAATTAATTTTCTATTGCTTCAGAGTTGTATAGAAGTTTGTCAAGCTCACTGTCTGGTCCCTCACACACAGTGACCACTCAATCTATACCATAGGCCCACTTCTCCAGGGTATCACTGTCCTGGCTGATGGCAGTTCTAGACCTGGCCAACTAGCTCAGCAAGCCATCTGCTTGATATTCAAATTGGAATTAAAACAGCTAAGAGAAGGCATGGTGCTCTTTATTTGTCAGCATCTGTAACTTAAGTGTCTGTTAAGTGAAAACATTTCTCACAGTTTTATTACCTAGTTTTAAATTACGTGGAACCTGCCTGTCATAAAGAAAGGAAGTTCCTAGTAAAACTGACAGAATAAAGTTTTCAGAACTTAAAAGGGAATCTACCCACATTTATCTTACTTTCAAAGAAATGAAAATAGATCTAACCCGTTGCATCACAAGGTAATAATTAACCCCCAAATTGCTAGTCTGTAGGGCAATGGAAGTAAAGACTTAACTATTTCAGTCTGGAAAAATAAGTAAATCAAACCTTCTATTTACCTGTGATGACAACGTCGTGGTTCTGGACTTGTCTGGCCACAAACTGTTACTTCACAGCAGAGGCAGGGCCTTTCACAGCAGCCTTGGCAGTAAGAAGGTAAAGGACGAAATGATTACAACGATATGTCCTCTGGATTCTCCCCAACTCTCCACCACCTTGAAAGAGGAAAGTCACCGTGACCCTGCGTCTTCAACGGCTACGGTGTGGCAGGGTCGTCCCCAGGAAAACCCTGCACCCCCTCCCGGCCCCACGCACCCCTTCCCAAGCAGCCTTGGGGGAGGAGGGGCTCCCTGGTTTGGGGAAGGGTGGCTGGGATGGGGGTAGGCATGCAGCCCCGAACGTCCCAGAGCGCCCCGCGAAATCCAAGGCATTATACAACCATGGACTTTTCTTAGAAAGAACCTTGACATTCGGGGCACGGCTCCAGCCTTTAAACTTAAAAAGGTGAGGAAAGCACGGGCGCGCAGTTGTTCCCTGTTAGTCTGGGGAGGCCGTGCGGGCAGAACCGACCCTCCGGACTTCCGCCAACACCGCCCTGCGCGGCCGGGGACTCGGGGAGACCCGGGCGCGGACGACCCGCGCCAGACCCGCGGGCCCCGGGATCGGGAGGACGTCCCGCGGCGGAGACTGCCCTGGGCTCGCCCGGCCCGGCCCGTCTGCGTCGCCCGACTGCGCCAGGCGCAAAGTGGGGCAGTTCCTCAAAGGTGGACTAAGCCGCGTGTGAGTCTCTCCCGTTGGACCTCGGCCGCCAGGCGCACGAGGGTCAGTCTGCCGGGACCGCCGGCTACCTGGCCTAGGGGATCCCCGGCGTTCTCGGGAAACGCCCCCAGCCGGTGACGCCCAAGCTCGACCACGCAGAAAGAAGGGCGCGCCTGATGCCCCCGCCTGGTGGGCCTTCTCTCCGGGGGGACAACCTGAGGACCCAGTGTCTCTGAGGTCGCGGGCCTCGACCTCTGCCCAGGTCCCAGCCCCACCGACAGCTGTGAACGCCGAGGCTCCCGGCAGGCCACGGGAGCGTGGAGGGAGGCCGAGCAAGGGGCGGCCCCCTGGGCCCCGGGATCCCCCGCACGAGCCTGCGGCAAGCGCCCTCGCCCCGCGCCCCGGGCCCCGCGCATGCGCCGCCCGGCCCCTCCCAGTCCGCCGCCGCTCTGGGTCTAGAGGTGGGGGGAGCCCGGCCCTCGAGCCCCCGCGCGCGCCCGCCCGCCTCCTGGCACCTGGGGCCGCGGTCCTCCGCCTGCCGGTCCGCCGCCTGCCGGTCCGCGGGGTGAGCGCGCCGAGGGAGGCGGCGCCGGGCAGGGCGCTAGCTGCCGCCTCCGCCCCCGCCGCCCGCTGCCCCCGCCGTGGGGCCGTCGCGTCCCCGGCCCATGCCCAGCGCCGCCTCCCCGCAACCGTGCCAGCCGCGCCCCCGCGGCACGCGCCGCCCCTTCGTCCCCCGCCCCAGCCGGGCCGCTGGGGCGGCTCGCGCGGGTGGCCCGCCGGGAAGCCCCGCCCCGCGCGGGACACAGCCCCCGGACGGCGGCGCCCGATTGGATGCCCGCGGGGACGGGGGTGGGGCCGCCCTCGGGGGCTCCCACCGCCGGCCCCACTGCTGCAGCACCTGGGGGAAACTGAGGCCGGGGAGGCGGAGGGACCGCCAAGGTCACCGGGCGGGTGGGCACAGAGCCGCGATGGCACACCGCGTGCGGCTGGGGATCGGCGAGCGTCCTGCCCCGCGCATTGGGAAGGGCTGAAATCTAGGAGGGGCGGGCGCGAGGCTGCGGGAAGGGTGGAGGTTCCCGTCCGGGGCCCAGGCCACGCTGGCGAGGCCCCTCCTCCCTCCGGGAGCGCGGCTCTGCCAGTCTGTGCGATGAGCTGGTCTAGACCGGGCACCTAAGCGCGGATACCCTCAAGTCTGGGGAGAGCGCGGGGCTGGGGGCGGGCGGGGAAGGACCTTGTCCGGGGAAGCCCAGAATGCAAGAGAAGAAAGGGAACGCAAGCTGCGAGGACGCGTCAACAGGTGGCGGACTTGCCGCGGCGAGTGCGGCGGGCGGGGGACCCAGAAGAGTGAAGGGCAAAGGGGCCGGGCGCCGGGAGGAGCTGTCTACTCCGACCAACCGCCCAACCCCCCCAGCCCACCCTACCCCGGGCTGTCAGAGAGCCTGCCCCTCCCCCCATGCGGCAAGGGTGAGGGGCTGACTTTGTGCCCAGCCGAGGCGCTGGGCTTCTGCCAGCGCAGGGGGGAGGTCGCGGCCCGGCAGCCAATGGCGGAGAGCAAGAGCGAGAGCTGCAAAGCGGCTTTGTTTGCGCGGCGACGCCCGAGCTCCTCGCGCCGAATGCACAAAGCCCCCGGTGCCTGCGCATCAGGACGCCGCTCCTGCGGGAACGAAATGTGTGCTATGCCAGCCCCGCTCCCTGCCCTCCCGCTGCTCCGGCCACTGTTCTCTTTGTAGCGGCGAGTGCCCAGGAGGACCTACTCCGCGCCCGAAACAGCTCCAAACAAATCCCCGCACTACACCGAGACGCTGGAGACTCGGCCGTCCCGGACCCTTTCACATATGTGTTAAGCTCACCCTTGTTGATTGGCCCCATGCCTGTGATGAACTTTGCCCCACCCAGCAGACACTCACATAACCTTCCCACTAACACATTGACAAGCCCAACTCTTATTGCACATGCTATAGAGCAATGGACGATTTTTGTATTCTGTTTCAGAGTTTATGAAGTGATCCGTGTCCATTATATCCTGGATATCTCATAGGCTGGGCAGGCAACAGTATTATTTATTTATGCAGCTAGGGGCCCCTACCGAGCTCATGTCCTCATGAGGGCATCCGGTCTCAGAGATGTCACCTGACATACCCCAGATCCCATGCTGTCAAGAACCAAGAGTGCAAACAAGGGTTGTCGACTTCTTTTCCCAGATGCACCACGATGGTCTGCCATAAACCCAGTTAAATCCGGCACTTGGAAAGACCTGGTAAAAATTGTTTTGAACAAGGGCAAAGGAAGCTGCATAGGGGTCAACAGAGTACTGTGTACACCCCGCAGACATAAAGAAATGATGTTCTTGGGTTCTTGGGGCTCCCAAGGTTTTAGGGAGAGAAAACTTGTTTTTCACGCATGTGACAAAATCTATCACCTTTGAACAAATGCTCTCAGCCAGTCCCTTGCCTCCCCTTCCCCAGGAAGAAAGGAGAAGGATGCTCAGAACATTTTCTCATGGGAATATTCATGAAAGGGCTCCATACATGCTGCCCCCAGGGGACCATGTGTTCCTGTTTACCTTGAGCAGACTTCTGTTAGCCGTGAAAAACATGTCACACCCAGGAGGAACTGTCACAAAGGACATCCCCCTCCCTGCCCCCAGCTCCTGGAAGTCCCCCCCACCCGTCACTGCCTTCAGCACTGATGAAGCGTGGGCAGTACAACAACTTAGACAGCCTCCTGTGCAGGGACTGAGCGGAAACGTGTAACTTCAGGGACAAATCAGTGCTTTTCAATATGTATCTGAGCATCACCTGAGTTCCTCAGGTTTCTTGGTAAGTACTAGGGGCACTTGGGGGCCCATGCGTCTTAGTTCATAGCTTCCATTTATTTGGTGCTGATGCTGTTTTGGGTCCTGTTTCACATTTTCTAATCTTGAAGATGTTTGGAGAAATAATTATTCTTGTGCCCACATTACAATAGGGAGACTGAGGCACAGAGGCCCCCCGCCTCCTGTACCAGGTCACACTGGCCAGTTGCAGAGCCCAGGAATGGAAGCGGGTCTGTGCCGCTTACACCTGCCCTGCTGAGCCACTTCCGGATGTACCCAATCCCACTAGAGCAGCTGAGGCTCTCCCTTGGCCTCCAGGGGGAAATCAGGAAGCGGGACATTCAGAAGAGGAGAAGGGCATAGCAGGAGGAGGCTCCTGCCACTAGACACCAGGCAGCAGGTTAGACCCTGAATGTGCAAGCAGGTGACGTCAGCCATCTGTGTTCAGAAGCTGGCCTTGACCCCTGCAGGGGCGAAGTGTCTCCCCCAGGTCTTGGGTCCAGGCACCAGACAGAAGTCTGCCTGTTTGCCCTGCAGTTTAGGTAAGCCCTTTTCCAGGAACTGTCCAAAGACTCTGTGGGTCACTTGTTTGCCCTTTGCTGATGTGCAAAGCCTCCTGATGAGACGGAGTTTGTGCTTCTGGGGTGTCATTGGCCGGGGCAGTGGCCTCTGATCTCCTGGAAGCGTGCCCTCTGGTCAGGTGGTGGAACTCAGTGGGGACAGGGGACACAGACTAAGAAAGGGAGAGTGCACTGTTGGCAAGTCCAGAGCTGCTCTGTGGCCCACGGCTGGACCTCAGCAAGGACCAACCATGGGAGTGTGCATGGCTGCCATTCTAATATTGATGGTAAAACCTCAGGGGTCCAGGCAACAGAGTCTTGCCACACAGGTGAAGGCACAGAACTCACAATTGTCCCCAAAGCAGCTGGGTTCATCCTCATTTTGCAGAGGTAGAAACCAAGGGAATGACATCCTTTGGCCAAGGTCTCCAAGAGGGAGCAATAACCTGGCTCTCAGACTCCAAACCCACTCTACTGGGTAATCCCAGGGCGTGGCCGTCTGGTCCAGAAGTCTGCGCTCTCCTGGCCTGATAACCCGGCTGCCTCTGGTAGACCCGGGAGCATATTGTGAAGGGTCAGTCTGGGCCCCAGATCTCCGGGGGCGGGGCGGGGCGGGCAGCAGCAGCAAATGCACAGGCCTGTGGCAGGAGAAAGAGGCCACATGCAAGGGGAGAGTGGAAATGGTACAAGCCAGCAGGAGGTGGGCAGTGACCTGTAGCCTGGTAGGTTGTTTGTCTTGACTCCATCAGATCAGTAACAAATAACAAATAAATGATACATGTTAACCAAGTGTTATCGCTAAAGCAGAGCAGGTGGTGGTGGGTAAAGCTACGCACTCACTTGAGGTCCACAGGGTCTGGAACCTTCTTCAGGCCCAGCAACGGGTGCTGTCATAGACACCGGGCCCCTTTGATAACTAACCTGTCCCCAGCCAAAGTTTACAGACTGGCTTTGCTACAGGCCTCACCTGGGCGTGGGTCTCTGTCTCTGTCATTCTTAAGATGCCCAAGGCAGCTCACCGGCAGCAATGCTCCCCCACCTGCCACCATCCCTCCCTCCTCATCAGCACGGGCTATTCCAGCCCAGGTGGCTTAAGCTCCTTGGGACAGGCTGGGTCATTGATATCTTGGTTCAGAGCTTCAGAAGCTGGATGACCTGGAAGGTGAGAATCTCACCGTAAAGATGATATATAGATGAATTTGGTCAATAAAGGGCGCCCTGCTCTGCTGGAGGTGGAGTTTGCTATTATCTGACCCAGATGAGGGTCCCCAACTGTGAATTGCACTGTGGTGGGTGGGTGAGGTCGGGGGGGCAGTTATGTGCAGAGATAAGGCAGGTGTGTTGACCCACAAATGCATAAGAAATGCAGGTATCTGTGGGCATCACTGCCTCTGCCTGGGACACCCCCCCAATTCCTTCATGAAATTAGTAGACAGAACCTGGGATTTGAAGTCAAACAGACCTGGATTCAAATCCTTGCTCTACCTTTTACTTGCACTGTAACCTTAAGCAAACCACTTGACCTCCTGTCTGAACTTCCTCCTCAATAAAATGGGGCAGCGATGCTGAGCTCCCCAGGCCCTGGGGTGAGAATTAGGAAGGAGCGTGTAGGAAGTGCAGGGACAGGACCTGATAGGTGGGTCACATTTGAGACTTGGTGATCACCTGCTTGAGGGCTCTGCCAAGGGTCACCTCCTCCAGGAAGCCCGCTTGGCATCATCCCAGCCGCAAAGCTGCCCTCTTCCCTGTGTTGCCACCACCTCCCACATGGCTTTTGTCTGGTTCAGCACTGTTTTCACAGTGCCTATCTCCCTGCCTGCCTTGCCACTCAGAATAGCCGACACGATTGAATCCTTGAACCTCTCCGACATCAGGTGAGGTGCCTGTTTCTTGCTCCCTCTCGTGATGCTCAGATACATGCTGGTACCTGCACTTTACGGAAGAGTCCCGACAACCAGTCGAGGCAGCATGACCTCTGCCCCTGGCTGCCAGCTCCCTCCCCCAGGCCTTCATCCCTGGGTGCAGCACAGGCCTGGAACCCACACCACCAGGCCCCATAATGTGTGAGGGAGCGGCCAGCATGTCTGTCAGCATATCCAGGCCTTGGTTTTCACTAAAATGGAAGTGGACCGTGGTCCTCAGTCCCCCGAAGGGACAGGCCACACTTGACGAAATGTTCCCTGTCTGTGGCAAAATGGGCAAAAGAGCCAGGGACTTTGTGATGAGTTTTCTGTAAAGCTAGTCACCTTAAAGAAATACGCTCTTTCTTCCTGGGTGTGTCCTTGACACTTTTAGCTGTTGTTGAAAATGCGTTTTCATACTAAAAGTGTCTCGGGTGAGGTGCTGATAATAGCTTACAGGGATAGTGTGTCTTGACTTGACAGCCCCATGTTTGTCCCCAAAGCCGTGTAAAATGTTGTTTTGTGAGCCCAAAGTCCGGTGAACCCGCCCAGGTGACCTCTGTTTACCGATAAACACAAAGCAAGTTGCAAAGGCCTCCTGACATTTTTCCAGTCTTCTTGCCCAGCTCTCTCTTCCAGATTTACTTATGATATTTATTTTCACGTCAACTCCTCGGCTTGTGTTGAGACTTGCAGCTGGGAATATAAAATCCTACGGGAGGGCCTGATTTTGATCTTTGACAAAGTGAGGGAGCAGGGTGTGGGCAGCTGCCTCGGGAGCCTCCAGGGGTCAAACCCACTCGGAGCCCCAGCTCACACGCCATCGGGTACCCTCGGGGCAGGGGCCAGGCCTGGGGATGAGCGTTCCCTCTGCCTGGGAGCCTGAGGTGTACAGGGGAGGGCTTTCATCAGAGGCCGGAGGGAAGCTGAAATCTACATGCGGGAACACTCTAGAAGGTGCCAGTGGCATGGGGCAGAGGACACAGGACCAGCACCCTGGTAGGCAGGGTCCTTAGTGGCTGGTGGAAAAGACAGACTGGGGACTGTAGACCCATCAGTTCATTTCTCTAAGTTGAAATATTAGATGAAATCAACTTTCTGGGCAAGCATTACTGCTGAGTTTAATTTGAAAACAACCCCTCCCCTCAAAGGGATCTAGTGATTGCTAAGTAGATGCCAAGGACTGAGCTGGTGCTTTCCAAGCGTGACACCCATTTCACCATCCAGCGCCCCCAGCCCTGATTTCTGCCAGGAGAGCAAGGTGGGCTGTCCCCACTTTGTCCCGGACTCCCTGGCCTCCAGCTTAATATGAGGGAGAGTCCCTGAGTAGTTGCCTCCTACCTTGACTTCTGTCCTTACATGTCCCTTTCCTGTCAAGGTCAAGGCCCAGCCTTTCCAGACTGGCAAAGGCCCTCGGGGCAAAATCCGCTGCAGCGCTGTCGTGCCATTCCTGCACCTCGCCAGACTTGGCCTGGAGGTTCTCCACTGTCTTGGCCACTCTTAGAGGCTTTTAGCATAATTTTTAATTTAAATTTTTTTATCAAGATAAATACAATTAGGAAATGTCCTTTTGATCATTTTTTATCTTGTATAAGATCGTTACAATATTGATTTGTTAGACTTGTTTACATATTAAATTATAAACATTTAATTTACCATATATATTGCAAATCATGATTTCCATTTTAATTTTATCTTTTTTTTTTAATTGTATGCAAGGCTTTTTTTTTTTTGTATGGTGAATAACATGTATTTAAAAAAATTTTTTATTGGAGTATAGTTGCTTTACAATGTTGTGTTTCTTTCTGCTGTATAGCAAAGTGAAGCAGTTATACATATACATATATCCACTCTTTTTTAGATTCTTTTCCCATATAGGTCATTACAGAGTATTGAGTAGAGTTCCCTGTGCTCTACAGTAGGTCCTTATTAGTTATCATCTTATATGTAGTACTGTGTATATGTCAATCTCAACCTCCCAGTTTATGCCTCTCCCTGTTTTCCCCCTGGTAACCATAAGATTGTTTTCTATATCTGTGACTCTATTTCTGTTTCGTAAATAAGTTCGTTTGTACCAATTTTTAGATTCCACATGTAAAAGATATCATACGGTATTTGTCCTTCTCTGTCTGACTTATTCACACAGTATGACATAACGTAATTTTTTAAATGACTCTTTTATTCAAAATTTTTACTTGTTTTTCTAGAGACAGAGAGTCGGTCCAAATATTCTGGCCTGCCATTACTGGACCTAGAAGCTTAAACCATTGTTTCAATCGTCGGTGATATTTATTTACCTTCCCATTCAGGTGTTAAACAGCTCGAAGACTGGGTCTGTGTGTCCCCACCTCATGCTCTGCGTGTACCCAGCTCTCCTGGCACAGAGGAGATGGCAACTAATCAGGGGTTTTTGAGCACGTCCCTTAAGGGTGCTGTTGATCCGGAGGAAAGCAGGTGGGTAACTGCCTCTCTTCCTGGGCAGAGGATCAGGTGCCCAGAGCCTCCCCCTGGCTCGGCTGCCTGGAGAGCATGTTGATGATGTGCCCACTGGATACAAGGCACTCTGTGCTCAGCACTGCTCAGCCCCAAGCAGCCCTGAAGGCAGCTGCCCTCCTCCCTGCTCCCAACTGTGAAAACTGAGGCTGAGAGGCTGACCCATTGCCCTGAGCCTCATACCTGAGAGCTGTAGGCCTGGGCCTGGTGCCTGTTGGCCTGGCTCACGTGTCCTCACTTTTTCCACTGTGCCTACTACTCCCTCCCGGGCTCTGTGACCTTGGATAGCCATGACCGTCCTGCATCTGTTCCCAACCGACCGTAAACTGAGAGGCAGGGCTGGATGATCTCAAAGTCCCCTGCCAGCTCAGGACTCTGCGTTGTGCTCAGGGGTGTGACCGTGCCAGGCCCCAGAGGCCAGCTGCCAGGCCCCAGAGGGAGGCATTTTTTCCTGCCTTGCTGGGGAAAAGCAGACACAGGACTCTTCCGGCTGAGCTCTTGTGTGAATTACCATCAGCCACTCGTCTTATGCTCTGTGCTTTGGAAATGCTTTTGGGACCAGCCTCCAGGCCTGGAATCGGCCTCCAAGTTTGTGGCCTCCTTTTTAGCCTGGAACCTCACAGGCCAAGGCTGGTCAGCTGAAAGTCACCCACCTCTGCTTCTGTAAACACACAGCAGACAGACTGTGCCATGTCTCACTCCAACCCCGTACCAGTGAGGACACACTCACCGGGCCTTCCTACCCTCCACTTCCTCTTCTGGGGACTCCTCCAGGTCTGCCTGCAGCTTTGGTCTAAAAATATGCTCTGGCTTCTTGTTGGAAACAGTAGAGGTGAGAGATCCTGTCGGTAAGAGGAAGAAGTTACCCGATGGGGCATGCTTTGGCCAATTAACAGAACAACGGGAACCCCAGCTGGCTGCCCCATGCATTCCCCTCTCATGCACCAGGATATTAGGGAAACAGAAGGCTGCCTCCCAGTCGGACCTGGGCCTCCTCACCCAGTAGCTCCTGCCCCTTTTGGAAGGCAGCCAGAGAAGTCGGCTGGGGAAGGGCTTCTTGGCAGGGCCTAAGGTCCAACTGGAACTTTCTGGACTGGGGGGTTCCTTCAGGGCAGGACCCCATGGAATACTTGCTGTGCCCCTGGGTCCAGGCCCAGGCCCTGAAAGGAAGGCTCAGGCAGCCACGGGGGTGACACTGGGCCCATCCCTGAGAGAGGCTCCCTGTCGCCCTCAGCCATTTTGGTCAAGGAGCAAGGCCAAGCTAAGAGTCTGAGCTCTAATCCCACCTTTGCTGGGTGAACTTGGCCAGTTGCCTCACCTCTCAACTCCTCAGTTTCTTTGTGGGGAGAATTAAGGCTGCCCTTGGAGGGTCAATGTCAGGGTCAGAGGCAATGAAGGTCAGCATGGCTGCAGGCCCCTGACTCCGCCCCCAACTCTGCTGGTCCTGCCCTTTCTGCTGGGCCCTCATTTCTCACTTCCCTTATCCTCTAGCCGTCAGGCTCTGTCCCGCCTGCACAGCGCCCCCACCCCCACCCCCCCATATCCCTGCACTGCTGGCAGCCTGACAGGCCTGTGCAGAGCCCCTGGGCCTGACACCTGGGGTCAGCCAAGGTGACATCCCCACCTCTCTCTCCAGCGTCTCTGCTTGCAATCTACCATGTCCAATGTGCTTTTACTTCTGCAGGGCATCTCCTCCTCCCACTTCTGTTTTTCCTTTCATACACCACCTCTTCCAGGAAGACCTCCCAGATCTCCCCTCTCTGGGCCCTGTTCCTTTTCTGAGCTCTCTCAGCCCCAGTTCCTCTGCTGATCTCTGTGTGTTATACTAGTCTGTTTACTGATCCATCTCCCTCACTAGATTGGAAGTTTCTTGGGGATTAGGATCTTATCTGAGATTATTAACAACAATAACAGAAACAGAAATGATGAACTTTTAAAAAATCATTTTTAAAAAAAATTTTACATCCTTCATGTTCAGATCTAACAATGCCCAGCTACTTTGTGCAGAAGACTTTCACTAGTGATTGTTTTTATTCATACTGCAGTGTTATTTTATAGTGAAATATATCACAAATGCATTCTATAATTTTGTTTGTTTTTAATATGATGAATACTGTATTCACTATAGTTAAACTATTTTTTGCATAGTAATTTTTAATTGTGGTAAAATATACATAACATAAAATTTACCATTTGTAAGTATATGGTTCAATGGCATTAAGTACATTCACATTGTTTGCTGCCTTCACCACCATCCAGAACTTTTTTCATCTTTCCAGACTAAAACTCTGGACCCATTCAACTGTAGCTCCCCATTTCTCATTCAGGATTTTTAGCTGCTCTAAAAGAGATTTTTGGAACATTTGGTGAAATCAGAATGAGGTCTGTCCTCTAGATAGTGTCATATCGGTGTCAACTTCCTAATTTTAATCATCGTATGGTGGTTGTATAAGATAGTGATTCTTAAACATTTTGGTTTTATGACTCCTTTATCCTCTTAAAAGCTATTGAGAACTCCAAGACATTTTGTTTCTGTGGGCTATACTTGTCTATATTTTTGGTATTAGAAAATAAAACTGAAAAAAACTTTAAGTATTTATTAATTCATGTAAAAATAACACTAATAAGCCCTTCATATCTTAACATATGTAACATTTTATGAAAATGATTATAATTTTCAAAGCCCCCCCAGATTTTAAAAAACATTTTTTCAAATCCCCTTAATGTCTGGTTTAATAGAAGGTAGCTGGATTCTCCGTCTGCTTCTTCCTCTTTTTTTTTTTTTTTGGATGACTCCTATTTTTTTTAAAATTTATGTTATCGAAGTATAGTTGATTTACAATATACAGCAAAGTGATTCAGTTATATATATACATATTCTTTTTCATATTGTTTTCCATTATGGTTTCTCACAGAATATTGAATATAGTTCCCTGTGCTCTACAGTAGGACCTTGTTATTTATCCTCATGTCTGCTTCTGCAATCAATCTCTTGCAATCGTCATTTTTGTTGACCTCTGTGAAGAAAATCTAGCAGGTGGAGGAAGGGGTGTAATTTAATAGTGAGTTCAGGTATTTGTGAGTATTCTTTGACACTGCCCCTAAATTCAGCAAGTGGATGTTTCTTTTCTTTTTTGATATAATACTTTATTGCTGTATACTTCACATGCCATAAAATTCATGCTGTTAAAGGGCACGATTCCCATGGTCTTTAGTACCTCACAGAGGCCCAGCCCTCACCACTGTCTACTCTTCCTGTGGCCTGGACGGTGTTCAAAGGAGTGTGCTCAGCTCAGGGGAAAATCAGGACTACTGCCCCCAAACCTGATAGGAAGACAGAATGGAAGGGGAGTTGCCAGGAAGACAGGAGTCCAATTAGGAGAATCCTCAAGCCCCCAGACAGGCTGACACCGAGTCCTTCTCCCCTCCTAAGGCCACACGGGAGGACGAGCTTCATCAGGGTTGACCATAACCATGGAAGAGAGAGCATCCCCCGTGCCCAACACGGTAGGGCTGATTTTGCGTCCGCTGGGAGGGGGCATATATCAATATGAAGCCTCTGAGAAATGCGGGAAGAATTCGTGAACTGTCGTTAAGTATTAGAAAATAAAATGAGAGAAGCATGCGGAGGTCAAGAGCACAGCCATTGTGTGAGTGGCCTGTGGCTGCTATAACAAATGACCACAAACATAATGGTTGAAAACAACCCAGGTTTATTCTTTTGCAGGTCCTGAGGTCAGAGTCTGACGTGGGTCTCACGGGGCCAATGTCAAGATGTGGGCAGGGCTGAGTTCCCTCTGGAAGCTCCAGGGGAGAATCCGTTTCCTGCCCTTTTTCAGATTCTAGAGGTGCCCACGTTCCTTGGCTCGTGGCCCCTTCCTTCTATTTCCAAGCCAGCAGGGTAGCATCTTCCAATCTCTCTCTGACTCTGACCTCCTACTTTCTCTCGTGACCCTTGTGATGACCTTGGAGATACAGAGAAAATCCAGGAACATCTATCCATCTCAAGATTCTTAACTAATCCCATCTGCAAAGTCCCTTTTGTCATAGAAGGCAGCCTATTCACAGATTATGGGAATCAGGATGTGCACATCTTGGGGGGCGTTATCGTGACACCACAGTGGTCAAGAGCGTGGCCACTGGAGCAGACTGGCTCTGCCATTTGCTGCCTGTGGGGCCTTGGACAAGTCATTTCACCTCTCCACGCCTCAGTTTCCCCATCTGTAGAGAGAAGATAATGACAGTCCTACCCCATCAGGCTGCTGGAAGGGTCAGTGAGGTCATACCCATATGTTCTTCAGGGCAGGCCGGGCACTCGACAAGGGCTGGGTGGAGGTTTGCACTTGTGGGACCATTAGAGCTACAAGGGGGTTGGACTTTACCGGCCGTGGGCCTGGGGCAGGGGCCAGATGCCCTCTGCAGCCCAGGAATCTGGTCTTGATAGGGCACAAGTGGACCCCCAGCCCCCTGCCTAGGCTGCTCTGGTTGGCTCTGAGAGATAAATGTGCAGCCCTGGAGGGGAGGCTCATCTGTGTCCCAGAGCCTGCAGGTCCAGCCACCTTCTCCCACCTCCATCCGGGGGAGCTTCCCGGGGAGCTGGGGAGGAGCCTGGGGGCGGCACCCAGGCAGCAGGCCGCAGGGAGGGGTCCCGGTCCAACCCCCTACTGTGCAGGTGGGGAGACGAGAGAAGGATGAGCCAGCTAAGGTGGCCCAGGTGCTACTGGTCTCCTGACTCCCAGCCCCCTGCTGTTTCCACAACCCCTTGTGGCAAATGTCGAGGGATGTGGGTAGTGGCCATGTTTCTGGAACCTCCCATGGCCACGGCCCATGTAGCTGGGGAGGGACCGCCCCCTGAGATCACCCATCCATCTGTCCATCCCCTCCTAAGGGCAGTGCTGGTCACACCCACACTCGAAGACCCTCAGGCGTGCCCTGGGAGGGTGCAGGAGGGCAGGGAGTGGCTGGGGGCGCCCTGGCCACACACAGCTTTTTCTTGGATTTAACACGTTTACATGAAAGGACTTGAGTTTCCTTCAGTGTCACGTCCTCCTGTATCACTAGGAAGTCACGGGCGCTGAGTGTACCCTTGGAGCATGAGTCATCCATTGGCCGAGTGGTGGAGAACAGACGGAATCAGAATTTCTCCGTCCCACCCCACCCCGCTCAAAGCCTCCATTTTTCTCTGTTAATATATAATGTATCTGCATTTCTTTAATGAGTTGTGATGTTGAGCATCCTTTCATGTGTCTGTTCCAATCTGTATGTCTTCTTTGGAGAAATGTCTCTTTAGGTCTTCTGCCCATTTTTGGATTGGGTTGTTTGTTTTCTTGATATTGAGCTGCATGAGCTGCTTGTATATTTTGGAGATTAATCCTTTGTCAGTTGCTTCATTGGCAAATAATTTCTCACATTCTGAGGGTTGTCTTTTCATCTTGTTTATGGTTTCCTTTGCTGTGCAAAAGCTTTTAAGTTTCTTTAGCTCCCGTGTGTTTATTTTTGTTTTTATTTCCATTTCTCTACGAGGTGGGTCAAAAAGGATCTTGCTGTGATTTATGTCATAGAGCGTTGTGCCTTTGTTTTCCTCTAAGAGTTTGATAGTGTCTGGCCTTACATTTAGGTCTTTAATCCATTTTGAGTTTATTTTTGCGTATGGTGTTAAGAAGTGTTCCTTTTTTAAAAAATTATTTAATTTATTTATTTTTGGCTGTGTTGGGTCTTTGTTGCTGTGCGTGGGCTTTCTCTAGTTGCGGCGAGTGGGGGCTACTCATTGCGGTACGTGGGCTTCTCATTGCGGTGGCTTCTCTTGTTGCGGAGCGCGGGCTCTAGGCGCGTGGGCTTCAGTAGTTGTGGCTCACAGGCTCAGTAGTTGTGGCTCGCAGGCTCTAGAGCACAGGCTCAGTAGTTGTGGCTCGCGGTCATAGTTGCTCCACGGCATGTGGGATCTTCCCGGACCAGGGCCCGAACCTGTGTGCCCTGCACTGGCAGGTGGATTCCTAAGCACTGTACCACCAGGGAAGTCCCAGGAAGTGTTCTAATTTCATTGTTTTACATGTAGTTGTCCAGTTTTCCCAGCAGCACTTATTGAAGAGGCTGTCTTTTCTCCATTGTACATTCTTGCCTCCTTTATCAAAGATAAGGTGACCATATGTGTGTGGGTTTATCTCTGGGCTTTCTATCCTGTTCCATTGATCTATATTTCTGTTTTTGTGCCAGCCACACCCATCAGAATGGCCATCATCAAAAAATCTACAAACAATAAATGCTGGAGAATGTGTGGAGAAAAGGGAACCCTCTTGCACTGTTGATGGGAATGTAAATTGCTACAGCCACTATGGAGAACACTATGGAGGTTCCTTAAAAAACTAAAAATAGAACTACCATACGACCCAACAAGCCCACTACTGGGCATATACCCTGAGAAAACAATAATTCAAAAAGAGACACGTACCACAATGTTCACTGCAGCACTATTTACAATAGCCAGGACATGGAAGCAACCTGTGTCCATCGACAGATGAATGGATAAAGAAGATGTGGCACATATATACAATGGAATATTACTCAGCGATAAAAAGAAATGAAATTGAGTTATTTGTAGTGAGGTGGATGGACCTAGAGTCTGTCATACAGAGTGAAGTAAATCAGAAAGAGAAAAACAAATACCGTATGCTAACACATATATATGGAATCTAAAAAAAAAAAAATGGTTGTGATGAACCTAGGGACAGGACAGGAATAAACACACAGACGTAGAGAATGGACTTGAGGACACGGGGAGGGGGAAGGGTAAGCTGGGACAAAGTGAGAGAGTGGCATGGACATATATACACTACCAAATGTAAAACAGATAGCTAGTGGGAAGCAGCCGCATAGCACAGGGAGATCAGCTCAGTGCTTTGTGACCACCTAGAGGGGTGGGATAGGGAGGGTGGGAGGGAGACGCAAGAGGGAGGGGATATGGGGATATATATATGCATATGGCTGATTCACTTTGTTATACAGCAGAAACTAACACAACACTGTAAAGCAATTATACTCCAATAAAGATGTTAAAAAAAATATATATATATATATAATGTAAGGGGTACTTATTTCAGAACAATAGAAGGATCCTGGCCTTGGCAGCCTGTTTGACCTTGAGTGAATCCCTCCCCTCTACCGAGGATGTGCACAGCCAGCCCGGAGCTAGGGAGGGGGCAGCCACGACCACAGCTGCTCATCCCTGCGCCCCTCCCAGGAGCTGCCCTTGGAAGTCCAGAGTTGCACCAAGGGAGTGAATCTGACCTTCAGCAGAGTGTGTGCTGCCTGCAGGGGAGAGTGGGGAGCTCTCCAAGACCAGGGCTCTACTTCCTCATCCAGTAGAGGAGAAAGACGAGGGTCAGAGAGCCCCTGGACTCTGCACAGCTGAGTCACTGGTGGAACGGAAGCCCCGCCTGCCATCTTGAGCACGTACGCATGTGCAGGACCGCGCACATGTGTATATGCTTGTGTATGGGTGTGTGTGAGCAGGTATGCATTTCTGTCTGTGTGTGTGTGCATGTGCATACGTGTGACTGTGTGCATTTGTGTGCCACCTGAGTATGTGCATGAATGCACGTGTACATGCCCACCCGTGGACAAAAAGGCATGCACGTGAGTATATGCTCGTGCATGTATATGTGTGCATCTGTGTGCACGGGTCTCTGTGTGCACGTGTGCCTGTGCACGTGTGTACATGCATGTGCACACCTCTGTGTGTGCTCACTTCTTTGTGTGAGTGTGCATTCACTTCCGCATGTGTGAGCCTGTTTGTGTGTGTTCGTGTCTCTGTGAGCACACATGTGAGCTTTTCATTTTCTCTCTCGGGCAATCCAGAGGGTCGTGGAGATCCGACGTAGTGGCAGAGTTGGATGCAAAGACAGGCCCAGGGAGAGCTGCTGGCCTGGGCCTGGCCCCGCCTGACACCCACGCACTGTGGACTCAGCAAATCCAAGGTCGCGGGCGGTATCCTCCCAGAACCAAGCTGCCAGCAACTTTGGCCGGCTCCATTGCTTATTTTTCAACTTCTCCCACTCGAGGGCATCTTACTGTGTGTTCTGGGTCCAAGCCCGATCCAAGGTCCAGCTGCTGCCCCTCCTGGGGGAGTTCCATGTTCCCTTTGCACGTGCCCACCCGCTCCAGGCCAGCCTCTGGGAGCCCCCTTCCCCAGGCTCTGGGGGACTTCTTTTTAAGGCCCCGCCATCGTGCGAACAGTGTTGGTTTCTCTATCGGTTGCTTCAGCGGGAACAAAGGCAGAATTGTGGCGGCTTGTGGGAAAGGGCAGCCGTTTTGCGGCACAAAGGATATATTTTTTTCCTTCCCTGATGGGCAGCCTGGGAGTTCGGAAGCGGCTTCTGGGAGAAGGCTGGGCAGGCGGTGTGGGTGGCCAGCGGGTCAGGGTGCCTGCTGTCCCCACAGTGCCTCGAGGGGCGCCTGTTCCACCCCTTGAGTCCCACCACGGCCCACCTGCGAGTCGCGAGGCGCAGCCGACCTCTCCTTGCCCTCTGCCGACGCCCGGCCACTCCAGCGCCGCCCTCCTCGGCCTCTGCGCCGGCCTTAGGCTGCGCCCTCTCGCTCCCGGCTCTGGTCCGCGAAGCCCTCCTCCTCGTCTCCGCTGGGCCGGCCCCGACCCTGCTCTGGCTCCGTGGACCCCACAGGGGGCAGTGCTGCCCGGTCTGCCCCCAGCCCGGCCCTCCCTCCTGAGCTGCCCCCCGGGGTGCCTCTCAGGAACCCCCAGGTTGCCCCGAAGCCTGACACCCCTCCAGGGTCCCCATCTTGGCCAACAGCGCCACCCGCCGGCCAGTCTGTCCAAGCCAGGAGTCGGGACGCGGATGCACACCCCGCGCCTGCCGCCCCGCCAAACCCATCACCAGCTCCAGCCACAGCTCCCCACCCCCGTCCCCTCCTCGCCCTCCTCCCACTCCCCATGAAGCCGGAACTGCAGCCCCCTGCCCCTCGCACCCCCTCCTCTAAAAGCACCTCTGAGCCTTTCACTCCGCTGCCTGAAACGTGCCCCAGCTTCCATGTCTGTGCAGGAGAAAGTCTTGGACCCCATGTGCCTCTGACCCTGCAGGGGGGTCTCAGGGGCTCGAGCACAGGGGAGAGGGAGGGAGCGGAAGGGAGGTAACGCTGACCCAAGGAGTGCCAGGTCTGGGGCTGAGTGCACTCAAGGTCAGCAGGGCAGTCCAAAGCCAGGGGTCCCGAAAGTGGGGGAAGGGGTGGGGGAGGGGAAGGCATCGTGGGGCTGCAGGAGCAGAGGCCTGGGGGCCTGGGGAAGGCGGGCACCATGAGGGAGCGGAGCCTGGCTCGGCAGGGGCAGGTGTGGGCCTACGGAGCTGAGGTGAGGACTGCAGGGGCTGGCGGGTCGGGGGGACCTTCTAGGCAGAGTGCAGCCAGCAAAGGCCGGGGTTGGGGTGGGCAGGGTAGGCTCCATGGAGGGCATTTAACCCCCACCTGGTCCTACAGGAGGGTACCGGTGATCCCCTTCTGCAGGTGAGGAAACTGAGGCAGAGAGAAGCCACAGAACTGTGACTGGTGCTACTGGGATTTGAAGCAGGTCCAGAGTCTGGGCTCCCAAGCCCTGTGCAGTCCCGCCCCTGAAGGAGAGGGGGCAGCTGGGGGCAGGGGCGCCAGGGACCAGCCTCCCGGGCTGAGGCATGGGTGGCTCTGAGAGAGGAGTTAGGGGGCGTGGGGACACAGGACAGGAGGAGGGGATTGGGGGAGGAGCCCAGGATGGGCCGGGGCTCTGGCGAGAGCCCTGGGGTGGACGGCGGGCCCTTGGCCCTGGAAGGAGGATGGAGGGGCAGGTCCGGGCTGAAGACACCAGCAGTGTTTGGGCCCCTGAGTGGGAGGCAGGGAGCAGGGGCTGAGCCGGTCCTCGGGACCTCCCTCTGGGAGCTCACCTGTAGCCCTCCTTGGAGCAGTGTGGCCCCAGGGATGGGCTGGCACCCACCAGCCCTCAGAGCCCAGAGAGACCTACGATCCAGATGCCAGGCTGAGGAGGGGCTGCCGTCTGTGGGGCAGGAGGCCTTCTCCCTGGGGGCCATGTGCTCAGACACCCCAGCCTGCCAGGCAGCTGCTCCTCGGGAGCCGCAGCCCCTGGCTCCCCTCTGCTGGATGCAGGTGGAGGAGCCTGGAGCATTCTGGCCACACCTGGGTGCCCAGTCCAGCGGCTGACAGCCTGGGCCTGCGCTAGCTTCCCCAGAACGGTAGAAAACCACGGCCTCATGCTGGCCCCGTCCAGACACCGTGGCCTACTGCTGGGAGAGGGCCAGCGTGGGAGTGGAGACCCAGCTTCTGGCCCCGGCTGGTCCTGACCATGGTGGGACTTTGGCCTGGCCTTCAGACAAAGGGATGTGTCACACAGACACTGAGTGAGGCCCTCTGGCCTGGTGGCTCCAGGGAACAGTGGTGCCCACCACAGTCTGCCCACATCATCCCCACCCCAATGCCCCCATGACCCTGAGTGTCCCCAGGACCCTCTGCCAGCTGCTCTCCGATAGATGGCCACTGCCCACAGCCCCACCCAGCACAGACCAGACGCAGAAAACGTCAACTACAAGATGAAATTCCAGGTGGGGTCTGTTGGGAGATCCACAGACCAAGGGGCTGAGCCCCCTCTGAGGCGGGGGGAACCCGGGGCTTTACATGCAGCCCCACAGATGACCTGGGGCTGGGACGCCACCCCTGAGGACGTGCAAATCTCATTGTCCAGTGGCGGCGGTTGAGGACCTCCTGGCTGCCGGGGGGTCTGGATCTTGTGGCTGCATCTGAGACCTCGGGTGCCGGACACACACGGCCCAGGTGCTGACGGGGGCCTTCCGACTCGGCACCCCGACTCATCTGGGGCTGGGCGCCGGCATGAACCCAGCCTGTTGTGAGCCCAGAAGCCAGATGTGGCTGCCCCTGACACGGGCCCCCATCCTGGGCCACCCTGGCCACCAAGGGCCACTTCACTCCTTCAGCACCTGCCACGGGCCATACCTCCTCAAGCTGGGACCTCGCCCCAAGAGCCACACTCCTCCTTCTAGAAGCCTCCGGGTCTTCAAGCCACATCCCCCCACTTCCCCTTATGTGCTCTTCCATGAACTTGGGGACTTCCCACGATGCTCCACACCGAAGTCCCTAAAATAGGCCTGGGGACCCAGGGTGGGCTCAGGAGAAGCCCCCCAACCCATGACAGGCGTGGCTCTTCCCCATGTGCCCCTGTGACCTCCATGGCCTGCAGGAGTCTCCATCCTGTCCCTCACAAGCGCTCATGAGGCCTTGAGCCTCACCCGAGCCTCCCTCCTCCCCGCTCCCTGCCTGGGGCTCCTCCCCTCCCACCGGGGTCCACACTGAGCACAAAGCTCCGTCTGGGAAACCCCAGACCCCCAGTGGCTCCCCTGCTTGGGCCCACCTACCTCCCTCCGCCTGGCGGGCCTGCCCCGGGGGCCTTTGCTTGGCCCTGCAGCCCCCTGCCCTGTACCCTCCCAGGGAGACACGGGGTGAGACTGGCTGTTCCTGCGTGGGGTGGTCGGGGGTGTGGGCAGGGAGGGCGGGCTCCTCCAGAGTCAAACCCACCTCCTCTCCCGCTGAGCACTGGTGACCCGGAGGGTAGACTCAGCATAGGAGCAGGAGTGGGGACTCTAATCCAGAATCCACATGGCAGCCAGGTGAACTTTCACAGCACTCACCTGATCTTGTTACTCACTGGCTAAAACCATCCATGGCTCCCTGTGGCCTCCGAGGACCCAAGGGTGCCCCAGGCCCTTTGCGGCCCACCTACCCACCCACCCGCCTGCCTCTTGCCTCCAGGCCCTGCTCCCTGCATGTGTTCCCTCACCCGTGGGCACCACACACTTCCCTCCCCACCCCCACCCTTTGCTTGTCTCTGCTCCTTGTCCCTGAGGACTTGGGTGAGTGGTCACGTCACCTCCTCCAGGAAGCCTTCCCGCCCCCCAAGCTGGTGAGGGCACACCTCCCACAACCCTCGCTCTTGATTCACCCCAGATAGAGGAACCTTTTCCCTGCAGGGGTTGGGGGGATCTGGAGACTCACCCCTGCAGCCAGGGTGGGACGGGGTGCAGGTGGGGAGCGCCGGCTTTGAGGCCACAGACAGCGTGACCTTCCCTATCAGGGTGTGAACTCAGGGGCTGATCCTCCCCAGGCCTCAGTTTCCTCATTTGTGAAACAGGGCACCATCCCCCTAGCATGCGGCAGGGGGTGTGGTGGGAGAGGGTGGAGGCTGAGGCCAGCAGATGCGTCCAGCCCCAGCTCTGTCAAGTCACTGCTGTGTGACCTTGACTTGACCTTGTCCAGCCTCTGTCTCCTGCTTGTGAACTGGGGACCACAGAAGAGCCTGAGATTAGAGCCAGGCCTGCAGGGGGCCTGGGGTCCTGTGCACCCAGGGAGCTCCAGCCGGGTGGTCGGTCAGGAGATTGGCCCAAGGAGGGCTTCCAGGAAGGGAAGGGACGAGGGGTCAGGAGACATGGTCCTTGCCTGGCTGTCCACCATAGGGAAGGTCGCCAGCCTTCTGAGAGGACTGCCCCTCGGAGGCCCCACGGCTCGGCCGGGTCCTGCCTGTGTTCCCAGGCCCTGGGTCATGGCTGGGCCGCCCTGCTGCCCTGGGAGCCAGCCCGGACTGAACTCGGCGCTCAGCCAAGCCATGTTTCTGCATTTAGCACTGGAATTGAGTCGTATAAAGTGGAAGGGGCGCCTGCTTCTCCTCTGCCTGCAGTGATGGAGGGGCCGAGGGTGCACCTCTTCAGCTGTGGGTCACCTCAGGCAGCTGGGCACCAGCCCCTGCTCTGGCCAAGAGCCTTCCAGCTGTGACAGGTTCTGGTCAGGAATCTCGGGGCTGGCGCCAGCTTGGGGTAAAAAATTAGCCATCAGGGGTCACTGTGCCTGGGGGCAGCACTGGCCTGGACTGGGTACTTCATTCCCTGTGCCTCAGTTTCCCATCCCCTTCCCCTCACCACTGAGTGAGTTAATTGGCCCTCAGAGCCCACCTGGGCCCTAGCACCATGCCAAGCCCTGGCCTTGGCCCTGTCTAAGTCACCCCCTCTGGTCCAGCTGATTCCAGGACAGGCCAATCCCTGCCGGGGAGGAGGGGGGTGGAGTGACATGGTGCTGGGGCCACGAGGAGAAGAGGAAGGAACCATATATGTGGTCTGGGGCCTGGGAACCCAAGTGACTTCCCAGGGGAGGGGCACTAGGGGCTTGTCCCCATTTGCTGGGGCATCGCTGCTTTCTTGAGCCCCAGCATCTCTCTAGGCCGTGCGACTACTCACTACAGCTGAGGCCCAGAGAGGGTGGGCAACCTCCCTGAGGACACACAGCCTGGCTGGGGTGGGCCCGTGACCTCACAGCCTCGGGGGAGGGTCATTGGAGGTGAGGGGGCAGGTGGAACGGTCTGGACTCCACAGGGCTGGGCCTGGTGGTCCCAGCACAGCGGGAAGCTGTCGGGGGTGAACAGTGAACAGGACAGGAAGACGAAGTCTCAGCACCTCTGTGTCCTGTGGCTCCAGCCTGGGCCAAGGCGTCCCGCGCGCTCTGGTCACTCCCTGTCAGGCCTCCCCGAGTGCACGTGGTGGGTGGGGCCTGGCCAGGACCCCCTGTCTCTCCCTCACCCTCGAGATGGAAGGGCAGCTCCCACCCACCCTGGTGCTGCGGCCAGGGAAACCGTAGGGGGCTGGGAGGCGAGCTGTCCTCGGCTCACAGCCTTCCAGGCCTGTGGTCAGGGGGGCAGGGATGTCACAGGTGGCCACGGTGGCCGTAGGTGGACCTCCTGCAGCTTGGGGTGCCTAGCCTCCCGACACCTGTTTTGGGCCTGACCCAGGCTTGCTGTCAGGGAGCTGCCCAGAGACGGCGGTGCCGCAGATGTAAGTGCCCGGGAGGATGCGCAGCTGCCCGCCCAACCTTGGGCACCGGTGGAAGAAGCCCCCAGAGGAGCTTGGGTTCCCATCCAGGGGAGAAGAGCAGGAGGCGCCGGCGGGGGGTGGGGAGGTGCAGCCAGAGGCAAAGTGGCTGGGGAAACAGGCAGGGGCCCTGTCATAGGGAAGCAGTGACCGGGCTTGGTGGCACTGAGGTGTCGAAGTTGAGGGTGAGGGATCCGCAGGGCGGGGCGGGGGCAGGTCCTGAGCAGTGAGGGGGGCCCTGCGCCGGGCTCTGGGCACCCCACGACCTTCCTCTCCGAACCTGAGAGACACGGACTTCCTCTTGTCCGCGGGGCTGGGGGAGGGTTCCACATTTGACTTGGGTCCCTGCTAGGTGCGGGCTCGGAGCAGAGAGTGTGGGCGACCTCACGGCCTGAGCGCACCTGCGGGGAGCGTGTCCCCATAGGAGGAGGGAGGCCGGGGCAGCAGGGGGCGCCTTGGTGGCGAGGTGTCCGGGCTGATGCCCCGGGCCTCTGCCCGGGCCTGGTTTGAGCATCAAGGTTGAATTCTGCTGCCCACTCAAGCCCCCCTCCCCAGACAGCGCACTCAGCCATGTTGCCCCTGGGTCCCTGGGGTGGGCACTGGGGAAGGTGCCCATCTGCTCGCTCCATCCTGGAGGGGGCTAGGGCAGTGGGGTCGGGTTAGGAATGAGAGCAGGGCCAGGGCCCAGGTCATACAGGGCAGCTCAAGTTGTGCGCAAGACAGGCCTCCAGGCCCCTTTGGGCCACAGAACTCAGCTCCCGGCCTGAAGAATGGAGCAGATGCTAGCAATGCTGCCTACCTGGTGGCTGCCAGAGGCGTTGCTGGAGGTCCCACGGAGCCACAGGTGGCTGGAGTGAAGCAGGACAGCCAGCACCCACGCCCTCTCCCTGCCCTCCCAGAGGTCGCTGCCACTGCCACACTGGCCTGGCCTCCAAGGGTGCTGCTCCCTAGCCCCTGGTCGCTGTGCAGAGCTGAGGGCTCAGACAGGCTCAGGGGGACAGATGGGAAGTTCCAGCTGACTCAGCCCTGGGGGCCGCCTCCATCCTCTGCAGGTCAAGGTCACTGCAAGAGCCCACATGAAGCCCATTTCTACCTGGCACGGATCTCAGTGGAGCAGCAGCTGGCTCCACCCACCAAGAATCCACTGCCTCTTCCATCCCCGCCCCGCCTTGGGGCTGGCTCCACTCCGGGCACCACCTGGCCGGGAGCACGCACAGCCAGTGGCTCAGGACTGAGCATTCGTGACTCACTGCTGGAGAGGGGAGAGAGCTTTCCATGGGGTGGGGAGGCAGGGTTGGGGAAGGGGATCAAGGCCTGGCCTTCTCTACCTTTCCAGGGGGAGCCTGCTGGGGCTGGGGAAGCACGGAAAAGCAGTCAGCAGAAATGGAGCGGGGGCAGAGTCCTGAGTACGCCCTTTGAACCAGCCATGCCTGACGCTGGTCCAATTCCTGGATTTTTTCTTACATAAGGCGATAAGTCCCCTCTGGGCCTAAGCTAGTTTGGCTTGGGTTTCTGTTACCTGCAACTAAAGCTTCCTGATTAATTCTGGAACTGACTCTAGAAATGACCTACCCTTTTGGGCATGTGGGTCCCCAGCTCCCAGAGTCCCTGGCCCTCCCACCCCACCAGTATACCATGTGGCACAACTCGCACAGAACTCAACAACACACACATACAGTCAGAGTGTGAATGTGGGGGCTTCTCATTCCTTTTCGTGTTCTGTAGCTGGCAAACTCCTATTCATGCTACAAAACCCAACTCAGGACTTACCTGTCCCAGGAAGCTCTCCATGAGCTCTCCCATGCACCATCTCTGCTGTGCGGTCTTCCCTCTTGGGCTGTGCCTCCAAGGCCTTGGGCATCATTCACCTAATCCTCCCATTCCCGGTCTGTCTACCGGCTCGAATGTATTGAATGAAGGATCGTTTTGAGGGCTGCACCACCAAGTGGATCCCTCAAGGTGACAAGCATTCCATTCTGGCCGGTCTGCAGTTGAAGCTGCCCTGGACCCTGAACCACTCCCTCTCCACCGCCAGCTAGCCACAAGTGCCCGAGGTGCGAGGACTTGGGGATGCCTGGGTACAAGTGTGGGAGCGGAAAGGAAAGACAGCTGCCAGGAAGGTTCCCCAGAGGTGAGAGAGGCTGCACTCCTGCCTCCAGAGAGGGCTGGTGGAGGCAAGGCTCGGCGTGCTGGGGTTTGTGCAAGTCTGCCTGGGGCCCCGGGCACTCCTGAATGGGCGCCTTCCAGGCTCTGGGGGCTTGGGCAGGTTTCTCATCATTGAGATGGAGGGGAAAAAAATAACACCCACAGGAGGATCAGATGACAAGACAGTGCCAGGCACATAGTTGGCGGTTAACAGAAGTTGGGATGGTGGCCGTAACGGAAGGCCCAGTAGAGGTGACTGGGATGAAGGGACAGCAGGAAGTGTGTCCCAGGCAGAGGCCTAGTGTGAGAAGAGGCTGGGTGCCATGTGCTCCACGTGGCAGTGGCCTCCGGTGGCCGGAAGGAAGCTGGTGAGAGAGGGTTGCTGCTGCTGGGAGTGAGCCCCCCAGAGCAGGGGGAGATCAAGTCAAGGCTGTGACCCAGGTGGTGGAAGCTCACGGGGGGCCAGGACTGGGGGATGTCTGGCCCCAGGAGTTTGCTCTCTCTGGGCAGCAGGCCCTGTCTAGGGCCCAGCCCTGTGCCAGGTGGGACAGCAGCCCGGACTTGGCCTGCTCAGGACCACCTTGCTCAGGCCCAGCAAGGCTGCGTGGCCCATGGCCTCGCAGACAAGCCTGCCTAGCTGAGCACTGCCCTGGCCACCAACCTGGGCCCGGCCCAACTCCCACCAGCCTCCCTTGAGGCCAGGCCAGCAGCCGTCCCCACCCTCTACCAACGGGGCAATCTCACCCGCTGGGCCGCCTGCCCCCTCACGGGGTCATGGGTCAGCCAAGCTAAAGAGCCCGTGGCTCCTGTGCTCCGTGCGCCTGGCTGCCATCAGCTGCCAGGAACGGCGCCTGCTCGCTGCCCAGGGCTAGTACCTGCCCACTTGTCCGTGCCCTTCCTGCCCTCCCTGCCTACCCGGCCACTAGTCTGTCCTTGTGAGCCCAGAGCCTTGGGGGGCCTCCTTACGGCTGAGTGATACCCCCAGGACTCCCTTGGGGGTGGGGCTCCCTGAGGGTCTAGGAGGGTGCTGACTGCCCAGGGCCACTCAGCAGTGACCGTGCTGGTAACACCAGTCAGTGTTTACTGCCCACTACTCCCGTGGCTGGGCTCACAGGACACAGCGGCGAGTGAGGGAGGCCCCTGTCCCCGAGGGACACCGCTATGTGACCCTGGACATGGTGCTGATCTCTTTGGGTCCAGGGCTCAGGGATGGGAAATTGGACTCAGCTCCTGTGTGGGATCAGATGAAACCACCGCTCCCCACGCCTGCCCCCCGGCCTCCTGCCGCCCGGCAAGTGGTGGACAGCCGGGGCTTTCATCCTGGGCCTTCTCCTGCAGTCCAGCCCCTGCTTGGTGTGGCTTGGCCACACAGCTTTCTGCAGCCTGGGACAGGCGGCACCCTCCACTTCACAGGGCGGCCCTGCTGGGGTACCTCCATCTGCAGGGGCTGGCACATGGGGTGGGGGGGAGGGCGAGAGGTGGTTCTTTTCTGTTTTACAGATGGGGAAACTGAGGCTCAGAGAGGAAGAAGTATGTGGTCCAGTGCCACAGCGGGGGTGAGTGCAGACAGATGTGGGGTCAGACCCCAGCCCAGTAATCGGACCCCTGTCCAGTGCCTGGACGGGGCAAGGGACAGCAGTCCTCCTGGTGGCCGAAAGGGGAGGTGTCCTCCACCCCACCCCCCATAGCCACTAGAGTGCTCTATCCCCCCGGGGGATGTTGCGAGGGGAGAAAAGGCCGGGCCTCCTGCGGTGTTGGCGGACTGATGCTGAGCCCATCCGCTGCCCGCCCCCCTTGTTCTTGACCTCACAGGCTACTGGGCCTCGGGACTGCGGGGGCCCCATCCAGGCCTCATGGAGCCCTGTCACTGGTGACAGCGAGGCGGGTGATGGGGGGTCTGGGGTTCCACAGGCCGCCCTTCTCCAGCCACAGCTGCGCTTTTCGTCGGGTGCAGGGCGCCACCTGGTGGTCACCCCAGGCCTCACCTCAGAGGCTGGACCAGAGCCGACCCATCCTGAGCACACAGCTGAAAGCGGTCTGGACATTTGAGTTCAGGCCCATGGGGAAACTGAGGCTCACGGGGGGCCAGGAGCTCTGTGGGCCCCTCGGGGAGGCAGGGCTCCTGACACCGGTCCAGTGCCCAATTTCTCTCTGGTTGTGTTTAGGGCCCCTGTCAGGGTGGCCAGGCTAAAGTGGCTTAGGGCACATGGGGACCCAGGCCCAGCCCGCAGGGACTCAAGTCACAGCTGGGATTGTGCAGCCCCTGCCAGTGGGTCCGGTCTGTCTGCTCCGGCCAAGCCAAGACCCCACCCTGCTGTCCCCAGCACCCTTCTCAGAGCCCACTGTTGGCTGAGATGGAGGGGGAAACACCCCCTAGCTTGTGACCACAGGTGAATGGGTCTGGTATTGCCCAGTCCTGAGGCCCAGCTGGCTTGGCCACCTGCCTGCCTTGCCCTCCCTGAGAACAGAAACACCAGGGGCATCAGTTCCTGTCCTGCCTCGGGGCTTCTCAGAACATCGCGGCTCACTGCCCAGCTCTAAACCCTGTCCTGGGGCCCAGTGGGCCTGGGTTCTTGGGTGCTGCCTGCCCCCGCAGCTCTCAGGGCTTTGCTTCCATGGGGTTCTCTCCCCTCATGGCAGCCAGAGGGACCTCTGGCAAATGCAGAGCTGCCAGGCTATGTCCCGTTCTGTGGGACGGCCACTGGTGTGACTTGACCAGCTGGGATGCTGTAGTCAGGCCTGTCTGAGAAAGTGTGAGTTAAACCAAATCCAAGAGGTCTGTCTCCTGTCTGCAGGCCTTGTCAGAGCCTTTAATGGGCTCACCAGAGTGTGACTCCAGAAGAGGACACCGTGGGCAGCAGCTCTGGACATATTCATCCGGAGTCCAAGAGCATCTCAAGACCTTTTCAGGGGACAGCCAGTCCCCTCCTCAGCCCGAGTCCTTAGGGTGTCCAGGTACTACCTCTCCTGCCAGTTTCCCTCGTGGCACTGGGCTCCACCCCACCAGACTCTGTGTTCACTCTAATTCATTTGTTATTTCAGTGCGCATTTATTAAACACCCGCTGCACCAGGCACTGGGCTAGGTGCTGGGGATACTGCAGGAACGAGATGACACAGGTCCCTGGAGTTCAGAGCCTCCTGGGGTGGGGGATGGACCACACCCGGATAGATAAGGAACACGGGAGTGGGGGTGGGTAGAAGGAAAGGGGCCCTGGCATCCGGGAGCAGCCTGGGACATCAGCTGGGCCTGGCCGTCCTCCTGTGGACATGAAGAGCTTCACAAAACACCAACGCCCCCCGGGGAATCAGCGAACACAGACGGCAGTGTGGACCTCTTCCAGGCCACAAAAATGTTCCCCCTTCTCGGCTGCAGGAGTGACCACTGCTTCCCTGGTGAATCACAGCCCCCGCCAGCTCCAGGCTCCCCTCTGCCCGCAAAGTTTATTATGACGCCCCTTTCTGAGAGCATCCGATCTGGAGCAAGGTCGTCTCCTCAGGCCCACCCAGCGCCCAGCGCACCTATGGTTGAGACACCCCCTGGCTCTCCCTGGTTGCCAAGACCAATGGCTGGAGGGTTATGACAGCTCAGTGGAGAAAAGCAGAGTGGGTTGGAGGAGAGAGAACAGAGAGACACAGGGAACAAGCGTGGGCTCTGTTGGCCTGAGGGTTTGGGGAGCCTCTCAGACGTCTGGGGGAGGCCAGGAGTGGGGGACTCCGTCCCGTCGAGCAGCACTGGACCCTCATCTCCTCGTCCCACGGAGCCTGCCTGCTCTGCCCGCCTGGCCGGGACCCCGCAGTTCCTGCAAGGGCCAGTCTTCTAGTCCTCAGCCTGGGTGAGGAGGTGGGCTCAGAGAGGGCCAGGGCTTGCCCCTGCTCACACAGCTGGGGTGCGGCTGAGTCGGGACCCTTCTGCCGGGTGGTCTCCTGATCCTGTGTTCCTTCTGCCACACCCTGGGCCCCCTCCATGGTGGCAGGGGCCTCCCCAGTGCCACCCTCAGCTTCCCCCCTGCTGTGGCACGTGGGGCCCTGGGGAGTGCCTCCATCTGGGGGTGACCACAGACCACCTGCAGGGTACCTCCCCCCATCCCCAGCCCCATGGGGCCCCCTGCTGGGTGCACCCCCTCTGCGCGGTGGGCCATCTGGCTGGGTCCTCGGGTGCTGGGGTCCCTGGGCCCCTGGAGACCCCAGCAGACAGGGGCTTCCTCGCTCCTGGAACTGTCACGCCCCACTTGCCCCAGCCCCGCCCTCTCTGAGCACATCCCAGCCACTGAGAAGGGGGGCTGCTCCCTCCTACCCAGTCCCCCTTCTGCTCTGCTGCTGGGCACCCTCCTGCGGGCGCTTCCTCCTCCCATGAGGGCCCCCGCCCGCCCAGGCTGGCCCCAGGGCCCTTCCTCCCCCGGGGCCTTCCCCCCAGGTGGTTCCTGCCCTCCCTCCTCAGCCTGGCCATCAGGGGGTCCCAGGACACCCCCCACCCTGCCCCCAAAACCCTCCCTGCCGAGGCGCCTTTCCTCTCTCCCCCTTTCCTCCCCCCTCCAGGTCTTCACCTCCTTTCCACCAGCTGCCGCCTGGGCCATGATGCCCTCACAGCACAGGCCAGCTGCTCGGGCCTCCCCGCCGCACGAGCGGGGACAGAACACCCACGCGGAGCCACAGGGACTTCTCGGAGACACAGGGACTTCTCGGCTGACCCGGGAGAGGTGTGGAGGTGGGGGCCTCATGATGTGGAGGGCGCGACGACGGGAGGAGGGGAAGGAGAGGGGCGGCAGGGAGGGGCTGAGGGCTTCTTCAGGACAGGCTGCCCTTTCCTGTTGCATCCCTGGAGAGCACGGTGGGCAGCACGCCTTGCTCACCACGCTGGGCTGCACTGCCCGCCTGGGGCTTGGCCAGAGGCAGGACCAGACACCCAGGATTTGGGAAGGAGGTGGAGGGTTGGGGTCCAGGCCCGCCAGGAACTGGCCCCACCATCTTTGAGTCCAGGTCACGTGGGCGGGGACAGAGAGTTGCTTCCTTCTGAGGGACCAGATGTCTGGTGCACAGGCAGCCACTTTGCTCTTGTTAGGGTGGACTCTCACATGCGAGGCCAGCAGCTGAGACACCTGGGAGAGCCCTGGGCCTGGCCTGCTTCCTTGGCTACAGGGAAGGGATTCCAGAACTCGTCTCTTCTCTGCACCTCCGTTCCCCCTCCCCCACCACAGGCAGGAAGACACCATGGGGGTGGCAGGACAGCTATAGGCCCTGGAGTAGACAAACTGGTCGCCATGCCAGCCCTGCTCTGGCCTGCTATGTGGCCTTGGGAAAGTCACTGTGTCTCTCCAAGCCTCAACGTCCACCTTTATGAAATGGGCTCAGGACAGCAGCCCCTCTCTGAGGACCAGAGACATCGCCCTGGCACAGGGCGCCCCAGCGGGGGCCTGACTCAAGATTATTTACACCAATGGCTACAGCCCTCTGCTCTCCTCCCTGCAAAAGTAACCCCTTCCACAGAGTCCTGGTGGCCATGTAGACACACAGCAGCTGGGCCGCCTCTGCAACGGGCAGCCCAGGAGGCCACGGGAGCCTTGGGGTCAGGGGCACTTGCTGCTGTCATTGTGGACGGTGAAGTTGGGCCCCCAAGCAGGAAGCCTGAGGGCCGGAGACAGCCTCAGGCTCTGGAACAGCTGGGGTTATGGTGGGATTGGAGCCCCTTGAGCAGGCCAGGCCTGAAGGCCCTCCCCTCCTGGCCCATCTCAGTCCTCCAGCTGTCCAGGTCTGACACGTGTAACCTGGTGCCGCCCCCTCCCCTTCTAGAGAGAAACAGGCTGAGCTCAGCACCTCTACCCTGCTGACACGGGGACTCCCCCAGGTCCCCAGCCCACCCTGGCCCCTCAGGCCCTGCCTGATCCAGGAGGGAGAACATCAGGGAGACCCATCTCTGCTAAATGACACTGATGGGCATGAAGTCTCTGCCAGGCGGCCACGGGCCCGCAGCAAAAGCAAGACCCTGCCTTCTTCGCCTGGTGTCTGAGGGCTTCGCTGCAGCCCCAGCTTCCCCTTTGGGCTCCTCTGCCTGGGCCACCCCCATCTCGGGGTTTCCAGACCACTCAGTGCCCCATCCTCCCAGGCTCAGGGACCATCTCCCTGCAGAAAGCCTGGCCTCGGGCCAGCAGGCGGTGCCTGGGGACAGATGTGGGTCTAAATCCCTGGCAGGGGCCCTGGTCCTCATAGGTTTGCTGTGGGTGTGGCCACGGGGAAGGGGCGCTGATGGGGGGCAGCGATGCTGACAGTGAGGAGGAGGTTGCCCGCTGTGCCACCTGGGGCCATGGCAGGGGTACACCCGGAGCGTGGAGGAGCCGGCAGGGGGTGCGAGGTAAATGCCGCTCGGTTATTAGTCTGCAGTTCAGGCCCCGCACACCAGAGGAGCAGGAAGCGCTACTGGCGCCCTCTCTCCTGGGCTGACCTTGAACCCGAGGCTTCCGGCTGGGGAGGGGTCATCCCCTTCCACCGCCCTGGCTGCGGGCAGGGGTGGCGGCTCCGAGCTCACAGCCGCCTCTTCCGCTGCCGCCACACGGTGTCGCTGTCGGGAAACGCAGAGTCGGATGGCAGGGGCCGCCCAGCTGGCCGTGGCCCAGGCCTCCCGCTGGCTGGCCAGGAAAGGGGGGACTAAGGGGGATGAGAGCAGGCCTGGGCCCAGGGCCAGTGAGGCTCCCAGGACACGGAACTGAAGGAGGCGCTCAGCCTCTCAGGGCGCAGGACAGTGGCCACGTTTGTAGGCGGGGCCCAGGCTGACTCGTGGGGTGGGAGTTGGGGGCACTCTGCCTTCCTGGGCGCTTCTTCCATAAGACAGATCACAGAACATGTTTTATGACCAGGTGGTGCAAAAACGAATATAATCCAAGCTAGTTTCATTATTACGGATGCTATATGTTATATAGGACAAATTATTATATACATTCGCTACATATATTGTATATAACATATAATATACAGTCAACATTGTTGTCTTCATTTTTCCTTCAAACTTTGAAAGGAACTGAAGCGAAGCTGCTTCATGGGCCCCTAATAGTATGTGGGTCTTGGCTCTGTGCCCACCGTGCTGAGGTCAGGCTGGGGGTGCCGTGTCACCCTGAGACTGAGGGCCCCTGAGATGCTGGGCCTTTGCGACCTCACTCTAGTCCTGGCCCTGAGTGGCGGCCTGGTCACTCCATGCCCACAAGGCCAGGTGGGCCCTGGCTCAGCCCCGGTCTGTAGGGTCTAGATGCTGGACTGGCTCTGCCATCCCTCCCCGGGGGTCCAAAGTCCGAGGTGGCCCTTGTGGACCTTAAGGCCCATGGCCTATCAAAGGCCCCGCCTTGGACACCCCAGAAACCCCTCGAGACTCTCTGACGAGTCACCTCCCAGGAGGAGCAGGGACATGCAGACCTCTCTCCTGCAGAACACCCACGGCACCTCAGTGGCCCGTCTCAGCTAGGAGGGGGCCGAGGGGGCCCGGCTTCTGCATGCCTGGGGACAGGGACCAACTCCAGGGTCTTGGTCCCTCGCTCGCCCCCTGGCCTTGAGCTGAGCCACTCTCAAGTTGACTCATCCACATCTCTGACCATGGTCCTGGCCTGCCTGGGGAGCGCACAGTCTGGGGGTGCCGAGCCCTCAGGGCCCCCCCAGCCTGCTCTCCACCCTGCTCACCTGCTGACCAGACCCAGGGCCCAAGCCAGGCCAGGAGCCACTCCCTGGCTAGGCAGCAGGTGGCACCAGGCGCCCAGCCTCTGGCCAGGGCTCCCCTGCCATTCTCGCGTTCCCTCCCAGGGCCGCCCCCCAGCTGAGTTCTCTCAACCGCTACAACAGCCCCCTACGACGTAGGATGGGGAAATAGAGGCTTGGTGAGTCGAGCAACTGCCCCAGGCCTCTGCCCCCAAAGCTGGGCCCTTTCTGCCGCCTCGCAGGGCCCCGCAAACGAACTAGCTGCTTTGACCATACTGACTTCATCCAGTTTGTTTTGGGATGAAACTGCTTCCGCACGTCACTGGTGACCAGGTCATGGGCAGCACCCTGCCCCCATGCCCCTCGGGCCCATGTCTGGGCTCCTGTTGGTCTCTAGGGTCGGCCAGTTGGTGGCAGAGGAGAGGCTGGAAGTTGGTTGGCTGGAAGGTGGAGAGGGTCACAGGTGTCACCTCCTCCAGGAAGCCACTCCCTGACTGCAGAGCTGGGTCCAGGACTCCTCGGGGCTCTTCTAGACCCTGGGTGGCCCCCATCATGGCACTGACCATGGCAGTGGCTGCTGTGTGTCCGGACTGCTCCCCACCAGGGCATAAGCCCTGATTACAGGGCCGGGCACTGTGGGAATGCCAGAGGAAAGGCTGAACTCGGGGTATAAACGGTCACGGTCAGCTCAGATAGACGTGGGCTACCGTGGCCCAAGGCAGTGCTGAGCTGTGGGCATTCAGAGGAGAGGGGCTGTGCATGCAGAGCCATGATCAGCAGGAGGGGCAGGGAGGGGTCCAGGTGAGGATGTACACAGGTGTGAGGGCAGGTCCGCTCACAAGGGGGCCCAGCCCCTTGTGCCCAGAACGGCAGAGGGGCTGCTCCAAGAGGCTCTGAGGTCTGGCAGTGGGAGTGGGGATGGAGAGACGTGAGGGATGGAAATGATGTCCAGGGGACACAAGGGGCCAGATTCTGCCACTGACTGACCACAGGGCGGAGAAGAGGAGGTGGACAGTGCCCAAGTTTGTCACCTGCCTTGGCCCCAGAGGACGATGGGGGAGGAGAAGATGGGGACTCCACTGCAAAGACCTCTTTTTTATGACTTACACAGCCAGCAAACTGCAAGCTGCAAACTCCTACACAGCCATCAAGACCCAGCTCAGATGGCCCTTGCTCTAGAAAGCTCTCCCTGCCCCTTGGGACCCCTGCTCTGGGTTCCCGTGGCCCCTGACCCACAGTGCAGCAGCAGCTCCTCAAGGGCAGGTGGGCCACGGATGGGTGTCGGGTTGGGGAGGGGGTGCTGGACTGCACAGACGTGGCCATGCCGGGCTGGGTGGGCCTGCAGAACCCAGACAGGAGGCTTGGGATGGGTGGGGGCTTGGGCAGAGATAGCGGCTTGGGGACAGTCATCATGGTGGGAGGGGAGGGGGGTCCCTCCAAAGCTTCAGGCTGCCGCACTCAAGGCTGAGAGGTGCCCAGCTCAGCCCACCTCTCCTCCCTCCGGGACCCTGGCTGGATCAGGAGCCTCCTCTGGTCTCTGTCACAGGGTCCCCGTCCCAGACCACTGCCTGGGACCTGGACCTGTCTGAGCCCTGTCTGTCCCCTCAGGCGGTGGGCACTTGGAGGCTGCAGTGGTGTCCGTTCTGTGTATCCTGGGTCGTTGGCAAGAGCCAGCCTGGAGTTCTCTTCTGCAGGGGGTTGTGGGGTGATGGGGGGCTGCTCCAGCTGGGGCAGATGGCACCTCATCGCGCTCTGTGGGCACAGGGACGGGGAGCGGACACAGCCATGGCAGCACCTCCCCCGGAGGGTGCTCTGGGCGCTGGGTCAGACACGGATGGGTCTCTTCTGACACCCAGGCTGTGACCGTGGGGACAGGCTTCAGCAGCCACCAGCACGAGAGCCTAAGACCCCCGACAGAAACGTGGGTGAACATTTGGGATGGCAGTCAGCCCAGGATGGACACCCAAAATAAGGGCTACCCTGGACACTGTCCTAAGGGGGCTGGGCGTGGCAGACGGGAACTTCCAGGCTCCAGTCAAGCACTGGGTCTGGGGTGGCCTCGGGGACCGGGCCCTGGACTGTGCTCTGAGCTGCTGACTGGGGTCCGCGCCACCTGCAAGGGGGCCTGTGCGGGCCGAGTGATGCCTCTGGGGCCTGGGTCCCACAGCTTGTGCTCAAAGCGGGTGTGAGTGGGGTGCAGGCTGCGCTGGGGTCCAGGCTCCAGGACTGAATCCATCAGGAAGGCCCGAAGGCTGTGGGGGCGGCAGACTAGGGTCCGGTGACCCCCGGTGGCCCAGAGGCAGCTCCCCCGTCAGGCCACGCCCACGCCACCCACAGCAGAAGGCAGACGCGCCCGATACCTACAGGCACGCCCCTCCGTCGCCCCGCCCCTGGGCTCCCAGAACAAACAGAGGCAGACTCCAGATTCCCATGACAGCAGCTTTTATTGAGATCCGGGTGTGCACAGGGCAGCCTCCCACCCGCCTGGCCTGGGCTCAGGCCCCCAAGTCATCTGCCGAGTCCCCTGCGGAACGCGGGGGCGGCCCTCCCATGGGACGACGCTGGGCCCCTCAGGGAAGGCAGTAGGTTGTATAGTTATCTTCCGAGGGGGCAACATCACTGCCCTGAAACCACACAACCTACTACCTCACCCCACCGGTGCCCGGGTTTGGGAGGGTCCGCCGTCCTGCCGCTGCCCCCGGCCCAGCCCCGGCCCCTCCTGGTGGTCTGCAGCCACCAGAGCCGAGCTGGAGGGCTGGGCAGGCGCAGGGGAGGAGGGACGTGCAGACGGCGCCTTGGTCCCCACGCTGGCCAGTCCACCTGCGCTTGCTGGGGGTGGAACGGGCTCGTGCCCACGAGGGCTGCCGTGGGCTCGAGGACATTCCTCTCACTCCCTGCCTGGGAGAGGGGAGCCCTGGCCTCCGTCCCTCCGCTGACCAGAGGCCTGTCACTGAGCTGGGCAGGCTGTGGACTCAGGGGACATGCTGGTCGAGGCTGACACCGTGGGCTGCCCTGGGGTGTTGCACTGCAACGCCAGCCAAGCCTCAGTAGGCCCAGTCCTCCTCGGGCCCGAGGCTACTTCTCCTGGTGCCCAGTGCCGGCCACAGGAATGCATCTGAGGGCAAAGTCCAGGCTGGGGGCCGCCCAAGAGCCTGACGTGGGGGACGGGGATGCGGACGGGGGAGGGGTGGGCTGCCCAAACTGCCCGTCGGGTCTGTCAGCTCTCAGCACAGCATGGGGAGAGGGAAAGGTCGACTCTGAGCCCTGCCCTCCTTAGACACTTCACACGGTACTGCCCTCAACCCTCATCTGCCCCCTTTCACAGATGAGGAAACTGAAGCCCAGAGACGTCAAGGGACCCGTCCCAGGTCACACAGCAAGTGGAACCTAGGCCTGTCAGACTTCTTACCACCCGGCAGCCACTGTGCGCACCCTGCCAGGGCTGCGTCCCCACCCCCCCTGCCCACCGCACCCCCCTCCACCAGCCAGGGTCCTGGATGCTGTCCACTGTCGATATTACAGCCACTTCAGGAAAGACAGTAGATTGTATAGTTATCCCATAGCAGGGCAGAGCCCCAAACTATACAACCTACTACCTCACCCCAAAGGGCCGTCAGTCTCGGCGCCTGGAGGGACATCGTGGCTCCCAGAGGCATCTCCTGGAGGGGGAAGGAGAGCGGCAGGGGGACGGGGGTCAGGGTTGTGCCGGGGCGCTAAGGGCACGGGGACTGGCAGGCGGGTCAGCAGAGGGCCCGCATACCCTGGGAGCAGCCCTGCAGGAGAAAACCACCAACCAGGGAGGGAAAAGGAAAGAGGGAAGAGAGGGAGGGAGGGAAAAGTGCAGTGTGGCTTTTGGAAAAGCGTTACAGGTGATGGGATCACTCCCAACTGGATAGGAGTGACCATGGTGTCCCCAAGGGACTTCTCCTGCACTGGTGACACTGGGAGGAAGGCTGTCATCTGTTACAGGCCAACCCATGTCCAAAAGGGGCTACGCATGCCCACCTGGCCCCCACCTCTGACAGCACCGCCCACCCCTGGTTCCCTGCTGCCCCAGGACACACCTCCACCCACTGGACAGGTATGGACTCCCTCCCTGTGGGCTCTGGTTGGTCTGGTCCCACCATCCAGGGTGACCTGGGCTTTTCCCATCTCAGGAGAGGCTATAGAATATTCTTGCCTTCCAAAAGGGAACCTGGCTCCCAGGAAAGGCTCGTCTGTGCCATTTGGTCTTCACAGGCCAGGTGAAGCTAGGATCACTGATGCCATTTCGTAGTGAGGAAGCTGAGGCTCGGATGGGCCCCAGGCAGGGGGCAGGGCCTGCTCTCGGGCTCTCCCAGGCGTGGCCTCGCCCACTACTGCAGAGGGGGCCTCGTGCCCAGTCCCAATAAACAGGGCAGCTGCTGCTCCCTGAACCCCGAGGGGCACGAAATGGTCCCAGAACCCTCCGCTAGTGATGAGGACACCAGGGCCCACACCCAGCGCGGGACACTGAGGTGCAGTCACCTGGGAGTGGGGCCAGCAACACCCCAACGCAGCCTGCCCCCCAAGACCTGGCTGGCCCGTGCTCACTGGCACCCTGTCTTTCCTTGAGGCCCCAGAAGGAAATCTTCACGAGAGGGCCTCGAGGTCCTGCCTCCCGGCCTCCCCTTGGACTCCTTGGCTGGCGGACAGGACCAGGGTGTCCCCAAGGACTCTCCAGGCAGAGCCAGCCAGCCTCTAGGACGGGGGGCAAGGAGAGGGTGACAAAGGGCCTTCCTTCGACGCACCCCCATCCTGGCAATGATGCGTGGTCCAGGCAGGCAGGTTCTGGCTCTGTTTGTGGACAGGCAGCCTGGTGCAGCCGCCCTGTGAGGTGAGCGGCTGCCGTGAGCCTCGTCGCTGGGGAGGCCGAGGACACGGCGCCCAGGCCAGGGTGCTGCCGAGTGTCTCAGAGTGACCCTGAGGAGGCCCCTGAGCGCGGGCTCTGGCTCCCAACTTAGCCCCCGAGACCCCCAACGGCCTCAGGCTGCAGGGGCCACCTGGCTCTGACCGCTGGCCCTAGCAGGCTGAGGGCGGCACGGGGCAGGACAGCCCAGCAAGTGGAGCTGCCTGTGAAGCCGGGCCGGCCTCCTCGCCGTGCTTCTCCGGACGCCTCTTCTGCCCTCGTGGGCCTGGACTTCCTCACTGAGAGGCGGGGTCCCTGCAGCAGCTGCTCCCAGGGGATCCGAGTGGCTGCCAGGCCGCCCGAGGTTAACACTGGGCTGGAACCCACGCGTGTGCCACTACTCAGGCCTGCCTGCCCTCCCCTGCGCCGGGGATTCAGCTCCAGAGCCTGCAGTGCTGACCCCACGAGGGCCCCAGCCCAGCCCTGGGCTGGGCTCCATGGGGTAGGGAGAGGCAGGGAAAGAGAGGGGGGAGACTGACACACACACACACACACCCCCACCCCACCCCGGTCCTCCCTGGCTGTCACCACAAGCCCCCGGACCCCCAGCCCAGCCTGGGAGAAGCAGATGTGACTGGTTCCCCTCATTCAGCCTTTCTGCTCCAGGCCACACTCACCCGTGTGCGTCTCAGGTCGATAGCAGCGGCCTGTGTATTAGGATCACAGCGGAGGGCTGGAGAAAAGGGGGCGACGGGCCCTTGCGGTGCACAGGGAGGCGGGGCCTGGGTTCCTCTTCCATGCAGACACCCTGCGGCAGACCACGGCTCCTTCAGGCCACGTCCAGCCTGAGGTCACAAGTGCATCGTGGGACACAGCTCTGACCACATCCCTCCCCATGACAAACTCCCCCATGACTCCCTGCTTCCCAGAGAAAGGATGGTGGGAAGGGCGTGTGGTGCAGATGTCACCTGTGCTGTCCTGTGTCCTGTGACAGTCCTCTGGGCATTCAGCAGGAGTGGCTGTGCACCCACACCGAGGCCAGGGGTGGGCCTGTCTCCTGCAGGAGGGCCCAGGGCGAGGTCTCCTGTGGGCTCTGGCTGGGCTGGGAAGACTGGGGCAGTGGCGAGGTGCCCCCGCGAGCGGGGACGGCCCCGCCCTAGCGCTCAGCTCACCGTTGAGTAAGGCTGGCCTCAGATAGAAGCTCCTATCTCAGTGCCACTCTTGACCTGTTTGGGGTTTAGAAGAAAGTCACAGGCGTCAGGTTTTGAAGAGCCGCAGCTATGCCCCTCCAGCGCCGCTCCGTGCCTCCCTCCGGGACTCGCCTGGCCGCCTGTTCTAGGTCCCGCATTTCAGCCCAGCCTATCTCACCATGGCCTCTCGCCTGGGGACACACCCTGTGCAGAGGCCCGGAGAGAATGGCCTCTGTGGCTGCCTGTGCTGCACGATGCTGGGTCAGAGGTGAACAAGACCCAGGCCTCGTCCTTGAATGGACAGGGCCGTTGGCGTTCCCGTGCTGGGTGGCCAGCGCCCCACCAGGCTCACACCGACGCTCTGGGGCCTGGATGGTGGGGCGCCCAGGGGAGAAGGGACGTGTGCCCACCTCCTGTGCACCTGGCACTTAGTGGGACCCAGGAGGAGGAGCCAGACCCCCCACTTCACAGAGGAGGCTCCCGACAGGCTCCTTCCCCGGGGCAAGCGAGGCCTGGGATCGTCCCAAGAGCAGAAACCCCGGGGAAGGGGCGCCCAGGACCCAGTCTCTGAGGCCTCAGCCAGGGCTCACTCAGTGAATTGCAACCCCACCTGGCTCCGGCCCATTCCGGCCAGGTGCCCTCCCGGGACCAGCACAAGGGAAGGGACACAGGTGTAAGATGAGCACACAGCCAGCCTGCTGGCCAGCGGCAGAGCCTCTGAGGCTGAGCCCGAGACGCTGGACTTGGAGCCAGACCTACTTGGGTCTGTCCAGCCCTGTCACGGGCCAACCACTGAGCCTCAGTGTTCCTGGCCACTAACAGGGACGGGAAGATGAGCCCATCTGGCTGCGGTGGTCCTGTCCTGGCCTCTCTCCCTCAGCGCTCCAGAGGCCAGACTGTGCATCACCAGGGCTCACGTCTCTGTGCTGCTGCGCCTCTGCGCCCTGCCCAGCCTGGCTCCCCTCACGTCCCCCTCCAGCCTCCCAGAGCAGAAAAATGCCCTGGGCAGCCCTCCCCCACCCTCCCCACCCGTCTGCCAGACCCCCGCTCCCCGCACCTCTCGGCCCTTGCCCTGGCCTGTCCTGTGCCAGGAGGGACCGTCCCATTGTTCCTCTCCTTGCCATGAAGACCCTGTGCTCCCCACACACGTGCCCGTCTCTTACTGCCCACCGGGAGGCCGGGGGAGGGCAGTGGTGCCCAGACGAATCCTAGCTCTGCCCTGGTTCTGGGACTGGGCCTTGCGCTCCTAGGCTCCAGGCCTCACACCTGGACACCCAGACCCGCGGCAGGCATGTAGCTGACGTGAGCGGTGCCTGTGAAGGTGCCCACGGATGGATGGTGGGGACTTTCTCTCTCCATGAGGGCCAGGCGGGCTCCTGCATATTCACAGCCTGTCCAGGTGACCAGGAGGCAGATACCGTACCCCTGGCAGGGTCCCCTGAACTCTGGCTTTATCCACCAAGGCACAGCTCCCACACAACCTGGCTCTTTCTTTAGCCAGCAACCCAGGTTTGGGGGCAAGAAGGGGCACTGACATTTCTGGGTCTGTGACCTGATAGTGGAGACATTTCTGAGCTGGGAGGTGGTCCCAATTCCATGTGTCAGGGGACATGATTTGCTGGCCCTCCTGCCCCACAGTCCTAGAAGCGACCACGGATGGGTCTTGGCTCAGGGAGGGACGGCAGAGACCTCCCTTCTTCCGGCGGGATGGCAGGGGTCTGAGAGCTCCAAAGGGACCCTTCCCAGTCAGCCTGGACGGGGCGGTGGCAGGAGCAGGCAATGCAGCGTGAAGAGGGCTCCCTGAGCAGGGCTGTGGGGAGTGAGCAGTCGGCAGTCGCCCTGCCATCTGCCACCGCCGGCTCAGCCCCAGTCCCCAGTGTCTGCCTGTGGGCAGGGCGCCGGGCAGGCCCGGGCTGGGAGGAGCCAGGCTAGCCGGGGACAGGTGTGTGGGAGGCCTCAGTGGGCAGGTGGCCTTTTCAGGGCCAGGCGGATGTCTGGAGCGAGCGAGGCAGACAGACGGTGTCACCCTGCAGTCACCTCGGGCTTGGCTTGGGGCCACCGGGAGCCGGGACCCCCCCCATGGCTGCCCCCCCACTGCTGCCCCGATTAGGTTTCTCCCCATAAAGCGGCCAGTGTTTCTGCTCGGCAAGCCGTGCCAACAATGGAGTCTGGGAAAAAGGCATGGGGGTGGCATCCGGGGGCCGGGTCTCCGTGCGAACACGGCCCATAAAGTTAACGAGACGTGCGCACCGGGCAGAGGCCAGCTCGGGCCGGGTAGGGGCTGTGCGCCCATCATGCGCTGGGCAGGGCCGGGCACACACTGAATGGGGCATCAAAACTCAGGAATCAAGACAAATGTTTCAATATAAAATTTTTAAAAAACGCAAAAAGGCCCATGGTACAAGAATATCAAACTTAAATAAGGGCACAACGGATGGTTACTAACTTCTCCTTTGGCCTCAGGTTCCAACAGCTCAGCTGAGCACGGGGCCCAGTGGCTTCATTGCCCCCAAGAGCACCCCTCAGGGACAGAGGGGCAAAACTAGAACTGGAATCCGGATTTCTGACCCCAGGCTGTTCCCATGGCCCTGCACACCTCTAGGCGGCGCAGGCCACGCACGTGGGGAAGTGGTGCCTCCAGACAGGAGCCCCTGCCCCAGCCCCCTGGGGTCAACCCCAGGCCTGCCTTCCTTCCCAGTGGCCCAAGGTGCTCTCTTGTTGGTTCCCTTCCTGCCCAGCCTCCCCGAGACAGACGCCCACATGCTCCGGGTCGGGGTCTCCCATCCTGGGAGTCTGTGCCCCGCCCCTGGCTCCCTGCTCTCCTGTCCCCAGAGAGCTCCAAGCTCATAGGTGGAAGGTGGCCAGGCACAGGAAATGTCCACTCCCCAGGGAAGGGGCCAGACACGTACCGGGGGCCGAGTGTCACCACCCACAGATGTGTGAGTCTGAAAGCCCACAAGAGTCCCAGCATCCAGGAAGCTGGGGGCCTGGTGCTGGCCAGGGAGGCCCAGGCAATGGGATCCAGCCCTGCTCTGCAGACATACCTGCACCCATGGGGGCCATGGGCATGGGGTGGGGGTGGGGATAGATGGTTCTGGGGGCTGCCAGGCCATACTTCTGACCCCTGCTTTGGCCCCAGCCAGCGATGGGCCTCGGGAAAAGTTAATCAGCAGCTCTGGCCTCCGCCGTTTCCTCTGTAAAGTAGGGCAAAGATGCCAGGGCTGTCGGGAGGAAGGTCCAGGTGCCTCTGTGCCAGGTGGGGCGGGGGGGAACCACCAGGCGAAGCTGCTCTTCATGCTGCAGGGTTTGCTCAGAGTCCGAAGGGAAGAGCCAGGAGGCAGAGCCTTTCCTGAGCCCGTGGGTGTCTGCATCTGGCGCTTAACCATTAGGCAACAGTTTTAACCTCAAAGGCGTGTATTTATCTGAAAATATTCTCAGTCCAAGCCTCAGTCTGGGTCACAAGGCGAGGAGAGGGAGGGAGAGAGGGGCACCAGATGCAACCACATCATTAACGATGCCCGGTGCGAACCGTGTCCCGGGGCAGCCCCACCCGGCAGCAGCCCCTCAGGAGGGCCCTTCTGCTGCGGAGCTCCCTGGCCCCCCGGGAGGCTCTGGGCCTGGCCTGGCGTGTAGACCCGTGACTCTGGTCTGGGCATTACACCATCCCGTCCTTGGCTGGGTTTCCCTGGGCCGGGGTGGGGGAGCTGAGCAAACCCCACTTCGTGGTGACGGAATGTTCTCTCCGGGAACTGCGAGGCGAGGCTGTCTGGGAAAAAGCTGGGCCTCGTCCCGTGACTGTCCCAGCCTGGAAGGCTTGGCTGGGCCATAGGTGTCTGGGGAAGCCACCCCGCCGCTCCTGAGGCCCTACTGTGCGCTCTTCTACACGTGTGCTGTCCAGTGAGGACCTGACCTTGGTCACCCAGAGAACACAGGGCAGAACTTGCCCTCAGTCCACCTGGCACGCCCCATGCTGCCAGAGAAACCGGCACAGTCCCTGTGAAACCACGCACTTTCCTCAAAGCCCCAGCTTCTTTACGCGGATGTTTCCGTGAACCTCCTCTAGAGAGCCCACGGGCGGCCCTCGGAGGACCTTGTCGCGGGGCCCTGCCGGCGAGCACTGGCGCCCGGCGGCTCCCCGTCCACCTGCCACGGCCGCCGGGGCCCTGCCCTGTGCTGGTTCCTGGGGCAGTGGCGTCTCCTCTCCACCGCCCTCCAGGCCCTGCAGCCAAGACTCCCTGGACGCCCCGGGGCTGCTCTGTGCACCGCTTCCCCTGAGATCACCGGGTGCCGTCGGGTGGCGCTGCTTCACACTGTGCCAGCTCAAGAGCAGCGGGCGCGGCAGGAGGCAGAGGGCTCCGCGCTGACGGAGGTGCTGGTGCTCCCGGCCTGGCCAGCGCTCTGGGGGCCTGAGGTCTCCGGGTCTGGTCTGCGGGGGCATTGAGGTTCACCCTGCTCTGCTGCCCAGGCCGCAGGGGAAACGCAGCTGCAGAGCGCTGCCGCCTCTCCCCACAGGGAGCTCACCTCCCCCAGGAAGCCCCCGCCCCTGCTTCCTAAGGACAGGGGGCGCTGGAAGCCCGACTGAACACCGGGAGCCCCGGAGCCCCGAGGCCCTCAGGCAGGAAAGCGGGTGAGAAGGCCGGCAGAGGCCCGGGGCTGCCTCCGTGCGTGGCGTGTCCGGGGGCCCACTCCCCCCGCCCCGTCATTTCTAGAACTGTCCACACCGGCCGCCAGGGACTCCCTCCGCGGGTGCGGCTTTCACAACGGCTCTCCTGGGGGTGGTCTGCAGTGTGTCCGCCCGCTTGGCGGGGAGGTCTGGGGCGGCAGGGTCAGGACTCCCAGACGCCTCACTGAGACGTCGGCGGGTGCCAAGCCCGGGGAGGCCACGGCCAAGGCCGCGCGGGGCCAGAGGGCAGCGGTCCCCTCCCCGCGCCGGGCCTCAGCCTCGCACACAAGAGGGCGGACGGCGCCAGGAAGACAAAGGCGGCGAGGAGGGCAGGGCGGCCCGGCAGGATTAGGAAGTCCACCTGGGAAGCAGCCCCAGCCTGGAGGGCCGGGCCAGGGAGAGAGGCAGGCAACACCCTCTTCAGAAGCGTCCTCGCGCCCGAGCTGCCAGGCACCTGGTTGCCAGAAGCCCCGTCAGCCCTTCGGGGGGCTCCGGGCGGTCCCTGGGAAGGCTTATGTCCGAGACACTGGCCCTGACGCCCTCCTGACTGACGGGGTATGTGTCCTCACTGGCCTGAGGGCGGGGCAGCCTCCGGCCAGGTGGCCCAAGGCGCCGTCCTGTGTTCTGGGGCCATCCCAGCACAGCCCACCCCATGGTCCAGGCCGGCACCTCCTTCCTGTCCAGTGCAGGGGGCACAGGGGCGGGCTGCCGAGGGACACGGGGAAGACCCACCCCAGGGACGCAGGGCCGGAGCCCTCCCGACCCCCTGCAGCACCGGCCACTTCCCAAGCCTCAGGACTCCTGTCCTGCTTGCCCGTCTCACGTCCCCTCTGGGGAGCCCCCTCCGCACGGCCCCAGCAGACAGCATCTCACTCAGAACCCCAGATGTAAGGCGGAGACCAGAGGCGATGCTCTGGGTCCAGCCACGGCCACCCCTCCCAGCCTGTGCAGGGCGAAAACCCAGGATCAAGACCAATCCCACTTGAAAGACGGGTATACAGGCCCAGGGGGTCGCCGTGCACTGGCCCTGGCCGCGGGCAGCAGTGGGGCCCTTGAAAAGCAACCGTCAGCAGAGATGCTACTCACGCACCGGGGGGCACAGCTGGGCCTTGCGCTCTGACGGAGACGGGCAGGTCAGGAGCCGGTGCGGGGCCTGGGTCAAGGAACAAGACAGTGGAATTAGCGGGGGAGCCCATGCCTTTTCTACAGGGTGGGGGAGCCTTGGTGACACAGCATGGCATGGAGTGCTGGAGCCACTGTCCCCCTCGCTTGTGTGACCACAGCTGTACTGACAACTCCCCAGGCATGAACCAAACAGCCGTCCTCACCGAAGACCTCTCCCAGGAGCGGGTGCTGCTTGCGGGCTGCCCCACGGAGTGGGGAGCTCAGTGGGGAAGAGCGAGCATCCCAGCCACAGGGCTCGGGGTTCGAATCCCTGTTGGCCCAATATTGCTGCAAATACACGTAGTAGCACTTCCTGGGCACACACCCCCCGTCGGAAACTGGGGAAGGGCAAACACCCCGTCCCCTGGAACGCTCCACGCACTGACCCGAGCCCACCACACTGGGTAGCTCCGTCAGTCCTCATTACAACCTGATCTGGGGGTGAGGGAATGAACACAGAGAGGCTCAGTTATTTCCCCACAGTCACACCGCCAGCACAGGCATTATCAGCCTCCCTGGCGTTACAGAAAGGAGGGAACAAAGACCCAGAGACGTCTCCATCTACCTGCCTGAGGTCCCGCAGCTCCTAGGAGAGAGCAGAGCCCCCTGTCCTGGGTAAACCCCAGGGAGCCCCCCACCTGAGACATTCAACTTCCCTTCCTCAGGGTGAACGGCCAAGGGCCTTCTGGCTCCCCAGTTCTCCCAGGCCAGCCAGGCTGAGCGGGCACGGTGTTCTTGGAGAAAGGCAGCTCAGAGCCGGGCCCGGGGGACAGAGTGGGAGGCTGCTCTTTCCCCAGCCAGGGCTGGACACAGCTGAGCTTCCAGCTCAGTAATATCTGGGGAACAAGGCCTCCGACAGGGGAAACGCCTGAAGGCAAGCACCCAGCTGAGCTCAGGCCGGGGCAGGAAACCTGGGCTGCAAGGGCAGCAGCCCCGGTGTCACTGGGTCTGAGGGCCTCTTGGCTTCACTCCAGCAGGGAGACCCCTTATAAACCCTCTAGTCCACGCCGGGGGCCATCCCAGCCCTCCCCCAGCCCCCGCTCAGCCTGCCCCCCAGGGAGACGGCCTCTCAGGATGTGTGGTAGCCCCGACACCTCGGGGACGCCACGCATTCCCAGAGCCCGGAGGTGTTTCCACCTCCCCTGCTGGGCGGCTCGCTCCGGCTCAGTGGCCCGGGGCTGGCCCTTGACCTCCCTGAGCCTCAGTCCCCATAGGAAAGTGGCACTGAAAGATGCCCGTCGGCAGGGCTGTCGTGAAGACTGTGACCTGTGCGGGAAGAGCGTGGGCTCGGGGCCTGGCCCACAGGACAGGAAGTGCTTCGCCAGAGCCAACCAATCAAAGTCACCTCGTCCAGGTGTGGCTTTCAGGGTGGGCATCCCTGCCCCATCCTCCTCCCATCCGGGGTCCACTGCACCCAGCCAGAAGAGCACTACTCAGAACCAACAGGTAAACTCGGAGCGAAAGCCATCTTTTTGCGTTTTGTCAGTATTTTCACCGGGACCGAAAAAGACCAAGTGCCAGGTATTTAAGGCCTTAATTTTTCTGTCTGGGTAAATAAAGGACACTTGGATGTTTGATGTTAGAACAAACTCCTGCCCCTTTGGGCTTGGGCTTGGAGGCCCCCTTTGTCCCCGGGTGAAAAGATTAGGTACCACGTGTGCATCTGCAGAGCAGATGGGGGTCACGTCTTGGCATCGCCGTGGGGCCCCTTCTCCAGGCTCTGGCCCTACACACGGGGCTGTATTAGGCCCAGCAGATACAGCTTCTGAACGTGGCTCTGCCATGGGGCAATGGGCCCACCGCCCAAGCCTTGATTTCCCGTGAACCCACATTCACGCCAACTCCTAAAGAACGAACGGGGTAGCCTCTATCCCAGGAACCCAGGGCGCCAGGGAGGTCAGGGACAATTCCCTTCAGAAAACTGGCCAGCACAGGGTGCTGACTGGGCCCACGTGGCTCCCGTCTGCTGCCCAACGTGGGTGAGGCACCAGGGCACCGGGGCAGGGAAAGAGGCCGGGGCGCCGCCCAGGCCCAGACCTCTCCCGTCCTGGGCCGAATCCAGGCAGACTCACAGGACAACAATTACGAGTCGGTGCAAAGACAAACCCCACCAAGTGAGTCACTGTCCCACTAACCCTTCACTGCTCCCCCGGCCCAAGCCAGCATCCCAAAGGGCTCGCCTGGCCCCCAAAGAACCTCCAGAACCCCAGACGAGGCTGGAGCTGGGCTACTCCCAGCCCCCGAGCTCCCATTTATGGATGCACAGGATGATCTCAGGCGGGACGAGGAGGGTGTGCACACACAGAGGGGGCGGCCCTCCCCCCCAGCCCCGGGCACGCCCTCGTCCTCGCGGTGACCGGGCTGTGTGGTCGTCCTGGTGGTTCCTCAGGCGCTGGACGAGCACTGAGCGGCCCCAACTGTGCGCATGGGCCCCATCTCCCATCCGTCGCACAATATGTCCCGGACCTCGGCCGCTTCGCCCTGGCCCAGGAGCCCCTCCCCACTCCTGGGGACGTGCCCTCGTGGCCCCCAGCGTGTGTCTGTCAGGGCCTGGGGCTTGGTCCCCGGTTCACACTCGGGTGCCCATGCCCGTGTGAGGGATGCACCCCTCAGTGCCTACGTTTCATCTGGACCCAGGAGGCTGCCGCTGCTGCCCGTGGGACGTCGAGGGGATCTCCCGGTGGGCACCGAGGAAAGCACCTGCGCTAGACAGCCTTGAGCAGAGCCCAGCAGGCCCTGTCTCCCCAGACACAGCCACGCGGTCAGTGCCTGACTGTTCTGCTGGGTCTCCTTTCTCCCTGTGCCCGGCCCTGCTCTCTGCCTCTGCTCTGTTCTTCCTTTCCCATGCTATACCCCCTCATGTCCCCCTTTCCCCTCTGTACCTGATGTCCCCGGGGGGGGACCTCCCCCCTCCCTACCCGCGTCCCACCCCACCCTCGGGCACCGGCTGGCGCATGCCCTGCGTGCAGACACAAAAGCCCCGGGGCGGTGTCTGTGGAGTCTGGCGGGCAAGCTGGACCTGTAAACACATGAGACCCAGATGGCAGAGGGGTCCCGGGTCCTCTCCACACAGCTCTGGGAGGCAGGCCTGCCCCTGGCCATGGCAACAGAGGGGAGGGAGACGCCGCCAGTCTGGCCCCGACCCTCACGGCCCCACAGACTCCCCAGGAGGCTGCAAGCAGCCAAGTGGGCCTAACAGTCTGCACGGCGGGCTGGCGCTCGGGGGCGGGTCGGGGCGGGGGCAGGGCGCCCAGCCAACTCTGAGCACCGCAGCCCCATCAGGACACGAGGCGGAGGGGCAGGCTGGGACCTCCTCACCTGCCAAGCCCCCGAGCTCTGCCCGGTAGTCACTGGTCCCCAGCGCTTGGCCCAAGCCCTCCCACCACGGAGCCCTGCGACGGCTGCCTCCTTGCAAAGGGGGCTTCGTTCAACTTATGTGCAGGGGAGCCGGGAAGACGTCATGGGTCCAGCTTCCTGGGGTGAGACCTGGGCGAGCCCCTGACTCCTTACTGACCCTGGTCCCTCGGCCGCAGAAAGAGGCTGGTGGGAGGGCAGAGCCGCGGGGGGAGCGCCTGCAGCTGAGCCCAAGCAAATGTGCGAGAAGTACCCGCCCAGCGATCCTCCAGAGGCCGTGTGGGCGTGTGTGCACATGTGTGTGCGACACATGTGCGTGTGTCCTTTCAGGCATGCCCAGCCCAGGGTGGCGTCTGGAGGGAGGGGGTGGGGAGCTCTGATTTTCAACATTCGAAACACTGCGCTGACCTGAGGGTGACATAGTTGTCCAAGCTCCAGATGTCAGCCAGGGACCAGGGTGGCCGGGAAGAAGGGGTGAGACCTGGGAGGAGAGAGAGGTGCTGGTTAAGTCTTGGGAAGGAGCCCCCGGGTGTGTGCGGGGTGCACGCCCTGCATCTGTACCCTGCTGGCTCCGGCCCACCCTGCCCTAAGACTCCACGAGGCTCAGCACAGCTCAGGGGTCACTCAGAGCCTCGCAGGGGGATGTTACCGGCCAGGAGACCACTGCATCAATGTGACTTTGTGCCCAAAACACTGGGGCTGAAACACCCTGGTTTTGTGGGGTCACGTTCTCCAAGGGGCAGCAGGTGTGGCTGCAAGAATGTAGATCTGGGGGATGGAGAGACACAAGGTCAAAGTCAGGCTCAGAGAGGGCTGGGGGTCCTCACTGCCGCTCTCTCAACCTAGGTTTCTAGGGTTTAGGAGAACTAAATGAAACAAGGTGTGAGATGCTCAGGATGACGGAGGGGTGCAGCTGTGCTGAGCATGAGGGAGTTCCCTCCCTCTCTTTCTCCCCGACCTCATGAGGGCCTCTGGGGTAACCCTGAGTGTCTGCACCAGGCAGCTCTCTCTCAGCAGCACTGTGCTGAGACAGGACTCCCTAAACAGCACTTCCTGCAAGGGACAGTCTTTCCCTCTTTGCTTTGGCTGCTAGGAAGCTCAGAGCTGAACTGACAGAACTGGGAGGCGCCTACAGGACATGGATTCTCTAGGCCTATCTGCGATTTTCCCTTTGCCCCAATTTCCTCGGCTGTTTATTTTTACCCTTCTGCATTGTCAATATTGCTCTAAGCTGCTTCACGTATATATTTCTAATGTGGCACGACATAAACAAAAAAGAAAACAAATAACACCTAGTTCCCTTCCTGCCTATGTGACTGGTGAGGGCCGTGTGTGTAGCAGGCTTCATCTCTGCAAGTGGTGGGCTGTGATTGGTCCCGAGCCAGACCCCCGCTTCTCAGCCAGGTTTGGCATCCCCTTCTGCTCTTTGGTGTCTGGTAAGGAGGCAGGGAGAAGTAGGGACGCCCTTTTTGCAAATGAGAAAACAGAACCCCAGGCAGGGGCCATGGCTTCCCTACGATCACACGGCAGGGAGGGTGGGGTGAGGCTGGGGCCTGGCAGTCTGATCCTAGGCTGTGGCTTAGTCTTCTGCTACAGTGCGGTCATTCCCATGAGCCCTCAGATGCTGTCCCAGGAGATGCTTCGTAACACTGACAGAGAACCTCGGGGGTCTGGAATACCCCCCGGCAGGTGGGCACCCTGTCCCGGTGATGTGCAAACAGACCCACGACCACCCATAGAGCTGCTAAGACCCTGAGGCCTCAGAGCGGTCGCCTCTCCCTACTCAGCCACCTCTGGCAGTGTCCTTGCTAATAGGGCCACCTCCATGCCCTCTCCAAGCCTGTGAAATTGACCCGAAGCCACATGGCCACAGCAGGCCTGGGTTCCTGGGCCACTGAAACTCTCCTGGCTGCCTCAGACATGCTGCTAACAAAGCCCCCCAGCCACTTGGAGGGGAGGCTGCCACAAGTCCCCATGCTGCATGGGGGCAGGAGCTGGCTTTGCCTCGACCTCCCCCTTCCTCTCACTCAGCACCCAGCACAATAAACCCAAAGTAACGAATAGATGAGGCTGGGCCCTGCTGAGCTCCGGCGAAGGGAGAGGAGGCCAGGAGAGCGCCACGTTGGGGAGTTTTCTGTCTTTCAGTGGATTATAAACCCCTGCTGCTTCTTGGGGCCAAAGGCTGTGTCCCACTCCCAGGCCCTCACCGAAGCCACGGGTGTTCTAGGCTGTGCACCCCCAAACTCCGCTAGGAGGTATTCCTGCCTAAGTCTTACAGATGGGTAAACTAAGGCTCAGGGCACCCAAGAAGCCCATCCAGCCAGACAGCTCGCCGGCGCCACAATCGGGCCACCAGGTAAGGTGCGGGGCTTGGCGGGACCAGAGTGGACGGGGAGTCCTTTGCTCGACTCCCTCGTTCCTGGTGGCGCAGCGGGATCTCTCCCACCCACTGGGGGCCAGGCCGAGCTGGCCCCTCGGGAACTCTGGACAGGGTGGGCCCGGCTGGCTGCAGACTGGGGCCTGCGAGGAAGGGGCTGGTGCTGGGGTCTCCCAAGACCGGGTCCATGTTCCCCTCCCGGCCAGGCTGCTCACCTCCTGGGCTGCCTCACCACCCAGACGCAGGGCAAAGACCATCCACCTGGCCGTGTGGTCCTGGAGCGTCTTTTGAAGGCCACGACAGGTGTGCACTTTCTTGGGGGTGCTCTGGGACCAGCCATGTTCTGCAAGAAATAAAGTGGCCAAGGAGTCAGCTCAGCAGGTCTGGTGGCTCACGGCCCGAGCACGGAGGGGGGCTCAGTGCGGCCTCTCCCCACACCTCTCATTTACCCCCTCATGCCGCACCTGCAGATGGGCCTAGCCTGCTGCGTGCTGCCGCCGAGCTGCCTCGGCGCCCAGAGGTTAAGGGCCTTAGAGGCGAAGGACCACAAAGAAAACCTCTTCTGACCGTCTGGCTGCCCCTCTGCCACCCCTGGTGCTGGACTTACACTCAAACCCCGACCGCTGGCTCCCCTGCAGCCCAGCCGCGCACATCCTCCAGCGTCTGCAGAGGAAGGGGGCTGGCAAGACTCGAGGCACCTGCTCCTGGCAGAGCGAGGTCGCCGCTTCATGGCACCCCTGCCCCCTTCACTCCGGCCCTGCCTTGGCGCCCACCGTTCCCTGGGGCCAGAATGTTGGCCTGCCGTCAAAGGCCTAATTCCTACCCATCCTTTAGGTTACCTCCCCCAGGGGGGCCTCCTGGATCGGGAGCAATAGGTCAGCTCTAGCAATAGGCTGGGGGTCCCTTGAAATCAGCTCACGGACGCTCGCACTCCCTGTCTCCCCACAGGCAGGCAGCTCCACGGCAGGGACCACCTCTTAGGTGGTGGTGTGACCCTCAGGGCTAGCACGGTGCCCGGCACCCAGGAGGCATGGAAACGTCCCCATCCGCTCTTCAAACAATGCCCAATACCTAGGAACAGAAGGTGCAAACGTGACTCTGGGTCTTTCCCGAATGAGCCAGTGAGGGCACACCCTAGGACCGAGCAACCGTGAACTCCAAGGCCCTGAAAGCTAAGCACTGGCCCAGAAGCCGGCACTCGGCCGACGGCAGCTCCCAGGCCTGGCCTGCTGCTCCTGCCCTGCCCGGGTTCAGGCCGCCGAAGGCGCACAGTCTCTCCCAAAGCAGGGATGGCTTGTCCTGCGTGACAACGAAACAGCAAATCCAGACGGAGGTTTGACCTGCCATGACCGGGAATTCTGCTGGGCCTCAGCCGGACTCACAGGTCAAGGCAGCTACCCAGGCCCCACTCCTTTCTCAGGCCTCTGCCCCAGGCCCCGTGTGACGGGGTGGCCGGGAGGAAGGTGGGTCCGGGCGCTAAGTCCCCGGGAGCGTGCTGGTGACCCCACGCTCTCCTGCCTGCACCCAGGCGCAGGTGTGTGGCTCCCCCAGACGCCGGTCCTCTCAGGAGCGCGTCCCTGTCACCTGGGGACCGGGGCCGAGCTCCCTGCGGACAGGTGAGAGCTGTGCGGGCGCCGGGCAGGGAGCCGTCGGGCCGAGTCTCTCCAGGTACCGCCAGGCAGCTCAGCGCCCTCCTCGGCAGCAGGGTCTCTGGGACACGCATGGGACTCGTAAGGTGCTCAGAGGCCAGAGGGGACCTTCTGGTGGCTTCCCAAGGATGTGCTCGAGCCCCCTGCCCTGGACGCTGGGTCGAGCTTGCAGCAAGACCCCACCTTTTGGAAACGGAGACGGGAACCTAGAAGCCCACTGCACCCTGTCTACACGCGGCGTGGGCTCAGGACCCCGAGTCACGCAGCTCTGGGTGCCTCCCCTTCACACGCTGCCCAGCGCCTCTCGCGGCCTCAGGTTCCCCGACTGTAGTACGGGGACCACCAGGTCTGCGGCCCAGAGCGTTGTGCAGGTTCCGAGAGAAGCTGGGGGCCAGGAGGCCAGCCCAGGCCTGGCTGCCACCACCGCACGGAGCCTGCACGGGCTTCTGGTGAGCACGTCACCGTCCTGTTATGTCAGGGGTAGCACCTACCCTCACCCCCGCCACCCCATCAAGAAAGGATGGCCCTGAGGCTGCGCAGCCCTGCCTGGACGGCTGGACTCCCTCCCTGTCTCTCCTAACAGTGGGATGGGCTGAACAAACCCCCGCTGCCCGGTGAGGATCCCTCTGACGGCCCCTCCCGGGCGGCACCTGGGGTGGGGTGGCTCCAGTGCCCTCACCTGGGCGACGGGGCAACAGCTCTGGGGCCCACCCAGGAGAGACCACAGACCAGGGACCCTCCAACAGCACGGGGGAACCGATGGCACTCCCACCCGCTCTCTTCCCTCTGGACGGCGAGCACAGCCCGGCTGGCGCTCAAGAGGGGCACTACTGTGGGTGGCACGCTGAACGCCCACAGGCCCAGCCGCTGAGGCCCCCCTTTTGCAGATAGCCTAGGTCGATATTCCTCTAGCTGACGCTGGCTTCAGAAATCAGACTTCCAGGGCACAGGAGCTGCGGGAGGGGAAACAGCACAAAGCCACGCTCAGCAGAGGAGAGCAAGGGGAGGTGGATGCTGGCCGCTCCGCAGGCTACCCCACGCCCGCTGTGCGCACCCGGCGGGGACGGGGTTTCTATCCTGACGGGTGAGTGGAGCTCCGGCTGCAGGGGCAGGGGCGGCTCTGGGGCCCTGGCTGGATACCTGAAAGTCACAGGAGCCACACGTGGCCATGGCTGGAAAACTCACTGGGACAGCCGGCCACGGGACCGTTCTGGGGCCAGGGAGCACCCCCCATGTCTGACCCCACAGCAGCATGTACAGGACGCCCTCCCTCCGGGACACTCAGTGCCCCCGGATCCGGTCACCCACTTGCCCAACAGCAACCACGGAACCACCAGGCTGAGTGAGTGACCTCTGGGCTCCCTGGTCTGGCACCTGGCACAGAGGCGCCTGGGCAACACCAGCGCCCCTGGCCTGCTCCCCGGGCCCGCGTGCTCTGGTCGGACACGGCGCGTCACCTGCCCTCGGAGCCTCTGAAGCTCTCCTGGGAGTGCATCGCGCCACCGAGGGGCAGCTTGAGCCTCCCAAGGCCGCTCTCTCTCGATGGGCCGGCCCACATCGTGCGCTGGAAGGGTGGCCAGCGGCCTCAGCCTGTCTCAGGGTCACTAGTGAACCCGGAACGGCAGCCCCCCACGTTCCAGGATCTATGAGGCAGGTTGTGGGGGAGTGGGAGTGAGGGGGAGCCAGCCAGACCTGCTGCCTCTACTTGCTGAGTGGCCCCAGGCACAGGACCGTCCTCTCTGGCCCAGTTTCCTACCCTGTGATGTGGGACAGCCTGTCCACCTCGTAGGGTTGTGACATTACAGGTGACAAGAGTAAAAGTCCCAAACCCAAGGCTGGCTCTTAACAATGCTCCCTTCTCCCAGCCCCAGAATCACCCGGGTGCCGGCACTGCTCAGAGCCTGTGCCCCATGATGTGGTCACTTGGATGGCAGGGCTGGCCCAGGCCATCTGGCGGTTCTTTGATCAGAGGCGGTTGTCCTCTGGAAGTTTCTGGCCCACTGAGGCTGGCAGAGTCTGTTGGCACGGGCACTGGACCCAGCAGGATGCCCCGGAGGCTGATCCCCACCTCACCCTGGCCCCTCCTTGCCCCTGCCCTGAGGAACATTCCTGCGTCCATCTACAGCATGGCCGGAGGCCGCTGGGTTCCCATCTCAGCTCTGTCCTTGTGACCCTGGACAAGCCCCTTCACCTCTCTGAGCCTCAGTCTCCTCCTCTGTAATAAAGGGACAGCGATGCCACCTCCTCAGATTCACACGCATGATTAGAGACGATGCACGTGCTGTGCCCACGCACAGTGGGGCTCAGCAGACGGTTGCGTCCACTGCTGACCACCCCCCAGGGCACTTCGAGGACGTAAGACAAGTCATTGCACTCTGGTGCCTGGAGACATTTCTCCCAGCCTCTTGTCTGACAGCTGGCCAACTTGCCAGGGCTGGGGCCTGCGTGGACACAGCTGAGGGCGGGCCTCGGGCCGCCAGCAGGAACTCTGATGTCAGCCAAGCTTCAGGGCCCAGGCCCACGGCACACAGCCCACCCGCACCCCCAGAGGGCTCAGCCCTGCCTTGTCCACACTGGTCTTCAGCATTCAACTTGGCCTCTCTCAGAGGTCACACGTAGGAGAAACATCCTCCTTGCAAACGCCAGTTGCTAACGAATTGTGCACAAACCACCCCTCAATGTATGTGCAGAGATGTCGTGGGAAGCACTGGGACCTGACCCTGGGCGATGCTGTGCCGGGCCCCCAAGCCCTCGGAGGGGCCCGCGATAGGTCAGAAGGAGTCAGAAGTCGGCCAGCGAGCCTCTGGTCCATGTCCTCCAGCCTCCCTGAGTTGCCAGATGCACACACCAGGGGTAGGTCCCCAGCTCTGCGACTTCACTTGGGCCAAAATAGCTCCAGTAGGGACTTGGGGAGCAGACAGCTACCAGGGCAGGCAGTGCAGTCAGGGTGCAGGTAAGCTCAGGTCGACACAGGCTCTAGTGGCAGACCTACTAGCCCTGGGGAGGAGCCCGCGGTCCAGAGCCAAACAGGCCACAGAGAACCTTCCGGGCTGTGTGGTCTTCAGGAACCTGGCCTCTCTGAGCCTCAGTTTTGTATCTTAAAAAGGGGCCGTTTACACCTACCGCCTGAAGCTGACATCAGAGCAAATGAATGAATGTGGAATTCCCAAGAGCTTGGCTGGCACACACAGTGGGTCCTCACAAAAGGCAACCGCCAACACCAGGCTGATCTCCAAGTCGGTTCCGGAAAAGCCAGCCATTGCCAGACGTACATCCGCTACATGGGGTCTGTCACGGACGAGGACGGTGTCTGGAACGGCAAAATAACGGCCTGGCTCTAGCGTGACGACAAAGCAGAGGCCTGCTTTCCCTACAGATTTGTTTCCAGGCATCAGACCCGGAACATCCCTAACGTGCGTCCAGATGTCCAGACGTAAGGACAGGCTCTGCCTCCCGCCTCTTGGGGTGGGGGGGGCACCCCGCGTCAGAGCACCACCTTCCCCCAAGTGGCCTCCACTCCTTTTAAGTGGACAAAATGCACCAGGACGACGGTGCTGCCCTCGCTGTGACCGCCTGTGCCTTGTGTGTAACATCTCTCCTTTGGGGAGAACATGCAGTGAGAATCTGGGCGGGCCAGTTTCACTCTGGCCAGGTGGTTAGTTTTGTAATTTAAATTTTGTTTTTCTGTTGCAAAAGGAATAGACGCTCATTAAACATGATTCTGGAAAACTGAAAAAAGGAGAAAGAGGCAGCAAACATTTTTTTTGCATTCTCTGGGAACCCAACACATAGTAAAGCTCCCTCCTGGAGGGGCCTCTACCCTTCTGGAAGCACTTCCACCCTGGGGTGTCCTTCTGAACGGCCACAGAACCTGCCACCAGGTGACCTCCTCACAAGGCAGAGGATCCCAACTCAAAGCCCAGGAACACTTCCACACGCCCAAAGCAGGACGCCCAAAGCTACCCCATACCTGGCCCCTCCGAACCTTCCAGAGACCCACCCGACGTTACAGGTGGAGGTCAAAGAGATGGTGTGGCAGGTGGGCAAACCGGCTCACAACGGGGGAGGGACCGGCCCAAGACCTCGCAGCAGGCCGACGACAGAGCTGCGGGTGCTACCGAGGCCCCTGCACGCTGGTCAGCAGTGATCTCCCCAAGGTACACTTTTAAAAGGGCTGAATGGAAGTTGTTCCCGACCCTCCATAGCGGGACAAAGATGCCAGGCCCCTGGGAGGGTGCTGGGCACCGACACGCTTGTTCACCACCAACCCGTGGAGGTGACCGACGGGAAGACAAGGGCTGCAGTGGGTCCCACCCAGGGGCTGCAGGCCCAGGGCTGACCCGGAAGAAACCGGCCACTGCCGGGGGCGGGGAGGTGAGAGGGCCCCACACTTTGTCATCACCCCCTGGAGGAAGAGGACCCCTGTGAGCTGTGACAATGTAGGCGCAGGACCAGGAAGGATGTCTGTGAGTTGGAAATATCTACTCTAACTGAACAGAATGTGCCGAGACGCACCGATGACATCTGATGGGCCGACGGACCCCTGCCTTTCACACCCAGTGATCTTCGGGGAAGAGGCCCACAAGCCCCATGGGCACTGCTACCAGCTGGTCTTCCCAGCTGGAACCCCCAGGAAGAAGCGTGGTTCCCCTTGGCCCCGCGTTACCCCCCGCAGTCCACCCTCCCGGCCACAAGGGTGCAGAGCTCGGGCCTGTCCATCCGGCGCCATCACACCCGTTTGTGACAAGGTGTGGTTTCACAAGCCCCGGATCTGACCTAAAAGGGAATGTATCTGGTGAAGGCGGAAAAGTAAACTCTGTCCGCTTGTTTCTCCGAGCGCCTCGACCCCCTGGCCACAGTGGTGCGCTTGATGGCTTACGTGTAGCCCGGAACTCAGGGAGTTGGTGCACAGCCTTCTGCTTTGTTCATTCATGAAATGCTCCCCAAGAGCCTGCCCTGTGCCGGGCTGGTGCTTCTGGCCTGTCCTTCTCTAGGCGCCCAGTCTCCCAGGGCAACGGGTCTGTAGGGCAGTGGAGAGCAGGGAGGGCTTCCAGGAGGAGGTGATTCTGCGTCACAGTCTGAAGAGGTGGGGGATGGCGCCGTGGAAGGGGGAGGGCAGGTTGCTGGGGGCCTCTCGAGTCCCATGAAGGGGAGGCTGGACTGCAGCCAGGAGCTGGAGGGGAGCCTGCAGGATGGGAGACGGGGCACAGGCCTGTGTTGTGATGGCACATTCCTGGGTGGGCAAGACAACGGGCACCGTCCGGCAGGTGGAGAAGGGCGTCGGGGAGATGCTGAAAGACAGCAGAACTGGAAGGACTCGGGATGGTCTGGGTGTTGCAGGGAGGGGAGTTGAGGATGACTGGGCAGGTCAGAAGCTGTGGGGACATCCCCTGGGAATTTTAGGGGGGGGGATGGGTGTGGTCTCAGCAGAGGAAAGTCCCCAGTGGAAGCCACCCAAGGTCAGGCCCCAAATGGTGCACTGTCCAGGCAACCTGCCTGGAGTCTCTCGTCTAGTTACAGGGCAGCCCCAGATCCAAGCCAGAAAACGCACCTTCTTTCTTCTGCCCAACTCTGTGGTCTTGGCTGTCCCCCTCCCGTGGCACCGACAGTGATAGCTGCCACCCTGCTTTGACCTGTCACCTTTCTAATGGGCCGCCTCCCAAGCCCTGCCCGCCTGAAGCCCCAAACGCAGCTGTGGGCAGAGGGAAGGTTCTGGGGTTTAGGACACTGGCTAGTCTGGCTTGGGCGCCACCATTTAGAGCTGCGTGAGGGGCTCAGCCTCCCAGACCTCAGCTTTCCAGGTGGGGGGCACGTCAGAGGTCCATGAGGTCGCCCCGATAACCGACGTCGGGGCCCAGCACACCCAGGGGCTCCATCCCTGTGGCACACGGCCAAACTTGGGTGCTGGGCGGCGCCTGCTAGTCTCCGGGCACAAGGGGCTGAGACGGGAGGGGGCAGTGCTGCCGGCCAGGGAGCCCGCCTGCCCGCCATAAATCACCACGCCAGGCTTTATAATTATCTGGGCACTTAAGCTTCTCTTCCTTCTTTCCCTGGGGAAATTTCCATCATTTCCTACATTATCCCAGTCTCCCCGTGTGTCTAAATCAACCTCAGCCAGCGCAGCAGGCTGCTGCTCTGAGCTCACACCCTCGGCCTACTTTACTGGGGAGGCCGGGTTGGGGTGCACAGAGGCAGTGGCTCCTGGGGCGCCGTCATTCAGACCAAAGTTCCATTCCTGCCCAGGACAGAAAACGGAAGATGCTACCAGCCTACCCTTTGAGCTGCAATAATGATGTCCCCAGGGCCCGTCGGCCGCTTCTCCTGCCACCACAAGCTGTCAGTAAACCCAGGCAGCCTCCGGCAGGGAAGTTTGTGCTCCCTGGGCTCAGATGAGGAAGAGGAAGCACCATCCATCGTGCTGGCTACCCAGGGCCTTCCAGCAGCGGGTTCCAGGTGACCTTGAGAAATGTCAGCCTGTCCCCAATTTCCCTGGAGACGGGCCAGGTGAGGGTCAGCCCCGCCGTGGGTCTGCGGCATCCTGGGATGCACTGCCTGCTTCATTCACGATGGGGATGTGGGGTGGGTGCAGTCTGACGCCATCACCTACCACGTATCCAGCCTTGACCCCAAGTCTCACCTAATTTCCACACTAACCCGGCAGGTCAGTGTCACTACCCCCATTTTACAGCTGAGGAAACGGAGGCCCAGGGAGGAAAGCAATCTGCCCAAACCACCCAGCAAACCACTCCCTGCTGCTATGAAGGCCTGTCGCCCCTGAGGTTCTGCTCCTTGTCATAAGCTGGAAAGTGTCCCCAGTACAGCAGTTGCAGGGACCAAGCAGAAGCCAGCCCCCACGATATCTGTGACATTTCATGATAAGCAAGTGGGAGCTGAGGGTTCGCATGGGAGGAGCCAAAGCACCCACTGGGCAGGTTGGGCAAAAATGTCCCCTAGCGTCACCCGTCATCTCCTGTGAAAGGAGGAGTGGGGGAAGACGGCACCTCCGCCAGAGCGTCGGGCTGGGTCTGCAGCAGCTGCCACGGATCAGCCCTGGGCGAGCTCTTCAAAGATAACCGAGCATCGGCGCTCCCCCAGGTCTCTCACAGGCCCCTGATCTCCCTGGAGGATGAGCCAGCTGGTTTTTTTTTTTTAAAGCTGGATCTCATTTTCTGCCCACATTTCTGACCTCCGGAAACCTCTCGGGTAGTTTTCCAGAGCCCTCTGGATTCCGTCAGGGGCACGGTGCATGCCTCTGCTCACTGCATTCACAGCCAGGTCACTGGGCACCCAACAGATGTCAAGCGGAGCCTGGCGGGCACAGCCGCCCACAGCCAAGCCCTGCCTTCCCCACCGTGGGTCCGCGGGATCTGGCTGGCTGTCGGCCTCTCAAATTTGATCTCCGGTCAAATTCCATGGCTCCTTCCTTTAAAAAAAAAAAATCCCTCTTTGAAAACAAAAATCCCAGAACTGAGACTCCAGAAGAGCTGGCGTTGATGCAGCTTCATTTTCTTTCTCCTTCTTTTGTGGCGTTGCAAGGAACTGGAGAAACACTTCAACCCTCTCATTTTACAGAGGGGTAAACTGAGGCCCAGAGAGGGGAAGGGGCCCATTCAAGGCCCCCTAGTGACTCTATGGCACAGCTGGGACGGGAGACCGGGGCCCCTGACTCAGGTCCAGCACCTGCGCCTCAGCAGCTGGTGGTCCTGGGTGAGAAGAGACGAGGTCTGAGCCTGTAGCCTGTTAAGATCAAGAGCAGCCACGGCCCTGGGTGGGACTCTGGGCACTCACCCCACTGAGGGACGTCAGCCAGGATGGGCAGGCCTAGACCACTGGGTGCCCTGGCACAGGAGAGGCCGGCACTCAGTAAATGCAGCAAGAAACCCCTGGGAGGAGCCCTGAACTTCAGGGGCAAGTCTCAAGGAAAGCAGGCTGCCTCTAATGGAAACCAGTCAGCGGGCCAAATGCAGCAGGACCCCCAGTCCCCGTGGTTTCCATGGGGATGGAGGCGGAGCCCTGGCAGGGCTGCGGCAGCAGATGTGGCCTGTGCAGGGCTGGCGTGGGGCGGCGGGAGGGGCGGTGCCTGGCAGCACGGCCCTGGGACGTGGCAGGCCCGGGGCTGGATTCGCTAACAAGCCTGGGGCCGTGGGTCTGCCACCTCCAGGGAGCCTCCTGGATTCCTCGTTCACTCGCACTGGCTGCTCCAGACTAACTTTCGGTTCCCCACCCGTACCATCTCAGCCTGGGCCTGGGCCTCCTGGAAGGCACCCATGTTTGCTGAGTGACGGCCCCCTTGCCTGGGAGCTGGGGACAGACCCTAGCCCTCCCGGCTCTAGCCCTCCAGCTGGGGACCCGGCGCTCCACGAGGTCTGCCTCATCTGGTCCCTGGACAGTGCCGCCAGTCCCCTCCCACACCCCAAGCCGAGGCCGCCCAGAGCTGGCTCCCTAACCTCTCTGAGAGGTGCCCTGGAGAATCAAGTGGGCGCTGGGCCACCCACCCTGCGAGGCAAGGAAGCTGCAGGATCAGGGACAGAGTACCACACAGGGGGCCGGGCAGACGGGCACCGACAGCGAGGTCTCTAACACATGACGGGGCGCCTGTTTGCGGGCAGAAAGCTGCTTTCACAAGAGCTTATCCTGCCCTGCACACGGCACCCCGACACCCCTGTTCTACCCTTACCTGTGGGAGCCCCCTCACCCTGGGACGCAGCCATGGAGCAGACCTCAGCAGGTGCCGATGACACCCAACTCCCGGCCAGTCCACGGACCCCAAGATAAAGTGAGTGCGTCTCCACGGGAGAGAGGTCAGGGTCCTTCAGACGTTGAATGGTGCCTGCAACCAGCCCCAAGGAGAAAAACCTGAGAAAACCCCTGGGCTCCTGGTCTACACAGCAGGCTCCCCGTACAGCGGAAGGGTCTGGATTTGGCACAGAGCAGAAAGGACCGTTTTGAGAATGCTCAAGCCTGCAAGATGGTCTTGCCTGTTTTGGGTTTCTACAGCATCTCCCAAAGGTTTGACTCCTGGTGTCTGAGTGTTAAACTCTCTGTAGAGCTTCCGACATTACCTGGGCCTACAACCTCGTACACTTTCCCACCCTGGGCCGTAGGAACAGAGAGGAAGGATGACCCACGGCTCCCTCCTTCCCATCGCCTGCTGCCACACTGCGCGCTGTCCACGCCCGGCCAGCATTCTGAGCACAAAGGCCTGGAGCCTTGCCCAGCTGGGAGCTAGGGGGCTTCGTCAGCCCAACCGGCAGGCCCGAGATCCTAGAGAAACAGCAACCCAGGCAGAGACGGGTCCTGCGGGCCCCCAGAACCACCACAGTCTATGGTTCCTCAGGAGGGGAGGGATGGAGGCAAATCCTGGCTCTCCCTTGGGGCAGAACTCCAAGCCAAAGGGCAGGTCCTCCTGGTGATGGCTTTGTGGGGAGAACGCGCCGAGGTCAGCATTTGTGAGAGGGACCCTGTGCACGCTGTTCCCACGCCAGGGGGTGGGGGGAGAGTGAGGGTCCTGCAGTCACGGACCTGGGTTCGGGTGCAGGCTCTGTCACCTGCTAGCTGTGTGACTCTGGCAACATTCCTTGGCCTCTCTGAGCCTTGGTTTTCTCAGAGAGAGAACCGTTAACACCCACCTTCCACACGGGTGTCTTGTTTGTGCCCTATTCCGGCACCAGAACAGCACTGGTACATGCTGGCTCTGATTGGATGTTGAAACAAAACGGAATTGGGCAGATTAAATTTAAAAATGGATGTTTAAAAAGAGTTGATTAAAGTACTCGGCCCTGAGGACTTCCCTGGCGGTCCAGTGGCTTGGACTCCGCGTTTCCACTGCAGGGGGCGCGGATTCGATCCCCGGTCAGAGAACTAAGATACTGCATGCCGCGTGGTGTGGCCAAAAAATAAAGAAAAAATTAAAACAAAAAAAAGTACTCAGCCCTGGGTCTGGCACTTAGTAGGTCAATGAAGGTCAGCTCTTCCCCGGCCGGCGGGGAGAGTGTGGATCCTGCAGTCACCGACCTGGGTTTGGGTCCGTGACCCCCAACCCCAGGGAGCTGAGTCCTGTTTGCAACATCGGACATCGGCTGGCCTCCCATGGGGGGAGCAAGTGCGGCCCCCGCCTCTCTCCAGTGGGCCAAGGCAGGGGATTTCTGCCACTCGGGTCCCCCCGCTGGTCCTGCCCCAGCCGGTCTCACTCACCCCTACCCTGGCAGCTGGACACTGACTGCAGGACACGCCTGTCCCTCGTGGCACCGCCGAGGCTGGCTGCCGGGCCCAGGAGTCACCACCTGGAAGTTGTTTCCCTGGGCCTCCCGCTGGCATTGGTCACGGGCCGCTGGCATTGGTCACGGGCCGGGCAGGAGCACCAGGCCCGAAGCTGAGACCCTCGAGGCACACCCACCCACCCACCTGGTGCCGAGAGCCTCGGAAGTGCTGGCGACTTACTACTGCGTGTTCGCAGTGACAAAGGCGCCGGCCGGAGGGCACCCTCTCCACACCCCGAGCCCCCCACGCAGCCGCTGGAGGCCTCGGCCACCACGGTGGGGGGCCGCTGGCTTGGACCCGGCGCGGCGGGCTCAGGTGGGACCCCTCGTCCATCGAGTTGAAGGAAGCAGCACAACTGGGAAGCTCTGGCGGGCGGGACGGAGGGAACTGGCCGCCTGCCCCCAGGACCCCTCCGCCCACGGCGGCCGGAAGCGCGGGCACACCCATCGCAGGAATCCCGGGGCGGGGCCGGCGCCCAGGAAACTGGGCCAGAGGTTCCAGCGCACACGCTGCAGCAGCCCGGACCCCCGGAACCACCCCCGGCTCCCTTCTGAGGTTGGGGGCCCGGCTTCTGCCTCCCATCGTGTCCCCCGAGAGTCATAGGGACCCAAGGCAGGACCCTCTTCCCGGGCCCCCCACACCTGCTCCCGTCAATGGCAGGTGACGGTGTTTTCCTCCATGAGAAACCTGTGGGTAGGACTTATCCTCTGCCTCACGGGCGGGGAAACCGAGGCCCAGACGGGCAGGCAGCTCACCTGGGCGCCCAGGCCTCCGGGCTCTTCCCTCGAGGCCACAGCGAAGGACGAAACAGGCCAGCCGCCCGGCCTCCAGACAGGCTCCCACTTGCCGTGTCTGACCGCGCCCCGCGGCCGACGCTGTCGCCCCACTTTTAAGATGAAGCATCAAGGCCTGGCAGTAAGAATCATCCTTACCAAGGCCTTGTTTGCCCAAAGGTGGGCTGGGGGTTCACGCCGTCTCATCAAACCCCCCGCCCAGTCCCCGCCGTGTTCCTGGGGTGGGGGAAACGGCCTGCTCAGGCTCCGGGGTGTGCGGCTCAGGGGCCCGAGCCTGGCAGGCAGGCGCACGCACACACAGGCACACACATGTGCACACACATGCAGACCTGCACGGAAGGCTGGCTCTGCCACCAGAGGAGGGTGCCGGCACGATGACGCGCCCACCCCAGGCCTTCCGGCCACTCCCGCCCTCGGCCGCCTTCCCCGATCCCGTCCTGGGCCTGCCCCGCCGCCATTTCCTCTCCTGGGCTGGAGGCCCGATGCCAGTCCTCCGGGTCTGCAAATGGCCGGCGTCCGGAATGGCCTGCCTCTCCGAGGAGAACGAGGGTGCCTGGCCGAGGCCCAGAGTGCAGCCGGCCCAGCTTCACGCACCTGGGTGCCTGTCCACCCAGGACTGGGAGATCGGCCCATCCAGCAGGCAGTGGAACGCCCGGCCAGGCATCTTCGGGGTGGCCCAGGGACCAGGGAGCACAGGACACCCGTGCGTATGCACACGTGTTACAGTACCGTCAAGGTGCACACACACTGGCAAAGGCACGCCATCCACATCGGGCTGCTGCGTAGACAGGCGTGTCCACACTATCACTTAACGCACCAGGCACACAGGCTTTGGAGGGCGGCAGGCCTGGGCTCGAATCCATCCCAACCATCATCAGCTGGTTGACCCTCTAAGGCTCAGGGCCTCCCCTGGAGGAATGGCGGTGATGACCCCCACCTTGTGGGCATTTCTGAAACTCAGAAATAAATCGAGGATGAACAGGATTTATGGGGTGCTGTCTATGAACTAAGTGTCGTGTCAAGCGCTTTATGTGTGTTACTGTGAGGTGGGGGCGCTTGCTGTCCCCGTTTTACAGATGAGGAAACTGAGGCACGGAGGGGTGAAATGGCTCACCCTTGATCAGCACAGCCAGCAACTAAAAATGACTCAGCCTGAACCCCAGCCATGAGTTCTGGAGCTCATGCTCTCCTCCACCCACCCTTCTTTTCCAAACACGGAGAAGCCTGGCATGGTGGGAAGCACACAGTGGAGTATTGTCATGACTACCACTGCCACCACCACTGCCGTTACTATGACGCCATCGCTCTGAGGCTCTGACCCGGTAAGGCTGGGATGCTTCACTGTGCCTCATCTTTGAGAGCCCCAGACCAGTGCCACATTCACGGGGCTGATAATAAACACACTTCTGATGCAGAGACAAGAGTCAAAGACCAACATCAGAAAGGATGAAGTTAAAAAAGCCGAGAGAGCGCAGCCACTACAGAGCGCAGCTCCCAAACAGCTCTGGCAAATTTCATGAACATTTCACTCTTCCTATTACTTCCCAACACCTCCGCCAACAGGTACATTCCTTAAAATAAACAAGCCGCAACAAAGCACTTCTACTCTGGAAGTTCCACAATTGGAAGGGTGTCAGGCGCATTCAGGACACAGCAGAGGGAAGCACCCTTCTCTCATTCAGCACGGCAGACGCTTGGGCGAGCTGCTCCTGGCCAGGAAGGGCCTCGGAGGCTGAGAGCTGCAGAGCCTGAATCCAGAATTTAGACACGCAGAAGTGACCGTTTCAAGACAGGGAGGGGGCGGAAAAAAACCCCTCAGAACCGATTACCTCACAACGTGAGCAAATTCACAAAATAAACAGTTATTATCATTTGCAAATTATTGTGGCTGTAAAACTGCTCTGCCCTCATATGTGTTGATACGGACCAATAAATTCTGCATTCTGTTATCTAGCGAGATAATTTTTTTTAAGTTTATAGCTAGTGTTTGTAGTTTACCTGTTGAATTTTTTTTTTTTTAGTTTGGACTTAAATGTACCTTGAGACCATGCAAGATATTTATCATCTGATTTTTCAGAAGCTTCTCAAAATAATTTCATGAAAGTACATAGAACAACAAAAGGTTTAATGTCTTTCTTACAGAGATTATGAGGATATTAAAATCAGAAGTCCCAAACCCCATAATTTTTAATATAAATCTAGTGTTAGGCCGTTCATGATGCAAAAAAAGATAAAAATTGGTAATTAATTAGAACATTTAAGGTCCTTTGCCATAGGGCATTTGGAGTCTTAAAAAGATGCAGATGAAGACCAAATTTTAAATTAAACTTTAATAAAGGTGATGGTTTTTCTGCTACCAAATTTTTCAGAGGATCAGAAGATCATTTAATAAGACTGCTTTTAAACACAAATGCAACTTGTTTATTTTGACCTCAGTTCTTCGAAATTGTCGACTCCACAATTGAAATATGCTGTGTGTTCCAACAAGGACCCGGCAGTCATAATGACAGACCAGCCCATCTGTGCTGTGAGAATGTATAATTTCAGTCTATAGTGGAATTTATATAGAAGCGATGATGTGAAAACTGCTATGTGTGGTACTTTCTTAAAAAAAAAAATACTGCTGAGAAGTACTGGGTGCCATGGAGAATGCTGATATTTTTGCCTGATTAAAAAAAAAAAAAAGATTCTGTGGAATTTTACTGATTTGGGGGAGGTAAAGTATTATTACCAGAGTTAAAAAAACTAAATGATAATTGATCACGTATAACTATCTCAACCTTATAAGGTGTATGCTGAAAAATGTGTTATCCATATATATTAAAACCATTAGATGAACATAATCTCGGTGGAAAATACTAATTTAGAATGAAAATGCTCATTTATGGAAATTAACTGATTTTATGCTGCTTGCCCCTACCTTGTCCAAAAATAAGATGAGTTAATTGCTCAGGAAATCTGCCTATCATTTCAGGATTTAGGATTAAAGGCCTATTCACCTACATTAATTATAATAAAACTATAATTTTGTTATAATAATAATTTTTTAAATGAGGAGTGGGCAGCTATTAAAAGTATAAATGCTTTAAAAATGATGAACCTTCCCTCTCCCCCCCACCACCAACCTCTCTATACTGTTGACTCTTTTGCCTTTAGAATTTATTACACTCTTTTTTTTTTCTATTACTTTTATTTTGTCATCAGTGTTTTATTTGGTGCTTGCTAAATATTTGGGTGGAGTGATCTTCCAGCTTGCAGCAGCAGAATGTGGCTGTCATAATCATGAAAATGTTTTAATTATCTCTGCTCTATACGCCTGTATCTGCAGCCCCAAATCCTCCAGGATCGACTGCTGTCGAATCTAAGAACAAAAGCAGCCGCAGATACTCCTCGTGTGCGCTGAGCTCAGTTTCAATATTTGGTGGTGTCTGCTCCAGCCAGCTGCTCAGGCCTGCACAAACAGGACCCCAATGCCTCCGAATCAGGAAAACAAAAACGTATTCACGTGGGAATTTTCCTCTTAGTTGCAATTCAGAACTTTCGGGGCCTGATTTTCCATTTTCCATAAATCAAGACCCTGGCTGCTACCCTCAAACGTGGGGAAACCGGGCCGTGTCTGCGGTGCTTTTGTCAGCCTGCCAGAGGGTGGAGGTGAACTCGGAGCCGAACCCTGCAAAGCCCACCTTTTAAATGCAAAGGTTCTGGGACCAACAGAGAAACTCAGGCAGCCACGGAGCCCAGCTCCCGGACGGCAGCGGTGCCATGGCTCAGGGACCCAGAGGTCTTCAAGGGACTCTACTCCCTGCCCCGCTGGCCACCGTTCAGGCCCTGGATGGTCAGGATGCCTTGGGCCACAGCTCTCCAAATGCGAAACCAGGATGAGATCAGGGCACAGGCAGGCCCTGGGACCACTCAGGGCCCCCGAGGGTTGGTCTGGTGGACGTGCCCACATGCGCCCCATAAGCCGTCTGTGGGCAGGGTGGTTAGGAACCGGCACGGCAATGTTAGCTGCAACTCCCAGGCTTAAATAAGTGCTTAAAATACAAAGCCCAAAACAACCTAAAAGATTTTCCCCACACTAAGCTGAGAGCCGAAAAGAGCTTCCTTTTTTCCCCCCCTCCCAAAAAATAAAATAAAATAAAAGGGAGAAAGAAACTGGATCGCTCAACTGTGGACATGGCAGCATTAAAGATGCCGGACAAAATGAAAGGGCCTCTGTTTCTCAAAGCAGAATCCACCCTCCCGTGTGCCAGCCTGGCCCTGCCTGCCGAGGAGTTTGCTGGGAGGAGCATGGATGTTTCTGGTGTTTTTCCCTCTGCCACTCCTGGCGTCGCCAAAAATTAAAATCATAATAATGATGATGATAATAATAATAAGACCTCCCCCCAAAAAACCGACATAACTGAGCAGGAGAGAGTAGGCCGTGCCTATTAATGCCTCCTGAAACATTTGTTCAAATTACAATTGAACATGCAGCTACTGTGAAATAACAAACATTCATTTTTATTGTGATTTCTAAAGCCTATAGCTTTGGATCTTAAAAATAAATGGGTTTGGCTGCTGCATTTTCCCTGCAGTTTTTGGAAGGGCTCACTTCACTGAAGATGTGGGGGGCTGGGGGCGGTCTGAAATAGAATTTTGAATTTCGGATAACCAATTAGAGGGAAGGAAACGTAACAGGCACCGAGCACAAGATGGCAGAGCCCTCGGCTTATCTCCAGCACGAGAGAAGGGAAGAAGGAGACTTACCCGAGGTGCAGGATGAGGAGGTTCTCAAAAGCAAGGAAGTGAAAACGGTGTCCCTCACCCGGCCGGCTGGTCACCGCGGCAAGCAGAGGAGGGCAGGGGCCGCTGGCCAGCAGGCCGTGCCCAGGTGCCAGCCCCCGTCCAACAGGCCCTCAGGCGCCTGGTCTCTGGCCACCATCGTCCATCGGTTCCTCGGTCCTGGCCGGCGCGGCCTGGGCCTCGGCCACCCCGGCACCCAGAGTCAGGGCTGCCAGGAGCCAAGTGGTGCTGGGGAGGCCCCGCTGCCAGCCCAGGAGGACGAGGAAAATGCTACTTTTGTCTCCTGCTCTCATCTGGCACTGGCTGCCCGGGGAGGGGGGGCCAGAGGCGGCCGCTACGGCTCAGCCCCGCCCACCGGGAATTTTTGAAAGATGCTCATGGGTGCCGGCAGGATGGCAGACGTGGCAGAGGCGGGTGGGCCGGACCCCCAAACCCACCACCGCGGGGGGGCGGCTGGCCAAGCGGGAGAGGGAGGGGGCAGCAGGAGCGTCTGGCCACTCAGCGGCCAGCCCGAGGAGGACGCCGGGAGCCGGGCCGGGCCCGGGCGCCAGCCCTCCCCGTGGACAGGCGGCGCGGCCCTGGGCGCCATGTTGCGAGCCGCCTGCCTGGCTGGGCTGCTCCGGGGATAGAGGCCACATTGTTCCCACGCTGGGCCCGGCCGAGGGGCAGGCGGCAGCCAGCACCCCGGCTGTGCTCCCCGGGATCCCCTGCAGCGAGCCCACTCTAGCCGATGCCCTGGGAGGTTATGCCGTCAGGCTTGAGAGCCGGACCACTGGCTTGAACCCAGCCTTGGGTCCAACTGGCCACCTAACCCCGGGCAAGCCACGTCACCTCTCCTGGCCTCAGTTTCCCCATCAGTACACGGGACAGGGGTCTCAGCTCCAGCCACTCCAGGCTGCTGTGATGACACAATGAAAAATGCACACAGCCAGGCCGCGGCGAGGGGCCCAGGGTCGGGCTCCAGGCCCATCACCACACCCCACTCAGACCGTCACAAATCCACCAGTTTCACCGAGGCAAATCCTCCACCACAGCGAGGAAAGGTGACCCATGCCTGGCCTGGGTCAGTGGGCTTGAGGTTCTAACACAGGCACTCTCACTTGGAGATTTATCGGACCTGGTGGCCCTCTCCTGCAGGCACGGGCCGTGGCCGCTTGGCCAGCCTGCCCAGGTCTCTCCATCGGCCCTTTCTGTGGCCAGGAGCTGAGGCGATGACCACCAGGCTGTCCCTGTGCAGGGTGAGCCACAAGGCTGCCAGTGTGGGCAGGGTCCCCGGGCAGGCAGGGCCAGCTCTGGGGGTGGAAGGGACCGCGTGGAGTGACCTAGGCTGGGCCACCGAGGCCGGAGTTTGCTTGTGGGCCCTGGGTTGCTCCCCGGCTTACGGGCCTTTCTGTGGCTGGGAGCTCCCCCTGCGCCCCGGCTGCTGGGAGTACGTTTTATTTTAATACTGCTTTATGCCTGTGCAGAGACAGCCATGCCCAAAGCACAAGGCCGGGGCGGGGTGGGGGGGAGCGAGAAGGAAGAGGCCAGGAGGAGCCCTCTGATCTTCGGGCTCTGGTCTCACGCACGCGGCCACGTGACTAGCTCACCAGCTGATGCCAGAGACAAAGCAGGTAGGATTCCGATGCCACGCGCCCGACCAGGAACGCTGGGAATTCCATTCCAGGAACGGCTTGGCACGGCTGCCAACAGCCTGGCCCCGGGAGGAGAGGGTCCCCCACGATCCGTGGGGAAGGCCACTGAAAACTGCGAGGCCATTTGGGGGCCGCCCTGAAAGGAGGAGGTGGGCACCCTCCCTCATCCGGCCTCCCCGACACACACACACACACACACACACACACTCACACTCACACTATCACCACGAGCAGAAGTGGCCGCTGCTGTGCCCAGCTGGCTGCCCAGGAGATAAAGGCCTCCACCCCAAGGCCTGCGGGCCAGCGTGGGGTCCGGGACACAAGACATCAGCTAGGGCGGAGGGGCAGCCAGGCCCAAACCAGGCCCTTCTCGGATGCACTGCATGCTGTGAGGTTTGGCAGCCACGCCACAGTGCCGGGGCCAGAATCCCCATCCACAAGCCCTTCTCCTCCTGGCAGGGCGGGGAGGGCTCCGCAGGTGACATGCATGGACCCTGACATGCTCAGGACACACGTGGCCCTGCAGGCCAGCACCTGCGTGTCTGGTGCCTGCTCACGCCTGCTCGGAGCCCAGGGCTGGTGATGTGATATGCAACCCACCAGAGCGTCTCTTACTGCTAAAACATGGAAGACTGAAGCCCCGGCTCCATCATTTCATTATAATTTAAAATGTAATTATAAAAGGCTGATTTGAATGTAAATATCGCTCTTAAACACATGAAAGACGAATCTAGATTTAAGAGCCCCAAATCAGCAGGTAAATATTTCAGCTAAATGCTCTTCGTAACCATCTGAAATCCTAGAATTAAAGGAAGGGCGATTCACAGAAAAACCCAGCCCTGCCTTTAGAAACCGGGGCAACAGGGACAACATTCTTTTTTTTCATCTTAAGGGGAAATTCTATTACTCCAAAAACAGAAAAAGAAAATGTGGCCTTTACTTTGTACGTCCCATGCACACATTTTCTCACCACAACTACCAGGCTCATTTAGCAATAATAACCATCACCTCTGGGGTCATATATCTACTCAGAAAACCTCTTAGCCACTGATCCAACAGTGGGCCTGGCCGGCCGTTTGCAGAGGTGCCCGATTTATCCATCCACACAGATTCTGAGCCATCCCTAGAGGCAAGACTCCTGAATCCAGACTGAAACAAGTTTCCCGTCCAAAATTTCACAGTGAGACTTTGCAGCATTTTACTTTCAAACCCCTCTCCATTAAAACAAACAAACAAACAAACAAACAAAAAACCCAGTAAATAAAAGCTTGTGTTTTAGGGTTGTTCTGCCTCATGTCAGGAGATTTCAGTCTTTTCCATTTCAATTTTACCAACACTACTCGTGGCCTCAGAGACCGTTACGGTTACCCCCCAAAGAGAACTCTCTTCATAGCATTTTTTGGGGGGGGGTTAATGCAGAAGGTGAAACAGACCACAGCTAAGAGGTTCCAGGATTTTTGTTTTTTTAAAGATGCAACAGCAATTTTAAAAACAAAACCTCATTTTTGAAGCCAGATATTATAATTTGCCAACAGTCTTTGGGGTAAAGGGGAAGCCTGACAGGGAGGGGCCCCTCTTCGTCCACCCTGGTCAGGGCCACTCCCTCTTCTGTCCTCCACCTACCAGTCTGAGGACCCCCTAAGCTGGTGGGGGGTCTCAGCCGATTGTCCACCACGGCCTTCCCAAAGCCAGGAAGACTGATTCTCCGATGTTTCCATCATGAGCCCCAGCCTGATCAGTTCCTCCCGGAGTCCCTAACGTGAGCCTGGGATCCAGGCCTTGCTTCCCAGGGCGCCTTCCTGGCTGCACTGAAGCTGGACCTTGAGCAGAAGCCAGGGTCGGCAGCTCTAGCACCACCGGCAGCCACAGAGCAGGGAAGATGGAGGTGGCTCCTAAGCAGGCCTCAGAGTAAAATCCTGTTCCTTCTATTTCTTCAGAAAATGTCCATCCGGCTCAACTCTGGGCTGCCAGGCTTGTCCAGCTGGAAGGGTGTTCGAGAGACCATGTGTGGCTTCGCCAAGTCAGGCCAGATCCCAAGTTCATCGGAGAACGGGATTAAGGGAGGAGTGAAGGACACCAGAGAATCACAAATATTGTCCAAAATTGCTCTTGGTGGCTTTCCCCCCACCCCCTGGGGACAGACCCTTCCTCTTCTTAAACTCAGACAAAGTGAGTTTGTCTCACTTCCATTCTGCGACCTCCCAGCAGACAAAGGCCGACCAGGCCTGACCCGAGGGAGGCTCCATCCATCCCACGATCCAAAACCTGGCTACCTTTCCAGTGCTTGCCAACATGCCCCCGTGGCCTTGCAGAAGAAATCACAGAGGAAGAAAAAATAAACTTGTGAAAGTTTAAACTCCACTCGATTAAAAAAAAAAAAAGGCCAGACATTCCCACTGAAATTTCCCAAGAACCACAGGTCAGGGGACTTTCTTTTTTTCCTTTTCTGTAAATCTCATCCCTGACTGAGTTCTCAGGACCTGTGATGCTCAGACACTGGTGCTCCACTGGCCCAGCCAACGGGACACTGGTCAGCCCTGAAAATAAATATTTCATATAAAAGGTCCATTGTCTTTGCCCAGAGACAATTGTTGCTTTTTCTCCCTCCTCGGCTCCATAACATCAGAAAGCATGGCTGGTGCCATCTGGGGTTCTTTCTTGTTCCAACAAGATGTTTTGAGAAAGGGGAATCTTGCTGGGTCTTCCTGGATGATCAGCTAAGAGAGAAAATTCTCCCAAAGCAAGCATTTTGGTAAATGTTCGCTTGTATGGGGCCAAAGAACAATTAGCTCGTCAGAGTGGTGAAACCCTCCCATCCAACTGCTACCTGCATTGCCCGCAAGGAGGCTGGCAGCTGGGGTGGGCCACTCTGGACCCCTGAGTCAGGATGTCTTGCCCTGTCTTTCCCTGGTCAGCCCCCTGGGGCCAGCGCCCAGGTGGGCTCCTCGGGTGCCATCACTGGGGAGGTCTCAACTTCCTAGGTGCCGAGGAAGGGGCACCTCGTCCGTAAGCGCGTCCCTAAGCCAAGTCCCTGTGATAAGGGAAGTCCTGGCTTTGCAAGTTCCTGACAGTCTACGTTGAAAAGATCAAGGTTCACTTTCGCTACCACCTGGGGGGTGGGGATGGTAAACTCTCAGGTGTCCTTTCTAATGAAACCAAAACTAGGTTCCCTGCTTCTTAGAAACTCAAAAATATAATAATAACTAGCAATAAAAATGGCGATTACTATTTACAACGAAAACAATTACAACAGCCATTTACGGCGTCCCTGCCACGTGCCAGGAACCGTGGTCTGTGGAAATAATGTTGTCTGAACCTTCCGAATGACCCTCCTAGGTCGGGATTCTTATTCTTGCTCTAGAGCTTGGGGTGTAGTCCCGGAAGGTGATGCCACTTGTCCAGGGTCCCATGGTGAGCCAGGGGTGGGGGCCGGATGGGAGCTGCCTGGACGTGAGCTAGGACACCCCCTGTTTCACGGGATTTCTGCAAGGGCATTCTCTGTTCTCCCCAGACATGCAGATACACCCTCCCAGCCCGACAACAGCCAGGTGTGATGCTTTTAAGATGTTTTCCTGCCCGTCCTCTGGGGCCTCCTTCCCGTCCCGAGCACCGTCCCTCGCTTGGGGCACATGTCGGTTTCCCCAGACACCAAGGAGCACCCACCCAGGCAGGGTGACCGTCAGGGTGGGAAAAGCCCTCTGGCCCCTCCCTGGGCCCCACCTTCTGCCTTCCGGTCAGGTCTCGTCCACGCCGGGGTGAGGATGGGAGCAAGTGAGCCCCGTGCACGGCGTCATCCATGGTGACCACAGGGACCCGAAAGTAGCCCTGCCGCAAAGCTCCCTGCTGTTTCCACGGAGCCAAGCAAGATGTTGTCTGCACCTGTTCAGGTGGCGTGTGAGACCTGGGCAGCCAGCTTCACCCACGCCCTGGAGACGCCCAGGCCAGAATCGGGGGCCTCAAGTGGCCAGAGGCAGGGCACGGCAAGGCCCCAGTGCAGGCCAGGGGCCACGCCGGGCCCGGCCCTGGTTGAAAACAAAAACAAGAACACTAGGGCCATCCTCCCACCAGCCCGCCCCGGTCCATAAGACCCTGTCCCCTGCTTAGCACATTCTTTCCCTTAAATCCAGAGTGATAAAAACCAGACAGGCGCCAGTTTCATTTTCTGAACCTCGTCTTGTGGCCTCGTCCTCAAAAATACATTTTTATCTGGGTGAGACATCCCAACATAGTAAGAAGCCCCTGGCGGGACCCGGGTCTCCACTGGGAGTGTCCAGTGGAACTGGGCTGGCTCTAAGGACAAGGACAAAGGCAGGACAGGATGGCCTGGTGCCGAGGGAGGGCCTCCATCTGCGGGGCAGGCCCCGATGTTGGCAGTGGACTCTCAGCCCCATCACATTCCCTTTGCCCGGGGCACACATGGGGCAGGCGATGGGCCTCTGGAGCTGTGACGAACAGCAACCCCCGACTGAGTGGCCCTCGGATGCTCAGGCCTTGCCGTGCTCCCAGTGTCTGGCCCGTAGGCCCGTGGAGAGGGAGCAACCCATACCCCTTGTTTCGGGGTCTGTTTTAATCCTGAGGGATGCCCAACAGTCTGAGCAGAACGCCACACCATCCCTGCCCATCGTGTGCTACATTACGGGTCATCTGTGGACCTGGGAAAACGTCTCCCGCATTTTACAGGCAAGGCCCCGACAGAAGCTGGGCTCTCCGTAATTACTAACCCGTCACCGCCAATGCCACGGCAAGCAGCAGCTCCCGGCCGAACTGGCATGCCTTCTGCAGCTGCGCCCCGGTTTCTGCGATCACTCCCCAATGTCCCACCCCCGGGTTTCATGTCTGCTAACTGCCTCTGATAAAGTCATAAATACAAATGTAAAACAGGGGACCGAGGCAGCAGAGGATGGCCTAGCAAAAAAAGATGGCGAGGATAGCTCTACAGTACGAAGCAAACTTTCGGCCTCGGTGCCAGGTGGGCAAGACCTTCTTGAAGTGGTCTCCTTGTCCCTCTGGGTTCTCCCCTCGGATCTGGAAACCAGGCAGCCCGGGGAGAGGGAGGCATGAGGCAGGCCTGGGCTACTCAGGCCTCTGTCCACGTTCCCGGAAACACGGCCACCGAGTGCCAGCTCACACTCCGGGGTGTTATGGAAACAGGCCCCCCTCCCCATTATTTTGTGGTCAAGGCACCCAGCAAGGTTGTCCAAACCACATCAATAAGATGGGGGAGAGTAAAGGGGAAATCACACCTGCGATATGATCGTATCAAAAACCGGGTTAATCCCCCCCAGTTACAGGTTTCATTTTAACAGGATAGGTACACGCAAGTACAAACAAGCATTTGAAAATCCCAAATAGCGAAAACCAACAAACTAAAATAAAATGAACATAGTGCTGGCCTGCAGAGACTGCCTTGGCCTCTGAAGCCCAACTCTGAAGAAATTAATTTCAGTGTTACCTTAAAACCCTGTAATTACGGCCAATGAGCATTCCTCCACCCCCTTTCTTGCTCCCCACAAATTCCCCAGGGCTGCCGGCTGGGCCCGTGTGTGACCCACCTATAAAGGGGGATTTATTATGAAAAGTTATGAGTTGTTTTTCGTTTTATGCCACCATAAACAGCAGCTTCCACGCACAGGGCTTTCACTCCACCGGCCCAATCGGCAGTGCTTGACCGAGGGCCGCCCTAAACCAGCTCTCCATAAATGCCTGACCAGCAGAAAAAAATAAGAAGCACTGCTGGACTGTAGCTTCCAAGGAACCTTTCCGAACACATCTAATCTAAAAACAGATGTGTTCTCTTCTCCTTCTATTCTATGTAAGATGCCTGCTAACGGTATTTTATGTGTTCAACAAAATTCTCTCCGGCAAATGGCCTGCACACACCTGAGATCGGAAGCTGTATTTCACAAATTCCAAGTTCCAGAATTTTAATGACGGCCATGGAGTTCTTGCAAGCTGGTGCGGCTTCAGGTTCAAGAACAACCTCCTTCCCGGGTCCCCTGGTCTGTGGAAGGCCTGCCCTACAGAAGGGCTCTTCTTAGAAATCCCTTCATTAATATTTAAATATTCACTAAGTAGCGAAAGTGAGAAATGCACTTACCGGCCTCGAGAATCAAGAGTGAACCCAATCGAGACAGGGGCACTCTGCCCTTGTCGGAGGGACGCGCCCGGACGCAGCCGGCGCTGCGCTACCGTGCCCACGGCTGCACAGGCCCTCGGCCATCGGTCTGAGTCGTGGGTTCCAAGTGATTCTCTCCTTCACGCGGCGAAAGGGCAGAGAGCAAAGCGGTGCCATCTCCCACAACTCTTGGCAGGGTGGGACAGCTCCGGGACGGCGCGGGCGAAGCGCACGGCCAGGCCCCACTCCCCTGGTCCCGCAACGCGCCTCGGACCGCGCTGCTCCACTTCTCCTGGCTCCGGCTTCCCTGTGCTGAACGACCGGACCTCCCCGCAGAGTGGCCCGCAGGACACGATCTCCACGTCCGCGACCTGCGCCGCGAGGGACCTTTGTCCCGGACGAAAACGAAAGCGCGCGGGGCCGGGGACGCCCACGCCCTGCAGCGGAGGTCCGCGCCGGCGCGCCCCGCGACTTTCTCCAAGTTCACGTGCATCCCGGGGCTAGCGGCCGGGCTCCGCGGGCCCGAACTTCCAGCGCCGGGCCGTCGGGCGCGCTGCGGGGTGCGGACGGTCACCAGACGGCCGGGCGGCGCGGGCCCGGGGCACAATGAAAGCCGCCGGGCCGGCGGACCGGCGGGCGAGCGCGGGGACAACGCGGGCCCGGCCTCCGCGCGGCCGCTCGTCTAGTGCGGCCGGGGCGCCGAATGCGGCGGCGGCGGCTGGGCACAGACGCGCCGCGCGCCCGGTGCATGCTAATGGCCGGCGGCCGCGCCATGAATTATTCAGCAGCGGCGCGGAGAGGGCGAGCGCGGCGCGGAGGGCGGCCCGGCCCGTGTGTCCCCCGCCACTGCGAAGCCGCCGCGGCGACTTCCCAAACTTTCCCGGGTCGGCACCGAGGATGCGGCCCCCGCGGCGCCTCCGTCCCCGCCCGAGCGCGCCGGCCGCGCTTCCCCCGTTGCCGCCTATTTTATGTCTTTTGTCTCGGAGTTGGCACCTGTCCCAGAGAGCGCGTTTCCCTGCCCACCCCTTCGCCGCCGGATCAGGGCGGGGGAGGGGGTACGGGGGACCTGGAGAGGAGGGGACGGGTTGGGGGGAAGCAAGGCGCCTACGGCCCCGCAGCCCGGGGAGACCGCCCGGGGGCAGCGGCCGTGACGCGCTCCCGGGCGCCCCTGTTCCGCGGGGAGGTCAGGGATTCGGCTGTGCCCGGAATACCAACAAGGCCGCCCGGGGCCCCCGGCCGTGCCCGCTGCGGGTGAGGACCGGGCGCGGCCCCTCCCCGCCTCCCCGCCTCCCCCCCTCTCCGCCGCGCACCCTCCTCCCGGGGCCGGCGCGCGCGGGCGGGGCGGGCGGCGCGAGCAGCGGATTCGCCGCCCGGGTCCCGCGCCTGGGCCCGCAGCCCCGCGTGCGCGCCCCCGCGGGCACGCCGCCCCAGGGGCTCCCCGCCCGCGCGGTCCCGGCCGCCTGCCCCCGCGGGGTAGGGGGCACCGTGCCGCGGGGACTCATCAGCCTTCTGCTTCGCGCCCGGCGGCCCGCACGCCCCGGCCGCGGCCCGCCCCCGCCGCCCTGGCACCGAGGCGGCTGCCGGAGCGCGCTCGGCGGCTGCGCTCCGAGGCGCCGGCTGCCATGATTGCGGGCAGCGGGGCGCGCGCGCGCACGCTCGGGCCCGGCTTGGGGACCCGGGGCGAACCCACGGTCCCTGGCCTGACCGCAGCCCCGTGCGAGCCGCGGAGTGCGGCCAGGTCTCCAGGCTCATCCCTGCGAGGCTAGTGCTCGCCGTGGAGTTCTAGACGAGGCTCCGGGGCAGGGCTTGGGGTCGACGGTGGCAGCGGGCTTCCCCCGGGGCAGGGCGCGCACCAGGAGGACCCCGCGGCGGCTCGTCCCAACACTGCCCGCCCGGCTGCGGGAGGGCCGCGGTGCCCAGTGGGGTGGGAGGCGGGGTTCAGAGGATCCTGTGAAGTGGAGGGGGGCAGCGCACTGTGCCCAGAGATGGGGGGCGCAAGGTGCCTGGTGGAAGGGGGGCCCTCACGGTGCCCGGGGAGGCATGGGATGGGCGGGGGCACCATGCCCGGAGCCGCTGCCCGGCTCCAACCTCGCTCTCTTCCTTCCCCGCAGAAACAACTTCCTGCTCCCCCGGCCCAGGGCGCAGGAGCTGCGGGGAGAAGTTCTAGGCCGCAGCTTTGCTATCTTGGAGCCGGACGACGACACTGCTGCCCACGGGCCGCGCGGTTCCTAACCGCGCCCTCTCCCGCGGTCGCGACCAGCCGGGCTCCAGGGTCCGGACACTGGTTAGAGTGACAAGAAGGCCGCAGCTGCTTTTTCTGCCTGCTCCGCAGGAGCGCCTGAGTGGTTTCTGGCGCATGGGGACGCCGACACGGGGTCGCTGTGCTCGGACCCCATCCCCCTGCCTGGACATGCCCTCTCTCGGAGCCAGATGGACCTGGTTGTCCCCGGATGCCCGCGACAGGGGCCCGAGAGAAAGAAGGCCTCCTGGGCCCCATCCCAGTGTCTCTCTGTGCCTGTCTCCCCGCCCCCCCCCCCCCAAGCCGGCCTTGGCATTCTAACCAGTGTCCCTTGACGTCACATCTCGCCATTTCTGTCAACCAATTGAAACTTGCCCGTTGTCATAAAAATATATATACTTTTTATGCCATTGGTAAATTCAAAAGTTCCTCGTGTGCCCTGCTTCCCAGGAAACTTCATTCCACCTTGGATTGGATGGCCCAGGCAGGGGCACTGGCCATGGGGCGAGGCTAGGCTGGGGCAGCTGGAGCAGCTCGGCCAGGGCCTCTGTTGCCCACTGACCCACCCTGGAGGCTCCCTAGACCCCCATGACCTTGGCCTTGAATTGTGCTAGACACACACACACATCACTGCCACCACCGTATGACATATGATTTGGGGAGGGGGAAAAAACAGGATCCATTAAGAAATCTTCCAAAATTACTTTCCTATGTGTTAGAATCTTACTGTGGCCTCTTCTTGTTAGAGATAGCTCCCCGCCCCCCGCCCCCATGAGAAAATTCAGTTTTAGAAAGTGGAGTAGAAATGTTTTCTGGTTAATCTTTTCACCGAAATCCTGACCAACTTTCACTTTCCATGGCTGCTGACACCAAGCCGAGAGAGCCGAAGCAGGGGTGATTTCTCAAGGGGGTGGGTTTCACTCTTTCCCTGAGGAAGGTCCAGGGTGGCCCTCCCAGCTTCCAGGACTATGGGGTCCAGCTTGGGAAGCCCAGGAATTCTGTGCTCCTCCTTCCTCTGAAAAGGACTCCGAAAAGGACAGCCTGAGACTCAGGAATGCCGGACCCACGTTCTAGCAATACGGCAGAGAAAAACAATCTCTCTTGTCCTTTATAATTTCCTTCACTATTACAGTTCCCAGCCCTGACTAGGACGTGTGGAGTAAGAGGACACATTCCCACGAGATGATTATGTGTAGGGCAGTCCCCCAAAGCCACACAGATCCTGCTATCATCCCCCCCCTGCTCCGGCCACGCCAAGGAAGAACCCAACCACTAACTGCCATTATAAATTCCCCCTTTCCCCATCTTTACTGTATGGTTCAACTACTTTATAAAAAACATATTAAAGACATTTTGTGGTTTAGCAACGCTGGGGACTCTAAAACAACAGAAATGCTTCGCAGACTGGGCTGAAGGCAGAGATCTAAACGCTGTAAGTACCAGGCCCCTTTGATACCAAATCTTGTTTTTCCAAAATAATGAGCAAGCCTGGTAACAACCAAACGGGGATTTTGAAAATAAATATCTGGTTACTATTCTCATGTAAAACCATTCCCAAGTGCAAACTCTAGAAATGCTTCATACCTTTGAGATATGTTCACACACACACACAAATACTACAACCAATACACCCAACAACCACACTATAATCTATTTATAATCACTTTCCTAAACACTATAAATATTATAACTAATGTGATATATGTTGTGTGATTAAATGGGTGGATTAAAACATTGAATTAAAAAAGCCACAAAGAAAAAGAGATTATCTTCCATTATGCCACTTACAACTTTTGTTCCATTGGCACAAATACAAATTTGACAACTGTATCATTACTGAAGGCAGTGACTAAATGCCAGGATATTAGCTTTGTAATTTTCACCTGAAATCATTGTATAATCATAGCGGCTTGCTAACCTTTTTATTAGCTGATTTTTTTTTTCTGGCTTTCACACACAGTAATAAGTTAATTTAATGCCTTTTTCCTCCTCCCAGTTTTTATTTGGTAAAACAAGAAATTGGGTGAGTCAGAATAATATTCAAGAACACACACTCTTTTTTATCCTCTCTCTACTTGGCAAGGATTTACATATAATTTGGTTGCAAATTCAAAAATCAAATTCTGCTTTATGCAAGGAAAATAATAGCACTCAGGTAATTCTATTGGGTATTTTTCAGGTTTCAGGTTTTTAAAGTCTCTTTCCAACTCGCTATCACATTATATTATTCAAAGTAAATAATATTAAAAAGCGTGCTCACATTAGCTAAACGGAAGCCTGGGAATTCACTTTGTTGAAGAATATGCTGATGGACAGCTTTCCTAGAGGAAGAACTTGGTCTCTGCCTGTGGGCCGCACCATGTCCGCGGTCAGATATTTGAAAAATAAGTTCTAGGGAGGCTCTCGCTATACCAGGATGTTTATAGTATCAGCCTTATACAGTTATTTTTTCCTGATTTCTCCCAAGATTTGCCTAATGGGAATGCGGCCGGCCACTTCCTGCTATGCCCCGGCTCAGCCTTCGGCCGAAGCCCAGCCTCACAAGGATGGGGCACTTGAGAGTGTAGTTTCCCTTTTCTTAACCTAGCGACGTTTTAATAGTTTAAAATTTTCGGTATCCAAGACATTACAAGGACTTAGTAAACAGATGCATTTAACCTAATTAAAGCAAGCAGGATGAGTGCGAGTGAAAACTTACACTTTCACTGGGGTTTTGGACATTCGACTTGCCCACCCAAGACTCTCATGCTTTTAAAACTAGCCCGGTAAACCGGAGATGGCCAGTTTGTGGCAGCTCGTGGGTAAGATGCCACTTCTTCAGTCATCCCAGACAATGTGTCCTTTTGAGCAGCCTCTAAGGAGCTCTGGGTACCGTGTGGAAAGGCAGAACAGGCTTATGATTTTTTTTTTTTCTTTTTGCCTTTGTCTCCAAGTAGTTTGTAGGTTTGGGATTCCATTTTGATACCTCTCTTTCATAATAACTTGTACTCCTACTTTGTGAAGCCTTCATTTTTACTCTCAATTATTTACCCAAAAACCTATTAATTAGTATCAATTTACCTTGGGTAAGCATTTTTTTTTTCTTATGGAGAGAGTTCAGGAGAGTGGACAGAAGCCTTCAGAGCAGTTAAACAGTTTATAGGGTCTCAGGCTGGTTAAGGAAAAGTGAGCAAGCATCCGCAGAAAGGATTCTTTCCTTCCACACATAATGAAGCGTTTTTCAAAATCTTTTGCTTTAGTTTACTCAGTTTTTGAGTTAACTAGCAACAGAAATGAAACTCTGGCCATGGGACAAGCATATGTGAGGAACAGAGCACAGGGCAGGATACTGCATTACTAGTCAAGCCTCCCCTTGCAAAAAAAAAAAAAAAAAAAGCATGCTAGGAGAGCATTTCTATATCTTCTTTCTTTAAAAAAATATGTAAATATATATATAGTGTGTATATATATATATATATATATATATATATATAAATATATATACACACAAAGAACAGACTTGTGCCCGCAGCTGACAGTGATCAGTTGCATGCCGGGTGGAGCTCCACACCCATGCAATCACCTGTCTGGTTAGAAACCTTCTGTGAGCAGCTTTTTTATCATATTTAACACATTTTGGAAGTCCACACGTTCACTTTCCATGGTGTCACCTGTGCATATGTATCAAAAAAAGTCTATCAACCCTGAGAGCATTCTTTAAGGAGTTAATTAATATTTTTCAATTAATAGGGGAGCTTTAAACAACCAGAAGTCTAAATTAATGTGATCATGTATATAAATATGTGACTCTACTGTATATTATACATACATGTTAGTATGAAAAATTTTCCCTTACAGATGAGGAATTACAATGAATATTTTTCATTCCAAACTAGTAACAACACAAATCAGAAAATATGAATTAAAGATGAACGGCCAATATCCCTGGTTATATATGCATATATCAAATGCCAAAGCTACATTCTTGGCTTCATATAAGGAATGAGAAAAAGCACAGGACAAACTAAATTTTTAAAAAATCAATACTACCTTTCAAAAAGATGGGGGTGCTGAATTTATTTATTTAGGTTGCTCAATTCTGCAATTTCTAAAATGGAATCATCATAAATTGGGAAATTAACACTTTTCTGAAGAATCTATTGTATGGCTCATAGCAATTTTTTTTAGCAGTTAAAGATATATTAGAATTTGGACTTTAACAGCTTCTGGTAGAAGGAGGTACCAATTTCCACAAGAATTAAAAGACATCAGAAAACCTGAAGAGTTTCACTCCCTCAATTTTCAAGGAATGCCTTCCTTTCATAGTTGAAAAGCCTCGATTTTTTGTGAAGAATTTTTTTGTATCTTATCAATCCTTTATAGGGGCCTGAAATAGTCATTATTCTTTTTGAATTATATCTAAGCAGAATTTAGTTATTAAGAATTTAAAGCAATTTTAAACTTTAAAAACTGTTAAATGTTTTTTTTTTAATTTAAATAATGCCGAAATGCTAATGTAAGTCAGTTGAAATTTTTTCTTCTCCACAGATGAAATGGGAATTTTAGTATCATTTCTTAGCCCTTCAGTCAGCTAGGTAAATTATAAGCCCTCTAGAATAAAGAAAAAACAGAAAGGAAATAAACCCTGATTTAGAACTCATATGGTTCAGTGCTAAATTGCAAGGGACAGCAGGAACTTTTTTAAAAAACCAAGATTTTACAGATGACTTCTTTAAAATGGTTCCAACAAAACCTAAACTGCCTGCAAAATGAACCCATATAGAATGAGGGACTTTTGGGGGGGTGGGAGTGTCAATTACAAATTGTTTGAAATTTGACCACAGTGGTCTTATTTATTGAAATACTCCCATTTTATTTTTTTAAATCTAACATGATTTCACACAACACAAGTACTTTGCTTTATGCATAATGACACTTTCATTTTCCCGACTGCGTGTAAATATCATAGCTTTTAGAGCCGGTTAACAGAAAGACAAGGTTAAAGTTGGATTTTTCATATACGTCCTTTCTACAGAAAGTGAAGAAATGTCTCACCTAAATTTATCACTGCAAGACAAGATAATTTTTAATGGCTGCAAAAAAAAAATGCTAAAAAAGAAAGCCAATGCTTTTGTTCTGTTTTGTTTCTTGCTATTTATAGAGCAACTTTTGGTGTAATTCCTAATTTTAAAGGAACTTGAAGTTCATTTTTTTTTTAACCAAAAGAAAGTGGTCATGTAAACAATCAGACAATAGGCGACATTAATCTTGAAAATAAGAGTCTATATAATTTTTACATGATGAACACATATTTTTTAGATGTATTTGAAAATAATGAGAGACGTGGACAGGCATTTTCACTCCTGTGCTTGGCTTTCAACGATGCTCAGAAGCAAGGATTTTTAACTCTCATCAAGGATTTGTGCTTTTGCTAATATCTTAGCCATTGACCAGTTTTTCAGCTCTGTATTCTAAATAGGCTACAAGATCCTGCTTCCAAAGTCCTTCCCAGTCTCGGTGTCTGAGAGAAGGCAGGGGATGCAGGCACCACCACCTCCTTCTTCCCTCACTCACAACTTCTCTGATATTGGCAGTCTCTCACACACAGAACGCCGGAAATTTCGAGGAGGACCCCAAGGCTCACTGGGAAACTTCTTGTTCTTGGGAAAAAACTTCTCAGCTCACACCTGGATCTACAGATTCGGAAAAATTAACCAGCTGTAGCCAAAAACCAAAACACTCAACCACCCGAACACAGCCTACAAGAAACACAGAGTTCTTTGACGTGACAAGAAGACTTATAAATAAAATAGCTCCAAGGCAGACAGGCTGAATGAGCCTTTCAAGACAGCCTGTTGGTGCCTCAAACTTGAATATCAGAACATTAAAATGCTGGCAACATGAGGATAATATCCTAGGATTTGTGTGTATGTGTGTGTGCGTGCGTGTGTGTGCATGCACTCCCATGTACGTTTGTGTGTCTGCATGTATGTGCGTGTATAGAAACACAAGTTTTGCTGCCCTTATGGTTTGGGGCCGACTTGAGGTCCTGGTGGTGAGCCCCGAGCCCAGAAGAAGGGCAGGCCCTACCTGTATTCTTTTGGGGTCACTCCCTTTTTCATGACACATGTGCAAACACCAAAAGTCAGTGAAAACATAACCTGCTGTAGATAACAAGGACCTACCTCAGACATAGAAAAACTTTCCCTGCAATGAAAAAAAAAAAAAAAATGTGTTTTGTGAATGGCAAACCAAGCTGACCTCATTCGGCGTCGTCAGGACCAAAGGGGCAAGGCCAGCTTTGGGGAGTGAGGCTAGGGCCCCGGGGCTGGGGAGGGGGTTGCTTTCGACCCTGCAGCTCTGGAAGCAGGGTGAGCCTGATCCCTCAGGAGAGGAGGTCAAATTTTGTGGATCTGGCTGGGGTTTGGGCCCCGCAGATCCCTACCCAAGCCAGGCTGGGCAAGGCGGCAGACAGAGCCTTGGACCCTGGGATAGACATTCCAAGCTCTGGGTGTACATGCCAGGAGGAGGAGGGTCTCCAAAGCATCAAATCCAATCCCCCAAATTGGTAGCCATCTTGTTATCACGATCAAGGGCTTGAGGGCACGAGGATGCTCTGTATCTTGTCCAAATTCTCACCATGCTCAGCCCGCACCCTGCTTGTACCATTGCAGGAGGTTTCGATACAATTCAAATCAACAGAAGCTCCCCAAGAATTTAGTCAGTGCCAGGTACCACTGAACATTTTCAGAAAGCAACGACTCAGTGAAGGTTTTCCCTAAGGGAACAAGGATGGCATCTCGTGTGGGTGGAGAACAAGCATTTTGTCATTTATGCAGCGTGTTCTGAGCCCCGTCTCATGTGATCCTCACAACCCGTGTGGAAGACAGAACAAGAACTGTCAGACCTCCTTAAAGACCAGAGAAACTGAGGCCCAAGTGGCTGCAACAGTGACTTGGGCACAATATTGCAGAGGCCTGGGATCCCCCAACCCCTGCACACACACACACCACTTTATTATTTTTGCTTTTTTTTTTTTTTTACGGAAAACATCACCACCCACCCCTTTGCACTCATGCACACATAGGCTTATTTAAAGGTAAGAACAGTTCCCAAGAAAAACAGCACTCCATTGAAATCTGGGTCCCAGAACTGCCTTGAGCCGGCCAGCTTTGGCGATCCCCTACTCCCGCAGCCAGCTCTGGTCATCTGAGGCGTCCACCCTTCCCTGCCAGGTGCATCCTGATCACCCCCTCAAAGTTGGGCTGGACGAATCAACCTCCGGTGTAAAATCACATACTTGAGCTCCCCGTGCTGGGCCTGCCAGAGTCTCGCAACAAAGCCGCCTCACCAGAGCCGAGGGGTCACGATGCCCTCTGTCCACCGCCCTTTCTGTTGGGGTCCCAACACCCTGCAACAAGGGGCTCCCCAGGCAAGCAGCCAGGGAAGCTCCGAGGCCCCACCTGAGTCTTCCCCGACTTTCAGCCCTCTGTGAACCTGCCAGGCCCCTGCCCATGGTCTCAATATAAAAGGCCAAACAGGTGACAAGGAAGACCTGGGAAAACCGCAAAGTCCCGAGTCAGCAAGGATCTCTAATGACCGGCTCCCTGGGGAGAGGCTCACGGTAGCAGTTCTCTCCTGGAGGGGCGGCCAAGGTCCTGGACCTGGACATCAGCATTCTGCAGGGGCAAATGCAGTCTGATCAGATAGCTATTGATCCTCAGAAACGAGAAAGGACAGGTGATGCTGCAGCAGTGGGGGGAGGGGACATGACAATGAGAAAGGGATAAGGAAAGAGGGAACCGGGTTATCTAGGAAATGGTTGTAGCGAAGGTGATGCTAGCAGGGCCCGTCTCCCCAGGGTTTCCCTTTCCAGCAGAGATCTGCACCACACCGAGAAATTCCCAAAGCACCTGCCTCCCCCCGGCTCACGGTACACACCCCAGCTCATCCTCAGGGCAGCAAGGCATGACCCTAAACTCCAGAACACCGCCTTCCGGAAGAGCCAAATTCCACATCAGAATATTCCACCGCCCCACAAACAACAAGCTCAGAAACAAACCTAACATTTTAAAAAGTCTCTCTGGCAAAGCCAGGTGAACAAAAACCATGAAATAAACGAGGCACGGGCCAGAGGGCCTGCCTGGCTTGGCCAAGAACTTGAAGCCACCCTGTTCATTTTCAAAGGCAAAGTCTTTCAAGACTCCTTTCTCTTGCTTCCTTTTCGCACCTAATTATAAGAACACGGTGCTTTAAAAAAACAAACAAACAAAAAACCAGACAAAAACCTTAAAAAAAAAAAACAACAAGTTACAGGGAGCTAAGTCTCAAAAGCTGCTTGGGATAAAAATTATAACTTTGTCCAACATTTGAGGAAAAAACAAAGAACGCAGAGGATGATGATCAAGGCTGAGTTTAGTGTCAACTGCCTTCATCACGTCGGGCCTGACGGGTCTCACCTAGAACTAACTGCCCCCAGACTCTGGAAAGGTAGTGATTTGGAGGAAAAAGAAGGGCTGGGAGGGGTCAGAGGCAAAATCCCAGTGCAGAAGGGTTTGAAGGTTCCTGCTTCCCCTCTCAGGGGACACTGGATTGTGCTTTCCTGCAGCACCTTTGCTTTCCGACCTGCAGGATTCCCACAGAAACGAGAAGCAGAGAAAGGAAATCAAGGCACAGCGGACCTCTCCTCTGCACCTCCGCCGGCGGCTCGCGGTCCCTAAGGGCCCTGCAGAGAGGCGCCTCCAGCCGGGCTCCCGGCCTGGGACGCGGGCAGCAGTGTCGTCGCGGCCCCCCCTTCCCCCGGGTGACAGGCGCCCACGCAGCCGCGGTGGCCGCCTGGGGTCCGTCCTCGGACCAGCGCATCCGCGACCGGGCCGGGCGGCGAGGCCGAGGCTAGTCTGGTCCAGGCGGGTCCGGGTGGGGCAGGGGACTCGACTGGGTCCGCACCGGCTCTGGAGGCCGGGAGGCCTCGCGCGCCTCCTCCAGGCAGCCCCCCCCCCCCCCCCCCGGCTCCCAGCGGGGGCGAGGCCGAGGCAGGGCCAGGGCCGGGCCGGGTGGCATCAGGTCTGGAGCCTGCGGTCCGCATCGGGTGGGGAGCGGAGCCTGTGGCTGGGTCCACGTGGCCGGGGGGTCCTGAAGTCTGAGCCTGATTCGGGGGCCGGGGTCGGGTCTGCAGCCAGGCAAGGATCGGGGTCCAAGCAGGGGTCCCGGTCCGGGGTCCGAGACCGAGCCGGGGTCCGGATCCGCGCTGGGGTCGTAGGGTCCGCGGTGGGAGTCCTTGTCAGACTCCGGGTCCGAGGCGGGGCCGGGGTCCGCGGCGGCGGCGGCACGCGCCCCAATTAGCCGCGGGCGGGCGGCGGGGCGGCCCCATTGAGGGCGAACAAAGGGCGCGACCCCGGGGTCAGGGAGTCGCGGGCCGGCGGCCGCCGCTTGGTGGGCCCGCCCTGTTTACTCTGCCCAAGCAAAGCGCACAATATAGTGACTAAAGCGGATTAGAGGGTCGCGCCCCGGAGGCCGCCGGACCTCCCAGCCGGGCGCCTCCCCGCCGGCCCGGCCTGCCGCGTGCGGACCCTTCCCCCGGGTCTCCGCCGGCCCGGCCGCCCCCGCCCGCGGAGCCAGCGGGGGAAACTGAGGCTGCGGGTCAGCCGCGCGCGCGGGCGGCGGGCGGAGGGGGTCCCCGCGTCCCGGCTCACCTGCGCCACGTGGCGTCCCGAGCGGGGGGTCACTCTGGGAGACCCCCCCACGGGGCCTTTTAAACCAACCCCGGAGAGTGAGTTATTTCCCCAATCCCCGCATTTTAAAGATTCTACCCTTTCCAGCACTGCTGGTCCTGGGGATTCATTTTACAGGAACGCAAATGGCACTTGCTTGAAGGCTGATATTTGAGATGGAAACATGGACAGGATTTTCCAGGCCACAAAATCCTGTAGCATTACGGTTAAAAAAGAAAATTCCCGCCTCTTGTCTTGTCCCAAGAGATGCACCTCCCGGCTGTGTATCAGCAGGTGACTTAAGACTGCAGAATAATATATATTTCTAAAATAATACTTTGAGATATAGAAATCCTGGGAAGTACAAGCTGGAAAAAAAATTATGTTTTCTTTCTTTCTTTTAAAAGAAGGCACATGAGAGTATAAATAAGCCACTAAGATTTCCACCCAAAGACCACAGTGTATCATCTAGCAGGCTGAATGCAAGAGCTATGTTCTCCAGATACGAACTTGCAGGATCTTTTAAATTGCCCTTAAAAACCAAGCAGTAGAAGCAGAAAGCACAAACTCAAACACAAGCAGAGTCTAACCATGGTGGGGGGAGTTGTGGGGGGTCACTGGACCAAATATCCAAGAAGAACAAGAATGCCTGTTTCTCCCTTTCTTGTTGCTATTGTTTAGGGAACAAAAATACTTCTCCTGCTTTTGTTCAAACAAAATCCTAGCTGACATTTTTATGCCCTAGTTGTGCAAGTATATATGTTTGGCTAGGGAACCCATGTAGTGTTTGATTAATAAGCTATCAATGTACAAATCTTTTATAAGAGAACGAATAGTATTTACTGACTATACATATTTGTTGGCCTAACGAATATTTCTGCTACATGCCATCTATCCACAACTATTAAAGGGAAATATGCCATTTGTCTATATTTCTACTCACAAGACTTTAAAAATGATTTTTTCTTGCTTATAAAATACCATATGTTTAGAGAAGCACACCATAATCTAAAGCATAAGTAATTTAAAAGTAAAATATGAAGATAGATATTTAAGAGTGAGATAATTTAAGTAGTAAGTATAAAGTATAAATAATTCAAGTCTAAAATACACAGAAAAAGGAAAATTCACCTATATGCCATTACCCAGAAAAAAATATTCGATTGCATTTCCTTCCCAACAGTGAACATATGCATACAATTATGTAATTTACATACATATTTACTGTTTGTGAAATATTGTAGCCCTTACGTCCCCATACTGTTACAAACTCTGTCAACAGCATTTTAACAGTGACATAATATTCCATTATATTGTCGCGTGATAATTCACCCCAGCATTCCCTGTTATTATTACAAATTTCAGGTCTTGCTAATATTTCTGTACTGTAACTAACACTACGACCAATGACCTTGCCTGTGAAGTCTGTCTGCAATGTGGGTTGTTAATAAATCTCTAATGATCAATCGTTAATCTGGTGTTGAAGCCACTGCATTATCTAAGGGGGTTAAGGCAGAGCCTGTAGACTCCATTTATGGTGGCAGAAACGAACTTAGAAAGTCTAGAATTCACTTCAGATCACAGTTACTCCAGAAACTAATATGGAAATCAGTTTGCTTCCCCCTCCAGAGGCCTGGTAAATGTGGAATTTTTGCCTGATGGATTTGTGGGACCAGCCGAGGCACATGCCTGATTGCAACACACAGCATTTGGGAATTGTGCCCTTGCACGAAAGTGCTGGCCTCTTTCTGCCTACCAAGTCACTTGGCACTAACCCTCAACGGCTTGGTGGGTTTAAGTCAGGACCAGAGAGCTGAACACCTTGGAAACATCTCGACAGGTCTGACGAAACTTTGCTCGTCTAAGGAGTGCTTTGGCCCAAGGGGCTTTCTGTGCCGAGAATTCAAACCTTAGGCCTGCTTTTCACCACCTCTCTCCTGCCGCAGGGTCCCTGCTGTCCTCCCACCTCGCGGGGCCGTCCTGCACGGAGAAGGCCTAGCCGTGCTCTTTGCCATCTCCATGGCTTGGGCACCGTGAGAGGCTGTGTTTTCTGCCACTTGTCCCTCGTCCCAGATGCCCTGAGTCAGCCCGGGCTCTGCCCTGGGGCCGCGCTGGCGGTTTGTCTGGCCTTCCCCTGACATGGCTCCCAGAAGGGCAGGGGAATGAGGCCAGGGACCATGGAGCCCGAGACGTTCTCCCCAAACGCCAGGGCCTGTGCTGGGCCTGCTCGAAGGAGGCAGCCTGGGGGCCAGAGGGGAGGCGCTGCCACTGCAGAAAAGAAGCACAAAGCGGACAGGTGGCCCCAGCGAAAAAGTGCCAAAAAGTGCCGCGGAGTCACCCGAAAGTAGATGCTCCGAGGCAGAGAAGAAAGCCTCGAAGGAAATTTGTAGACGTGTGACCGGCAAACATTCCCTTGAGTGGGAATGAGGCCGAACAATTTTTCCCTTATATGCATTTTTCTGCATCGTCCAAATTTTCTACAATGAGCATATATTGCTTTCATAATCAGAAATGGATCATATTCATGATACAACCATATTTATTATAAGTCAAAGAGAATTCATTTTAAGAATAAGATAAATGATTATTACTACTTATGAGTTAAACCTAAACAATAATAACCATATATTATGGCCAGGAAAGTTCGGTAGTTCATGTGTCTCTAGCACTTTACCCTTTGGAGAAACACTTTCAAATAGAAAATGAAACCGGGCAGCTTTGCTATGCAAATATTGGCGACTGTGGTGATATTCCTGCAATAACCCTTGACAGTGAGCTGGGAAGGACACTTTTTTTCTCCTCTTAAATCTGGGAAACTCAGGAGTGGAGGAGCCACGTTAAGAGTCACAAGATCTGAACGGAGGCTTTGAGTCTGCCCTGTCCCTGTGGCAGCTTCCAGACCTCTGTCCGTCCCAGAACCTTTCTGCAGGGGAGACATTTTCCCCAGGGATCTAGTGTGTTTCCCGTTTTTCCAATTTTTTTCCCCATTACTGGAGGTAGTGCCGATGGCCAGGGCGGAATTGCAATTAGTGAAGATGGTGCTGGGTTTGCTTGAGAACAGTGGTATTTGCACAGGATCTGTTTATCTGTTGAGAGGTGCGCTACAGCAAAGTGGCCTGGCTGAGGCGTGACGGTGCCTCAGACAGGCAGGGGCTGCCTTTTTTTCACACGATGACACTACAGCTGAATGCCACCCTCCTCCTGGGAAGGAAAAACATGTCTGTGGCCCCTCTGGGGCTAGAGTCTAACTCAGAAGGACTCTTTATGCTTGTTTGGGAACGAACACGCCTTTTCCTACCTTACTTTGTAAAAGTGAGCCATTTCCAGCCCCTGGATAACAACGGATGGGAACAAATCTACGAATCAAATACATTTGATCTTCAGTGTCTTTCTTTTAAAGTGAGTTAAAAGGCGAACTAGCATGCTGTTTTCTACTCTAAAAGGCAACTTCTAAATTTGGATTTTGAAAAAAAAAAATTGTACTCCAGCTTGAAAACCCAGTGGCTCTCAGAATGTAAGTAAGATACACTACTCTTTGTGCTCAAATCATCTTAACTGTTTTAAAATAAATCAGAACGAAATGATAGGAGCTGACCATAAGTCTTTCATCACTTATTTTCTGAAGGCAGAAGCGGGATGCACACAGACCGTGCTCCGTCCCAAGCGCCGACTGGGCCCAGGTGCAGCGTTCAGTGATTTTTAACAGAGAGGCACGAACATCTCAGGGACCAAACAGACCCAGGCTTTTTATATTCCAAAGACATCTGCAATTTTAGATAAGGATTAAATTATAAAATAAATAATTATAAAATGTAATCAACAGGTAAGGTGAACAAATTAGAGACATTTATTTCCTCCAAGAAAAAAATGTCTGGCTCTTGGCTGTTTAAGCTGTAAGGAGATGGACAGATTTTCACAAGACCCTTTATTTTACTTCCACTCCTCACCCAGGGCACAGCAAACCATCTCTGCCTTCTAAAATAAAAACACATGCCACTTTAATTTAGCAAAGAAAAGCCAAAATGCAGAATCTCTGCACAGATCATTTTTAAATTAAAGAGAGCGGGGGAGACTGTTCACTGTGCTTTATACCTTTTGGGGGGCAGTTACCTTCTCCACGTGTTAATAATTTAACTGTCAAATCACAACAAACAGCTAATTCCATCTCTGAGATGCTAGGATTGCAACCTACAAGGGGAGATTTTAATTGTAACTGCTAAATAGCAAATGCTGACAGAAGTCTGCTTTCAATCCCCAGACAGGGCTGGGACATGACTAATTTATTTTATCTTATCCATCTATCTATGCACAGGATTAAAATATTTATATCAGTCTGTTCACTTTAAAACATGCAGAGCCGGCACCAGCTTCAGGGCCACTCCTTAATTTTTCACAGTTTTGGCTTTTCATTGTTTCCAGAAATGCATAGCCCTTGAATGGCGAATACTCTCAAACGCTGATGGGGTCTTTAAGCCACACGGAACTAGTCCTGGAGCTGCACAAATGCTGCCTGGCCACGGTGACGGCGTCGGAGCTGTTCCGACGTCCCTGTCCCCAGAGATGCCAGTGAAATCAGGCAGGCCTGAGCCCGGCTTCTAAAGGAAGCTTGCCTCTGGCCAGGTGGCTGATGGAAACCAGAGCCTGGTAAGGATGCCCCAGCCAGGTGGCCAGGTGGCCAGGTAGGCAGCGGGCAGCAGGGGGTTAAGCAGGGAGTGGGGAGGGGTGCAAACAAAAGGCCAGGGGCAGGGGAAATGGGGCTGCAGGGCCCAGCCCGAACAGGCGCAGACACAGGGAGCTCTGTCTGCCTGCCCGCTGCCCGGCACTGTGACTAACCGCCCCACTATTGTACCCTGAAGCCAGCCCTTTGTACCGTCCCCTGGCGTCTGGGAGCGTGGCCGAGGAACCCTCCTCGTCCTGGAAACTTGCAGTCTCAACACCCATTCTTTCACCACTCAGGGCTGCTGGGGGCTTGACTAGCCAGTGGAAGCATCCTTTCCCCTGGCCAAGAAGGGCCATCAGCAAAAAAGAAGCAGAAAAACCAGGCTCCCTAACTCTGGCGGAGGGGAGCCCTAGGGACCACTAAACCTGCCCTGCCCAATGCAGTGGTCCTTCCCTACATGCAGCCACTGAGCCTCTGAAATTCAGAGAGTTCCTCCGAACTGAGATGTATGTGTAAAATACACTCTGGATTTCAAAGACTTAGTACAAAAGGAAAAAAAAAAAGGTAAAATATCTCAATAATTTCATATTAATGACACATTGACATATACTATTTTGGATGTATAAAAGAAAGAAAAAGATAAAAGACATTGTATTATTAAAGTGAATTTCACCTATTTTTATTTTTAAAAAAATGTGGCTGCTGGAACATGTTAAATTACAGATGTGGCCGCGTTTGCGGCTGACGCGATGTTTCTACCGGACACAGCTGTGCTAGGCTGTGGGTACCGGGGCCTGGGAACAGGCCTTGCACGCAGCCTGCTTTCTCCCAGGCAGACAATGGAAGATGCCACCGTATCTCCCCACCCGGTGACAACCCCTCACCCAACGGCCAGGAATACCAGGCCCTCACTGCCATGCCTGACCAGCCCTGTGTTCATTTGCCTCGAGGACTGGGTCTTGCACACTCAGGTGTCTGGGAATCGTTTGTAAAACACGTTAAGTGTGCACAGGAACATGCACACGCGTGCTCCAGGGCCCTGACTCTTCACTGCAAGCCATGTCAACCCGTCCTGGCTGGCGTTCGGAGAAGCCAGATTCACAGGGCGCCCAGAGGGCCCCCAAAGGCCCCCCTGGAGCCTGACATTTGACCCTTTGCCCTGGGACAGACCGGACCCGCCCAGGGCCCCATCGTGACTTTCCTGGACCCATGCACTTTTGTAGTCATGGCTCCTTCCTCCATAAATATTAAAAATCATATTTTATGACTGCATTGGTATAAAGATGAATACAGTCCATGCTGAATTCTTCATTATACATTCATTATTATTATAGCCATGGTTTTTTCTTCTGATCTTAAAACACGTTAAGATTAAAACATATTCCTGGGCCCTAGGCACTGTACTTCCCTGGACCATCCCTCCGAGCTCCCACGACCACTCCCTGAATAGCATCCTCACCCAGACAGGTGCACGGGCCTCCCCTTCTGCATCTGGGACTTGCCTGCCGTTCCTCCAGTGACCAGATCACCCTCCTCACTCTAGAATTCATTCCTGAAGTCCTGCCCTGGATGAATGGCTTGTGAAGTCCCCACCAGACACCAGAAAACTTTCCACATTATTGTTTTTTTAAAAAATCGATCATGAGAAAGGCCCAGGATCCCAGCATGACGGAAGGCCCCAAGTCTGTGAGAACCATTCCCGCCCCCCACCTCTCACCCAGCTCAGTGCTGGGATCCCCAACCGGGTGCCCCAGCTGCCATGTTCACCACCAAGAGATGAGCCCACCAAGCATGTCTGATGGTGACACAAGAGGAAACTGTTAGGGTGCCCAGCGCCCACCACGTGCCAGCTCTGTGCTGGCCCTGGGCACCCATGCCCTCCAGTCCTCACACCCCTGTGTCGGGCCCAGCTTCTGGACCGGGGGCGAGGAGGCCTGGCTGGATTTCCAGCATCTCCCAGAAAGAGGCATCTGAAGCTCTCGCCATTCCCCCTCCCGTGGTGCCACCGTGCAGGGCCTGGGCCACCCTGCTGGGGAAGGACGGTGCAGGAGATGGTTAAAATTCTGCATCCTTTTTGCATCCGCCTCCAGAGGAAGCGCTGCTTTTTTTTTCTCTCTCTCTCTCAAGCAGGAGGAGAAAAAAAAAAAAAAAAAAAGCTGAGAGCAGCAATTTGCAGGCCTTGGGATGTTTTTCTCCTTGACAGCCCTGGGCCCCGCCTCGCTGGGCCTTCCTCCGGCCAGAGCGGCCACAGCTCGGTCTGCAGCAACCGGCCGGCCCCGTGCACGCGCGGCCTCCCCGCGGAGCTGGGCCGGGAGGGCGGGAGGGAGGCCGACCGGGCAGGCGGCAGCGATGCCTGGCACTGCGCTGCTTTGTGGCCGCGTCCTCCGCCCGCCGCCCTTCCGCCCGCCCCAGGCCTGCTCCGGGCAGGCCGCACTGCCCGCTGCCCGCCGATCGGCCACCGTGCGCCCCACCCGGGGTACCCTCACCTTCTGGGCCCCGGCCTCCGGGCCTCGGGTCCTGCTGGCGCCCGGGGTGCCCGGCCACGTCCTCGGCGCCGCCGCCGCTCGCCCCACCCGGCTGCCCGCGCTCGGCGGCGAGCCTGGCACGGTGCCAAGCTGCCTGGGAGCCTGGCCCGGGCTGGGGAACTTTCCTGCGAGGGTGTGTGTGGGGAGGGGTGCGGGGTGCGGTGATGCCAGGGGAGGGTGAGGCCCAGATGCCCGGCGGCCGCCCCCCAACCCCCGGCCGGCCTGCGGGGCCTCCCCCGCCTCCTGTCTCCTGAGTCCCATAAAGGCACAGACAACACGGGCGGTTTAGTCAAAACAGTCATGTGCAGGAGCCGGCAAACAAACAAAAGCCCTTATTTATTTATTTAGTTCACACACTCGGATACGGAGACGCCTTTTGTGCACATAATTTCACACACACCAGAAAGGGGGCGATGCCACCGTGCTCCCCGAAGCCGAGGGCCCGCACGGCCCGCTGGGCCTCGGGAATAATTGCATTGCCTGGCCTGGGCATTTCCATATTTAAATTGGGCAGCAGCCTATGATTAATTAAGAAGGAAAAAGGCAAAAAAGGAAGAAAAATGGTGGGGGTGGGGAGCCGGACGTTCTGGGCAGCGCAAGGTGCCAGGGTGCCCGCAGCGGCTTAACTCCTGCCCTGCCAGGCCCAGGCCCGGGAGCAGAGGCGGCTGGGAGGGGACGAGGCCTGCGCCCTCTGTAGAGTCCCCGGCCCTGGGGGGCACACCCTCGGCCCCTTCGTGCCTCGAGTGCCACCCCAGCTTCAAAGGAACGTCCTCTACCTCACTTCCTCATTCAGAGTGGCTGGGCTTTGTGCCGATGCTGGGGAAAGACACCCCAAAGCCCCTGGTGGGGTGCTGGCCCGGGAAGAGCTGCTGCCATTCTGGCTGGGATGACTAGTCCTTGGCCATTGACACCTTTACCCCACGACATGCAAGCTGCACTGAGGCCCTGCCCCGGGCAAGGCTCCCAGATCCCTCCGCACTCACACAAGCCCCCTGCCAAGGGCTGCGCCATGGCCCTTCCGTCCCCTAGAGCAGCGGCCTGTTCTGGGAACGGGGCAGGAAGGCTTGCCACCCTTCTGGAAAGAATCAAGAGCTGTGGCTAAGTGAGAGCTGGGAAAGAGCGCATTCCTGGAAGCAGGTGGTGAGCCCCACAGAGCCCTGGATTTAGGGTCCAGCCATCACCAAGGTTCAGCCCTGCCCCTTGCCAGCTGTATGGCCCTGGGAGAGTTATCTGGCGTCTCTGGGCCTCAGTCTGCCCACCTGTAAAATGGGGATGATAGCAGTGCCCACTGCACCTGCCCCACAGAGTTGAGGGGAGGAAGAGCAGCTCCCGGTTGAGCATAGAACTGCCTGAGTTTCCAGAACCTCTGCCCTTGAGGTGGGCAAAGGCTGGAGCCAGTGGGGCCTCTGGCAGGAAGTTCCTCAGCCCAGGAACAAATCCACAACAGTTTGAATCCACTGTGCAAGTGGATGACGTTTAGGTCTTAGAGCTGGGAAAGCAGCTGGATTATCCAGGTGGAGCCAATCTAGTCACATGACTCCTTCCCAGCTATGATCAGAGAAAGAGACACGCCGCTCTCTCTGAAGATGAAGGAAGGGGCCATGAGCCAAGGAATGTGGGCACCTCTAGAAGCTGGAAAAGACCAGGAACGGATTCTCCCCAGGAGCCTCCAGAAGAAACCAGCCCTGCCCACACCTAGATTTTAGCCCTGTGAGACATATCAGATTTCCAACCTCCATCACCTTGATTGTTTGAGCCATTAGATCCGTGAACTTTGTTAGGGCAGCAATAGGAAACTGACAACCCACCCCACCCCACCCCCAGCTCGCCCAGATGCCTCTGCAGGAGACCGTGGGAATGCGGCCCGCCACCGACATATTCACTCCACACCTGGTGCTCCTCTGTAGTGGTCAGTGCTGGGCTGGGGTCAGCAGACCTCACCCCTGTCCTCAGGAGCCTTTGGTCAGGCGGCCAGATGCCCTACAGAGCCCTCCTCGCCCAAGGGGCTCTAACCTCACCCCTTGACCCACCCCCACCCCACCCCCGTCCTCCTCCTCCCCCTCCCCCTCCCCCTCGCCACCACTTAACAGAGCATCGCCCATAAGTAGGCATCATGATAAACCTTTTCTCATTCCACCCCCAGCCTGACAGGCTCAGTGGTCGAGGCAGCCTGGACCCCTAGATCCTATCAGCAGTTTAGCAGGACGAGGGCCCACTTCCTGTTTCGTAATCATTAGTGTGTCCTTCTCACAGTAGGACAGGCGGAAGGTCCTTGGGCCACTGCCTCTGCTCTTTGGGCCCAGGGTCCTCATCTGTAAAGGGGGCTGATTACAGCCCCTCACAGGGTGGCTGTGGACGTGGCAGCCGGTGCTGTGTGTGCTCAAAACTGCCCAGTCAAGTCAGCTCTGGGGAGGGTTGGGTTTTTCTCTAAAAGTCAAAGATGCCAGGCAGGCTATCGCCTCAGTACCATCACTGTGCAGGGGGCCAGAGGCGCAGCCCCTGGCCGAGGTGCAATTTCAGACAACTTCCAAAGGCTTCTGGAACCTAAAGGTCTCTCCTAACAGCCTTCAATCCCTTAGGAAATAAGCAGAAATGTGCACACAGACATTCCCCAAAATGCTGTTCACAACAGGGAAAACCGGAAATAATTGGGAATAACCTAAGAGTCCGATAATAAGGGGTTAGTTAAGGAGCTTCGTCAATGGAATATTAAACAGTCATTAAAAACCAACTCGCAGAATAGTATCTTCTGACTTAGGGAACGAGTTGTGATCAAATATTTAGCGAAACAAGAAGAAGATAAAATGATACATATAATCAGATGCTAAGATGCTAATTTTGCTTAAAATTATGTTTTTATAGAAGCTAGGTAAAGTGTTCCCACTAGTTATTTCTGAGGGTGGTTTCACAGGTGATTGAAAACTTTCTTTCTTCTTTTATGAGGATTCAAAATGTTCTAAAATTAGCATGTAACATCAGTGATGGAAAAAAAAAAATCAATGCAGGAGAAGAGTCATGCTCCTTCCACGGAGCTGCCCGCGGGTCCTCCCCAGCCCTCGGCATGCGGCAGGAACACGTGCAGCGAGCCGGGCCAGCTGGGGCGGGGCTGGGGTGGGGGGCGGTGTGTGGCCTCTCCGCCACACAGGGCTCCACACTCAGCAAAGTCCTGCATTCAAGCCCTGCATTCACACTTGCTTTAATGCTCTGCTGTCACCATCCTGAAACTCTTAATACTTTTGGAAGAAGCCCCCGCCCCCCATTTTAATTTTGCACTGGGCTCTGCACTGATGTAGCCATTCCCAGCAAGGAGCCCTGGGCCTCTGGATCCTGGACCTTACTTTCCAGTTTCCTGAGTGCAGCAGCCAGCTTTGTGCAGTCAGTTTGTCTTATTTCCCACTCCGTGACCCCTTCTCTTCTGCTTCTCCTTACTACACCGACTGTCGGCAGAAATGGGAAACGGGGCTCTGTTTTGTAAACACATGCATCCATCACTTGCAGTGCTTTCCCTGGAGACTGAAATCAGCACCTCACCGAGTTTTTAGGACCTTCTTACCAGCTGTGTATTTTCCCCGGGGAAAACCAGATGCCTCAGACCCAGAACCACTGTTGCAGTCCTGTCCCACATCTGGTCCTACCAGTGAAGGCTCAGGGATACCTAGGAGGCTTCCTCCTACAGCTTCTGCAGAAACACCGCTAGAGACGTGGTAAGCTGCTCATCCCTGGGGGCATTCAACAGAGACCACACGGCCAGCAGCAGGAGCACTGCAGGAAACACCTTCTCTGGATGGAAAGTTAGCTCAGAGAGCCTCACCCTGGTGTTATAATTGCACAGGGCATCCGGCAGCTTCTCAAGGCAGGGCCAACGTCAGACTCACGTCTCGACCCCCTGTGCTCAGCATAGGCCTATAAATGCAGGGGAGGGCCTCAGTGATGGTTTCTTTTGGGATAAGAAAAGAAACACAAAAAGTGGGGAGAGGCAAGCAGTTGAGAGTTAACATGAGATTTGAGAAACTCAAGAGCTGCCCCAGAAGCAGGTGCTGTGTTAGAGAAGCCACGGTCCCCCTCGACTACAGTCAAAGGGCAACGGCTAGATTTCTTGAGTGCCTCTGCATGCGAATGCCACGCTGAGCGTCCACACGGGTATCACAAATCTCCCCCAAGACTTCACTGAATCAGAACTCTTATTAAGCCCGTTTTATGAGTGAGGAAGTTGAGGCTCAGAGAGTTGAGGTTGCCCAGCTAGCACAAGGCAAGGGTTTTGAGTGCAGACCTGGCTCACACAAGAGCCAACCCTTCAGTGCAACAATAAGCCCAAGCTTTCCAAACTAGTGGCGGCTCTACTGCCTGGGATGTGAAGAAAGTTCAAGTTCGCTTTCTGCATCCTGCTCCTCCTTCGTTACTCACAGAGCCCCTCAGGCACAGCCTGAGTGGACGGAGAGGTTCCCCAGAGGATCTGGGGCCAGAGTAAGTCGCGTACCTTGTTTTAGGGAGATTTTAACTTCAAATCAGCTTGGTTAAGCAGATCAGGGCTTAGAGAGGCAAGCCAGCTTCAGCTGCCTGAAGGACTCAGTATGTGGAGGCCAACACCTCCCTGTGATTCCGTCATGATGAGGGGTAAACGAGGTGCCAACTCCCCTCCCCTTCTGCGCCCCAGATGTACAGGGCTTCCTTGTCAGAGCTTGGGCTGGGGCGGGGGGTCACTAGGAAACCTGCCTCTCTTTTAACATTAAACAGCTCATGTTGGACTTCCCTGGTGGTCCAATGGTTAAGATTCCGCGCTTCCACTGCAGGGGTGCAGGTTTGATCCCTGGTCGGGGAACCAAGATCCTGCATGCCAGGCAAAATTTTAAAAAAATTAAAAAAAGTAAAAAACGGCTCACACGGACCCAGGGGTTGCAACCCGGGGGGCAACAGGCTGGGTTCACCCAAGGATGTGTTTCCTCTCTCCTGCATTCGGCGTTTTCAAATTCTGGGTATTCTATGCACAAATCTGGATTTCCTTCTCCTGAAGAGCCAGAAGCTCTGGAACCCTAGGTCTTTCCCCTCTTGGCAGCAACTTGAGAGAGCCAGCATGAGGCCTCCCTCCCCTTAGGGCAGGCCTGGGCTCTCTGTTCCCCCAGTCCCCAAAACTCTCCCTTGCACCCCACCTGACCCCTGTAGGCTGTCTGTTCAAGGCCCCTGCTGGAGCATCCAGGGTACAGAGGGCAGTGACCTGTTCAGCCCCCGGCTGGCCTAGGCCTTTTCCATCCATGGCCCCCCTGTAGCCTTTCACTGAGGGGGACTTTGGGGTCCAGGTGCCCTGGGGATGGAGGTGAGGTTAGCAACGGCCTCTGGAAGACTGGGCACCTGCCCGTGACTGAGAGCAGGCCCAGCCAGGCATTCCCTGCTGTGGTTGGGGAACCGGGGCTGGGACGGGGTAGGGGGGCAGTCAAACTCAAGGGGGCCGCAGAGGCCCTGCTACCGCCCACCCTGTAGGCGCCCCCCAGGGATCAGGCCACTCACAGGCGGCCTTGTCTCAGGCAAAGGGAGGAGGAGGGTGCAGAGAAACCGGCCGGAGTGGGTGCTGGGCCTGTGGGCAGAGGCAAGTGGAGGCGCCAGTGTCCCCAGCTCTTCTCCCCAGGGACAAGGCCCCACAGGGCCCAGGCGCCCCCTCCTCCCCAGGCCCTGACCACAGCTGCCATGCTGTGTCCCTGAAGCTGCCATAGCAGCGTGGCACCGAGGCTGCCTTGGCACAGCTGCCCTGGGCACAGCAGAGAGGAGGTGGTGGCTAGGGGTGCCCCTGGGGAAGGTCCCCCTGGGGAAGGTCCCCCAGGATGGCCACAGGGAAGCCGCTCAGGCAGGGGGGCAGGATCAGGAGCAGTAGCCGCCTGGAGCCCCCCGGGACCCGCTCGCACTGCAGCGGCCGGGGGCAACTGCGCAGGTGGGCCAGGGATGCCTCCCCTGAGCTATGGGGGTCGCTCGCCCCACAAGCCCTGATCCGTGTGCAGCCCCTGGCAGGCCTGGGCCTGGGGCTTTAACACCTGAAAGCCGGAGTGGCACCGGTGCCCCCTCCTTCTTCCCTCCAGCCAAAGCGGGTGGGGGCCGCGCAAGGCCGAAGGGGAGAGAAAACCAGAGCGAGCTTCTTTCCCCTTTAAGAGCCCTGATGGCCGCCGCCCAGACCCAGCGGCCCGGGGACGAAAATGTCGCGAAAGATTCCCTTCCGAACTTCCCGAGTCTTTGTTCGGGAGGAGGCCGGGGTGGGCGGCTTTGCTGGGCGGAGGGCCGCGGGCTGAGCCGTGCGCTCCATGGCGGCCACGGTCACGGCGGCGGCGGCGCCCCCCGCGCTCGCCCCCCGGGGCGCCCCCTCCCGGCCCGAGCCCGGGCCCGGCCCCCGGCCCCCGACCCCGCCGGCCGCGGGGGGCGCCGAGGGCTAGGGCGGGAGAGCGGGCGCCGCTTACCAGGTCATCCCGGAGTGCCCCGCGGTCCCGCCGGAGTCAAGTTCACGTCCGGCCGGCGGACTGTCCGAGGTCCCGGCGCGGCCGCGCAGAGCGAGGCCGCGAGAGGCCGCCGGCCCGGGTCACGCCGCACGCGGCCCCGCGGCGCCGCTGTCACCCCGGTCCCGCGACCCCAACTTTCCGCACAGTCGCGGAGCTGGAAGTTTCCGGGCTTCGTGGGCGCTGGGCTGGGTTTCTGCAGTGTCGTCTGAGCTTGGCAACAAAGAGGGAAAGCAGGCCGGGAGAGGGGAGGAAAGAAAGAAATACGATGGGGAGAGGCCCGGCTACTGAGAAATCTCCAGGACTTGAAATTCCACCCGAAGCTTTTTTTGGATGTTTTTTCTTAAGTGGTAAACACCACCCGCAGCTCAGGATGGAGCCCCTTCTCTGGTCCCATGGCTGAGGCACCTTCCTCAGCACCTGCCTGTTTTACAACCCACTCCAAAGCATCTTGGGCAAATTTTGGGGGTGGGGGGGAGTGAGGTGGGCACAAGATGAAACCACTGAAAGGTGGTTGACCCCAGTGCAGCTGCAGCAGGCCTGGGCTCGGAGGGGCTCCCTCTTGTCTTGTCCTCCCAGCAAACCAGCTTGGGTCAGCTGCTGCAAGCAGCTCCCCTGTGTTTCTGTTCTGGGAGCAGAGGGACAGCTGGGACCACCCCCCCCCCCCCACCGTGTCCAGGAGAGGACCTGGGCTCCGTAAAGGGTCGAGGGCCCCGGGCACACCTGCCCCCAGCCCGCAGGTGCCGTAAATGTAGGACCCAGTCCTTGCCCTCTAGGCAGCTGTTCTATGTGTGAGGTGGGAGGACTCCCAGTAACCTGGAAGCTCAGGCCTCCTCTTCTCGGGAGCTCCCTGGCTGCTGGTACAAGGGTCCCGGAAACATGTCTGGGCTGGAGGGGGAAGCTGAGTGTCCCCGGGCCTGGGAGCCTTCGCAGTGACCTAGCCCAGTCCCTTCAAGGGCCGTCTGAGCACTGGAACAGGAGCTGAGGGGCACAAAGCATCAGCTGTCACTAGGCCTTGGGATGCTCCTGCCCTGCCCTGTTCATCAGTTTGTCTGTCCGTCCTTCCCTGCAAGACATGTTTATGGAGAAAACAGTCCCAGGCCTGCTATGCCAGAGCTCTGTGAAAGGCTGGGAGAATGAGGTTTTTTGGTTTTTTGTTTAAAGAGAAATGAGCAAGGGGGCCATGGAGACAGGTTGGGGGTTGGAGTGCGCGGCAGGTTGGGGGGCGGGATATGTTGTCTCTTGTCCCTCCAGGTGCCAGAGAGCTTCTCCCCTCAGTGGATATTTGCCCTTCCAATGATTTCTCAGATGTGATTCTTTCTAGAGTTTGTCCTCGATGCCCACGTGTAGTTCACAGAAGAGGCTGCGCCTGGGGGCGCCTGATGCATGCTGCCCATCCACCTGGAAACTTCAGAACTTACCATGGGGCTGAGACCATAGAAGGGGCAGAGGTGGGCAGGTCATCCTGGGGCTGGCTGGGGCAGCATGTGGAGCGGGTGTTCAGAGCCGCAGATCTTTGTCAGCGTATGTACCTAGGCTGCCAGTTCATCCCCAGGGCCCACAGTTTGCCTCATCTGGGGAAAAATCCAGCACCAATGAAGTCCAAGATCCTTTCCCAGAAGGGGTATTTTCACAGGAACAAGCATTTATCCCCAAAACCTAGGCTGGTCAGCCGTGCACACTCCAGCAAAGCACCGAAGATCCATTAGGGCTCAGCGCCAGGGCGCCTCCTGAAGTAGGTACTCCTCGTTGACATGAAAGCCCCTTGCTCAGAGGCCGGGCCCTTTCCGCGGGAGGGAAGCTGCCTGCTCTCTCCCACGGCATCCTCATTGGGGGACTCCATTCGTGAGCTGCAATCGCTTTGTATTTCCAGGACTGAAAAATACATCCAGAACTGCACGTCTTCCTGAAGCTTGAACCCACCCATTTGCTTTCTGATGTGTGGTCACTGGTGCTCAGTGTGTCCCCAAAGGGGATGTCACCCTAGCTCCATCAAAAAGCGCCAAGACCTTGTTAGGCCTAGCTTCACGGGCACGTAGCCTGTGCAGTCACCCCGTGCTCTATGCTCTGCTGTCTCTGTCTTAAAGTTCTTTTTTTTTTTAATCAATATTTTTTTTATCAATATATTTTTTATTTTCAACAATTTACAGTGTTATGTTAATTTCTGCTGTACAGCGAAGTGATTCAGTTATACATATATACATTCTTTTTTTAAATATTCTTTTCCATTATGGTTTATCATAGAATATTGAATATAGTTCTCTGTGCTGTACAGTAGGATCTTGTTTTTTAAAAAATTCTTAATCCTTTTTGAACAAGGGGCCCTGCCTTTTTATTTTGCCCTGGGTCCTGGGCCATTGCCTACTTTGACTGTTGTTAACAGGGTCATAAATTAAAAAAAACAAAAAAAAACCAAAAAAAAACATGATTTTTATATTTCTTTTACTAAAGTCTGTTTACAGAAATAATTTCAGATTCTATCTAAACAAGATAAAATATTTGAATAAAAGATCAATGTATTTAGGAAACATGTTCCCCTTGAAGGGGCAGGAAGTTGTTATGGTAATAGTACAGCTCTGAGAGTTGGAATCATCCACGTTCAGCCCCCGGCTCTGCCGCGTGGGCACTGTGTACCAACTCAGGGTCTCGGCTCGAGTGTGCACGGGGTGACACTCACACCTGTGGGGTGTTCTAAGGAGCCAGGATTGTGGAAGAATTTGGCAGAATATCAGATACTTAATAAAAATACTGTGGATTGTCATGTTATATCATTTGACATGAAGGCTTAGATGAAGTTTGACTACTTTTAATGAGTGTATTTTGTCCCTTCTCATTATAAAAGTAATACAGACTACACAATGTTACAGAAAGTTTGGAGATATACATATATATATATAGAGAGAGAGAGACAGTTAGAGAGAGAAAGAGAAAGTAAGCATGTCCTTCTTAATCCAAAGCCACCTTTGACCACTCACATTACAGCTTATTTCTTTATATAAAGAGACATACAAATACATTTCATTTAAAAAACTTTTTCTTTTACCTCATGGACATTTTTAAATGGGAACCCTGGTGAGGCCCTGCAGGAGAATCCGAGCAGAACTAATGGCCCCTACATTGTGAAGTAAATCCAGGCTGACCACAGTTCAGAGCAGCTTCACACACAGGTATAAACCCAGTCTCCGCCGCCACCTGCTCCCAAGGACCATAAATTGTGACATTTACTGTTACCAAAGCTCCAGGTGATAACACAAAATGTCCTTAACCTGCTGCTGCCTCATCTTTCCCATTTGTGACTTAGTTAAAAAAATATTTTTTTAACAGTTTCGGGTTATTTTTAATTTCCAGAGTCTGTTGTAGAATCTGCTCAGTCAGGGAGGGGAAAGAAACCCAGTCAATCAGGTCTCCTCCTCAGCACCTTCCTGAGGCCAGTTGGTTGGAGGGAAGGGGCCTGATGGGGGAGGGGGGTCCCAGCAGCTCTAAACACAGGCAGAGCCCTGTTCTCAGAGAAACTCATGTTTAACCACTAAGCCCAGCTGACGGGTCCACCGAATGAGCGGTAGATTATAAATTGTACAATAACCCGGAGCAGACAACAGGCACAGGAAAAACACAGCCCCTGACCCCCAAACCCATGCTGCATTAATGAGCTATTTGGGACCCAGAAGCTCCTGGGAACTGAAGTTTGAAGGCAGTGAGAATCCAGGTGTGAGGTCAAGTCTGAGCTGCCCGGGGCTGCTGGCCAGGTGACTCTGGGCAAGTCATTTCTCCACTCAGTTTTCCCCAGTTTGGAGGGAGTGGTAGTGATTAACAATAGCCCCAACCTCCCAGGGCCGCAGGGACAGGAGACGTGCTACAGCTCAGTCACTAGCACCGGGCGTGCCACCTCCTTGCCCCTATCAATCCCTGCAGGTCTCACCGAGGAGGGCCTTGTGCAGCAGGGAAAGTGGCACGGGGGCAGAGACCAGAACCCCCGCCCACCCTCGCCAGCAGGGGAGACTGGCATGTCCAGGAGGGGAACTTGGAGCCACAGGGTCCTGTCACTCCAAACAGGAGGGTCTGGCTTCCCAGCCACCCAAGCAAGCCCAGGGACCACACTTCTCCCTGCATCCGTAGTGCCCAGTGGGCATGGCAGCCCTCAACAATAACACAGCACAGAAACTGGGCCAAAGGACCGGGGCAGGGAGCTCCACCCTCACTCGCCCATCATCCGCTACTGCCTTCCAGGCAGTTCCCTTTCGCTGGACCCGGGCATCGTCGTTGTTCTGTCCCAGAGCCCAGTCCCGTGTCCCTGGCCTGCTACAGCTGGAAGAGAGGAAAGGAGATCTGTTTGTTTTGATTCAGTTTGTTTATAAAAAGGAAAGTGTTTGTTATAGAAAATTTGGAAATATAGAAAAGCACAAAAAAGAAAACAAAAATTACCCATAAGATAGTTACCAGGTACATTTTGTTGAAAGTCATTCTAGTATATTTCCAAACCATATATGTATATGTACTCTGTGTGTGTGATCACACTATAGGTTATTTCTGAATCTTTTTGTTTAATATGTTTTGAGCATCTTATGTCATTAAATTTCATTCTTTCCGGGATTTGAAAAATAAAATCTAAATACCATTAATTTTAAAAATCAACTTTATTGAGGTATAATTTCCATGCAATAAGATCCCTTTCACTTTACTGTTCAATGAGTTTTGACAAATGTATTCAGCCCTGGGACCACCAGTACAATCAAGAAAGAAAATACCATCACCACAAAATGTCCCCTGGCAGGCAATCTTCTGAATCTTACCACCATAGATGTTTTACCTTTATTTAACATAAATGGGATCACAGAGTGTGGACTCGCCCAGCATAGGTGACATTCATCTGTGTTTATCAATATGTCCATCAACAGCTCACTCCTGTTTATTGTTTTATATTATCCCATTGTACGCCTATCACAGCTTGTTTACCTGTTTGGCTGTGGGTGGACAATGGAGTTGTTTCTGATGTTTTGGCTATTGTGAATAGACCTTGTGAATGCTAATTTTTTTTTTTTAACAATGTCACTGGCACAGGTTAAGTACCCATCATGCGGGCATGGCCTGTGTATTTCTTGCCTGGAGCACTCCCGAGAGCTGTGCAGTAGTCCATCCTATAATTTTTGCCACTATTGTTGGACATGTAGTTTCTTTAAAGCTTTTGCTACTATAAATAATGCTGCTGGGGGAATTCCCTGGTGGTCCAGTGATTAGGACTCCGAGCTTCAACTGCAGGGGGCATGCGTTCGATCCCTGGTCGGGGAACTAAGATCCCTCAAGCTGAGCAGTGTAGCAAAAAAAAAAAAAAAAAAAGTTCTGCTGGAACATCTTTATAGTGACTGTTACATGTGTGGCTATGCTGCTTTCCTGAAGATAAATTCCCAGAAGCAGGAGTGTTAGGTCAAATGGTGTCCGTGTTTTTAAGGCCCTTGCTACACAAGGTCAGGACTTTTAGGCACATTCATATCCATTTTCCCCCCATTTACTTCTCATATTAAGGATAGGCATCACTATCCCCACTGTTCAGATGGGAAAACTGAGGACTGGAGAGATGAAATGATCAGCCAGAGGCCATGGAACTGCTTAACTACAGAGCTGGGAGGAAACCCCAATCTCTGAGCCCTGTACTCTTCCAGGGCCACTTCCTGCCTCACTCTCACGCATTTGCCTGTGTCAGAAACGCTTGGAATTTTCCCACAAAGATTTCCATGAAAATCAAATTGTGAGCTGAGAGATGAAAGGCAGCCTCGTGTTAATTAGACTGGCTTTGACTTGGTTCGTCCACCGAGCCTGGCTGTGTGTGACTATCTCCATTTTCATACACCCGCACGTTGGCACTCTCACACCCACCAACACCAGTGGCGGCCAGTCCAGATGATGGGTCCAGATTCTCCTTCCAAACTGCCTTCGGAGCTGGGAGCCACAGGTCTCCTGACTTTGCAGTAGTGGCACATTCTGGCACTGGACAGGGGGCCCTGGCTTGGCTTCCGTACATCTTCTCAGCCAACTTGGCCCAAAGGACATCTGGTTATTTCCCAAAATCAAATCTCCCCTGAGGACAAAGATCAGGCTGCTGGGGTGATTCGAAAGAATGATCCGTTCCTGAGATGACTGCTTCCAAAGAGGTGTTGCAGCTAGTCTGGGGGTAGCTGAGCCCTGGCGCTCATCCAGTGCCCGGGGGATGTGGAGGCGCTCTGTGAAGTACGGGAATCCTGGGTATTTGCAGAGGGTTCTCAGGCCACTCTGGGGGTTGTGGAAACAGCTCACCATCAAAACTGAGACATAGTTTGACTTCTTTCACTTATTAATTGGTTTTGTGTCTGACAGGGCTATACTCATTATCTTATTGAATCCTCAACAACCAATTATACCTATTTTACAGATGAGAAAACTAAGGCTCAGAGAGGTTAAGAAACTTGTTTGAGGTCACATAGCAGTCTGTACTCAGTCTCAGTGTGCCTACTCTTTGCAGACATCAGGCCCCAGCCTCTCTTCTGAGTTAGAGAGGTCTCTGCCCCTGTGTGTGGCTAGTAGGCCCCAAGAAACGCATGTTCATCTGAAGAACCCAAGCAGAACCCAAGATGATTCTCAAGTGTTTGGAAGATACAAACGGTCCAGACTCCTCCTCTCCCCACCCAAATCCTGTTCAGGTTCCTGAGGGGCTTCCTTCCTGGGACCACACCCTAGGCCGACCCCATTGCTGAGTGGATCCATTAACACCCCTTTTAAGAATGTGGGTGTTGTGCCCTGAGTTGGGGCAAAAAATAATCACCTCCTGTCAGCCCTGGGTCTGAGGCCTCCCTGCTCTTGAAGCAAGGAGGCCTAAGAAGGCCTTTGTCCACGGGAGAAGAAACCAGGAAAGGAAGAGACCATTCTCTCAGAAAACATGTGTTTTCTGTTTACAGAGGGGCCTGTCCAGTTCCCATGCTTTGTTCTTTAATATGGAGCCAAAAAAAAAAAAAAAATCAAATGTGCAGCTTCCTCTCTGAGGTACATTTGGAGGCTGGAAAATCTGGATTGCTGCAGGCGCGTTGTGCTGGGCTTTGAGCTGGCCCGGGCTGGGGCCTCATGTCCTATCTGCTGCCAATGTCCAGCATCACGTGGCCTTCGTATACCAACCCAGAAGGCCACGTGGAAAACAAAATGCCCCCTCGGTGTCTCCCAGGAACCCGGTGGGTGGAGATGGGAGAGGCAGGCAGCCTTGGTGTAGCTGGGGGTTTGGTTTCTTCAACACCGAGTCTGTATGTGCGTGTGAATATCCTGGGGTGCCCTCACTCACACTTCCTGAACTTGCGCCACTGGCATGGCTGACCCGGTCCAACAAACTGAGCATCCCGGAACCACCTGATTTTTCACACCCTCTTCTCAGCTGCTGGACAGAGCGTGTCCTTCCCAATACCCGAGGCAACGAGACCCCGTGTAACAGGTGGGTGTTAACTTGGACGGAATCTCCAGGCTCCTGGGGTAAAGCTCGTGGGTGCCGGGCACCTTCAGCGTGGGTAGAGGGGCTTAGCTCTGGGTGGAGGGTCCTCCTGTTGGGGATGAGGCAGCAGTGAGCTAACGAGCTGGCAGCCAGCTGTGCCCACTGTGAGGAAACTATCACTGGAGTCAGGTTAGCACAAAGCGTAGAAGTCTGAGTTCCACAATCGGGGATCTGGGCCCCAGTGCAGGCTGTGCCCCTTCTGCTGAGAGGCCTTAGACAAGCCTCCTCTCTGATCTCAGCCCCTCATCTGTGAAAGGTGACTGCTTACTAGCACTTAAGGGAACTGCTATGAGGAGTAATGAGATTCTACAAAGGCACAGGGCCCAGGCCTGCCTGGCACTGGTTTTCAGTAACTGGCAGCTGCTATTAGGACCGCTGGGCCTTCCATCTTTGCAGTGGTACCGCAAACTCAGCCTCGGCTGACACAGCTTAGGCCAGAGTCACGGCCAGCATGAGGCAGGGCGCTACAACCCCTGACGCGGAGCAGAGCCCAGAGGGGGCAGGAGTAAGTCGCCTTGCTGGGCCTGGCCTGCTCACTGCAGACACCGTAGTCTGCGTCCTGCCTAATCGCGCTGCGTCCCGGGCAGCCGCTCAGAAGGGCCAGTCGGGGCCGGCGCGCTTTGATCCACCCGCTGCGCGCGTCCCAGGGGCCCCGTCGCCCCCCCCCCGGCTTTGATCTCTGCCCCCCGCTGTGCGGCATCACTGCGGCCTCCGCGACTCGCGCACCTGGGGGCAGGCGGGGGCAGGAAAGAGGTGGACAGAAGGAAGTGCGCGCGGGGGCTCCTCAGGGAACCGCGCCCTTCCACGGTGGGGCCTGGCGGCCTTGGCCTTGCCGGCCGCCCGCCCTTCCGTCCCGCTCCGGAAGCCAGAACATGCGCAACGGGCGGCGCGGACGCAGCGTGGCGGGAGGGGCGTGGCCTTACGTCCCCGGGGGCGGGGTCTCTGCGCGGACTCCGGAAGCCCAGGCTAGGGCCAGCCCGCTGGCGTTACGAGCCAACGCAGCGGCGCGGCCGAGGGGGCGTGGCGGGATCTAAGGGCGTGGTCTCCACGCTACTGGGGGCGTGGCTTCTGCGGGGCGGTCGCCGAACACCGGGGGCAGCCGGCGGTGCGGACTTAACGTCGCAGTCAGGCGGCCGAGGCGTGGGCGGGGCCTCGTGCGGCCGGGGGCGGGGCCAGGGCGGGGCCTCCTTTCTGCGGCGGCGCTTGTGGCTCAGTTTACGCGTCCCGCTTGCTGTCTTTGGCCCGGCTTTTGGTCGCGTATCCGAGATATTTGAGCTAAGTTTCATCTAATTCAGATTTTCATTTACTTTAGAATTTCATTTTTAAAAGATTAACAATTTTCCCTTTTTTCCCCCTTCCCTAAGCAGCTAACAGAACAACCAGACAGTAGGGAATTTGGAAAACCTAGGAGAGTACAAATAAAAATACAAATAAAAATGAGAAATTTCAGAATCTCACAGCGCCTACCAGGGCGGCTGAGGGTTCCGCGTGGGACTCTGGTCTCGAGTCCTTTTTTTTTCTTGTAAATATATAGATTTTCACATAATCGGGGTAACACTGTACATACACTTGTGGATGTCTTAAAAATAACTGACTTTTTTTAAACTGTAAAGCCACACGTTTATTGCAGAAATTTGGAAAATTGAAAAAATACAAAGAAGAAAATAAAAATAACCTGAGATTCTACCACACGAGATCACCAGTATTAACATACTGGCATTTTTCCTGCCTCTTTACAGAATTCCACATATGCTTGAAACAAAATTGGGATCTCACTGTAAATATTGTTTTGCAACTTTCTCCTTTCATGCATAGCTAATTATAAATGTCCCCACATTATGGAGTGTTCATCTCCAATGTTACTTGTAATCTCAGAGCACTGTGTAGGCTGACCCATGTTTTATTTAAACTATATACCATGATTAGACATTAATCCTTGCTTCCTCCTTTTATGATGAACATCCTTGTAGCTAAATCTTTGTGCATGTTCACAAAAATTCCTGATGACAAATCCCTAGATGTGGAATTGCTGAGTCAATATAATCACTACCACTTCTTGTATCCCTCTTTTTCTTTACATGTTTTCCAAATTTAAAAAATAATAAACTAATATTTTAACAAGTGATATGACCCAAGAATACTGTATATGCAAAAAATGATCACCCATATCTAAAATATATAAAGAGCTCCTACAACTCAACAACAACAAACCTGATTAAAAAGCAGGCCAAGTACTTAAATAGACATTTCTGCAAAGGTGATACACAAATGGCCAATAAATACATGAAAAGATGCTCAACATCACTAATCATTAGGGAAATGCAAATCAAAACCACAATGAAATACCACCTCACACATATTAAGATAGCTATTATTAAAATAATAATTATAACAGGCATTGGTGAGGATGTAAAGAAAATGGGACCCTTGTGCATTGCTAGTGGGAATGTGAAATGGCGCAGCTGCTGTGGAAAACCGTATGGCAGTTCCTCAAAAAATTAAACATAGAATTGCCATATGACCCAACAATTCCACTCGTAGGTATATACCCCAAAGAAGTGAAAGCAGGGACTCTAGCAGATAGTACACATCCATGTTCATAGTAGCATTATTCACAATAGACAAAAGGTGGAAACAACCCAAATGTCCACCAACAAATGAATGGATAAACAAAATGTTGTCTGTACATACGATGGAATATTATTCAGCCTTAAAAAGGAATGAACTTCTGACAAATGCTGCAACATGGATGAAGCTTGAGAACATAGCCCAAGCAAAATAAGCCAGACACAAAAGTATAAATACTGTGTGATCCCACTATACGAGGCACCTAGAGCAGTCAAATTCCTAGAGACAGAAAGTAGAACTGTGTGGGCTTCCCCGGTGGTGCAGTGGCTGAGAGTCCACCTGCCGATGCAGGGGACACGGGTTCGTGCCCCGGTCCGGGAAGATCCAACATGCCGCACAGTGGCTGGGCCCGTGAGTCATGGCCGCTGAGCCTGCGCGTCCGGAGCCTGTGCTCCGCAACAGGAGAGGCCACAGCAGTGAGAGGCCCACGTACCAAAAAAAAAAAAAAAAGAAAGTAGAACTGTGGTTACCAGGGGCTGGGGGGCGGGAGGGAAGAATGGCAAATTATTATTTAATAGGTAGAGAGTTTCTGTTTGGGATGACGAGAAGTTCTGGAGATGGACAGTAGTGATGGTTGCACAACAGATGTGAATACTTAAAGACACTGAAATGGTAAATGGTAAGTTTTATGTATATTTTACTACACACACACACAAAAGACATTTCTTGGGGGAAAAGATCTCTCCCAGATTCTGGTTCTAAGATGTCTGGGTGGGACAAGGCCTGCACATGTCACAAGCTCCTGGTGGGTGACCCTGCCCATGTGGTCAGGACAGCCCTTCTGAGGAGCTCTGTTCTAGGGAAGCAGGGGCCAAGCCCAGCCTTACACATCCAGCATTTTTTGTAATAATTTCCAAGCTGGGAGAGAGAAACCTGCTTTGGGAAAGTAGTGAGTCACTGTGGATCTTTATCTGAACTTGGTGTTTTCTTTCTGGGCCATTGAAACACACACACACACACACACACACACACACACACACACATACACACAAGTCTCTTTGTCTTGATTGTAAATATAATAAACATTTATTGTCATCAACAAACACAGAAAAGCACCCACGAGGAAATAACAAATACATAGAATACCCCACCTCCGAGAAACCACAGTTGACATTCGAGTGTATATTTGACCAGTCTTTCTTCTCTATTCATAATACATACCTAAAATCATTGTGGCGATATATCATGTTTTATAATCTGCTCTTCTGCTAATACACAATGAACAACTCACTTTGTCTTTAAATATGTTTCTATAGCCCACTTTTTAATGTTTGCAGAATAGTCCGTTGTGCAGATGTCCCCTGTATATAACTTCCGTACCCAGTTCACTGTCTGGCTGTCTAGGTGATTTACAAATGTGCTGTGATGAACATCTTCCCTGCACACCTTTAATAATTCCCAAGTTCTAAATTCCTTTTTTTTTTTTTTTTTGAGCTTAAGCTGTGTTTTCTTTTTTTTACTTTATTTTTTTTTAAATTGAAGTATAGTTGATTTAATGTTGTGTTAATTAGTGCTGTACAGCAAGGTGATTCAGCTATCTATCTACATTCCTTTTTTATATTCTTTTCCATTATGATTTATCATAGGACATTTAACATAGTTCTCTGTGTTATACAGTAGGACCTTGATGTTTATCCACCAAGTTCTAAATTCTAATAATTTAGGTACTCCTAGAAGAAGAATTGTCACTTCACAGAGGATTTGCTTTTTAAAGTCTCTTGAACATATTGCCAATTGGCCCTCCAGGAAGGATGAACAGGTTACTCTAGCACCAGGAGCACATGAGTGTTTGTGGGCGTGTTTTTTACATAGAGATATCTTAGTTCTACCTGGCAGGGGATCTGTCACAGCAGGAACATCACAGCTCCAGGGGTGGGGAGTCACTGTGAACCCCTGTCTCTTGCTTTTGCTGAACAATCCCCAGGAGTCAGGCTCTGGGGAACTGGGCTCTGAGCTCTGCTGGGGCAGCGGCCCTGAACCCATGGCACCTGCAAGGTTAGACTCCTACTTACCCCTAGAGGCCACTGAGTACTTTTCACTACTGGTTTGCTGGCACTGTCGGGACCACCTGGACCCAGGTGTGAGGTGTGGAAGGGGCTCCAACTCCCCACCAGGCTCACCTGGCTCTTCACTGTGGCTTGGAAGATGGCATCCTCCACTGTAGGGCCGACAGTCCTGGACACATCCCTGGTATGAAGCAGGACTCCTGTACTAAGTGGTCACCACCAGGAAACCAGACCCCCAGCCCCGTAGCCTCCCTCCATCAGGCCCCCCATCACGGCAGCACAGGGTATCTTGTACAACCCTTGGGTGGTCACTGCTGTCAGCCCAGTCATGCCGGGGCTCAGCCCAAGACCCAGCGCTGGCCTGGGGCATGCCCTCCACATCTGTCCATCCCAGTTACGAGCAAGGCCACCAGGGACACTAGAGATACAGGTCCTGGCCATCCTTCCTCCGAGGCCCTGTCATCAGCCCATCCTCCCCTCCCCAGGGCCACAACCTTCCCTCATCTGGACAGTCACCGCTTCACTGCCGCTGCCTGGCAGTGCAGCTGCCAGAGTGGCTCTTCAAACACACAGCTCCTGTCCCCCCTTCTTAAGCAGGTGGTCCCCTGCTTCTCTCTCCCACCTCACCTCCCACCCTTTCCCCAACACCGCCTCCCCCCTTCTCCCGCCAGAGAGAACTGCCTGCCTCTTCTCTCAAGCTGTTCCCTCTGAAAGGGATGTTCTTCCCACCCACGTTACCTTCCCAGCCCCTCCTCCCGTACTCCTACCATGAATAACAATAGCAGCTAACGTTATTGGTTATTGAGTCTGCACTGCAGATGAGGCTCAGCCCAGCTACCACCCCCTCCAGGAAGCCTTCTGGGGTGGATCCCGGGCTAGGACACGCCACTCCAGCAGTGCGTGGGTCTTCTGGCCTTTGGTAACAAGCTCCACAACCCTGCCTTGGAGCCCCACGAGGCTGTGAGTATTCAGAGAACAAGGACGTGAGTCTTCACTGCCCTCAGTGCCCAGCCCAGGGCCTGTCCCAGCTGTCAAGTCACGTCCTATTTGGGGCAGCAAGTCCAGGACACCACAGCAGGTAAAAGCAGGCAGCCGAGGTCTCATACGCTGAGAGGCACTGGTCAGAAATTAATTCAGACCATCTAGTTTCAAACACACAACCACCTGGAAACACGAAAACTTGATATTTGTTCTTGACAGAGGGATAAAAGGGAAAAGGGAAACTGGAAAGAAGATTACAAGTTCACGTCACCTAAGAGAGCAATGGTTTTTCCAGTGTAAGCCTGCTGTGTGACCTTGGGGCAAGAGGTGTCCCTCTCTGGGCCTCAGCCCTCAGGGACCACCCCAGGCCTCCCAGCTCTGAGACTGGGTGCAGGATTTCTTTCTTACTTTCTTTATTTTTTAAAATAAACTTATTTATTTTATTTATTTATTTTTGGCTGCGTTGGGTCTTCATTGCTGCACGCGGGCTTTCTCTAGTTGCGGTGAGCGGGGGCTACTCTTCGTCGCGGTGCGCGGGCTTCTCATTGCGGTGGCTTCTCTTGTTGCAGAGCATGGGCTCTAGGCGCACAGGCTTCAGTAGGTGTGGCACACAGGCTCAGTAGTTGTAGCTCGTGGGCTCTAGAGAGCAGGCTCAGTAGTTGTGGCGCACAGGCTTAGTTGCTCCACGGCATGTGGGATCTTCCTGGACCCGGGCTCGAACCTGTGTCCCCTGCATTGCCAGGCGTATTCTTAACCACTGTGCCACCAGGGAAGCCCAGGTGCAGGATTTCAATGGTAATTACTGTTGGTGACCACCCTGCAATCAGCAAAAGGTCCACAGTGCAGCCTGCCCCTGGAAGTGAGAATGAATCCCCTTCTAGAACATTCCACGAGGTTCAGTGCCTCTACTTCACTTGAAGTGGCCCTGCCCTCCCTTCCCCCTCGAGTGGAGCCCCCCTGGCCTGTAGCAGGCTTTCTAAGGCAGGTCACCCCTGGGGACCCTCTTTATGGTTCAGCTCTTTGCCCTGACTGACCCAGTACGCTGGGTGGGTTTCTGAGGGCTGCCAGGTTAGAGGAACCCAGCACAGTCAGGGGACCATCAGGAGACCCACCCGGTCCAACGGAGTCAGGAGAGCAGTGGTCCAGAGAGGAGAAAATGCCACAAGGAGGACCCACCTGGGTGAGGGCCCAGCCATGACCAGGGCTGCAGGTGGTGTTCGGGTGAAATGACAAGTATGAGGATGACGTGACAAGTTATTCATAACGCCACGTTTGATCAGCATGAAGAGATGGACTTTATATCTTGAGATTGACTTCCTATTTTTTTTTGTTGTTGTTCAAAAATATCCTTTCAGAAAAGGGAATTATAATTAGTTATTTTTCTAAAGGTCCCAACATGGAAAAATAGAAAGTTGGTAACCTCCAGTAGAACTGCAATATTTCCTTTGAAATCTGACTGGTCTGTGAGTTCCAGATGTCTGAGAACCCCTTTCTGCATGCTCCCTGTTGAGGCCACCGGGGAGGGTTGCCACTCTGTGTTTAAAGCCTGCAGTGGCTCCCTATTCCTTCAGGTTTGGAGCCAGATTCCTTAATGTGGCATGGAAAGTCTAGGAAGGCGGGAGATGGGAAGAGGGAAGGAGGAAAGCAAAGGTCAGGGGCAGCTTTCTGGAGGAAGTGGTAACTGAACCAAACCTTACAGGCTGAGCCAGTTGGCAAGGGGTAGATGGAGAAGGGGGGGCAGGAGGCTAGAGAGGAACTTCCATGCCTCTGGGAAGTATCACATCCTGGTTGAAAATAGGCTGAGCAGGGACGGGGTTAGGGAAACTGCAGAGTCCAACAACAGGGTCCCGAGGAATGCTCAGAGCAGAGAGGAAACTATAACCATGCCCATTTCATAGGCTTAGAGAGAAGGAGGGACCCACCCGGGGCACGCAGCGAGTGAATGCTGGGGAAGGGACTTGAACCTGGATCTATCTGACTCGCAAGGCCAGACTCTCCACCACCTGAGGGCCTGATTGGGGCCGGGAGTCCCCTCTCTGGTGCCCCATGCCAGCACTCCACCCAGTCCCTCCTTCCTGGGCATGGGCCTGGGCCTGGGCCTGGCTGGGGCAGACTGGCTACAAGGCTCAGCTCCCCCCGGGCTGCTGATGCCATGGAAATGCATCCAGAACATGATGTCTCCCAACCTGCAGGCCTCTGCTAGTGCCATGAGGACAGACGCTGCAGAAAGCTGAGGGCCCCTTGTTCTGCAGCAGCGCCTCTAGACCTCCTGACAGGCACCCCGGTGGGGCAGTGTGTGCCAGCTCACAGTCTCCTGCAGAGAGACAACTCCCAAGCCTCCCCGGAGGCTCAGAGGTGGGGACACTCCTGGGGGATGGTGGGGCTCCCCTAAGAGAGGCCTGCCCCCACCTCGCAAGAAAGTCTCTGCGCCTCTTTCCAAGTACTAAAAACGCTAAACGCCATGGCTCGCCCCCTTGACCACTGCACAGTGTAACCCATGCTGGCTGGCATTCATCCAACCGATTATGAAGTCAATAAATACAGATGGGGAGTGATGGTCATGATGCCAAGCTATGACAATGATGCTCACGAGGACATCTCCCACACAGCCACACTGTCAGTCCTCAAAATGTCTCAGGCTTTGAGAAGGAGCGACTGTCGCAGGCCACCAGGCTGCCAGGCTGGAGGGCTGCAGAAGAGGCCAGACCCTGCGGGAGCGTCGTCTCACCACCCCATTCCCAGCAGCCTGCTGGAAGACATGACCAGGTCCAGATGGGCCCCTGGAGACCATCCAGGGCAACCTGCCCAACTGTTCCGGTGAAACTGAGGCCCAGAGAAGATGCTCCGGGCAGCACCAGAGTCCTGGCAGAGCAGCGGCAGCGTCCTAGGCCTTGCTCTGCTGCCCGGCCAGCCACTCCCCCAGATGTGGCCCTGCCTTTCCCATAGGGGCGGGGGCCTTCCTGGCGGCTGGAGGGGAGGGTCTCCTGGTAGGAGGTGTGGAGGTGGAGTGGGATGAAGGGCACCCGGCAGAGGAGTGAGGAGCGGGGGACCCCTGGCCTGGGACTTGGGGGCCTCCGGGCAGCAGGGGGAGACTGGGGGCTCCCGGCAGGGAACGTGGGGGGCTCCCACCGGGCCGCCCGCCCGGTCGCGCTGCCAGGCTGATTAGCATGGGCGAGGGGCGCTGGCGCGGGGGCTCCGCCGGCCGAGCTGGCACGTCCCTCGCGGGCCCAGCTGGCCGGGCCGAGACACAAAGCGCCTCAGACGGCGGCGGCGGCCCTCGGCCATTCACGCGTAGGGGCGGCCCGGGTGCGGGCGGCGAGGAATTCCCGCCGCCTGGGCGAAGAATAGCGCCTGGGCCGGGCGGGGCTCGGCCGCCCTGCGCTCCTGACCTTGAACCTTTGTGACTGGAGCGCATGCAAATCGCGGCGGGGCCGCGCCAAGCCCCGAGGGCGCTGCGCCGCCCGGGGTGTCCCGGGGAACAATGCGCCACTGTCCCCGCGCGGAGCCGCGGGCTGGGAACGGCGCGGGCACGCACCCGGCGGCTCGGCGCGGAATGCCAATGCGGATCCACCGGAGCGGCGGGGAGGCGCGGGCCCGCGGGCGGGCGGGGGAGGTGACCCCGGCCCGGAAGGAGGCCCGGCCCCGCGCCCTCCGCGCCCGCCGACCGCGGTGGCGACATCCCAGAGATCTTAGGTTCTTTTAGGTGCCTGTCTCTCCCTCCCTCCCTCCCGCCCTTCCTGTCTTTCTCTGACTGGGCTTTCCTCCCTTTTATTTTTTAAATCCTCTAAATGATCGGTAACAAAATGAAGGTGGCCCCAATAACCGCCTCACCCAGAAGGCCCTGGTACTCCCCGGGGTGGGTTCCTGGCCCATTCCCTCTCCTCGGGGCATATTCCTTCTCCCCGTGGAGGGTGAACTCTTACAATTCAGCATCTTGCCTTTGTCACTGGGCATTTCCGCGTGTCGTCCACACCCTCCACCGATGTACCTTTTAAAGGGTGAACAGTATTGTTCTCCGTGGCTGAGCTGCAGTCCCTGTCCCCTGGGTGGGTGTCAACAGGGTCGTCCCGGTGCATAAGGAGCCCTTCAGAGAGGACAGACTCGGGGGAACTCTCCATGAGTCACTAAATTACAAGCTGCTAAATTGAACCCAGAAGGGCTGTACCAGGCCAGCGTGCGGGTCCTACAGCATCTCTCCTCACTGGCCTGCATATTGTCCTTATTATGTGACTAAGTGGGTACCTTAGAAAGCACACATACCACGTGGGAAGCTTAAGCTGGGTTTTAGGCACAGGTGCACGACCAGGTGATTCTAGCACTTTGAATTGGACACATTCTCAGTAGCAGACAGAGGCCCAGCCCAGAGTCAGATGTTGCAGCCCTGGAGCTGACTGCTGACTGGTACCTTGTTCTCCCGGGACTCGGGCTCTGGCGCCTGCTTGCCCATCTCACAGAGGCAGTGGGTGTGAGGGCTGAGCCTGTGGGTTGCAGGAGGGAGGTGTGAGGGAGGCCCCTGTGTGTGCAGGCAGCGTGCACGGGTCCGTTTCCACCCACCGAGGCGCCAGGGAGCCCAGTTCTGCGGCGGAGAGGGAGGCTCAGACGAGGTGACCTTGTCAAGACATTTTCTCTCTTGGCCTCAGCTTCCCCAAGTGATAAATAAGGGGGTTGTAGAGAGAATCTCTAAGGATCATTCCTGCTCTGTGAGATACAGGAATAGGATTGCTTTTTAAAGGATGGGAATAGAGCACATGGCCGCATGCTTCACAGCCAGGGCTCCCGAACGTGCGGGCATTATTGGTTCCTAGCAGCTGACTCGTACACTGAGGCCTCTTTGGGCTGGACGCTAAGCTGACCCCCAAAAGGCCTGAAACCCTGCCCCTGTCCTTGAGGGGCTCAAAGCCTGGCTAGGGGCAGGAGGGGTGGGAAGGGGTGGATAAGGAAGCAGACGGTGAGGGTGGTGAAGGAGGAAGCTTGGTGGGTGGTGGGCGTGCTGGAGTGGGAGAACGCAGGAGGCAATGGGTGGGGGGTGTCTAGGAAGGCTTTCGGGAGGGGGCTGTCTGAGCTAAGTCTTAAGGAGGATGAGTAGCTTCTCATCAGGAGAAGAGAGTGGGGAGCACTTTGGGCGGGGGGAGCTCATAGGGCACAGAGGGAGCACTCCTGGCACAGGAACATTCCAGGCGGAGGTAGCATTCTAAAAGGCAAAGGACATGATGAATGCACTCTAGGACAATCCCTTCCTCAGGTAAAATTTTCTCCTTCTTTGCATTTATACACTCTGCCTCAAGGGTGGCCAGCAGGACTAGAAACACCAAAATTAAAATAAAATCTAGGACTTCCCTGGCGGCGCAGTGGTTAAGAATCCACCTGCCAACGCAGGGGACATGGGTTCGGGCCCTGGTCCGGGAAGATCCCACATGCCGCGGAGCAACTAAGCCCGCGTGCCACAACTGCTGAACCCTCGTGCCACATCTACTGAAGCCTGCGCACCTAGAGCCCGTGCTCTGCAACAAGAGAAGCCACCGCAATGAGAAGCCCGCGAACCGCAATGAAGAGTAACCCCCGCTCACTGCGACTAGAGAAAGCCCACGTGCAGCAACGAAGACCCAACGCAGCCATAAATAAATAAATAAATAAATGACATTCAAAAATAAATAAATAAAATCTAGGAGTGGGTCTGGCGAATGGAGGTGTCAGGGCAGGAGAATGAGATGGGGGAAGGGTGAGGTGGGTGAAAAACTCACACTCCCAAGGAGTCGCAGGTGGTGCCACCCTTGCCCTCAGAGCAAAAGATTTGGGGTTCTAGGGAGCAGCTGCGTGCACAGGACCCTGGCAGTTGGACTCTGTCCCTGAAAGCACGCACCAGGTCCTCACCTTATTCCTCTGACAAGCAGGGCAGCAAGCATCACAGGGCACGGTGCCAGGGGCCAGGGCTGCTGCTCTTAACACGAGCACAGCTGGGAGGGGAAAGGAAGTCTCAACATGGTGGGACACACACTGGGTGGCACGGTCCACTTGGCTGGGGGGTGCCCGGCAGGGTGCCTGGGCAGGCCTTGGAAGTCAGGGAAGCCTTCCTGGAGGAAGTGACGGCAAACGGTTGGTCTGATTCTGGCAGGGAGGTTAGCATGGCTGCAAAATGGAGATAATAATGGTACAAACCTCCCAGGTGGGCAAGGATGAAAATGAGCCTGGCGTTCGGTAAGCCCCGGGGGCAATAGGCACATCCTCTGTGTCCTCAGTTGGCTGAAAATCTGGCTGCTCCAGGGATAAAACTGAGACATCCAGAGGGCAGTGGCTGCGGGGCGGCGGGGGAGCCACGTAAGACTGGTAAGTCACGGTTGACTGTTCTTCACTCCCAAAGACACATATGAAAACAAACAAAACCCAGGAAGGCTGCTAGCCCCAGCTAGCAGTCCACTGGCTGCTGCCCTTGAAACTCCTGGGCCTCACCGACACCAGGGCATCTTGACGAGTCCAAACGGGACAAGGCCCTGAGCACCACGGCCCCTGGTTCCTGACCCATCAAAGGGGAGACTGAGGCCCTGGGGGCGCTTGTCTGAAGCCCAGACAGGGCCGGGGAGAGACCCAGTCTCCCGCCTTCTAGGTCTTTCCACTACTTCACCGGATTCCTCGGAAATTAGCAGTGGAAAAGCGATCCCACGCTGGGGGAAGAAGAGAGTCATATTTTCCGTCCTGGCTCCTAGAGAGCACCTGGGACGTGGTGGGTCCCCCCCCAGATCCCTTGCATAGAGAGGAGCTGGCTTATGTCCCCTGGGGCAGTTAACGAGGAAGTCTTGGCAGTGCTGATGTCACGGGCGGTGGTCCTGTGTGCAATCAGCCCCCCAGGCCTCCGGCTGGGGCAGTACCCACTCCGCCAGGGCTGCCACCACCCTGGGGCTGGGGCACTGGCAGAGGGGCTCAGGGTCGGTGGCTGGCTGACCCGAGGGTGATGGCAAGGTCTCAGAGCTTTGTGGGCCCTGGAGAAGGGGAAGGAAATGTGGACACTCGGCTCGGGTCCCCCAGCGCCGGCCTGCTCTTGTCCTGGGTGGGCCTAGAGGCACGTAAGGCAGCACTGGAGCCGGCCTGCCTGGACTTGACCCTGGCTTGCTACTCACTGGTCCTGTGCCCCCAGACAGGCTGTTTTGCCTCCCCGGGCCTCAGTTTCCTCCTCTGTGAAATTGGATAGCAAACCTAGCCTGGTGCCTGGCACATGGTGAGAACTCAATAAATGCCAGCATTTATCTGATGCTCGGCCTCACCCCCTCATCGTCCCCCCACCAATCCTACACCCAGACGCGGTACCCTGTCAGTTTTGTCCTTTCTCCCCCACCTTCTGGTCCCCAGGTATGAGGTCCCAATCTGCTCCATGTGGAATAAACTGGGAGCTGGAAGGAAGGGGTCTGAGTGTCCAACACCCATCGTTGGTGTCCAGGCAGAGCTTTCTGGGCAGGGTTCTTCTGCTCCAGCCTGTCGGGAGAAGGGGTTCAGGCCTTAGGGGACAAACTGACTCAGACGCTGAAGCTGGCAGCTTCATTGAGTGGCATGAGGGCCATGAGGGAGGTGGCAAAGGAAGGCTTTTGTCCCAAACGGCTGGCGGGAAATCACACTTTGTGTCCACTGCTAAGCCGGTCACCCTCCCCCCTCCCTCCCTCCCTCCCTCTCTCAGCTGTATTTCTATTTCCGTGCCTGTCCCTGTGCTAGTTGCTGGAAATAGAGGGCAAAACTGAGCAGATATTGACTCTTGCCATTTCCATACTTACAATCTGGAGCAAAGCAGCAGGTATCGTGCAAATAATCCAGAGAAATGGTGTCCAACAGAACTTTCTGGGATGGTCAAAATGTTCTATATCTTAACTGCCTGATACAGTAGTCTCTAGCCACATGGGACTGTTGAGTTCTTGAACTGTGGCTAGTGCTACTGAGGAGTTGAATTTTAAATTTTATTTCATTTAAATTAATTCAAATGTAAATAGTCACCCGTGGCTAGGGGCTACTGTATCAGACAGCATGGATCTAGTCACAACTCCATCTCACCAGGCTGTCATTTCTTCGTACTACATATATTTATTCAAATGTGTGAGTTTACTTTTTCGTAATCTGTCTCTCTGAGATGGCATGTGCCTTAATCTGGTTTCCTTGAGAGCAGAGCCTGAGATAAAGGCTTGCCTGCCGACAGCTCAGTTGTGAATGAGATCCTAGGGGTAACCAAGAAAGGATGCTTTATCAGCCACATCACTGCTACTGGGGGCTGGTACTTGATCCTACAGGAACTTCTGGGGTACTCATGAAATACCCCTCAGATCCGTCTACCCAGGGGATAAAAGGCAGAAGCATTTATCCACCAGCTCCTGGTCACTGTTGGTCCAGGATGGCTCTGTGAACATTGACTTCCCAGCTCTCGTGGTTGTGTGAGTGTGAGTGTTAGTGCAGAGTGGGTTCTCCCAGGTGTCTTAAGTCACATTCTCAGACAAGGACCAGAGCAGGAAGCAAGAGCTGTCCAGCATGGGCCCAAGGTAAGGTACTGTTTGGTTGGACCTGCCCAAAGCTGGCCAAAGCCACCCTGAAATGGACTGCAGGGGCCATGGCTGGAGTAAGAGGTGAGGTTGAGAGGACCCTGAAGTGGAACACCACAGATCAATACAGTCCACCCCTTGCATTACTCATATCTGCTTGGGCCTTTGATAAAGTCTCTCCTGTCACAGAGTTCCCTTCACTTGATCTTAGCCAGAAGGCCTAGAAGTGATACACAGAGTTCCCTTCAAGTCGATGACCAGCCACAGCTCTATAACTTTTAAAACCAAGATTATTTGTGGGGCAAGATGCAGTCTCCACCACTGGAGCTGGTCTGAGGCCGTCATTGTTCCCCATCATCTCCATCCTGCATCACAAATTCCAGATGAGCAGCTCAACTGGTCTAGGTTGCCTGGCTGGTGAAGGGGCCCTAGACCTTCATCACTGAGGGACTCAAGCCCTTCGTGGCATCACCCTTGCTGGCCTGTGGTGGCTGCCATTGACAACTCATTGCTATCACCATCTTGGAAGCAACAAGAGGCATTGCTTCCAGTGAATTCTCTTGTTCTGAGAAATACTCCTGCCCACCCCCCAAGCCTACCTCCTCCTGCTAGGTGACTAATATTTTGCCTGTTAGTATGTCTGCTGACATGAGAAGCCAAAATGACCAATAGATAGTTGAGGCCTCAAGATCCGTGGAATCTTTAGTTTGTCCCCTGGTGGAAGAATCCCCCTGTGGGAACCAGAACCTCACACCTGACAAAGCCTAAGGCTGTGGGGATGGCAAAGGAGCCAGTTCTGCTTCTTGGGCCAGTGTATTCCCCTTGGTTCCTGGACCAAAGTATTCTCAATATTGGGGACACAGCACCATATGTCTACGTTTATCTCCCACCTTCTGGCATTGAAAGTACCTGCCACTTAGTGTTTACCAGATTTTGAAGGGATGAGCAATGGGTGTCTGAACAGAATGAAAGTTCCATGAAAACAGAATTCTTCTCTGTGTTGGTCATTGCTGTATTTCCACTACCTAGAGCAATGTTGGACTCAAAATAGGAATTCAACAAATATTAGCAGAATAAATAAAGCAAAAAAAAAAAAAAACCTCAAGTGGAATTTTTTTTTTTTTTTTTTTTTTGCGGTACACGGGCCTCTCACTGTTGTGGCCTCTCCCACTGCGGAGCACAGGCTCTGGACGCGCAGGCTCAGCGGCCATGGCTCACGGGCCCAGCCGCTCCGCGGCATGTTGGATCTTCCCGGACCGGGGCACGAACCCGTGTCCCCTGCATCGGCAGGCGGACTCTCAACCACTGTGCCAACAGGGACACCCTCAAGTGGAATTTTATATCTGTAAAATGTATTATAAAGCAAACATTTTCAAAAACGTATAGGACTATCATTGGGCTGGGTTGATCAATAAAAAGAACAGAAAATCTAGAAAGAGATGAAGGTAGGGGATACAAGTTTCTCTAAGTATACCCCCCCCCCCCAAAAAAAAAAAAGGATGGAGTAATTGGCAGCATTCTGAAAAAAATGACGTGACAGTAGACCCATGTCTCTCTTTTTGCACCAAAATAAACTTAAGCTGGAGTAAGAATCTTAAGGTAAAACAGTGAAACCATAAATATACTGGGAGGAAATATATTTATTTATATAATTTTGAGGTGGATAAAAATCTTCCTAAACAATGCCACCCACACCAGGTGCCATAAAGGAAATAATGGAAAATTTTTGCTATATAAAAATAAAAATTCCCAGGACTTCCCTGGTGGTGGTCCAGTGGTTAAGACTCTGTGTTTCCACTGCAGGGGGCGCGGGTTCAATCCCTAGTCAGGGAACTAAGATCCCGCATGCTGCACGGCCTAAATAAATAAATAAATAAATAAAAATAAAAATTCCCATGTGAGGAAAAAGTATATACAGAGTTGAAAGACAAAAAACAAACAGAAAAAATATGTACCAGGCAAACTAGTTCTAACTCAATATAAAAAAATCCCCGTGCAAATCAACAAGACAAATTATCTGCAAAGATATGGAAAGAAAACTTACAGAGGAGAAAGTTCAAATTTCCAATACATCTGTGAAAAAGGTTTAATTTCAAAGGCTGCAAATTAATCTAAGATAAAATTTTCAGCTGTTAGATTGAAAAAGCTTATAAAAAGATGAACGTACTTATAAAAGATTGTAAGTACCAGTGAGAGTTCAGGGAATGAACAATCTTATGTGCTGCTGGTGAGACAGCAAATTGGGAAAATATCCTGGAGGCAAAGTGGGCAACGTTCATTCATTAAACAAATATTTATGCAGCTTCTCTGTGTGCCAGGCACGTGGCAACAACATACTGCTCATCTTGCTCTCATTTCCCTTCCAGTGTAGTTGGGGAGATAGACATGAAAGAAGAAAGTATACAAACAAGTTTGTAATTACTGCAGTTGTAGAATGTACTTAGAGATGTGTTTAACAAGTGGTCCTAACCTGGTCAGGATGACTGGGGAGACTTCCCTAGGGGGGTGATTCTGTAGCCAAGTCTAGCATGATGAGAAGGATTTAGTGAGGAGAATAGAGAGGAAAACTGTCCTGGGCAGAGGAAATGTAAAAGACAATGTAAAAGTTCTGATGAACTCTGGGACTGTCCCCTAACCCCCCACCTGTGATTCCTGGCATGCTCCAGTCCCAGATGATCTTTCTTGACTCAACTCCTGATTCCAGAGCTGCTGCAATGTATTATATCCAATAGCTCATTTTCAACCCCAAATTACTAGACTATCCAAGAAACAGGAAAGTGTGCCTCACAAAGGAAGTCAATAGATATGAACTCTGAGTGGGCTCAGATTTCAAATACTTAGCAGTCACATACATCAAAGCAGCTACTGTAAATCTGGTCAAAGAATTAAAGAAAAATATGTATAGAGAAAAATATGTTCAAGGAATTAAATGAAAATATCATATCAATGAGTGAACAGATAGGGAATCTCCACAGACAAAGGAGAACTTAATAGAAAGTATAGAGTTGAAAAGGACAATAACTGAAATTTTAAAAATTCACTAGATGGGCTCCAATTCTGGAGATGGCAGAAGATAGGATCAGTAAACCCAAAGATAAAGCATCGGAAGGTATTCGACTCAAAGAAAGGAGAGAAATAAGATTGGAGAAAAAAGAATAGAACTTCAGAGACCTGAGAGACAATATCGAGTGGTCCAAATGCATGTCTCCTCTCCAGAAAGAGAGGAGAGAGATATAGGGCAGAAAAGAAACTGATGAAATAATGATAGAAAACTTCTCAATATTAGTGGAAAACAGTAAATGAAATATCCAAGAGGCTCAAAAACCCCAAACAGGGTAAACACAAGTGAAAACACTTTTAGGTAAATCATAGTCAAACTGTGATAGCCAGAAAAAAGGGAAAATCTTGAAAAGTTTGGAGGAAAAAAAACAAAACAAAACAGTGTGTTCCGTGAAGGGGAGCTATGATATATTTAATACCTGGCTTCTCATCAAGAAACAAAGGGACAAATCCAGAAGTTGCCTCATCTATGTATTAAGAGCCCCAAGAGTAGATATATTAGTGAGAAGGAAAAATAATTAATATTTAGTCACATACTAAACAGGAATTCCCTGAAACTGAAGTAAGATGTGAGAGCTCAGACTGAAAATGCTCAGTGAGCACCAAGCCAAATAAATAAATGAACAAAAAGAAAAATCCCAACGTTCCACACTAAGGTACATCATGGTGGAATTTCAGGACATCCAGGAGAGAGAAAAAAAATCTAAAATTATTTTTTAAAAAAACTATAAATCACTATACTACTAGTTTTTTTTATAATTATACAAAGATTACAAAAGTCTTATATATTACAAAAAGTACTTATAAAAATTTATAAGTGCCAGCTCTGTCAGAGTAGAAGTTAAGCTGTAGAAAACTGATTATAGGGCAAATGATTCTTATCCATAACAATGCAAATGAATTTTTTTACAGTAGAGCTATAATTATACCCTGCTTATAGTAAAGATAATCCCAAACAGTACACTTTGTTGCTCTATAGGCTATTAACCAGTTTTGCACCTATTAGCAAATTCATTTCAGCCTTTCTGATAGCCTACAAATATGTCTGCCCTTCAAATTCTCCTTTGAACTGTTTTTCGCATCTTTATGATTCCCATATTAATTAGTGAGTCAAGCAAAATCTTAGATGTGTTCATTTTCTATTTCCATGAGGATCGTGCTTTAACCTCTTTAAAAATTATTCTGTGTCCACAAGAATCTGAATTCATCATATATGATATATAAGTAGAAAAAGAGCTCCTATACATAAAAAAAGACACAAATCCAATTAAAAATGAGCAAAGTTGTTAAACAGAGAAGTAACCTCATTAGTAATCGGAGAAAGTAAACTTAAAAGAGCAATTTATCATTTTTCACTCACAGCAGTTTTCCACTGGCCTGAAATCATGGTCACTTCTGGGGAGAGGGGCCTGGGAGTGGTGAGGGGCTGGCCAGGGACAGACTTACCTGTGAGGTCTGAATATCTTAGAAAGAGCCTTTGGCTGCTGGGCGTGGGGGGTGGGGACTGTGGGGGACGTTGGCAGTAGCCCAGGTGAGGGATGACCTGGCTCAGATCCAGGTGGTGGCAGAGATAATGCATCGAGAAGTCCAGGGGATGTGGAGCATCTGCCTGAGATCTGAGAGTGACACCCCTAGGGGCTGACATCCGTCTCCACCCTGGGCCCTGAAGGAGCAGAGTGAGTCAGAGGTCAGAAGTCATGGGGGTGTGGCTCCTGGTCCGGAAGTGGCTGGTACCCTTGCCCCGACGCAGGAAGCCCTGATGCGGCGGGTTAGGACAGCCGGGGAGTTATTGAGGATCCCAGGAGGGCAACCAGGTTTCCTCTGCCAGGGAGATGAGTGGAACCGCAGGAGACCAGAGGTGGGAGGGCCTGCCCATGACTGGATGAGTACCAGACAGAGCCACAGCAGCCGCGGGAGCATCTCATAGCGTTAGGGACTCGTGGTCCAGGCCTCACTGCAGCTCACCTGATCCCCTCCGTCATTAGCCCCCAACCCCTGCCTCCTCTGTCTGCAGCTGGCACGGCAGAAACCTCAGAGGGGACTGGGGATTGGCGCAGGGCTGAAGTCGTGGATGTGGGAAGCCTCAGTGTGTTTTGGTCGTTGAAGTCTGGCAGTGGTTAAGGTCAACCAGGAGGCTGACCAGCCACGGCGCAGAGAAGGAGCATCCCGCAAGGCTGGAGAGGGCGCAGGCCCGAGGACAAGAGCTTCTGTGGGGAGGTGTGTCGACTGCATCCCACGCCGTGAGATGGATTCGGAGGGGACCTTGGCTTTGGCAAGATGGAGCTCATTGTCCACACCGTAAGAGCCGTTTCAGTGGGGGGGACGGGGGCGGTGATGGCACCTGACGGCAGGGGGCTGAGGAACATGTGTTGGGGGATGCGATGGGGGTGGTGGTGGCAGAAACATGAGTGTGGCGTCAACGGTGTCTTTTCCCCCTGGAAGAGGGAGAGACTTGAGAGTGCCGGGTGCTAGAGGGAAGGGAGCAGTGGGAGATGCAGCAGAGATAGAAAGCACTTGCCAAGGAGGCAGAGGGAACGGGCTGGGGCCTGGATGAGCAGGTGGGGACGTGGAGGGAAGGGCGTGGACTCTGCACAGCGGGTTTGGTGGCAGGAGGCGGGGGTGGGGGAGGCCACCGAGAAGCAGGTGGGCGAGGCAGTGACTTGCCCCGGGTCAAGGGACTGCCTTTTACCACCGCCTACCCGCCCCAGCACCTGGGACGATGACTTATCCGTGTGACAATCTGATGAGCTGTGGCAGCGCCGTGGGAAGGCAGCTGGAAGGACGTCAGTTCAGAAACGTACAAGTTCCAGCACAGAGCTCTGCTGAGCTGTGGCTCGGGCGGCCAGGCGCCCGGGGCTGCAGGTCTTGGCCGGCACCAGGATGCAGGGATGCAGATCCAAGCAGATCCCCCCCGCGGGAGCAGGTGGGAAGGGGAGGCTGACTCAGGCCCTGACTCAGCAGGGCTGCCACTAGGGTGAGGAAGGGGGTCCCGAGGGATCTGCCCTGTCCCCGAGCACCCTTTCCTGGGAATGTTCCAGAATACCTTTTTTTCTTTCTTTCTTCTTTTTTGGCCGCGCTGCGTGGCTTGTGGCATCTTAGTTCCCCTACCAGAGATCGAACCCCTGCCCTCGGCAGTGAAAGTGCCGAGTCCTAACCACTGGACTGCCAGGGAAGTCCCCCAGAGTGCCTTTTGGTCTCAAGTGAAGGGTGGCTTCTTTCCTCCTCCCAGAGATCAAAGACATTTTCTGAGCTGGTCTTGTGGCCTCTGAGCTCAAGGCTTGCACCTCATGGGGCTCTAAAGGAAATCCTTCACCATCTTCAGTGTGATAAAGCTGGTTCGCGGTCACCCCGATGTCATTCACTCATTCATGTGTTCATTCAGTAGTTCCTTGCTTCCTTCCTTCTTTCCACGTGTTCACTGCAGGCGTGCTGGACCCTGGGACACCGCGTGACAGAGACAGACAGGTCCCTGCCCCAGAGCCCACGGAAGTTTTGTCCCTGCAGCAGCAAAGCCGGTAAGAGGCTGAGAATCCAGAGCTGGGAACGCGGGCCAGGGAAGGCCTCCTAAGACCTCAGCTGAGAGCGAAGGGGTGACTCAGGGAAAGGGCAGGGGAGGGTTTTAGGTGGCGAAGGTGGAGACGAGTGGGATGCATGGTCAAGAACTGTAGGCCGTGTGGGCCACAGGAGCAGGGGTGTGAGTGGAGGAGACCGAGGGCAGGGACTATGCTTGGAAAGGCCTGGGCCGTGGAGCCTGGGGCCTGTGAGGTCAGGTCCACGGGTAAGGGTGAGGGTGGAGAGGTGGGAAGGGGTGGTGAGGGCCAGGCTGGCGGGACAGCCAGGGGCAGCCGGACAGGACAGAGGCCCCACGGCCGCACCTGCCTGTGGTGCTCTGAGCGCCCCCGGCCCACGCCTTGAAATTCTCCCCTCAGTGCACACAGCCCTGGGCCCTAACCCCTTCGGGGCTGGCCTCAAGATGTAGAGCCCCGCCTAGCCCAATGTCATGGCCTCCCTGGGCCGGCCACATCCAGTGATTCTTGCAGGCAAGAGTATAAGGACTGCCCGATTCCACCCAACTCAGGCCAGCTCTGGTGGCCCCTCTAGTTCCAGAGCTCCCACAGGGTCAGGCCTCTGCTCAGGCCTGCATCCTTCCCCTCCCAGCCACAGTGGTGATGCCAGGCCATCACTAACTAACATCCCGCGCCCTGAAACCTGCCCCGAGTGGCCTCCTGGGAGCCCACACTGCCCCACTCAGCCCTACTCAGCTGTGGAACTAAGACGCCGGCAGGCAGGTGGCCCAGCCTTAAGTGGGGAGAGGGCAGGCGAGGGTGCAGGGAAGTCCACGACCCCGGGGGAGGCACAGAGGAGGGGTCAGCAAGGGGCTTCGGTAGGACTGAGAGCTGCGATTTGGGCAGACGGCTTGCTCTGAGCCCCTTCCCCATCTCTACAAACCCCAAGACCCCTTCCCTGTAGTCGCAGCCCAGCATCCTCGTTTCACGCCTTCTGGGTCCTTCTGGCCTCAGTGTCCCTCCTCGGTGAGGCTGCCCACTCTCCCCAGGGTCACAGTTATCGGGATGACATGGCACCCGCCCCCTCAGTCTCTGAGCTCCAGGACGGCAAAGCCCGTGACCAAAGTTCTGGCAGAGACCCCTCTGTGAGCCCCTGGCTCTCTCTGGGTCTTCCCAGAAACCGGCCCGGAAGCGCCCATTCCGTGAGCCTGGCTTACATGGGAAGGGACCCCAGGAGACATGAGGAGGGTGTGAAGAGTGTGTCAGGGAGGGGACAGAGCCATTGCAGCCTGTGTCCTCAAGCAAGTCACCTCTGAGGCTGCTGGAGCTTGGCCCCCGTCCCCTGGGGAGTGCTGGGGGCTGGGGCGGAGCACAGCTCTGAGTGGCCCCAGCCGAGGGGCAGTCGGCCACCTGCTCCATCCATGCTTGAGTGGGGGCCGCTTCTGGGCACCCACACTCTGGCACTTTGGGTTTGTCTGGCTCGGGCCAGGGACAGCATCTGTCCACAGAGACAGCAAAGACACACTCTTGGGGGTGCCCCACGGAGGGGCGGGAGGCCCACTCGTATGTTGCCGCTGACGCCCTGGTCTCTCGGCTCCACAACCCACCCCCCACCAGCGATGGAGGGGAAATCCTATTCCTTTATCCAAGGAGCTTCTGCTGTCCTCAATCTCCCGAGAGCCTTGGCCAGGGAGCTGCGCACCCGCAGGGCAGAGTTGGGGAGGGTGTCTGCCCCCCTGCCCTCTTTGCTGCCCCCGGCCCCAGCTCGTTCCCCAGGGACCCAAGGCGCAGGTTGCGGGGCTGGCAGCTTGGCCCCAACTGGCCTGGTCTAAACCGATGTTCTGCCAGCCAGGCCCGGTTGGCTGCCATGGGTGCCTCACAGCCAGCCTTTGTCCCGTTGGCCGCGTGCTCCGTGCCCAGCTTGTTTCTCCCAGGCCAGGCTGGGCAGGCAGAAGCACTGAAGCCATGGAAACAGCACAGACCACCTGTCCCGTTCCAGCTCTTCCCTCCGCCCGGTTCCTTTCTTAGGCTCCACAGACCTCCTGGTGTGCTGGCTCTGCCCCAGCCGGGTTCTGAGCAGGACAGCACTCACTGCCCTCAGCCCCACCCACCCTGGCACCTCAGCTGGGCCAGGGCAGAGAGAGCCAAGGGTGTTCTGGAGCTCTGGGGTTCCCTCACCTGCCCCCGGCACTCATCAGATGCAGGCTCTGAGGACCGTGGGTACCGAGGGCTCCTTCCTTGACCATGCGCCCCTTCCTTCTTCCCCTGGGGCCCAGGAAGGAGGCCAGCTGAGGGCAATGCTCTCTGATCCGAGCTGCCCCAATGTGAAACAGGCTATCTTGAAAGGTGGTGAGCTCCCCGTCATGGGGAACATGCAAGAGTAGACTCCTGGAGCTGCTATAAGGGAATCCTGGTTGCGTGTGTGGGAAATTAATTGACTGAACGAATGAGCATGGGAAGAGTTCTTTCATTCATTAATTCATTGTCTCATTCTTTCATTCAGTAAACATCAGTGGTGTCCACTTTTGGGCTAGGTCCAGGGCCAGGGGCTAAGCATGTACAGGTGAGATTACAGTCATGATTCCTGCCTTCATGAGAGGTGGAATCATGTGGATAGAAGGACTTGGGGGGAGACACACATGCTCTGCCCCCACTCAGGCAGACCTGGGAGCCCAGAGGGACCCCAGAGGTTATGAGTTCAGTGCCCTATTCTGTGGGTGGGGAAACTGAGGCACGGGGGCAAACATGCCACACAGAATCTGGATAACTCCCCAGAGCTTTGGGTCCATAGTTACCCAAGCTGCAAAGGCTCTCGGGAGTTCTGAGGAGGGGAGACCCTTTTCCAGATTTGGGGAGCGATTCAAGAACAGCTCTATGAAGGAGGCTGGACATTATTCATTTATTCAGTGAGTTTGCCCTGATAGCACTGGTTACATGTCAGGCTGGGCTGAGGAACGCCGAGAGCATTTGGGGAGAATATATTCCTGGGACTGAATTCCAGGTTAGGACAATCTTGCTTCATGGGGCCACATGGCTGGCTGAGCTTCTCACCTGTTCTAGTTAGCTAGGGCTGCATAACAAAGCACCCCAAAACAGTGGCATAAAACTACAGCCACTTTATTCTACTCATGAATTCTGTGGGTCAGTTATTCTGAAAGGGCACAGTGGGGACAACTGTGCTCTGCTCTGTGATGTCTGGTGCCTGGGCTAGGACAACCTGAAGGATGGAACTGTCACCCAACACACATCTGTGTGGCCTCTCCATCCATGTAGCTTGGGCTTCCTCACAGCATGGAGGTCTCAGGGGAGTTGAATTTCCTTCTTACATGGTGACTCAGGACTCCAGGGTAGCAGCTGTGTAGCCTTTTATGACTCAGCCTTGGAAGTTACCCAGCACAACTGTTGCCACACCCTGTTGATTGCAGTGTCACAAACCTGCCCAGATTCAAGAGGAGAGGACATAGACCCCACCTCTCCATGAGAGGAGAACCAAGGAATCGGCAGCCATATTGAAAACTGCCGCACTACTGCCTCTTCCTAGCTTCCAATTTCTTCCTCTCGTCTTTGAAAATCTACCATCTGCCAAGGCTGGGCTTACATCCCAAGCCAGAAAACCTTCCTGCTAACTCCCATCCCCAGTTGCACTTCCGGCCCACACATGTTTCTTTGGTTCTGACCTCTTTCTGACAAATAAAAAGGACAGCCGTGAGTGTGATACCCCTTACCTTGCCCATGTGTTCACACATATATGTTCTTTTTTGGCTCTCAGAGCAACCCTGTGAGACATTTCAGAGGAGGGGGCATCTCACCTGGAGTTTTGAAGGATGAGTAGGAGTTCTCCAGACAGAATTTGAAAGACGGTGTGGTGAGCTTGGGCACATGCACAGTCAGGTGTGGCTGGAGGACAGTTTCACTGACCCTGGGGCAAGGAGCTTTTAGTGGGGACATGCACCAAAGAGACCTGTGTCTTAGGAGGACCCTTCTGGCCCCAGCAGTGTGAAGACTGGCAAGTGGCCCAGGAGGAGCTGGTGCTGGTGATTGCCCACAGGCCCCACCACAAGAGCCTGTCTGCCTGTGCCTCCTACTCTCTGTTTTATGTGGTTTCAAGAGTCCTTCCAAGCATTCTCTGGGGTGGGTGGGAGGGTACTGTTAGCCCCATTTCGCAGATGAGAACAGTGAGGGTCTGAGAGGTTTCTCTGGACTCCAAGTTGGGTGGAAGGGCTGGGACCAGAGCTCGGAGCTCCTCTTGTCTGCCCCACACCCTCATCCCTCGGCACCCACCTCAGGCAGGGCGGGAAGTTCCTCCTCTTTCCCCAGCACCCCAGCTTCCCCTGCGGCTCCCCACCCCTCTCAGCCCTGACCACATGACCCAGAAAGACTGATTCAGAGCCAGCTGCAGGCAGCCGGGCCTCTGGTTTAGATCAGGAGGCAGCAGGGAGCACGGTCATGTGCTCACTTATGTCCAGGGCTCCTCGGGGCCACAGGAGGGGGAGGGGTGCTGGACTGAGGGGAAACCAAGGCCCGGAATGGGGGAGGGCTCAGCTTCTGCCATCAGCTTGGGCCCGGCTTCCCCTCCTGTCCAGTCATTCAGTTCCGGCTCTTGAAAGCCATCCTCTGCCCACTGGGTAGCCAGCCGGCCGGGGCCAGTGCCCTGCCGCCTGCCTGCTTCAGACTGGCCCGGTCACCCCGAAAAGCTGACAAAAGCCAGCTGCCCTCCCAGTGGTCGCCCGGCAGGCAGACACCCAGAGGCGTGATGCCTGCCCTGGTCTGGCACGGGAGGCTGCCAGGAGGGCCCTTGGAAAGCTCCTCTCCACTCCCACTCCCAGGGACTCTGCAGCTCCTTTCCGGAATGGCTTCCCGATGAGGTCATGCCGCTCAGAGCGAGGGAGGAGGCCGCAGGGAAACGCTGCTGGCCGGGCCCCAGTTCGCCTGGAATATGGCTGCTCGCGGCCTCCAGGCCTGCCCGCCCAATGCTGCCAGACAGGGGCCACGGGGCCAAGCGGGGAGAGGACGCCGGGCCGGGACGCTTGGCGGCCTCGCTCTGGGGCGGCCCGGGGGACCCCGGACGTTGACTCGTCTCCTGGCCTCGATGGCGCGGCCCCCCCGCCCCCAACCTCGGCCGCGGCCTCGCACTGAGCCCGGAGCCCTGCCTGTGATCACAGCAGCGCCCGCAGGGGACCGAGGCCCGGGCCGAGTGGGAGTGGACGCACTCTGGGCCGCAAGGGTGGCCTCGCAGCACGGTCGCCTCGGGAACTGCCCGACATGCCGGCTCCAACCTGCCAAGCTGCAGGTTCCTGGAACACGAGTCCTTTCCGGCCACAGAGCAGAGAGCTCGAGGCCGCCCGCCTTCCTGTGCCGGGGCCCAGAGGAAATGCCGAGCTGGCGCATGCGGAGGGCGGCCAGGGCCTTCACCCGCGTCCCCGTCAGACCTCCCCTGCCCCATGCGAAGCCAGGCCCCGTTTCCCTGTCAAGCCTGGCACCTCTCCCTTCCTGGGGCTCTGGGCCAGGCTCCTCTGCAGGTGGGACCTGCCCAGGAGACTTGGGAACTGAGCAGGGAAGTGTCCCAAGGGGTGACTCACCTCCCTCCCCCACGGAGGCCACAGGAGCCAGCGTGACCCAACAGCCCCCGGGCCTCCCAGTGGGGAGGAAGGGACACTGAGATTTGAAACTGCCCCATGAGGGCTGGTGGAGCAGGGCCCACGGAGGCCTCATCGGGTCCTCCCTGGGGCCTGGCAGCCAGAGGAGGGTCACCCCTCCCCCCCGAGGGTGGGCCCAGATGGAGGTGCAGCAGGACCCCTGCTCTTGGTGGCCTTTGGGACTGCTGGTGGGCAGAGCAAGCAGGGCAGGCCTTGGCCTCTGCAGGCCTGGCCAGTCCCATCTCTGCCTCGAATTTGTTGTGTGACGTTGGCCAAGCCCCTGCTCCCCATCTGCAGCCCGGAGGCGTGGGGTCAGGGGCCCCCCAGGCCTGAAAGCCCAGGCCCAGGACCGCAGCTGTGCGGGGCGGGAAGCCTCTCTTTGGGCCTCGCCTCGCATTTCCGCGTTGGAAGAGATCCAGCCACCGCCGGGTAGCACCCCGCGCTCAGAGGAGGGCCCGAGTGCGGGAGTAAACGGCCGGGCCGGGATCCGAGCCCAGACTCCTCTGTTGGCCCCAAGTGACCCCGCTGGGCCTCCTCGCCTCCCTCCCGCTCTCCCTGCCCGAAGCGCAGGCTCCAGGAGGGCCCGACTCCGGCTCCCGGAGCAGAACTGCTCCCCTCTGCTGCCCCCTGGTGGCTGAAATGACACATGGCGGCCCAATCCCCAAACCCCGGGCACCGCAGGGCCGGGCGCCCTCACACCCAGAGACACCCACAGATGTGTGCACCCACAGGGACACAGATACCCTCACTAGGAGCCCTGGCTAAGAGCACCACCTGTGTTATTTCACTGAATCTCCCTGTCTTCCCATAGACGGTGTTGCCCCTTTACAGATAGAGAATCCAAGGTTCAGGGGCCCGGTGGACAGACAGGCAGACCCTGCAGGGAGGTGATTTGTCAGGTGGCTGGTGATGTTTGTCATCAGACGCCTCGGGTGGAAAACTGCCCGCTACCCCAATCAGCAGCCACCGGGGCTTGAGGCTGTGGGGGGGGGGGGGTGGGGAGGAGGAGGGAGGGAGCCCGGGGCTCCCTCTTCTGTAGGGGCGGGACAGCCACCCAACTGAGGAAGAGAAGGGCCCAGTTCATGGGAACAGGAAGGCGTGTGTCTGGGACGCCGTCCCGGGGCCCTGGGTGTAGGGGCAGGAGTGGGGTGGTGCCACCATCCTGGGGCCCCCAGGCCTGGGGCAGAGGGGAGCCAGGACCCAGGCCCACACCTGGAGTCCCCAGAGCCATCACTGTCCTCTCCGGCTTTTGGCCTCCAGGCCCAGGCTCTGCACTGGCTAAGTCCCCACCACGTGTTAGCTCTGTGCCGGGGGCTGCACGCCCCTCCCCTCGTCCTTACTGGTCACCGAGGGCTTTCACAGGGGAGGGAGATGCGCTCAGAGGGGTCCAGCAACCTGCCTAAGGCTACGTGGTGGCCACAGTGGCAGGCTGCCTGAGGACCCATGTTCCCGACAGCATCCTTGGGATGGAGGTGGGAAGGCTGGCGGGTCAGTAGCTAAGGACATGCTGGCCACTCCTCTCTGCAGGTGCTTGCTCACCTGGGCGCCCTCTCTGCTCCCTAAGGTCTGACTGCTTTCGCCTCCCTGGCCCGCAGAGAGCACCATCAGGCTCTTCGGCTAGCCTCCACCCCAACCCCCAGTTCCCTGGCGCCTGCCTGGACACCCATCACAGTGGGCACAATGCTGGTGCCAGGCCAGGCACGAGACAGGAACCCAGCAGGGCCATATGGCTTTAGGATGGGAAGGGTCATCATCCACTGAACCCGAGTGTCAACTTTTGCTGGTGGGGAAACTGAGGCCCAGAGAGAGGAAGGTCTTGACTAGGCCCAGGATGGGTCAGACACAGAGTTGGAGTGGGATCAGGGGTTCAGGGGTTCTCATCACTGGTCCCACGTCTGTGGCACTGAGTCCCAGGGGGAACAGCAGGGACAGAGGACAGGTGGGGTCTCCCAAGTCCCTCCACCCGTCTCCCCGAGTTTCCCACAGGAAAGGAGACAGGGAGCGGCACCACTGTGCCTGTGTGACTGGTGACGGGCGGGCGTGAGGCTTGGCCGGGCCCCAGCGAGGGCAGGGAGGGGAGGCCGTGGGCACACCCTGTCTCCTGCTCGTCCCCCCGGGCAGTCCCTGGGGACCCAGCCTCGGAGGCGAGCGCCTCGGAGGCGGCCGGTCTTGCTATGACCCCCAGTGTCAGTTTGTGTGCGCTCCCCTCGGCCCCCACTGTTCTGGGAGATTGGCCTCTGCATGAACAGACCCTTGGGAGGTGGGCGTGTCACTTCCGCTGGTCCACTGGGGGCCAGGACCCCGATGGAATGATCTGACGGGAGGTGGGGAGAATGCTTACACAATCCAGGGGAGGCCATCTTGCTGTCCCTTGCTACGCCTTCGGGCCAGGCTGCCCAGCTGCATCCAGGTCCCTGCCTATCTGGCTGTGTGTCACTGGGCAGCTCACTCAACCTCTCTGTGCTGTGGTGGGTAATTAGAGTGCTCACTTCACAAAGCACAGTGAACAAACACCCAGAAGATGCTACAGCGCCTGGTGCAAGAGAAACACTGAATGGATCTTAGGTAGCTTCGTTGATGTGATGGATCAAGGCCAGGGATCTGGAGGGGAGCCAGAGGTGGCTCTGCTCTTGGGGTCTCCAAGTCTAGAGGTAGAAACTTGGCTGATGTCACCCTCCGGGCAGCCTGGGGCAGGAGAGAGTGACTCGTTCCCTGGGACATGGGGTTTGGTAAGGAGGGCGGGGAGGGACCCGCCTGGCCCTGAAGAGGTGTGCAGCGTCACAGGCAGAGGGGCTGGGGTCAGGGGTGCAGGAGGCGGGGGGGTGCAGGGCGAGGTCAGTGCTAGGCAGGCAGGTTCTAGAAGGTCTGAGTTTGTGCCATGAGTGGCCCTAGAGCCAATAGCTGGAAAAGCCATCCATTCGTCCCTGCGGCAGTGGCCACGACACCGCTGTGGGGAACGCTGAGGTGAGCGCTGCCTCCACAGGGCCTGGGCAGACCGGAGGTACCTGGCCCCCATCACCGCTGTGTCCTGGAGTCTCCGTCTCGGGGCCAGGCCGGGGCTGTTGAAGGGGGGCAGGGGCTGCGTGAGGTCTGCATGAGGCCCTGCACAGCTGGATGCAATTAGGAAAGCTGAGACGTTATTGCTTTGGGGTTAAATCGAAACTAATATCCCCAAGGTGATGGCCAGACACCTCAAGGGTGTGTTCTCACGATGTAGCCCCTTGGACTCCGGAAGCGGGGTCCCTGGATTCCAGGGATGTGTGGAGAGAGGACAGTGAGGGCGTTGCTACCCCGCGGGCCTGGTCCAGCCGGAACAGGGTGGCGTGGGTTCCTCCCACCCCACCCCGCAAATCCCAGTTCCGTCCGCCTCCCACTGAGCCCGCCCCCTCCCACCCCGGCTCAGCTGCACTATTGGCCCAGCGCTGCCCCGCCTCCGCTGGCTCTCCCCCGCACCTTTCCCCTCCACCTCCATTTGTCCACCACTTGGGCGGTTTTCTTACAATTCCAGGTGGCCCAGTCCTGACTCCCCATCCTTGGGGAGACCTCACTGCATCCCTCAAGGCTTCTCCACCCTGCACCCCAATTCCCATGGCTTTTGACACCCAGTACCTTGTTTGTCCCACGACACTGGGGGGCATTTCAGTCAGATGGAGACATGAGGCCAGGGAGTGGAAGGAACGTCCAGAAGGTCCCGGGGTGAAAGCAGCAAAGCCAGGTCTGGGAGGCAGGGTCTGAACTCCCTCCCACTGACCACCAGACAGAGGGTGTGGGACCCAGGAGCTGGGAAATGGGGGCGGGGGGCTGCCGCCATCTCCACCGAAGGACACGGCCCCACTCTTGGTGTCCAGTAGCCTCCGGTGCGGGGCAGCCAGGCTGCAAGGGGCTTGGAAACACGACTGTGGCTGTTTATTCAGCTGTCTGCGTTGGCGTCGGCTCCCCCTCTGGGGCCTGGTCTTTCTGGAGTTAAAATACCCAGCCCTGTCCCCACCACCGGGCAGTGACCTGCTCAAAGCAAGAGTTCTCTGCAGGAGGCTGGTGGGGAAAGCCACGGAGTGGAGGCCCGGGTCTCGGCCCGAGCCGGTGGAGATGGTGGGACCCAGGGACCACCCTCTCCGAGCAGGAGCGCACATCTTCTCCCCCAAGGTTGCTGCGGGGCAAGGGCCCTGCGAAAGGAAGCGGAGGGCACCCTCGGTTTGGGGCATTTGAGGAACATTTCATGAAGGGACATGGCCGTGTGCAGAGCTGAGGACAAGCTGCTGGGGATGAGCAGTTCTCTGGGGCTGGTGGCAGAGGGTCAAGGGCGGGCTTGGGCCCCCAGCCTGGAGCCGGCCTTTGCTAGAGGCCCCCGTCCTCCTGCCCGTGCTACCTACTGGCTGAGCGCAAGTGGATGGCAGCGCTCAGGAAGCCTGTACGTGCGTCCCTGCGTCCAGGTCAGCCTCCGGGCGGCTGGAGCTGGCGGAGAGTGGGTCTGCAGATGCAAAGGGAAGGGGGGCGGCAAAGCCCCCGAAGAAGGGAGACTGCGGCTGTAGGAAGTTCCTTGTCAGGTGTAAGGGTGGGAGCAGCAACCATACTTTCTTGTTACAGAAACGCAGAGAAATACCGCCTGGAGCCAAACAAAAAGATGGAATTCTGTGGCCTTTCTTTAGAACCTTACTGATGCCGCCGTCCAGGGGCGGCATCTAATTTCCCTCGCCCTGGGTTTGGATGGACCCGTGATGGCCTGGGTGAGTAGAAGGTGTGGAAGGGCGCTGGGTGGGCTCGGGGGCTGGGCTGTGGCAGCTGGCACCTCCACCTGACCTTCTCGGGCACTGGCTCTAGGAACACAGCGGGGTGAGGCGCAGCCACGTTGAGGGGTCACAGCTGACGGCCGGTACTGCCCGACGTGTGAGCAAGGCTCCTGCAGTGATTCCAGCCCCCGGACCCTGAGCCACCTCCAGCGAGGCCCCCGACCTGGTGCAGCAGAGGTGAGGCGTTCCCGCTGCGCTCGGTTCAAATTCTGGACCCAGGGAGTCCATGAGGGTAATAAAACGGCCATGACAAGCCTCTGTCTTTTGGGCTGATCTGTTAGCAGCTAACCCAGCAACGGGGACAAACATCACGACACAGGTTGGCCCCGGCCTCTCTGCGCAGTCTCTCTGGACAGTGTTGAACCACCACCTCCTCTCTCTTTACTTGGAATGACACCTCCTGACCTTCATGGGCTGGCCCCCTGCTGGTCTGCAGAGAGGCAGGGAGAGGGCCGTGGCCTGGGCAGTGGCTGGGGAAGGGGGAGGACAGAGGTGGCAGTGCCCAGGAGTCAGGCAGAGGCAAGTCCTCCAGCACAGACCCAGCATCCAGAGGCACCTGGCTGGGAGGTCGGGGCGAACAGGACATGCCCAGGGTTCAGTGTTCCCATCACAGGGTCACGGGGTCGGTCAAGGTGGAGAAAGCACACCACGCTGTGGAGTGAAATCGCTGCCCAAGGCTGAGGGATTGCACCCCGAGGACACACAGACCCACCGGATCATGAAGACCTTGCATCTTTCCTTCGTCTCCTTATTTGTACAGTGGGTGGAGTGACAGGCACTGGGCTGGGCTGCTGTCAGGTCGAAGCGAGTGGCAGTGACGGGAGTGTGCTGAGGGCCTGGCAGGTGGGGCCCCTGTGTCCGGCAGGGTTGAGACCTGACACCTTCTGACCCCAACCACAGAGGAATCACTTGTGGAAACCGCCACTTTCCCTTTTTGCCTTGGCTGCTGGGGAGATTCGAACAAAAGCTGGGAGCTCACCTCTGGCTCCACTTAGACCAACCTTGCCCTTGCTTTCCCTTCATCTTTTACCTCTACTTTTCATCGCACGTCCTGTGGCATCTTGGTTGTATCCCCAAATCCCTTCTGGGCGAGGTGACCCCTGACTCCTTCCTTCAGGCTCCTCAGCCCCCACCCCCGAATGACTGCCAGCGGGGCACGCTCACGCCCTCAGCTTGGGCTCAAATCCTTGCTCCTGGTCTCACGGCTGTGTCAAGGCCGCCCCTCCACCCACCCTGGCCCCCAGGCTCCTGAGTACAGGAGGCAGGAAGTACTCCCCGCTCCCCACCCCTGAGCTGTCCCCTCTCTTCGGAGAGAATGCCCTGCAGATGGCATCCCAGGCCTCTGTCCCAAGGAACTCAGTCTAGCCAAGAGGTGGGGGTGATGGAAAAAATCCCGGGGCTGTGAGAGCCTGGCGGTCCGGGGTAGGGGGCAGGGGGCAGCGGAGGGCTATCCGGAGAGGCTGCCTGGAGGAGGGGGCCTCACAGGTGAGAGCTGAAGTTGAATAGGGTCAATCAAGAGAAGGTGGTGTAGGGGAGAACAGGTGGGAAGGAGGCTGTGAGGAGCGGGCAGGACAGGTGCGTCCATGGCTCTTCTGAAGCCAAGGAGCTGAGAAGGTCGTTTGAAGCTGGCCTTGTGAATTTGTGTTGATGGGGCTCTGGGGCCTGCATCAGCAGAGGCAGGGCTCCCAGGTGCCTGGGGAGGAGGGAGCAGGTGGGAGGCTTGGAGGGCAACGGGGAGCCACAGAAGGTTATGGGAGGAGCGTGTGCCAGGCTCTCAGACGCTCACTCAGAGCACAGTTCTGATCTGATCATTCAATCGGACCTGAAGACTTCTCTGACAAATGAGCCTGGCCCTACTTGCCTGGTGGGGGTGTGTTTCTCCCCAGCTTTGGCACTCCAACCCCCCACACCCTGCCAGGCAGAGGCAGAGAGAAGGGAGATCTCTCAGGGAAGGATAACGGATTCTGTCCAGCTTTTGACACTAAAATAGACTTTGAAAAGCATGGCTGAGACCACATTTTTGAAAGAAAAACAACAAAAGGAGCTTCTAGAAGCCAGAGCCCCAGCCAACATGAGTTCACGTCCCAAACAATGGCTCTGGGGAGATGATGAGCCAGTGACCCTGACCTGGCACGGCGGCGGGCCTCCAGGGGGGTTGGACCTAAAGGGGTTGCAGACCCTCAGGACAGGGCCGGTCTGGGCTCTGAGGGTTTGGCGAGGCTGGCCTGTGCCCGCTGCCCTGAGATCGCAGTGGGCGGAGCCATGTGCTGCTCCCGGCTTTGGTGAAGGTGAGGTGGGGCGGTCCTGCAGTGGCCATAAGAGCAGGTCCACTCTTCCAGATGCCCCAAGAGGGATGTGCAGTGATAGAGGCATGGGTGGCCCGGGGGACTTGGCTGGAAGGAGGACCCCGGAGGCTGCCTGCCTGGACAGAGGGTGTCCGAGGCTGGGCGCTGCTGACGGTGACATTGAAGGAGAGAGATGCCACTGGAGAAAGAGCACTCTGAGCGGACTCAGGTTACCCTGTTGACCAAGATCACGGGTCTGCTAGAGCCGGAGCACTAGATACAAATTCAGCTATGAACAAGTGGATTCCGTTTTGCCCGCCGGACATAGCCATCTTTCCTCAAAGATGCTCGGCGAGGCGGGGCGTCTCGGCCCCTGAAACCCCAGCCCAGGGTGGGCGCCATGGGGTCCAGGGGACACTATGGCTTCCCAGGTTTGACTTCTGTACCGGTCCAGCCACCAATCCCTGTGCCTGGAGTCTAAGGTCCAGTTCCCTTGGGGCCAGAAACTGAAGCCTCTGAGGCTATAGGGCCTTGGTGGGAACCGAAGAGCAGGATTATTTTCCTTTGGGGGAGGAGGCCAAGGCCATCCCTGGAGTCGTTTCACTTGTAAATTAGGTCTTGGCTTTTCTCCCCTCTGGCTTTCTCCCCTTTGCCTTGGCTGAGAGGTGACCATCTGCAGTACGGGCCAATAATGGGGTGGTCACCCCCCAGCTGGGTGACTAGATGGTCGCAGGGAGAGTTGGGGGGATGGGACAGGGAGGGGGTCCCAGCCTGGGAGGCTGTGCTGGAGGCACGGTCCCCTGCCCGCCAGCCACGTCCAGCCTCCTCACTTTAGTTGGAGGCAGCCCTGGGTGGGAGCCGGGGTGGGGTGCCCTCCCCCAGCCCCACTATCCAGGCCAGTGAGCAGAGGATGATGGGGGCCAGGGAGGCCTCTGCGCAGACGCGGAGCGGGGTTCACAGTCCCCAAGCCCCCGCCTGCCCTGGGCAGAGCCGCTTCCGGCCACAGGGCGGACAATGAGCTGGCCTGGGGAGGGGTGGCCCCGGGCCAGACCCCCCCACCCCGTCCCTGCCACACAGGAAGCCGGAACTCAGAAGACAGCATGTCCTGGAGTGAACCCTCCACCAGGCGCTGTGATTCAGGGCGCCACATTCCCAGAGGAGGTGCCTCCAGTTGAATCCAACTGATTCCTTTCAGCCTGAAAATGACGAGGGGCCCTGGAACCCTGCCTCGGGGGTGAGCTGGGGGGACTTTAGAAAATCTGAGCCTCACATTTGCGCCTCTCTTGCAGCCTTGCCCTTGGGCTGTACTGAGCTGCTTCCGACTGACCGCAGGGCCTTTATGCTGGCTGTGAGCTCGCCTACAGGTCCCTTCAAGGCCTCCCCTTGGTCTCAGCTGCCGTGGCCTCCCGTGGGCTACACCCCTCTCCCTCCTGTCGGGGTGTTCCTGTGCCAACCGCCCCTCTATGGCCACCCCACCCACACAGGCTCAGACCCGTGCTGGGACCTGCCTGTCTTGGTCCCCACTGTGGGACTGTGTGGGTCCTCCCCGCCCACCCCTCCAGGCATCCCCTCCCTGCAGGCGCAGCTCCCATTGTCCCCCAGCCCCTGTGCACTTCCTTCAGTGCACACACCACACCCAGTGTGCTCATCTGCCGCTCCCTCTCCGGCCCAAAGGCTGGGGTGAGGGTCCTGGCAGCTGGCGGCTGGGTGCTCCAGCTGATGTTTCCCTCCCTCTACGCTCCCCTCCCTCTGCAACCCCAGGGCTTGCTCTAGGAGACAGGACACGGCCCCGCCTCCAGGCCTGTGGACCAGGAGGCCAGCCCCCTGAACCGGATGCAAGGAGCTGAGAGCAAAAGTCTCAAAAGCGGAATTGCCCTTCCCTGAGCCCTGCTCAATGGGGAGACCTTCCCACCTGCCCCGCTCCCTGGCCGAGGACCAGCTCCCTCCCAGGCCTCGGGCCCTGCCCGCTGGCTGCTGTGCCCACCGCCCTCAGCCCTCACCCAGGCCCCCAGCCACACAGCCTCCTTTAGGCTGAGAGTCACCGCAGGGCCTTGCATGCCCCATACCCTGCGCCAGCAGCGCTGCTGGCCGACCCCTCAGCCTCACTTGGCCAGCAACGCTGCCTCAGGAAGTCCTCCGGGATCTGCTGGCCAATCTCTCTGGTGTTGCTCTCTGGTGTCCGAGCCCTTCCCAGCACTGAGAAGGGAGGTTTGTGCAGCTCCAACTGGGTCTTATATCTCCTGCCAGACTTGGATCCATTTTTTTTTTCAAGGGGAAGGAGTTAAATTTTTGCTTATTTCTGTACCCCCCAAACTTTTAGCACAAAACCTGGTACATAGTAGGCCTCAAAAAGATCCTTGTTGGGCTTCCCTGGTGGCGCAGTGGTTGAGAGTCCACCTGCTGATGGTAGGGGACACGGGTTCGTGCCCCAGTCCGGGAAGATCCCACATGCCGTGGAGCGGCTGGGCCCGTGAGCCATGGCCGCTGAGTCTGCGCATCCGGAGCCTGTGCTCCGCAACGGGAGAGGCCACAGCAGTGAGAGGCCCGCGTACCGCAAAAAAAAAAAAAAAATCCTTGTTGGTTGACATATGGCTGAGTGAGTGAGCTGTGATGACAGCACAGTCCTCAGAGGGTGAGGGTGTGTGTCTGTGTCTCTGTGAGTGCGTGTATGTGTGAGTGTGTGTGTGTGTGTGTGTGTCTGTATGTCTGCGTGTGTCTGTGTCTGTGTCTCCGAGCGTGTGAGTCTGCACGTGTGGGTGTGTCCGCGTGTCAGCCTGTGTATGTGTGTCTCCGTGAGGGCGTGTCTGTGTGCGCGCGTGTGCATGTCTGCGTGTGTGTGGCCCACCACCGCCTGGAGCACACTAGACTCCACACTTGCCCTGCTGGTCAGCTTGTCTTGTCCTTCTGGACGCTTCCTGGAAGTACGGATTTCTCCCAACCCACTGCCTCTGTGGCCGCCCTTGACACCGGGGGTGTCGGTTGGCTTTAGGGTGTCTCCCTCTTGACCCTGAGCTCCTGAGGGAAGAGCACAGGCTATTATACAGCCATAAAAATGCATGAAGCACAATGAACGAGACACCCCTTCACATCACTAGGGGGCTAAAAATAATGACAACAATAAAACAGAAGGGAAATAACAAGGAGGAGAGACTGGAACGTGCCAGTGGGGGGGCGGATAGCCAGTGCCATCGCTGTGGACAACAGTTTGGTGGTTCCTCAAAAATGAAGCATCGTATATGACCCAACAATCTCAGTCCTGGGTGTGTCCCAGGGACCTGAGAGCTGGGCCTCCCTCCGACGCCCGCACGCAGCACCGGTCATGGCGGCCAGACCGTGGGAACACGCCGGTGTCCACCAGCAATGAATGGCCGCACAGAATGCAATCCATCCTTCCCAAGCTTACCCAGACCCTCGGCCGCGCTGGCCTCTGCTGTGTCCCATTCAGGGTCCTCGGCCCCCCAAGAGGGCAATTCTGGGGCGTTATGGAGCCCCTTAGCCCCACGGGGACCCTACATTCAAATGCTTTTCCCACCACTTCTCGCAGCCATCTCGGCCTCAGTCTCCCCGCCTGGGGGGTGGTTATGCCTGAGCCCTTTCCAGACCCTCAGATGTCCTCCTCGCAGCCCCCTAGGCAGCACCACCAGGGAGGGGCCTGCAGGGGTCACAGCTCTGCGGTGCCTGTCCCCCCAGCGCTCTTCCTTAAGCACTGCCAGTTCCACGGGCCCATCTTTTCCCGGCCGCAAAGCGCCCTCTGGTGGGAACACGGGGGCGTTGTCGGGGACTCTGAAGGAAGCCAGAACTGGGCGGACCCCCAAGGTCAAGGGCGGGAGGCCAGGGGCTGTCTGGGGACAAAGACCTGTCCACGTGAGTCCTGGGGGACGAGGGCGGGAAGCACGTTGGGCGGGATGGGGGAGGGGACAGCGACCTCCGTCTTCGCAGGAGTGAGTGTTGTTAACTGTCCCCATGGTGCAGATGAGGCCAGGAAGGGAGGTGTCACCAGGGCTCTCACCCCAGGGACCCACTTCCTCCCACCCGCCTCTGCCCCCAGGCCGGGGCCACCCTTCCAGGCCGGGCACGCTGGGGTTGCAGGCTCGGGCAGCCCTCCGTGCATAGGGGGTGCCAGGCCTCCGAACCCCCTGCCTGGCCCAGCGGCAGTCACCCAGCCCTGACCCTGACTCTACCCTTGGAGGACAGCAAAGAGGCCCCGGCAGCCCAGAGCTGAGGGGTGGATCTGGGAAGGGTGATATTGAGATTTACTATAAGAAATATATGTTTGGTCTTTGTTGGGTCCCCACTTCTGGCACGGAGCTCTTAAAACTTTTGGAATTTCCTGAGTGCAGAGAGTGAGAAAGGTGTCTTTTGTTATGTTGATGAGGCGACTCCTGGTAAGCACCAGAGAATGGGGGCTGGTCACCAGAAGAACCAACCAAATGATTAAAGGGTTGGAGCTTTTAGTCCCATCTCCCCATTCCCGACCTCCGGGGAGGGTAGAGAGGCTGGAGGTTGACTCAATCGCCGATGGCCAATAACTTAATCAATCGTGCCAAGGTAATAAAACCTCCATAAAAACTCAGAAAGGACGGGGTTCTGAGAGCTTCTGGGCTGACGAAGGCACGGAGGTGCTGGGTGGGCGAGGCTGAGGAGGGCGTGGAAGCTCTGTGCCTCTCCCCATACCTCGTGCTGTGCATCTCTTCCACCTGGATGTTCTTGAGTTTTATCCTTTTATAATAAACCAGTAATCTAGTAAATGAAATGTTTCTCTGAGTCCTGGGAGCTGCACTAGCAAATTAATCCAACCTGAGGAGGGGGTCGTCAGAACCTCCAATTTATAACCAGCAGGTCAGAAGCACAGGTGACAACCTGGACTTACAACTGGCCTCTGAAGGGTGGGAAGCAGTCTTGTAGGACTGAGCCCTTAAGCCGGGGGCTCTGACACCATCTCTGGGTAGTTAGTGTCAGAACTGAGTTGAACTGTGGGACCCCCAGCCTGTATCTGAGTAACTGAGACACCTAATACCCCACCATGGAAAACTGAGGCTGAAGTGGACATGTAAGAGCAAATCCAGGTTCAAAACTGGACCCAGTGGGTGGAGAAGACGCTTCCCCTCTTTTTAGTCTCTAAAATACCACCGTCATCACCATCACCATCACCACCTCCACCTCCACTTGCCAAAGAAGGTTTCGCAGCGGTCACCACTGGGCAGCCCACAGTAGTCATGGCCCAGGCACCACTCTGGACTTGACGAGTGCAGACTATAGACAAATGATCATCCCAGATCTGCCCAGAGGCTTCTCCTGGAGAAACAGAGACAGACAGCACAGCGGGATCCAGGTTGAGATGGGAAAGCAAAGGGGCTGTGGGGGGCCAAGGGGAGGGAGCATCTAAAGGCTATCTGGGACAACCAGGAGGGCTCCCTGGAGGAGGTGCCAGCCCCTTCACGGGCTGAAGAGGAGTTTCAGGAGTCTTCTGGTGAAGGTCTGGGGGCAGGAGATCTAGGCAGTGTGTTTAAAATAGAGCATGAGGGGTCCCTGAGGACCATCTGTGTGGCTGGAGGGGGTGGTGGGAGCTGAGGCTGGGGGCTCAGTGCAAGTGGGTTTGCCGAGGGTGGGTTGCAGGACTGTGCTCCCGGGAACCTCAGGGAGGTGCCTGCAGGGTCTGCTGGGGGCAGGCAGGCATTGTCACCCCATTTTACAGATCAGAACCCTGAAGCTTCTGAAAGGAAGCCACTCGCCCAGCACTGGAGTGGAGCCAAGGCCTTTGGTCCCCACGCTCCACCGAGCAGGCTCGTTCTTGCTTGTCTCTGTGCCTTCACTCAGGCTGGTCCCTCGCCCCAGAAGATTGTTTCTTGGACTGTCTGCCTGCTCACCTTTCAAGGCTCAGCAAGGACTCGGCGCTTCCACGGCAGGGGGCGTGGGCTCGATCCCTGGTTGGGGAACTAAGATGGTGGGCAGAGCCACCTGATTTCTTTCTGGACCCCCGGGCTCTGGACAGCATGGCCTGCCCGTCCAACACAGTTGGTGGTCCCCCTTCTCCTGCTGCTGTCACCAGTGCCTGTGGATGAGCCTCTGGCCCAATGAGTGAGGACGCTGTGCCCAGAGAGGCTGGAAACTCACCCATGGTCTCCCTGATAGGATGGAACTGCAGGCCCCTCAGCTCATGCCCCCATCTCTCGCCTCCTCCACGTGTGCCTGGGGCACAGGCAACGGTTGGGGGGGGATGATGGGAGCTTCAGGGCCTCATAAAGTCTGGGCTCTCAAAAGCTCGACCCGAAAAGCCCCTTTCCCTGGCCAGAGAAAGATGTGTCTGCCAGGTGGACCCCATCAACCACAGCATTGCAGGAATTTATTTGCTTTAATAACCCAGTGGCCCACAGGGCCCCAGCTGTCCTCATGGGCAGGACCAAAGATCCAGTATAATTCAACTACAAGCCCACCCAGCATCCGCTGATATGTGTGTTTGAGGCACGTTCATTTGCATCACGCTGATTCCCACTCCCTAAAATCTTTCCCATGTTTTCTCCAGTTTCTGGGGAGAATGTCCTAAAAGTCCCAGCCCCCAGGAAGATATCAGGTAGCTCTGCCCTCCAGGGGAGATGCTACACAAACAGACAGGAGCCTAGGGAGCCATGGGAGCCCCAAGGAAGCCAGCCCCAGATGGGGATGTTCAGGGAAATCTTCCCGGAGGAGGGCAGCCATTGCTGAGTCCTGAAGGATGAGCCAGGCAGACAGTCCAAGAAACAGTCTTCCAAGCGGAAGGACCAGCACCAGAGAAGGTGAGGAGAGGACTTCCCTGGTGGTCTAGTGGTTAAGACTCTGTGCTTCCACTGTGGGGGGCGCGGATTTGATAACTGGTCAGGGAACTAAGATCCAGCATGCCCTGTGGCGTGGCCAAAAAAATTTAGAAAAAAACCCAAAAAGCACACACAGAGAAGATGTGGAGGTGTACAGAGGGGAGGAGGAAGGAGACTGAGCGTGGTCCCCAAGCCCAGGTGCTTTGGCGTCCGTTTAACGTCCACCACCCACCAGGCAGGGAGGGCAGAGGCACCCGGAGCGCTAAGGTGCCTCAAGAGGCTTGAAAATCGTGGGAAGGGAAATGCAGTGGGATGCAGGCGCTGCCGTCCCCCACGTTCTGGGTGGTAGTATGGCAGCAGGACCCACTTGCCCAGAGGCCGGGCTCTGTCCTGGGCCCTGGCCTGGATCTGCCCTGTCCCTCCACAGAGGTCCCAGCTGCCCACCTGGAGGAGGAGGATGTGGGCAGGTCTGCCATCCCCGTGTGCCTACCTGCTCCCTCTCTTGGGCACAGTTCCTCAAAAGAGGAGGGGTCACAGAGCACAGCAGTTTCCATATTACAAGCACCCTGGAGATGTCCTAGTGTTTGCAATCAGTGCCGTTCACAGACAAGAAGCCTCTTGTTTACGGGGGCACTTAGCGTGTGCCAGGCACCACGCAGGATGACAACCAAGGAGGCAGCAAGCGTTTCATGGATGGGGAAACTGAGGCTCAGGGTCACAGAGCCTGGTGCCCACAGCCTCCATCTCTCCCCTACCTCCCCACTTTCTGCTTGCTCATCATGAACCTAGGAGCCAGCTGTGAGGGGCCCCTCCGAGGACCCCCCCACCCCCACTGCAACTGAGTAGTGGGGGGCGACCGGGTTGGGGGGTGACCCAGCTCGGGGGGGCAACCTGACAGGTGCTGAGGAGAGAAGCAGGTCTTGGCAGGCCAAGGCGGGCCCATCACCTCTTTCATTTGTTCATTCACCCAGTCATTCATTCATTCACTATTATGGGGACACCACCAGTGAAAGGGGGTCGCAGGGCATCAGTGCTGGCCAAGGCCTCAGCATTGGCGACAACCTCTCATTTCATAGCTGAGCAAAATGAGCGCCGGAGCTTTTCAGATCCCAAGGCGTTTCCTGGGGCAAGACTGGAGACTGCCCTGATGCCCTGGGTCCTGCCTCTGGTGGCCTGTGTGCATCTCGGGCCGAGGTGAGGGGCCTCCATGGAGTCTGGATCTGTGTGCCCACCTCCCCAGGGCCCTGCATAGCGGGATGGCTGCAGGCAAGGAAGTCCATGTGGCCAGGCCAGGGACCCCAGCCCCAGGGCTGGATGCTGGCTCTGCTGGCTGCAGCTACGGGAGCGGGGGCAGTGCAAGAAGCCCTGGGCACCCCTTACCATAAGAGCTCAGAGAACTGGGTGCTGGGGCAGCGCACTCGGGCTCCAGTCCTTGCTTGGCCACTGGGTGACCCTGGCGGTCCTTTCCCTCCCTGAGTCTCAGGCTTCCCACCCTTAAAGCAAGGGGCTCCATCCAAATACTTTGGCCATGAGTCAAAGTCTTTGCTGTTCATGAGTCACATGGGGTGCGGGGTAAGAATGCAGGTTCCCAGGCATCACTGCAGTCAGTGGTCGGCCCTGGTGCCCTGGCTCTGGGTGCCCGAGACAAAGAACAGACACCTCATTGCTTTTAGGAGATCAACCTAGCAAATAGGATTATGGCTGCAGATGCAATTACATTTCAGACAGTTAATCCAGCTTCTTAAGGATGAGCCTCTGGTTCAGAAATGAGCTTCCCCCTCTCCCAAATGATTGGCCAGTCATCCTCTGAGAGGCTGGGAAAGTGAGTGACTCAGCCCTGTTTTCTAAAGAATACACTTGGCTTAAGAGGCATGAAAAATGCATGACGTTAAATGCAGTGGCAGAGTGAGGACCCGGAGACATGAAAGTGTTTAGACAATAAGGCCTTGCCTGCCTCTCCCGGCCCTGTGTCAGCGGCTTTGTCCAGATCAGCCCGGGGTGGGTCTGACTCACCCCTCTCCTCATGAACAGGGGTGACTGGGGGTGGGGAGGTGGGGGTGTCCACTTGCTCCTTTATTCCTTCAGCACAGACCTTCTGGATCTGGCTGCTGGCTGGGGTCCAGCTGAGCCCCAAGAGAGGAATGTCTGGACAATCGGTTGCCCACAGGCTGGGTGGATCCAGGAAGGGGACATCTGAGTAGATCATGGGGTGGGAAGAAGTTGGTGATGGTGTGCTCCAATATCCATCTCCCCATCTGCCTTAGTAACAGAGTTCCCATTTTACATGGGCCTAGTGCTGCTCAGCTGAAAGATTACATTTCCCACCTCCCTTGCAGCTAGGTATGACCATGTGACCAAGTTCTGGCCAATGAGAAGTAAGAGGAAGTGTCCAGGAATGGGAAGAGGCGTGCACTTCTTTGGCTCTTTTTCCATCCAGCAACCTGGAAAGCAGATGTGATGACAGAGCCCAAGCAACCATCCTGGAGTCTGAGGTGAAGGAACATATGCTCAGGAAGGCAGAGCAATGAGCTGGCAGGACCCTGAGTCCATGATGACATGTATGGTCTTTATACCAGCCCTGGTTTGCCTACATCTGGACTTCTTTTATGGGAAAGAAAAAACACACATTTATCTTGTTTAAGCACTGCAGTTTTGAGTTTTGCTGTAATAGGCAGTCAAACCTAATCAGAACTGGTACAGTGGGGAAGAGCTCTTGAAGAAGAGAGAACAACATGAAAACCAGAGGACTGATCAGGCTATAGGACTCCTGGTGTTTTCAGTGGCTCACATAAGATCAGTGGATGACTGGTCAGGTCAGGTCTCCTGCACTAAGCTAAGGGGCTCGGGCTGCACCCTCTAGACCAAAGGCCTAGAAGGGTCCATAGTAATCTGATGAGTAGCATGGGAGCATGTCAGGCAATGGATATGGAGAGGACGGCAGTGGGGACCAGAGTGTAAGGGAGTGTGAGGGGCTGTGGCTTGTCCTCCAAAACCCTTTGTTCCCTTCTCCCCTGGTCTGGGTCTGTGTACCCACCTGTCCTATAAATTGGGAGCTGGCCCTGGACAGCAGCCCAGCCCACGACCAGGGTTCGTTCCCTGCCCCTTGTAGCGGAGTGTGGCCAGAGACAGGCCAGCATCAGTGGAATGTGGGCAGAGGGAATGCAGATGCTGTGTCACTGGCTTAAAAGGAAATTGCTTATTTGGACTTTTCTGCCAAGCGGGAGCTCAAATGTGCCCATGCCCATTTGCGCCTGGCTGACTCAGCCATGTCCTGGGGATGGACAGAGCTGTCCATCCGAGCAACAGGACGGACAGAACCTGCATTGTCCGTACCAAAAAGTCCACACCTTGTAGCTTAGACCCCTGGTTCTCATTAGAATGTCTGGAAACACTTTGGGTTGTCACAAGGGGGTAGGAGTGCTATAAGCTTCTAGTAGGTGGAGGCCAGGGATGCTGCTAAAACATTCTACAGTGCCCAGCACAGCAACCCCCTGCCAGCCTCGAATGTCCATGGTGCCACCGTTGAGAAACCTCAGCTTACTCATGTACCTGAGTGCATAGTGTTTGGTCCTTGCCTGGGACAAGGTCCAAGGTCTTGGTCTGGCTTTCGGTGCCCTTTACGGTCTGACCCAGCCTAAGGGCTTAGGAGGTCAATGGTCGGAGTCAGGTTGTAAATAGTCATGGAAAGGAGAGGGAAAGGAATTCCAGGTGGGGAACAGCATGGAACAGCATGGAAAAGGCACAGAGGTAGGATCAAACTGTGGGCCATAGACTCTTTCCTGGACTCCAGGCTGAATGGCTTTAGGGGCGCAAGTCAAGAGGCCAGAATATGAAGGGCTTAAAAAGCTGGCCTTGGGGAGAGAGCAACTGAGAGATGGTGAAGCCTGTCATGCTAAGGAAGCAGCCTCTGGTCCAAGTTTTCTAAGAGTTTCTGTTTGCTATATGCTTGTTTCTTCAAACCAAGAAGGAGTCTTCAGTTTTTCTCAATGCCTCTTTGGCATCCTTGGAGATGAACCTGTGGCCTTTCTTCTTTGACTTACAGATGGAACATGCTATAGTAATTTTCCAGTATGGGATCACCCTCAAGTCCCTGAGCAGGGCCTCTCTATGCCTCAGTTTCCTCATCTGTAAATGCGGGTGATAATAAAACCTCCCTCACAGGGCTGCAATGAAGAGGAAATGAGGGCTTCCCTGGTGGTGCAGTGGTTAAGAATCAGCCTGCCAATGCAGGGGACTGGGGTTCGAGCCCTGGTCCGGGAAGATCCCACATGCCACAGAGCAACTAAGCCCATGCGCTACAACTACTGAGCCTGAGCTCTAGAGCCTGCGAGCCACAACTACTGAGCCCACATGCCACAACTACTGAAGCCTGCACGCCTAGAGCCTGTGCTCCCCAACAAGAGAAGCCACCGCAATGAGAAGTCCGCGCACCGCAACAAAGAGTAGCTCCCGCTGGCCCGCACGCAGCAACAAAGACCCAATGCAGCCAAAAAAACAAACAAATAAATAAATTTAAAAAAAAAAAAAAAAAAGTAGGGCTTCCCTGGTGGCGCAGTGGTTGAGAGTCCGCCTGCAGGGGATGCGGGTTCGTGCCCCGGTCCGGGAGGATCCCACATGCCGCGGAGCGGCTGGGCCCATGAGCCATGGCCGCTGGGCCTGCGCGTCCGGAGCCTGTGCTCCGCGACAGGAGAGGCCACAACAGTGAAAGGCCCGCATACCGCAAAAAAAAAAAAGAAAAAAAAAAAGTAAATGAGTTAATGACAGAGGCTGTGCTATATAAGTGTTTTTTGTTAAACACAGAGCTTTAAGTGTGCAGTGGACACTGGTTATTTTTCCCACTCAGCATTTACTACCTTCTTCCATTTTTCTCATGGAGCCACTGCTGCTCTTTTCTGTCTATGTAATCAGGATGGCAATGACCCCAACCGGGGCTCCAAAATCCTAGGCCGGTTCTTCCCTCCCCAGACAGAGTAGTCAGCTAAAGGATAGTCATGTGACCCAAGCCAGGCCAGTCAAAGGCAATGACAGTCAATCTTGGAATTTCGTTGGAACCTGGGAGAGAGAAGCTCTCTTTTTCTGTGGTTGTCAACCTGCAAGGCAGAAGCCTGGAGCAGTGAGGAGCCACTGCATGGAGATGGCCTGCCTGGGAATGAGGCTGATTTCTAGGTAAGCAAAACTGACAGAAAGGGAGACAAAAACCACTGGTAATTTTGTTTGAGCCCTGGCTCCAGCCATGCCTCAAGTCACACTGCCTGCCCTTAGGCTCTTCAGTTATGTGAATCAGTAGTTTCCCTTTTTTATTGCCTACAACTTGGTTTCTGTCATTTGCAATGGAAAAAGTCCTAATACAGGGGTCAGCAAGCTATGGCCGGGGGCCAAATCCCCAAGCTAAGAATGGATGTTACGTTTTTAAAGAGTTGTAAAAAATTAATAAATCAAAGAAGACTATGTGATAGAGACTGCATGTGGCCTGGCAAAGCCTAAAATATTTACCATCTGGCCTTTTTCAGAAGAAGTTTGCTGAATCCTGAACTAATACATTACTTATAAAAATTCTTAATCTCAAAACTTGGTTCACTTATTTTCATCTTTCCTTTTAGTGATGAAAGCAATGCATTTGCCTCTGAGTATGGCTTTGACTGCCTTCTGCAAGTTGTGACATGTAATACAATGGAGGTTATTTTCCCAGCTGTCTGCTCCCACCCAAGTACTGATATGGGGACTTTTCTTTCCACAGTCATTGTCCATCACTGCCCCCACCCTCTGACCCGTGGGGCTTCTGAGTATTCTGAGGAGAAGGTGGATAGGGAAGGGAAAGTTGGATAGGGAGTGAAAATTCCTGGGCCTTGGCAGACATCCTTCCACTAGAAAATTCATGGATTATGTCCTGGCAGCTGCTGATGGAAGGTTCTTACTCCACAGCAATGAGAAAAAGAGCCACTCAAGCTAGGGTCACCAACTTGGCCCAGTTTGCCTGGGACTACTATCTGGTTTTAGAACTGAAAATCTCTCCTCCTGGGGACCCCCTCTGTCTTGGGCAAGCCAGGACAGTTGGTCAACCTAACCGTAGCTCCGCCGCCTGGGTAAGCCGGTGGCCTTCTCCTGAATGGTGGCTATCCTCGGGCATTGGATGAACTTCCATGTGATGGATCATGTCCATGTAACTCTCCAAGGACTGGCCCAAATGTCCTCCCAATGCCAACCTCTAGTCCTTCCCCCTTCCCTCTTCCATTCTGAGCCCAACCTTGAAGGTCACAGCCCCTTTCCTCTGCACCTCATCCAGCCCAAGGGGCCTTCCTGCAGTAGATGGGGCATCCGTCTCTACTCTTTCTCCAATTCTAAGAACTCTCAGCCCTTAGAGGCAACCTGAATTCCTCGTCACGAGGAAAGCTAGCGATGGCACGTCAAATGCTTCTTGTACTTCGAATCTCTCTGACTGCCCCTTTTGCTACAAGCCAGAGAAAATTCTCTGTTTTTAAAGGGCTCATGTGATTAACTCAGCCCACTGGGATAATCCTCTTTTTGATGAACTTAAAGTCAACTGATTAGTAAACGTATCACATCTTTTGCCATGTAACGCAGCATCATCATGGGCACTATGTCTCATCATATTCACAGACTCTGGGATTAGGGCAGGACCTGCAGGGGGGCCATTAGGAATTCTGTCCACCACACCTCCCTTCCTTTTCAGGCCCTCCTCACCTACCTCGCCTCTCCTGGGTTTTTCCCCATCAGCACCTTCCTTCCTCACGGCCTCCTGTCCTCTTGCCACACTCAGTGTCCCCCCATTAGACTGGGGCTCCCAGCAGCAGGAAGTGAATGGTTAACCCTGTACACTTCACTCCATGAAGCCCAGGCTCTGCCTCCCTAGATGCTGAGACATGCTGAGCTCTGAGCCTGATGGGCCTGGGTTTGCATCCCAGCTTGACCAACTGTGTGACTTTGGCCAAGCACTTCTTTCTCTACCTCAGCGTCCTCATCTGTGCAATGCGTCTAGTAGCACCATTTCACTAGGCTGTGCGAGGCCCAGTAGATGAGCACTTGCTGCTTATCTAGACAGGGCCCAACACGTGTTCAGGGTCTCCTCAGTAGGACTTGCTGGGGTTCAGGAAACACTGAACAGTGAAGCCAACAAAAGATGCAAGAATGAGGCAGGAGAAAGTGTGAGAGAATGGGGTGTGGTTGATGTGGGAGATGGTGTTTGAGTCCAAACTCAAGGTTCAAAGGAGTCGATGTCAGGTCCATACTCTCCACAGCTTACAGCACTGCAGTCATGGTTGTAGCTGCCTCCTGGAAAATCTTTCATGCCATAATTGCTTATTGAGCCCTTACGATATGCCAGGTTCTCTATCTCTTATCTTGGGAATAGAGCAGGAACCAAAGCAGATGTAGAGATGGTCCTCATGGAGCTTATAGGCTCCATGAAACAAATAATGACATTTTGTCCCCAGTGTCACAAAGGGAGCAGCAGTGTTATGATAGAGAACACTAGTGAGTATGCTTGGGGGGGAGGAAAGTGAGCGCCCCTCTGATGTAGGACATTTACACTGAGGCCACATAGAACCAGAGGAAGAGCACTGTGCCAGAAGGGGCAGCATGTGCAAAGCCCCTGGGGCAGAACTAGCTTGATGTGTTAAGTAACAGAAGGAAAGACAAGGGAGAGGAGGATAAGGGTGCTCACGTGTGTGATGAGGTTAAGGGGCAGGTAGGGGCCAGAAGATGCCAGACTGAGTGCCTGCCATGTGCCGGGCACCATTCAAGCACCTCCACATGGGTTAACTCATTCAAGCGTCAGAACCCCAGGGGGTGTACATGCTACTGTTATCCCCATGTAGCGATGAGGAAACCCAGGTTGCAGAGCTTGAGAGCTTTGGCTGAGGTCACCCAGGGAAGAGTGGCCACTGAACCCCACTGAGCCTAATGGGGGCCTAAGCCTCATCCGGGGTGCCCAGGGCATCCTGACTCTGGAGATTTCTGCCCCTGGGCATTGGCAGGTCACCATATTCACTGAGTACCAGAACCCCATTCCCAGCAGAGCTACCCCCTCTACTTCCACCCAGTGGTTCCCCCACCCAAACAGATGCGGGACCCTTGGAAACAGCCACGGGCCAACACCCTGTTCAGGATGACGGGGAGCTGCAATTCCATTTGGGAGGAGGGGCGGGGCTGGGTGTAGGGGTAACTGCGTTAGTGGACCTCAGAGCCCTGGAATCAGCCCCGGGGACCTAGGCTGGGTAGGAACCTCAGGCCTGCTGCCTGCCTGTGTGTGTGTGTGTGTGTGTGTGTGTGTGCCCCTGCACATGTGCGTGCGCACACACACGGGGAGGGGATTCATAGAGCTCTTCCACCCCAGATTTCCCCTAACCTTGGAGCCATTCAGGGACCCCCTTGGAGGCGGACCCCGGCGGGGAGCGACTCGCTGGAGGTCACGCGGGCGGTCCTCAAACCTGGCCCAGCGGTACCTGCTCCGCCGACATTTCTCCCGCGGCCGGCAGGGGGCAGCAGGACGCTGCGCCGCTGTCCCCAGTGTCTGGAGAGGTGCGGCTTTACATGCTGTTCTCCCGGGGAAACTGAGGCACGGAGCAGCACGCTGAGTGAGCGGACTAACTTAGGCGTCCCACACCCTAGCCGTAACCCTCTCCTCTCCTGGACCCACTACGCCGGGCCGGCTGGTTCGGGAGCCTGCCCGACCTCTAACCCGGGAGCGGGTTGGGGGTGGTGGTCCACGAGGCGTGAGGTCTGGGGCGGTCGCCGAGGTCCCAGGACGGGAGGAAGCAGCCTCTGCGGGGTCATTACTTAAGTCCCGCCACACTCCTCAGCTCGCGAGGATTCGCCCCATTATCGGAGGCGGAGACTGAGGCTGGTGGTGCTGGGGGTGGGGAGGTGGCCCCCGGAACCTGTGCCAGGTGGGGCACCCCGTCCGCCTCGCAGTCCCGGGACCCGGCGTGGCCCCAGCGGCCCGAGACACCCCCCTCCCGCCCGGGTCTTGGCGCGCCCGCAGCCTCGCGTCCGAGCGTCCTCCGCGTCGCCGCCGGGTGGCAGCATCGGCTCGTGCTCCCCAGCCCGCCCGGCTCCAGCCAGCAGCCTCCCGTTTCCCGGGCTCAGCTTCCCGTTCCATGAAATGGGGTGACATCTGGGGCGCTGGGACGCAGGCAACACTTGGGAGTGAGGCTGCTCTTGTCGTTTCACTTCTTTCTGTGCCTCAATTTCCCTGCCTGTGCTTATCTCCAACGTGCCTTTCATCTGTGAACGTTCCCTATCTGCCCCGCTCTGCACAGCTGCCCCCGCCACACCTCGGATCCGGGGGCCGAGGAATGGCCCGCGCCCGGGTCGTGGCAAAGGTTCGGGGGATTTGGAAGGAATTAAGAGGGGATCCGGAGCAGGGGGTCGAGAGGGACGGTGGGGCGTGGGAGGGAGGCAGACTGCGAGGTAAAGCCCCCGCTGGGGCTTGGCTAGGTGGGACCAAGGGTGGCTGGAAGCAACACCCCTCCCCCACCTCTGGCACTCTTTCCCCAGCAAGTCTCGGGTCTCAGCTGGTCCTCAGGGACTAAGTGCTTCCCAGTTCCATCCACTCGCCCAAGAGGCGTCCAGGTCCGTAGACACTCGGAGCGGGACAGGAGTCTGGCCAGGACAGCGCTTAGGCAGAGGGTCACCGTCCTGCCCTCTCGGAACAGACAGGGCTTCGCCCAGCAGCAGGGTCTGCCCGCCCGGGTGCCCACTGCCCAGGACCGAACCAAGTCAGACCACTCCCGTACGGGAGGCACCGCGGTGGTTCTGACCTCGCGCACTGGGCACCGAACGTGAATACTGAGCCTGGCACTGCAGAGGAGGCGGTGTAGACTGAGGGGACCGGGGGCGGTGGGGAGAGCCGTCAGGGAGTCCTTGGGGTGGGAGCCTGCCACACAGCCAGGGAAGCCCCGGTAACCCCCTCTTATCCCTCGCCATCGTGGTGCTGAGCCAAACAGCTTCTGTAGGAAGTCGTCCGAGCCACCGCCCTGCATCTGTCTGTCCCTTCCCTGTCCCTGCTTTGAGTAAGCGCCACTGGCAGCGGTAGTGACAGGTGTGGGGGGACCCTGGGCGCTGGAGGAGGGTCTGATCGAGGCCTGCGGCCTTGGCAGAGGTGCCTGGGCTAAGGGTGTGGCCCTGGTGGACCCCGTGTGGATAATTGCTGGGGGTAGGGTAAGCGTGCCCAGAACGACGACGGGGGCGGGTGGGTGGTCTCTCCCTCCCGCACTAGAAACTGGAAGCCGAGTGGCTACCACAGCTTGAATCGGCCATTCCCCCCGGCCCCCCACCCTTGAGGGCGCAGGGGAGCTACCGGCCCCTCCGCAGGTGTCCCTTCGGTGCCGCACCCTCCTCCGCGCGGCCCCCCTCTCCGCGCACCCAACCCCCTTCCTCCCTCCCAGTCCCGGTCGGGCGATCGGAAGAGAGCCGGCCTGGGGAGGGGGTTCCGGGGGATAGATGCGTTTGTGTGTCACGGGGGAGGGAGGAGAAAAGGGAGGGGAGAGCCCGCGAGCGAGGGCGAGAGAGCGCGCGGCGAGCGAGGAGGGCGGGCGGGAGGCGGATCCTCCTACCTGGGGCGCGCTCGCACGCTCGCAGCTCGCTTGCCGGGGCCGCGAGTCACCTGCGGAGGCCGACAAGTGCGGACACATTGGCCGCCGCAGCCCTCGGCGAGGCGCGCACGGCCCCAGGCGCCTGCGCCCAGTGGAGGCAGCGCCCGCCCGCCGCGCTCGGGCCTCGGCCCCGCCGGCCCTCGTGGGGCCCCGCGGTCACACAGTCCGGCTCCGAAGTTGCGGCCCCCGGCCCAGGTCACTCCCCCAGGCGCACGCGGCGGCGGCGACCCGGGCTCACCATGGTGGCAGCGCGCTCCGAGTGCCCGCGCGTCGCCGGCCGCCGGAGCCGCAGCGCCGGCTGAGAGCTGTCCACCGAAGCCCCCAACTCCTGCCCGTTCCTCGCCCGGCCCGCGCGTCCCCTCCGCCCGCCGCTGTCTATGGCGCAGCCCCCCTCCCTGGATCATGCACAGAAACTTTCGCAAGTGGATTTTCTACGTGTTTCTCTGCTTTGGCGTTCTCTACGTGAAGCTCGGGTGAGTAGCCCCGTGGTCGGGGCCGGTGCCCGGAATCGGAGCAGCCAGGAGGAGCCGCTTCCAGGGTGTCCCCCAGGGGACGTGGGGACCGGAAGGGGGCACGGGCAGCTCTCGGGGATCCGGGGCTGGCCTGCGCGTTGGACGCTCGCCCCGGCCCTGCAGAGACGCAGCCGAGCCCTTTGAGCTGCGGGTATGCCCGAGGGGCGCCCAGCCCAGGGCTGGAGGAGGGAGAGGAGGACGCGCGGGCGGCCAGGCTCGCTGGTAGCGGCGAGCGTGCCCGGCGCGTACTTTCACCTGTTTGGGCTCCAGGCCCCGGGGGTGGGACGCGCCTTCCCTCCCCCGGGCTGCGCTGGGCGCCGAGCCCGGGCCGAGCGCTCGCCGCCTGGAGGGCGCGCCGGGGCGGTGGGCGGGGGGCTTCGGGCGGCCGAGGGCCCCGGGCGGGCGGGGGGCGCGCACCCCGGCAGCGGGCGCGCCGGCCTGGGCACTCGCCACGGCCCTTCGTCTCTATCCATCACCCGGACGTGTTGAAATCACCTTGACAACTCGTCCGGCTGGCTCGGGAGGGGCCGCGCGGGCGGCCCGGCCGCTTCGGGCTCGGTCCAGGCCCCGCGCCCCCGCCCGCCCGGGGCCCTCGGCCGGGCCCCCTCTCGCCGCGCTCCCCCTCGCGCGGCCCGGCGGGCGGGCGGGCGGGCTCCCGGCGGGCCGCGCTCGCTGCTTGCGGCAGTAGCTGCCCCGAGTCGTATTTCCACATTCCTGAACCCAGCCGAGTCCTTACCTGTTGAGCTGCGATCTCCTTTAGACAGAATCTGTCTCGGCCTCGCTCGAAGCGGGGGTGGGCGGGCAGTGTGACCGTGAAGGGGGGGCGGTCCGCCAAGCCCGGGGGGCCCACGGCTCCGCGCCCCGACGCGCTCTGCGTGCCTACTGTGCGCCGCCAAGGGTTGGGGGTGGGGGGGAAGGCAGGCCCGGTCCCGGCCGCGGGCAAAGCCGGTGAACAGCCCCGAGCGAGGGCCGGCGCCGGTGCCGCCGGCCGAGCCGCGGCCTCCCAGGCGGAGAGGTAGAAGCAAACCTGAGAGTAATTTCATCCATTGCCTCTCCATCCAGCGCCTCGTCCGCCATTTTACAGATGGAGAAACTGAGGCCCAGGGCCGGCAGGGACTGAGGCCAGCGGCCGCACAGGCAGGGCTGGAAGCTCCCTGTTCTAGCCTTAGCTCTGCAGGCCTGGGCGGGCGTGTCTGCGGCTGCTGGTGGCACTGTTTATTGTGGGTCTGTTGTAGGCTGTGTCCCTGGGTGTGTGTTTATGGGAGGTAGGGGTGCAGTGTGTTGGGTCTGCTGGGGGTGGGGGTGGGGACAGAGGCACTGTTTTCCGGACCCTCCAGGAGCCCCTGCAGTTACTCCCCCTGTGCCCCCTAATGTAACAGGCACCCCCTAATGAGGCTTGCCTTCTGCTGCCTGGTTCTCAGCACTGAGGCCTTATTGCCTTCTGGCAACCGTGGAGGTGAGTGCTTTTACTCTTCCCGTTTTAAGGACTAGGAAGCGACGGAGCAAGGGAGGCCAAGTCACTGTGCCCGCGAGTAAGCAGCAGAGCTGGGCCGTCCACCTCTGACCGCTCTTCCTAACACCAGCTCCTCAACAGGAGTGTCTGAAAGCACCCCTTCCCCTGGCTGCGGGAAGGACTCTATGGATCCATCCCCACCTCCCCAGCCCGGGACTGTGGAAGGAGCTGAAGGCGGTGCCCGGCCTGGGCTCCCAGGACTGGGGCCAGGGCTCGAGGTTGATGTCACCTGGGGCAGGTTCCCCCTCACCAATCCTTCCTGAGTTTCCTCGTTCCCCTCTGTAAATGGGACCGCAGCTCTGGCCGTTCTGAACAGGATGGCGGCCAATGTCTGAGTAGAGAGAACCCAGTGAGTGAGACCCAGCCCGTGTGCCCAGGCACCTGTGCCAGCCTCTCTGGGAGCGCGTGAGACAGCGAACCAGAGCTCGCTGAGCCTCTCTGTCCTCTGCCCCACCAAGGAGCCCTGGAGGGGGGGACTCCTCCCCCCGGCGTGCCCCCTAAAACATATCTTCTCCCAGTCCTAGGGGGAGAGAAGATGTGGCCTCCAAACACCCCTGCGGAACTACATCCAGGAAAGCCAGAGAGTCAGCCTGGGACCTGCCAAAGGGAGGGAAGGGGAGGGGAGGGGAGGGGACTCAGCCCCTGTCACCACCACATTGGTGGTGCCTGTACTGTAGTGAAGGGGCCTGCTTTCTTTGCAAGCCATCTTGGCTACACAAGGTGGGGAGGAGGGGCAGCTGGGCCAGATGTGACCTAAGGGGTTAAACGACTTGGAAGCCCAGTGCATAAGGACAAGGCTTAGGGAACCATCCCCCCCCCCCCCCCCCCGCTCACTGCTCACTGGGTGGCTTTGGGTGAGCTCTGTATCTTCCCAGCCCACCTTCCCTCATCTGAAAAATGGGGTAACAGTAGCACCTCCTTCACTGGCTGCTGGGAAGGTTAGTCCTGAGGGCCTTTGACCTGGGGGTGGAGGGCGTCCCAATAAAGTCGACCTTTTCTTATTGGTAATGATGATCACAGCCACTGCAGGCACCCGGGGGCTCCTCCAGGTGGTGTATTCCAGGGCCCTGACGAATCCCAGAAGATGGGATTTTAGGATCATAAAAGTTCCAAGGAAATACCTTGAGATTGTATGTATTGGGGGACTATTCCGTGATCACAGCCCCCTTCCCTTGCCCACACCCCCATGATTTGAATTTTCAGGAGCAGCTTCCCTCACCCCCACGTCTACACGTGCAACCCCCACACACATGCCCCTCAGCCCGGGTGCCAGTGCAGATGTGCCGCCTCTGGGGGAGCCCCTGGGCCGCAGGAACGGAGAACTCAGCCCTTGAAACCCTCTTGCGGATCGGGGCTTCAAGAGCAGAGGCACCTGGATTGGGGCAGTTTCAAGACGCACGGCTTTGAGGAGGCACAGTTCCTCACTCTGGAACTGAGCAGCCTCCAAGCTGCAGCCCTGGAGGAGGCCGAGCCAGGGCTGCGAGGAAGCATCTGGAGTGTGGGTACCCTCTGCCCGCTGGAACTGGAGTCATGAAGCCGCAGGAGGAGCCTTGCTCCATGACTGCCTCCTGCTCTTGGGGTTCAGGAGAGGCAGAAGGGCCCAGAGGGATGAAGGTAGGGGAGGCGGCCCCCTCCTCCTGGATGCTGGGGGCAAGTCTCCATGCCACGTCTAGAAGCCAGGAAATCCACTCCCTCTGGGGCCACTGGCCATGTTGCACAGACCTTTCCTGTCTTGTCACCTTCGCTGTTTGTGCCTTAACTCCTGCTTAAGGGATCTACACTGCATCTAGAGAGACATTCATATGTAGCCTGGCTTGGCGGACAATAGGACATGGGACTCAAAGCCTTGTGCTCTGGGCTTTAAAGAAATCACTGGAAGGAGGATTGCTCGGGAAAGTGTGTTCTTGTGGGTGTGCTCCGCCCCACACCTACCCCAGCCAACCCGTCAGAGGAGAGTAGAAGAAGTGAGGTGGGGGAAGCCAGAGTTGGGGGCCTCTATGCACTTGTTGGGGGGGTCTCCAACAAGTGCTCAGCCTGTCTGTCCAAAGAGACTCAGAGGCAGGACCCTGCAGAGACGCCACCGGCGCGCTGGCGCACTGCTGAGCCCTACCACGCTGGGCCTGGTTGGCCATGGCAGTGAGTGCATGCGACCCACAGCCAGTCTCACCAAACCCAGGGGCGCACGCAGGCAGAGGCGCAGCGAACACAGTGCATTTGGGCGCACACACCTGCGGGCTCACAGACGCGCCCACGCTCCCGCAGTCAGGCGCAGGCACATGCAGGCACGTGCACGCACCCAGGAGCACACACTGCCGAGCACAACACCCAGGAGAAGGGCACGCCCCCGTGCGGTTATCCCGCGGTGCCTCCCCCCAGGTGCACCCTCCAGAGCGGGCCAGAGCGGCGTGGCTGGCTGAAGTTGGTGGTTGGGGGGATTGTCCGAGCCAAGGCGGTCTGGGCAAGCCCTGGAGGCGGCTCCCGCCGCACGCTTCGGTCAGCCTCCCCTTTAAAAAACCCGCCCGCGGAGGAGGCGGATGTAGGGGTGGCCCGTCCAATGGCAGCCGCGCGCCTCAGGAGACTTGAAGACGTGAGCCAGAGCGAGCGACAGAGCTGGTTCCGACCGATCGACGGACGGAGGGCCAGACGGCGGCCGAGGCGCACTCGCTGCCCACTGCCCGCTCGCCTCCCGGCACGCCAGCCCCAGCGCCCGCCGCAGCCCCAGCCCCAGCGAGATGCGCGGCCCTGGAGGCGGAGCACGGGCGACCACTGCGCCGGGGCCCGCGCGCTCGGGTCCCTAGCGCCGCGTTCCGCCGCCCTACCTTGGGAGGGCCGCGGAGACCCCGGCCTCAGCTGGCCCACGCGCTCTGCCCGCGGGGCCTGCGCAGCCCCGCCAGGAGCGCCGGCCCATCATGCTCCTGCTGTCGCCGCGCAGCGCGCTCCTCTCCGTCTATTGCCCGCAGATCTTTCTCATCCTGTCCAGCGGCAGCTACCTGTGAGTGCCGCGGGTCACACGCGGGGTGGGCGGGTGGAAGCCCCCCTCCCTGGGCTCCAGCACTGGAACTGGGCGAGCAGGGAACGCGGCAGTGAGGTCCCTGGGCGGGGCGCCGGGTGCCCGGCGCGCGCGGGAGCGGGGGTACTATGGGTCTTCTAGCCGGCCTAAGCCTCCGAAGTTGAGCAGTTGGGGGGGAAGCTGAGGCAGTGAGAAGTTCTGGCTTTGAGGTCAGGGAAAGGGTGGCCCGCTAGAGGCCTGACGGCGCCCGTAGACCTGGCTGCGCGCACGGAGCGCGAGGGCCGGAGGGCGCGCGGGTAGCGCGGAGATACCCTGCGCCTCCCAGCCGAATCCTGGACCAACGGGATCCCCCTCCCTATATAAATAAACGCGGCCCGCACGGCCGTGCCACACTCGAGAGAGCCGAACGCACACATCCGCTCCCCCGCGTACACACTGGCACACACGTGCACGCCGCGTCCCACCAGACAGCACCCAAGCTGTCCTCCGAGGTTGCCGTGGTTTCGCGCGGCTCCCCGCTGCGCCGAGCGGCCCGACCCTCGCCGCGGCCGACTCCTCGTCCGGGGCGAGGAGGGCGCGCAGTGAGCGCGTGCGGCCGGCCAAGGCAGCGCGAGGAGCGTGGGGCGCGGGTGCGTCGGGCCGGGCAGCGCCCGCCGGGCTCCGGGAAGCTCCCGGCAGGGCCCGTCCGGGCCCAGGGAGCCGAGGGGCGCGTCGGCGCAGCGGTGGCTTCCCCGGATTCCTAATGGGACGCATATGCTCTGGCCTCCGATTTAAAAAGACGTTTGATTTATGGAACCGCCGTTTGGGGGAATTTAAGCTGGATGCTACTGATTAAACCTCAGAGCCAGTTCTCCCCCTCTTCTCTCCTCCCCTCCCCCTCCCCCTCCTTTACACGCGGGCCACGTCCGGGGTCGCCTAACGCGGCCAGAGGGGGCAGCCGCTGCCTTCCCGCTCCCCGCGCCACCCCCTCCCCCCGCGCGGCCGCAGTCCTAATAAATCGCCGCGCCCCCGCCCCCTTTTAATAGAGACGCAGCCAATTTCTCCTCCAGCTCCTAGGAAATTACTATCCTACCAGTTTTCCTTCTATAAATAGTCGCGCATCTTGAAACAAAAGTTCGCAACCGCAGCCAGATGCTGCGAGGCCCGCGGTTTCCCGGGCTGTGGGACATAATTACAAGGTCCGGGCACAGAGAGCGCTCCAGGCCCGGCGGGCAGCCCCGGCTGCGGAGGCATCGCCTGGAGTTGGGGTGAGGGGGGGGGCAGGCCGCCCAGGGCAGGGCTCCGAGCCGGGTGGGGAACGCCTGATCATTGGGGACTCAGGCTAGGAAAGTGCCAGGCCAGAAAGTCCTACTGTGGCGTCCCTCCTGGGATCTGGATCGACTCAGGAGGTCTTGAAATCTCAAGCCTCTGGTTCTCAGGGGTCGGAGGTGGAGATCTAGAAGTCTCCCCCTCCCCAGAATCCCCAGCATGTCAATCTTAAGCCTTGCTAGGGAATCGGTAGCTACTCTGCTTAAGAAATCACTTTCGGAGCCAGCTGGCTGAGGTCTGGCGCTAACGGGGAGGTGTCCAGGGGTGGGAAACCAGGAGTCCTCCCCCGGTGGCTTGGAGTAAGAATCTGGGACGAGGAGGTGGGCTCAGGGCTCAGGAGCTGGTGAGAGTGGGATGCCAGGGCAGCAGCTGAGGGGCTCTGGGGCAGGTGGTGGCCAGTACACCTCCACAGACCCTAAGTTTTCCTTTGGGGGTTGGCACCCCAAATCCAGGCCTGCCGTGACTACCATCTGTGCCCACAGAGGCTCGCTCCTCGAGTGTGCACTGCCAGCTTTGTTGGCAGAAATTCTCCTAAGGCAACAGCTTTCCCGAACGTTCCTGGACCAGTGCTGGGGTCTGGAGTGGGTGTGTGTCGGGGGGAGGGCGGTAAGGCAGACTCTGCCCCCTGCCCTGCCTTCAGCAACCCCTGCCCCAGTGTCAGTCCAGCCTGACCTTCAGCCCCAGGGGGAAGAAAGTGCTGATGCCAGCCTTTCCTGAGCAGAAACTAACACCAGCGTTCCCGAGAGGGAGCAAGGGAGGCTCCGGCATCGCTGGGGTTCCCCCACTGTTGGTGGGCATAGGGCTGACTAGGGTTAGGGTTAGGGGTGTAAGATGCCATGGGTGGAAGCAGGTCCTCAGTGATGCAAATGAATGTGAGTGTGGAGAGAAGACCCTGTGAGCTGTCTATGAGCTGAGGCCTGAATGCAGGTGAGGCAGCCGTGCAAAGTACTTCAGTCACAGTTGGGGGTCAGTGGTAAAGCCCATCTCAGTAGCCTTCTCAGAATGCTCCCAAAGGTTGGCCCTGGGGATCTGAGGATGCCAGGGGCAGGAGGGGGCCCTGGGCAGAGGCTTCTTTCTGCTCCAGAGAACTTTCCAGAAGGCATCCATTGCTGGGATCACAAATACTGGCGGACAATTGATCCTGCCCCTTTCATCTGGGCTGCTCTCCCGGCTCCGCATCCTGGGCTGTGGTCCGTGCACAGCGAATCCCAGATGCATGCCTGGGCCGCTGCCACTGATCTGGTCGGACGGGTGTGCTGGCCTGGAAGAGCCCCGAGCCCCTGCCGGACTCTGAGCTTGGCCTGGCTGGCCATCCGAGGCAGCTCCGGCCAGCGCCTCTCTTCACTGTTGTCAGAGCCGGCGCTCTCAGGGCCGGTGAGGATCAGCAAGGGCCTAAGGGAGGGCAGGTGGGGGACTGCAGGCCGAGGGCAGGGCCTGCGGTGCCGGGTCTGCGGGTCTGGGGGCCAGGCTAAGGCCTCGTGCCAGGACAAGGCTGACCTACTGTCCTGGGCAGGTCCCTTCCGGTTTCGGCCTCCCTCTCCCAGATGTGGGGCTGGCTGCAGTGATCCCCCCTGATCTTCCGGTACGAGTTTCTCATGGTGACCGCCGCTCTGGGGACCAGAGTGAGTCATGGTGACGGGGCAGTTACTCACCGACCACCTGGCCGTGGGGGTGAGGGCGCTCACCACTGCCCTGCCAAGGCTGGGCCTCTTCCCGGCTCTGCCGCTGTGGCTTTATTGGTGGTGCCAACCGCAGTTGCAGAAGCCCTGTGGACATGACCCTGGAAGGGGGCTGCTGAATCAGGCCCACTCCCATGGTATCGCAGCCTACGTGGGGGCAGAATGGGGCCACCGGCTCAGGCGGGGACAGGTTGCCCTGGGGAGAAGCAGCTCCTAGCCTAGGAGACTGTGCGTGTCCCGGCACGGGAGGGACTCTGCTGTGTGGCCTCGAGCAGGTCCATGGGCCTCTCTGGGCCTCGGTATGCTTGTCGTCGGTCACTTGGAAATGAAGATCCTTCCAGCACAGGCTCAGGTCAGGCCCATACGCCACTGGGATTCAAAAGCACGTGTGGCTCTGTGGAGGGGTGTGCGCACGGGTGAGCCGAGCTGGGGAACCTGACAAAATCTCAACCCCCAAGGGACCCCCAGCTCAAGATATATGAATAGAACTGCTCTGATCACAGAGAACTTCGACATCATTGACGTGTGAGTGAGGCTCGTCAGCCACTAGTTAAAGGGAGAAGTGGTGCGTCTGGGACATGACTCCTTTGACCTTCTGTGTGTGGGGCGGGAGGGGCGGGAGGGGAAGGTGGGTCCCCCCATGCTTCCTCCCAGGGCTGCGTTAGGCCCTGCAGCTATGTATTGCGGCCCGCAGGAGAAGGACCCATTTTCTAACCAGCTTTCCCTTTGGTCCTTGTGAAGCCAAGGGGCCTGATGGTGACGCAGACGCCAGGTTCACATCACCGTTCCTCCTCTCACTGCCTGGGTGCATCCCATAACCTCAGCTGTGCCCTCCGTACAGTGGGGGCCGTGGGAACAGTAACCTAGAGGGGGTGTGAGACTTCAACAAGCAAATGCTGAGATGAGCTCTGCTGGTTGCCTGGTGTACAGTAAGTGCTCAGAAGATGGGGTTGTTCTCAGCTATTAGGAGCAGGGAGGCTGGCCACCCATGACAGAGGGAGGCCCTGTGTCTGTGCTTGTTCAATGGAGAGTGATGAACTCTCTAGGGGATCTTGGAGGGCTTCCCGGAGGAGGTGACACTTAGACAGGGTTTTGAAGGATGGATAGGAGTTGCCCAGACTAAACAGGAGCACAACAGAGACTCTTAGAAGAAGGAACGATACTCACCGGCAAACACATCCACCCAGGGTTCCTCTCCAGGGAGCCTCTCGGCATCTTATTGAGGTGGGCAGACAAGAATGTCAGGGTCCAGGAGAGAGGCCCTTTCCTGAGGTCACCTCTGGGTAACAGCCCTCCCGGCTCTGGTCCAATAGCGAGAGGAGTCCCGGGATCTCTGGGGCCTCCGGGGTGGTACAGGCAGCTGTTGGAGGTGCCCTGGAGAGGGGAGGTCACCACGAAGGGGGGTGATTTTTGATTTTTGACGCCCTGACTGCACACTGTTTCATTGGGCTTCTCTGGGGACACCATGGACACAGGTCTGGCAAGTTGCACTCCTTGCCTCTGCCCTCCCCACACACTCGTGTCCCCCCGGAGCCTCATGCCAGCCTTGGGGAGCAGGGGGCCAGGGCTTCTCAGCCTGCGGGGAGCCCAGAACTGGGCTGGGGACCTGGACCAATGCCATGGTCCGACTGCCCTGGAAGGACCCTGCGGGCGGTGGCAGACGAGGGGGTGAGGTGGAGTGGAGGTCTTGGTTGTGGGGATGCAGACCCTCTGTCAGCTCAGGATTTGGGGTATCCAAAACAGGCCCCTCCATGTGGCCTGTGGCCAGCCCCCTAACCTCCTGGGGCCTCGCTCCTCCTGGGGCAGATGGAGGGGCTTCAGCTGGCTCCCTGAGGCCTCCATGTTGCATGGTCCTGGGTCCAGCTCAGACACAGCTCACCTCCCCCCCGCCCCAACTCCCCCAGCAAGGGGACAGGAGGCCGGCGCCCTCCCTTGTCAGATGAAACCCCGGCCCAGGGCTCCCTCAGCCTGATGAAAGGGTCATTGTGTGGTGCGGGCCGCCGGCTGGCCAAGGACAAAACCACCATTTGTCCTCCTTCCCTGGCTCAGGGCAGGGGCCTCCCCTCGGGCCAGCCGGCGGGGTGGGGGTGGGCACAGGTGCGCTCCTCTTCCCTTTCTCCATCTTCCCGGTCTCCATCACAGAGCTGCTCCGCCTGCCCAGGCCCCCTCCCTGTCCTGCTTCCCACCCAGGGCATCCTTATCCTCTGGGCCAGCCCCTCTATTGGCAGGGAGGCAGTGAGCTCTCCAGCCCTGGAGGCATACAAGCAGATGCAGGAGTGAGGGCTTGGGATGATGGGGAAAGGCCTTGCCTGGAAGGAAGCCAGAACTCCTGGTCCTCTGTGTAAGGCAGCCATGTGGTGTTGTTGGCCTGCTCCGTGGATGGGGATGCTGAGGCCCTGGGCAGGTCATCCCACAGCCTCAGCAGCGGAACACAGAGCAGGGCTTGGACCCCTGCCCACTGATGCCTCTCCCAGTTTCAGGCCGGAGCAGGTGGACTCCGAGGCACTGGGGATGCCAGAAGGGCTCAATCTGAGGCTGTGAGTAGAAGACACTAAAATTCTGCAGCCCCCAGGTAGACACTGTTGCCGCAGACCCTGAAGCCTGCCGGCTGCCTGGAGCGGGACTGAGGGGGTACTCCACCCTGCCCAGCAAGCAGCTCCCTGGCATCAGCTGTGGTCTGGAAAAGCCCAAGTCAGCAGCCCCTGGCAGTCCCATCCCAGTGACACCTGTGGGCCTCCATCCCTTTCTGGAACCACCCCCCATGGCCATCCCTGCTCCTGACCTTTCTCCACGTGCCTCCCATGCCAGAGGTATTCCTTGTGCTAGAAAGCCCTGGTGCCATGTCCAGCTGGAGCTTTGAAGGAGCAGGCCCCTGGCAGGAGCCTTTGGAAGGGTTGGTGGTGGCTGGGTTCACCCTCCCCGTAGCATGTGACAGTGCTGCCAGGGTGCCAAGGGCCAGGGTGTCTAGGGATCCAGAGCTGAGACTTAGACCCTCACTGTCCCAGATTGCAAAAGCCTTTCGAATAGGAATTCCTCCAGAACATACTACCTGCCCCCTGGGCCCCTGACTGGGGACACAGGGCTTTGCATTCCACTTCTGCGGGACCAGGTCCCCCTGGAAAGGCTTTCTCTCGTGGGGTGGATGTGCGCGGACATCTGGGGTCTGCTTTGAATCTGCTCCCTCCCAGGCTGCCAGAAAAGGGGAGCTAAACAAGGGCCTCCCACTTGGGAGGAGCATGAAGGTCAGAGCACCGAATAACCCTCTAGGTCATGCTCAACAGGGCTGAGGCCAGATTCGAACCTGGATCTGCCTGACCCTTAGGTCTGTGCTGCCTCTCATGGCATTCTGCTGATGCAGGTTTCCTGCCTTCAGCAAACTCCACTGCCTTCTAATTCGCTGCCTGTAACCTCACATGGGTGGAGAAACCAACTAACCCAGCCGGTTAGAATTGTCCGTTGACCAGGAGTCATGAGGCTCAGAGAGAGGACTTTCTCAAGCTCAGGGGCTGCCTCCACATTTGGATTCGGGGTCAGAGGGACAGCTTTCCTGGTAGGTGCGGGGGAGCCGAGAAGCCCTCAGATTCCTGCCCTGGGTCCCTCCCTGCCACGGGCCCTGACCTTTTTCCTCTGAGACCGGCTTGAGCAGAGAGGAGGTGGCCCCAGCAGTCCTCCCCAGCAGTCCGAGCTTGCTCTCCACACCAGCAGCACCCACTGCAGCCCCTGTGCCAGGGGAACGAGACTGGCCATGTGTGCAGGTGTAGTTTGGAAGCCCCCTTCCTTCCCCATGATTATGCAAAGCCCTGTGGTACCCGCAGCAGGAACGCCAGTCCATGTGCAGTGAGGGTAGACCAGGGAAAACCTCTCACAGAAGGTGACCTCTGAACTGGGTCCTAAAGAATGTGCCGGAGAGAAGGAGGATGGCTTGCTGGCTGCAGCAGCGGCAGCCGGATGGCAGGGATGGTGGCGTGGGGGCTGGGGGGAGGGGGAGTGGGTGGCGGCTGGTTAGAGTTGGGTGGGCAGTGGGAGGCGAAGTCAGAGTGCTGGCAGGGCAGCTGCCCCAGGCCTGGGGAGCTGCAGGGCAGGGAAGAGCAGCTTCATCCAGAGCTAAGGTGGGCTCAGGGTGGAGGACAGAGGAGAGGGGAGGAGGCTGGTCCCTCCGGCCGCAGGGGGTGCTGAGAAGAGGGGGCGGATTTCCCCGGCGGGATCTGCAGGGCTGATGGGAGGCCGAGTGTGGGAGGGGAGCCCTGTCAGCACCCAGGCTCAGAGAGGCCAGGCCTGCGGTTGTGGGATTGACCGCTGCCCCCTCCCCCAGCGCCCAGCACAGCACTTGGCGCTCAGTTGGTTCCCAGTAAACACATGTTGGATGGTCAGATGGCTGCTTGTGTGTCTGGGGCTCAGCGAGGCCCACTGACCTGGTCAGGGCCTACTGCCCAGTGGTGGCAGAGGCCTCCAGGTCCCAGGTGTGTTGGCGCAGGTGGACACGGGGTGGTCTGGGTGCCTGGATGACTGCCAGGCTCCCCAGACTCCCATCTTTCCAGGGTGACTGGCTGCGAGTGCTGGGAATTTCCAGGTGCTGCTGACATGCCCCCTCTGGCAGTAGCCAGATCCATCACCTTGCTGTCCCCATCTTCCCGGGCCTGTCCTGTGTCCTCTGTGCCCCGTCTGCCTGGGTTGGGCCCTGCAGCAGGCTAAAGTGCCGACTTGGTGGCCCCAATGGGCCAAGGCCCTGGCAGTGTCCTGGCGGCGGCGTCACCCCTCATGGTGGCACTGCCCTGGTGGTGGAGCATGGTGTCCAGCATGCCCAGGTTCCCAGGGTGACCCTCCTGAGCCTCAGGTCCATGAGATAGGCTGGGATGCCAGGCGCCGGGCCGTCGGGGTGCTCAAGGAGTGTGCACGGGGTGACAGGGCAGGAGCCCAGGGCTGGCCGTGAGGCTGGTGCTGTAGTGCACTGGACAGGGAATCAGCAGCCTTGGGCTCTGGTCACTCACCGTGTCCCCAGTAGTTCGGAGCACAAGGGACTCTGGGTTCATCACCCAGGGCACGGGGGACCCCGGAGACACTGGCCTGGAAATGCCACATCGGGGCTGTGTGGTCAGGCAGGGCTTCACTCCAGGCTGCAGCTCCTGGAGCTGTGTAAGGAGTGGAACCTTCCCCCTGCCCCCCGGGCCCTTCTCCTTTATTTCCTTTTGTGCAGCTCCAGGAGTGAGGCAGGGTCCGAGCGTTGAAGACTCTACGGCCTAGGGAAGTCCTCTATGTCTAGCTTCTGCCTGAGGAGTGGGCATCGGAGGGGAGCCTCTGGCTGACCCCCTGGGCCACATGCTTGTCTCCCATCCTGTCCCAGAGAGGAGCGGAGAGCAAGGGTTTGCAGTCAAGTCTGAGTGTAACCCAGAGCCCACCCCTGACCTTCCTCCTGCGGTCCAACTCCTGTGGGGGTTGGGGGAGGGGGGAAAAGGGGAGGAAGCGGGGGAGGCAGGAGGATGGCAGGGCCGTGGGAGGATGCTGAGGAGACAGACAGGGCCTGGGGCAGAGCCAGAGGCGGGAAGAAAGGCTGCAGAGCCCCGTCCTGCTCTTGGCTCTGATACCAAATCCCTGCCAGGTGGCTGGGGACAAGGAACTGCCCCTCTCCTTTAACCAGGGGCTGGCAGTGGAAGGCAAGGGTGGTGCTCAGGACCCCGGGCCACCTGGGTCAAGCCCTGGGGCCCCCTGATCTCGGGGAGGTGTTCTAGCCCCAGGAAGTGCTCACCGATCGTTCAGGTCATCACAGCCAGGCGTTGTGGGGGGGCATGTGGAGGAGGCTCCTCCTGGGGAGGGTGGGCACCCATCCCAAAAGGCATCCATGCTGAGGCACTTGGCTGGGCAGGCCCTGGTGGCCCAGGAATTCTTGGAGGGAGCAGCCCAGAGCAGTGGGCTGCTTAAAAAGAGAGGTGGGTGGTGAGGGCACTGTGCAGGGGGGTGTGGCCCAGAGGGGATCCCCAGCTTTAATGAGAGCAGAGGGCAGGGCCATGGAATGGGGGAGGGCCTGGAGGGGGCTGGGCTCACTCACGGTCACACTCCGCTCTGAAGTGCTGAGTGGCCCGGGCAGGGTCCCACCCTCATCTGTTCCTGGGAGAGGGACCCTCCAGGATGCCTGCCTGAGGCTTAATGCCAGGGCAGGGACTCAGCCCTGCAGTCCTGCAGAGGGGATGGCTTGCTGCCCACTGTCCACAGGGGCTTGGCCCCCAGACCTGCTGCTCAGACCATATCCGGAGTGGTCGGGAAGGCCGAAGTGCTGGCCAAGCCACTAGGCCCCGAGACTCCCAGCCTGGCCATGGGCCAGTGGGGCCTGCCAGCTTCCTCCCACCTGTTCCGCCCGCCTGTCCTTCCATCCGTCTCTCCTGAGGTTTCAGACTGACATCCTGGTCATCCAGGCCCGCAGGCACCCCCGCGTCCGACAGATCTGGGGCATCGGGGCCGAGGCCAAGGCCCAGGCCAGGGGTCTCATCCCTGCTCGGGCCTCAGTTCACTGTGGGACCTCAGGTGCTCTGGCACCTCTGGATGTTAGTATCCCCACCTGTACCTGAAGTGAGGCGAAAGGTCAGGAGTAAGGCCTAGGGAAGGGCACAGCAGAGGATGCAGGAAGTGTGGCCGTGGCCTGGCCAGGCGGGTATTGCTGAATCTCAGCCCCTAAAGGCCTCCTCAGGAGCCTGGCCTAGATGTGACCATGCTGGGCAGGAGGAAGGGAGAACAGAGGAGAGACCTGGGTGGGCTTCTTGGAGGAGGGGGTACCAAGCTGGGCCTTGAATTTTGCCTGGCTGCTGGAGGGGGGCAGGGTGGCCCTGGAGGGGGAATTGCTGGTCCAGTGTGGTCGGAACTCAGGAGTGTCATGATGGGCCTAAATGCCCAGCAGAGGTCTGGAAGTTTCTGAGGTCAGAGGTCAACGTCCTGAAGTTTTAGGGTCACAATGACTAGGTGAGGTTCCGACTTCACAGATTCGGCGGATGTGGGGGTGGATAGTGGTGGCTGAAGCCCTACCCAAGACCCCCTGCCTGCCACCTGCTTTCCCTCAGGCTGCCTGGTTTCTCACCAGGGTGGGGTCCCAGGATGCCAGGCCAGGAATGCCAGCTATGTGGGGAGGGCGGGCTGGCAGCCGCCCGCCGGGGGCACGAGGGAGCAGGCGGACGCTCTGCTCTCTTCCCCGGGAACGCTGCGGGCAGCGAGCTGAGCGGAGCAGTGGCCTGGAAAGATTGCAGCGGGCAGACCCAGGTGCAGGGAGCCAGCCCGCAGGAGGCCCTGCCCACGAGCATTGGACGGATGGGTAAACTGAGGCTCCCAGAGGCCAGTGAGAGTCAGTGGCTGAGCGGAATTCGAACACAGGACCCCAACCCAGAGAACCTTCTTTAGGATACAGCTGCAGGTACCTAGATTGTCGCTTCGGCCCCTCACTCCGCAGATGGGAAACTGAGGCCAGGGCGGGTGGGGGCGCCAGCTGGGCCCCTTCCTGCCTCCAGGCCTCTCTCCAGGCTGCTTGGGACACCCTCCTCCCTGCCCAGCACCACGGAGCTCCCTGCTGGGTGTCCTCTTGAAGGCTTAGTTTCCTCATCTGTAAAGGGGGCTGGCAAGGCCCACCCTGAAGAGACCCCATGGGGATGAAGTAGGACAGGGTGGGGGACACTGCTCAGGAAGGGTGGTCTTTTTGTTTTGTTGGATTTTTTTTTTCACAAGGGTGTTGTTTTGTCTTGTCGCCCCCATAAGTGCAGGCCCTGTGACTGGGCAGGTTAGGCGACAGGTCAGATGGTCAGGCAGGCTGCGATCAGGCCTGCCCTCTGCACACGCTCCACTCCCCTGCACCGCCTCCGGCCACGTCCCAGGGGGTTCAGGTACTTCCTGACCCAGTAGAGGGAGAAGCCATTTGCCAACAGAGGATTGATTGTGTCCGATTTTCAGATGAGAAAACTGAGTCTCAGAACAGCCTTGGAGTGGCCTTCCTGAGGTCTGGGGATGTCCCCAAGCCCCATGCTTCCCCCAAGCTGGCCTAGAACCCCGGCTGGGGAAGGAGATGAGCAGACTCAAGGCAGATCAGAGCAGGGGCAGGTGGCCTGCGTGCCTCTGGGCCCTTGCACTGGCTGCACCAGCCTCCAGCCTTCTGTTCCATTCTATCCTGATCCATCTGACAGGGGAAGGCTGTGGGGACCCTGCGGTGCCGGCTCTGGGACTGTGATGGTGGCCCAGGGAGTCTGCAGTGTGACCCCAGACTTGGAAGACATTCTTGTCCCCATTTGACAAACAGGAGCACTGAGGCCAGCATGCACCCCTGCCCCCCACTCTGCCCATGGGGCCCTGCTGGGCTCCAGAGCCGGTGAAGAGCCTCTTCCAGGCCATCTGTGGCTGTAACGTTCTGGGCCAACTTCTGCCCACCTGAGGGAGAGGCTGGCAGGGACGCAGCCTTGGGTGGGCGTGGGGGCCAGGTGCCGCCCTCCCAGGTATTTGCGGAGTTACTTCCTGGACAAGTGGACCCCGGCTCGCCTCCCTGGATGATCGCAGATAATTAGAACATTCTTCAAATATTTTGCCGGAGGATGCCTGAGGAGGAAGAATTACAAAGCGCCAGGGCCAGGAGCGTGGGCTGGAGGAGCCCTGGGCAGCTGGGCGGCCAGGGCCAGGCCAGGGATGGGGGCCTGCAGGGAGGCTGGGGATCTGGCCATCTCAGCCTGCCTGTCCCCACCTCCATGGGGGTGGAGGTGCTTACGTCCAAGGGCAGCTCAGAGCCTGGCTGGGTGCTGGGCAATGTTGGGGATCCCCCAGCTGGTGGCGGTGGCCAGACCCTGCCCCAAATGGCATCAGGAGAAGCCTGAGGGGGTCAAGCACAGAGTCCTGGCTCCCTGGGGGTCTGGTGGGTGGGAAGGCCTCTCGGAGGAGGGTCTCTGCGGTGGTGCGATCAGCAGGTCTGGGAAGAGGACCTGGAGGGTGAAGGTGCAGAGGCAGAAAGCCGAGTGTTGGAGGGTAAGAGTGAGTGGTGGGGTGTGCCCGGGGCCAGCCTCCTGAGTGACAGCACCCAGGGCCAATGAGGAGCAGCCCAGGGCTGGGCCGGGAGGCCTGGCTCAGGCCCTGAAGCCATGTCCTGCTGGTACGGGGGCAGGGCGGAGGGGCAGACTGGGGGTGGGGTGGGCCGCCCCAGAGGGCAGAGGGAGCCGTGGGCTGCTGGCGGGAAGCCCTCTCTCATCACTGCTCACCTTCCCAAAGGTGGTCCAAGCCTCCTCCCCAGGAGGAAAGCAGGATGTCCCCCAGCGACCCCCTCCTGGCTCCCAGGGCTCTGGGAGGGGTCTGGGGTGTTGAGGCCCAGTGGGCTCAGTCATGAGGTCCGGGTTCCGGAAAGTACTTAGATCCTAGTCTGCCCCATGGAGTGCTGCCCAGTCCTAGCCTCGGGAACATGCCCAGGATTCTGTGGTGGGTTAGGGGCAGGGCCCTGGGGAAGGGTGGGCTGCATTAGAGCTGGTGTTCTGTCCAGTGAGAGGGTGCTGAGGGGGAGGGTGCTGGGGGTCCATGCCGTGGTAGGCCGTTTGCCCTCTGCAGGGGCATCTCTATCCTGGGCTGTGGTTTGTGGGGTCGCTTGTTCGGGAATTTGTAGGAGAAACGAGATGCTGAGGTGGAGGTGCCTGGCTCCTGCGGCCACATCCGTGGCCATAGTTTTAAGGCCCCGTGGACAGATCAGATGGCGCGAGGCTTCCTCTGGGCCTGAGAGACTGTTCTGTCACGTGGACGCAGGCTGGCAATGACGCCACTTCTCTCTGGCTCTTTAAGTAGGAAGACAGGCAGATGCCAGTGGATCAGTGCCCTATCGAGGGCACTTTGGGGTGGCTTCACTCCCGTAATCCCGGCACCCTGCCCACATCCTGGGACTCGAAGTGCTAGGCCCTCATCCGGAGGCTGACATTTTCTCAACAATATGTAAAGTGGGGATAAAATCTGCCCTTTAACGACCTGTAACAGTCAAAGAGAAAATGGGGTGCACCTGGGTCCCCCGCCCTGCTGAGAATGCGCCAGCTGCAGTGTCCTGCTCTCCATGCGAGCGGGGTCGTTGTCCCCAGGAGGCCCCGGCAGCTGTGTGCGAGCTGTCCTCACGAGTCCCACTGGCTGATGCGTCTGTCTGTCACTCATTCGGCAGCTCCACGGTGACCACTGAAGCTCAGCTGGGCCTGGCGCAGGCCAGGCAGACTGCACGGTGGGGAATGAGATGGGCCACCACCCTGGAGCAGCATGCGGCCTACGTGGGGAGGGCCTGGCACAGGTTTGGGGGCCTCCTTCAGCAGCCCCCCTGGGAGGTTCCCCCCAGTGTAGCTGGGTCCCAGTGCAGCCTCGTGCCCCCAGGGACCGATGGGGGAGGATGGTTCTCCAGGTGGACAGGTGACCCCTCGAATTGTCTTTGAGGGTCAGGGACGGGGTGATGAGACACTGACCGGTCTGGGGCCAGGATGTATGGGTCCTGGTCCCGGCTTCCTCCCTCCCTCCCTCCCTGAGCTACTCAGCAGGTGGCTGGACCTTCTGGACCTTTCAGTCCTTATTCTGAGGAATAACACTAATAATTATAATTATTTTCACAACATTTGCCCCCCGTCCCGCCACTGAGGGGACCCCTGAGCCCAGAGTCCAGCACACAGTAGGTGCTCATGCCACCTTGAGTCCAACAGCATGAGGGGTTTAGGTTAGACTCCTAGCTGCTGGGGCAGGTTTGGAGGGCGTTAGCTCCTGAACGAAGCAGGGGTGTCCTACACAGAGACAGGGAAGGACAGGATGGCTCTAATCCTGAGCATTGGTGAGACACTGGCTCCCCCACTTGACCCCTCTTGGGTCCTCAGGGTCCCCGCTGTTGTTTCCCAAGGAAGAGCCCTAAGGCTGGGCCATGGCAGGACTGGCGCTTGGCCTAGACAGGGGCCCTAGCTGGGTGGCACTGGGCAGAGGCTGCCCGTCAGGGTCTGGCCCCACTGGTGGGCCCAGCTCCTCGGGGCAGAGGACAGCTAGCAGGTGGGCAGCTCTGCCCCCTGGCCCCGAGTGCTGCCCGGGGGCAGGCTAAGAGCAGGAGGGCTCTGCCTGGTGCGGCCCCACTCATGAAGGGCTCCCTCCAATCTCACGGTCCTCAGGGTCTCCTGTGCCCACGCTTCTTATTGCCCTGGGAGCTGCTGAGGCAGCCTGCCTCTCTATTCAGGGTTCCCAGAGGATCAGGGCCCAGGGGGGACAGGCTGGCAGCATCTGTGGACAGAGTCCAGGCAGAGGCAGAGGGCGGCAGGCAGGCAGGGGGCAGCCCTCAGCAGAGCCAGGCTGGGGATGCCCTTTGATCCCCCTGCCTCTGAGCCTGGGTTTGGGCTGTGCTCTGGCCTAACCCAGCTCTGCCTGCAGGGGGCGGGGGCCCAGCCCACAGCAGCCCCCAGGCGCATGTGCTGCAGGAGGGGTTAGCACCCCTCAAGGCCGGGCACACAAAGCATCCAGGAATGATTTTTAATGTTCACATTTTATTTCTTAATTGTGCTTTCTTTTTTTTTTTTTTTTTTTTTTTGCGGTACGCGGGCCTCTCACTGTTGTGGCCTCTCCCGTTGCGGAGCACAGGCTCCGGACGCACAGGCTCAGCGGCCATGGCTCACGGGCCCAGCCGCTCCGCGGCATGTGGGATCTTCCCGGACCGGGGCACGAACCCGTGTCCCCTGCATCGGCAGGCGGACTCTCAACCACTGCGCCACCAGGGAAGCCCTGTGCTTTCTTTATTTTAATTTTTGTAAGAAAACTTGGAGTTTGTATTCTTGCCTTGTTCTGCCAGCCCTGTAAACTTTTGTGTTGCAGCAGTTTACTTTTTTGTAGAGGTATAACTTACGTAAAGTGCAGAAATCTCTAGTGGGCATTTTGATGCCTTTTCATCTACGTGGGCACCTGTGTAACCCCTGCCCAGCTCAAGATAGAGAACATTCAGGCCCCCAGCAGAGCAAGCTCCCCCCCGCCCCTCCCCATCAGTGCCTCCCACCTCAGGGTAACTCTCTTCTGACTTCTGACTTCTGCTTGGCCTGGAGCTACTTTTTTTTTTTTTTTAAAGAAGATGTTGGGGGTAGGAGTTTATTAATTAATTTATTTATTTTTGCTGTGTGGGTCTTTGTTTCTGTGCGTGGGCTTTCTCTAGTTGCGGCGAGCGGGGGCCACTCTTCATCACGGCACGTGGGCCTCTCACTATCGCGGCCTCTCTTGTTGCGGAGCACAGGCTCCAGACGCGCAGGCTCAGTACTTGTGGCTCACGGGCCTAGTTGCTCCGCGGGATGTGGGATCCTCCCAGACCAGGGCTCGAACCCGTGTCCCCTGCATTAGCAGGCAGATTCTCAACCACTGCGCCACCAGGGAATCCCCTGCCTGGAGCTTCTTATACGTGGTAGCATCGGTGTTCTCCCGTCTTTCACTCCACGTGGTGTCTGGGGGAGTCATCAGTGTAAGCGGTTTGCATCTGGCTGGGTGAATGTACTGCAGTTTATCTGTCATTCTCCTGGTGATGGACACCTGGGTTGCTGTTCCCAGTTTGAGCTGGTGACCCGCATTCATGTCCTTTGGCAGATGTAAGTGCTTACTTTTCCTGGGTGTATAGACCCTAGTGTGAAATTGCTGGGTCAGAGGGAAGAGCTGGTCCAGGAATGAACCCCTTGGTAGTGGATGCAGTGGCTGATATGAGCACCCACTGGCTTCAGAGTTGCCAGTTTAAGCATCGGTCCCTCTGATAGAAACAGCCCCCCACAAGGGGGCTGGATCCTGGGGGCTCAATGAATGAGGGTCAGTAATGGGGCTCCAGTCTCAGGCTGTGAGGGTTAGTTAATAATGGCCAACGTTGATGACCTCTCACCACAGGCCAGCTACGAAGTGCCATGTACTTCGACTCAAGTATCCCCTCCCGGCAGCTCTGTGATGTATCATGGCTATTATTACTCCCACTTTACAGATGTGGAAAACTGAGGCACAGAGAGGTTAAGAAACTTGCCTGAGGTCTCAGAGCTAGGAAAAGACAGAGCCAGGGTTCCAAACAAGCTGGCCCGCACCAGCACTCATGTTCCTAACCCCTCCCCTCAGAGCTGCCAGGTGGGCAGCCTGGTACCCAGCTAATGATACAGCAAAGCCCCCCCCCGCCCTTGGCCACTTCTCTGCCCATCTGTCACCTGGCAGTGGCCACCTGCCCCTCAGCCCCACTGGAGCCCCCTCGTCCTAGGGGCAGCCCCATCCACTTGGACCTCTCTGGCAGGAGAAAGATCTTCTGATTGTCCAGTGGCAGCGCCCTTCTTGCACAATGCCGGGCTCCAACCCAGCGCCCTCTGGTCTGAGATCAGAGAGCCCTGCCCACAGCCCCCGGGGACGGGGATGAGGTGGGGGCTTCTTGTCTGCAGGGCCTGAAACCCTCCTCCTCCGAGCTCCCTTCATGGGATTGGCCCAGGCCAGGAGTGAGGAAAGTTCCAGACTTTCAGCTTTGCCCACTCCCCCTGGCATCTTGCCTGTGTCCCGAGGCCCCTCCCTGAATAGCGCAGGGAGATGAGCCCAGAGCAGAATTTTCCATGGAAAAAGTCAGCAACTGAAACACGAGCGCCCCGCCTGGCTTCTCTGTGCTCAGGGCCACGCAGAGCCGCCCTGCCAGCCTCTCCTGGGGCACCTGGGCGGGCAGCTGAGGGCGGGCAGCCTCCCAGAGGGTGAGAGCTGGGCCCACCCAGTGGGGCACCTTGCTGAGAGTGCCCATAGCATGTTCTCACCCCAAACTGCAGTTACCCCAGAATGCTGCCTGAGTCCGCCTTCTTGTCTCCTGCAGGGCATCAGTTCTGTAGCGACCGTGTATTTTTACCCCTTCCCCGCTCTGACGGTTTCCTAACGCGCCACTCACATCTGCAGCCCCCTCCCCTCCGGGTGGAAGGAAGAGTGCGGGCAGGTCTTCAGGTGTAGTGAGGCCAGGTCCTGGGGTGAGGCGGGCCAGGCCTGTTCAGGGAGGCCAGTGATCAGACTGTGGGAGAGGGGATGGACGGGGCACTGGACCAGTTGCCGGAGCTCAACCACTAGCACCGGCAGCTGTCCAGAAACCTGCACAAATTAACGAGTGACCTGGAGTATTTTAAACGCGGAGAGGATGTAAGCTGTGTTTTGAGAATGAAGAGTGGGTGTAGTTTCCCACTCCAGGCCGTCTTCTATATTATGCTCCTACTGTGTGCTGTGCTCTGAGACACGGTGCTGTCTCCACCTGAGTTCTGGAAGCAGAGACCTGGCTGTGTGGCCTTGGGCAGGTCCCTTAGCCTCTCTGAGCTCCAGTCCGCACTCCTGTAACATGGGGATGGCAAGGCTCATCTTGCAAAGAGAGGATTGAGACACAGCGGAGTCCTGTGCTGTCCAAGGCGGGTGCTCAGAAGGGGAATATTTAATATCTTTAGGGGAAAAAAATCTCCACATTCTAAGGGAGACAATGTTGAAATCAGTTCTGAATTATCAACCATATCAGATGATTTTTGGTCCTGGTGTACAGTGCCACTCTCCTCTCTGAAGCTTTTGTTTTACCTCTAATCCACACACTGACATCTGGAGGATGGCTGGGGGCTCCCATCCCCCTACTGCATCAGCACCAGTCGCCTGGGAGAAGCATACAGGGTACCAGCCGGGCAAGGCCCCTCTGGTCCCCTTCCACAGATCCCACCTATGGCTGGGGGTGTGGAAGTCCTGTGTACAGAGAGCATTTTTCAAAAATTAATTAATTAATTAATTTTATTTTTGGTTGCGTTGGGTCTTTGTTGCTGCACGCGGGTTTTCTCTACTTGCGGCGAGCGCGGGCTACTCTTCGTTGCGGTGTGCGGGCTTCTCATTGCGGTGGCTTCTCTTGTTGCGGAGCACGGGCTCTAGGCGCCTGGGCTTCAGTAGTTGTGGCGCACGGGCTTAGTTGCTCCGCGGCATGTGTGATCTTCCCGTACCAGGGATCGAGCCCGTGTCCCCTGCATTGGCAGGAGGATTCTTAACCACTGAGCCACCAGGGAAGCCCAGAGAGCATTTTTAAAAATTGTGTTCAAAGTTCATTTAACATAAAATTTGCCACTTCACTTTCACTGTGTTAAAGTATACAATTCCGTGGCATTTCATACATCCTCAGTGTTGTGTAACCATCACCTCTATCTAGTTCCGTAACTGTTCCATCACCCCAGGTGGAAATTCCACACCTAGGAAGCAGTGACTTCTCATTGCCCCTCCCCCAGCCCCTGGCCTACCCTGCTTCTGTCTCTGTGGATTTACCTTTGCTGGACATTTCATAGAAAAGGAATCATACAATATGTGGCCTTTCGTGTCTGGCTTCTTTCACTGAGTATAAAGTTTTTGAGGTTCATCCATGTAGCATGTGTCTGTGCTTCATTCCTTTTTATGGCCAAATAATATTCCATTGTCTGGGTAGACCACATTCTGTTTATCCATTCATCCGTTGATGAACATTTGGGTTATTTCCTCCTTTTGGCTATTGTGACTAGTGCGGCTGTGAACATTTGTGTACAGGTTTTTGTTTGAACGCCTGCCTTCATTCTTTTGAACATACATCTAGGAGTGGAATTGCTGGGTTCTATGATCCTTCCTTTTTGAGGAACTTCCCAGCTGCTGTCTACAGCAGCAGCACCATTTTACATTCTCACCAGCAATGCATAAGGGTCCCAGTTCCCCCGCATCCTTGCCAATGCGTGCTATTTTCTGTTGTTTTGATCATAGCCGTCTTGGTGGGTGTGAGGTATTTCCTCTCTGTGGTTCTGATTTGCATTACCCTAATGATGATTGATGTTTAGAATCTTTTCCCGTGCTCGTTGGCCATTTGTCTCTCCTTGGAGAAAGGCTTAAGTCCTTCACCCATTTTTTTTTTTTTTTAGCTAATTGGGCCTCTCACTGTTGTGGCCTCTCCCGTTGCGGAGCACAGGCTCCGGACGCGCAGGCTCAGCGGCCATGGCTCACGGGCCTAGCCGCTCCGCGGCATGTGGGATCCTCCCGCATCGGGGCACGAACCCGCGTCCCCTGCATCGGCAGGCGGACTCTCAACCACTGCGCCACCAGGGAAGCCCCACACCCATTTTTTAAATGTGGTTGTCTTCTTGTTATTGACTTGCAGGAGCTCTTTTTGACATAATCCCTGAGTATTCATTCATTCGTTCATTCATTCATCCACCCCACACTCATGATCGGCTACATGGGGCAGTCCCCGAGGCCCTAGGGCCGGCTCAGACCTGGCACTGCCCTCGACGTGTTTGCGGGCTGGTGGAGGAGCCGGGGGTGGAAACAACGACCATGAGACCAGGGGTGAGGTTGGTACTCGAGGGACAAGTGTCCACAATGCGTGTCCTTGGTGCCTGGGGAAGAGGGGTTTGAGCTCAGTGGGGCTTGCCCTTGGGCCTGGAAGGGCAGGAGAGTTTGCGAGACAGAAGAAAGGGAGGGAGACCAGCATGCCAGGCAGAGGGACGAGCGCAAGCAGGGGTGGCAGGGTCGTCAGAGGCCAGATCCTAGGAGGCCTCCGATTCTGATCAAAGGAACCCAGGGAGCTGTAGGTGGGCTCTCAGGGACACCATCAGGGTGGGGTGGGGGCAGGTGGGTGCTAGTGGTGGCCTGCCTGGAGGGGGGAGACCAGGGCTGCAATAATCTGTTTCTGCCCCCAGGTGCATCCAGTTAGACCCCATTTGTCTGAACTTCTGCCCCCAGGAGCAAGGGTTCTTATCCTGGGCAGCAGGGCCTTGGCAGCCCAGAGCCTGCTGGAAGAATCCGGGGATGGGGAATGTGCTTTTAGCATCCAGGCTCCGACCCGAGGCCTGGAGGCTGGTGTCCGGCAGGGTTCCCATCCATCTCATTTCCCTGGGTTGGTTTTCTGAGCATCTACAATTACTTTGGGCTGAATTCCCCAGATTCCAGCCCGCTCCCAGCCCCGCCTGCCCAGATGCTCTTCCTTCACACCAGCCTCAGGCGTTGCTGCCCATTGTGCCCGTGGGAGACCCAGGGGGGTCTTGGCCAGATTAGTGGGTGGGGCTGGCGGGCCATGGGGATTGAGTGTCGCTGGGGCGTCCTGGTCGCAGCACATGCTGTGGGCTCAGGCCACACGGGGACTTTCCCAGCTGGCTGTGGGTGCTCGGCTGCCCTGGAAAAACACTGACTCGTTTCTCTCAAGAAAGGGGCTGGCAGGCTGTGGGCAGAAGGAGGGAACTCACCGTGCTAGGAGGCCAGGGCCTGCGCAGCGGCTTTAGGGAGCCCCTCGTGGCCTCCCCACTCCCACCTTTTGCCCCCTGATCTGTTGTTTGGAAGCCAGACTCTGTCTTGAAACCCAGCTGTTGCTGTGGGCCTGTGGAACCCAGCCTGCCTCCTTTCAGCTTGCTGTCCCTTCCCTGGGTGCTTAAAACCAAGCAATTGATGCAGCTTCTGTGGGAAACAGCCTGCCGGTTCCTCAGAAAGCAAAACCAACTACCTCGTGACCCAGCAATTCCACTCCTAGGTACATGCCCCGAAGAATGGAAAATAGGGACTCAAAGAAAACTTGTGTGCACATGTTCAGAGCAGCGTTATTCACAACAGCCAAAAGGTGGAAACAACCCAAATGTCCATCAGTGATGAAGGGATAAACAGAATGTGATCTCGCCATACAATGGAATATTATTTGGCCATAAAAAAGAAGGAAGTTCATGATACAATGAGGATGACCTGTGAGGAGGTTATACTAAGTGAAAGAAGCCAGGCACAAAAGGTCACATGTTGTATGATTCCATCCGTATGAAATGTCCAGAACCAGCAAATCCACAGGCACGGAAAGCAGATTAGTGGCTGCCAGGGGCTAGAGGAGTGACTGCTAAGGGGTAGGGGGTTGCCTTCTGGGGTGGTGACAGTGCCTTGGAACTTGATAGAGGTGGTGGTTGACCAACATTGGGAATGTACTAAATGCCACAGGACTTTAAAATGGTTAACTTTCTGCAATGTGAATTTCACCTCCTTAAACAAATAGACAATCACACTGATGACACCCAGAGGAAGAGAGAAAGAGCTGAGCAAGTGCCCCCAGTTCCTGCAGGGTGCTGGGAGATTAATTACAAGGCACCCTCAGGGGACCACTCTGAGGATACAATGTTGCAATAAAGCACCCTGCCGAGCCCAGCATACAGTAGGTGCTCAATTCACATCAGCTCCTGTTTCCTCCTCTGAGTACACCCAGTCTTCCAGAAACAATAACAACAGTCATCCCCATGTGTGCAGCCTTTCTCCCCTTGGAGAGGGGGAGAAAGGTGTTTTGTTTTTTGGGGGTTTTTTTGCGGTACGCGGGCCTCTCACTGTTGCAGCCTCTCCCGTTGCGGAGCACAGGCTCCAGACGCGCAGGCTCAGAGGCCATGGCTCACGGGCCCAGCCGCTCCGCGGCATGTGGGATCTTCCCGGACCGGGGCACGAACCCGCGTCCCCTGCATCGGCAGGCAGACTCTCAACCACTGTGCCACCAGGGAAGCCCGAGAAAGGTGTCTTATACCCCATGTCATGGGTGTGAAAACTGAGTCTCAGAGAGGCAGAATGTCTCCCCAAGGTCACACACGGGCTGTGGCTGCAGTCAGGACCGGGTGGGCTTGGCTCCCGGCCTGCCCAGCCTACTTAGCAGCCTGCCGGTCCAGGCACCCTGGGGTGGAGGGAGCTGGGGGTCTACAAGTGATGGGAAAGCCTCAGTTGTCTGGGAGTTGGGGTCTGCTGCTTGGGGGCAGCTATGGACAGTTGCAAGTTGCTGGCTGTCAAATCCACGAAGGGTCTGTGTGTCTGACTCGGAGGCACAGAGAGGCGTGGTTCTTGTATTCCACGGGACTGTTGATTCATGGAACTTGTGATCCCGTGGTTCTTGCGATCCCGTTCCTGCAAATTCGAGGCTGAGGGGGCACGGGTGTGTGTGCCTTTTCAAGCTGGAATCCTGTGTGCAGGTCAGTGGAACATGGTCCTTGAGGGCAGGGCTCTGTGCTTTGTTCCCTGGCGGGCAGAGCTTGGCACGAGGTGGGCTCCTGGAGCACGTCCGCTGGCCGAGGGACCGAGCGGGGAGAGTGGCAGGCACGGGGGGGTGGGAGCCTGCCAAGGTGTCTCACCTGCTCGGCATCCTCTCCCCCCTGCAGAGCGCTGTCGTCCGTCGTGGCCCTGGGAGCCAACATCATCTGCAACAAGATCCCTGGCTTGGCCCCGCGGCAGCGTGCCATCTGCCAGAGCCGGCCCGATGCCATCATCGTGATTGGGGAGGGGGCGCAGATGGGCATCAACGAGTGCCAGTACCAGTTCCGCTTCGGACGCTGGAACTGCTCCGCCCTCGGCGAGAAGACTGTCTTCGGGCAGGAGCTCCGAGTAGGTAAGGGCGCCTCCGGGCTTGCGGGGACCCCGCCTTTGGGGCTTTGGGTGCCTGGGGGCCAGGCCACCCGCCCACCCACTGAAGGCCAGGCCAGGTGGCCCACGCTCGCTTTTCTACACCCTCTGGCTGATTTCTTTGCTGTAACAGCACTTCTCTGGGTCTGGCCTGCTGGAGGCCCAGGACCCCAGGGAGACCCGGACCCGGACCTGGCCTGGCCCTCTGGGACACTGCTGCGTCTGGAACGAGGGAGGTGTCGACAGGAGCCAGCCCGTGTGAATGGACGGGGGCCCTTGCTCTGGGCTGTCAGGCTGGGGGACACCGTCCCGTGTGGATGTGAGCGGGCAGGCTGGTGGCGCAGCGGTTAGAGGCACGCCGTGCTGATGCACGGCAGCTGGGTGGCCCTAGGCACGAGGCTTTGTCTCTCCATGTCTCTGCGTCTGTATCTGGAAATGGGGTACCAGTAGTGGTTCCTGCATGGGGTGGTTGGGGGGCTTGATGTGAAAGGCGCCCGGCCCACAGGAAGAGCTGTATGACTGTAGCTGGGAATCGGAGAGTGGAAGGGACTCTGGCCAGAGGGAACAGCAGGGTGCGGCAGTGTGACAGGTGGGGGCAGGGAGGAGTCCGGCTGGAGGGAGGGCAGGGTTGGGGGGTTGTGCAGGGGGAGTTGGGACGGGGGAGAGGGGTGGCCTCCGATTCCGTGGGCAGTGGCACATCCAGATTTCTGCGGGCGAGCCCCGCTGCGCTTTGCACAGTCCCTGGGCCACACGCCCCGCTCCCTGTCCTCACGGCCCCGGGGGGAGGCTCCCGTGTGCCCATTTTACAGGGAAGGAGACTGAGGAGTGAAAGGGAGAAGTGGGACTTGTGGAGCCTGACCTGATTGGAGCCGCTGTGTGACCTTGGGTCTGGCCCTCGGGGCTTCGGGGCCTCAGTGTCCTCGTTTGTAACCTGAGCTCTGAGCAAGCAGGCCCTTGTCTGGGTCCCCAGTGCCTCTCCCAGTGCCTGTGTGCAGTAGGTACTTAATAAACAGCTGTTGAAGGAGTGAGGGTGGGGATGGTGAGACGACCTGCCACCCCCCGCCAGGCCATTGTGAGGGTCAGAGGGCAGGGACTGATAAGGGGACACAGTGCTGGGCATGCCCTGTTATCCCAGACCCCAGCCTGCGGGCACAGGTGAGCCTCCAAACGTGTGATTACAACAGGTCCTTCCATTCCCAGAGGGCCAAGGAGCCTGGGCCTTTCAAGCGGAGTCACAGCTGGCAGGACTGAGGCCAGAGCTGAGCTCTGCAGGGCTTGGAACACCTGCGTGGGGCTGGAGGAGGCACAGGGGAAAGCCCCCAGGGGTTCCTTTGCAATGAGCAGCCTGTGGGTGGCACCTGGCACGGAGGGTGGCACCGCCCCCTCCCGAGGGCCGCACCACCCAAGTGCAGCTTCCTCCCTCCGGGTGCCATTGGAGAGGGTGGGACTGCCTGCCCCGTCCCCCGCAGTTGGGAGGGCATGGGCACCGGTGCCCGCTTCATGCCAGGTGCCCACCTGCCTGCCTGGAACCCCCCTTCCCACCCACCCCCACCCCCCAGGACCCTGGGCTTCGATGAAGCTGTCACCATCCCCACTGCACAGCTGAGGATACTGAGGCCAGGGGAGTTGTGTGGTGGCCAGTGGCCACACGGGGGAGCTGGGTTCAGGTCCCCTTTCTGGTAGCCCTCCCTGCCTCCCTGTACAAAGGGGGATGGGCAGTGGACATGGTCCTGTGGGCTGAGGACAGGTGGGAACTTGCCCTTCATTTAGGACCTCAAGACATAGGCGGTGAGGGAGACCTGGCCACTCTGATCCTCTCCTCAGGGTCAGGCCCCCGGCGGGGAGTTCACCAATAGTACCAATAGTAAATGTCGGGCTCCTATGCACCCTCCAAAGCCCAGAGGATTGGTGTTGGCCCCCCTACCAGCGACCGGCCCCCGCATAGGGGACCCACATCACTTTCCCGGAGAGCAGCCCCTGGTGCTGTAAGGATCGCGGCTTACAGCTCACAGCTGTTCCTTCTTGGAGTCTAGCCCTCTGCTCACAGAGAGGGGTGCCTACAGCCAAGGACGGGCTGATGCAGAGGGTATAAAGTCCCCTTGTGCAGGTGGGGCTGTTCTGTGACATTCTTCACGCCCTGAGCTCCCCTTGGGATCAGGCATCTCAGGCTCTGCTTCTAGGGAGCCCACCTAGCACACCCCCTCTCACTTTCACAAGCATTTCAGAGGCAGAGTTTCTGGCAGAGATGTCCACACCCACTGTCCCCGTTCCTCATTTTCTCACTCCAGTCACCCCTGTCCCGCCCATTAGTGACCTTGGTGTGGCTGACTGACCCTCTTCCTTAGCTGGGCCCAGCTCACCTGGGCTTCCTCTAGCCTCTGGTTGCTCCTTCCCAGCCCCACCCCAATCAGCTCTCCCCCGGCGTCAAGACCAGCACGGCTGCCCCCTGTGGACCACTCGGCGCGGCTGACCCATGGGAGCCTCTGGTCAACACGCTCAGCATCTTGGCTGCTGAAATCTCCATCCTCAACCTCCCCTGCTGGCCTGACCACCCAGTCGTTCAGCAGAAACCTTGGGTTGTCCCCTCTGTCCATCCCCCCACTCTGCCCCATGGCCACCGCGGGCCCTCCTCTGGCAGCTGTCAGTTCCTGCCTCTGCCTCCTTCCCAGCCCCGTCCATGCCATGTCACTCCCTTCCTCCAAAACCTATAGTAGCTCCCTGTTGCCCAGGATAAAGTTAGCTTCCTAGCTTGGAGTCTGAGTAGCCCCTGCCTCCCTCCAGCCCTTCTCGAAACTAGAGCTTTAGCCATCGCTGACTTCCTTCTCTTCCCCTAGCCTGCTGGGCCCCTTCCCTCCTGCAGCTTCTCACCCTGGGAGGCCCTTCCCCTCTGCCTGCTTATTCACATCTGATTTCCCCACTGGCCAGCAACGCCTTTTTTCACCCCTCCTGGCCCTTCCTCATCCACAGGGGGGCTGAAGTCACGCCCTGGCGCTTCATTCTCCCGGGTCTGTCAGCCCCGGACCAGCTCAGCACCTGCCTAAGGTTCCCTCTGCTCTCTGCCCCTGGGGGGTGGGCTTTCTAACACCCAGGCTGTCTCCCGACCAGCCTGAAGCCCTCCCTGGCTCCTCGCTGCCCTCTGAGGAAGGCCCAGCTCTCAGCCAGGAGGGCCCTGGCTGCAGGCTGGGCTGGGCTGAGCCCTGCAGGCAGCAGAAGCCCCTCTGTGTGCTGCCATGGTGGTCTGAGCAGGCCCCTTGCTCCGCCCAGGGCTCAGCTCCTGGGACTCACAAGCAGGAAGTCGGGCTGAGCAGTGAGGCCAGCCCATGTAAGAGGCATGCAGGTGCCCCGGGCACGGGATCGGAGCCGGGCCATGGGCTGGCAGGCAGCCACTCCAGCGGTGCCAATTAATGATTGGCCCTGAGAGGGGGGATGGCCTGGGTGGGTGGGACAGGCCCCCTTCAGGCCCTGCCTGTGACCTTGGGCCACGCCTAAATCTTGAGAGCTGAAGGCAAACCCTTTAAAGGCGCAAATCAACGCCTGTGCAAAGGTCCAACTCCTTTTCCAGCACCTGGTGCTGTTGCTTGTATGCTTCCAGGGATGGGGAGCTTACTACTCCACATAAGATAGATCTTTCTTAGGATGATCCTGCACCGGCTTTGTCCTGGGACCCTCTGGGGGCCAGTTACTGTGCTTCCTCTGGGGAGTTGAGGCCCACCCTAATCCTCCTTTCACCAATGAGGTCTCCCCTCACACAGGGCAGCCTCCACCCTCTGGCCACCGGAGCCCACCCAAGCCTATTTCCTCCCCTACAGAGCGAGGCTGGGCCACCCTGGCCCCTCCTACCCATCTCTCCTGTTACCTGGAAATGAGCTTGTGGGGGTGGGGTGCGTGAATGTGTCCCCAGCTCAGCTGTCTTCTTCCATGGGGTGCGGGAGGAGGAGGCGGAAAGCATGAGAGTCAGGGGTGAACCTCGTATTCCAGGGACACCTGTTAGAAACTGAGGGTCCCCAGGGATCCCGAGCAAGGCAGGGCATTTCTAACAGGCGCCATAACGGAATGAGGACTGTTGTCGAGGGCTTCCTTGATGGGGTGACGTGTCCGTTGAGACCCGAGGGAGGATCAGAGTGACCCAGACCAGCCTGAAGGTGAGAGCAGGGAAGGGGGCTCCAGGTGGAGGGAACAGCATGTGCCAAAGCCCAGAGGCCAGAAAGTGGATGGTATTTTCCAGGAACTGTGGGAGCGTCCGGAGCCAATGGGAAGCTGGGTAGGCCCGGAGGCGGCAGGAGGGGTCACAGCTGGAGGGCTATGGGCTGAGGTGTGAGTGCTGTGAAGGCCAGGAAGGCACAGACGGGTCTGAGCAGAGAGGGGCTTCTGCCGCCCACTGCCCCCTCTCTGCCTGAGCCCAGCCCATTGGGACCCGCTGTCACGGGGCATGGGGGCTACAGCTGCGTGCACTCGGGCCCCCGCCCACCCCGAGCTGCCATGGAACACTGAGCCCCGCCCATCACGTGCCGCTCGGACATGACCAGGCATAGGGGCCACCCCTAATCCTGCCTCACGTGGCACCCGTTTGTTTTGTGGGTGAGATTTGCGTTAGGAGCAAGCCCTGAACCTCCTGGCTGCCTGCAGGAGGGGCTCAGCAGAGGCCATCAGTTTCTGGACAATCTGAGTGAGCAGAGTGACCTACCTCTGAGTGTCTGAAAGGCGAGGGTCTGGGGGCTTCCAAGTCGGCCACTGGCCGAGGCCTTGGAGGAGAAAGGGCACTCCCAGGCCCCGTGCACCTACTGCATGCCCGGCCCCCTGCCCGGGGCTTGCACACCAGGCTCAGGGAGGTCCGACATGAGTCCCCAGGAGGGACGAAGGCTGCACTGTCCACTCTGGGGGCACAGGCCACCACGGGCAGGAGAGCACTTGAAATGTGGTGCGTGCGAGCTGCGATGTGCCGTTGAGTGTAAGATACATGCCAGGTTTCAAAGACTTGGAGAGAAAAAAAGCAAGTAATGATCTTTTCACATTAAGGTGTAGAAATGGTAATATTTGGATATGTTGGCTAAATAAAATATGTTACCAAATTTAAGTTCACCTAATTATCTTCACTTTCCTTTATGTGGCAACTAGAAAAGTTAAAATGACCTGAGTGGCTTGTGTGAGACTTCTGTTGGTGGCACTGCTCTCAGAGGGGTCAGGAGTTGCCCGGAGTCACCCTGGTCAGGGGCAGAGCGGACATTTGAACCCAGGTCTGACTGTCTTCTCCCAGGACGCCGTCCTCCAGCTCGGCTGAGGGCAGAGGGTCACTGACCATCTGCTTCCTGGGGCAGCACGGGGGCATGAGGGTGGCTCCCTTTGGCAGCCCCTGTAACTGCTCAGCCTGCAAGCACTGAGTGCCTGCTGTCTGTCAGGCCAGGGGCAGGGCGCTGGCAGTGGAGTGAAGGCCACCCAGCCCTGCCCTCGGAGCCTTGCACCCAGGATGCCCTGGGTGAGCCGATGGGGCTGGACTGGGAGGCCTGCCTGGGCCCCCGGCCTTGCATGGGGCACACCCTCTCGGCCCACAGGCCCCAGCTCTGAGGGACACAGAGCTTCGTCCTGTCTGTCCTGGTCACTCCCTACCCCCACCCCCATCCCGGGGGCCCAGCCTGAGGCAGCAGAACAGACATTGTCCAGGCTCGAGGCTCGGGGTCCCGGCAGCCAGGACACTAGGGAGAATTGGGGCCTCGAATGTCAGAATCAGAAAGACTTTCCCAGAGGCAGGGCTCCCCAAGCCCACTCCTGGTTCAGGGTGTGATGAGCCTTGGTCTCTCCAGGTGGCCCTGGCTCTGGGCCCCTGCATTGGAGGCCAGCTTGTTCCCGGGAGCAGTGGTTCCTGAGACGACCAGGCTCTGGACCGGCAAGAGGTGAGCAGCTGGGGGCTTAGGCTGGGCGGTGGTTGATCCTTTCCACGTGACTCCTCTAGGTCCGCCTGGAGCTCATCCAGGATGGGAATTTTCCACCTTCACTGGCAGGGCCCGGACAGACAGGACAGGCTGTGGGGGGCGGATGGGGTCTGGGAGGGGAGAGGGCGCTGCCGCGGTCCCACCGTGTGACCCTGGGCACGGCCTCCCATTCTCCGGGCCCCCGTCTACCCACCCACACCAGGGCTGAGGCTGGGGCCCTGACGCCACTAGGACTTGGGGGGGCGTCTCTCCTCAGAATAGGGGCAGGAAGGCCCTCTGCTTCCTTGGCACACACATCTGCCCAGGGCTCCACGGACAAAGGGTCCAGGATGCCGGGCTCTGGTCCACCGAGCAGGACACAGATCCCAGGTGGGCGGGCCTCCACCCCCGGCCTCCAAGGGCAAGGCCTGGCCCAGACCTCAGTCTGTCTCCAGCTGGGACCCCTCCTGCCGCCACTGTGGGAGCACCATTCCTCCCAAGGCCGCTGCGGCCGGGCCCTTGCACAAACATCACTCGCTCCTGGTTCCCCTCTCTGCACAGCATAGATGGGGAGACTGAGGCCCACAGAAGCCTGTCTTGGCCAAGGTCACACGCCTGTGAGAACTAGAGATCTGAACCCATGGGTCAGCCCTGTGCCCCGGTGGGGGTCCAGGTGCCGGCTGGTGGGGACAGGGGGCAGCTGCGGGGGGGGGCAGGGAAGGGGCTCTGGTTCCATCGCGTCCCCCCTCACAGGCAGTGGCTGATTTTGCCGCAGGCCCGAAGAAGGAAGGAGTGGTCTGAGGCAGGCTGCCTGGGGCTGGCCTCCCTAAGGAGAGAGGCTGCAGAAGAGGCCTTGCCAGCCTCCCCAGAGCCATGGGGCAGGGGTGGAAGCTCCTGGAAGGCCAGCCCAGCTGGGGACGCAGACCCCTGGGCCCTGGCTGCCCCTCGCCGCATGGCCCTGGGCCAGGCCCCCCGGGCCCAGCCGGAGCACGACCCCCCTGAAGGGCCGCTGTGGCTGTGAGGGCCCCGCTGGGTCAGAACAAAGGCCGCGGGCGCGGGTGTGCCGGCGTGTTCGGACCTGGCACGACTGTTTCTACTCCTCTGTTTATGACAACGGCAGGGAAGAGCTTAGCGTGGAGACACTGACTCAGCCGGGGACGAGCCGGGGCGGCGGCTGGGACGGGGCCGGAGAGAGCCAGGGGGACAGAGAGCAACAGAGGGACGTAGAGAGAGAGGCAGAAACTGAGAGGGAAGGACAGAGACCTACAGCAAAAGGGACACAGAGAGGGCAGCACACACACACATACACAGGCACACGCACCTGCACGCACACAGCGCCAGTGCAGGCCTTCGCCTGTCCCAGGCCCAGGGTCCAGGCCGCTCTGCGATGGGTGATCCACGCGGCGCTGGACCCCGCGAGGTGGGTGACGTTATCACCTCCCTTTAGCAGGTACAGAAACAGGCACAGGGGTGCAAGGCAGCCTCTCCGGCAGGCACTCAGCAGAGCGTGGATCACGCCCCGGTGGTGGTCCAGGCCAGGCCCCCCACACTGCCAGAATCCTAGGTCAGGATGGCAGGGGGCCTGGTGGGGCAGGCCCTCTGGGCTTCTGACCCTTCAAGTGCACAAATGGGGATTTGGGGCCTGGTGGGCCTAGAGGCATCTCTGGGCTCCCCTGCCTCCCCCCTCCCATGGCCTCTCCACCTCGCCCGTGTGTGCTGGGATGCAGCTCAGGCAGGGGGTGTGTGTCCAGGCCCCATGACTGAGCCAAGGCTGGGACACGGGCACTGCGCTGCCCCGCTGGGGGACCGCAGCAGCTGCTGGTGTGGCCTAGGGTGTCTCCTGGCCTCCCTGGCCTCCATCTCTCCACCTGTAAACTGTGGGCAGGGGGAGGTATTCTCCCACCCCTTCTAAGCTCCTGGGAGCCTGAGGGCTGAATGGGGTGGTGGTGGGGGGTCTCAGAGGAGCGGGGGAGCTCACCAGCTGGCACTGTCCCACTGGCCAGGCCAAGGACTCGGGAAGCCCACCCTGTCCCATGTCCAATGTCGGTCACAGCAGCACCCTCCAGGGGCTTTCCATGTTCGTAGAATAAAATCTAATATCGTCCCCACAGGCTCCCAAAGTCACCATGGAGTGGCTGTCTCTCCTGCATCAAACCACACACGCGTGGCTCATTCCCTCCCCGTGACCTTAGCCTCGCTGTTCCCTCTGCCTGAACACTGTTCCCTGCGCCTTTGCATGGCTCATTCCTCTTGTCATTTAGGACTCACCTTCGGCATCCTTCTCGAGAGGGTCCCACACTGGTCAACCTCCACCCAAGTCCCTCCCTACAGCCGCCCGTCCTGCTGTCCTGTCCGTGGTTCTGACTGAGGCCCTCTGCCTGCCCTCCCTGTGAACCCCTCCCAAGCCCACTAGTCCCCTGGGCTGTGATGTGTTAGTCTTGTCCCGCTGTATGCTTGGCCGTGGGCTTGGGGATGGGTAGGGGCTGAGGGCCTCCTCCCTGGGGCCCTGGGGTTGGCCAGGAGGGCAGGCCATGCTTGGTGCTGGGCTGGTAGCAGAGGAGTGAGGGAGGGAAGGGTGAGAGATGGAGTAGGGTGCCCGGGCGTGACACAAGCAAGCCTGGGCCTCAGGCCTGCTCAGTGAGGGGGGAGACAGACTGTATGCTTTCCCTGTTCTGGTGGGTGTGGGGGGAGTGGTCTGAGCATGGCCTCTGGGATCCTGGGTCAGATCCCAGCTCTGTGGTCAGCCTGCCATGAGACCTTGGGCCAGTCACCCGCCTCTTTTGAGCCAAGCATCCTCACTGTGAGGTGGGGGCCCTGTGAGGGTTTAAATCGAGTAGGACAGGTTGTATGCAATCCCCTAAAACCATCAGAGGCTGTATATTTTTAGAACAGCTTTATTGAGATGTAACTCATATACAGTCCAATTCAAGCATTTAAAGTGTACTATTCACTGGATTTTAGTGTAGTCATAGGTTGTGCAGCCATCACCATAGTCAATTTTAGAACATTTTCATCACTCCAGAAAGAAACCCTTAGCGATCATCCTCCAATCCCCCTTGACCTTGGCATCACTTATCTGCTTTCTATCTATGTGGATTTACCTATTCTGGACATTTCATATCAATGGAATCATACACCATGTGGCTTTTGTGTCTGGCATCTTTCACTGAGCATGATGTTTTCAAGGTTCATCCATGTTGTAGCCTGTGTCAGTGCTTCATTCCTTTATATGGCTGAATAGTGTTTCATTGTGTGGAGAGACCACAATTCTTTATCCATCCATCCGCTGATGGACATTTGGGTTGTTTCCTCCTTTTGGCTATCGTGAATCATGCTGCTATGAGTATTTACATACAAGTTGTCATGTGGACACGTGTTCATTTCTCTTGGGTACATAGCTAGGAGAGGAATTGCTGGGTTAAATATTAATAGTAACTCTGTATTTAACATTTTGAGGAACCTCCAAATGGTTTCCAGAGCGGCTGCACCATTTTCCATTCCCACCAGCAGTCCATGAAGGTTCTGATTTCTCCACGTCCTCGTCAGCACTTGTTAGTGTCTCTCTTTTTATTTTAGCCATCCTAGTGGGTGTGAAGTGCTGTCTCATCGTGGCTTTGATCTGCATTTCCTTGATGGCTAATGACGTTGAGCATCTTTTTTTGTGCTTAGTGGACATTTTTATACCTTCTTTGGAGAAATGTCTATTCGGATCCTTTGCCCATTTTAAACTGGGTTGTTTGCCTTTTTATTACTGAATTGTAGAAAAATGCTGTGTTTTTTCAAAGAGGGGCAAGTAGAGGTTGGCAGAGAGGGTTTGACAGATCTGAGTTGTGTTAGCCACGAGCACAGGAACACACACAGGAGCACACACTTGCTCACACTTGTAGGAACTGCATTTGTGCAAACGTTAAGTCCAGGCATATGCCCAGGGACACGGGCATGGGGACACATGCAGAGGTACACACGCATGGATGCCTAAACCTGTGTACACCCACGGAGAGCCCATGTGTGATGTGTCCCACACGTGTGGGCATGAAGCTCAGGTCAGCGACCCTCTGTGTGCTGGGGCCAGGCCTGCCCTCCCAGGACCACGCGTGGGTCCTCTGACATGGTGACTTGGCCATATCAGAGCAGTTATCCTTATTTTGCAAAGTGGGGACATCGAGACATAGAAAGGCCCCTTGATTGGTCCAAGGTCACCCAACTGGCCAATTTTAGGGTCTGGACTTGAACTCGAGGTCTCAGACTCTGAGCCCCTTCTCTAGGGCTTTGACCTCGCCTCAGTCATTCCGGAATGTCATGTCTGGGCTCCCCCACTTCCTGACCCACTGTGTGACTTTGGGCAGCATGCTGCCCCTCTCTGGGCCTCAGACACCTTGTCTGAGGAGTAGCACTGAGTAGCACTGGATGGTCCCTGAGGCCCTCCGAGCCTCTAGGTTCCAGATCCCCAGCTCCCCTTCTCAGAGGGATCCAAGTGCCTTTCTCACCTTGCCTCCCCAGGCCTGCAGTTAATCAGGTCATTATGAGCTCAATTAGGGCTTTTTGTGGCTTTCTAAAGATAGTGTGCCAGGCCCCTAGGGATTCTAGGAAGTGGCCGGTGGCTTTGAGTGGACACTGAGGAGGGTGTGTGTGCCTGGGGCCTGGGGAGGGCGGGCACAGCCCCCAGCTCTGCCCTGGGAGGGTGAGGGGACCTCTGTTCTGCCCAGGCCCCCGCATGACCCAGGAGCCACATTTGTCCCCTCCAGTAACTGCTCACAAAGATCTGCCTGGTCCCCAGCGTCCTCATCGGGGTCAGGGTGAGGGGACAGCTGGGTGGGCTAGGCCCTACTGACCCAGGAAGACCCTCTTTCCCTGGGAGTCAGGTCTGGCAGGCACGGAGCGGGGCAGTGGGGGCGTGGTTAAGCTTGAATAACCACGAGCAGAGAGAGAGCAGAGCTGGCTGGCCCCTGAGTGGCCAGCGCCTCAGTTTACCCGTGGGGCAGTGGTCTCTGAGGGCTTGGCTGGTGTGGATTCATCCAGAGTAGGCATGGAGGGGGCAGCTGGGCAGGCGGACTGGGAGGAGGCTGTGGACAGCACAGAGAGGGGCCTGGGCCTGTCCTGGGAGCCCTGCACTGTGCCTGGACTTCCCTGGCCCGCTCAGTATTTGGTGATGCTGAGGGCGATGCCCATTTGTCCTGTTTGCTCTTAGAGCTGCTCCTGGGGCCATAGGGTGAATGGGGACACAGGCTCAGAGAGGGCTTGTGACTTGCCTGGGGCCGCACAGCAGGTGTGAGAATGCAAGTCCAAGGCTTTCTTGCCTGCTCCTCCCTGAGTCTCCCTGTACCTCTCTCTCTGCTTTCCCGAAACCTCGGGCTGCGGGCCCCGCATGGCTAATGGAACCCACCTTGACCTGTCAGGTGCCAGACGCAGACTGCAGGACCCTGTTGCTGGCTCTGGTATCTGAGGGTACAGATCCACGCTGGGGTGGCTCTGGATCCCAAGAGGGGCCCCTGGGCCTCCCAAGTCTGAAGCGTACCCTCAGGACAGCTGTGGCCCCAAACAGACCATCCTCGCTGCCTTCACCCAACTCCCCACCTTCATCACCAGACAGACGTGGAGCAGCCACTGTGCTCAGATGGCCATTACTGCTACTGCCTGGAGCAAATCGCTTCCTGCTTTTGAGGCTCAGTGTTCCCACCTGCGAGATGGGTCTCATCAAGAGGATCTATTCCGTGGGTGGTCGTGGAGATAAAAGAAGGTGGTGGGACTTCCCTGGTGGCGCAGTGGTTGAGAGTCCGCCTGACAATGCAGGGGACACGGGTTCGTGCCCTGGTCCAGGAAGATCCCACATGCCGCGGAGCAGCTGGGCCCATGAGCCATGGCCGCTGAGCCTGCGCGTCCGGAGCCTGTGTTCCGCAACGGGAGAGGCCACAACAGTGAGAGGCCCGCGTACCGCAAAAAAAAAAAAAAAAAAAAAGAAGGTGATGAATGTAGTGCGTCCAGCCCCAGCCCTGCTCACATGAAGACTCAGGGAATAATGCTGCAGGGTGGGCGTACCTGGAAGAATCAGACATGGATCCTACCCACCACCCCTGCAGCCCGCGGGCACCTGGCAGGAGCCCAGAGGAGGGCCCTCACTCCAATGGGGCTTCCGGGAGCAGGGGACCTCCCAGCTGCGTCCAGAGCCTGGGTGAACTGCGGACACATGGGCGTGCAGGCAGGGTTCCCAGCAAAGAGGGGGCCAGCGTCCCCCAGGGCAGGCAGCAGGGAGCCAGGCTGCTCCTGTTCCAGAGCAGTGGTGTGCGCCAGCTGCTGCACTTGGCCAAGTGGGGCTTGATGGCGTGGTGGGTGGGACGGCTGGGGTCAGGCTTCCAGGGCTTGAGGGCATCTCTGAGGCTTGGGGAGCCATCGATGTTTGCTGGCCAAGGCTCACGGGTTCAAAGGGCTTCTTTCTTTTTTTTTTTTTTTGTGGTACGCGGGCCTCTCGCTGTTGTGGCCTCTCCAGTTGCGGAGCACAGGCTCTGGACGCGCAGGCTCAGCAGCCATGGCGCACGGGCCCAGCCGCTCCGCGGCATGTGGGATCTTCCCGGACCAGGGCACGAACCCGTGTCCCCTGCATCGGCAGGCGGACTCTCAACCACTGCGCCACCAGGGAAGCCCAAGGGGCTTCTTTCTAAATTTACGCACTGGCTCCTTCTCAGCCTGGAGGACGTGCAGGCGACACGCCAGGGATTCCAAGCCGGCCCCTGTGGTGATCTGGGGAGGGGCCCGTCTCCTCCCTATATGTCAGGCACACTGTGACCTGGGGCCAGTAACGAAGCCCTCTGAGTCTGCATCCAGGTCTGTGAAATGGGGCCACGGGGCTGTCGGGAGCATTAAATAAGATGCATGTGCAGAGTGCGGGCGCATGGGAACCCCTCCGTCCAGGACCCCACCTCATCCTCCTCGGTTCTCCCTAGACTGCAGCTCTCTCACTGCTTGCCTCCCCCCTGTCTCCATGGTGAGATGAGAGGGTTTGGCTCATTAAAAGCAAATAAAAAAGGAATTAGTGGGAGCGGCAGCCTGGTGAGTAACTGATGAGTAACCGTGTCTGAGCTGAGCAGGGCAGAAACCAGGCGGGGGCACAAAGCCTGGGAGGGAGGGTTCTGTGAAATGCCCTGCAAACACACAGGCCTGGCCTGGGCGCCTGCTGGCCTGCTTGGGGGCATTAGGTTGGAGGACGTGGGAACACCCCATCTGGCTGCTGATGGGGAGGGAGAGCGTTTGGGGAAGAAGAGGGTCACGGGCAGGGCTTCCGAGGGCACGCCACACCGTGCTCGCTTAGGCAGGGCTTGGTTGTGGCACTTTTAACGCCGTTGGCCTGGCCTCTTGGTGTGATTACACAACTGGTGGAGATTTCTAACCCCTTGCTGGGCGCCTAGCTTGTGACACGCCCACTCTGAGGCTAGCTCTACCTCCCCAGAGCTCCCAGCCAGCGTTGCCCTGCCGCACGCCTGGGGTCCACAGATGATCCGAGTGCAGCATCTCCTCTGCAAGGGGGCTGTGCACACCTCTTCTCCTGCCTCCTCCTGCCCACGGTCACTGAGCTGCACAGGGGTCAAGCTGGGGGCAGGAGGGCCTCCGGTGACCCACGCCCCAGGCCCCGAGTCCCTCCGTCTGCCTCGCTGGGCTTGATTCCACTGCCTGGGCTCCAGTCCGGCTTCAGCCCCTAACACCTAGTCTCATAACTTCTGTGTGCCTCAGTGTCCTCCCCTGTGAGATGGGAAGAAGGATGAAACCTGCCTTGCACGATGGTCGGGACAGTTCGATGAGAACACGTGTTGAGGGTTAGAGGGGTGCTGGTGCTGTGGCAGCAGGTGAGTGACGGCGTGAGGAGAGAAGCGCAGCTCTGCTGATCCACTTTCTCGACAGTTCCAGGACCCCACCCCTCGTGTAGCCAGAGTGACCTCCAAGTTCCAAATCCTACAGCCTCTTGCCCCAGCACCTGCACAGAAAGTGCCCTCTGCTTCATGGGACATCTCTGGCCACCCACAAGCTGGCTCCCTGGGACCTCGGCCACCTCTTTTCTTATTGCTCTTGATCTCAGACTTGCGCCAGCAACAGAAAGCCGTTTCACACCTCTGAACCTCTGCTCCTGCTCTGTGTGCACCAGGAGTGCGCACCTACCACCTACGCACCACACAACTATACACTCACACGCTCACATACTCAGACACCATGTACTCAGTCACACACATCATGTACACACACTCTCACGCACTCATGGGGAGTTAACTCATACTTCTTGGTAAGATTTATTTTAAGATGTCACCTCCTGCAGGAAGCCTTCCCTGACTCCACCCACCGCCCTCCCTTAGAGAGGCAGGTCAGGGCAGCAGAGCGGTCCCCACGCGGGACGTGGGCAGTGTGGGCAGGAAGGGCCCACCCGGGAGGAGGGGGTGGATGTCCAGCAAGGCCCTGGGAGGGCAGTGCCACCCTGTGCCCTTTGCAGACCCTGATCTTTCTGGGGAGGAAGGGATGCCCGACACCACCTTCCTGTCAGCTCTTCTCAGAGGATGGAAGTTTCCAGGAAGCTATGGTCCCCTGTGAGACAGCAGAGGCCAACCAAAGCCTCCTCTGCCCTGGGCCCCTGAGACCAGGAGGTCTCACCCTGGTCCTCTTCCTGAATGGGAGAAACCCCGGGAACAGGGACCCCAGATAAGTGAGCCCCACAGGGAACAGGGACCCCACTGAGGGTGAGACCCCCAGGGTAGAGGAACTCACTGAGGATGAAGACCACCCTGGGGACAGGGACCCCACCAAGGGTCGGGCCCCCCCACCCTGGGGACAGGGACCTCCCTGAGGGTAAGCCCCCCAGGGGAACAGGGATCCCATCTAGGGTGAGCCCCCCTCAGCTGGTTGGTGGGTGAGGAGGTGGACCCCAGAGCACATAGTCAGCGCCCAGCACAGGGCTGGGCATGCAGTTGGTGCTCAATGGATGTTTATGGAATGGGCCTAACTTGACCCTCTACCCTCTCTCAGTCTGGGGGGATGACGCCAGCCCCCAACAACAGGGACAGCACCAAGCACACAGAGGGGCACGCTGGTGCTCGCGGGGCACAAACACAGGGCTTGTGCAAGGATGGGGTCGTGGGTTTCCAGTGGCCACACCCGCTATTGCTGAGGGCAGTGCGATTCCCGCTCAGCAGAGCTTGGCTTTGGTCCAGTCGACATCACTGAGCTCTGTACCCATAGTGGCAGGTGCTGGGGACCACACAGACCCGGTCGTGGCCTGCAGGGAGCCTCTGTGCTCGTGGGCAAGGTGAGAGGGGCTCAAGAGACTGGGGCCAGGATGGCAGGATGCACAGGCTGGGGGCTGTGGAAAATAGAGAATGAGAGCTGGACCCGCTCATCTGAGGGGCCTTTGGCCCGTGTGGAGCTGGCAAGTCCCAGTGGTAGGGCTAACCAGGTGGACAGTGTCGAGAGCAATGAGAGCGTCAGACCTGCCACTGAGGGAGATCAGGCAGCCCGGGCTCCCTTCTGGCTGGTGGTCTGGGAAGGCTGCCTGGAGGAGGAGGCATTGGAACTGTCCTTGGAAAGTTGTTAACATTTGGGCATGAAGGGGAAGGAAATTACACCGAAAAGACCGGGAGCCCTCCAGGAGCATGTGAGCAGCACCGGATTTGGGTTGTTCTGGGTGGCGGATGGGGAGAGGGGGCTGGGGGGTCCAGCTGGACATGGACTTCAGGCTTGGACGGCAGGCCTTCCCTTCTCAGCTCAGGCAGAGGAGAGGGAGGGAAAGTGTGTGGGGGGGCAGTGCAGAGCTGCACTTTGCACTTGCCTGGAGGGTGGCTGGTGGGTGAGGAAGGTCGGGAGGACCGGCACCCGAGTGTGGCAGTTCAGAGACCCCTGAAGCAGGCAGGGGTGTTGGAGGAGAAGGGAGATTCAGGAGGCCAGGGCCTGGTGATGGGGTGACAGTGGGTGGTTAGAGAGAGAGAGAGAGACAGATGGCAACGAAGGGCCCTGGCGCTGCTCTGAGCTGGGGCGATTCTGTCTGGCCTCTGACTGATGGGGTGGGTGCCCCCCAAAGGGATCAGCACCAGTGGCTGGTTCATGAACAGCAGCGCTGGGAGGCTAGCAGAGGCACACACCCCAAACATCCCCTCCCAGGCCCGCCCCGCACTGCCGTCTCCCAGGAGGAAACTGGGCCTCTCCAGCCCAGGCTTTCGGGACAGGAAGAGAAGTGTCTTACATGCTGGTGGCAGGGCCGTGGCATGCATCGAGTGCCCACTGTATACCGTCCTCACCACAGCCCTGAAAGGTGGGTTCTATCGGCCGCACTTTGCTGAGTGAGAAGCTCAGAGAGGCTAAGGGCTGAGCCCAGGGTCACACAGCCGGCCGGCAGCAGGACCAGAGCCCAGCACTGGGTCCCCTGAGCCCACCGGGCCGGGACCTGCGGGGCTTCACCGTCCGCACCCGTCCCCTCCCCGCAGGGAGCCGTGAGGCCGCCTTCACATACGCCATCACCGCAGCCGGCGTGGCTCACGCCGTCACCGCCGCCTGCAGCCAGGGCAACCTGAGCAACTGCGGGTGCGACCGCGAGAAGCAGGGCTACTACAACCAGGCCGAGGGCTGGAAGTGGGGCGGCTGCTCCGCCGACGTGCGCTATGGCATCGACTTCTCCCGGCGCTTCGTGGACGCCCGCGAGATCAAGAAAAACGCGAGGCGCCTCATGAACCTGCACAACAATGAGGCGGGCAGGAAGGTAGGGCGGGCACTGGGCGGGGCTGGGAGGGCAGTGGGCTGGGCGGGGCGGGGCGGGCAGGCCTGGGTCAGGTGTGACGGCCGCGTTACACAGGTACGGTGTGGACCTCTCTGAGCTTTGGGCTCCTCTCCTAGCGGAGGCAGTTGGTGAACTGAACCCTGAAAGTGCGGGGTGGGTAGTGCTGAGCACAAGCCATCACTTCTGTCTGTCCCAGCAGCCCGAAGAGGTGGACCTTACTGTTCCCATTACAGAGGTTTGAAAACTGAGGCTGGGAGTGAAGTGATGCCCGCGGCCCCCAGCTGGTGCGCGGTAGGGGTGAGACAGGGATCCTGTTTGAACACAAGGTGGGAGCCGGGCCTGGCCTGGGACCCAAGGGTGAGGGGAGGCCCCTGGGCCACAGTCCATGTCCCTTCCCTGCTCCTAGAGGGGTCATGCCAATATACGAGGAAAGGCTTCCCGGAGGAGGCAGCCTTTGGCTCAAACTGCTGTGAGAGACTGGAGGAAGGGGTGTTCCCAGGAAGCAGGAACGGAAGGGCAGAAACTGAGCTGGGGGCTCTTGGGCAGCCAGCTTCATGCGCGGGACGCAGAGTGGTGGGTGATAACCGAGGACATTCAAGCCGGGACGCACTGGGGAAGAAGTCAGGGCGAGTCCAGCCCCGCCCCTGGGAGATGAGGGCCCCAGATACTGGGCTGGGAGGGGCGGCCGCCATGGCGGCAAGATGGCCCGAGATAGGGTAGCCAGCCAAGTGGAACGCCTCTGGGTCTGGCTCTCCAGCCCGGGGGACTGCACCCAGGGCGCCAGGGCCTGAGGGGTTCTGCAGGCTAGGCACGACTTGCCTTTCCAGGCAAAGAGTTGAAGATGTCCTCTGCCCCAGGGCCCAGAGCCCAGAGCTGAGCTCGTTCACTCTCGCTGCCCCTTCTGTGGGCCAGGCGTTATGCTGGGTGCAGGGTCAGTGAGGAGTGAGACATAGCCTTGGCCGCGGGAGCTCCCACAGCTCCAACTGAGGGGAGCAGGGGCTGCACCCAGAAACAGTGAGAGCCCAGGGACCTGAGGGAGAGGTAGCAGTAGCTTCCGGGAGGCAGTGGTGTCCACGTACTGGAGCTGAGAAGAGCAGAGGCAGAAGGAGCTGGCACTTGCGAGGTGTGTGGGGGGGGAGGGGTGTGGGAGGGGTGTGGGAGGGGTGTGGGAGGTGCGGGGGGAGGGGTACTGCAGATGGTTCGGGCTGGCGGGAGCATGAAGGGTGGTGACACAGGGCCTGAGAAGTAAGAAGGGACCGGCCCAGAATGGGCCTTGAACGCCAGGCCCAGGGTTTTGACTGCATCCTGTAGAAGCGGAGGTTGCCATGCAGCAGGTGGTTATTAAATTATTGTCAGATGAATAGATGAGTGAAGAAATGAGTGACAGCCTTTGTCTCCAAGGAGCTTACAGACAGCACGTAGGCCCCATTCTCTAGGCACAGGCAAACAGTGATCTGGGTCTGGGAGGGCAGAGGAAGGAGAGATTCAATTACATGGAGGCACCAGGAGGGCTCCCTGGAGGAGGAGGTGTGGCTGAACTCTCAACTGAACCAGTCCCCCCCCCCCCACTTTGAGCCTCTGCAGTGGCTTAGGTCTTGAGCAGGGGCTTTCCCACACCCCTGGGAGGACGGCCTCACTGTCCCCATTTTACACATGGGGACTCGGTGGCAGCAGGGGGTGGGCGGGAGGGGGTCCTGCCAATTGACAGGTGATGAAAAGGCATAAAGGGAATGGAGGCTAGCAGGATTGGGCCCCCAGGGAGACAGGAGGCATGACAACAAGGAGGCTGGTGAAGGGACCTGGGCCTGTTCAGGGGGATGAGGATGGAAGAGGGTCAGCATGTTGGGGGTTTTGGACTGGGCTGAAGCCATGAACCTGGAAGCCATGAACTGAGGAGAAGGAGATTGTCAGGGGCGGGGAGAGCAGATGGGCAGTGCGAGGGCCCGTCAGGGACAGGGCAGCCCCAGGAAAGGCCTCTAAAGTGGTCAACAGCCGGGATTCTCCTGCCAGCACTGTCCCTAGCTGTTTGTGAGGCTCTGGCTGGCCCGGTCCTTCTGCTGAGTCAGTCTTCCCATCCGCACAGTGGGTGTAATGCACCTTGTGCCCCTCCCTCACTGCCTCTTCAACAGCCTCGACCCTGTGGGGCTGTGCAGTGTGTGTGTGGTCTGAGCCCTTGGAAGAGGCCAACAGTGGTGGCCACACAGTGTCCCCGGGGGCTGATCATAGCGGTAGAGTTGGGGTGGGTGTGGCTTTTGAGGCTTCCTAGAGAAATGAGTGCAGACCTTCATGGGTCATCCCAGTGCTGGGGCACCCTGGCCCCATTATAGAGCGGCCAGGCCCACCCCCACCCCCGCCCCCTTAAGGCCATGGAGTTCAGCAAGTCACGTGGAGAGGAAGCTGATGATGCCACAGTGAAGTCCCCCAAACCGCGTGGCTTAGAGCAAGAGAAATTTATTCTCTCATAGAGTCAGAGGGCCTAAATCAAGGTGTCGGCAGGGCCGAGCTCCCACCACGGCTCCGGGGAAAGACCCTTCCTGCCTCTTCCAGCTCCTGGTGGCCCCAGGTGCTCCTTGACTTGTGGCCACATCATCCAGTCTCTGCCTCTGTCTTCACATGGCCCCTCCTCTGTGTCTGTGTTCCCTCCTCTTCTGTCTCTTATAAGGACATGTGTCCTTGGACTTAGGGCCCACCCTGAACCAGGATGATCTCATCTCGAGTCTTACTTACATCTGCAAAGTTCCTATCTCCAAATAAGGTAAACTTCTGAGGTTCTGAGTGGACACGAATTTGGGGGGGACACTCTTTTAGCCCACCCCAGACCGGCACATGGCCCACCACCTCCCTGGTGGGCCAGGGCTGGACAAGCTGAGCATGGCGACCTGCTCAACTCCGGGCTCCCTCAGGACTATGGTCCATCAACCCTGTGACTCCCCCTAACTTGACAGTAACTAAGCACTGTCCCCAGAGTGGGGGCCATCCCTTATTCTGTAAAGAATCCCGGTCAGCCCTTTTCTGGAGCTCCCCCACCTACCCCCTCCACTACCTAGGGTGGTGGGGCAGGGGTGAGGCCCAGGGGAGGGGCCCTGCTCAGCCACCAGCTCCTCTAGGCAGGGTGGGTCACTCTGCACCCTCCCAGGTGGTCTCCTGGGGCAGCGGGACTGGCGCCACCGTCACTGTCGCGCTTATCGTGAGGGCACTGGAGACTGAAACAGCACATTCTTGAATCCTGGGATCACTTCCCAGGAGAGGCTTAGGCCCAGGGGACCCAGCCAAGCGAGGCTTCAGCCCCTTGCTCTGCAAACAGCTGCCCGATCGGCTTCATCTGCCGATTGTCACACAGGATCTGGCCACACAGGATCTGAATGTGGAGGGAAGGGCTGGAGGGAAGGGGCTCGGGGCAGAGGGCAGAGCGAGGTGTGGGCAGCTGAAGTGGGCATTACCGGTGGCCGTTAAGCCTGGACCACCTGGCCTGCACAAATGCTAGCCTGGACACTCCTGCCAGGTCTCTGGCCATCACCACCTGTCTGAGGAGGCACCTCCTGGGTCAGCAGCCTGGGGTGGGGTGAACTGCTTCCCGGGCTGGGGGCTCTGAGAGGGCTACGAATCTGGTCAGCTCCTGGCCCGGGGGCACCACGGCAGGCAGTGTGGCCAGGGCAGGGGAAGCTTCCCAGCCTTGAAGGGTAGATTAATGGAGGGAGGGGCTTTTGGGGGAAGGGCATGGTCCAAGCAAAGATGAACACGGGGTGGGGTTGAAGGAGGGAAAGGAGAGGTCTGACGGGGGTGAAGGGGAGACGGGGGAGGGCAGGAGGCAGAGAAGAGGTCCAGATATACTTTTCCGGGGCGGAGGTCCCACCCTTCACCCAGACCCCCAGACCCGACTTCTGGCCGGTGCCTTCCACCCAAACACCCCACGGCACAGTCACCAAGCCCTGCAATTCCAGTTCTGAGTCTTCCCCAAACCTGGCCCCTTCCCCTCCTCTGGATATCGGGGCCCGCCCCACCTCGGCCCTCCCATGGTGGAGCATCACCCTTCCCTCTCCTTCCTCCTCCCTTTGCCCCAGCTTCTCCTGTCTCCACCCCGGGACACCATCCACACAGGAGCAGAGAGCCTCACCCCCCAAACTCCAGGCCACCAGCCTCACGTCATGTTCATTTGGGCCGAGTCTCCCCTTCCTTGCTTGCACTGTGCCCCCCCGGCCCCCACCTCTTTGTCTAATGAGGTCCTACTCCTCCGTCAACACCTAGTACAGGCACCACCTACTCCAGGAAGCCCCCCACCCTAGGCAGCCTCCCCCTCTTACAGCCCCTGCACTTTGCTGCTTTGTGTGTCAGTTTCCTCCTGTTTCCCACCTGGACTGTGAGCCCCGGGGTTCCTCGCCTTGGTCCAGGGCCCCATGTGGTCAGGACAGGGAAAGTGAGTGGGCAGTAGCTGACACCGTGGATGTTTCTGTCTTTCTTTCATTTGTTCATTCATTCATTCATTCATTCATTCACTGAGGGTCAGGGCTGGGGTTCTGGACCAGGGGGCGGAGGGTGGCCAAGACCCTGTAGGGCTGGGCTGTCACAATGAGGCCAGCAGGAGCCCAGACAGCTGACAAATGGCCCTTGTGCAGTCGTGGGGCGGCAGCTAATGATTCCCCATCTTTAATCAGGCCTGGCTGGCAGGGCCTTTTCGATCCGGGTAAATGAGTGCCTGGGGTCAGGGCTGGCTCTGGGAATTGGCTTTCCAGGGCCAAGGAGGGAGGCCCAAGGAAAACACGGCTGCACCCATCATGGGCCCTCAGGGAGCGGGAGAGAAAGAACAACACTGGTCTGAGGGTGGCTTCCCAGCAGACGGCACGCCCGGGCCTCACTGATCCATGCACTCACCTCCCACCCACCCCCACTCTGTCCTTCAGCAAAGGTGTACAGAGTTCCGTGTGCGTGCCAGGCTTTCACTGAACAGCCGCTCATTAAGCGCCAACTGCATGCCAGGGCCTACACCAGGCACGAGGGTGCGTAGTGGAAGAGACAGGGGTGGGGGATCCACACTTATTAAGCACCTGCTGTTGCTGGACCTGGTACCGAGAGGTGCCTCCTCCAGCCTGGATGGGTGCGTGCACCGACTTCTCCACCTGCCACTCTGTGACTGGCAGGGAGTCCCACGGCCCCCTGAGCCTGTCTCCTCATCAGTGCATTGACCTGCAGCTCCCGTAAGAATTTAGTGAAACACGTTTGATAAATGTACCCCACGCTCTGCTGAGTTCTGAGTATTCTCACTGGACCCTCCCAAGGCCCTGTGTGGTGGGGACCTATGGTCAGTAGCCCCACTTAATGGATGAGGAGATGGAGGCTCTGGGAGGAGGAAACACTGACCGTGTGGTCACACAGCGGGAGGTGTGGAGGAGGCCGGGGTGGGAGGGAGCAGGGAGGCCCCGACCCTCCACCCACACTGAGCCTACCCTGTGGCCCGCAGGTCCTGGAGGAGCGCATGAAGCTGGAGTGCAAGTGCCACGGAGTGTCGGGCTCATGCACCACCAAGACGTGCTGGACCACGCTGCCCAAATTCCGCGAGGTGGGCCACCTGCTCAAGGAGAAGTACAACGTGGCGGTGCAGGTGGAGGTGGTGCGGGCCAGCCGCCTGCGGCAGCCCACCTTCCTGCGCATCAAGCAGCTGCGCAGCTACCAGAAGCCCATGGAGACGGACCTGGTGTACATCGAGAAGTCGCCCAACTACTGCGAGGAGGACGCGGCCACGGGCAGCGTGGGCACCCAGGGCCGCCTGTGCAACCGCACCTCGCCCGGTGCCGACGGCTGCGACACCATGTGCTGCGGCCGAGGCTACAACACCCACCAGTACACCAAGGTCTGGCAGTGCAACTGCAAGTTCCACTGGTGCTGCTTCGTCAAGTGCAACACGTGCAGCGAGCGCACCGAGGTCTTCACCTGCAAGTGAGCGGCTCCTCCCCGCCCCGCGGCCCCGCCCCGCGGCCCCGCCCCGCGGCGTTTTGCACTTCTGCTCCCAGCCGGGCCGAGGGCAGAGGTGGGTGGAGAAGGTGGGAGTTCCACGGGCGGGCGCAGCAGAGCTCCCCCGGGGCCGGTCACCCTCTCCTTGCCCCCCAGGGGCTCCCTCCTGCCATTCCTGTCCCCTCCCATGGCAGAACAGTGCCCATCACCTGGCCCAGAGGGCGAGGCCAATGGCATGAGTGTCCCCGAGGGGCCCAGTGAATTTCTTTTCTTTTCTCCGGGAGCGTGAACCCCAAGGACACCCACATATCCCGGAAAGCAAAGCGACAAGACTCTGAGTGTCCTCCCCCGCCTGGTGGTATGGACACGGAAAGACTGTCCCAGGCCGCCTCAGTCACTGGGCTCCAGGGCGGTTTGGGCAAACGTTGACAAAAATTATTTATGTTTTCTTAGTATCAGAAGAGGATTTTAGCACTAAGGCATAGCCGGTCCTAACTCCATACTCTGTGTTAGCTCATCCCCTTGCTGCCCTCTGCTTCCTCTTGCCCCTGGGTGCCCTCGGGAGCATCCCTATGTATGGCCCTGTCCCTGGGGAGGTGGCGGTGCATGTGGTCCCCATGTGAGCTGGGCATGGGCTTGGTGGCTGACATGGCCAAGACGGCCTCTGAGGAGAGCCACGGACAGGGACCTCTGGCCCTTTCTTTCCTTCTTTTGAAAATCAGCTCTAGCAAATCGAAATGTCACCCATGTCAGGTTCCAGGAGTGCTGCATCCCCTCCCTAATGCCGTGGCCCTTCCAGTCCCCCACCAGCCTGACACCCCCTAGTTTACAGAGCCCCCTGCCACCCTGGAACCAGCCGGACCCCCACGACAGCGCTGTGCCGGGGCAAGCTGGTGGGAAGGGGGATAGTTCAGGGGTGTTTTGCCTTATTTGACAGACGGTGACACTGAGGCCCAGAATGGCTCAAGCACTAGCCAGAGACCCCAAGGCCGTGAGTGGAGGCTCCCACCTTGGCTCAGGCTTCCTGACCCCCATACCCGGCCTCCTGACCCTGAAGGACATGTTCTGGGGATGCCCAGGGTGAGGGGCAGCCCCCACGCCTTGAAAAATCTGGCCGCGCTCTTCCCCCCGCTGCCAGCCTCACTGGGGTCCACGCCCTGCCTCGAGGTGCCTTTGAGAGTTTCTCCTGTGGTCTTCTTGCCCAGTCCTGGTCCTTTCGCCCTGGCCCCGATGCTGAGAAAACTCGGATAGGGCGTTGCTCCGCTGGGTTCCCACCTGCTGTGACAGCAGATGCCTGCCCTCCAGACACTCCCCCCGTGGTCCCCATACCACGCAGACCCTCCCTTGAGGTCCGAATCACCCCGAAACCTGGGAGACGGGAATGGAAAGGGGTCCTGCTTGGTTTTAAACTGTGTGCAGGGTAGGGAGAGATTGGGGGCCGGGGACTTGGCACTGGACGTGTCCTCTGACAATATTCCCACTCACCCTGGGGAGACTGAGGCACAACTTGTCTGGGCCCAGAAAGGCTGGTGTGCACCTGCTTCTGGCGCACCACTGCCCATGCACTTGTCCCTGCTCTGAATTTAGGGTGTTTTCTCGCAGAAACCCGTGGAAATGTGTCTTCAGGCTACTGACCAGCCAAGTGGGCCGGACATTAGCCTGGGGTGAGTGACCCTGGGCCCTGGCCCTGGCGTCCACCCTGACTGCCCCGATGATGCCAGGATGCTCCATCAACAGCGGCTGTCCTGGGAGCTTCCAGGCCACTGTGAATGCCCCCCAGTCCCCTTCCCCCCCCGATCCCGGGTCCCAGGACACCCCCGAGTCCACAGGCCTAGCATCTTCTGCCAAGGAACCTGGTTAACTTATATTGTTATATAGCGTCGAAATGTCTATAGTGTCTTTTAAATTATTGTGACCTACACTGGGTACTGGGGGGCGGGGGGTGGCCGTGCTGTCCCCTAGCCAGGCTCCTCCTTCTGCTTGAAACAGACCCTTGGACCCTTGGGGCCCCTGATGCCACCAAGTCATGCGCACTGTCCCTCGGCTACGAGGTGCCGCTGCCGAGACCCCACCGTCCCCTAACAGTCTGTCAGCAGCAGCTCTTCCCTTGGGTGGGGGTGGGGTGTCAGCGCGGCCCAGGCAGGGATGGTGGTGGCCGAGGCGCTGCGTGTCTCCGCAGCGCACTCACTTCAGGAGAGCTGCTGGGGTTCTGATGGGCTGTGTCTGGCCTCCCCGAGAGGGGAGCGCTCGGCTCCAATAAAGCTGGAATCAGAGAAGTGAGTGTGCGGAGTCTCTGCAGCTCTTGCTGGGGGCGGGGAGACGCCTGAGTGGCCCACCTCGCTCGCCCTTCTGTGTGCGCTGGGCTGGCGCCGTGCGAGGGGAGGGGCTTGTCATGCCGGACCCTCCAGGAACCCTTAGCCTGTCCCCATCTGGCAAGGGCCACTGGTGGAAGCTGGACACAGACCCTGAGGCCTCCCTGGACAGCCTGGCTCAGGTCGCAGGGACAGGAGGGCCGCGGCCCGGTGCCGAGCCGACTGGGGCTGCGGGGCTGGGTGCTGCCCTCAGGAGAAGCGGGAACCTGAGGGTGGGTGACCTGCAGCCAGGAGGCCCTGGGCCCATCTGACCCCCTCTGTGCCTCCTTCCCCTTCTGACCCCAGGAGGGGTCTGTCCCCAGGGTCCCCGCGGGTCTGTCCAGTTGTATCTGCTGGGTTTTGACTCCAGTGCCCCCCTGGGGTGCTCCTTGCCTGCCCTCTCCAGGTGTGGGAAGGCGGTCCAAGGTCCCTGGGAGCTCAGCGGCCCCTGGCTGGCCACCAGGCCTTGCTGCTTCTCCCCAGAGGCCCAGCCTCCGCCCGCGGTAACTAACCGTGTGAGCAGTGAGGATGAATGGCATTCCTGCTGAGGGCCGGAAGGCATGCGGTGGGGCCGGTTTGGCCACTGCCCGCTGTCCCGGCAGCCTGGCATCAGGCAGAACCGCTGATCAAACAGCCCCCGTCTGCCTGGGTACCCACAGAGCCTGGCCCCAGACCCAGATCCCTGCGGAGGGGCCACCAGGTGGGCTTTGGGAGGAAGGCGCGCCCCTCCAGGGGGAGACAGGAGAGAGCCCTGGATCTGGAGTCCAAGCCCTGTCCCTCCCGCCTCCCAACCCAGGGCACGGCAGCCCGTGGTGCGCCCCCCACAGAAGGCCTCAGTTTCCCCATGTGGCAGCCGGAGGTGGCCGGGACCAGGACTCGGGGTTCAACAGGCTTTGTGGGGCCTGAGCCAGGCCTGGGCTGGGGGGTTGGGGGCTGGTTGGCAGGAGGCCCCTGCTCCCCACCAGACGGTAAGCAAATCCGCGGTGGCGGCTGCAGCGGAACGCCAGGGTCCGGCTACTCCCACAGGGCCAGGAATGAGGAAAGAGCTCCGAGAATGCCACGGCCCTGGTGCCCAGACTATACTTATTTCTTGGCTACGGTTCAACCCCAGCCCCAGCCTCCCAGGGCCGCCCAGCACATCCTCCAAGGGGCCCTGCCCGAGGCTTCGAGCCCACACTGCCTGGCCCAGCCTGGGGGCCCCCCTGACCCTCAGCCCCAGGCTCCACCTCTGAGGCTACTATTTCAGAAGCATTTCCCCAGGCGGCCCTGCACCCCCAGCACGGTGGCTCATTGCCCCCAGAGTGACACCTGCGCCCCCGTGGCTCTGGCCCATCTCTCTCTGCTGGCCCCGGGCGTGCCGGGCGCCATCCTGCCTCTGCATTTGCCCGGGATGCACCTTCCCCAGGTTTGCCTTCCCTCTGTGCCGGAGAGAGCACAGAATCACCGGGCAGGAGCGGTCATGTGGGCTTCCCTGAGTAGGACCTGGGGACACTAGCAGGGGGAGCCTGGAGTGTTGAGCGCACGTCTCCATCACCCATTCATTCATTCATTCACTTGTTCATTCACTCATTCAGGCTTGCTGGAGGCCAGGCCCTGGTCTGGCCCCGGGAAGAGGGGTGGTTCAAGCCTGGCCTTGACCTCCAGGGGCTCCAGGTCTTCGTTCCACTCCTGCCTTAAGCAGGCAGCCCATTCTGGGGGTGCAACTGCGGACTGACGCAGCCCGGGAGAAGGAAAGCACTTTGGACTGGCTCTTCCACACCTCTGTGCCTCAATTTCCCCCTCTGTAGAATGGACACAGAGGAGCCAGCTCTGTCCAGACAGGCTGGGGTTCCCTCCTTCTCTGTCTGGAGGACACTCCTGCCCACACTTTGCTCCCAGGCCGAGCTTTTGCATTGAGGTCTCTCACGCTATTCCCCCTACAGGCTGTCCACTCAGCTGCTGTCTAGTGGCCAGAGCTCACAGGGGGCCCTGTGGCCATGGTGGGCAGAGGCTGTCTCCTTGCTGTGGCCTTTGAAGTCTTTCCTGACCCTCTGTCTCATCTCCTACAGCCTGAAGCCCCCCACACAAGGCCCCCGGCCCTGCCAGCAAGCTTCCCCTCCCCAGAGCTGCCCCCAGCCGCTGCCCAGCCTTTGCTCCAGCTGTGCCTTCTGCGAGGGATGCTCTTTCTTCTACCGTCCCTTGCCCACACCCCTCTTCCCTATAACGCCCCCCGTCTTCCCCAACAAAGCTCGCTGGGGCTTCTGTCCTCCCTCACCCTCCATCTCGGCTCTTGTCCTCATGGGCAGAGGTCTCATTGCTGGGACCACCCCCCTCCCCCAGCAGGCTGAGGGCCCTTGGAAGTGAGCAGGCCTGTGGAATACTGAATAGCGCCCTCCACCACGCCAGCCGCTGGGTCTGGTCCACGGTTACCCATAACCTTCACAGCACCCCTTTCCCAGATAGGTCAGTGCTAGCTCTATTTTATAGATTAGGAAAACTGAGGCACAGAGAATACAGTATTCTGTCCAAGGTCATCCAGCTGGTGAGAGGCAGAACCAGGATTTGGACTCAGGTGTCTTCTGGCATCTTCCTTCCACCCAAGTCATATGCCAGCTCCCATGACAGGAAACTGAGGCCCCGGGGCCTTGCGCAAGGCCTCACAGAGATGCGTGGGAAGAGGATGGCTGAGGCAGGTCTCAGGGAGGAGATGACAGTAACTCACTCTTCACCGAGCACAGCACAGACAGGACTAAAAAGCAGCAGGCAGGATCTGGGTTAGACACCTGAGTGAACTTCATAACTCCTAGAGCCAGGAGGTGGGGAGGGGTCTGGAGGGCCGGTTGTGGGCCTGGTGAAGGGAAAAGGGGCAGGTGACCTGGGTTGGGTGGGCCTGGGGCGGCAGAGCTGTGGTCTAGGGGGCCCGAGGGGCCCAGGAGGGGGACGAGAGGTGAGTGGGGACTGAAGCTCCTGACACCCAGGCAAACGGGAAGTTGTGAGGTCCCCTGAGCACAGCACATCTCCCAGGAGGCATGGCGCTGGGGCAGGGCCCCCGGGAGCCAGGAGGTTCAGCTGAACATGACCTTGGACCTCACCTGCTGCCATCCCTGCCCTTCTCTCCTCTTGGTTGGAGCTTGAGCCCACCTTCCTTCTCTGATGCCCCCGCCTGCTCATCAGGTCCTTGGTCTTGTAGGACCTGGGGACTCAGCTGCGTGACCTGGGCGTCCCAGGACTCTTGGGAATCAGAACCTGTAGGTCTCAGAGCGCCCATGGAGTCGCAGGCCTGGCACCCACAACAGTGCCCAGCAGAGGTCTGGGAGGTGGGCAGGTGGTCCACCAAATGCACTGGTGAAGGGGGTTCAGGGCCCACCTGCATCCTCCCCTGGGTGGGCACTGCTCCTGGGGCGCCAGGGGTGAACAGCGCCTGGACCAGAGCTGCCTGGCCGGCCCCCCTGGCTGGCCTGTGCTCCTGTGGGCTGCATGCCTCTGAGCACATCTGGAATCCTGCAGCCACCTGGGTTGCTGTAGAATGGCTGCCCCTGCGGCCTCGCAAGGAAGCAGCCCAGATGCAGGCAGTGTAGGCCCAGGATCAGGAGTCCTCTTACTCCCCCTGCAGGCAGAGGCCAGTGGCCGGCAGGGCAGCCAGGGCTGAGACGCCCTCCAGGTGCTGGACACAGGTGGCCTCGCTCGTCCCCCGTGGGTGGCCAGCCCACACACCCTGAGGCCCAACGGTGGCCTCTAGGACTCCACTCCTTCCAGACTGGCCTAGTGTGGGGTCTCGCTGGGAACTCTGGGCAGGACTCCCGTGGAGGCCTCTCCAGGGCTCTGCAGCTCGGGAAGCTGCCTGCCTGAGCTACCGGAGCTGGGCCGCAGCTGGGGCCATTCTGCTGCTCCAGCGCCTCCTGCATCGCCCCCCAGAGTGGGCTGGGGGGCTTTGCCCACGTCCCTCCCCTGGTTTCTGGCTCAAACCCTCACTTCTGGTTCCTGAGCCCCTCTTTTTCCACCAAGCAGGACAGGATGGTGCATCCACCCCTCCCCACATTCCTTTGTCCCCTCATCCATCACCGCTCAACTCCTCGGGGCCCGGAGCTTGGCTGGGCATGGTGGGGGTCCCAGAAATGAGTCTGAAATGAGGTCCTCCCTTAAAAGCCCCAGGCCAGGATGGGAGACAGAAGGATGGACAACAGGTGCCTTCAGTGCCCGCACCGCCCCCCCCCCTGCCACGCCATCCATCCCTGAGGCTGCAGCGGAGGAGGAGGGGCTGGGAGTGCAGAGGGGCAGGGTACCGACCTCGGGGCGGGGGTGGGGGTGGGGCGGGACGTGGGGTTTTTGGCAAAGCTTCCCAGAGGAGCGGCCTCTAGGCTAAGGCCTCAAAGGAAAGGGAGGGGTCGGGAGGGAGGCAGGAGGAAAAGAGAATCTTCAGGGTCAGCAACGGAGGAGTGAGGGTCTAGGGTGGGACCCGAAGCATGGAGTGTACGGGGGCTGGGCAGTGGGGAGAGTGGGGCTTGGAGAGCTGCCCCACCACTGATAAGGTTCCGGAAGTTTCTGGAAGGACAGAAGGGAACCTTGCCCTTGAGTCTCATGGTTTCCAGCATTTGTCAGGAACTCTCACTCCCCGCTCCTCCTTGCCCCAGGGCCAACGTGGTCCCGTGCCTTCTGGGCAAAGCCAGCTGGCTTCCCTGACACCCAGGCTGCAATCTACAGCACCCCCATTCCATAAAGAAGTCTCTCAAACAAGAGTCATCGGGCTGGGAGGGCTGTGGGGAGGAGGGCTGGGCACTGGGGGCCTTCCTGAAGCCACTCTGCCTGCCTCCCCAGCTTGGCTGGGCCTGGAGGCCGGGCTGTCCGTTGCCATCTTTGGCTGGCTGCTCATCAGATCCAGGGTGGGCCCAGCTGCTCGAGCTCCCCTTGCCTCCCGCTTCGAGCTACCAAGGCTGATGCCAGGACTTTGAGCTTCTCCTTGTCAGCCAGTGCGGGGAGGGGGCACCCTGCCTGCTGAGGAAGCGGGGATGGCCTTGTCAATGGGTCCTGACACAGAAGGGGTGACTAACGCCGGCTTCCCCTCCTGGGTTCCCAGGGAAGGAGGATAGATTAAATCTCAACGGCAAACACTCTAGGAGAGGGAGGGCAGCTGGTGGCGACAGAGCTGAGTCACCAGGGCTGTCTCCAGGAGCTGGGGGCGTGCACAGGGCCGGTGGTGGAGGGGGCTCCCTGATCTCAGCAGCCCCGCTCTAGTGGAAAGGGCCTGCTAGCACCGCTCACTGAGGAGACTTTGGGGCAACACTAGGAGGTCCGGTGGGGGGCAGGCCTCAGGCCACATTAGGAGGAATTTCTCACTGCCTGAGCTCCTGGAAGCAAGGAGTTCCCTACCACTGCAGGAATTCAAGCATGGTTTGATCTCCACATGATGGAGAGGGAGGTGTGCAGCCTCCACGGTATTCTGACTTCATTGATTCTCAGATGCTGAGAGTCTGTACTTTCTGTCTAGGGTTCCAGGAGTCTCGGTGCTGTGGCTGGAAGAGGTCACAGGTCTGGGCCAGGGCCCGGGTGGGGTGCGGATGGATGGTGTCGGGCTCTGGGAAGGCTGCCTTGCCCGGGTCTTCTCCTGTGCCTCACCTGAAGTTTCCTCTGGAGGCAAGAAGCACTTCGTTTCACCCTTATTCATTTGCTTGACAAATATTATTGTGCCTCTCTTGTGTGTCAGGCACTGGCGATGCAGCAAAAGTCCTGCCCATGGGGATCTGACGGTCTGCAGGGGGCATAAGACACCGAGCATCTATTAGCCATGTAATAAACATCATAAACCATAAAGGGTTCTTTGTAGAAGAAGGCAATCAGGGCTTAGGAAAAACCAAGGCAGGTTAGGTAAGATGGGTGGGTGGTCAGAGCTGGCCACATGGATGAGCTACCACTTGATGGAGACAAGGAGGGGAGACATAGAAGATGCTCCAGGCAGAGGGACCAGCCAGGCCAGAGGCTGGGAGGAGAGAGAACGGTTGGTGGACTGGGGGAGCTGAGCACCCGGCTGCCCCTCAGGTGCAGGGAACAGGGACTCGCCCCCGGGCATGCAGGGTTGGGCAGGAACCAGCATGCAGGCCTGCCTCCTGCTCAGACGGCCCGGCCCCTCTTCACCCCGGTGGCCTGCGGATGGAGCGGGCGGCTGGCTGGGCAGGGGAGCAGGCTGACAGCAGGGGCTCTGGGTCTGATCCTTTCCTGTCTTTGTGACCTTGGCCAACCGTGCCTCAGTTTCCCCTCTGTAAGACAGGATGAGAGTGCCTGTCCAGGGGCTGTGAGGAGGGTCCAGCCAAGCGCTCAGAAGAAGTCATCAGCCTTTCCCCACTCCTCTTCCTCAGCATCCGGTCCCACTGAGGGACAGAGGGCAGACGTGCCCCCCAGGCCGGCAGCCAAGCAAGGACACTGGCAAGCCCCTCTGCCGCCTGCCCTGCTCAGTGCCCCCTACCCCCTGGGCAGGCTTGTGGGTGGGGTGGGGGGCTGTGGAGTAGACGGCCCCTCCCACCCTCCCCTGGGGAAAGCAGGGCTGTCTCCCTGGGGACCTCTGCCTGTGCAGAGAGGCCTTGCCAGCCCCGGCCAGCCCTGACCGGGGCGGGCACCACAGATTCTGGGAGGATACCAAGAGCCCTGCCCCGGTGCGCCCTCGGCCCTGTATAGTTTACAAATTTCCCTCATGACCGTGGTCTACCGCAGCCTCAGGGCCTGAGGGCCCCGGGTCCCGACCTCTCCCTTGTCCTCGGGGTCTCCCTCAGCTGGTGCCCTTCCCCCTCTCTGGTTCCTTCCTGGGGGGCTTCTCACCCTTTGCTGGCCCCTGACTGAGGCTGGGACTCAGGGGCTCAGAGTCCCCTCCCGTCCCCTCACGGGGTTCTCAGGGCCACAAGGCCGTCTGTGGTTCCGAATCACTTTGTCCCAGGCCAGGGTGGCCATCGACCTCCTTGAGCCCCTGCAGGCTCCTGCAGGTGGCACCCAGCATGTCCCCTCGCCTGCCAACCCCCCTGCCTGAGGACCTCCAGGTTCATGCCTCAGCTCTACCCTGGAGCGCAGCGCAGCCAGGCACCGCGGCCTGAGGTGTTAACACACCACCTGGCGGCTGCCCCCTTGCACCGTCTCCAGCCCCTCCTTCAGCCCTTCTCTGGGGCCCCTGCTCCCTCTGGCTGATACTCCCCCTCCCCTGGTGGCTCCTGGTCACCCTTCAGCTGGGACGTGGCTTCTGCCAGGATACCCCGTCTCTGCCACCCCTGCCCCGGCTCTGTTAGCATTGTCTCTTTCCTTGTTAGTTCGGGGGGGCGTATTATTGTTACCACCAGGTGAAGGCGGGGTCGGGACGGTGTCCAAGCCCCTCCTGGCTGCCCTCCACCCCGATGCGGCCCCTGGCCTGGCCGGCCCAGTGCTGACATGCCTCCTGCAGGGCTGTAATGGGCACCTTGACCCCATAATCATTTTCTGATACCGTCGTGCTCCCGTCACCGGCAGTTAAGTCACAACTTGGCACGAGACTGGGAGCGCCAGGCCAGGTCCAACCGGCGGGCGGGGCAGGAATCCCCGCAGGGACGCGAGATGCGCCTATTTTTAGCCTGGAGAAGAAAACTAAACCCCAACACACACAACATGCAACACAAATATTTGTTCTTATTCTTAAAAGGGCTCGGGTGGCGGGTTTGGGGCCTGCAGCACACGCTTGGCTGAGCCGCGCTGGCTCGGGGGAGGGCTGGCCTGTCCCCGCACGCCCCAGCCAGCACGCCCTCCTGCGGCCCCCGCCCTGTGCTCCGGAGCCTCCCAGGTCCCCACCCGCCAGTGCTGTCCCCAGGCACCGGGCCCCTCTCCCCTCAGCAGCCACGGAAACCCCGGCCTCCCGTGAAGTCTCCCCCTGCTCCGGATGTCCAGTTGCCCTCAGACTAGCCTCCATCAGCCGTGGGGAGCGGCAGACGTGCTCTATTTGGGGGTGCCACTCTGGCTGCCCCTGCTGGCTCCTGTGCTGCGTCCCGGGCGTGAGGAAGACACCCCAAGGTGCTCCCACCCCAGGGGAGACACAGGAATGCTTTTGCTGCAGTGAGTGAGGATGAAGCCCAGGCTCGCCTTCCCTGGGTGCCAAGGAGGAGGCCGGGTGGCTCTCTCCCACGGCTGCTCTAACCAACCTCCACAGCTGGGCGGCTTTACTTCTGAGGCCAGAAGTCCGAAGTCGAGGTGTGGGCAGGGCCACCTCCCTGGGAGGTTCTCGGGGAGAATTCTTCCAGCTCCCGGTGGCTGCCGGCATCCTTGGCTTGTGGCCGCGTCACGCCAGCCTTCAAGGCCAGCATCTTCCCGCCTCTCTCTGCCCCGTCTTCACGTGGCTGCTCCCCTGTGTGTGTCGGAGCCCCTCTGCTCCCTCTCAGGACCCCTTTGGCTGTGTTTAGGGCCCATGGATAATCCAGGATAATCTCCCATCTCAAGATCCTGACTTTAATCACATGTACCATGTAAGGAAACATGTACAAGCACGGCATTAGGACCTGGATGTCTCTGAGGCCACTCTTCAGCCCTCTACAGACAGCCTGGGCTGGTGGACTCCCCAGACCCCGCCCGCCAGAGGCAGTGCCTTCTAAGAAGAGTGCAGAGTTGGTGGGGGAGTCCACAAGTCAGAGGGCAGCTGTTACTACCCGATTTGGGTTTGCGGGAGAAATGCAGAGCTCCTGGCTGCATCCCAGCCCACGGGGCCTGATTGCTGGCTGGGTTGTGAGGGCCACTCTGGGGTGGAGTGGGCCCGGGTTGGCCTTTGCTCACACTTGCAGGCTGCGTGCGAGCGAAGAAACACGTGCCCCAGGCTGGTCGGGGTCACCACGGTCCATGCCTCCGAGGGCTCTCCATTGCTAGGGCCAGCAGGACTGTGCTGGTGAGGAGTGAACATCCAGTAAACAGTGGCTACTAATACTCTCCTGACTCTGCACTGTCCCCACCCAGCCCCTCCTGCCCAGGACCGTCTGGTCGCCCTCAACTTGGCCAGGGTCTGCCCGCGACCCCTGGTATCCCTCCTGCCCCCTGATCTGCCGGCGGGGCAGATGAGGTGCCTTCTGCCTAGAACAGTCCCCAGAAGACCTCTGTGTGGCTGTCCTCCTGCTTTGGGTCTCAGCTTGGTGGTCACCAGCTCACAGAGACCCTCCCAGGCTCCATACTGCAGAAGTCACGTCACTGTCTGCCCCGTCCCCGGAGCTGGCTCTCACCGAGCTTGTCCCCCAGACTTCCGGTTGGTTCCATTGGCATGTACAACCATTGCTGGCTTGTCACCAGCGAGGCCCAGTGACAGGGCCCAGGGCATAGCAGGAATACAGCAATGTTTTGTTGACCCAATCAATGGGTGGAGATTTTCCAGACATTGGTTCAATGAGAAAATGCCATAAATACCAGAAAACAACAATACATACAAACAAAACCAAACTGCTTAGCAATGCTAAGCAGACCCGTCTAGCAGCCCCCGGAACAGAGTAACTCCCGCCCCAGGCCCGAGGTCCTGGCTGAGTTCAAGCTTCCTACAGGATTAGGAGCTCAGGGGGAGCTTTTGCCCAGTGAGTGCATCCACTCTATGCCAAGGCTGCCCTGTGAACAGAGGGCTAAGTGCCAGATCCAGGGACACTCCCAGCTGGAGGAGCCATGCTGGGGCCCTAAGCCCATTCTCAGAGCCCAAGAGATCTTTCCGGAGAAGAACGAGAGGCTGGACCTCTTTCCGTCGTGTCCTGGAGCCAAGCACACCATAGGGCTCAGTGATGACTCTGCTTGAACCGAATCAAACAGAAGGTTGAGAGGAGGCCCTGCCCTCCCTGTGCACACAGCCAGACAGAGCTCCGAGGAGCATTCTCGGCAGTTTAAATCCCAAACCCTCTTCCCCCTCACAGCCGGTGTGTGTGCAGGGAGAAGGGCTTGGGGCCTGAATCACTGGCGTGGCCGGCCTCGAGGGCGGCCACAGAACCAGCAGTCCTTTCCCGCTCAGACCTTGTTTCCAGATGGGGGCAGCGAGGGGCAGGGGACACCGGGGTGTGTTCCCTGTGGCCCTGGGCTGAGAGCAGGGGTCCAGGCTCTGCTCGGGGCAAGGCTCTGGGCCCTGCGCCCCGCCCCTGCAGAGCAGCTCGGCTGCAACTGCTTTTATAAGTTGGGGTTCCACTAAAGGCCTAGTTTAACAAAAGGTCTCTGCTACTAAAAGTATTTGACAACCACGAAGGAAGTCCTGTCCCGCAGTTTCACGGAAGGTGCGTAAGGCTTGGAGAGGGATGCCATCTGCCCTGGGCCAGAGAGGCCGCGCTGGTCCCCTGGCCTCCGCCTGCCAACCCAGGGGTTCCCCCCAGACAAAGGCTCCCTGAAACTGGGCTCTCAGCTTCTGTAAACTGGGGGTGGCCTGGGACGGAGCAGCCCAGCACCGGTCCCATCACCCCCGACTCAGCCGGGGACCCAAAGTCCCGGCAGAAAGCCAAAGTCGAGGTTCTGTGCTTGAATGTCCCTGAGTGAAACTGTCACATGAAAGACAAGTTCCAGAAATGCTTTGAGAGCTTTTAGGCATGCTAATTAGCCACGGAGGTCGTGGGTCAGAGCAGGTGGTACAAGGACGCCTTGTTACCGGGTACGGGCTGGCTTACCTAGGGCTACGGCAGGAGAACCACCTGCCATTTCCCGGGAGGTCCGGCTGCTGCTGTCCACTGCTGGCTGTCGCCCCATGGAGAGGGGAGATCCAGACAGAGCTGGGCACCCTGTGCCCCATGGGCAGGCGGGGCCCTCAGTGCTGATTGATCCCGTGAGGCGACGGTGCAGCCCCACCTGCCCATACCACCACGGCTCTAGGCCTCCTGGTTGGAAGTGAGAAAGGCTTGGTCCTGCCGGATGGAGCTGCCCAGCAAAGAAACCAGACAAGGACCCAGGGCCCAGAGGGAAGCACCTAGTGGGAAGCAGGGCTGTGGGACTCAGAGGATCACCCCCAGCTTCCTAAGGCCAAGTTCAACTTTCCAGATCTGGCTGGTGGAGATGGGGCAGGGACTTCCGGAGCCTAGGGCGAGGGCAGGAAAGCCCAGGTGGGCATGTTGGTGCCCACAGGGTGCAAGCAGAGCTCTGGGAGGCCAGCAAGGGCTGGGTCCAGAGTGTGCATGGCTTGACTGCTGAGCCTGGACCACCCCAAAAGCACGGTCACCCCCTGGCATGGCCTGGTGACACCTGGGGTCAGATCCGATGGACGCTCTCAGGCCCCTGGCCCTGGGTTCTCAGTGCGTCTGCCACTACTGGTTGTCAGCTTTGTCAGGAAGGTCTCTCCTCCGTGGGTGCATAGCCAGCAGCTGCCCCAGACCTCCCAAAGGCAGCGAGTGGAAGAATGCACTATGGGATGGGTGGACAGAAGGACGAGTGAATGAATGAATGAAGGAGAACGTGAGGCATCCAGGGGGGAAGGAATGAATGAACATGTGAGCAGGAGCACTCCCCGCAGAGCAGCCCCCGCACGGGGCAGAGGAGCCCCACGCCACGCCCAAGTAGTACCGGGCTGGGGGCCAGAGAGGGGTTGGCCCGGGCCCCCGTCCTCAGCGCCTCGATGGCTGCTAGGTCTTGGAACGCCCCAGTGGTTCCCCGGGGTCCCACAGGACACGAATGTGGCCGGAGTGGCCCGTTCTCCACCCACAGTACCTCGGGCCCCCCCTTCCCCGGCGCCACTGCTCCCCAGGCCCCGCCGGCTTGCTCTTTCTTTCCCAAGGTGACCCTCCAATCCTCTCTGCTGGGTGAACTCCTGCGCATCCTTTAAGAGCGGTTCACAAGTCACCTCCTCCGGGAAGCCCCAGGTGCTACACAGACAAGGGCAGGAGCAGGGGCTCCAGGGGCCGAGCCACTACCGACTCATCCCAGTGGCTGTGAGGGGCTATGCTGTCCTCCTGTCAGCACCCAAGGGCCCACGCTGCAATGGGCCCGGAGGAGAGTCGAGGGGAGAGAGACTCGGCACGCAGTGCTCCGCGGGGCAGCCGGGGCGAGGGGCCTGGCGGAGGGGGAGCGAGGCCTCCGACAGCGCCTGCTGGTGGCTGCGCTTGGGATGGCATCAGCAGAGCGGGAAGCGGTCTGGTCTCCGTGGCCTGGTGCTCTTCCCCCTGGGCCGTGAACATTCTCTGACCCTTTCGGGTGTCCAGTAGGGCAGGGGAGGGGTTGTGGGGCGGCTCACAGGCCGGCCCCCATCCCTGCTCCACACCCACCCACCTGGGCTTGTAGGGCCCAGGAAGTGGCCCTGTTGTCCCGGGCCGGGGAACATCCCTGGCTCCCATCTGTGAGGCAGTCACGCATCACAGCCACGACCCCACTCCTGTGAGCTGCCGGGGCTCCCGCCTTTTACCGGGGATGCCTTGGAGCTTGGAGGGGCCCGAGAGCCCTCAGCACAGAAGCTCCCCTCTGGGGCCTCAGCATCCTGGCCTGTGATAATCCCACGCCCTGGGAAGACGCCCCGGACCCTCTGCTTGGACCCAGGAGGGGCACCCCTGGGGTTTTCACCGGTTGCCCCACCCTTGAGGTAATTGAGAAAGCGGCTTCCTTTTAATTAAAGCTCTGGGAAGGGCCTGAGCTCCCCAGGAAAGGAAAAGTGGAGATGCAGAATAATTAGCCAGACAAAAGGCAAATCCTCTTAGCATCTCCCCGGGCGATCGCAGGTTAATTGGTTGATGCTCCTGCCGCCGGCCCCGGCCAGACACCCGGCTTTCCCCAGCCTCCCGCTGCTCGCTGACCTCGAGGCCACACCTGCCCTGCGGTCCAGCGTGGGAACCCAGCGGGGCCTCCAGTTGCCCTCTGATCCTCCCTGCCCCACCAGGCCCTCTGCTCAGCCTCCGGCCCCTCCCTCGTCACCCCCCAGAGCCTGGCTGAGCCTTCGGAACAGCCCTGGCTGGTCTCCCTGGAGCTCCTGCCCCCTGGGCAAGCGTCCCCACACTGCCCCAAAGGCACGCTTTCCTGTGGCCACGTTCCAGCCACAGCACCCCTCTGAACCTTTGCCCAGGACCCACCCCTCTGCCTGGGAAGCCTACACCTCCCCCCACTCCGGACCCCAACCCCCCGGGATGGCCCCTCCTGCAGGGGCTGGGCTGGTCCAGCCTCTCCTGAGACCAGCTTCTAGGCGGGGAGCCACCGTGTGGCCCTCACAGCAGGTAGCCTCGCTGGCTCTAAAGCCCGGCTCTCCACCCGGGCCCTCTCCTAATCTGTCCCCAGGCAGGGCTGGAGTTCTCCCCAAGGACTCAGGGCCAGCGCAGGCCCGGCACACAGTAGGCACTTAAGGATGGCCAGGTGCCTGGCAAAGGTTGAAGCAGGTCGGAATAAGGAGGGAGCTGGCTTGGAGAAACTGGGAAGTTATCAGTGGACAAGAAGGAAGGAAGGGGAGAGGATGGGAGGGAAAGAAGGAGGGAGGGAGGGAAATAGAGAGAAGAGGCGGGAGGGAGGGGGCGTCGGAGCCTGAGGACCTGACCATGGCACCTTGAGGACTGGCCAAGGCCCGCCGGGAGGCCCATTCCATTTCCACCTTCGTTAAAAATCATCCTGAAATGACCATTTTCCTGTCCTGCTATGGTGAGGCCTTTCACTGGCTGTGGCCTCTGGTTGGATCGCAGAGCGGCACACACCGTTGTCATCGTCCACAGCCACGGAGGGAGCCAAAGCGCAGGGCCTGCATCTGGTTCAGGCAGCGAGGCCACCGAGGCGGGGGTGGGGTGGGGTGGGGGGATGCCGGGGCCGAGGGTCATGAGCTGAGCCTTGGAAGAGCAGGGGCTGCAGCGGGAGGGGCGCGTTCCCGTCCTCCAGGCTCGGGGGCGAGTAGGGGGTGCAGAGAGGGGCGGGCCTGGCCTGAGGTCACGGCAGGGCTCCTCGGGGCCGCCCCAGGGCCCCTGCCCGTTGCCCGCACCCGGGTGGACGGTGACTCAGCCCCACGGCTCGGTCTGAGGCCGCGGGCCACGGTGGGGTTTCCAGTTGTGCAGAAAGGCAGACAGCTGTTTATTTTCCTTGCAGTGAAGGGGGGCAGCGGGGGCGGCGGGAGCCGGCCCTGCCTGTTCTCACACTGGCGCAGGCTCCGCAGGAGCCCCCGCGAGGAAGGGGGCCCCAGGGACAGGCCGCCGGGGGCTTGTGGGGCTGGGGGCCTCCCCGCCGCACTGCCGGGGCGGCCAGCCAAAGCCAATTCCACAGGCCAGTCCCTGGAGAGGGATGCTGGGGTTTCCGAGGTCGGGAAGGAACTGGCAAAACTCAATTCATGATGTCACCCGCCCAGCCCCAGCCCTGGCCCAGGCCCCGGCCCGGCCACTGCCTTTCGAGGATGAGGGGCACCCCGGGGTCTGCGCAGAGCCGCTGCAGTGGGGTGCCCGGGGAGGGCTCAGGTGCCTATCCCAGAGCGGCCCCAGCCCACCCCTGCCCCTTGACTCCTAGATCCTGACCACTGGAGCCACCAACCTGGGGAGCCCCTAGGAGGTGGGGACCGAGTCCCCCGTCCCCGGGCCCAGCCTCAGTGGCATCGAGTGGGTGTTTCCCGAACAAAGAGAACATCCTTCCAAGAGGCAGTGATTCACCCATCCTGGGAGGTCCTCCCAAGGACAGCTGACCCTCCTCCCGGCAGGCCTGGAGCTCTGGCCCCAGGGGATATAGGGGCCCCAGGGGGGACGTAGACCCCTGCCCGGGCCAGGGCCCGAGGTGCAGGGTTAGGGGGCCGTGCGGTCTGCGGCCTGGATGCCCCCTGCCTAAGCCTCCCAAGCCGAGGACCCCTCCCGGTGGGCAGAGGATGGACAAGAGCAACCATCTTCCTTCTCCTTTTCTGGGATTTCCAGTTTTCTGCCGCAAGCACTATTTTTTCTGGAACTTTTTAATGAAGTATAACCCACAGGAAAGTGGACACAGAAGTGTACAGCTCGACGAATTTTCACAAACCAAACCCTGCACGTAAGCGGCACCAGATCAGAAACAGAACATGGCCGGTTCCCAGAGGCCCCAGAGCCCCTCCTGGCTGTGGTCCCACCCGGGCCGTCTCTTGCGCTTCCCTCCCGCTTTATCCCTCACAGGGATGGTCACACGGCCTGTCCCCTCGGCTGTCTGGATTCTGTGTCCGACTCTGTGTTTGTGAAGGAAAATGACTATGGGAGGGGTGGGATATGTGAGTTAGCTGGATCAGGGTAATCACAATACGAAGTGTACGTTATCAAAACTTCACACTGTGTATCTTAAATAGTACACTTTTTAGGGTAAGTGGTATCTCAATGAAGCTGGAAACAAAAGAATGCATCAACAAACAAAAATGGTGTTTACGAGCTTCACCCACACTGTTGTGTGTGGTTGTAACTCATGTAATGCCCCCTCTTTTTTAAAAAACAGACTTTTTTCTTAGAGCAGTTTTGGTTTACAAAAAAACTGAGGAAAAAGTACAGAGTTCCCATATACCCCACTGCCCACACCCCCTACAGTTTCCCCTATCATTAACATCTGCCATTAGTGTGTGCCTTTATTATCATCGATGAGCCAGTATTGATACATTGTTATTCATAAAGTCCACAGTTTACTTTAGGGTTCACTCAGTGTTATACATTCTATAGGTTTGGACAAATGTATAATGACATGTGTCCACCATTACAGTATCATACAGAGTGTTTTCACTGCCCTAAAAATCCTCTGTGCCCCCCCTGTTCACCCCGCCTCTTCCTGCCCCCAATCCTTGGCAACCACTGGTCTTCCTGTCTCCATAGTTTTGCCTCTTCCAGAATGTCATAGAGTTGGAATCGTACATTATGTAGCCTTTTCAGATTGGCTTCTTTAACTCCGTGATATGCATTTAAGTTTCTCGCATATATTTTTATGGCTTGATAGCTCATTTCTTTTTAGCACTGAATAATATTCCGTTGTCTGGATGGACCACAGTTTGTTTATCCATTCACATGCTAAAGGACATCTTGGTTGCCTCCACGTTTGGGCAGTTACGAGTAAAGCTGCTGGAGACATCCAGGTGCAGGTTTTTATGTAGACACGTTTTCTACTTCTTTGGGTAAATACCAAGGAGAGTGGATGCTGGAACCTATGGTAAAAGTATGTTTAGTTTTGTAAGAAACTGCCAAACTGTCTTCCGAAGTGGCTTCACCATTCTGCATTCCCACCTGCAGTGAACAAGAGTTCCGGTTGCTCCACATCCTCGCCAGCACTTGGTGTTGTCGGTCATCTGGATTTTGGCCCTTCTAATAGGTGTGTATTGGTGTCTCATTGTTATTTTAATTTGCACTTCCCTGATTATATATGACGATGAGCATCTTTTCATATGCCTATTTATCATCTTTGGTGGTGGTATCTTTTCAGAAGTTTTGTCCATTTTTAAAATTGAGCTGTTTGCTTTCTTATCATTGAGTTTTACGAGTTCTTTGTATATTTAGGATACCAGTCCTTTATCAGATGTGTTTTGCAAATATTTTCTCCCAGGCTGTGGCTCATCTTCTTCTCTTAACATTGTTTCTCACAGAGCAGAAGTGTTTAATTTTAATGAAGTCCGGCTAATGGATTATTTCCTTCATGGATCACACCTTTGGTGCGATGTCTAAAACGTCAGTGCCATTATCAAGATCGTCTAGGTTTTCTCCTGTGTTATTTTCTAGGAGTCTTATAGTTTTACACTTTACATTGAGGCCTATGATTTTGAGTTGTTTTTTTGTGAAGGTTGTAAGGTCTGTGTCTAGATTCTCTTTTTGCATGTGGCTGTCCAGTTGTTCCAGCACCATTTGTTGAAAAGACTTTTCTTTGCTCCATTGCGTTGCCTGTGCTCCTTTATCGAAGGTCAGCTGACTATATTTATGGGGGTCTATTTCTGGGCTCTCTGTTCTGTTCCACTGATCTATTTGTCTGTTCTTTCACTGATACCACGCTGTCTTGATTATTGTAGCTTTACAGCCTTGTGTACTGTGCATTACTGTAGCTTTCTGGTAAGTCTTGTGTAATACTCTTTTTAATTAAGAAAATCGGCCAATATTATTTTTAAGAAATGCCACGGTAGGAATGGCTCTGCCTGCAGCTGGCCCGCTGTTTGGGGTGTCTGCTCTGCTCACCCCCTGGTACCTGGCAGTGACGTCCAGGCCCCTGTGGGCCCCTGGGTGGCAGGTCAGGCGGGGAGGGGGACCCCCTCTTCATCTCCCCAATGTTGGTGAGTCTGGTTTTGTTTCCCAGGCTTGTGGTGCGTGTGTGTACATGGGGGGAGGGGGGAGGGGGAATTCCTTGATGTGGTTTGAACATTAACCATTTTATCAGCCAGACCAGGCCTCGTGGCAGCCGAGGTGGACATCTCCCACTGCTGGCTTCCTGTGGCCACTCTAGAGAGGGGTCCCCATCAATGCTACTGCAGTCTCGGGGTGTGGGGTGTGGAGGGGAGCTGAGTCCCTGCGGCACCTTGGGCAGGTCACTCCTTCTCTGAGCCTCTGTTTCCTTACCTGCAAATTGGGTCCCAGCCCTGCCCAGAGAGGGAGTGAGGCCAGGTCAGTCAATGGGCAGAAAGCCCTTTGTAAACTGTAAAGTGCCAGGCAAACCTGTGAGTGTTAAGGTCAGCTGGAGAGTGAGCAGGGGCCAGGCAGCTCACTGAGGTGGTGGAGATGGTCCGGGAGGAGAGTTTTCCGGGCACCTCTGTCCTAATTCACAGGTGTCTCCCTGTCTCCTGAGGGACGAGGGATGTAACTTGCCAGGCGCACAGGGTGCAGGAGGTAACGGGGGTCCCTGACCCGGTTCTTCCTGTCTCCCAGCCCCAGCTTTCTCCCAGGCCGGGCCGTCGACCTGGTGAACAGCTGGTGTTGAGCAGATTGAAACATCCAGAAAGCCTGGTGCTTTGTGAAAGAAGTAAGATGGGAGAAGTAAGAAGTAAGATGGGAGAAGGAGGAAGGGGTGCAGCCTGACATCCCTGGAACTCGAGGCCTGGGAGTTGAGACTCTGTTCTTTGGTCACTGGGGAGCCATGGAAGGTTCCTGGGCTTGGAGGGAATAGCGGTTGGAGGGAGATCACCCTGGTGGGCCCTTCTCGATCTCTGTAATGTACAAGCCCCTCTCAGGACATCCGTTCCCTTGACTAAGAGACAGCGCATCCGAGGCTGGAGCGAGGCTTCACCAAGCCGAGGACACGAGGCCCCTGGTGGGTGCCGGCTACACAGTAGGTGGCTGCTTTCCAGCACTTGGTGTGCTCCTAGGTGGGGGCCACCGGGCTCCCCGTGACTCTGGACAGCTCCTCATCTTACAGACCTGGAGACGAGCCCAGGCCAGCCCAGGGTGGAGCTCCACCCCTACCCCACACTCAGGGCGGGACAGCATGCGGCAGGCCTGGCAGAATCATTTGTTACGTCCAGTGAGTCCACCAGACTCCCCAGGAGGACATTAGAAACTGCCCAAACCAGTCACAGGTGTGGGTTTACCGGCCGGCAGCTGTTCCTTCATTTTCTACCAGAAGCTGCACCTTCCGTGCCTCTGAGGCCAGGTGGCCAGGCACAGCCCCTCGGTGGTCTGCTCAGACATGGGCCTCCCTCTGCCAGAGACCCGGCCTCACTTCCCGCCCTTCCTCCAGTCTCCCACCCCCACCCTCTAGCAGCCCTCTCTGACCTCAGACTCCACCTGGGTCCTCGGCTCCCTTCTCGGCCAGGCTGACTCCCGCTCACCGTCTGAGACAAAGCGCCAGCTCCTCTCCTCCTCCAGGAAGCCCTCCCTGCTTCCTCTCTGGCAGGGCCCTGATGAGGGACACCCAGGGGCCCAGGGAGCCCTTCCTGAAGGTCAGGAGGGCTTCCTGGAGGAGGTGATAATGAAGCAGAGGTTTAAGTCAAGAGGAAACAAAAGGGAGTTACTGACGAAGGACTGTCAGGTGGGCCTAACGCTGGCCACTCACATCTCTATGGAAACGGGCAGGGTAGCGTAGTGGTCAAGAAAGTGAGTTCTGGAACCCCTGCTGTGACCGTGACCCCTTTGTGCTTTGCAAAAGGAGAGTAAGCCATGGCCTCGCTGGGCTGTGGGACTGAACAGTCCACACGTGGAAAGCAGTGGGATCAGGGCCGGCAGCAAACACTGGGAACACGGTGCCCAGTGGTCATCAAGTCACAGAAGCTCCCGACGGGAGGTTATTGGGCTCCATGACCGGGGGCTGTGAGACCCCAGGTGCCTGTTCTGGGGAGACGCCAGGAGCAGACCCAGACAGTCCAGCCCTAGATGAAGCCTCCAAGCCCCTCAGGCCCGGGCACTGCCCCAGGGGGTGAGACAGAGACCCCAGGGGAGGGATAGAGATCCCAGGGGAGGGACAGAGACCCCAGGAGTGGGTCAGAGACCCCGGGGGGGGGGGGACAGAGGTCACCAGCATCCCATGCAGCAAGCAGGACGAGGGACTGTGCAGGCCCAGGGATGGGCAGAGCGGCCAGTTAATGGCAGAGTGGGAAGTGGGGCTGGGTCCCTGGGCAGGCCAGAGTTGGGGAACAAATAATTGTATTGTCCAAACAAGGACACATTTTGAAAGGATGGGAGACACTAAAAATCATTTCAATTATCAGTTGTTTGAACCAACAAAATCGTTGTATGATAATGATGGTTCTATAAAACAGTTATATTCAAAAAAAGTTTTTTAAACAATTACTTCTGAAATAATTTAAATAAATTGTATCAGTGACATTAAGGCCCCTTAAAAAATAAGCCTCTCCTAAATATTATGAACATTAAAAAAATAACACATGTAGAATGACGATTCTTGGTCACACTCACATCTTTGAGCCCCATCTATTTGTTCCTGGAATTTCTCTCCACGGTGAATTTTTTAAAATATGGTCTTGTTATTTTTAAGGTTTATTTCCATCAATTCCAATAATCTTCAAAGCTGCTTATGATGTGAATGTATTGGTACCTTTGCTCAATGCTTCTCTGCAGGTCACAATGTTTTAGCTGAGAAGATTCTCTGTCTGCAGGGCTGGGGGACCTGGTAAGCTCAGAAGAAATTCTATAAACAAAGGAAGTTCTAAATTCTAATATTTTGTGTTGAAATGTGTAAACATTTCGACCCAAACGTTCTCACAGACACTGCCTTTTGGCCTCCATTCAGGGTGCAAATATCCAAGAGCTAAAGACAAACCGCAAGAGACAAATCATGTCAAATAAGTTGCCTACTACTTATGATTCTTTTTAATGATTCTTCAAATTTAGATGCTGCAAAACTGTGGGCCAGCCCATTTCAATCCAGACTATAAATGTACCCAATTAGGGAGATTGGGATTGACACATATACGCTAATATGTATAAAGTAGTTAACCAATAAGAACCTGCTGTATAAAAAATAAATAAATAAAATTAAATTTTAAAAAATGTACCCAATTAACAATAGGAACCCCCATCCCCAGATGCTTCTCACATGTCAAGCTGTGCCAACGGGCAACTGTACAATTACAGAATGAAGCCTCATCACCTTTTGCTTTCTCACTGGCGAATGGGATCGACTCCTCCCTTGGGGATGAATTTTAATGTCTTCTGGTTTGCAAGCTGCATTTTGAATCTTTGCAATTCTGTAAAGGCTTTGAACGCTGAAGCTTTTGGTGCTCTATTTGTTGAAATACTTGACCGAGAATTTCTGGTGAATTGCAAGTGAAAGCTAGAAAGCTCACTTCCCAAACACTTGTGAGCATCGTAGGTCTCTTGGGCTGATTCATGAAGCAAGGCTCCAGCGGCTCTGGGGCTGAAGGGGGAGAGGGGGCAGCGGGCGGCATGTGCCCTGAGGGCTGGGGCACTTTCTATGCAATGCCGCCGTGTCCTCGAAGAACCTCGGCTGTTCAGCCTTGGCCGGGGCACATGTGAAAACACATATAAAGGCTGATCACCACAGCTCCTGATTTGCTGCTTGCAGTTATGAATTCTGTGTGCATCACAGCCAAGCACATCTCGACCCCGTTGGTTTGTGAATGTAGTAGGAACATTGCTTTTAGCACCAGAATCTGTATCGCTGAACAAATCATTTTGCAAAACCAAATCATTTTGTCTTCGCGCTGAACTTCTAGCTGAGTTTACAAGCATGTTCACAATCATGTCACCCCAGTCACCTCGTCGGAACTGACCTCTGAAAGCTTTGCCTTGATTGCATAAATGGGGTGGAAACGTCTGCTGTTGGACCGGGTGACCCGTGTGCCACTTCTGGTGAATAGGAGGGTCAGCCCCCCAGGCGGCCCGAGTCAGGGCGCTGCAGCCCCTACCCCAGGACTCCCGCCAGCGACCCCTGTCCTGGAAGCACAAGCTGCTGCTGCCCAGGGCCCTGTGCCCTGCCTGGCCTGGTCGGCTCTGGGAGACCAGAGGCTGAGAGATGGGCCTCGTGAAGACCCCTGGGCTTCTTTCACTGACTCAGAGCCACCCCCAGTCAGGAGCACAGGGCTGGGATTTAGAGAGCGTTGGGGAAACTGAGGCTCAGAGCCAGAGAGAGCCTGGGGTCTGGCCGCACCTGTCTCCTGGGGTGACGGCAAGGACACGGCCAGGATCGCTGCCCGTGAGGAAGGGCGCCAGCCGGGCTCTGCCAGGAAGCAGTGGTTCCCTGGGGATGTCCCATCTCCTAAGCCACTTCTCCCACAGCCTGGCCCGCCACCATCGTGGTTCCACACCCATGGCTCCATGCTCTGGGGGGTGTTTCCTGCGCCCGTCTGTGGTCCAGCTCTTATGCCCCTCGGGATTCTACACACCACACTTTGGGACTCACTGGGCAACACCCACGTTCCTCACCATTGTAGCGTAAGCACCTGGCCCAGCAGAGAGAGCCGGGCCCACGGGGTAGCTGCTGGGCTTCTCACCCGTGGAGGGTCACTGCCTCCCTGTTGGGCCTCCAGCTGTTCCCTTCCCCCTGCCTCAGTTTCCCCACTTGTACAGTGAGGCCACTGACCCTTCATGCCGTCGGGAGCTGCTTCCCTGGGGCCTTGGAAGGGACAGGGTCCCGGAATGGTCTGCTGAGCCCGGGGGCTGCTCACACCACTTCAGAGCCCGCGGAGCCCCAGTCCTGTTCCCTGCAGCCCCCAGGTCGCAGCTGCCCAGGGCCAGGCCTGGACGGGGAGGCCCTGGACGGGGTGGGAGAACCCGCCCCCACGTTGCTTAGGGAGGCTGCTCCCGGCACAGGCAGCGGGGCCAATAGGCAGAAGGCTCCCCAGAGGGTCACTGCATGCAGAGAAGCACCCAGAGGGCCAGCCAGGGCTCTCTCGGGAGGCTGCTTTGAGTGACTGAGGGTCACTGTGTCCAGGTCTTGGGGCCCCGGGTCAGCCCTTCCCTCCTCTGGGCCTCAGTCTCTCCATCCAGAAACATCGAGATGGCCACACGGGTACAGTGACAAGGTTTCCAGGTGCCCAGGGTCCAGGGTGTGGCTGAGGAGGTGGAGGGGTCTGTGCCCATTTCACAGATGGGGAAACCGTGGTCAAGAGAGCAAGGGAGGGCCCTGGGGCCGGAGCAGGCCTGGAGGCCCTCGGGGGTCCCAAGCTCCCCCACTGGAACAGGCACCCACTGCCCACACCTGTCAGCTACGTGGTGGGTGCTAGGGACATAGCTGTGAGCAAGACAGACCGCCGAGCGGGTGCCGCCTGGACCCACCACTCCATCGCAGCCAGGGGAAGGAACCACGGAGGCAGGGACTCTCTGAGAAGCTGTGCTCGGGGGCCCACAGGGTAGATGAGGCTGGAGGGACTGGTGGCCGTTCTAGCGCAAGGGGACCGTGTGAAGGTTGTGAGCATCGCCTGCTGGCAGAGGCTGGGGGCTGAGGGGCCTGAGAGGAAGCCAGGGAGGCAGCAAGGAGCGGGCCGGCTGCAGCCCCAGGAGGGAGAGGGTGGTGGCTGGGACCGGCTGATGGGGTGCGAGGGTGGGAGCGCTTACTTCTGGATACCTCTGGAAGGAGAGCCGATAGGGTATGCTGACGGATGGACTGCGGGGTGAGAGAAAGAGGTGGCAGGGAGGTCCGAGGTTTTGGTCTGAGCCTTGGAAAGAAGGAGGGCTGGACTCAGAGCAGGGGGTGGAGACGGCCTCACTGGAGAAACAAACGAGGTCTTGGGCTGACGGGCGGACTCGGGTCTGATGGGACCGCGAGGGAGGGCGTGCAGGATGCAACCCTCGGGGGCCGGAGCCGTCTCCCGTTTCCTCTCTGACAGCCTGACCACTGCACGGGTCCCAGCGCCTCTCCTCCGCTCCCGTGTGCCCGTGCCCCACACTGTCATGCTGCCTGCTGGGCACAGAGAGTCCTAAGGGCCGGGGAGGCACGACTGGGCTCCCAAGACTCAGCCCTGATTTTTGCAGAGCTTAGGCCGGGGGAGCGGGAGGGCGCGCTTGCCCAGAGCCCCACCGTGGCCGCAGGGAGAACACCCACCACTGCCCTGCCGACCCCTGTCTGGGGTGGGAGGTCCTCACCCCATTTTGCCGGGTGGGGAATCAGAGCTGGGAGCGGCGGTCACGCGCCCCAGGCCTCAGGGCCAGCACTGGGATTTGGACGGGGGGTGTCGGAGGCCAAAGCTGCTGTTTTTCCAGGGCTCGCGCCTGCCTCTGGGGCCTGTGGGAATTTTCTCTGCGGAGAGTCCTGAAAGGCCAGAGGGGACGGGGTGCCGAGTCCAGCTGATGGAGGCGAAAGGGCCACATGCTTTTTGTGGTTGAATTATCCAAACACTGAATCCCTCTATCCGCCCGGGCGGCTGTGAACCGGCTGGCTTTGTCCAGCCTGAGAACAGCGGGGCGCACGGGGCCAGACAAAGGCGGGCGCTGATGCGGCCTTTTCCATGGTCCGGCAGAGAAAGAAAGGCCTGGTGGACAAAGCCCGGCAGAGCCCATGGGGCGGGGGCGGGGGTCAGGCTTTAGTCACGGTGGGGCTGGCGGGAGGGGCGAGGGGCGCCCGCCAGAGCTTCCCACCAGCGGGCCCCGCCGAGCCTGGTCAGGATGAGAAGATCGCGGCAGGAGCTGAGCTGCCAGAGGCCCTCTCCATCCCGGGGATGGGAGGCCCACCCCAGAGGAGGCCCGACAGGGACACCAGGAGACCCCCACCCCCCAGGTCGCCACTGCCATCAGCGCCCGCCCAGTCTGGGCCCAGGGCCTGGCCGTGCATCCTGGACAGAGTAGGGCTGGTCTCACCACACCTGGCTGGGCAAGACCCCCCAGCTCCACAGCCAGCAGCCCCTCGGAGGAGGCCAGCCAGCGATGGGCCCAAACTGACTTCTGAGAAAGAGCGTTCGGGCGGTGGGGCAGGGTGGGCGACAGCGACAGTCTTCAGGGCTGCCGCCGTTAGGGGCCAGGCACACGGAGCTGGGCTGGGGGCCCCCTTGTCCTCACCATTCTGCTCTCTGTGACCCAGCTCTGCTCCAGGTACGGGTGTCCGAGGAGTGACCACAGGCTGAACGCCAGGCCTGCGGGGCTTAGAGGGAGGCCTGAGCCGCAGGGAAGGGCAGGGGAGACGGGGTGCCCCAAAGAAGAGGAGACCCCAGCGGGAAGCATGGGCAGAGCCAGGCCCCGCTCAGGCCCCGCTCAGGCCCCTCTGTCCTCGGCCCCCCGGGGTCTGTCTGAGGATCCAAGGCCGCGCCCTGGGCCCACAGCAAACAGCCAGGCCCCATGTCTGTGCCCAAGGCCCCTAGGGACAGCAGGAAGCAGCGGGGCGGGGACGGTGCTTCCCCCTCAGGCTGGGGAAGGAGGAACAATAGGGACAGAGGGGGAGGGGGTTCTGGAAGGTGCGGTCGAGTGGACCCGGGGCGGGGGAGCCCCGCAAGCACTGAGGTCTCAGCAAGGAGTGCACGGGGTGACAGGCTCATCCTGCATTTTACAGCTCCCTCGAGGCTGCCTTGCAAGGCAGCAGGAACGGGGAGGCCCGCCCGGCCCTAACCAGGGCGGGCAGTGGGAGGCTGCTACGGACCATTCAGGACCGCATGGAGTCCAGGTGAGGGATGGCAGTGGTGGCAGGTAGCCAGGGTCCCCTGGGTGAGCAGGGGGGACAGTGGGGCCTGGGGCCAGCAGGGGGATGTCCTGCTCTAGGGGCGTCTAGACGCCAGAAGAGCAAGCCCTGGAAACACGGGCCTGACCTGCCAGGCCTGGGACAGTGTCTCCACGCACCACGGTTACATCGTTTAATCCTCAGGATGGCCTGGAGGGTGCTACCTCATTTACAGCCATGGAAGCCAAGGCTGGGGGACCGGGAGCATCAGGCCCAGCCTGAGGACCTCAGGGGCCTCTTCTCACCATGCCTGGCGGCTGCCTTGACAAACCCACCCCCCAGCCGACCTCAGGACCCTCGTGTGCTCCCGCGGGAGTGCTTGCACAGTCCCCGCAGGTGAGTCCGTCTCACCCCAACACTGAGCCCACCTGGGGCCCCGGGGGCACCCCGGGCACCAGCGCGTGGCCCACCGGGAAGACACGCGGGCCTGGTCAGGGTCGCCGTCACCCTCTCTCAGGCAGAGCAGGGCCCCTAAGCCAGGAGGTGGAGCCCCCAGCCTCACCCCGGCCCACACTGCCCTCTGAGGCCCATCCCAACTCCCATCTGGGTCCCATCAGCTCTGCCCTCGGCCAAGAGCGTGTGACGTCCGTAGCAGGAGGAAAAACAGCCGCAGGGGCCCGGCCTGCTGCCGATGGGCCTGGCTTCCCCCCAGCTGGGAGGGCGCATTTCTGGTGAGGAAGCAACGCGGCTGATCCATCCCCCATCAGGTGGTGCCTGGGGAGGACGTCCCGGCCGGCACCAGGCCCTGGCCGCCAGGCTCCGGCCACGGCCTTCCGCCAGGATGTGACTAAAGGCCTGACCGAGGTCTGCGGGCCGCAGGGAGGGCAGCAGCAGAGCCCAGCGGGCACTCAGAGGGTCGGGAGTGGCTGTGTGTGTGTGCTTGTGTGCGTGTGTGCACGTGTGTGCGTGTGTGTGTGGCTCTGCCCTCAGGTCCTGGCACCAGGAGAAGGGGGCCCCACCGAGACCCTGGCGGCCCACATCAGACCGTCCGGGGTTCAGGTCCCTGCTTCTGCAGAGTTTCTGCCTCGTCCGGCAACTGAGCCTCCCATCTGAGCCTCCGCTTTCCCAGCTGGAACGTGACAGTGATGATTCTCACTCCATAGGCCTGTTGTGAACGGCAGGAAAAGAGGTCATTTCTCCAAACCCCCTAGAGTAGCCCTCGGTCTGAAGCAGGTGCTCAGTAAGTGGTCACTTGCCCTCTGAAGAGTCCAGAGCCTTCAGGGACTTGGCCAAAGGTACCAGTGAGACCTTCTATGAGGAGGCAGGGAGGAGACCTCGGCATGCATCATGGCCTCCTTACAGCCTCTGGATATCCCATCGGACTCAGCAGACCTTTCCCAAAGTCCTACAACAGACCAGGCTTTGGGTCCAGGGTCAAGGGCTAAGGATCCCAAGATGATTAGAACCTGGTGCTTGCTCTTGAAGTCTGACGGGGCGCCAGCACCTGCTTCACGGGGCTGGGGTGCAGTCAAGGGGGGCTTCATGGAGGAGGGAGCATTTGAGCTAAATGTATAAAATGTGCACACACTGGCCGGTCTGATGAGGAGAGGGAGGAGCAAGCCCGGAGAGGGACCAGCACGGGCAAAGGCCTGGGAGACAGGCTGCACGTCGCGTTCATGTGTGGGATTGAGTGACGTGTAGGGAGGAAGCAGGAAGGAGGGTGGAGGTGTGTCAGGCGGGGCCGGGGGACGCACTGAGCAGGGGCACAGATCACCTGAGGCCCACGTAGAAGGTGGGCTCGGTGCCCACTCCCTCCCTTCCAACCCCGGGCGCCCGACGTAAAGGGTTTGGTGGCAACCCCCCGGCCCGACACGGTGTGTCCCGGGGCCGTCTCTGTGGGTGGCGTGGGCAGGTGTGTGGGTCCACACATGCTGAAGGCAGGCGGGCAAAGCCGCCCTGGACGAGGAGGTGGCTGGACCCGCTCCAGACTCCGTAGATGACCACGCAGGCTCCCAGGGGGCTGGGACCGCAGTGGGCACTCAGCTGATCCTGCCCGCCCAAAGCCGCCTGGGAATGGTATTTGCGTTGTGGATAATGAGGGCGGAGGGCGCGTAAATTCCAAAAAGCTAATGTGTTTGGAGAGAGCCAGTGAGCGGCCCGGAATGCTCGGTCACTGCTGGTCATCGCTGGGCCTGGCCTTTGTTCCCCAGCCTCTGGGAGCTGGAGTCCAGGGGTCAGGGGGCCTCATCACAGTCAGCAGAACTGGCCAGGTCCTGATCAGACTGCGGGTGGGGGTAACGCCCAGGCTCCCCTCCCCCACCCCCGGCCAGGCCTCCCTGAGCACGGGGAGGGCGCCCACCCCGGCCCCCCAGGTTCATGTCAGGTGTGGGTAGGCAGGGAGACCTCGAGGCAGGTGGTGGTGGCAGCGGGGACAGTCAGGGACAGAGGGGACACCGTGAAGGGTGAGCCTGAGGAACAGGGGCAGCCAGGCGGCCGAGGGGCCTGGGGAGCAGGGCTGTGGACAGGCGTGCACGTCCCTCTGCCTTACTTCACCCTCAGCTGCATCCCAGGGCCCTGCTCAGCCTCCTCGCAGGAGGGGGCTCCACGGGGGGTTGTTAGGAGACGTGCACCCCAAGCTGACTTCTCGCGGCAGCGCTCAGACTGCAAGACCCGGCGGGGCCTGCTGCTGGCTTCCCTGGGGCTCCAGGAGCCACCGAGCAGACGGGCCAGCGCAGGATCCTGGGGTGAAGAGGCTGCCCGACGGGTCCAGGAAGGTGGCAGAGGGGGAGGGTGCTTGGACCCAACCTTGAAGGAAGCCTGGGATTGCAGAGCCCGGGGAAACCGAGGCAGGGTGCTCCAGGAAGGGGGGAGTAGTGTTGGGAGGGGAGCTTCCATGACACCACAGCTGGAGCTGCGGCAGGACGAGGATCGGGTCCAGACTCCCAAGCAGGGCCTCTTGGCACTAAATCACTTTTCCAGAAATTGCTAAGCACCCACTGCCCTGCTTGTAGCCAGGCCATTCTCTCCAGGGTGTCAATGACAGGGGCGGTGACAACCACCTCCTGGTGGCCTCTCGGGAGGGCCCTATGCCGGGGACGTGGCCTGGGCCTCTGTCCTCCTGGCCCCGGGCGTCTCACCGAGCATCTCACCGAGGTCTCCCCATCGTGCAGTGAACACATGTGAGGCCATTGTGGTCCCATGGTTTTCCCGGGGTCTTCTAGATGAGGGGCAGTCTGGCTCCAGAGCCGTGCCCTTGACCTCCACGCCCTGAGATAAGAGTAGGAGCAACCTTGTAACCTGCTAAGGTTTATGGGTTGTTTGCACTTTTCCTAAAACACGTTCTGTTCCCTCCAACGCCTCCCATGGCTCCCCATTGCCCACAGAACGCGGTGGACGGGAGCCCAGTGTCAGTTTCCTCACACTCTTCCTGAACGTAGCATAGCCACGCCTCTCCCTGCCATTCCTGCTGTGAGGGCCTTGCACCGTGTCCCCCGTCAGGACCCCACACTCTCTCTAGGGCTTTGTCCAGGGCCAAGGCATCCATACCCGCCACCCCACTCCCCAGGCCCTGGCTCCGAGGTGCACTCGTTTGAGCCTTTGGTGGCAGAGGCCGCTGGGCATCACACTCCTCCGGGCTCTTTGAGGATGGAGGCCGCCCTTCACTTGCGTCCAGCATCTGACCGCAGAGACCCAGTGACCAGGCACTGGTGTGGGAGCTGCGTTTTGGGCATCCCGCTGGACTCTTCTGTAAAGTGGTGTGGGCCAGACCTCGGGCTGGACAGGTACCGGTCTCAGGGGTTCCCTCCTGACGGACACAGATGTCGTCAAACCCGAGGACACTGAAGGACCCGGTTAGCGGTCATGACGCCACGCTCCCCGTCGGCCTCAAGCGACGCCTCCAAGCTTGGAATTATGGTTCCCAAGTATGTACTTACTTGGGCTTGCTTTTGAAAAGGTTAGGATTTAAGTATCACCCGATAACACACACATGCCCAGCTACACGCGAAATTACAGAGCAGCTGGGCCCAGGGTCTGGCGGGTGCCCACAGCTTGGTGAGGAAGTGGCTCCAGGCTGCAGGCCACTCTGCCCAGGGCAGGGCTGGTCTGAGCAGTGCCACATACCTGGGCCGTCGCAGGGGGACTCGGGGTGCTGCTCCCCAGGGGAAGGAGGGTTTTCAGGGCACCCCGAGGACAGAGGGAGGCTTGGGCTGGCTGCATGTACACAATACTTCGGCCAGTCCCTGGTAGCTGAGAACAGACCTCGGCTCATCGCCCCATCCTAGCGCCTGGCACAGAGCGGCGGCTCCCGAGACCTGTTAGGAGTTTGGATCTCTGACACTTGCCAGCACTGGGGCCCTGGGCAAGTTTCTTACCCACTCTGTGCCTCACTTTATCATCTGCAAAATAGGGGAAGGCTGCTGCAGGTAGAGAAAAGGTGTGCAAAGACTGACCCCAGGGCTCACTTGAGGCAACACCAGGAGATTTGGGGGCACAAACGGCCCAGAGCGGGCAGACGGCAGCGAGCCCGGGCGTGCACCTCCCTGCACAGGGCCCGGCGTGTTCCACGTGCCCAGTCGTGGTGGTGGTGATGATTATTCTCAACAACATTATTGTTCTTGGCCACGTGAAGACCACCGCCCGCAGGAGGGAGGGGGGCGCGGCAGCGTGGCTGATGCCGGGGGCCTCTCTGCAGGTTGTGAAAGTCAAGCCTGCAGGGGGGAGGTGGAGGCTTTGGGGAGGAGCCCAGGGGGATGAGGCCCAGTGCCTGGGACCCGTGGAGGTGCCACCCCTTCCCTCCCCTCGGACTATAGCACGGGACTGACGCGCCGCAGCTGCACAGCCAGGCTGCCCAGTCGAGGGCCGGGCCCCCGGCATGGGCAGCCACACCCACACGAACCAGCCGCCTCCTGCCCAGCCTCCATTCCCGGGCCTCCCTCCCTGCCCTCGTGCCCTGGGAGTCCTTTCCCTCTCCATCCATCTTCTGCAGGGGGCCTGGCAGGTGTCGGGCGGAGCCTGCTCTTTCCCTTAGAGCTGAGGGACTTTGGGGAAGTTGGTTAACCTCTCTGTTCCCGGGTTCTTCTCTCTAAATAATGGCAGTGCCGTCTCCCCCAGGGCGGGGTGGATGGGGCTCAGTGGACATCACAGGTGCTCAGCCTCAGCCAAAAAACACTGGGGATGGTGCCTGAACCCTCAGGCCAGAGCTGGGGCCCCTGACCCACCGTCCAGGGCCTCCCTGGCCAGTTGGGCCAACTTGCTTAACACAAGGTACACACCGGTCTGCCTGTCGGCCTCCGGACTGCGACTGCCCCAGTGCAGGGGTGTGGACGAGGGGTCGCCGGGACTGGCGTGTGGGTGCCCCTCACCCATCCTCAGCAGTCAGAGCAGGGTGGGCCCCCCGGGATCAGGAGTGTGACCTGCGTCCGGAGGGGCGTCTGCTGGCCCCCACTGTGAGACGTTGCCTCGTGTCAGTTCAGCCTGCGGAGCAGCCTGCCTGGCGGGCAGTGGGATACGGGCATGGGGGGAAGTCGGAGGCCAGGGGCACGGCGTTGGCAGACGTCTGACCCTGGGCTCGTCGTGGCAGTGAGTTGGGGTGGAGGTGACAGTCCACCTGAGTTCGTTTGCCCATCTTGAGTACTTCTGGACACCGTCTACCATGGACATATCCCCATACGATGTGACAGACACCAGGGAGGTCTGGCCCGGAGGTGGGATGTGTCCACGGCACAGGCCCTGGGGGGATGGGGCTAGCCTGAGCCTAGGCAGCTGGGCGGTCCAGGCCCCCCAGCCCGAGGGACGTGCCAGCGTGAGGCTGGGCACAGGGACATGCAAGAGACAGGCACAAAGCCAGGGCAGCGGGGAGGCCTGGGTTCAAGGCCCGGCCCGGACTCCTTGGGGCCGTGCCAAGCTTCAGGCCAGTGGCTCAGCCTCCCTGGGCCTCGGTTTCCTCGTCTCCACAGGAAGGCAGCAGAGGTGCCCCGGCAGAGCCGCTGTGAGGAGGAGGCCCGGTTACCATCACTGTGGTTCCCGCGCCTCGCCTGTCGCCATCGCCGGGTCCCCAGGGAGTGGGCGCTCGGAACGCCAGCTAGGGACAGAGCAGCTGTCTGGGAGCCGCCAGGCGGTCCAGTTTAGGCAGAGGCCTCCCTCGCTTCACTGGCTTCAGCATGAGAAACCCAAACCCAAACAAAACGCAGCACCAGCCCTCACCAGTGCCTTTGTGTCTGCAGAGGCTTCCACCCACTGGGACATATGTGGCTGCCACGCTCTGAATAGGGTCCCGGGCGTCCGTCTGCATTCAGCGGGGGTCCCCTGGGCCCGGGGTGGGGGGGAGGCTGGGAGCTTCCTCTGAGCCCCGCCCCCCAGGACCCTGGGCCACCTCCAGGATTCTCTCCCTGGGGTGGTCCCCAGCACCACGCCCCCATCCTCAGCGCCTGCCATCACCCCTGAGGGATGCCCAGGGGCCTGTGGGTATTGTCCCCTGGCCACCTGTCCTGTCCCGGGCGGGCACCGAGGTCACAACTGCTCTGGCTCATTCACACGGGCCTGAAAGGAGGCCCTTCCAGGCAATTGCCCTCCTCGGCTTCATCTGAACTGCGCAGGGGGAGGGGCGGGGCAGAGTCAAACAGTATTTTTTCTGTTCTCTCCTGCACAAATGGAATTCAGTTAGGAAAGAAGAAACCCAAGTCCAGCCAAATCGTGCTTTAAAAAAATCCTGCGGGAGACAAACATCTTCCCAGATCCTTAGCAAATCAATGAGATCAATGGGTCCTGTGCATTTTCCTCCCCAAATGCATAGGGTGCAGCCAGAAAGTTCTCTCCCGCACCCAACGGAGGCCAGGCGGTAGGGGAATCTGATGAATACAGATGGAGCTCACTCCAGCCCCTGACCCTGTTCCTGCCCCACAAACCGTGGTGTGAAAGCAAGACTGTCCCCAAGAAGAGGGGTGGCCAGCAAACCAGGCCAGCTCTGCCGCCTCCCTGTGCCAGACCCGGCGGGTCACGGGTGTCGTCGGGCTCTGAGTGAAGAAAGCATCTCCCCGCTGCCCGGCCGCCTCCTCTGCTCTTCCTCTGGGGTTTGGCCACTGCCCAGAGCTGCCAAAAGCAGGCAGGGGTGCTCTGGGGCCTGGGCACAGGAAGTCACGGCAGGTGGCTGGACCCATGGGGCCCACTTCCCGCAATGGCCTCTGTCACCAGGTCCCTTCCAGGCTGTTCCCAGGGCCTCAGGAAGCCATCGCTCCTAAACCGTTTCCGTAGAGTCAGGAGGTGGCTTCACCTGCCCCACTGCGTCACGAGGAGCAGCCCCATCCCAAGGAATCCACCCCAGCCTTCCCAGAGCCGTCCTGATGGCCAAGCCCCACTCCTGGCCTGCAAGTGGCCTTCTTTGGAAGAGGATTGAGGGCTCGTCCAAGTGTCCTGTCTTATCTCTAGACGCCACGTGTCTCCAGAGACTCACTCTGCCTACAGGGCCAACTGTTTTCAGAACATCAATATGAAACCCAAGAGAAATCGATCAGGCTTTTTAGAAAAGAGCCCCCTGGGTGGAGGCCAAGTCCCTCTGTGACCTCAAGTCGTGGGGAGACCACGGAGCCCAAGTCCCGGGGTCTGGGCTCTGGTCACGCCCCTCCCTGCCCGCCGCCCACCCCGCACTCCCCGCCAGGCTCAGTGCAGCTCGGCAGACGCTTGTTAGCCCATCTGGGAAGTGGGCAGGTTGGGCCCAGGACCCAGAGCACTTGGGGAAGACGGGGCGGGGCGGCGTCTCAGCGCAGCCCCTCTCTGACCTGGAGGTCAGGTGGTGGTCCGCACTCTAGCTGCTCTGGGCCTTTGCTCGGTCTCCCTTCCCCTCCCCGCGGGGAGCCACCTGCCCATCTCCCCAGCCCCCCGCCCCAGCTCCTCTGCTGTCTCTTCTTCCAGAGGGGGCCTGTTGCGCCTCAAGACCCCGGGCATCTTGACCTCCCCCAGGCTGAGGGCTCCCCAAGGGTGGCAGTCCCTCTCTCGTACCACCGGTGGGCCCCCAGCCCCAGCTCGGAACTGACACATGGAAGGGACTCGGTGAACCGCCCTGAGGGCAGCCGTGTCTTCTCAGCTGTGTGGCGAGCGTCCTTGAGAAGGCACCACTGGTCTGCCCTGCGTTTGCCTCTGCGTCCTGCCTGGTGGACACCCCTGCCTTGCACCCACACTGAGGTGGCGTCCCCTCGGGAAGAGCAGGGGGCCAGGACCCAGCCACCGAGAGACCCACCTCCCCCCATCCTCCCCACAGTCCGTTCTGCAGATGCCACCGGTCCAAGGTCGCCCAGCCGGAAGGGGCAGAAAACACCCGCGCATTTCAGCCGAGCATCTGCTTATCTTCAATTCCCTTTGATGTCCTGAACCAGAGGGCACTTGGCTACCGGTGACTTGTCTCCCAGATTGCCGCAGCGCTAATTAGCGCTAATTAGAACCTGATCGACTTGGCAAAGCAATCTGTCCTGCTGGGGCAGGCGGGATCCCAGAAGCACGTCTGATCTTGAAGGGAGTTTGGAGCCTTTTCTGCAAAAAGACCCTGTGGGTAGCTTTGGCGGTGGGGTGCGGGGAGTCTTTGTGCATCAGTGCTGGCTTTGAGGACGTCACTGTTGGAAGCGATTCTGTTCAAACGTGTCCGAATATTACAAGGGGAGGCAGGACCACTGCATGCCTTTGAGAGATGGGTGAGGAGTGGCAGCAAGGCTGGCGAAGTGTCGTCTTCAGCGCTTAGTGCAGAAGCACCCATGGGGCTTCACAGGCCAGGGTTGCCATGGGAACAGTCTCTGAATGGAAGGGGAAGGTGGCATCCTGAATCTTCCCTCCCTCCCTCCCTCCCCCTGGGACCCCCTCCAGAGCAGGGAGGGCCACAGGCCCTTGCAAGGCCTGGAGAGAGAACTGGACCTGGCAGAAAGAGGTTCCCTGAAGCCTGGTCCTGTCAGAGGGCAAACAGCCAGGTGTGGCTTAAAAGTCGTGCCAGCCACTGTGACGCGCGATTGACAGGCACGATCCCACCCGCCCTTCACAGTGGCTCCTGGAGGTCAGTGCTATTGTTTGCATGACAGGTGGGCTAGGAAGAGGCAGGGCCAGTGACAAACCAGTGGCCAGAGCTGCATCCGATCACCATGGTGAGCGGCGGTGAACACCCAAGTCACGCTGTGAATCGGGCAATAATGGCTACACTCACAGCCTCCATCCCAGGGGCTGGACTTCCTGGAGTCCAAAGCTCACCTCCACCTTATAGCTGGGGGACTGAGGGTCAGCAGGGGTGTGGGCTTGCCTGTGGTAAGATTGAGCAATGCGTTTCCCCCGTGTTACCTCTTCTGTGGTTGAGCCTGTGCGTTTGTATACTGATGCTTTGATAGAAAATACCCACCTGCACATACGTCCCATTTTTCTCCACCGGCAGGTGGGTGAGCGCCTTGGCCACGGACACATAGCCTCAGGATGGCCGGTCCAGTGTGGAGGGCAGAGCCTTAAGGGCCCCAGGGCACACGTGTGAAAGGGGTCCGCTGGCCCACAGATCGGCAGAAGCACAGCTCCCGAGCTGCTCCTTTGGGGACACTGTTTAGCTTCTCCCCCTGGGCCCAGGGGCTCCGGGTGTGCACGTGGGGTGGGGATGGGGGTTCTGACCGGGCTGGCCTTGCCAGCCACAGGCAGACACTCCTGGGGTCAGGGGATTCCGCCTGAGAAATTCCTGAGTGAAGCCAATTTGCAGAAGGGAAGGGGATGAGTGAAAGGTCAGAACCTCTGGGTTTCTGATGAGCCCCAGGACGGTGATTCAGATTCTGGGTCAGCTCTCCATCATCAAGTACCTTCGAGTTGTGGCCCTGGGGAGGAAGGGGCCTCACTTCTGGAACATTCCTCTTGCTCTTTTCTTAAAAGCAGCTTTACTGAGGTATAATTGTTGGACAATTAACTGCACATGTTTAAAGTGTACAATTTGATAAGTCTGACACATGTGTGCATCCTTGAAACCACCATCACAAAATCAAGGTAATGAACAAATCTGTTGTCCCCAAAAGTGTCTCTTTGTAATCAACCCTTCCCCCCTGCTCCTCTCACCCCCACCCTGTCCCCAGGCAACCACTGATCTGCTTTCTTCCACTATAAATTAGCTGGTATTTCCTGGGATTTTAGGTAAATAGAATTATATAGTATGTTCTCTTTTTGTCTGGGTTTGTACACTCCGTATAACGATTTTGAGATTCATCTATGTTGTATGCCAAGTTGATAGTGAGTTTCTTTTTATTGTTCAGTGTCTATACCATCATTTGTTTTCCCATTCACGGGCTGATAGACATTTAGGTTGCGTCCAGTTTGGGGTGACAAATAAAGCTGCTGTGAATATTCATATACAAGTCTCTGTATGGAGGTGTGTTTTCATTTCCCTTGGATAAACACAAGAGTGGAATGACTGGATCCTAGGGTAGGTGTATGTTTAACTTTTTAAGAAATTGCCACACTGTTTCCCAAAGTGCTTGTACCATTTTATATTGGTTGCTACCAGGAGTGGGTGAGAGTTCTAGTTTCTCCACATTCTCAACAACACTTGTTATTGTCAGTCTTCCAAATTCTAGCCATTCAAATAGATGTGTGGGGTACCTCACTGAGATTTTACTTTGCATTTCCGTAATGAATAATAATATTGAGCATCTTTTCATGTGCTTATTTGCTCTTCATATATCTTCTTTGGAGAAATGTTGTTCAAATATTTTGTCCACTTAAAAAATGGGGTTGTTTGTTTTCTTATTACGGGTTTTGAGAATTCTTTGTATATTCTGGATACAAGTCCTTCATCAGATATATGCTTTGAAATTATTTTCTCCCAGTTGGTGGCTTATCTTTTTATTCTCATAACAATGTCTTTCAAAGATCAAAAAAGCTTAATTTTTATAAAGTCAAATTTATCAATTTGTCTCAATGAATCACGCTTTTGGTGTCATATCTAAGAAATCTTTGTCTAACCCAAGATCACAAAGGTCTTCTTCTAAAGTTTTATAGTTTTAGCCTTTTCAATTATCTTCTAAAGAGATTCAGATTTTTAAACGTGTTAGATACTTACCTATGTAGATACCATATCCAGTGTTCTTAATTCCTTTGTTAGACCCATGTTTCCAGCTGGTATTATTTCTCCTCTGCCTGAAGGACTTTAACATTTCTTGTGGGGCAAGTGTCCTGCTGATGAAGCTTTTCCTTCTTTTGTGTGTTTGATAGTGTCATTTCACTTTTGCTTTTGAAAGATATTTTTGTTTTAGAGATAGGTATAGGTTGATAGTTTTCTTCTAGTAGTTTAAAGGTGTTGCTTCACTGTCTTCTCACTTGCATTGTTTCTGACAAGAAATCTGCTATCATTCTTATTTTCTTCCTCTCTGTGTAATATATTTTCCCCCCTCTGGCTGCTTTTAAGATTTTTATCCTAATCACTGTTTTTGAGCAATTGGTTATGATGTGTCTTGTTTTTCTTCATGCTTATTGTGCTTGGAGTTTGTTGAGCTCCTGGGTCTGTGGGTTTATAGCTTTCACCATTTTGGAAAATTTTTGGTCATTATTTCTTCAAATATTTTTTCTCTTCCCTGCCTCCTCACCTTCAGGGACTCTAATTACTCATATATTAGGCTGCTTGAAGTTGACCCAAGCTCACTGATGCTCATTTCATTGGGGGATCCTTTTTCCTCTGTGTGTTTCATTGTGGATAGTTTCCATTACTATGTCTTCAAGTTCATTCATCTTTTCTGCGATATCTTAATTTTCTGTTCATTCCATCCACTGTATTTTTTATCTCATGCATCGTAGTTTTTGATGAAGTTTGATTTGGGTCTTTTTTTAATCCTCCATATCTCTACTCTATTATTTGATCTTGCAGAAGAATACAGTTAGGATGTCCTTCTCCGCTAATTCTAACATGTGTGTCTATTCTGGGTCAATTTTGATCGATAAGTTATTTCCTCATTATGGATCATGCTGCCTGCTTCTTTGCATGCCTCATAACCTTTGGTTGAATGCTTGACATTTGTAAAAACTTACCTTTGGGGGCACTAGATAGTACTGTATCTCAGTAAACATTCTTGAACTGTGATCTGGGATGCAGCTAAGTTACTTGGACTCAGGTTGATCCTTTGGGTCTTGCTTTTTACCATATATTAGGTAAGTCTGGGTAAGGACTCAGTCTAGGGATAATTATTCTCCACTACCTTTCCGAGTCCTCTACCCTCTTCCCCCAAATGTCTCACTCACCAGAATTATGATTTTTCTTCCAGTCTAGCTGGTGGGAACAGGCATTGTTCCCAGCCCTATGAGAGCACTGGGCACTGTTTCCTTTAATCTGTTAGGATGATTCCTCACACCACACATGCAGGGATCAGTCCTCTGGGGAATTCTTGAGGGGGACCCTATGCACGTCTCCGGGGCTGTTTCTCTGTGCAGCTCTCTCTTCTCTGATACTAAGCCCTGTCAACTCCAGCCACCTTGGTTCTCCTGGACTCCCAGCTCCATTTTTGGAACTCAGGCCGATTCCTGGTATCTGCCTGGGTTCACCTTCCCTGTGCTGTGGCCTGGGAACTCTCTCAAGGCAGAAAACTGGGCATATTGTAGAGCTCACCTTGTTTCCCGTCTCTCAGGGATCACTTCATTTCATATCATTGCCCGATGTCCAGGGTCTTGAAAACTGCTAGTTAATATTTTCTGTCTGGTTCTTTTGGTTGTTTCATGTGGTGGTAAAAATAGCCCATTACTTCATCTTGGCCAGGAGCAGAAGCACTCCTTCTTTTTAAACCAAGTTTTGGCTGCCTCCTTCTTGCTGGGTGTGTGACCCCATGCAAAGCTGGACAAAACGCCAGTCCTCTCCTGACGACAAGTCCTCCCCACACCTCCCAAGGGATAACAACTTACAGACAGAGGTTTCAGCAGAAAGAGAGTGAAATGTGATTTGACACAGGTTGTTTCGCACCTGGGCTGGTCAGGGAAGGACACATTACCTGGACGGAGGCAAGCCAGCCAGAGACAGCTTCCTGGTAAGGATGATTGGGGGCTTCATGCACACAGACAGCAAGAGCCTGGTGTTCACGAGATAGCCGGGAACCCCAAGTTTTGTTTCTGGTTGGTGAGCAGAGAGCAGTTTTCCCCTAAGTTGGAGAAACAGACGGATGACCCAGCAAGAAAGGTCCGAAGTGCGGCAGGCCAGGGAGAAGGGTGAGAACCAATCTACCCAGGTGAGGGCAAAATAAAATAACAGCCGGTTGAGGGGCTTAATGTAGTTCAAGGTGCATCAAGCTGAGCCTACAATTATGGTAACAACAGTCACAGTCATCACCACTCCTGTTCCTGAGAAGCCACTGTGCTTCGGGCACTTCCCACTGGTCATCTGGTTTGGCCCACACAGTGACCGGGGGTCCCTTTTATCCATGCCCACTGTGGGGAGGTAGTTACTGAGGCTGCTGCTTGGCCCGGGAAGTGGCCCTCTCCCTCACCACGTCTACATGTGGCATGGTAGAGCAACACTGCCCTTGGAATCAGGAATAAAAGGTGATGCAAACAACATCCTCTCTCTGGGCAGGGTCCTTGCTAGTGATGTAAGATGCTAGGCAAGATTGTCTTGACAGGAAGGGCCGGCCAGCGCTGACTCTCTAGGCTCCAGTCTGATGCCAGGGCCACGAGGAGTTATTAGCAAAGTTGACGCCACCTGGCTCCCTAAACAGTGTGCGCATGTGTGTGCGTGTGTGTGGTAGCGGGGACGCGCAAAGGTCCGAGTCCAAGTCTGAGACTGGGGCCGCTGAATCTCCCCGGCCTATAACTGTCACGAGAATGTGGCAGCCGGGGTTGAACTGCGAGCTAATCTGGCTGTGATGCTGACCCACTGAGCATGCAGGGCACAAGGGTCAAGGCCACCTGCTCCGGCCCTGGATGAAACACCGAGTGTGACTCTAGCCCACCCAGCCTAACTTGAAGCCACTTGAAGGCTGAAGGGTTGGGGGGTGGGGCTGGACTTCCCTGGCACCGGAGAGAACCTGTCCCTGGCACCTTCCTGTTGGGATGCCTGGTTCTGAGCAAGGGGCAAAGGGCCTTCCTTGTGCTATTCACTTGGTGGACATGTCATGGGCACCTGCCGTGTGCCAGTGCTGTTCTGGGCATGGGGTATGGAGCAGTGAATAGAGAGGGAGAAATCCTTGCCCTCATGAATCCAAGAATCCACGGAACCGACACTGGGCCGGCTGGATGGCTGTAAGTGGAGACAAGCATAAAGCAGGGAAGGAGGAGGACTACTGTGGAGAAGAGGCCAAGTTGCAGTGTCACGGAGAAGGTGACATTGTAGCAAAGACTAGGAGAAGGTGAGGCAGTGAGCTGGGTGGACAGCTGAGGGAGGAGTGTCTAGGCAAAGGGAATGTCAGGTGCAAAGGCCCTGAGGCAGGGGAGAGTGGGCTTGTGGAAGGAGCACCTGGGAGCCTGCGGGGTTGGAGGGGAGCTGGAGGAACAGAAGTCAGCACAGGGCAGCCCCGTCGACCCCCATAACGCTCGGCTGTGCCCTGAGCGAGACGAAAGTCTTAGGGGACTTCTGGTGGAAGAATGACATGAGCAAGCAATCCCAACCAGCCCAGAGAACAACGGCGCTCCGTGGTGGCTTAGACTAGGAGGTGGTGAGAAGTGTGACACCAAGTAGGGATCTGGGTGCAGGGTCTGGAGCTCAGGGGGTGGTCTGGGCTGGACATATTTGGAGGTTGTCAGAGCATAACTGGTATTTAAAGCTTTGAAACTGGATAGATATCCAAGGAGTGAGTAGATGCATAAGAGAGAAATGCCACCATCTATACCCTGGAGAGCTCCCGGCTTTATGGGCTGGGAGATGAGAACAAGCCAGCAAAGGACGTGGCCAGAAGCAGTGATGAGGGAGGAGAAAGGGCTAGGGAACCGGCCAGAGCCACGGGCGCACCCGAGGTGGTCTGAGCGCCCATCACCGTTTGAGGGGCGTGAAGGTTTTCGGTAGCTTTAACAGGTGTCTTCCGGTTGCTGCTGTTTCTGGAGCTGGGAAAGAAGACCCCGAGCTGAGCCCAGCGTGGTGCATGGGGCAGAGTCTGGAACGAGGGGCGCAGGTGGTAGGGGTGTGGCCCGTGGCTAGAGACGCTAAGGCGTCGGGGACAGGGTCACGCCTGCGCTACCTGGCTGCAGGGCAAGTGCTTCCCCCAGGGAAGCTGTAGCCACGGAGCAGGAAGGAGGTCGGATTGGCATTATGCCAGCAAAGAATTCCCCGTGGGAGAGGGGTAGGGGTTGAGGGTGTGCGGGAGTGTGATGAAAATGAAGAGCGCGGACAAGGGTGTGGAAGTGAGGCCGCAGAGAGTTCTGGGTGAGCTGGAGGACCGCGGGAGGCAGTGGGCTTTGGGGCACCTGGAACAGGATGCGCTTGTCAGTGACAAGCTCCAGGCTGTGCCTGTGGAAGGGAAAGGCTGAGCGGGTCTCTGGAGTCACTCTCTGAGCCTCAGTTTCCTTATCTGTAAAATGGGAATAATAAGGCACCACCTGAGAGTCTGCTGAGGGTTAAACGTGGTGTGTGATCACGTTCTCAGGATGATGCCTTGTGAACAAGAAGCACTGGATGAGCGCCAGCTCTTGTCCTCACCATCATCCCCAGACGAGGGGCGGTGGAGGCTGAGCCAGGGCTGCCAGGACCATCTCTTGGCGGGAAGGTGTCCAGGCACTACTGCGGAAGTAGCAGGAGCATGTGGTGAGCCGGGGGCTGCGGGGAAGCAGGGAGGGGCAGCGGCAACCCCGTGGGGAGCGCCGGGGTGATGGGGGGGCGGGGGGCGGGTCCAGGTGCCGGGCTGCTGTGGCCCAGTGGCCACATCGGCCTCCTCCTGCGGGGGCGACCCCCAGAGGGCAGTGCAGGATCACCTCTCAGCCATACTTGGTCTCCCCCCGCTGGGATGCCGGCTCTTTCTGGAATCCCTCCACCTGCCTCGACTGGATTCTACTCTGAAAGCTCCTGTTTTTCTTCTTTACTGGCCCACAGCCCTGGATTGATAGCATTACGGGCCCAGTGCTGCCTTGAGCTGCTGTGTGCACGTCATCTCACTGAGCCTTCAGAGCAGCCCCAAGAAGTTGTTACTATGAGCGGCTCTGTTTTACAGAGAAGGAAACAGAAGCCCCGAGAGGTCGACGCATCTGCCCAAGGCCACACAGCTAGGAAGCAAGGGGCTGAGGTTCACATGGGTGAGAGTTTGGGGCCACGACGGGGGCTCTGATTCCTCCACTGTGCGGAGAGGGGGCACGTGCTCCCTGATGCTGCAGACCGGGTCCCAGTCCTCCCTCCCTCCTTGGCCCCGTCACCATCTGTTGTCTTGTAACTTACTGGTACTGGGCTCCGTCCCCTGGACATCAGCTCCGGGAGGGCAGGGACCTGGTCGGTGTGCACAGGGCACTTGGTGACCGTCGCTGAGTGGGGACCGGCTGACTGCACGTGGTCACAGGAGGAGAGAGCCTGCTCTGGGCACCCGCCGGGCACTCTCGTCCCTGGATCTGCTCCTCCCGCCATGTGGCACCGGGGTAGGAGGCTGGAGCTGGGGGGGCTCCACAGGACAGTGCAGTTCGCACAGCTTCTGGAGCCAAGCCACATGTTCCTTGGGGCTCAGCCCCCGGCGAGTGGTGACAGGGCCATGGGTGGCTTGGGACGCCTGTGGTGCCCCGTGTCCCGCGCCATGTCTCCGTGCCCCCGTCCAGGACCTGCCCCTCCTCTGGGTCGTGGCTCGTCCCCTCCACTGTCCAACACCAGTTGGGCCCTGCGCCCCGCGGTGGGGAGGGGGGGCGAGAAGTGAGTGCGCCCAGCACCGAGGCCCAGAGCTGGAGAAAGTGGGGCGGAGATGGGCAGGGACCCCAGAAAGAAGCAGAAGAAAACAGAGAGGAAGCGAGGGAAGGGGAGCAGCTGGAAGGACCAAGAGCACAGGAAGAGGAGGGGCTGGGGGGGTGCTGAGGGCCTCGGTAGCTGGGGTCCCGGGCAGATGTATGATTTACAGGATATTAACTGCTGGGAAGAGACTGCAGCTGGAAACCCTCTAAGTGCCAGCTAAACGCCTCAGAGAAAACCCTGTCTGCGCAGGACTCTGGGAACAAAGGCTCCACGGAAACATCTCCCGAGGTGTGGAATCTCTGGGTGACTCAAGGACCTCACGTTCAGACACCGAAGTTGTGAAACCTGAACCCCTGTGAGGCTGTTGAAGTGTCTCCTGGGTCTGACAACAGTGGAATGTGGACTCACCGAGCGTGAGTTGTCATCAGCAGTACCTAGGAAAAATACCCAAGTCACCCCAATTACAGCGTTATCAATCCCTGCCATCGCTCTGTAACCCAACCCAGTGAAACTGGAGAGGATGCCAGCTGGGCCTGGCCGGGAGGAAGCCAGCCCTTGGCGAAGGCTGCCTTCCTGGCAGCAGCCTCTGTGGTCACGCCAAGCCTCAAGCCCTGTGTGGTCGAAGCGTGCAGAGGTGTCGGCCCCATTTCATAGTCACGGAAACTGAGGCCACCGGGGCCAAGGCCTCTCCTGCAGCTCAAACCCACAGCAGAGAACCCTGGAAGAGAAAGGCTGCCTGGAGGAGGCAGTGGCCTCAGGTGGCTGAGGGTGGGAGGGGTGTCCCCCGTGCCACCACCTTGGCACTGGGATGGTGGCTGCTCGCGGGGCATCTGTTCTGTGTGGGCAGGTGCTGATGGCGGCCCTTGCATTATCTCATCAACCTCAACGAAGCAGGTGCCACGATCTCCATTTTACAGATGGTGAGACTAGGGCATAAGGAGTTTGTCACTTGCCCAGGGTCACTCAGCTAATGAGCAGCAGCCCTGGGTTAGACCAGCCCTATGTGACTCCAAGTCCACGCTCCTTCCAGGGTGACCTGCTGCCTTTCCGTCCCCCTGATGTAAGGCTAAACAAGCTGAGTGAAGGAACTTGCCTTGTCTTAGCGGGTCCGTTTTAACGCCCTGTGTGTGCCCGCGTGCATGCACGCACGGCCATCCCATCAGGAAAGGTGTGCGCTGGAAGCGTCCGCACCGCCTTCTGCCTCTGCTACGCCGCGGGTGGCGAGCTGGGCCCGGCCCTGGAGAGCGGGGAGGCCAACGACGGCCGGCCCACCCACGAGCCGGGAGCTCTCCATGCTCTTAATCAGTAAGATATGTTTCTGGAATAAAAACCACATCAGCATTTTTATTTTCAAGTTCAGACAAGGATTTTTTTTTTCCTTCCCAATTTTCCCTTCACGTGGGTGAGGCTAATCCTCTTGCCTTGACTGACAGGTCTTTAGACTTCGCCATACACATATAGAAGCGAAGAATCAATGAGAAGAGCACGGGGTGGGGGGACTTCTCTTCTTCCTTACTTTTTCAGGTTTCATTAAGACCACAACCTGTAATTACAACGCAGAACGTTTTAAAAAGTGATAGCAGACCTGCAGCGGGGCCAGCTCTGCTGTGCGTCCCCGCCAACACACAGGGAATGTGCTGAAGGTGGCTCTTGCCCTTCCCCTGTTTAACCTACAGATTGTCACCTCTCTTCCCGAGGATCTGCCCTGTGGGGTGGGGACAGGTGGTCCGCAGGTAGATGGGCCCCCCCACTGGGACAGGGGAGGGGGAAAGCTCGACAGAAGCTCGACCTTGGGAGAAAGATGAACTAGGATAATAAAAAGCAGAGATTAACGGGGACCAGGAAGGGGGAAGCAGGACGGAGAGGAGACTGGGGCACTCCGGGATGGCCCAGAGCTCCCAGAGAGACCACTCACAATCCAAGAAAAGGAAGATCTGGAAAAAGCCTCTCTTTCAAGAGTAGGGGAGCCGGGGCTTCCCTGGTGGCGCAGTGGTTGAGAGTCCGCCTGCCGATGCAGGGGACGCGGGTTCGTGCCCCGGTCCGGGAAGATCCCACATGCTGTGGAGCGGCTGGACCTGTGAGTGATGGCCGCTGGGCCTGAGCGTCCGGAGCCTGTGCTCCTCAATGGGAGAGGCCACAACAGTGAGAGGCCCGTGTACCACAATAAATAAATAAATAAATAAATAAAAAGGCCTCTTGAGGCCTAAGGAAAAAAAAAAAAGAGTAGCGGAGCCTAACCATGGTTACAGAGTAAATATTAGAGTTTCCTCACCCCCCCCCCCCTTAGTGCTTTTAGTGCTTAGAGTATATCCAAACTAAAAGTCTTTGCTCCTGGACTTGAACCGGACTTATATTTAATTAAAAGGGGTGCAGCTGGAGGGAGGCAAATTCAACGCAGTAAATTTGTTGAGCATATGTTTGGAAGCAGAGCCCCGAAGGCTGAGTCAGGATTAGGCAGGTAAAGACGAGGTAAAGGGGCTGCGGGCAGAGCTAACGGCGTGTCTAATTCCCAGCAGTGAAGCCGAGAGAAAATTCAGTCCGGCAAGACTCAGAGGGGTTCTTGTGGCATTCTCAGCAGCGTGATTCTCACTGTGGGGTCTGTTCCAGGCATTGCTGGATGTCTGACGCCCCTGCCCACTCAATGTCAAGTGACAGCCCTTAGTGGTTGTGACAACTCATGCTCCCACACGTTCCCAGATGCCCCCTGGTGGGGGGGGGCGGGTTCTGCCAGCAGAGAACTAGTGGGGTAGAAACCAGGCGCGTGCGCACTGCAGTGTGTGTGCGTCCGCGGCTGTATGCGTGCACAGAGTGGGGAAGGATGGCGGTCAGAGATGAGGGGGTGAAGAGGCAGGCAGCACCTGGATCAAATTGCCTCAAAAGTCATATTGCGGAGTAAGCCACACTTTGCAGTAGGAGAATGACAGGGCAGATTTGTGCTCTAGAAAGGTCACTCTAGCTGCCATGTGCGGCATGCTTTAGAGGCGTTAAGATCAAAGATGGAGGCTTGGGATTTTCTTTGTGGAAATATCAATCGCAAATTCAGTTTAACAGACATAGGGCTATTTGGATTTTCTATTTCTTTTTGTGTCCATTTTGATAAGTCATGTCTTTAACAGAAATAATTTAAGTGTTCAATTTTTTTTGGCATAAAGTTGGTCATGTTTCCCTCATATTCCCTCATTTTCCTTTTAATGTCTGTAGGATCTGTAGTGATGTCCCATCTTTCTTGCTGATCTTTGTGGGTGTTTTTTTCCTTGAGCATGCTCACTGGAGATATGTCAACTTTATTAATCTTTTTAAAGAACCAGCTTTTGGTTTCACTGATTTTCTCTGTTTGCCCATTTCTTATTTTATTGATTTCTGCTTTTATCAGTATTGCTTCCTTCCTTTTACTTACTTTCTGTTTCATTCGCTCTTCTCTTTCTGGGTTTTTATAGTGAAAACTGAGATCATCTATTTTAAATCTCTCCTCTTTTATAACAAAGCATTTTAAAGCTCCAAATTTCCCTTAAACACTGTTTTAGCTGCATTTCTAGAATTTTCATATACAGTTGACCCTTGAACAACACAGGTTTGAACTGTGCAGGTCCACTTATACTCGGATTTTTTTCCAATCCTACAGTGCTACACGAACCTCGGATATGGAGGCTGACAGTAGGACTTGAGCATCCGTAGACTTTGGTATCTGAGGTGGGTCCTGAAGCCAATCCCCCTCAGATACCAAGGGATGACTGTATTGTGTTTTCCTTATCATTTGAACGTTTTAAGTTTGTTTTATAATTTCTCCTTTTCACTCACAGGTTATTTAGTGGTGTGCTTTTTCATTTCCAAATATTCAGATATTTTCCAGGTATCTTTTTGTCACAGATTTTAATTTAGTTCTGTTATGGCCAGAATTTAATTCTGTATGTGAAATCATACATATTTTGTATGATTTCAAGCATAAAAAATACTACAATAGGATAAAATTCTGTGAATAAAATAAGATGGAAATGCAGACTCCAGAAGACAAAGTAAAAATATTATTTCCAAACATTAAAAGAAAGCACATTCACTTTTAAGATGGATTATGTTGGGAACCACATTTTTCTATATTTCAATTCTATTAAAATCATTTAAAGGGGTGATGTAATAGTTCTCTTTAAAGCATCTCTACTATTTGTTGCAAACTATGTTTGGAACTATAAACACTCAAGATAAAAATGTTGGTGTAGATTTTTTCAAAGTTCTTTTAGTGAAATGTGAACAAGAAGTTTGAAGACAACTGAGCTAAATAATGAAAGGGTATCTGGAATTTTTTTTAAAAGACAGTTGAAACTTGAGCCTGTTGGAAAGGAAGCAAGAAGGAGGGAGAGGCTGATGATACGAGAGATGCTGCCTGATGCTGAGATCCCTGTGGGAATGGAACCGATGTCACCACTGCATGTGTGGAGAGACCTGCCTTGAAAGAAGGTGGGGCTCCTCCATGTGACAGGAGGGATGGAGGAACAGGTGGGTGCAGAGGAGGAAGGCTTGACGGTCTGGTGGTGAAGAATGCTGGGAGTTCCTGTTCAAGGGCCCTGGTGAAGTGGAAAGTGAGGGGAGACAGTGGGGCCAGATGCTGGGCGAGAATGAAGGTTTTGCCGAGTGGCTGTGGAGTTCTAGGGGTGCTGATGGTGTAATGGGCATGGGTATGATGGGGCACCGCTACGCACTCAACAGGCCCGTGTGTCCCTCTGGGCACTTACCACGGCCGTAACTGCACTTTTGTGATGATCTGATAAATGTCTATCTCCCTCTGAGAACTGGCAGTGGCACGGGGACCACTGACCACCTAGTCCCAGCACCCAGCACAGTACACGGCACTTGCTCTTTGTTGAAGGGAGGGACAGCTGGCCAAGCGTCGGGGTCATCAGAGCAGAGCTCTGTGCAAGTCATTCCTGAGATTCCAGCGACCTGCTGTGTCAGGGAAGCAGCCTTGCCTCCCTCCCCCAGCGCCTCTCCTGAGTCAGTGGTCCTGATACAGGAAATGAACTAGGCAGTGGCTGCAAAGCCCAGCGATTGGTGGAAGGTGCAGATTAAGGAGAACCTAAGTCTTTGGAAACCTCCTGGAGGAGGAGGGTGTGACGGTGGCTTGAAAAACTGAGCAGGACTTAGGAGCACAGTGGGAGGAAGGCCCAACCCGGATCCAGTGGAAGAAGGCAGGGCGGGGCTGGAGCCAGCCCTGCCTCTGCCCTCCGTGGGCGGGAGTAGGATTCCCTGTTCTGCTCCTGCCACCCCACCCTGTGGGAGCCCCAGGAGGAGAGCTGCCATTCGCTGAGGCTGAGCAACTTCCAAGAGCGAGGCCCCTTACATAAACCGTCAGATTAATCCTCACCTTGATTCTGGCTTGACGGCTAAGAGGGAGACGCTGATGCTCGGAGATGCCAGGTAATTGCCAAGCTCAGACTCGGGAATGGGACCTCGGTTCGAGGCTTTCTGCTCTACCAGGCTGCCTCTCGCCCAGCCCGTGTGCTGACAGCTTTGCTTCATCCAACACATCTGCAGTTGCCAGAGTGAGAGTCTCCTGCCGGGGGCCAGACAGCCCCACACCGTCTCAGGCCGCAGCCCCAACTCCTTAGGGAGGCTCGAGGTCTCCCCAGCAGGCAACCCTTCAGCGGCGGTGAGGATGTTCCCAGAGGCACCGTTCTTTCCTGGTTCCCTGCTTAGAGCGCCTTTCTAGCCCACACCCACCGCGAGCTGCTGCCAGAAGCCTCCTCCAGGAAGCCTCTTCTGAACACCCTCTGTCCCTATGGTCGCCTCGGGGCCGGCACTGTAGCTTCTTTGTTTACACGTCTGTCTCCCGACATTACAAAGGGGGCTCGTGGAGGACAAGGGTAAAAGCGTCTTATTGCTTCAACCTTCAGCAAATGCCGAGCCCTGTGCACTTGTGTTAATTTCCTAGGGCTGCCGCAACAAGATGACAGTCTGGTGACTTACACCACAGAAACCCTTTCTCTCTGGAGGCCAGTCTGAAATCAAGGTGTCGGCAGGGTTGGCTCCCTTTGAGGCCTCTCTCCTGGGCTTGCAGACGCCCGCCGTCTTGCTGCCTCTGTGTGTGACTGGCCCTCTGGGCATGCAGGGCCCTGGGGTCCATGTGTCCAAATTTCCTCTTCTTACATGGAGACACTAGTTAGACTAGACTAGGGTCCACCCTGACATTTTAATGAAATCACCTCTTTAAAGGTTTGTCTCCAAATACAGCCACATTCTGAGGTGCTGGGGTTAGGGTTTCAACACATGAATACGGGGTGGGCGGGTGATTCAGCCCCTAATGGTGCTAGATACGCAAGGAACATCAGACACTGGCCCCGCTCGGAATGGCCTGCTAGCCCAGTGGGGATGCAGGAGGTCCAACAAGCAGTTAACGTGGGCCCTGGCAGGCAGCAGCGCCATCTAAGGGTCCCTTCCCCGGTGGCCACCACGACAAGGCACGTGCACATCCCCCACCTCATGGACCTTCACAGGACGCTTGGAAGGCGTGATGGTGCGTTCTGTGTCAAGCTGACTGGGCCACGGCGTGTCCAGACAAGGGGTCAAACGTAACTCTGGGCGTGCCTGGGAGGGCGATCCATACCAGCCTCTGGGTAGGTGGAGCAGACGGCCCTCCCCGGTGAGGCCCGAATGGAACAAAAAGGCTGGCACTCCCCTGGGAAGGGGCTTCTTCTCCTGCCTGACTGCCTTGAGCTGGGACATTGGCTTTTTTCCTGCCTTTGGACTTGAAGTGAAACGGGCTCCTTGTGGGGATGGAGCTTGCAGGCCTTCGCACTGAACTTACGCCACTGGTCCTCCTGGACTTGCCGCAGCTCCTTCAGTCAACCTCTCCGGGTGTGTGTGCACATCCTGTAGGTTCCGTGTCCCTGAGAACCTAACACAGAGGCGCCGCAGCATCCTCGCCATTTTACCGACAAGGAAGCCAAGGCTCACGGGGACCTTCAGGCCTGCAGGCCTTCCTCCAGGGCGTGGGGGCCCCACCCCGCCTTCCCTGAGCCCCGGGGCCTCACCTGCTGCGCCCTCCTGGCCCCCCAGTGAGCCACTCACTGCACGAGTCAGTCCTCCAGGCCCTGACCTGGCCACGGCCCCTGTGCATTTCAAGCAAGGGCTCCCGAAGCTCCCTGCAGCGGGGGCCTCCTACTGCAGGGAAGGCACCCTGGGCTTCACACCCCCTCACCCCCATCGCCAGCCCCCGCTCTCTGCCCGTGCCCTGGCTTCTCTTTCTTTCTCGAGTTGCCCTGGCTCCTGCCCAGCCTTCATGCTCAGCGCTGGGATCCGGACACGGCTGGCTCCTAAGGCCTGACTCCTGACACCCGCCCCGGGCAGTGCGGAGTGTATCCTCAGGCTGCCTTATCCTTCAGGACACTCCAGCCAAATACATCTGCCCAAACAGCCCTGGGCCGCACAAGAAGGGGGCTGGGGACACTAGAAAGAAGGGCCGGGAGATGAAACCCCTCCCATGCAGGTCTCGACATCACAACTCTGGGTGTTGTGACAGACCCTGCCAACTGTCCCCACCACCCACTCTGCCTCTTTCCTGTGGTCAGGGACCACCAGCGCCCTGAGGGGGGCACACGGCCACCCAACTAGACACAGCCCGGCCCAGCTTCACTCAGGACCAAGTGTGGCCACGGGGCTAAAGTCGCACCAACAGGAGAGTGTAAGATGTGTGCTTGCCCTTCCCTCTCCTTCCTTCTTCCCAAAGGCAGGAAATAGGCATGCGGTAGTCACCCAACCTCAGCTGTGCAGAGGTGGCACCCTAGGAGACGGCAGAGCCACCAGACACAGAGGAACTGGGCTCCTGCCGACACCGAGGGCTCTCAGTCCCCAGCCCGCTTGCCCGTCTACCTCGAGGGACAGCCCAGAGGCCACTCATCACATGATGAGGAAGCATCAGTCTGGTGGGGCCACAGTATCTTGGGGTCTCTGTACAGCAGCTCAACTTGCACCCAGGGGGGCAGGGGAGCATCTTTGTTAGTGTGGAATATAGAACATGCAGAGAAGGACACAAAACCAAGTGCACAGCTCAGTGAACGATCACAAAGTGACCACACCCATGTGCCTGCTCTCCTTGCTTCTACGGTCCTATCTGCTGATGAACTTTAAAGAAACACTCATACAGTCATCATCTGTGTGTGGCGTCTTTCACTCGACATTGGGAACCCACCCCTGCTGAGTGTGGCTGTAGAGTCTCACACTCCGTGAGTGTGTCACTGCTGATGTCACCATGACACTGCTGAGGACACTTGGGTTGTTCCCACGTCCTGACCGTCACAAATAACGAACGTTTGCATCTCGTCTGTGCCTCTGGTTCACCGACGCACGTATTTTTGTCAAGTATGATCCTTGCAGTGGAATCGCCGGTCACACTCTACGCTTATCTTCAACCTTAGCAGATAGTGAATGCCAGATTGTTTCCCAAAGCGGTTACAGGGTTGTGCCAGTTTACACTCCCCCAGCAGCGTTCAAGAGTCCCGTGCGCCCCACATCCTCACCAATATCCGCGTGGCACTGCTGGTCTTAGCTATTCTGGTGGGGAGCAGTGGTACTGCATTGTGGTTTTAATTATTTCCTTGATTACTAAGGAGGTTAAGTACCTTTTTGCATGTCTGTTGGTGAAATGGGTATCTTCTGTGTCTAGTGCCTGTTCAGGTCTTGTCCCCATTTTTTTTCTAAGTTTTTAACGGATACATATTCTTTCTTTACATATTTGGGATGTGAACCCTTTGTCAATGACATGTTTCAAATCACTCCTCCCACTGCCTTTTCAGTCTCTTAAAGGTGATTCTTCAGTTTTTAATAAAGTCCATTTTAATCGCTTTTGTAACAGTTAAGAATTCTTACCCTATCTAAGGTTGTGAGACTTATTTTCTAGAATTTCTAGCATTTTGCTTTTACTATTCAGATTTACAATCCAACTAGGAACTGGTATGTTCATATGGTACAAGGTAGGTAGGGGTCAATTTCCTTTACCCTCTGTAGATATTCAACGGTCTCAGCGGGATTTTTTGGAAAGATCACCCTTTCCCCAGGCTCTGTAATGCCACTTTAGACATACATCCAGTCTCCATTCGTGAGGGTCTGTTTCTGGACTCTGCTCTGCTTCCTTGGTCCATTTACTTATCCTTGTGCCAATAAAATACTGTTCTAAGGAATCTCACTTTGAATAGTTTCAACCATCGCGTTCTTCTTTCAGAGTGTCTTGGCTATTCTTGGCTTTTGCATTTCCTTCAGAATTTAAATTTTTACTTTCTAAATATTTGTTGCTAGTCTGTAGAAATTCAATGCATCTTTCTATATTAACCTTGTATTCAGTAACCTGGCTATACTCATTGATTCTTCCTAACATTTTATGCACAGACTTCTGCATTAGCTATATAAACAATCCTGAGTTCTTTGCCGATTACTACCCTTCCACCTCCTTTTTGGGATGTTTTTCATCGGCTATTTCACCTTTCCAACATAAGTGGTGAATTGTGACTAACCTTGCCTTATTAATGTCAAGAGGACAATTTTCAACATTTCTTCATCAAGTTCGGTATGTGCTGAGGGAGTTTTTGTAGATGACTCCTTATCAGAATAAGGAACTTCCCTCCTGTTCCTAATTTGCTAAGGTGTTTTAATTATATGTTGGATGTTGAATTTTATGAACTTTTTTCTGCATGAATTATGATTTTGTCTTGTTAATGCAGTTTACTACTTTAAAAAAATGTCATCCCAATCTTGCATCTCTAAAATAGTTTGTTAATAACGTGTTTAGGATCTGTGGATCTATGTTCACACGTGAGATTGGCCATTGCTTTTCTTCCAATAAACTTTTCAGATTTTGATATCAGGATCATGCTGGCCTTATAAAGAGTTCTGAAATGTTCTTTTTCTGGAAGAGTTTGTGTGTGGTTAGCAGTATTTCTAAAATTTGGTAGAATCTGTTGCTGAAGCTGAGCCTGGAGTTTTCTCTGTGGAAGTTTTAAAGATTCAGTATTTTAAATATTATAAGATTTTATTTCATTTTGTGTCTTTTTTTTTTTAAGGAATTTGTCCATGTCATCTACAAGTTCAAATTTACTAATGTAAAATATTCACAATATTCTTTTTTGGACTTTTAATGTCCACGAGATCTGTAGTGATAATGATTTTCTAGGTGCTCTTTTTTCTTTATTGGTCTTACCACAGTTTTCTCAATCTAATATATTTTTTCAAAGAACCAATTTTTGGCTTTATCTTTGTGTGTGTGTGTGTGTGTGTGTTTTTTAAAATATTACTATTGTGGTTATTTCCTGTTGAATTATTTTCTGCTCTCATATTTATTCTTTTAACTGTGGTTTTAAGTTCTTTTTAAAAACCTTCAACTGTGGTTTTAAGTGCTTTTCATAACTACTTAAGATAATGCTTAGGTTACTGGTTTTCTGTCTTCTCTTCTCACATATGCATTTAAGGTAATAAATCGTCATCTAAGAAAAGCTTTAGCTGCAGCCCACAATCTTTGATATGTAGCATTTTCATTAACATCCAGTTAAAAATATTTCTTAATTCCCATTTATTCATCTGAACCTTAGGTATTTGAGAAATGTTATTTAATTTCTAAAATTGTGGGGATTTTTGAGTTACCTTCCTGGTATTGATATGTAGCTTAGTTGTATGGGGTCAGAATATACTACGTGTGATTTCAATCCTTCGAAATTTGTTGAGATTTGTCTTATGGCATGGCAAAAGGACCGATTTTGGTAAGTGGTTCCATATATACTTTAAAAGAATGTGTATTCTGCAGTTGTTGCGTGTATTGCTCTACATGTCAAATAGGGGCAACCCTCCAACAGCATTGATCAAATGTTTACTATCCTTCCTGATTATTTTTGTCTGCTTATTTCACCACTCACTAAGAGGACAGACCACTGCATGCTGACCTTATGATGGCTCTAACCGCTGTGCAGATCAGGGCAAGAACATCCACAAGTGGTCTCTAGATGGCTGGCTGGGAGCGAGGGAGGGAGGGATAGAAACTGACAGAACAGTCCCTGGAAACACAGTCCCTCCCCTCTGTTGCTCACAATTACTACTTAGCTTACTTAAAGGAAAGAAAAGAATCATCTGTCTAAGCTGAGTGAATTTTCTCTTGCTGTTGGCCTTCTTGGTCACCTGAAAGTCAAAACTAAACCTATATCCTCACCTTATTTATTTCCTTTATGGCATTTACTACAATATGTGACGCTCTTGTTTTTATCTGTTTGTTAACTTTGTCATTTTCATCAGAATGTAAGTTTCACAAGAGCACGGACTGTGTCTTGTTTACTGCTCTATCCCCAGGACCTGCCTGGTACACTGCTCACGGCCACGCAGCTAGCAAGAAGTGGAGGTGAGATTTGAGCTTGGATTGTTCTAACTGCAAAGCCCGTGCTCTACCCATGAAGCTCCCCTGGCCCTCCCGTCTACAGCCACAGCTTAGGCATTTCTGCTATATTTACTCTCTATGCTTCTGGGGAAAGAAGCCATATTTTTCCCCTCATTCATTCCCTTCTAATTAACCACAGCAATTAATCATTAACCATTTACTGCTGTGTGACCCCGGGCATTAACCTCTGCAACTCAACTTCCTCATCCATATAATGGGATTAATACTGGAACAGACTGTATAATTACGATGAGGATAAAGTGATGAATATTTTTAAGGTGCTGAGAACGTCGTGTGGTACACAGAAAGCATCATACAGGTATCTGCTAAAGACACAAAACACACTTAGTGAGCAACTACTGTACGCCCAGCACTGTGGCGAGAGGGGGAGCAAGAGACCGGGCGCAGTTCCCACGCACGTCCGTCAGCTGGGCTCACGATGAAGGTGTCAGAGGCTTAGAAGTGCGTGTCGCTGCAGCAAGAACACAGCCAGCACCAGCGAGCGTTCCCCACGAGGCAGGCACCGTCCCGAGCGCTCCACGCTCGTTTATGTTCATCCTCCTACACACTCCTGGACGCTGCTGGTGTGACAAGCCCCACGTTAGTGATGACAGAATCTGCCCGCAGTTGCGCAGCTGCAGGAGGGGCCTGGGGCCCAGGGCCCAGGCCCTCACTCAGTTTATGCTCTCAACCACCATGCTATACACGGCGGCGGTGAAAACTAGATCCAGGCTGTAAAACATCAAGCAAGCTCTCGCCTAACTGAAGTAAAAGAAGCATAACACAATTTCATATATAGATGAAGAATGTACATTACGTTGTTTAAAAAAAAAGAAACATTTAACTTAATGTTCCTAATTTATGGCTGCAATTTAAGCAAGAATAGACAACTATCAAAACCTTCAGAAAGTCATTTCCATTGACATAACTGTCTTTGGTTGTGATGAGGAAAGTCTGACGGATGAGTTAACACTGTAACCACTACATTTACAGAAAAAGCTTTCCTTTAAAATTCATATATACTGTAGACGGTAAATCAAATTTATACTGTAAAATGCCATCTAGATAATATTTGACCTGAAAAATCCAAATAAATATATTAAAATGTGCAGGGAAGAAAAAAACAGATATTCTATCATATAAATACAAGGGAAAAAATCTGAACTTTTTTTAAAAAAGGTTTTTAATTGATTTTCCATATTCAGGCCACTGGAGCTGAAATGATCAGAACCTTGGACAGCACTGAGAGGGTTTTTTTCCTCCAAAGGACTGGTTCTGTGGTAGACTTTAAATGTTAAGGTACTTCCTTCCCTTCTCTGCATTTAAAAATTCTGTCTTAATTTTACTGCCTCTCATACAAAAAATGATTCCTTTATGTGTAGAACTTATTGATGGCAATATATATATATATTTACATCTTTCTCTTGCAAACAAAAACTGGCATTTCTGTCCCAACACCTTTGTTTACTTATTCATCTTATCATTATTCATATAATGAAAGGATAGTGAAAAATCACTTAAGTAACATTTAAATCCCAGGTGTTGCTGTAACAGCAGTAGATCAGTGCCTTCAGAAGTTAATGGACACAAGATAGACATATGTAAAATCTAAATTTTTTGATTTAAGATTTACTAATTGGTAGCCCAAATGACCTCAATCATTCCTCTACCTCCCATTTTGCAAAATGGACATCTTTCAGCAGTTTCCAAAGCGTGGTGGTTAGCTTCAGAAGTTACTGAACAAAAATGCTTCTGGCATTCGCTTCCAAAAAAGCCAAACCCATGAGATGTATTCATATATATGGACACATGGACAAATTCTAATGGTTTATTACTAAAATTGAGAAAATAAGTATTTTTGAAATATTAACACCCACTATTAAGGTATTAAAGAAATCATTCTGCAAATACTTGAACTCGATGTCAAGCAGAAAAGCCTTTCTCTGCTACCTTTTAGAATAAAGCAGGCTAAAAAATTGAACTGCTTTGTCAGTTTGTTCTTGAAAGCAATAATACGGTCACAAAACTTGCTGTGACCATTCTGTCTCTTTACAAATTTTGTAAGGCTGGCCTGCCTTTTTTTTTCCCCTTCTAAATGACTGATTGAGGTGGTGCTTTAATCCTCTGTAGCATGTAAAACAAGGTTCTCAGAAGCTCTAAGTCCGCTGGCAGAGGACAGGGAAGCTGTTGTGCTCAGGAATTAATCTGTCCAAAGGCATCAAAAGCAGTCACAATGCAGCCATCGGCATGTTTTCACTATGCAAGCCCTACATTTCCTATTTAGAAAACACATAACCATCACCCCATTCTGTATTCTCACAAGGCTCCCTTTTATTTATTTGTGTTTGTTATTATATGGCTTATACCGACATGTTTGTGTGATGCCACTGGTGTGCATACATCCATTGAGAGAAGAAAAAAAGAAGTGTCTATTGCAAACTTGTTAAAAGGAAAAAGGGACCCCCACTGCTTTTCCCCTTTGGCCAGACTTGTATTTAGAGAATAAGGTTTTAACTCTTTGTGTCCCAGAAGAGAATGACTTCTTCGTGCATTCTGAATTTTGCAAAGGATTCTTTACTGACGGAATGTCACAAATGAGAGAAAAAAAATGTTATTCATAGATTATCACAGTCCTAGAAGCTAGTATTTCTTCAGTTATATAGAGGGCATTAGATCGCACATGGGAAAACTTTTATTTTGTTCTTAACATGCTGTTAACATGCTGTTAAAGCTGTTTTTTACAAAGCAATTTAAGTATGGCTACAAAAACTTAGGAGCACTTTACTTTGGAACAGTCGGTATTTCTGTAGAACTTCTGGTTGGGTCGTTGTTTTCATTTTGGAAGGTTCAACAGGAATTGTGCAAAATCTCACTAGATATTTTAGTTTAGTAACATGGCTGCTCAAGAAGATAACATGTTTTAAGCTCTGCAACAGGACCTCCCAGGAGAGTTTTTGTTGATTAATGATCTGGGTGGTTACCAAGATTTTAGTGCTCACTTAATCCAGTTCTACCTCTGAGTGTGTGTATATATATAGAGAGATACAGACAGACAGACAGACAGACACAGGTCAATTAACCTCCCACCTCCTCAAAGCTACCTTTGCAATTCCAGTGAAGCCCTGGCCCAAACTGAGTGGTGTGCCTTTCTAAGACTGGTGCTTTTTAAACTGAGGAAGACACGGATGAACGTTTAATACTGTGGCCCGGCACACAGAGACGACCATGAACTATTCCTTCCCACTTACAGCCTTAACAGTGGGTAAGATGCAGGCACTGGCTGGTAAACATCACGGGTCTGGAGAAGCCCAGGTCTAGGGTGATCTGGAACGGGAAGAGTTAATGGCCCCCACATTCCCTCACCCGCTCACTCCCGCCATATTCCAAAGGGACAGGGCTCAGTGACAACACAGCCCAGGACCTAAAGTGAAGAGGGACAGCCCTCTATTCTTCAGCATCTCTCGAATTAATTAACTGGAAATGAGTCTTGTCAATGTTTTGGAAAGGCAGAAGGGGTGAAAGGAGATTGCTAAAATTAATCACAGTGAGAAACTACTTCAACTGCCTGCCAGAGCCCAGAAAACCCCACAAGAAGAGACAATGAAGGGAAGGAGGCCGACTTGCCGAGGAGCAAGTGGACCCGAGCAAACTTCCAAGTCTTTGCCAAGGAAGGGACATGCGCTCAACAAGAGGAATTTATTAACTGCGGCCACAGTAAGTACAATATATCACTTAAACGCACACTGTATCCACGGGGACAAAAGCAAACCAGACAATTACGTTTTTAAAGCAAAGAAACCACAGAATACTCATGTACTTTCACTTTTAAGCTTATACGCATTTAACTCTATTGTCTAAAAGATTCACGGGTTCTTGAATTTGTACTTAATAAATCTTCAAACACTGGCAATTTCACATACTGCGGAAGATGAAAAATCCATGAAACAGATTCCAAAAATGCAGAGTTTTGGATGGAGAGTTCATTCACTAAGAAGAAAAAAGAAACAAAACTGCAGATGTAACAGAGCTATTTACAAGAACAGTCAAATGAAAAAAAATACAGAGAATTTTGGTCAACGATAGAAGTAATGGAAAGAAAACTGAAACAACTCATTCAATATCATACAAGGAGTTTTCTGTTCTTTTCATTGCTCAATGTTAGCTATCTTTTAAAGAAAGTCTAATTACTGCCAAAAACTTTTAGACCACGTGAAAATTTTGATACGATTTTCTAACTTTCCCCTAGAACGAGTTTGAAATTTCAACTCTCTTAAGAAAATGGCAGCATAAAGCCTGAACGAAAAATTATTTGCAATTAAATTTAGGGCTTTCTTTGCCATCTTAGAAGGCAAAATTACTCCCATCCATGTTCTTATGAAGGAACTGTGTCACGCCCAAGGTGATGGGGAAGCGGGGACCACTTTCTACCAACTGAAAGGGAATTCCCACTCCTTCTGGCATACTTACCAGCCGAGGCGTGTCACTAGTCGACTTCAGAATCAGCTTGTCACCCCTCTTCTCAACTTCAAAGCCTGCTTTTCTAAGTAGGGACGCATCTGCCAGGCCCTGCTCCTCCATCTTTGCAATCAAATCTTGGTTTTGGCTATTGTCCTCCGTGAGGTTTCGGATGGCATACACCACCCACTGGGTTAGAACTGGAACCAGAGTGAAGGAATCTGCCAATGTACTTTCCTGTTTTAGAACTTCACACGAGCATTATTGGAAAAGGAGGAGAGGAGCAAGCAACACTAAAAACCCAGAATCGACACATTTTTCTTGAGGATGTGCTATGAATACGCATGCAAAGCGAGAAATAATGAAAAAGGTATACGACACGCATCTACACAGGTATGTCCAATGTGTGTGTGTGTGTGTGTGTGAGATGTCCAGCAACCGGCCCACAGAGATACTTAACTGAATGAACAAACGAGGAAGCAAAGGCTTAGAGCAGTCACATGTGAAGTATGTGAACACAAGCCTGTGTGTAGGACTGCACATGCGTGCGCGCGCACGCACACACACGCACGTTGGATAATTATGTTACTGAGTCACCAGGCAAGGAATAAGAGCATTACAGAGTGAGTCATGAAGATGTCAGGCTAGAATCAGACAAGAAAATCATCTTGTTTAAAGTAAGCCCAGTTACAGATAAGAATTGTTTCCTGGGAGTCACCATGGAATTTCCCTCATTCCATATTTTACAGATGAAGAAAGACTCTGAAGGATTTCCTGTTCAGTCTGAATCCTTGTGCCTTACTGTGCCCTGGCCCTAATTTTAAATGTTGTGCGCAGCGTCTTTCACAGCAGACAGAAGACACCTTATGAAGAATATAGAATCACTGCATTGTTTTCTGAAGTCTCTGATTTAGTTACCAAGAGCTGCGTAAACCTCACAAAGGCATTACGTTGCGGCTAGATGTCCTTCTCTAAAGGCTGTATAAAAACTGCTGTAGTCTTGGATCCAGGGACACAGGGAGATACCAAGAACAGTGGGCCTGGCACCCTCTGTTGGTTCAGAAGAAACAAAGTGCCAAGCGTGGAACACTTTTTCCAATGAAAAGAGGCCCCCCCGCCCAAGATCAGATGGAAGGTAGCAGGAAAAAAAGCCCTTTCTCCTTGTTACCAGACGTCTCCCATGCAGGCATTTCTGATGCCAGAATTGGGGCCCCTGTGCCCCCAAAAGGTATCAGAGGTGGGCCCTGCAGCTGAAGAGTCGGCTCTCCTGATCGCGTCCCGCATCCCAGCACAGCGGTGAGGCTGGGGCCGAGACACTTCTGGCTCCTCGTCTGGACACAAGAAGCCACAGAGAAAGGCCGCCATATGCACAAAGAAAGTGAATCAAACTGTTCCCCTAGTGCAATAAGCTCAAAGAAAACTAAAAAGTGAGCCTGAGACTGAAGTCAGGCAAATGAAACACAGGAAATGCACCAGTTTGGTGTTCAGGAAGCGTTTCGTGGTTGCTGCCTGTCAGTCCCTCCAGCAGGGCCCACACCGGCCCGCAGTCCTGATCACACTCGGACCTCACAAAGGAATTAGCTGCCGGCAGGCCGGCCTGCCTCTCCAGCTCCTCCAGGACGGGCCACGGGGCTGCATGGGGAAGAGGACCAGCAAATGCTGTGGAGTAAATGACCCCTTGGTCTTAAGAGGCTTATCATCAAAACCACTCGGGGGTATAAATGGCTAACCTGTTCCAAAGGGCAAAGAACGGGAATTGCTGGTGCCCAGCTGATGTGATTCTATAGTTAGCCGCCCCCTTTGGTGGGAAAATGTTCTCATCTCGCCATTACCTGTCATCCTCTCATGATAAAGCCCAGGTCCTTTAGAAGACTGTACTCCTTTCCTGGAGATGAATCCACACAAATACTCAAACGCATAAAACCTAAATCTGCGTTTCTCCTTCTTTGCCACATCACCAAACCCCCACTCTGTGACAGGATAGAGAATAAAAATAATGATCCCAGGCGACAGAAACTTCCAACACATCAGTACATTTCTCAACAATGAATCATTTGCTACAATTGATTTCTCATGCAGGACGACATCATCATTACTCAAATCCATTTCCTTACTTGTTGCAGGAAAAGGAGGAGGCAGTGATCATGAGAATCGACTGGCGAAGCGAACATCTGAGGGTAAATTTAGGCAAGAAAGCATGTAAGCCTAGAGAATTCTATTTCATAGGTATAATAACTCTCTAACGCTAAACGACAGATGCAAAACGCTGCTTCCCGAAGCTTCCTAACCAGGAAGCTTAAATATAACTGAAAGAAAAGGGAAATTCCCAGAAATGCATCGCAAGCACCTCAAAATTGGAGGGTTGATTGGCTCTGTAATCGAGGAATGTGATGCCAGCCCTGTCACTGCCAGTTGCCAATGCCGAGTGTCTCTGGGGGAAGGAACCACCATCCAGAGCTCGAACTGTCAAATGGTTTCAGTTACAGGGCAAATAAGACCCCTGCAGAGGGTCCCCACATCCCTCTCTGCCAGGTGCCCTTCACACCCCAGGCTCTGTCAACATCACCTCACCAGGCCCTACCTCTGTCTGTCCACACACGAGGCCCTGCCCCGGGACACGCCTCCCCTCACCTGCCCCTTCCCCACAGGGCGCACAGCCGAGCTCATGCTCCTGGAGGCCCACCCTCTCTGTCCCAGCCACCCCTCACCAGCATAAGCTAGGCGCGCCCGCTCTGTATTTCCAAAACTCTCCCCCACCCCCCGCCCCTTTTTTTTTAAAACTAGTTCTCATCACATTGCACTTACTTATCTGCTTAGGTGTCTATGAGCTTCTCAAGGCTAGGAGCCATGCAGAATCCACCACTAGATCCCCAGTACACAGCTAGGTCCTGACACAGAGTGGATTCTCAATGTGTTTGTTGATGTCACGTGAGCTGTGATTATCTGTTTATATTTCTGTCCACCTCAACACCCTGTGAACTCCTCATAAGCAAGTCTGATGTCTTATTTACCCTTCTGTCCTCTGTTCCAAGAACGGTGCTGGGAAATGTTTGCCTGATGTCCAAGTGAGCAAACGCTATCTCCCACTCACCGTGTGTGTGTGTGTGTGTGTGCGCGCGCGCGCGCACGCATGCGTGTAGGAAGGCATCGTGGCACTGTAGTGACCCACACAGGCTGTGCTTTTCCTTCTGCAGCAGTTCTTGGCATGGTTTCCTGACTCAGGGCTTTGCAGGGTTGAGAGACTAGATGAAAGTAAATGCAACTTGGGCAAGGAAGCTGACCGTGTAAATAAAAGGTCCATGACAACAAAACACAGGAGAATCCCCATGTGGACAGATGCAAGGGTGGATTTCAATCATGTTCATCTGCGGGGGTAAGTAGCACATTTTGTGGAAGTCGCATAACGGTGTTCTAAGAAGTGTTTAGTATCTCATTTCTGTAGAAAAACTTACACAATCCCCGTTTTATACGCAGGAAAAAAGGAGCACGGAAGAGGATGAGATTAATGATGATTTTCCTAATGGACAGACCTGCTGGGCCGCACGGCTTCAGGAATGAACGTGACCGTCACCAGTCTCACAAGGAGGGGGTTCCTGGTACAGCCACCATATCAACAACCCAGCGGAAGCAGCACTGGAGCCCAAGGCAGCAAAGGCAATTTAGTCTTCTTCCGAAAGCGGTATTCAAAGGGCAAGAAGACGTTAAGTGGAGGGCCTGGGAGGGGTCGGGGGAGGAAGGCCACAGCCACGGTGGGGTCAATGCCCTTCCACCACCTTGAATATCAGAGATGACACACCAACAACAGTGCAACCCCCAACACTTTCACTTAAATGTATATAGTTCATATTCTTTGTAAGTGAAACTGATCTTATTTCCTCTTTAAGGAGGACTTCACGACGTGCCGCTTCACGCTCTTCTTGGGCAGCTACAAAAGGTGTGCGCTACATCTCTACCCTAAGCGAGCAGAGCATTTTGGGGTTTGTACTGTCCGCCTATAAATTAAATACCACACAAAGGTCCTCTAATTTGTCCCTATTTCCAGTGGGAACATTTTGGCACTACTGTCTAGGGTCTCCGACTTAATAATAATTAAAAAACCAAATTTTAATAGTTGCTTTCATAACGTTTGCGTTGAAAAGAGAAGCACGGAAAGCCGCACCACCGCCCCCCACGGCCGCGAGCTGTGTCTGATGCCCAAGCCCGGCTTATGAATATGCACGACTCCCCTCGTTAGCGCAGGAAAGGCCGAGCCTCGAGGGTCACAGGGAGATGAAAGCGTGCCCCGGTTAATATTCACATCACCCTCTTGTTCCCTCTCTACAGAGACAGAAAGCAAGCAAGAGTGGGGGAGAAAATTAAACATCTTCTAGAGCCTCTAATCCTTAACACTCGAAGTGCTTTATTGTCTGCTTGGCTTTAGAAAGACAGCTTCTAACGTTTCCATGGTGACTCCAAATAGAAGGCGTGAGCCCGTTTGTTACAAAACTGCCTTCAAAGAACCCTGCGATCAGCACTAGGGTGAGGACTCGACAGTCCAGCCAGCTCTTCATCAGAACACGTGGTGTCCTGAAGGAGCCACAGAGATGGGCGTGGGACTGAGCACCTGGAAACCACCGGGCCTGGTGAGTCCAAGCGAGAAGTGGTCCCTGCCCGCCCCCGAGCACTCGTGTGGCGGCAGCAGTGCATCGGGATTCGGGAGGACGCGGGCTCCACGCTGAGCCCTGCAGTCTTGCACCAGGTAGGTGAGGAGACAGGGCAGAAGGATGTAGGCTGGGGGACTAACCGAGACAGAAAAAGAGTCCACGACCAGCAGATTTATGTGCCAAATTCACTTTTAAAGTCAAGTTAGGTGAGTTAAAACATTAAACCTGGAACTGTCTGATGAGAAAGACGCCACCTAACCTTCAGTTATCGAAATCAGTGCTACTTAAAGTCCTGCAGGTGCCCGGGACGCAGGCCCCGCTATGACAGGGACTCTCCTCTGGTCACTGCTGTGTCTAGAAGGCTGCTGAGAACAGGGGGTGGTAAATTATGGCCCGTGTTTTTGCACGGCTGCAAGTTAAAAGTAGTTTTCATATTTTTAAATGGTTGGGGAAAAAAATCAAAAGAAGAATACCAATTTGTGACACACAAAAATTATTTGCAGTTCAAACTTCAGTATCCATAATAAAGTTTTATTGGCACACAGCCATGCTCATTCATTTATGAATTGTTTACAGCTGCTTTCACGCTGCAACGGCTGAGCTGGCGAGTTGTGATGGAGATAGTATGGCTAGCAAAGCCAAAATTACTGACTAAATGTAGCCCTTTACAGAAAAGGTTTGCAAAACTCTGGCCTAGAACATGGAAGGAACCAATAAATAATTGTTGAATGAAAAAATAAGCTTTTAAAGGAACTGGCACTGAAAAACTTAAACTATTTAAATTAAAACAATTTAAATGATAAAAGATTTTACTGACTTTTCAGGATATATATGTATGTACAGACAAAGCTATATGTGTAATATCGATAAATGGTGTTTTACATATTAATATACCTGTAGATGTGTAATATATATATATCTATATTTAATATAAAATGTATAATATACATATAACAAATATGTCTGCTATACATAATATCTACATTTAATTTTGCTTCCAGGATATTTTTAAAAATTATTTTTAGACAACAAACCCATTTATGGCAAGGAATTTATGTACCGGCAAACTTTCCAAAGCATACTACTTAGTAGGCCACAGAACATACATCAGAAACCTTTGATGAAGTTGGTCTGAGAACAGGACGCCCCATACCAGGCAAGACTATGTCATTAGGCTTCCACAAAACCATGTCCTCTTCTGCCACATCATGACAAGATTTCCCTGAAGGTGAGGATGCTTAATAAACAGCTTCCACATCTAAACTAATATATTCTCAGACTATGGTAAAACTGCATAATTTTTCAGATTGCAAAGTAGTAGTTCGGTTTTAAAATTGTTCTGAAAATGCTTTATGTTGCTGAAAACCAAACACTTCAAAATACGGCAATTTCTGTCAGCCGAAGGAAAAAAGGGCACGGAATGTGACACTGACAGGATGACTTCTCCTCCTGCTGAGATAACCAGTTCTGCTTCCCTCCCAGACACACGAGTCGGAGAGACTGTGCACCTCGGGGGCCACGTTCCTGGTGGGCCCAGGTCCCCGACCCCGACCCCATCTGCAGGAGTCCTGACCAACCTCTGCCCTGCTCTTCAAGTATTCACTTTCTGAAGAGAGAAGAAAAAAAAAAAAAAAAAAGGCATTTCCCAAACGGTTGCCCAGGGAACCCCAGGCTCCAATGAGGCTCCGGCTGCTGCAGGAGGAACCTGTCCAAACACGCCACAGGGGGCGCCTGAGAGGGGCGAGGCGGGGGCAGAGGAGGGAGGGCAACTTACCTATGACACGGGGCACAGACGAGCGAGGGTCCTTGCGGAGGAAATAAACCTGAAAAGCACCGTTAGTGTTCCTGTATGAAGTGCCACCCACTTCTGCAGAGGTGAACTCTACCTCCAAATGTTAAGAGAAACTTCACTGTGCAGTAAAGTTCATTCTAGCTCTGCCTTCATCTGTAATGATTCTCTCTCAACTTCCATGTAAGTCACTCAGTTAAACTATGCACTTTTCTCACTCAGAAAACTAAAGTGGAAGTCTTCATCGTGCAGACTGTGCACCCGGCCTCCTCTCACGGTGCTGGAAACCAGTGTGTGTTCAGTAACCACCACAAACCACCCTTTGGGCTCCCTCTTCCTTCTCCAAATTGTTGGTCTATCTGATGTCTAATTTCCCTCTGCATTTTTGCATTTTAATACGAGGGCACATCTGTGGTTCAAGTGTTTCAGTGCTGTGCTGATGCGGACTGTTCTAGGTTTTGTAGTGTATCCTAACAGCATTTATAAATCAATGCATGTGTACGCTCTCATCTACCAATTAACGGCTAATCATTAATACTGAACACGGTAGAATAAACCCCAACTAACAAAAGAGGGTGGGGGAACAAATAATTGCCAGATTTGTAAACTGTAGGTCACAGTCTGAAGAACTTAAAATAATACTTGTGTTTAATATGTCCTACAAGGAGGAGAGAGTTTCAGTCTTTACTGAGGGAAAAAGTCATCTCAGAAACACCACTGCTTTGAAAGCTGAGGCTGCTTTTCCGTCTCTTAAATCTCTAGGGAACTAGAACATCAAAAAAGTGGTACAAAGGCCCAATAAAACACTGCTGAATTTTGAGAGAAATATCCTAACATACAAGGGTCAACCAGAGAAATGTTGTCTCTGTGCATAACCTGTTTCTTAATGATTCTGGAACAAAGGCTCCATTCACTGTCCTCAGTATGCACCGACTTGCTTTCCGTCAACCGAACGTCTAAAGGGAGAGATGAGCTGGTCCCAGCTTGAAGGCCCCTCTCGGGAGCCTGAGCCGCCTTTCCATCTCGCCAGGCTCCTCAGCGTCATCACGTGGGCGAAGAACCGCGGAACCACGGTCCTCAGCCTGGCCCCTGGCCGGGATGAGTCCTCTGTCCTTCACAAATCCCAGATGGCTAAAGCGCAGGCACCCAAGGTTGGCTGCTGTCACCCCGCCCAGCGAGCCTGTCAGTGTGGCGGTGAAGTAACGGGAAGATGATACCCGCTTGGGTCCGCAGTCACCACGCGCTCCCCACTCCAAAGCGCCTGTGGCCGAGCGAGGGCTGGGCCTGCAGGTACCTCACATCCACAGGGCTTTGTGGTAAAGGATCCTACGGCACCGAAACTAATTTTGTCCATTGCGCATTCTGGAGTCATCTTACTCACCACCTCAAAGCCGGGCGTGGTAAGAGGCAGTCGGTCTGGCGTCTGCCACACAACAGGTCTCAGATCAGAACCAACCAAGGCCACTTCTAACTTAAACCACAGAGCATGGGGCCACCAAGCGGTTCCATGTGTATTTGGGGCAGGGCTCTAATGTCACTTTTGAGACTATACAGGAGCCACTGCGTGCAGCGTGTTCAGCAGGGCCTGTCCCACGGGGGTCCCCCTCTCCCTCTCCTGGGCCCCCGCACACTATACTGCCACCGTGTCATCCTGAGCCCTTCTACGGAACGCGTGCTCACTTGTGTGCAGGGACTCCGGGCTGGGCCGCTGCAGCTCCTGACACACAGGAGGAGGAAGTTTTAAATACCTCCGGATGAACGCGCCCTGGTGCCTGGCCTCCGTCCTCTAACAAGGGCAGGCACCCCAGGTCTCCCGTCAGATCTGAGCTGTATGTGAGGCACCAGTGACCACATGCACACAGACCCCGCCCCGCGCTACACAACCTCAGCCTTTGGGCTGCAGGGGAGACCTCCTCAGGGAGAGGCTTTCTGGACACAGTAAACTTCTCAAGAAAAGCTACTGCCCCAGAGTCTCAACTCACATCCAGGGGTACTGCCGGCAGTGAGCTTGGCTTTGGAGACGGCATCGAAGGGTGTGATGTAACCTGAGATCACTGGGCTCTGACGGCTGAGAAACTTATGAAGAGAAGCCAGTGAGAGCCCAGAAGAGACAGAGCCCACTCAAGGCCCTGGCAGCCAGGTAGGAGGGTATTTCTATAGTGCTCTGTGCTCTTTGGAATAAAGGAATTGCTGGCTTGAATGAATTTCTACCTTCCATGTAAGCAAAGCTTTGCCAGAGGAATTAACTTAAGTGTCTCTCATATAAGCCAAGACTGCCAGTTTATCTGCATAAAATAATAACAGTAATAATAATAAAAGTAATGGCAGCAGCGGGTGTTATCACCTGCAGAATGTACAACACGTGTCAGGGGCTGTTACAAGCACTCACAGAAAGTATTCAACATTCACAAACACACCACCTGCAGGAGGTGTTAAAAACCCATTCTACTGATGAGAAAACTCAGACACAGGAGGCTGAGGTCCTGTCCGAGGTCACACATCTGAAGTGGGCAGGCCAGGCTTGGATGCAGGCTCCAGCACCCACCCCACTGCTCCTAAGCCCTCCTCAGGGGCCACAGCCGACGGGAGGACACTTGGGGGAGGCCCAGTGCAGTCCTTCCTCCGGCCTGTCTGACCGCGAGCTCCGCCTATACATCAGCGAAGGAGCAGCAGGTTTTATAACACTTGAAATAGAGCCCCTTTCTCTTCAAAGAAATCTCAAAAGATAAGATAAGCTCTCAAATACCAGTCAGAGTGACTACCTCTGCCAAACGCCTTTGGAAGTAACAATAAACAGCTCAAAATGAAATTAAAATTTTGAGTAGAGAACGTTAAGTAACCCCATCTAAATTATGGAAGGTAATTGTTGGTCTAGTACTAATGACATTTGACATTAATAAAGCATAGCCAAGGGTCAAAAATAGTCTAAGACACAAAGGCTTAAATGAAGAACACAAACAGTGTAGAGCTTCTGGAGGACTTTGGATTAGACAAGACCCAGCAGGTACCAAAGCATCAGCATACTGCATGTGCCTAAGCATCTGTTATCACTGTCCTTGGTCCAAATGTCACTAGTCTCTGGGGGTGATGAACTCTATGGGTCACCCAGGCCATGCTGGTGGCCTCTCCACCCCTCCTCCCCTCCCAGCAGCTCCCAGAGAGTCCCCAGTCAAGAGTGGGTGGACCCACAGGTTTGAACAGGCACAGACCCGCGGATATTTCGTGCCGTCTGCTTCCATTTCTATTAGTAATAGGTGAGCTGAAAGTTGGGTGCACACCTATGATTCTGCCCACCCTCATTAAGGGAGGAGCACTGCTGTGTCGATTTAAAAGTCAAGACAACTCTCAGCAGAAACTGATAATATGCAAATAACTCCAACAATAATCGGAAATAAATACCAGTAACACCTGAGACTATGTAAAAGCCAAACTGGTTGTTGTGATGACACTACGTTCTAAACTCTTCCTTGACACGTCTCTTTTAAAGCTTCTAAAGTACTGGATATCCCACTTTGGGGGGAAAAAATCTCATTCAATTACAGAAATCTAACGCTTTAAGGTGTTTTTCCTCTCCTCTATAAAGAACACACTTCTTGACTCTTACGCTGGAATTAGAGCAAGGGGTGCAGCTGTAAATGCAGACTCACTGTTAACCACGCAGCCAGTCTCTCAGGGTCGGATCACGACCTGTGCGCTCATCTGACATTAATAAAGCAAAACGTGAAGGCCCTGTGCTCGATGCTGGGAATGCAGTGACTATCGGGACAGGCAGGTCCCCTCCCTTGGGGCGCTGACCTTCTGGGCAGGAGGCAGGCACCAGACCCAGACAGACCTCTGGTAACACGTGACTGCAGGACACAGGGCACTGCCGCCGCTGGAGGAGGGATGAGTGCGGGAGAGCGAGGTCCAGGCTGGAGCCCTGAGGGACTTCAGGTTGAAGGGAGGAGTCCGCATTTTATTCTAATACGACGAGAAGCCACTGGAAGGGCTGAAGTAGAAAACTCAAGCAGCTCTCTTTGGCAGCTGTGCAGAGGGTGGTCTGGAGGGAGGCCAGAGCGGGGACGGGGACCAGCCAGGTGTCCATAACAGCAGGGCTAAGACAGTGGACTGGGATGCACTGGGCTGGAACCCCAACTCTGCCATTTACAAGCTCTACGACTTGGGGCACTCGACCTGGACAGGTCGTATGTGAGGGGGACAGGAGGGGAACACCCGTCGAGCTGCGCCCAGCCCTGGTGCACACATGCAGCCCACAGCCTCTGTGGGCCAGAGGCACTTGGCCCCCACGCCTGGATCCCCTGCCAGGCACGTGGCTTCACCTTCCTTTGCCTCAGTTTCAATGAGGGGAAGGCAAAACAACTTCCCAATATGGCAAATGACAGCTCAGGACGGAGAAGACGTTCTCAGGCCCTGGAGTCACAAAGCCCAGATTCAAATCGCCATTCCTGCTCCTCCCCAGCTCAGGGCCTCGGCTAGGTATAAAGCCTTTTTGCCTCAACTTCCTCAGCTATAAAATGGGGATAATCATAGTATCTGTCTCCTAGAGTGGTCATGAAGCCTTATAAATAAGAGCACAACGCCTGGCATGAAAGAGGCACTCAATAAATGTGAATACACAGATCTGTTATGACAGTTACAGTTATTATTATAGGCATTTGCCCTGAGATCAACAGAGCTGGGCCACAGGTCATGGGTGTCATACAAAAAGCTAGATCACTCATGTCAATGAACCCCTGTGTGTTCAGTTACCAACAGCAATTAGTCCTCCACCTGTCACCACACCACCCAAGGATATGTCACCTGCTCAAAGGCATCTTATGAGCCACTGCTTCCCAACCAGCACCTGAAGATGTTGTTAAATACGACACCATTTCTCTGAGTTTCTTCATCGTCCTTTTGCCAATTTTCAGCTAAGGGATGGAAAGCAAAGGCAATCGTCACCACGGAGGGAGGGAGGAGCAGAGACGGTGTGCACGTGTGTATTCACCTGTTTACTCAGTATCAACCAAGTGCTGGTGACATGAAGGCCTGATACCTCAGTGGTCCTGAACTTCAAGGTTCTGATCTTTCTGGAACGTCCAATGGAGAGAAATAAACACATTACTAACCGTTTTAACAGCTACAGTGTGAAATGACAGGATAAATGAAACAATAAAAGGGGGCCTTATTTGAACTGGGGTCCTGGAAGATTTCTCTCGAATAAATAACATTTAAATCTAACTGGAAAAATGAGCAGGGGGGACCTCCCTGGTGGCGCAGTGGTTAAGAATCCACCTGCCAATGCAGGGTACATGGGTTTGAGCCCTGGTCTGGGAAGATCCCACATGCCGCGGAGCAACTAAGCCTGTGTGCCACAACTACTGAGCGTGCGTGTGCCAACTACTGAAGCCCACGTGCCTAGAGTCCGTGCTCCACAACAAGAGAAGCCACTGCAATGAGAAGCCCACGCACTGCAACGAAGAGTAGCCCCTGCTCGCTGCAACTAGAGAAAGCCCACGCACAGCAACGAAGACCCAACACAGCCAAAGATAAATAAATAAATAAATAAATAAAAAAAAAATCAGGGCTTCTCTGGTGGCACAGTGGTTGAGAGTCTGCCTGCCGATGCAGGGGACGCGGGTTCATGCCCCGGTCCGGGAAGATCCCACATGCCGCGGAGCGGCTGGGCCCATGAGCCATGGTTGCTGAGCCTGTGCGTCCGGAGCCTGTGCTCCGCAACGGGAGAGGCCACAGCAGTGAGAGGCCCGTGTACGGCAAAAAAAAAAAAAAAAAAAAAAATCAATGTGCTCATTTCTAAGAGGAATATTCCAAGGAAAAAAAAAAAAGAACGAGCAGGGGTTGGCTAGTGTAGACATGGGAGGAGACCCCAGGCCGAGGAACAGCTTGGGGGCCAGGGGAAGATGAGGGAGGCCAGGGCCCCAGAAGGAGAGTCAGGAAGGGCTAAGTGACACTGGGTGCGACAGAGTGGGGAAGGCCTAGGGAGATGCACCCCTCCCTGAGCCAGGCGTGACCGAAAAAGAGGTAAATCCAACATGGTTTGCCCCAGGGAGCTCACAATCTGTACAGGGGGCAGACCCAGCCAGGGCACGTTGCAAGCGGCTCGGGGCACAGAGGGGAGGCTTCCTGAGGGAGATGGCAGGGCTCCTGCCCCCAAGGATGCCGAGCGCCTGTCCTCAGGCCTGGTACATGCTATGCCCACCCCCACCAGACCATGGGCTCCACGAGAGCACAGACAGCGTCTCCTCCTTGGTCACCACTTTATCCCCAACAGCTGGAACACTGCCCAGAGCATAACACACCAGTTACTCAAGGAACACCTGCGGAATGGACCAGTGACAAGAACAATAAAGACGCCAGAGAGCCCTGGTTAACACCCAAAATGTCCTCTACCTGCTGTCAAGATGGTAACGTCATAGTAATTAAGACAGCGCCGTGCAGGGACAGAGAAAGAGATCAACATTCCGAACAGAGAAGAGAGAGCCAGAAATGGAATCACGCCCACAAGACCATGATTCATGCCAAGGTGGCCCTGCAGAGACAGCGGTGAAAGGAAGGTCTTTCCAATACTGAGACAACTGCATAACCGGACGGGGAATTTAAAAATCTGAGTCCCTACTGTACACTATACATACAAATTAACTTCTGACAGATACAGATCTAAATGGGAAAGGCAAAACTATAAAGCTTTTAGATGAAAACACAGAAGAATAGTCTTATAACCTCAGGGTCTTCAAGAAGACACAAAACCCACTAACCATAGAGGGAAAACACCACAGAAGTCAGAACAGCTCTGGGGACTGAGACTGGGTGAGATGGGCACAAAGGAGCCTTCTAGGGGGATGAGAATTTCTGTGTCTTCATCTGGGTGATGGATACATGGGTGCATACACATGTTGAGACATTCATTTGCAAGTTTCGCATTTTACTATATATAATTTACATCTCGACAGTAAAAAGATATAAAGAAAATACAAAACAAAACAAAATAAAATGACACAGGATGGGGGAGACCACTACAATACTGATAAATGAACAAAAAATTTATATCCTGAATGTAGAAAAAATTCCTATGAATCCATTAAAAAAAACATAAATATAGGAATAAAAAAAACGTGAACATCTTCATGACACAGGAAATCCAAATGGTCAATAAACCAAATGATCAACAAAAAATCAAAATGTACTTATTACTAATTAGAGTATTTAAAATAACATCACAAGGACATATTATACTCATCAGAATGACAAAAATTTTTAAGTGACCGCATCAAGTGTTGATAAGGTAAAGGAAAGGGAGCTCATATACTGCTGATGGGGGTAAAAACTGGTACAATCGATTCCAAAAAGAGTCTGGCATCATCTAGAATAAAGCTGAAGGTACGCAAGACACAGATTCCATTCCTTAAGAAACCTCATGCTCACGTGCCAGGATACATGCATGTACGAAAAAGTTCATAGCAGCATTAACCGTGATAGCCCCAAAGTGGAAATGAGCCACATGTCCGCCAACTGAATGAATGAATGAACGTTATATCTTCTTGCAATGGAATACTATACAGTAAACTACATGCAACGGTTTGCTTGAATCTCACAATCATGCTTTTGAGTGACAAAACAATGCAAGCCATGATTCCATTTATATGAATTTCAAAGACGGCCAACCCAAAGCACACTGTGTAGGCCGCATGCACAGGAGCTAACCAGAGGAGGGCAGGGATGCCTGATTAGGAGCTCGGATGGGGAGGGGCTCAGCAAAGTCTGGCAGTGTTTTTCACCTTGACCTGGGTGTTGGTTACACATGTCTGCTTTACAATTATTTGCAAACAACACACATAGACTCTTCCCACTTTTCAGTACGCACACTGTATTTCAAGATAAGTACAATTAAAAAAAATTAGGATGATGACTGAACTTGAAGTTTGGGTTGATCTGCCAAATGCCAATTCACATGTTCCCTCAACTAGAGACCCCTAAGAAATACTGCCCCGTAACACCCCAAAACTCCTCTGAATTCTGTGGATTCCACTGTCTCAGTGATTCACAAGTATTGCCCAGAATGTGCAGCCCATTCGCAGCCCAGGTATCTGACGGATTGTGCATCGGAAACTTTCATTGTCATTTTCTTCTTGAAAACCCATTAGGATTTCCTGGTGCTTCCTAATTACACCCAGAGGAAACATGTGAACAAGAGCTGTGCTAGTTTCTGAAGTGCTTTAGGACAGAAAGACAGCAGAGTAGCTTTGATTCTGACATATTTTGGTTTCTCTCAAAAACTGGGAAAATGTTTTGACTTTTTAAAGGTTTTTCTCCTATCCTTAACCAGAAAGTGGAGACCTCTCTCTACATTTGACACTGTCTTCATTCTGTGAGCTTCTATGAGAATGTAAAATTAGGCCATTAACTAAAAACGAAGACAAGAATCTCTTGTAAAAGCTGGCTCATCACAGTCACGCGAAAACTCTCCAGCACAGGGTTGGGTCTGTGTTGTAAACTGCAATCCACCTCTTAGTTTTGCTCTTGCCTGGCTTTTGTCCAGCAGTGAGGCTTTTGCACAGCACGGGGCCTATTTTCCGCTGCACTCAGTTAACCCTGAAGAAGAGGTCTGTCGGTTGCCCACACGGCCTTTCCTGGCAGCTCAGAGGCCAGCTGCCGGCGTGGGGAGGGGGCTGGCCAGGGCTCACAGGCCACACGGCCATGCCCCACTCTGGCGGCCCCAGGGGCAAAGGCACCTTGTCTCTACCTCAGAGGAGACATCCAGACCTGAGGACGGTAAGAATGGAAAAGGCGAGTATGTCTGAAAGTTAGCTTTATTTTTGTATGGTTTTTTTTTTTTTTTTTTTTTTGCTGTACGCGGGCCTCTCACTGTTGTGGCCTCTCCCATTGCGGAGCACAGGCTCCGGACGCCCAGGCTCAGAGGCCATGGCTCACGGGCCCAGCTGCTCCGCAGCATGTGGGATCTTCCCAGACCGGGGCACGAACCCGTGTCCCCTGCATCGGCAGGCGGACTCTCAACCACTGCGCCACCAGGGAAGCCCTTATTTTTATATGTTTTGAGTTTGCGACCGTTATCCAAATGAAGGGGGGTAATGTGGATCCACAGAACCATGAGGAAGAGAAAAGCCAGAGCACCTGGAGGCCTCCCTGTCCCTGTCACCCCCATGAGGCCGTCAGCTCCAGGCAGAAAGCAGGCCCCTGCCTTCCCTTCGAGCTGCTCAGATCCACGAACAAACGTGGGAAAGCTGCTACCAAGGGTTAGCACTGGGACAGAGCCAGCCCGGCCACTCTCCCCCATCACAGCCCACGAGCAGGGGTGCCAGCCTCCTGCCCCGGCGGCTCCAGGGCCCAGCCCTCGGCACACTTGTCTGTATCCAGTGAGGGCCAACCTCATCCCTTCACAGGCTCACTCGCCCAGTAAGTGCTTTTTTTTTTTTTTTTTTTTGTTTTTTGCGGTATGTGGGCCTCTTACTGTTGTGGCCTCTCCCCTTGCGGAGCCCAGGCTCCGGACGCGCAGGCTCAGCGGCCATGGCTCACGGGCCCAGCCGCTCCGCGGCATGTGGGATCTTCCCAGACCGGGGCATGAACCCGTGTCCCCTGCATCGGCAGGCGGACTCTCAACCACTGCGCCACCAGGGAAGCCCAGTGCTTTTTTTTTTAATCTTCCGGTTCTAGACAAATAAGTGGTACAGAGAATCCAACACTTCCTGCTAAGAATGATGATCACAAAACGGACAGCCAGCCAGTTACTATTTAACGGTGCTTGAAATGGCTGTGGCACACCGATGTTTTGACCAGGCCCTTCTCTGTCACTGCTAAATTTGACTAAGGTCATTTCAGGCAAAAATACTGACATTAGTCAGGGTACCTAGAACATGTTTCTCTGTGCCAAACTTCAGCAACCTGACCTCTCAAGTGTCTTGTAAAATATGGATTCTGTGTGGCAGTGTTATATAAGTACAGTGATTTTAAAAAAATTACCATCCTAAACACATGCAAAGTCACTGCTCATTTTCATAAAGAACACAAATGTAACAAGAAAAACTGGCAATTAATTAACTTTGTAAGAAAATACATACATCTAAATAACAACGGCAACACTTTTAAAGCACAAACCACGTGCCGGGAACTGCTCTGGGCACTCTGTGTGCAGGCAGTGATCCTTCTGTTCTAAATTCAGAGGCTCTTCTGAAGGTAGATCTTCACCCTCGGAGACCACCATGAGTATGACAGCCGGAGGAGTCTACCTCAACTATGACAGGCCCAGTGAGACAGCTTGGTAATGCCATTTGGGGAAAGAGGTGAGGTATGATTACCAAGCACTGAAACTTCGGATGTCCTTGTGCTGGTAAACTGTGTGCTGAATGTACTTTCAAAAGGCGTCCGGCACATTCTTTGCAGAGACAGGCTCCCTGGAATCTGAGTTCAGCCCCACGGGAGGCAGTGTCTGAAGGAAACTGTCATGCAGGTGAATTTTAGGCTGATATTTCAGACTTACTACTTTATGGTCTAATCTATACGTCAGATATACAACTTCTGAAATACAAAGTCAAGACTTATAAAAGTTCTTCTAAACTATACTTTATACTATAGAGAGACTGGGGAGGTGTGCAGAACGATTATGATGCAAACACAGTGTTAGAGAAAAGAATTTTGAAAAACAAGTACTTGGTACACCCAGACAATGGAATATTCTTCAGCACTAAAGAAAGAAACGAGCTAGCAAGCCATGACAAGACATGGAGGAGGCTTACGTGCACTTTACCAAGTGAAAGAAGCCGATCTGAAGGCTACGTGCTGTATGATTCCAACTCTGTGACAGTCTGGAAAAGGCAGAAATATGGAGACAGGAAAAGATCAGTGGTTGCCGGGGTCAGGGGAGGGGCAATGCAGAGGTGGAGCGCAGAGGAGTTTTAGGACAGTGAAAATACTCTGTGTGATACTACAATGATGGATACATGTCATTACGTATTTGTCCAAACCCACAGAATGTACAACATCAAGAGCGGACCCTTAAACTATGGACTCTGGGTAATAATGATGTGTCAACATAGGTTCAACTTCTGTTAAAAAAACGAGAGTGTCCCTCTGGTGGGGGTTACTGATGAGAGAGGCTTTGCATGCGTGACGGCTGTGGGAAAACGGGAAGTCCCCGTACTGTCCTCCCAACTTTGTTGTAAGCCTAAAACTGCTCTGAAAAAATAAAGTCTTCAAAAGTTTTTAAAAGAAAACCAAAAGTAATACAACAATAAACAAATATTTCATATAGTTTCTTTTAGTTTCAAAATTCAAAATACTCAGGCTAGCAAACTCACAACTGCCACGGAAGACTATTAACACGAAATCATTTAAGCGAGTTATTTCTAATGTGGTTTCCCAGCGACGTTCTTTCCCTGAAGTTACACTCATCAGACAGCATTTGTTAATCAATCAGCCACAGGAGCGGATCCTTAAGAACAAAAATTAATGGCAACAAATGTTCGTGAAAGCTTTGTTTCTGGTTTGAAATTAATTTTATATGGCGGCACTTAAAACACTGATAGTAAGGGCTGAGAAGTAAAGTTAAGAAAACACAGTGTCACCTCAAAGCCAGGTGGCTAAAGTGGCAGCCAGGGAGTCGAAGGGAGCAGCTTCCGAGGACCCTGTCTCACTACTTGTGGTGTGAGGGCGCCTTGCCCCGTCCCCACCCAGGCTGAGTGGGAACAAGGGTGGCGCGGTTCACGCCAGGCACCTCACCTTGGAAAAGGACAGACTCCCATTTTCTACCTTACATGACAATAAATCTCAAGCAATCGTGCTTTTCACGCAAGTAAACAAGATAGAGCAGGACCGGATGCGTTCTGACCTCCGAGAGGCAGATAGCTGAGCGAGGCAGGCTTGGCAAGACCAACCCAGAGCCCAGGCAAGGGCACAGGTCTGAGGTCAGCAGGCAGGTGCGCACACCACGCACTCTGGCCTCTCCGTGTGCGTAGGAGACACGCGTGGCTAGGCAGCCTTCACATGCGAACGTTTCAGTGTGCTGACAACAGTTTTCATTTCTAGCCGCTATGATCTTAGGGATGTAAGAAAACGAGAAGCACACAACTAAGAGCTAAGTAGACACCATCTGAAGGAGAACAACCTGAAGTATTTTAGTCTCATTTTAAAATAGTTGGGACTATTTGCCAAAACACCTGAACAAGGAAACAGAGTCCACTTTTGTGAGAGCCTCATGCAAGATATGACATCCCACTCCTCCAACTTTCGGCTTCGAGCCCTGGGGAACCAGTTGCTAGGATACCGTAGAAGCTACGTAAAACAGGTCTTCTTCCCTCTTTCATTCTGAACAAGTTTGTTTATTTATTTATATAGTCAAATCCATCAGGTTTGTGCTCTTTGACTCTTTAAAAAAATTTTTTTTGGCTGTGTTGGGTCTTCATTGCTGTGCGCTGGCTTTCTCTAGTTGCGGCGATCGGGGGCTACTCTTCGTTGTGGTGTGCGGGGTTCTCATTGTGGTGGCTTCTCTTGTTGCAGAGCACAGGCTCCAGGCGCTCAGGCTGCAGTAGTTGTGGCATGCAGGCTCAGTAGTTGTGGCACGCGGGCTCTAGAGCTCAGGCTCAGTAGTTGTAGTGCACGGGCTTAGTTGCTCCGTGGCATGTGGGATCTTCCTAGACCAGGGCTCGAACCCGTGTCCCCTGCACTGGCAGGCGGATTCTTAACCACTGCGCCACCAGGGAAGTCCCTGAACGGGTCTATTTAGATGATGCCTTGGCCTGCCTCTGTGTGAGCATGTGTGGGGTGCAGGGTGGCAGCGTGTTACACTCTCCTCAGCCTGGGAGTGGCACCTGAGCATCGCCCACCCATAGCCCCTCACTGACTTGCTTCACACAGGGTCCCAGGGAGGCCTCCGCTAACCTGCGAAGTCGTGTGCGCACTTGTTTGCTTTGGATGGGGAGAAAGATTTGGTTTGCACATCTTCAATCACATTAGGTGAGGGGTAAGAGAATCAATGAGAGGCTTTAAAAAACCAAATTAAATCACTGGGAAGCCAAACCCAAAGTTTACCTTTTGAAAGCGCAACAGCATTAAGAGGTTTTCTAGTTTTAATTAATGTCAGCTCAAAACTGAACAAATGATCACTGAAGGTTCACCAGCTGTTTAATGCTGGGGACACAGAAGTCAATAGAAGACAGTCCTTCCCCTCCAGAGGAGGAAAGACTGATTTCAGCAGAAAGGTTTCTGCTTTGAACATTAGGATGGGCACAGTAAGATATTAAAAGCAGAAACGTATCATTTTGTGCATACCGCATAAGTACTTCTCCAGTGTGGAAATTCAGATGCCTTTTACAAACAACATCAAGTTTAGCCAGCTGTGCCATTCTGAAATGTTTAAGGCATTTCCCTGAACGCCTCCCTCTGGCGGCTGCTTGGCAGGCGCAGTCACAAGCTAGACTCCTCATGAAGAAAAAGTACAGAATGGAACGTGTCTCCATGTTTATACTAAAATTCCTGCACTCCCCAAGATGTGGCACTGTAGTCCAGAGTTTCCAAAATGCACATGAGAACAGTAAAGATTTCGTGGTGCCCTGCAAGAGAGACAACTGCTTAACACAGGTCCTACATATATGTTTTAGAAGCCTTCCCTCATATAATAGCTATTTAAGATACTGCAGAAAAAAATATGCTTTGGAACACATTGTGGTAACACACAGGGTCCAATGTGGGGTGTGCAATATGACACAGATCCCGCCTAGGATAGACTTTTCTAGAGGGAAAGAGTTACATATCCAGGTGTTTCCATGTGCTATGCTCACAGAGTGGCAGGGGTAACACAACGGATCCGCAGAAGACCAAGATGAGGGACTCAGGTTCAGTTAAGGGGGACTGTGGAAAAATTCCAGGAGGAAGACACACATGCTCGAGTCTTAGAAGAGGAAAGAGTTGGCTGTGGCAGAGGTACCTGTCTTCCAAGGCGGCTACCACCTCAGGGCTTAGGTATCTACGTCGATTATTACCTGAGGCCAAAGCAGAGCAGTGAGTGGGTACCACGTGCCAGACACAACAGGATTAATTAACTCAAGACTGCATCTAACCCATCTGAATGCCCACGTGTCCCCCAAGAGAGGGAGACTAGAAGAAACACTGTGAGGGAGTGAAGGAAGCACCCACAAGGAAGTCTAGACACTTGAACTAGACGACCCTGGGCTCGCACCTTGGTCCTGCCACTCATGCGCTGGGAGAGCCCAGACCAGCTGCAGTCAGGGAACCAACTCTCGGAGCTTTACTTTTCTCATCTGTAAAATAATAGTTCCCAACAAAGAGGCTTGTTAAAAAAAAAAATTGTGCAAGATAATGTATGTAAAGGGTATAGCGTAGGGTTTGGCACCTAGAAATAACTCAATGATTTTTAAAATTTTAATGTGAGGAGCAACAGAACGCACACGTCCTAAGTGCACATCCTGATGGGCTTTCTCACACATACACGTCACATAACCCCACCCAGATCAAGATGCAGAATGTGCCCAGCACCCTGGAAGGCCTCCAAGTACCCCTTCCCTATCAATGGCCACCCTCCTACCCCTCAAGGTAACCACCATTCTGACTGCTATCGCCTCAGATTAATTCTGCCCGTTCTTAAACTTCGTGTAAATGGAATCATACCGTGTATACTCTTTTTGAAGCTGCCTTCTTTAGGTGAAAACTATGTTAGTGAGATTAATCCATTTGTTACACAGAGCAGTTCACTCTTTACCGCTGTGTATTGTTCCATGGAATGAACATTCCACAACTTCTATTCTACTACTGGTGACTATTTCGGATGTTTCCACTTCGGGGCTATTATAAATAATGTGACTAGGAAGGGTCCTGCACACGTCTTCTGATAGATATGTGTATGTATTTCTCCTGGGGGTACAGCTGGGGCGCAACTGCTGGCTCACAGGGCTGGTGGACGCCTAGTGTTAGCAGACACTGACAGTTTGCCAAGGGCATCTTTCCAGCTGATGTCTCCACCATCAGTTTATTAAGGTTCAGGCTGCCCCACATCCTTGCCGTCACTTGGTGCTGTCAGTCCTCTTATTAGCCATTCTGGTGGGCTCCTCACTGTGGGTTAAATTTGCACTTCCCTGATGAATGATGACGTTGAGCTCTTTTCATACATTTACTGGCCATCTATCTGGATTTCCTCTTTTGTGAAATGCCATGGGTCTTTTGTCCATTCTTAAAAACTGAATTACCTTTTCTTTGTTGTTTTGCAGGAGTCCTTTATATATTACGGGTATGAGTCCTTTGTCAGATACATACAACGCAAAACCTTTTCAAAGTCTTTCTCTTACAGTTAGCGCTTTTCGGTTATAATTTTGATGTCTTGTTTATGAAATCTTTGCCTCTTCTAAGACAATAACCATATTCTCTTATGATTCCTTCTAGAAGTTCTTGTGTTTTCCCTTTCACATTAAGGTCTATGATTCATCTTGAATTAATGTTCATGAATGGGATGAGGCAGGGGTGGTAGGCTTTCTTCCGAACCCTACGGATATTAAATTGGTCTAGCAGCATTTATGGGAAAAGACCATCCTTTTCTGCTCAGCTACAGGGGTGCCTTTGTTGTGCATGTGTCAGTCTGTTTGAGGACTCTCTCTTCTGTCCTGTGATATTATTATCGTTATTATTTCAGTTTTACCCCTGACTCACAGTGCAATCACAGATGAAAATATACCTTTCTCCTAGGCATTAACAGCTGTAATAGGATATTTGTACAAGAACATCTACTTGTTGAGAAACTATAGGCTGAGCACTTTGCAAACACGATGACATTTCACATTCACCACAACCCTGTGGGGATAGGTCCCATTTTAGATAAATAAGCTAAAGCTCACAACAGAGGTTTAAGTGAAGTGTTTAGAGGTTAAGAAGTGGCAGAATCTGCATCCGTCTAGCCCCAGAACTGATGGTCTTGCCACCATGCCATACTTCCCGAACACGAGATTACTGGGGAAATGCTGTTTGGTTATTATTCCTATAAACAGTTACATTTCTGTACACAAGGAAAACTTACAAATGAGGCCTTTCAATAAAAAAAGAAAGAAAGAAGGAAATAGAAAAGAAGGAAGAAAAAGAAAGAACAGAAAAAAACCCCAACCCTGTTTAGACTCTCATCCTATCCCTGTCCCCTCTCCCTCCAATAAAAACAATATTAAAAAAAACCACATCAAGGACAACTGATCAAAACATAGATCAAAAAAGAATCAAGGGAAAACATTTCAAATAAAGTTCAGCTGTTTCCATTTGGAAACAACAACAATAAAAAATCCCACTTGCCACAATAAATGACAAATAAGAAATGGACCCTGTGGTAGCAGAGCTGGAATTTTCTGATGGCATCTGCTACTGTGTCATTACTGCGGGTCTCCGCAAGGGAGCCGGCAAGTGAACAGCTGGTCTTGTGTCCCTGACACAGCAGCCGTCGCGGAGCACTGTCCTTTGGGGTTAAGCACCCCTCTGAGATGTTGTCTTTTCTCTGGAACTAGAAATCTCAGTCGGTCTCTAGAAGCCACCTCCAAGAAATGGGAGAGTAAGCCTTCTAGCCCTGTTCTTAGCCTGGGAGAGTTTTCAGTTTAGTTTGCCCTGATATGCCACCTTGAAATTCCTAATCCCCAAGTAAAGAGGAAGTCTTTCATAGGGTCCAAACCACAGATGGCCCATGGGGAACAAGGACTGCTACCCTAAGGTAACACGAGCCCTCACCCTCACCCCACCCCGTGGAGGATGCGTGAGTACACGGACACAGCCAGTCAATCCAGGGTGATTAGAGAACGGAGGTATTTCTGTTAACTGACATTTACTATCTGCACTGATTCCTAGTCTACGCATATCCAAAATATCTATTGCTTTTTAACACAAAATACTGAAATTAAAGTTCAATGAAAGCTTGATTGGTGTGAGTTATTAGAAGGGGTTAAACCAAACCAAGCTGAAATAGTATCACTGCCAAACCAAGCTTATTCAATTCACAAGAGAATCATCAAACCTGTGGGAGAAATTTCTCCTGTGCTTTGAACCACCCCTCACCCATCAAACACACGCACACACACACACAACTTCCTCAAGCTGCTGTTTTTTCATTCATTTGTTCACTGTTTTACTCTGTCACCTACCCATCTAAGAAATATTTATTGGACATTTACTATGCACCTGACAGCAGTGTATTATACTTAGGTGAAAAACAGAAAAAATGGTCCCTGCCATATGGGCCTTGGTCTAGAGGGTAATTAAGACATAAATGCACAAATATTCATTCAATTACAGACTGTGATAAGCTGAAGGAACAGAGCAGATTCTAGGAGGGGTCAACCGGCAAGGCTTCCCTGAGGAAGAGATGAGGAAGGTGGACATGGAGACAAGGAGGACTGAGCCAGGGGACAGAGTTCAGGCTGAGAGATGAGCATAATGACTGCCTTGAGGTGAGAAATTAGACAGATGTGAGACACAAAAAATGAAGAGTCTCTGGGGAATGCTAAAAAAGGGAGACCGGGAGGAGCTTCAAGATGGCGGAAGAGTGAGACGCGGAGATCACCTTCCTCCCCACAGATACATCAGAAATACATCTACACGTGGAACAACTCCTACAGAACACCTACTGAGCACTGGCAGAAGACCTCAGACCTCCCAAAAGGCAAGAAACTCCCCACGTACCTGGGTAGGGCAAAAGAAAAAATAAAAAAGACCAGTCTGGAGGTAAATGAAAAGGCAGGTGGGGCAAGACCGTACAGGACCTCTCAGGATGTGCTGGAGCCTGTGGATTTATTCTAAGGACAATGGACAGGCTTGGAGGTTTTGTAAATGGGCATGTTTATGAGGGATGGTGCGGGGCAGGGAGAGTCAAGAGGCAGAGAGGAATGACCCTATTTTGGTTTTAAAAGACTGCACTGAGTGGATGGGGAATAAATATCACCGCAACACAACAAAACCAGAAACTGAAAGATGAGTTAGGAAGCTACTGCTGACATCCAGGCCAGGGGTGAGGAGAGTATGGACTGGATGGTAGCAATGGAGATGAAGGGAAATGGGTGGATTTGGGACGTATTCTGGAGGGAGAATCAACAAGACTTGGTGACACTTTAGTGGCAGGAGAATAAAAAACAGCATCATGAGTGACTCCCAGGTTTCTGACCTGAGCAACTAGATGGATGGAGATATTCCCACATTTATTGCAAAGGACAGGGGAGAATTTTGCAGAGATATTAATAGCTTAACTTTGGACATCCTAGGTTTGGGGTGTCAGTAAGATATGCAAGCAAAATGTTAAGCAGGGTGTCAGAGACATACGCCTGAGACTCAGAAGAGAGGTCTGTCTAGAGGTTAAATCTGGTAGACAAAGGTGAACAGATGATGTTTAAAGTCTTAAGAATACCCAGAATACAACTTCATCTCCCATCTCCACAGCTACCAGCCTGGCCCAGGCCACTGTCATCTCCTGCCTGGATGATGCCAATAGCCTCCCTACAGGATTCCCTGTCATTCCACGGGCCCAGAATAGTGTCTGGGACATAAAAGGTGTTCAATAAACATTGAATGAATAAACGAATAAAGGAATAAATGGGTGAGATTCTTTAGGGAGAAAATGTAGAGTGAGAAGAGAGAGCCTGAGCTCTGGAATGTCCAGGAGAACTCCAACGTTTAAAAGTTGTGTAGGGCTTCCCTGGTGGCGCAGTGGTTGAGAATCTGCCTGCCAATGCAGGGGACACAGGTTCGAGCCCTGGTCTGGGAAGATCCCACATGCCGCGGAGCAAGTAGGCCCGTGAGCCACAACTACTGAGCCTGCGCGTCTGGAGCCTGTGCTCCACAACAAGAGAGGCCGCGATGGTGAGAGGCCCGCGCACCGCGATGAAGAGTGGCCCCCGCTTGCCACAACTAGAGAAAGCCCTCACACAGAAACGAAGACCCAACACAGCCCTAAATAAATAAATAAATAAATAAATTTAAAAAAAAATAAAATAAAATAAAAAAATAAAAAAAATAAAAGTTGTGTAGAAGAGGGAGTAACAACAGAGAATAAGGAGGAGGAGCCAGGAAGACATGAAAAAAAACCAAGAGGAGGTACTATCATGAAAGAAAAAAGTGTTATGTTAAGGAGGAAGTGATGAGATCCGTTGAACTGAGTTTTAATATGATGAGAACTGCAAAGCATCCATTGACTCTGACAATTCAGAGGTGACTGGTGACAACAGGCAAATGATGAAGCTTATGAACACATTCATCTGTCTATATGCTCCTTTGAAATTATTCCCTTTCTCAATAAATGTGGGAATATCTCCATCCATCTAGTTTCTCAGGTCAGAAACCTGGGAGTCACCTGTGATGCTGTTTCTTTTTTATTCTCCCACCTCTGAAGTGTCACCAAGTCTTGTTGATTCTCCTTCTAGATTATGTCCCAAATCCATCCAACAAAAAGGGTAAAGTAGAGACACTCTGGCATGGAGGATAGCAGATGCAGAGGGTGCAGATACCATGCTGGAAATACTAGAATTAAGTCAAAGTATACACATTAAAACAATGAGATCCTGTAGCTATCACAACAAAATGCTGGAATCAGGCATACATTTTCAAACAAACTCAGATGGTTCCTCACCCATGAACCCATTTTAAAGGAAATTCTGAAAGAAGGACTTTAGGCCGAAGGAAAATGATCCCAGGTGGACAGACAAAGCTATAAGAAGGGGTGAAAGGCAGGAAAGTAGTACATATGTGGATAGATCTAAATGAACACTGACGTTTTAGAACTACGATAATAACATCTTACGGAGTTGTAAAAATAGAATAAAAATATATAACAACAACAGCATATAAATTGGGGGGTGCTGAGTGGTCCTGTATTATCTGGGAAGGGGGTAAAGGTCTGAAAAACATTAGATTTTCCTCAGTCTAGGATGCATGTTGTAATTTCCCAGGGCACTATTAACAGAATAGAAAAAAAGAATTAAAAACTTTTAAACCAGTAAAAGATAAACATTGAACTATATAAAACAATCAATCCAAAAGAAAGAGAGAAAAATAAAATAAAACAGAAAGCAAACCAGAGTAGCTTAAATACAAACACATCAGTAATTACAGTAAATATAGGGCTAAATGCAATAGCTAAAAGGCAAAGAAACTAGATTAAGAAAAAATCAACTATGCTGTTTACAACAAACACCTCTGACACAGAAAGACTGAAAATAAAAGGATTGTAAAGGTTATACCATGTAAATACCAACCAAAAGTGAGATAAAGTAGCTGTATTAGTAACAGGCAAAAAGCATTTTTAGAGATACAGAGGGTCACTTTACAGTGACAACAGGGGTATTTTTCAAGACCTATTATACACCTTAGTCTAATAATGTTGTCTCAAAATATATAAAGAAAAATATTATATAACTAAAAGGAGAAATTTAGAGAAATCTATAATCATAGGTTGATATTTTAAAACATTTCTCTCCACAACCGATAAACCAAAGTAGATAAAAATATCACTAAAAATGTAAAAATTTTACAAACTTGACCTAAAAATACTGTACTCCACTACTAGAGAATAGATGTGATTTTCAAGCACACACACAACAGTTGGAGAAACTGACCATACACTGGGTCATAAAGCAAGTCTTAATAAATTTCATAGGACAAAGAACATCAAGTATGTGCTCTTTGATCATAATGAATTTATGTTAGAAATCAATCTCCAAAAGATAATTCTTATTAGTTCAGAATTTAAGAAATGCATTTCTAAATAATCCATGGGTCAAAAAAAAAATAATAGAAATTAGAAAACACTTGAAATGCATGATAACCAAAATAATACATACTAAAATCCACGCAAAGAAGCTATAAAAATACACAGAGAGGAATAAAAGCTGAAAAGTAATAATCCTAAATAAATGGACAGATATACCATGTTCATGAGTTAGAAGACTCAGATGTAAACTCTCATTACATTGATTTTAGCCAAAGCAATCTCAATGAGGAATTCAACATGTGGGGATTTTACACTGTTATTGTTGGTAGTGATTTCATGCATGTACATATGTGTATGCACATGTGTGCACAAAAACACACAAGTGCGAATGTGTAGAATTTGACTAGCTGGTTTTAAAATTTTTATGGGCAAATACAAATGACCAAAAATAGCCATAATACTCTTAAAAAAGAAGAAACAAGTTGGAAGGACTCAGTCAACTAATATCAAGATACTTTAGAAAGTGACAGTACTTAACACCATAGTACTGGTACAGGGATAGAACACAGAGATCAATGGAAAAGAAAAGAGAGTCCAGACCCACACATATATGGACACCTGACTTACGATACAACTGGCACTAGAGTAGACAATGTGTGTTCTTTTCAATAACTGGGCTGGGACAATTGCGTGCCCATATGGAAAAACATAGAAATAGACCTCTAACTCACACCATATACAAAAATCAACTCCAAGTGAATTACAGACCTAAATATAAAAGGTATCAATGCTCTGTGGTGACCTAAATGGGAAAGAAATCCAAAAAAGAGGGGATATATGTATACGTATAGCTGATTCACTTTGCTGTACAGTAGAAACTAACACAACATTGTAAAGCAACTATACTCCAATAAAATTTTTAAAAATAAATAAATATAAAAGATAAAAATATGAAGTATTCAGAATATAGATTATCATCATAACCTGAGGGTATGAAAATATTTCTTTAACAAGATACACACCTAAAAAACTAACCATAAAGAAAAAGTGATAAATTTGACTAAAAGTTAAGAACTTCTGTTAATTAAAAAAAAAAAGCTATAAAGGGAATGACAAGATAAGTCATAGAACAAGGGAAAGGAAATATTAGCAACACATGTAGCTGACAAAGAACTTCTATCTAGAATATATAAAGATTACAAACAAATTATAAAAAGATAACCCAATGAAAAAATGGGCAAAAGGTTTTGATCAAGCACATTTTACACACACACACACACACACACACACACAATCCAAATGGTAAATAAACATTTTAGAAGATGCTCAGCCTCACCAGTCATGCAGGCAACAGAGCAAATGGGATCTTAACTATAGTGGGAGCATGAGGGAGGGAGGAGAGGAGGTGGTATACAAGAGCTAAATCCTAGTGTCATAACAACGTAAACAGGTAACATCAAGATGTGATATATCAAGAAACAGCAGCGAAGCATATTACTTAGTTACAAAAAAGCAACTACTAGAAGAAAGAGCTGAGAGAGTGAATTGCAAAGTGTGGAGGGTGGAGCCAGAGAACTCACTCCCCCATTCTACACTTTTTGGCATTAAAAAAAAATACAGATTTATTATTTTGATGAATAAAAAATATAGGAAAGAAAAAAACATATGAATGGGGGTGGGGGAGTGAATGAGAGGTAAGGAGGCAAGGTCAGGGAAATTAAATAATTGGGAAAACCTGCCTGAGAGCAGGAGACGAGAAACAGTGTGGAGGAGGAACATGGGGTGGATTTGTTCTGTGATCTGTATTATGGCCCTATTTGCTCTGGCTACTAGGGAGGTCAGGTTTTAATTTATGGCTCACATCTAAAAATTGAATCCCTAGGCTATAATACTTCTTCATTTCTGACCATTCAACCATCATTCTCCCTTTGCTCTCATATTTTGGTATGTATCTCATATCTTGTTAAGTGTATTTTTTATGTCTTGAAAATCTAGTAGGTGTTTATAAACAAAAGTCCAAGGAGTTACTAGATGTACATAACGCAAAACGTGTAACATTTTGCCACTTCTTGACAATTTAAAGGAGATTCTGGAAGCTTGCAATGCTTCATTAATTATCATTTAAAAAACCATTTATCTACATAGATTGTCCATCTACATTTTTTCAATTTATAATTCTGAGTAATTTCTCCACTACGTGAATATGTTACTGTGCTTTCTCTGTACGTGTTCCGTTCCCTCCTAGTGACTTACAAGGAGGCAGTTTAGGAAAGCAGCTAAGAATCAGGTACACACCAAGTTTAAATTCTGGGTCTGACCTTCAGGACAAGTCACTAAAGCTCTCTCAGTTTATTTTCTCACCTACAAATAGGGCGGATAATGATAACAGTATCTGCTTCACAGTGTTGCCAGTAACTGCTTCACCGTGTTGTAATGTATGTAAATCCATAGTAAGGACTCAATAAATGTTGCCTGAAAGAAGTGAATGAATGAATGAATGAATATCCGGCAAGGAGGATGCCAACATAAAAGACTTTGTAAGCATGAGCCACATGCAGCATATCTGCAGAACTATGATGTGCTGTGTGCAACAGCCTTTTAATTTTTTGGTCTTTGCTAAAGGCCAAAGATTAGCAATGAAAACCTTTTCTCACTAGAAGGTCAACTGAGGGAATATAAAAGTAAAACTGGGTGAATTTCTTTGTTCGCAATAAATCACCTTTTTCATCAGGAAATGCAACATCTGCAGTTACACCTGAATGTTCTTTTACTGCTTTCCTGTGACAGAAAGCTTTCTTCTTTTTCCTTTCCTTTTTTGGGGCTAAAATATTTCAAAACTCTCTAATGAGCACAGCCTGTGGTGCCTGATCATAATGCAATGCAGTGAACCGACTCTGTTTTTACCTTGAACAAAAAAGTCTTCTGAGGCTGTTTGTCTTTCCCTGACTGAACTTATAAGCTATCATGCTCTTTAAAATAGGAGATTTTCTTCTATTGCTAATCAGACAAATGACAGTATCTTTAGCACAGATAATAAGCATTTCTCAATCTACTTACTTTGAAACACATGATTTTCATCAGCTCCTTTTCTCTTCTTGACAGAAACCACAGTGAGCATTTTAAAAATAAAATTCCCCTCCTCCTTGGTCTCCCACAGGGTTACAAACTCAGAGTCCTTGCAATGGCCTTATTCACCCCTGCCCCCCACCTGCAATAAGCACCAGGCCACACAGTAGCCAGAGCAAGGGACTGGGCTGAGTTTGATTCTCACCAGGGAAGGTCTTGAAGTTAAACAGATTATCTCTCAAACTTAACAGGCTGTACCCAGTCCCTGGCTCCTCATCACTGGACTAGATCAGTTTCTGACAGGGCAAGACCTTGGTTGGTGGAGTGGGGGGGAAGAAGCAAGTTCCCTGCAGAACACCTTCCAGAAGGGTGGTCAAACCAGGTAAGGGCAAGAGCCAGAGCCCCCAGCATCACTAACAGAGGGTCGCAAGACCGTACCCAACCAAAACCAGAATCCGGGGCCACTGAAACGTTTCTCCCCATTCCTGAGGTCTCAGAGGCCTCCAAACTAGTGTTAAAATGGTTCTTCCAGAGGACTGGATACCTCGAATCTCTATAGAAAAAAATGTAAGCTTCTTCACATTTACTCCAAGGGACACATAGTGTTTGGAAAGGTGACATCAGTGACATGCAGCGAACACAGGGGCAATGGATGAGCTTTTGCCTCAGAGTCTTAAGGCACTCTGTAGTAGAAGGCTGGTTTAGAATGTCCTAGTCACCTCGAAAACTTGAGCTCACTACGCTGCACAGACCGCAGGAGTGACACTCCAGCCCCGAACCTTGAGAAAGTGGCTTAGTTCTTAGGAACGAGCCACCAAGAAAGCCAGCCAGCTGCCTCCTGAATGAATACCAGGCAAGGGCCTTGTTCCGCTAAGGCCCCCGAGGGTGAACTAACGCTCGTGAGTCACATCAAGGATACAGGGGTTGCTGTCATCGATGCTACAGCTGTCCAGGATCAGGGGAATGCCATCCATCTCGTTCACCTACGAAGAACAGAGAAGACAAATTGACACGCTGAAACAGACTGGGAAGGGCTGGAGATTATAGGTGATCTGTTGCTCCTTTTTTATTTCCTTACTCCCTGCTATAATAATACTGTTTGTGCAATTACCTGAAACACCTATATCAATCCAGAAATATTTAAAAGCAGACATAAACAAAAAGTGATACTTTATTTTTCTTTTCACCCTTCCTCAAAAATGTTGGGCAACTGGACAGCCATATAAAAAAGTATAATTGGGATGAATTGGGAGATTAGCTTTGACATAAATACACTACCATGTGTAAAACAGATAGCTGGTGGGAACCTGCAGTACAGCACAGGGAGCTCAGCTCCGTGCTCTGTGACGACCTAGAGGGGTAGGATGGGGGTGGGGTGGGAGGGAGGTCCAAGAGGGAGGGGATATGTGTATGCATATGGCTGAAAAAGTTAGATCAAAAATAAAGAAAAAAAAAGTATAATTAAACAACACTGCAAACCAACCATACTTCAATAAAATTTCTTTAAAACGTATAAAAGTGGATCTCTTCCTAATATTATTCACCAGGATAAACTACAAGTGAATCTCAGTTTATTAGTAAGTAAATTCTTTTTCTAAGCCAGAAGCAGGGAAAACATTTCTAACTATGGCTCAAAATCCAGAAGCAATAGAGAAAGGTTTTAAAATTTGACTACAATTTTTAAAAAGGCAAATTGAAAGCTGTAAAAATTATCTGAAAGATATCACAGGCAAAGGGTTAATATTTTAATATATACAGAGCTTGTAGAAACTGAGAAAAGACCAACAATCCAACAGAAAAATGGATAAAATACATGAACATAAATGGCACAGAAAAAAAGAAATGCGGATGGACTGCAGAGATATCAGAATCTGCTCAACTGTGCTCCTAATAAGATGCAGGCAAATTATGATACCATTTCTCAGCTGCCAGAAGGGCAAATCATCACGTGTGACAACACATGCTGCTGGTAAGGTGACAGGAAACGGCACCCTCAGACACTGCTGGAGTGAATGTGAAGTAGCACGATCCCTATGGTAGGGAACTGGACAATACGTAGCAAAATCACATGTGTTATTTACTCTTTGACCCAGTAATCCCATTTCTAGGATCAAAAATACAGTGTCACATGGAATTATGTTTGTACAAGGTTATTTACTTCAGCACAGCTTATATTTTTATAAGACTTCTATTGAGGTATAATTCACATACCATAAAACTCACCCATTTATATACAATTCAGTGGATTTTAGCATATTCCCAAAGTTGTCTCACTATCACCACTATCTTGGAACATTTTCATTACCCCAAGAAGAGTTTTTAAGCTCCATTCCCATCAGCAGTCAGTCCTATTTCTTCCTCTCTCCAACCCTTAGCAACTACTAACCCACTTTCTGTATCTATGGGTTTGCCTATTCTGGGCGTTTCATACACATGGACTCATTCAGTATGTGACTGGCTTCTTTAACTTATCGTAATGCTTCCAAGGTTCATCTATGTTGAAGCATGTATCAGCATGCTGAATAATAATATTCTAATGTCTGCATATGTATTTTAGTTTCCATTCATCCACTGACACACATTTGAATTGTTTCAAACTTTTGGCTATTATGATAATGCTGTTACAATCATTCATGTACCTATTTTTGAATGGATATATGTATTCAATTCTCTGGCTATATACCAAGGAGTGGAATTGTTTAGTCATATGGTAACTCTATATTTAACATTTTGAGTAACTGCTTAACTGTTTTTCAAAGTGGCTGTACCATCTTACATTCCACCAGCAATGTATGAGGGTTCTAATTTCTTTACCTCCTTGATAACACTGTCTTTTATTTTAGCCACCCTAGTGGACGTGAAGTGGTACGTCATTGTGGTTTTGATGTGCATTGCTCTGATGAGTAATGATGTTGAATGTAGCACAATTTATAAGAAAAAATCCTGTAAACAACTCAAGCATCCATCAATACAGGCCCGTTGAATAAACAATGATCACTAATGTAATGCTATGGAGAGATCAGGATAGAATGGTAAGTGAAAAAAGCAGAGTGCAGAATAGGATTATATGTGAACCCTTTGTGTAATAAAGGAGGAGGAACAGATGATTTTTTATATTAAAAAAAATGAAGGGTTCAATAAAAAACTAATAATGGTTATTTACAGAGCAAAGCAGAGACTGAAGTGGACAAAACAGGAACAGAGATGAGACCTCTGTGAATGTACCCCATCATACAATTCTGACTTTGGGATCCTGTATATGTTTTATGAACTTTTTGAAATTAAGTTTATAATACATGTTAACTAGACTTACTGTGGTGATTATTTCACCATATATACAAATACTGAATCATTATGTTGTACACCTGAAATTAACATACTGTTATATGTCGATTACAGCTCAATTTTGAAGAAATGAATTTATAAAGTTATGAAAACAGAAGATGGAAACGAATTAATCCAACAACATGTGAAACAAAGACAATTATTTCACAGAACTGAAACAGTATTTTGATGGGACGTCCCCAGGGAGCTGTGTTCTGAGCTCAGATGGAACTGCAGTCCCACAGCTGCATGAGGTCGTCTCAGCACCATTAACACTGGGATTGGCATTCTGAACCCTTATTCCTAGATTTAGTTTAAAGAACATGGGTAATTTATGTCATTAGGAACCAAGATTTTTAGCATAAGAAAGAAGTATCAAATCAAAGTAGTTTACATTTAAATTAGAAATACTAGCATGAACTCATGATACATTTTTCTCTTTTCTTTCTAAAAAATGTTTACTTCCTAGTTGTTTACTGAAAAGGCACAGAAGCAAAGACAAGCCAGTAGCAATGAACATTCCCAGCATGACTTAAGGATTCTGAACACCACGGTCCAACTGAAAGAAACCAGATCTCCAGTTGGCTGTGATACACAGACTTGCTAAAGGCAGGAAAGAAGAGAAGAAATCTAATTCCTATAAATTTCCCGAGGCACTGGAAGGTGGTTAATGAGCTGCTATTTAACAGACATCCAGCATCTACCAGGCAATGACAGACACTTAAATGATTTCCCTTAATTCTGACAATGCCAGGGTAAGTATTACTGGTTCCATTTTACAGAAAAAGAAACTGAGGCTCAAAAGTTAGGTACCCTCCCCATGGTCATTTAACTAATAAGTGCTTTTCAAAGTGAGGTCTGGAGAGCACTGTCAGTCTGCAAGAAAGTGTGTCAAAGAGTGAGAAACTGTGCCAGCAATTTAACATACTTATGCGATGTTTGCTGAATCTTATAATAAAATTTAGGCTTTAATTTTCTATGTCTTAAAAAAATTTTTTTTTCTAGTAATTAATTTATATTATCTTTTTTTTTTACAACTTTATTGGGGTACAATTGCTTCATAATGGTGTATTAGTTTCTGCTTTATAACAAAGTGAATCAGTTATACATATACATCTGTTCCCATATCCCTTCCCTCTTGCGTCTCCCACCCTCCCACCCTCCCTATCCCTCCCCTCCAGGCGGCCACTAAGCACTGAGCTGATCTCCCTGTGCTATGCGGCTGCTTCCCACTAGCTAGCTATTTTACGTTTGGTAGTGTATATATGTCCATGCCACTCTCTCACTTTGTCACAGCTTACCCTTCCCCCTCCCCATATCCTCAAGTCCATTCTCAAGTAGGTCTGTGTCTTTATTCCTGTTTTACCCCTAGGTTCTTCATGACATTTTTTCCCTTAAATTCCATATATATGTGTTAGCATACGGTATTTGTCTTTCTCTTTCTGACTTACTTCACTCTGTATGACAGACTCTAGGTCTATCCACCTCATTACAAATAGCTCAATTTCGTTTCTTTTTATGGCTGAGTAATATTCCATTGTATATATGTGCCACATCTTCTTTATCCATTCATCCGATGATGGACACTTAGGTTGTTTCCATCTCCGGGCTATTGTAAATTGAGCTGCAATGAACATTTTGGTAGATGACTCTTTTTGAATTATGGTTTTCTCAGGGTATATGCCCAGTAGTGGGATTGCTGGGTCATATGGTAGTTCTATTTGTAGTTTTTTAAGGAACCTCCATACTGTTCTCCATAGTGGCTGTACCAATTCACATTCCCACCAGCAGTGCAAGAGTGTTCCCTTTTCTCTTTTATAAACATATTGGTCCAGGATGGTTTGGGGGAAAGATAGCTAGTTCTTCATCACAGACAGTCTGAGAAGCTTTGGCATGGAGGGTTAGCCCAATACTGAGGGTTGGACCTCATGTTTTTGAGAGGCACAGAGGGAAATTTTATGGCCAAACTGGTAGTGGCCCCACCTGAGACTGTATCCAAAGCTTCTCCATGCAACCCTCACACCCCAACTTGTCCAATAATCGGCCCTGCACCCACCCACAGGATGAGGGTGCTAACAGTGAAGCCTGCAAATGGGAGAGTAGGGCTCCTACCACATGAACTTGTCTCGGGGTGAAGTGGAGAGACCCAGGACAGGAGCCATGCCTGCTGCCCAGCACAGACAGCCAGAACAGCCGCGGACCCTCACCAGCTTCATGCGAACGTGTGATCTAGACCCTCCTGGAATGTGGGTGCATCTCCACACCAGAGGAGCTGGGTGTTTGATGTAGCTAGGGGACCACATAGCATGGGGCTCTCAGGGAAGCCCTCCCTGCAGAGGTGACCTTTAGCTTGCAGTGAGAAGAACGAACAGGAATTAAACACAGAAATAAAGGGGCTGTGGAGAACGCTCTGAGCAGGGGTTAGAGTACACGTAAGAGCTGGGGGATCAGAAGGAACATGGGGTGTTCCAGGAACCGGGAGGCGGCAGCGCAGGGATGAAGAGCGAGGGCTGCACAGCCAGCGCTGGGGGCAGAGTCTGGCCCTACAGCACTTCTGAGATGGTGGCTTTGGGCAAGTCACTTACCCTCTAAGACTTAGTTTTCTCCCCTGTCAAATGGGGATGACAGGACCTACTTCACAGGGTGACTGTGAGAATGGCATGGATTACTGTGCTGACTAGCACTCAGTGAAGACTCAATACAGGGCCACAGGGGTGACGGCGTAGTTGGCAATTTCGTGCTGTGAACTGGACGAAGTTCAGTTGGCTGGGGCAAGGAGTTCAGGGCTGGCTCCCGAGAAAAGCATGAGGAAAACTGGAGGATAACTTCCATAAAGCCGAGTCACAATTCGACTGTGTATGAGGCAAAATTGTAAATTTATTTTCAAAAACCACTTTTTTTTGGTAAGTGAGAAAGTATTAAGGATCTCTTATTCACTGCAAGAAAAACATCTCGTTTTCGGTGTGGGGAGGAGACTTCTCAGATATGTTAAATGGGTAAGGAAATAAAATCACAGGCTAAAAACTGACATTTTAAAGCAGGCAGTAAGGGTGAATTAAAGAGTCCTTGAAAATCATGGTTACACTAGAGCCATGCCTGAACTGAGGGTCTGCTTTCCTAGATAAATACTTCTTACTCACACCACTGCATTATGAAATGATATTAGATAATTTTTTATAGAAATGCATTAAATGTTGATAACATAAGTGAACTATTCTAGACAAGGACAGCAGTGGCATCATGACAAACACGCAATATACACTGAAGAGTGAACACAGGTTACGGTCACTGGGAAAAGAATCCCAGGATGCAACACCTCCAGCAGGAGTGACTGAGGCTCCGTGTCATCACCAAGCTCAAGTTCTACAAGTTCCTGCTGCCACTGAGCTGCAGTATGGAGCTCCTGTCAGGAGAGGGGGAAACAATTAGGAAACTAACAAGTTTACTTCTGTTCGCACTTCATAGAACAAGGAAGTTGTTTGTTTCTTTACCTAACATGTTGGGAACTGATTCTAGACCCATCATGAATGAGTCACAAGTTGTAGCTCCCTAGCAAGGAGCCAAGCTCAGTCAATGCTTTCACGATGTAACACATCTCAACAAGACAGTAAGTCTGACTTAAACAAACTAACATTTAGCCTCTGGAAATAGAGTTGTAAATAGCAGGACAACTCACTGATTTGCTAACTGTTCTCTCCCACCGAAGCCAATAATAATCTCAGAGAATGCACCCTGCAAAGTGTGTGGGCCCAACCTGAATTAATATCTAAGCTTCTTTAGGAAAATGTGTTAGGTTGACCAAAAAACAGAGCCTCAGTTATCCTGTCTGCTCTCACACTGAACGCTAAACACAAAAATAAAAAAAAACCTGAAGAAAGACAAGAGCACAGTACCAATGCAGGACTGAATCTCCTATTTAAACGCCCCATAAGTCAACGTAACTAACATGTGGTGAAAATGTGTTCATAACATAGCGCCTCAAAACAAACGCACACACACAAAGATGAGCAGAGTCCTGTGCTGAAGCGAGCACACAACCAACATGGGTGTGGCAATGCTCGGACAAGGCTCTGATCTACAGATGAAGCCATTCTCAGAGGCGTGACAGCAACTCTGAAGGCTGGAAGCCCGAGGGGATGGAGGCGGGTGCTGGATGAGGTGCACCATCTTGTATGAGATGTGGGTGTGCCCGCCCACGGGGTGAGACCAATTACCATCCCAAGCACACAGAGGAAAGACGGATACTTTTGGAGGCAGACAGACCTACGAGAGAATCCAGCTCAGCCCTCTAGCTGCGTAACCTGTGGAGGGTTCTGAGCTTCACGAACTCTAGATTCTCTTATGTGTAACAAGAGAGTGGTGCCCACTTCACAGGGTTGAAGTAAGGATTACGCAGGAAAGCGTTCAGCACAGCACCTAGCACACAGTAAGGACACAGGAAATGGCAGCAGTTTGCAATATTATTTTCACTGGGTTTTGAGGTTCTATAGGATTCCTTCCGTACTTGAAAAGGGCTGGACGTGGTAATGCTTCACAGAGCACAAGCTGTTGTTCAGCAAAGTTTGAAATATATAAACACACATTTCTGCAATCAGGAAATCTGGTAGGTACAGGTTGCTCTAAGTTTATGCTTTTCCTGACTGTCTCATGAACTGGGTACACCTCTGGTTACTAATTTCCATCCATACTCCTCTGCTGGCTTTCGCCTTCCACAATCAACTCTAAGTCTCACAAAAATAAGTATTGCTTATCTCTGTGTTGCATTTATTTCCACGGTGTTCTGTGCAGCTTACTACTAGGCATTTCATGATTGAGCTGCTATGCCAGAGGAACAATTAAGGATGTTACTCAAGAAGCAACAAGAAAGCACATGACCTGCATTTCACAGACAATCTTTCTCTAGGACTCAGAGCAAAAGCTTAGGCCAGAGGTTCACAACCTTGACTCCACATTAGAATCACTTGGGGAGATTTCGAAAACAACCAATGCCGTGGTCCCAACCCCAGAACACATCAATCAGAACCTCTGGGAGCAAAGCCTGGACATCAGTGTCTTAGACAAACTCTTCGGGTGATTCCGACATGCAGTGAGTTGTGAACTCCTGATTTACGCAAAGTCCAAGAGCACCTATTGAGGCAAACAAAGTCTGAGATCTACTGCAAACCCTGAAAGAACTCCTAAAACAGAAGACACTGTCCTTCACACTTTCCCCTGGGGTGCTCTGTTTTCTTTACTTATGAAATAAACTTTGTTGAGATGTAATTTACACACAGGGGACTGCAATTGCACCTGTGCAACCACAGACAAATCAGGATAGAGAACATTTCCGTCACCCCAGAGAGTTCCTGTGCACCTCTATAATCACTGCTTTAGTAACCATCCATCTGCTTCCTGTCACTAGAGGTAGATCTTGTCTGTTCTATACTATAATATGAATAAGACCACATCAAAAGAACTCTTTTTCAATGTTTTTGAGATTCATCCATGTTGTTACATGTATCGGTAGTTTATTTTATTTCTGATTATGAATATGCCATTTATTTATCCACATGTTGATGGACAGTTTTAGCTGTAAGGAATAGAGGTGCTATGAACACTATGTGTTCATGTCTTCTTGTGGACACGTGTTTTCATTTCTCCTGGGGTGATGTCTAAGAGCGGAATTGCCGGGTCATTATTATTATTATTATTATTTTTGCGGTACGCAGGCCTCTCCCGTTGCGAAGCACAGGCTCCGGACGTGCAGGCTCAGCGGCCATGGCTCACGGGCCCAGCCGCTCCGCGGCATGTGGTATCTTCCCAGACCAGGGCACAAACCCGTGTCCCCTGCATCGGCAGGCGGACTCTCAACCACTGCACCACCAGGGAAGCCCTTGCTGGGTCATTTTTTAAGTGTATGTTCAACTTTATAGGAACTGCCAAACTATTTTCCACCATGATTGTACCATTTTACATTCCCTCCAACAATGTAACTGAGTGACCCTGGATCCTTAACAACGCTTGGTACTGTCAGACTTTTTAGGTGACATCATATTGTGGGTTTTGTTTACATTTCTGTGATGACTGATGTGTAGCATCCTTTCAGGTGCTTATGGGCCATTTCTGTATCTTCTTTTATGAGGTGTTGTTCAAATATTTTGCCCATTTTACTACCTGGGCTACTCTTTCTTGTTGAGTTGTAGGAGTTCTTCACATAATTTGGATACGGGTGAGTCCTATGCCAGATACAAGCACTGTGGATATTTTCTCCTAGTCTGTGACTTGCCTTTTCAGTTTCTTAATAATGTATTTCAAAGAGTATAACTTTTAAATTTAGGTGAAGAACAATTTATCAAAATATTTTTCATGATTAGCGCTCTTTGTGTCCTAAGAAATTATGGCTTTCTTCAACACATCCACAATGTTTTCTTCTATAGGTTTTATAACTCTAGCTTTCATATTTCCATTATAAATCAACTTTTGAGTTTGGTGCAAGATAAAGGTCAAGGTTCTTCTTTTTCCCCCATAAGGATGTACAATTGTTCCAATACCATTTGTTGAAAAGACTAGCTTTTCCCCATTCACTCTATATTTGGACTCTATTTTATATTGGACTTTCTATACATCTACCTATATTTATGCCAACACTACGCTGCTTTAATTAGCCTACTAGTAAGTCATAATAGAAGAAGCACAGTCCTCTAACTTTGTTTTTTGAAATTGCTTTGGCTATTGTATTAGTGTCCTAAGGCTGCTGTAACAAAATACCAGAAACCGAGTGGCTTAAATAACAAAATTTATTCTCTCACAATTCTGGAGGCTAGAAGTCTGAGATCAAGGTGTTGGCAGGATTGGTTCCTTCTAAGGGCTATGAAGGAGAATCTGTTCCATGCCTCACTCTGAACATCTGGTGGTTTGCTGACCACCTTTGATGTTCTTTGGCTAGTAGATCTCTGCCTTCATCTTCACATGGCTTCTTCCTCTTCTTCTTCTTTATTGAATTATACCTGACTTACAATATTGTGTTAGTTTCAGATATACAGAAAAGTGATGTGGTTCTCTATTTTTCAGATTCTTTTCCATTACAGGTTATTACAAAATATTGAATTTACTTCCCTGTGCTATATAGTAAATCCTTATTGTTTATCTATTTTATATATAGTACTTTGTACCTGCTAATCCCAAACTCCTAATTTATCACACCCCCCGCCCTGCTTTCCCCTTTGGTAACCAAAAGGTTTTTTTCTGTCTACGAGTCTGTTTCTGTTCTGTAAATAAATTCATTTGTATTATTTTTTGGATTCCACATATACATGTTATCATATAATATGTCTTTCTCTGCCTGACTTACTTAGTATGATAATCCCTAGGTCCAGCCATGTTGCTTCAAATGGCAATATTTCATTCTTTTTTATGGCTGAGTAATATTCCATTGTATATATATGCCACATCTTCTTATCCATTCATCTGTTAATGGACACTTAGGTTGCTTCCACGTCTTAGCTATTGTGAATACTGCTGCTATGAACACTAGGGTGCATGTATCTTTTCAAATTAGAGTTTTCATCTTTTCTGGATATATGCCCAGGAGTGGGATTGCTGGATCATATGGTAATTCTATTTTTAGTTTTTTAAGGAACCTCCATACTGGTTTCCACAGTGGCTACACCCATTTATATTCCCACCAACAGTGGAGGAGGGTTCCCTTTTCTTCAGCACTTATTATTTGTAGACTTTGTGATGACAGACATTCTGACTGGTGTGAGGTGATACCTCGATGCAGTTTTGATTTGCATTTCTCTAATAATTAGAGATGCGGAGCATCTTTTCATGTGCCTATTGACCATCTGTATACAGTCTTCTTTGGAGAAAAGTCTATTTAGGTCTTCTGCCCATCTTTTAATAGGGTTGTTTTTTTGATATTGAGTTGTATGAACTGTCTGTATATTTTGGAAATTAAGCCCTTGTCAGTCAAATCGCTTGCAAATGTTTTCTCCCAGTAGGGAGGTTGTCTTTTCTTTTTGTTTATGGTTTCCTTTGCTGTGCCAAAGGAAACGTTTATACATTTGATTATATGTTTATATGTTTGATTAGGTCTCACTTGTTTATTTTTGCTTTTATTTCTTTTGTCTTGGGAGACTGACCTAAGAAAACATTACCACAATTTTACTGAGATTTCTTTTATGGTCCAGTGTATGGTCTGCCTTGGTGAATGTTCCATGTGTATTGTAAAGAGTATGTATTCAGCTGCTGGGTGCAGGGCTCTATAAACTTTAATTGGTCAAGTTCATTGATCAGTGTTCAAGTTTTTGTATTACTCCTGAGTTTCTCCTTGTTCTAGAATTTACTAAGAGTGCTGAAATCTTCAATTATTATTATAGATCTATTTCTCCTTTCAGTTCTGCCAGTTTTTGCTTAATGTATTTGAAGTTCTACTATTTGCAATGTATGTTCATGTTTTTATGTCTTCTTGATGAGCTGATCCTTCAATCATTATGAAATATTCCTCTGTATATCTCAAGTCTATTTTGTCTGACATTAATATAGCCACTCCACCTTTTTTATGTGTTTGCATGGTATATCATTTTCATTCTTTCATTTTTAACGTATCTTCATCTTTATATTCAAAGTGTGTTTCTTGTAGTTAACATATAACTGAGTTTTGCTTTAAAAAAATCCAGTCTAACAGTCTCTGTCTTTTAATTGGAATATATAAGCCATTTAGTTTTAATGTACTTATCAATATAGTTGTGTTTAAGTATATCATTCTGACATTTGTTTTCTTTTTATCCTAAATGTACTTTGTGCCCTTTTTCCTCTTACCCTGACTTCCTTTAGGCTGAGTATTTTTAAATATTCCATCTTTTTCCCTCCACTATTGGCTTATTAACTAACACTCTTTCCTTTATTTTTTTTAAAGTGGTTGTTCTAGGGTTTAGAATATGGATCTTTAACTTTTATAGTCTATCTACAAATAATATTATACTATTTCACATAAATGTAAGAATCTTACAACTGTATACATCACTTGACATTTGGGCAACTGCTCTCACACGTTTTACTTCTATATACGTTATAAACCTCCAAATACATTGCTATTATGATTGCTTCAAAGAGCTGATGATATTTTTTAAAAATTAAAAATTGAAGATAAAGGTATTTTATTCTTACTCACATATTTAGTTTTTCCAGTATTTTTGATTTCTTTGTATAGAATCAGGTTTCCAGCTGGTACCATTTTCCTTCACCTGGTACAACACCCTCCAACATTTCCTATAGCACAGTTCTGCTGACAACAAATTCTCTCAACTTTTGTTTGTCTGGAAATGTCTTTATTTTGCCCTCATTTTTGAAGTATATTTTGGCTGGATATATAATTCTAGTTTTCTTTTAGTATTTTAAAGATGTCATTCCTTTGATTCCTGTTTTGCATTATTTCTGGAGCGAAGCCTGCTAATCACTCTTATCTTTGTTCCTCTTGACTGACAGGCAAAAGTCAGTGAATTAGAGAGGAAGGAGACACAGAAATGATGAACCAAAACCAAAACCTGGCTCACTGTAAACATTAATAGAATGGAAAAGTTCCAGAAAGACTGATGAAGGAAAAAAGAGAGATATCTATTTAAAAAGAATAGAATGAAAAGAGAGAAACAGATATAGAAAACATAGATAAAATAATAAAATATTATGAATTTTATGGAAAAAAATAGAAAATCTAGATGAAATGGATATTTCTGAGAAAAACTGACACAATAAATAGAAAGCCTGAAAAGGTCAATACTTTAAATATTTAAATTCAAATAATTTAAAGATATGAAAATACCAAAGACTCACTGACAAAAATAGTCAAAGACCCAAACAGCTGTTCAAGTAAGTACCATCAAATTTTTAAGGAACAGGTAATCTATTATGTATGTAAGTTATTCAAAAACAATAAAAAAAAAAAACAAGGGAAGGCTTCCCAATTCATTTTATGAGGCTATTGTGGCTTGATTCTAAAAGCAGGATTAAGACAGACCAGTATAAGAAAAACAACAGGCCTATTTATGAACATACACCACTTCCCAAGACAACCTCACCCAAAATTCCTGGAAATAATATTAGATTAATTAAACATACCTTAAAAATTCATCATCATCTTAATGTTGATCAGAAAATCTACAAGGCAATTATCCTCATTAACGTACTAATAATTATCTCAATATCACAGAAAAAGCATCAGATAATGCTTAGCACCTATTTTTTTAATTCTCAGAAAACTAGAAAACTATTTTAACTTGCAAATGGCTTGTGTCAGAAACCTACAGCAAATATCATACCTAAGAGAAAATTTAGAGAGATTCCCAAGACCAGAAAAATCACAAGGATACTGTCTTCTTACTCTGATGTAGAAATATAAACTGAATGGCATACTGCAGTTGTGAAAGGTCTTTGGAGCACTCTGTCTCTAGAAAACAAAGAGGGGTTAGAATGGTGTGAAAAAGTGGTTCAGTCTCAGGACTGCCTGGTGGTGCAGTGGCTAAGGCTCCTCGCTCCCAATGCAGGGGCCCGGGCTCCACCCCTGCTCGGGGAACTAGATCCCACATGCATGCCGCAACTAAGGAGCCTGGAGTCGCAACTAAGGAGCCCGCGAGCCGCAACTAGGGAACCCGCCTGCCGCAACTAAGACCCGGTACAACCAGAAAAAAAGAAAAAAAAAAAAAGTGGTTCAGTCTTACTACCAGAACGGAAGCAGTGGATGAAGAGAAAACAAAAGAAAGCAACAGCAGATTTAGATTAAGGAAAAGTAATTTTGTTTACTTGGGGAGGGGGGGTTGGGGAGAGCAACAGTTAAAATCATAAAGGACAGATTACCCAGATATAAAGTGGGAAATAATCATCTAGACAGTCAGGATAAAAAGATCTAAAGGGAACTGAAAATGTACCTAGTCCTAACTGCTCCTAAGCTGACTTTTAGAAGAGGGATCGGTACTTTAGCTGCTACTAGAACAGAAACTGTGACTGGAGCCCTACAAAACCCAGGAGAGGGTGCTGGGAGAAGCATGCTTCTGGCTCCCTGGAATTACTCACACAAAGGAGAGCAGGACCCAGGAAATTAGTGAGGAGACTGCTCCCAAATGTCACAGGCCACTAACTGTCACAGACTAACCGAAATGCTGGTGAAACAGAAACTAAGATGTTCTACATCCACCGCTTTCCCATAGCTATCACAGACTTTCCGCTACTTGACAACAAACACTAACTGCTGGTTTCTACGGTCCAGGTAACGATTAGAAGACTGGGAATTGGCTTGTTTCCTGACTTTGGTGTGTGTGGGGAGCCAGTACATGATAAGCCTGTACCCTGTTAACACTTTTTAGAAGTGAGGCATATCAGAGATTTAGTATTGGGGTTCATGAAACCCCAAGACACCAACCCCGGCTGCAGCTGTTAAAAGAATCCTGACCCCATGCAGGCGTCAAGAGCCCCTCCAGCTGGGATTAAGCAGAATAAGAAATTGGGAGGATGCATTTCGGACTTTAATTTCTTTGAATTTTAACTCACATGGGCAGAGAATTTGACTTTAATGTCTTTGGACTTTAATTTAAAATGAAATGTAATCTTTGGATTTTAGTATCTCCCTGGGAATTTGATAATGAGATAGAATTAATATTCAAATATAGAGTATCTCCTGTGGGCATTTTATTATTACAGTGAATTTAGGCCTTTCACTGGAGTCCCTTAATATGGAATGAATTTTCTGCCTTGAGGTCAAAGTGATTTTGGAGTTAATTTGATTCATGTATTGGTCTGACCCACTTAAGAGTCTTCTGGGGCAAAATCTCTACTCCCTACCAGAAGTCCAGGAGAAAAAAAGGAGTATGGTTGGTATAGACAAGAGTGGCCTTACAGAGGTGGGAGCAGAAAGGTCCTGGCAAACTTAAGCTTCTCTCCAAAGAAAGGACACACCTCTGGCCCAATACATTAGCAGAGTAACAACAAAAGCAAACAAGAATGCTGGGAGGTGCAGAAGATTCTTCTCTCTTTATGCTGTGGAGAGGGCTGAATTAACGTAATATTCCTTGGCTTCTCGAGGCCCGTGACTGGCTCCTTCCCAGGGTAGTGACAATCAGATTACTGAGTCTGGTTGTATTAGGTCCACAGTATAGACAACAGCTACTTATTTGATAGTCTGATTCTTTCATTAGACACTGGGGTTTTCAACTGCATGAAGCAGCTTTCATTCATTCTTGCATCCCTTGCCTTGTCCTTAGATGTCAATTTGCTGAAAAAAATACATGTGTGTGAAGGAGGCAAAACAGCTTTTAGGCCTGATCCCATCCACGTCCATTAGTATACAGGTAATCAGGGTCCCTCTGCTCATGAAACATAACAGACAGAGGCAGACAGATGGACAGCTACATGAGAGGGAGAGAGTGCATGGGTAAGAAATAAGTAAACAAATTAAAAAATATGTTTACAGATTATGATAATTCCTAATGATCAACTAGAGAGTGGCAGAGGGGGCAGCATCTCAGAAAGGGTGACTTTTCTACAAGATGGTGACATGTGAACTGAGACCTGTGCCATAAATATGGGGCAGATGCTCAAAGATTTCGAGGGAACCAGAAGTACACCAACTCACGGGTGAAAAGAGTTGAGCACAACTGACTTATGGAAAGGAAGCCGGCATGGCTGTGTGCAGAGAGATGGTAAAATGGTAGGAGATGAGGATGGAGAGGAAGGAGTAAGACCCTATGGAGTGGTGGCTCCTCTGCAGTCCCTGGAGCAGTAATATAAATGTCACCTGGGCCCTTGTTCTTGTTCTTTTTTTTTTTAACATCTTTATTGGAGTGTAATTGCTTTACAACGGTGTGTTAGTTTCTGCTTTATAACAAAGTGAATCAGTTATACGTATCTCTTCCCTCTTGCGTCTCCCTCCCTCCCACCCTCCCTATCCCACCGCTCTAGGTGGTCACAAACCACTTAGCTGATCTCCCTGTGCTATGCAGCTGCTTCCCACTAGCTAGCTCTTTTATGTTTGGTAGTGTATATATGTCCATGCCTCTCTCTCACTTTCTCACAGCTTACCCTTCCCCCTCCCCATATCCTCAAGTCCATTCTGTGTCTTTATTCCCATCTTACCCCTAGGTTCTTCATGACTCTTTTTTTTTTTCCTTAGATTCCATATATATGTGTTAGGATATGGTATTTATTTTTCTCTTTTTGACTTACTTCACTCTGTATGGCAGACTCTAGGCCCTTGTTCTTTAGAAACGCAAATCATCAGGTCCCACCCCAGACTTACAGAACGGGGAAACTCTGCGGTTAGGGCTCAGCAGACAGTGTTTTTGCTTTTGTTTTTGTTTTTTTGGCGGCACGCGGGCCTCTCACTGTTGTGGCCTCTCCCGTTGCGGACGCGCAGGCTCAGCGGCCATGGCTCACGGGCCCAGCCGCTCCGCGGCACGTGGGATCTTCCCGGACCCGGGCACGAACCCATGTCCCCTGCATCGGCAGGCGGACTCTCAACCACTGCGCCACCAGGGAAGCCCTGTTTGTTTTTGTTTTACAACTGAAGTATAATTGACCTACAATACTGTGATAGTTCTGGGTGCACAACACAGTGATTCGATATTTCTCTACATTATAAAATGATCACGATAAGTCTAGTTACTATCTGCCACCATACAAAGTTATTATAATATTATTGACTGTATTCCCATGCTGTACATTTCATCCCCATGCATCATTTACTTTGTAACTGGAAGTTCGTACCTCTTGGTCTCCCTCAACTATTTCACTCATTCCTCCACCTCCCTCTCCTCTGGCAACCACCTGTTTGTTCTATCTACGATTCTGTTTTTGTTTTATTATGTTTGTTCATTTGTTTTGTTTTTTAGATTCCACACCTAAGTGAAATCATACAATATTTGTCTTTCTCAGATTTACTTCACTTAGTATACTACCCTCTATGTCCATCCATCTCGTTGCAATGGCAAGATTTTACTCTTTTTTACGGCTGAGTAATATTTCTCTCTCTCTCTCTCCCCCCCCGCCCCGTGTATGTGTATGTGTGTGTATGTGTGTGTGTGTGTGTGTGCGTGTGTGTATGACACCTTCTTTACCCATTCATCTATCGACAGACATAAACTGCAGACAAGGTTGCAGACATTGTTTTAACCAGCCTTTCAGACGATATGATGCACTAAACTTTAAGAATCACTGGTACAGAGCAGTGCTTCTCAGTCCTTACTGTGGATCTGAAATCACTTGGGGAACTTTTAAATCTAGCAATGCCTTCGTCCCTCCTCATGTCAACTTAATCTGAATCTTGGGGGTGAAGGTCCAGGCATATATACATCTATGCATGTGTGTACTTTATAAGTTCCCAGGGTGATTCAGCAGGGTAAAATATAGTCCTGAAGGTCAGGAAAATAATTTAATTTTTTTCTAAGTGTAAAATGAGCCACTGAAGATTTTATGCAGGTGAATGAAACAATCCAATTTGGATTTTAAAAAAGATGACCCCCTGGGCTTCCCTGGTGGCGCAGTGGTTGAGGGTCCGCCTGCTGATGCAGGGGACGCGGGTTCGTGCCCCGGTCCAGGAAGATCCCACATGCCGCGGAGCGGCTGGGCCCGTGAGCCATGGCCACTGAGCCTGCGCGTCCGGAGCCTGTGCTCCGCAACGGGAGAGGCCACAGCAGTGAGAGGCCCGCGTACCGCAAAAGAAAAAAAAAAAAGAAAAAAAAAGATGACCCCTGACTGCCATATAAAGAACTGTGGGGAAGGAGTAAGAGTGGTGCCAGGATGGCCCATTCGGAAGTACTGCAGAAGACAAATCAAAAGGTGATGCAGGCTAGGACTTCCGTGGGGGCAGCAGGGACAGGAAGAATCAGGCTGACAGGAGATATATTTTAAAGGTAAACCGGACAGAAATTGCTTTCTAGAATGGTGGTTGGTAAGAGAAAGATGACTCAAAGATTCTAAGTTTCTGCTGAGCTGGATGGGGGTGGTGTCATTTACTGAGATAGAGGAGAAAGGACGTGGGGAGGAGCTGGGGGAACTGCGAGCACAATGTGGGACAGGTTAGGGGTGAGGTGCCTGGAGCGGCCAAGGAAACGTCAGCAGTTACATCCTCTATGTTTCACATACAGAGAATGTGAGCAGTCCTGTATCCTATCGTGGAGCCTAGGGGTCAGGTCTGGGCTTGAGAGGTACTTTGGGGTCATCTGCACACAGATGGTCTTTGAGGCCTGGGAACTGGGTCTCCCAGGGGGGTGGGTACAGACAGCTAAGGGCAAATGTAAGCACTCATTCCCAATGGATTAATTTGTAAGCATTATGAACTTTTTTTTCCTGGAAGGAGATAACCAGTAACTGAAAATGCACAGTGCTAAGATTTCCTTTAAAAGTTAAAGTGATCATCAGGTTATCTGCCCACTGATAATTTTTCAGGGTAACTTCTTTTAGAAGCTTATTTCCACGGGGGGTGGGGTGGGATGAAATGGGAGGTTGGGATTGACATCTATACACTAATATGTATAAAATAGGTAAGTAATAAGAACCTGCTGTATAAAAAAATTTTTTGAAGGATTTCATTATATTGCTATAAACAAAAATATAATAAAACATGCTGCAATTATCTTTAAAAAAAAAGAAAGCTTACTTCCAAAACAAATTATACTGCTGACTGTGAAATATACAAATTTCTTATCTTGTTCTGTTAAAATTACATAGTATTCATAGTATACATACACTAAAATATTTAAATCCCAACCTACTCATTTTGTCCCAGTCTGAGCCACGAGAAGACCAAAGACAAATTTGATGAGAAGTTCAACTTCAAGAAGACTGATGTCCGGACAGAATTCCCATGAAGTGAGTCTATCGAGTGCCCAAGGTAAGAAGCTGTCAGTCCTCGGAATGCAAGCTGGGAGGTGGGAGGGAAAGCACCAGTGCAGGGCTGAGAGGGCCATGGCAGGGAGGCAGCGAGGGCCGAGGTGCCCAGACTTGTTCAGAGACTGCAGCCCACAGCTAACCCTGCCCGCCCCCAGACACTGCAAGGCTGAACACTCTAGAAAAGAAGAGCACATGAAAAAGAAAAGCATGTAACAGCTGTTACAGCAGGTATAATCAGAAAAGGGTTCAGAGAGAAGAGTGATACCGCAGTTCCACAGTGAAGCCCAATGAGGTACAGCAGCAGTGCTCTGAAAGCATGTATGGAAAAACAAAGAAGCTGTTCAAGAACAGTAATACTGAGACTCTTAAAATGTCCAGAAGTACAAAGAACAATGTGATTAAAAAAAAATATTTTTTAAGTTCAACCATCAAATTCCAGGAAGATTAACAACTCACTTTTCTTCGGCAAACATCTGCATCTGAATTCAGTGCAATTTTCTCATGAATTCTTCACCCAGCAGATAAAATCTTTGTTTAAATAATGAATGAAATTAACTGGTTTTAAAGAAGCTTACTGTATTCTGCTTACAAGACTGAAAGAAGAGCAATTGTTTTAAGTGAGAAGGAAGTGCCACACACGTGGTGGAAACTCAGTAACTATCTAGTGAACGAATGCTAAAGCACAGAAAGCATCTGCTTCCACACTGACCAGTTACGAAGCAACCAGAAACCTTAGGGCTGGACGTCAGAAAGGTATTTTCAACTGATTTGGAACATAAGACATCTCCAAGTGTTTGGTCCAGGAGAATGAGGGTCAGAGGCTGATAAGGAGGCCCCTCCAGCAGGACGGCGCCCCTCCCTTGGCACAGCACTGCCCCAACTCCCAGACCCTGTGACCTGACAGGGGCGATGGCAGGAGAGCGGGAGCAGGACCCAAGCACTGCCACCCTCTCCGCTACGTGAACTTGGATGAGTCACCTTGGCCTCATGTGGAAGACAGGCAAAAAGCTCTCCTACAAAGTGTCATCAAGTAGGTGGTGAGAAAAGAGTGTCTTGCACAACAGCTGGCTTCTAGGAAGTGCTCAAGAAAATGCTAGACATGGAACATCGTCTTCTTTATTTATCCTCCTACTTATGGCATTTTTGTTGCATTCTTTGTAAAGAACTTCAGACTAGCTGAAGAATGAGGAAAAAAAAGTATAAGCACAGTGTTATTTTTCCATTACTGGAGTTTAAGCAAAACGTCAAAAGCTGACCAGTGAAATATGTGAAGAGCTAGATGAGAGACCTCTGTTTTTAAGCAGAAGCAGGGGAAAACATGAATCGAGAAATGCATTTCTGTCTAACGTACTTGAGTGCACGTGACTTCAAGCTCCACTCCATTTAGCAGCCTCCTCACAGTACACAAGACACGACTCGAGAAAGCAGTCATACTAGAAAGGGATCGGAAAACCGTGTCAGTGGCAGAGAAAACAAAGCAGCTCAGAAAAGTTGTTTTGGCACATGTGCGCTAACACGCACAGCTACGTTTGGAACAAAAATAACCCATAGAGCGAGTTTTTTAAAATATGCATTCCACCTCTGCTACTTGGGGTATAATTCCTACCCATAACGCATCGTCTACCATGTCACACTTCAGTGCCTGAACAAACAGAATTCTGTCCTGAACACATTCAGTTTTTAATTTTTAACCCAGAGACAGAATCTCAACTGCTCCTTGTATTAAGATGAGCTCCTTGCCATAAATAAATATAGCCTCGGAAACTGTTTATCAACTGGCCAATTGTGTTTAAAAAAAAAAAAAAGACTTGCTGAGAGCTTGAGCCTCCAGCCAGTGTTGGGAGTCTGGGAGTCACTGTACATATTGGCACAGAGCAGCACACATCGACGTACACATCGGCACAGATCCACCCTTGGAAGGAGTATCAAGAGTGAGTAAGAACAGCTCTGAGAACAGAAGGGGGGGGCCCCTGCTTTGAGGTGTTCGGCCTCTGGGCACAGGCAGGCATGAAGCCCACAGGTGAACTGGCGGGCACGGGGGGCGGCCAACATCCTGCCCTTCTCTCCCGCCTGCCAACCGTGAATCCTGACTGACTGGCTGACACCGTCACAGCCTCTGAAGGTGTCACGTGGAAGGCCCACTGTCACCTTTCAGAAGCAGACTACCAGGAGGGGAATGTGTCTGTGAATGAAGATGCCTCATCCCAGAAACACGCCTATCGTTAGAAACATTGTTCGCTCTGCTAGAGAACGGGAATGGAAAAGAGGAAGGAAACGTATACCAAATCTCTCCTTACGTGCCAACATTTTACATGCAAAAATGTGGTGCTCATAAGAGCGTTGCAAGGTAGGAATCAGACAGATAAGGAAAACGAGATTTGTAAGGTTAATCAACTTGTTCACAGTCACAGAGTGAGTGGCAAAACCCAGGTTTGTTAAATTTGAAAATTCATGCTTTTTTCAATTGCACCCTAAAAATTGCAGGAGAATATATACTTCAGGTCTTCAGAAAAGAGATAATGACTGAAATAACTTTAAATATGCTGGAAAAATCCCAAGAATACAGTTGGGAGCGCTCCGGATAGAGAAAGGGGGAGGAAGGGGCCAATGAGGCGGGCCGGGACCACTGGGGGCAGGCCCCTGCCCGGAAGCAGTCAGGAACAACGGGACTGGCACGTTGCCAGCCTCAGGAGACCCAAGAAGAGCCCTCTGGTGCCAAACCTGAACTGTCCCGAGCAGCAGGAAAGGACTCTGGCCATTCCTCCAGTCCCCCAGGAATCTCACTATTAGCCTGAACAGGAAAGTCACACTTCATTTTCAGGTCCCTTCTCCACGACTGATTTCCCTGTTAATACTCGAGCACTTGAAAGCCTATTAATCTGCAACTACTTATTCATTTGACAAATATTTAAAAGATAGCTACTTTCTGACAGATCCTGTGTTGGGGACTAAGGGGTGAATGAGACACGTTTGCTGCCCTGACTAAATTCCGGGTGGGGGTGGGGAGAAGGGAGAGAGAAAAGGCCCCAGAGACTAGCAAACTCCGCCATTAGTATCCAGAGCTGGAGGAGACATGAAGTGCCATGGGCATGCAGAAGAGGGGCACACCTAACCCTGCCAGGGCAGGCCCAGCACGGAAGGCCCTGAAGGCCAAGCTCATGAGCTTCCATTTCATCCTTAAGGCAATACCAAGATTTTACATAGAGATCTGTGTTTCAGAACACGTACACATTTTATTTTAAAATTTAACTTACTACAATGAAGTGCACAATTCCTAAGTGTGACAGCTTTTAGAAGCTCTACATATGTCTGTACATGTGCGACCACTACCCAGATCAAGACAGAGAACGTCCCAGCACCCTACCAGTTGATAAGCCCTCACAGTAACTGGTACTCTAGTCTCTATCACCTTAGATGATTATTTCTGCCTCTTCTGGAATCTGGGGTAAATGGAGTCATACAGTGCGCATTCTCCCATGTCTGGTTTCCTTTACAAAACCTACCTCTGCACCTCACGGTGGCTTGCCATCTTCACTGTTGTGTACTATTCCACTGGATTAACATACCATGGTGTATTACCCATTCTATTAGTGAGAGACACTTGGGCTCTCTCCAGTTTTTGGCTATTACGAATAAAGCTGCTAAGAACATTCATGTATATGACTTTCGGTAAACACAGCACTCATTTCTACTGGGTATATTACCCAGGTAATTGCTAGCTTAGGAAAACATAAGATATTTAGCAGAAAGACTATCTTGTTTGCTTCTATTGAAAATGTTGGTTGATGTAACCTGGACTAAGGTAAGGCAAGCGGATTTCGGTCATTAAGAATAGAAGACCGAAAACAAGACCCCTTAAGAGGACAGATGGGCAACTGGGATCATAAACATTCCAGAGAGCTGGGACAGTCACTGTCTATAAAGCTGAATGAAGGAAACATGACCCCAGTCTTGACTCTCCTGAACCTGTAGGTTTGGTGTGTCAAATTCGGGAAACTGTTTCTTTGAACACTTTTTCAGCCCTACCTTCTTTCTTCTCTCCTCCTGGGACTTTGATGACAGAATGTCAGACCGTTATTAGAGTCCTACATGTCCCTGACGGTTTTCTTCCAGTCTATTTTCTTTCTGTTGTTCAGACTGGACACCGTATATTCTATCCTCAGGTTCACTGATTTTTTCCTCTGTCCTTTCCGTTGTGCTACCGAACCAGTCCAATGAGTTTTTTCACTTTATTTTGGGTTGTTATACTTTTCAGTCCTACAATTTCCATTTGGATTTTCTTTATATCTTCTCTTTCTCTGCTGAGATTTTCTATTTCTTCATTTGCGTCAATTGTTCGTAACTGCTCGTTGAAGCACATTCATGAATGCTGCTTGAAAACCCTCGTTAGGTAACTCTAACACCTGTGTCATCGAGGTGCTGGCATCTGCTGACTGCCTTTTCTCATTCAAGTTGAGATCTTTCTGGTTCTTAGTGTAATGCATAATTTTTAATTGTACTCTAAACATTTGGGGTATACTGCTGAGACTGTGGGTCTTAAGTGGATCTCCTGTTTTAGCTGGTCTCCTCGTAACACCACGACAGTGAGGGCTGTGGGGAGCAGCCTCCTGCTGCTGCCACGTGAGGGCGAAGGTCCAGGTCCCCCCTCAGCCTCCTCCCTGCTGGGCAGAAGGAAACCATAGTTTTATACCTACTGCTCCCGAATAGGTGGGAGCTCCAGTACTGACAGCACGCTTGGGCAGCGAGGGAGGGTGCCTTGTTACACGGAGCAGGGATGGAAGTCCAATCTTCTCTGACCCCAGCCAGCGTGGGGAGGGGGGAACCTCATTACATTTGGGCGAAGGTTTAAGTCCAGACTCCCCACTCGGCCTTTTCCGATGGGGTGCGCGGGGCGGGGGGGGGCTACGTTTTTTTTCCATGGTGCTTGTCTGAAGTAGGGCGGTTACCGTCTAAAAGTTTGTCTTGCTAAATTGCCCCTTTCTCGTCCTTTGGCTAGAAAAAGCATGCTTCTCTCCTGGGGGCTTTTTTGGTCTGCACCCGTGTTTCTGGATCGATAGCTTCTCTCACATCCAGTCTGAGAAACATGGGGCAAAAAGAGAACCCAGAGAATGTACCATCGGGCCGTCCCTGGAGTCCTGAGGCCCCTAGGCAGGCTGCCCTCTTCTCCACCTTCTGAGTCTCCCTATGCTTGTTTTACATATAATGTCCAGGGTTTCTAGCCCGACGTAGCAGAAGGAATATAGAGAAGTGCACCTACACCATCTCGATCCAGAACTGCAAGTCCAATTCCCAACACACTGCTCTTAAGGTGCCAAAGGACTTCCATTAGGAGATAAAGAAGGAAGTCACTGACCAAGGTTTAGATTTCAGAAGCAAGATCAGGATCACTCGTGCAAACAAAAATAACTGCAGTTAACATCTACTAAGTGTCTGCCCAGCACTGTTCATGTTACATCAACTATCCGTCCTAATCCTCCCAGAAGCCTGAGGTAGGACTTCCTGTTGTCCCTTCTTTCTGAGAGGAACAGGCTCCTACAGGGCCACTCCTCGGGCCACAACATGGCCAGGGTTTGGACCTGAATCCAGCTGACTCTAGAACCAGAGCTCCTAATCACCACACTACCTACCTGAACACATTTCACCACGAGAAACCCTCTAAAATAGGCAGGAAGGAGGCCTTCACTCACACTCTGCTCTCTGCCTTCAAAACCTATGATGCAAAAGCAGGCTAAAAATCAGCAGTTCAAAATTATACTGTCTTTTTACGTAGATAAGACTTCTTGGTTGGAATTTCATAAATCTGGAATACTGCAGATATTATAAGTCACTGATACTGTTAACCGTGTGTGTGTGTGTGTATACATTTTTTTAAACCTTATATTTTTAAGGGCAATGACTCCTGATTGGTAAAAATCACTGGAGTATACTCTCCCACTTTACTTCAAGTAATTTTTCAAAAGCATATTACTAATTACTCTAAAAACGAAAGTTCCAGAGAAATGGCATGTTTTCAAATAAAGTATAGATGATTTTCTCTTTGTATTTTCAAGAAGTGTATATGAATTTTATTTGATCTCTGCCAAATCACACACCACAAACTACAGATTTCAAGTCTTAGTCTGTACATCTGTAATTACACAAGGCAATCTTGAATTGGTCATCTCCCATCATACATGCTTTTAGGTATAAACATTTCCTACAGAGTTATTTGCAAAAGGAAGAGCTTTATAGGAAAAAGGATCTGCATAAACATCACAGAAAAACAACAGAGCTGCCTACTAAGAACCTGCAATCACTATCGGGGGTCCCAGCCACCTCCCTACAGCAAGTCTAGTTTGGGAAAGCTCCCAGCTGGGGAGGTTTCCTTCTTTTCCACCTTAAAAGAACAAAACTAAGTAACACAGCTTTCTGCCTTCCAGTCCATCTCTAGTCTTCTGAATTTTACTCTGGAATCGTAAAATGTGGGAACTGGAAAGTGACTTAGGTAATTATGTGGCCCATCAAAATTATACCCCACCTACAGATGAGGATTATGAAAGGAAATCATCTTGATTAAGAAGATGAGGAAACTGACAACTTCTCAAGAAGGGCAGGGCCCTGTTATTCCAAAATTATGTGTTCTGTACTTAGAACATGAAGAACCAAAGGCGTCACGTCATTATGTGAAGGAACAAGTAGCAGTTTCTAGCAGGAGAGAAAAACAATACAAAGCTTTCTACATGGGGAATCCGGTTAAAGAGAAAATTCACAAATCACATAATTAAAGCTGAAAAGGACCTGGAAAGATTTGGTCCAATCTTCTTACTTTACAAATGAGAAAATTAGCAAAATTAAGTTATTTTCCCCAAGTCATACAATCAGAGGCTTCCAGGTCCTCTGCCACTATGTATTCATTCCACTCACCAATTATCTCTATCCCACCCCGCCCCCCATACATGCCTGAGTACTAAGGTGTAAAACACTCATGTCCAAGGACCTTGTGTGCAAACACCAATTTGACTAGATTACCAATATTTAAGTATATAAAGAAACTAGAATCGATTTGATATTTTTAAATATTAATCTTCAGTCTTAAAACATAATCACCACTTCAAAGAGTATTAGCCTATGCTTATCCTTACATTCCCGAGTGCTTCTTCTCCCTACTCCTAGATTCGAAGAACTTCAGAAGTCCAAAGGATCTTATGTCTAATGAGAATTTAAAATATGGAATAAGCATAAAATTCCAGGAGTTAATTCCAAGTTCCATAAATAAATATTAAGAGACCGGAGGTATCAGATGTTTTGCTTTTCCTGCTCTCATCTTCTCCATCTGTACAGTCCTCTGTACCACGAACAACCTGGGAACTTCACATTGCTCTGAACTGGGACCACAGTGACACTATTTTACTGACTTAGTGGAGATTATACACAGTTTCTTATGAGTTACTCTCTCTCTATATGGGGTAATGAATGGTATACTCCTATTTACTTTTACTTATTCACTCTTTCAATAAAAACATTAGGGACAGTCAACATGGAATTCCAAGGGTTCCAACACTGAGCTGAGGTTCTACTTTGTTTTAACATTAACAATCCTACACTTAGCATAACAAATAACAGCGAAACTGAGCACGTGCCAAGGAATGTTCTAAATGTGCTTTTACAAGCCTTAATTCATCTAGTCCTCCCAGTGAGGTATTATTATCCTCACTGAGTAGGTGTCATTGGAACATAAGCTCCACCAGGGCAGGTATATGGGTCTACTGTGTTCACTGCTACATTTCCTGAGCCTAGAACAATGCCTGACTCATAGCAAGCACATAATATTCACTGAATGGATGGATAAATAATATTTATAGAGGAAAAGCAGAAGGTACGAAGAGGTTACAGAACATGATTATGGTCATGGGTATTGAGTAGCACGGCTGAGACTCAAACCATGATTTTTTGATTGCATTATATCAGGGGCCAGCAAACTTTTCCAGTAAACAGCCAGAAAATAAACAGTTTAGGTTTTGCAAGCCATACTGTGGTCTCTGTCACAACTACCCAACTGTGCTGGTGTAGCATGTGAGCAGCCAAGACAACACGAAAGGAAGGAACATGGCTGGTGTCTCGATAAAACTTTATTGACAAAAACAGACCCACAGGCTGTAGTTTGCCAGCCCCAGCATTAAATCCTCACAATAATCAAGCAAGGTACATTAATCAGAACCAGAGACTCAGCTACTGAGGGCTTCGTCCAAGGTCACCAGTGGATCTGAAAGTTCATGCTCTTTCTATTAAGCCTCATGGTCTCCATGCAGATCTACTGTGTATTCAGAACTTGCTTCGGCACTTTTATGCTACAAAGCAGAACATCCACTCTCTTTTGCATCTTGAAATTAGACCCATGACCTTAGCAGGTTGCTGGAGCTTAAGCACATAGGCAGGTGTGGAGGGATGTGTGCAAGTGCACACACACAGTTAATCCAAAATTTGTTTTCACAAGAAAATCTGACCTTACATTAAGTACCGTGATGTGGAAACAATGCAAAAACTCCATCTGGAAGACAGGCAGGGCACAGGATAGGCTATTTTTGTTCTCACAAGGAAAACAGCCTAACCAAAACTAAACACTAACCTGGTTACACATGAGGCTGAACATAGCTGAGTGCACTAATCATCAGACAGGATAATAAAGGGAAATATGCAAGCTCTCTCCCAACTGTTTACCACTTATATTTTTCTTGGAACAGAGATGCATTTTATATATTATATGAACCTGTAAAAAACACATACCTGGTAAAATATTTAAACACATACTCTGTACGAAGAGTATTAAAACATGAAATGTTCCATCATCATAAAAGAATTTTGAGTTCACGAAGGTTTAAACACCCACCCAACTCCAGCTATGGTAACAAGTATGTAATAAAAACTAAACTGCACTTTATGCTAACTGGATAATCTTGATCATTACAGGCTACTCAGCATGTAGCAAAGTATGACAAACTCCTCCTCAAAGCTGGCTGCTCTCAGTAAGCAAGGTACTACTTAGGAGTGACACAGTAAAATTTCAAGAGAAAAATCCAAATCAATTATTTTTCAAAATATAAAAGTAGCGTTTTGGTTTATTTAAGATTCCTGCTCATATACACAAAATCATTCAAGTTCAACATTGCCCACTATTCGACTGACATAAATACTACTTGGTTCAGTAAGTTCAACTCGATACATTTACTAAGAAATTACGTGCAAAATGATATGTGAAAATAAAAAGCTGAGAAAAACACAGTCCCTCCCATCAATAAACCTTTAAAAAACTTACATCTGTCTCAGACTCTCTGGCACAAAAACTAATTTAACTGGACTATAAATGCTTAAAAACAGTAGCAGCAGTAGTTAGTATTTTGGGGTGACTGTCAAATACCAAGCATCACTTGATGTACTTTACATATATTATATTTAATGCTTATAGCAACCCTGCCAAGATATAATGCATGCATTATTTTTCTCCTTTTTCTCTACTGAGAAAACTGGGGCTCAATTATTCCTGCCCCAAATCACACAGCTACTAAGCATCTGAGCACCTATATGATTTAGAATCAGGCCTGCCTAGGCTTTAAGTCCAGATTTTTCTTCCATATCACAGTTTAATTCCCTTAAAGCAGGGTTCTAACTATGAGGTCCAGAAACAGGTCCCGGGGAGTTTATGGATCTCTGCAAATTGTATGAAAAACTGCATGGCTATGGTATGTGAACTTTCCTGAAAGGGAAAGTTTTTAAAGGTGAAAAAAAGAGAAGGATGGTCAGATGAAATATACTTATCATGTATCATATCTGCAAAGTATAATCACTCTCCTGTAGAGCCCTTTCAAAAACCTATTGCTCCACCTATTTATGCAATTCTGAAAAGAAGAGTGACTTATCCTCGCTTCTTTGGCTGAAAGAACAGAAGGGCTATGATACAACCCTGGAGATGCTCAACTCTTCACCAGAATGGCAGGAACTGTCCACTCTCACTTTCACCTTGCAAAACACAGAAAACACAGGCACGAGTTCCAAGTCCCAAGACAAACATCACTGTAGAATGTTCAACTGACTGGAAGCCATTTTTGCTTCTCTCGAAACAGGAAGGTTTATTCTACAGTTCTCTGTAGGAGTTTACCCGGAGGGGCTGTCATCAGCCACCGACTTCTTTCCACACACACCATGGCTCTCCAGAGTGTTCTAAGCAAAGCCAACTATTTTGCAAACCTCCTTCAATGATGTGCATGTGAAAGTGCTTTGTAAGCTGCAAAAAGATTAGTTACTATTAACAAACAAACTTAAGATTCAGGTAAAGTACGGTCCACATTTCTTAGGTTTTAGATGGAAAAAAATAGAAACATCACCTGCAGCCCTTACACAGTGGGTGTTTTTTATCTCTGCAGAATATTCCCTCTGTTACAGAGTCTATTACCATCTTGGTTTTAAGGACATGAAAACTTAAGTTCAGAAATATCACAAGACATGCTCAAGAGTGATGATATGCAGTCCAGGGCTCTCTGATCAGGCCATCCTCTAGCAGACGGGTGATGTGTAGGCCGGGCATGGAGCCAAAGGGCTGTGGGGTGGCCGGGTGTCGGTGCCCACGGCAGCTCCATGGAATCTCCCAAGCTCCAGGTTTCCAATCAACAGCAAAAGGCTACTAATTCCACCTCACAGCCTTTGTTGTCAGGGGCTAAGTGATAGCCCCTAAGCATCTATTGTTGGTATTACTATGTTAACTCAGTTGGAGATCCATGCTCACCACATAAGGCACTAAAGGGACAAAACCTTTAAGCATGAAAACTACTCAGATTCTGTGTTTCACGAAACTTCCATTAACAAAAGTCCAAGTTGTATTTGTATTCTAAACAGTCACACTAAGGAGAAAAGGTGTTATTACACAGACTAAAATTGCCCAAAGCCATCTTTGCCATTCACCTAATTCTAGCCACATTTACCAGTGTTAAATATATTTTAATAAAATAGAAACACTATAGAATAATTATTTCTGAATGATTCAACAAGCAAATAAGTAAATGTTTGAACAAATTAAAAAGTTAAATGCGGGCTAACTATAAACTTTCGACAAGGGCATGCCCCTTCTATAAACCCTCATGATGTTTTTACTTTCTAACTTTAGTCTTAATTTCTTATAAAATCTCAACTAAGCCACTTACAGAGGGAGCACACAGTCCTACGCTGAGGTCCAGAATGTGAGCACAGGGACATGGACACGGAGCCCCATCTCAGAACCAGTGAGCTACAGGTTTCGCTGCCAGGTAGAAATAAAGAGTGATGTGTTGCAGACCCCAACGCTCTTTCGTGGGCGCACATCCACCTCTTCTCCCCTGCCCACCCCACCCCTCCTTTTCTGAGGGTGGTTAAGGACTGAGGGGCAGTGTTTCTCAAAGGTGGCTCCAGGCTGCAATTAGAACCTCTGGAAATGGCGGGCTCTGAAGATCTGCATGGTCGACAAGTGCTGGTGACAGGTTACTAACGATTTTTAACGATCAAGAGTGGGGAGTAGAGAAGGAAAAAAAGCAGGAAATACACTTTAGTGTAATGTTACCCACTCACCACCCCCATCTAGTAAAAACCATTTAAAATTTCCTTTTCCTTTCCAGGAACTTGACTTGGACAATTCCCTGGACTGGCTTCTCTGCTGTACCACTCCAGTCAGGACCAGGAGAGGCAGATACGGCAGGAGGACAGCTGGAGTCTGACCGGACTGGCCTCCTTCAACAAAACAGTTGCGTTTCTTTTCCTGCAAGGCAGCTCTGGTTTCCACCAGGAAGGGCTGGGAGACCCTGAGAGCTTCCCCACAAGCTGCCCGCTCTCCCTCGCTGTCCCTAGACTATCTCAACTCTAAGACTGTGACGCACTGGAAGAGACAAGGCAGCGCAGCATCCGCTCTCTCTCTCCACAAGACAAACGGCCATGAGAACCAGGAACAGAGTTACGGTGACAACTTGACAGATGTCAATAGGTGGTGGGGACTCGCCATGTTTCTAAGGCAATGCGTTGGGCAAGACCCACGCCTTATGTTAGAGGACTGTCACAGGGCTTCCCAGAGGGTCTGTGACACACACGTGCACTGGGATGGTGGCGGCTGGAACACATGGTATAGAATGGTCCTTTCTGTCCAAAAGGCCAGAAGATGGTCTGCAGGTACAGTTTTACATTTCTTTACAACTCAGTTCTACTGGCTATTCTTTCTACCCAGAAAGGACTGGCATAAGAATGCTCCAAAGTTAATTCCAGAAGAGGATATGTTTACATACAAATATGCCTGAGTATAAACACAACTATTTTTCTCTTGTTCTTCTGATAGGTGGGTCATATATATTTTTTTAAACATTAGGCCATTTTCTTTCTTTTTCTTTTGGTTTTGCTTTTCTTGTAATTATTTTTTTCTCTTCAGTTTTAATAATTCCCCATTCAGTAAAAAGTGACTTCTGTTTCCATTCAGTACCCCCAGAGAAGAGGGAAGAGAGACATCACAGCATAATCAGAAAAGGCTTAGCAGTGCAATAAGACAAGAAATGGCAATAAAAGCATACAGATTGGAAAGGAAGAAACACAACTTCATCCTTACTCAAAGAGGATATGCTTATCTATGTACAAAATCTCAGGAAATCTATTTTTAAAAACCCCTAGAATAAGTGAGTTTAGCAAGGCCACAGAAGACAAGGTCAGCACTCAAAACTCAATAGTATTTCCATATACAAGCAATGAATAACTAGGAACTGAATCTTAAAAAAAACCCATTTATAATAGCTCCCTTCAAAAAGTGAAATATTTTGATACAATTCTAACAAAGCTCATACAGGGTCTGTATGCTGAAAACTACAAAACACTAATGAATGAAATCAAAAGATATCTAGGGCTTCCCTGGTGGCGCAGTGGTTGAGAGTCCGCCTGCTGATGCGGGGGACGCGGGTTCGTGCCCCGGTCCAGGAAGATCCCACATGCCGCGGAGCAGCTGGGCCTGTGAGCCATGGCCGCTGAGCCTGAGTGTCCGGAGCCTGTGCTCTGCAACGGGAGAGGCCACAACAGTGAGGGGCCCGCGTACAGCAAAAAAAAAAAAAAAAAAAAAAAAAAAAAGATATCTAAATAAGGAGAAGAACATTTGTTGTTCATGGACTGCAAGACTCAATGTAGTAAAGCTATCAATTCTCTTCCAAAGTGAGAGGCAGATTTAACGTAATTCCAGTCACAATCACACCAGGGTTCTGTATAGTTATAGATAAGCTACTCTAAAATTTACATGGAAGGGCAAAGAAGGTAGAACTGTTTAGGCTAAAACAAAGTTGGAGGAATCACACTACCCAATTTTACGACTTAATATAAATCTACTGTAGTCAAGTCAACACGGTATTTGTAAAGAGTGAGACACAGAGATCAATGGAACAGAAGCAAATATCCAGAGACAGACCCATACGAATAGGGCCATGTGACTTTGGACAAAGGTACAAATGCAATTCAACAAAAGATAGAGACTTCCCTGGTGGCACAGTGGTTAAGAATCCACCTGCCAATGCAGGGGACACGGGTTTGATCCCTGGTCTGGGAAGATCCCACATGCCGCGGAGCAACTAAGCCCGTGCGCCACAACTACTGAGCCTGCACTCTAGAGCCCACGAGCCACAACGGCTGAGGCCCGCACGCCTAGAGCCCGTGCTCCTCAACAAGAGAAAGCCCACGGGCGCAGCAACAAAGACCCAATGCAGCCAAAAATAAATAAATAAACTATAAATAAATTTTTAAAAAATAGATGATAGTATTTTAAACAAATGGTGCTGGAATAACTGGTCATCCTTGTGCAAAAAAAAAAAAAAAAGAAATTTGACCTAAACTTTACATTTTACACAAGACTGACTCAAATGGAACATAGACCTAAATGTAAAACATAAACTATAAAACTTTTAGGAGAAAACATATGAGAAAATCTTTGTGATCTTGAATTAGGCACAGAGTTCTTAGAATGACCCTGAAGGCAAGATCTATAAAAGGAAAGTCTGATAAACCAAACTTCATCAAAATTATAAAACTCTTGCTATGACAAAAACACTGCCAAGAAAATGAAAAAACAAACTACAGACTGAGGGGAAATACTGTGGATCACATACGCAACAAGCAAACTGTATCTAGAACACATAGAGAACTCTCAAAACTCAACAATAAAACAACTCAATTTAAAAATAAGAAAAATAAAATAAAATTAAATAAATAAATAAAATTAGGCGAGGACTGCACAGACACCTGAGCAGAGAAGATATAAGGATGACAAATTAAGCACATAAAAAAAACATTCAACATTATTAGCCACTAGGGAAATACAAACTAAAACAAAATGCAATACCATGACATGCCTATTAGAATGGCTAAAATAGAAAATACTGATAATACCAGGTGCAAGCGAGGATGTGGAGCAACTGGAATTCTAATTTATCACTGGTGGAAATGTCAACTGGAACAACTACTCTGGAAAATGGTTTTGTATCTTCTTATAAAATTAAACATATACTATCATACAATCCGGCAATCCCAATCCTGAGTACTGACCCTGGAGAAATGAAAACTTAACCCTATATACAGATGTTCACAGCACCTGTATTTGTGATAGCCAAAAAGCTGGAAACAAAAGAAACGTTCTTCAAAGGGTGAATGGATAAACAAACTGTGGTACATCCCTACAATGGACTACTACACAGCAGTGAAAAGGAATTCACTTTCGTTAACCTGGATGACTCTCAAAGACACTATGATGAGTGAGGGAAGTCAGCCCTAAAATGTTACATATCGCATGATTCCATCTATACGAAACCTTCAAAAGAGATAAAACTACCATGGTAGAAAAGAGATCACTGGTTGCCAGGGGTTATGGGTGGGGAAAGGGTGTAACTACAGAGATGGGACGAGAGAGATTCTGGGTCGATGCAACTGTTCTGTATCCTGACTGTGGTACCAGTGGTTACATGAATCTACACAGATATTTTAAAAATTCAAAGAACTGTATACTCTCCCAAAAAGTCAACTTTACTGGATGAGAATTAAAAAGAAAAAAAGAGGCCCAGAAGAAAGAAACAGTGCTCAGGGGGAGATGGAGAAGGAAGGCTTCTCTGCTCTCCTCACTCTGTGAGCCCAGTCAGAGGGAAGAGCCCGCCTGCAGGAGCAAGTCAGCACTGGGTCTCTGGAAACGCTCCCAGGCTGGGTTCTCTACCCGCAGCAGAGCCTCACCGCTGGGAGAAGACTCATGTCACTCACGCAGAGGACGCAGACCGCGCAGCACATGCGTGTGCTCCAGAACTTCTCTAACTCTGCTGTGAACAAAGAGAGGAAAAAAGAGAGCAGCCCTGGGAAGACTCTAGAAAAGATGGAACAGTCTGTGCTCCCCTGGGCTCTGATGCCCCTCTTGGGAGAGCTGCCAGAGTGGCTGGAATGGCCCACGGGCCTTTCAGGGATCCGGTGTCCAAGGTGGAGCCCTGCTGGGAGGTTGCTACGACTGCCCTGAAGAGAGGGGGGCCTAAGAGACCGTGATCCCCTAAAGGTGAGCAAACTCTGTGCAATGCCAAACAGCTGACCTATCATCTTCCCAAGCGATGAAAGTTCTTCTGTATGGGAAGGTGGGCTCCTTTTTCCAAGTGAACAGTTTCTGAAAGGCCATACCAGGAGCAGTGAGGGACGCAGCGGGGCATTTCCGGGTCATGTGATCAAAGGAAACGCTGGCTTAAGAGCACGGCAAGGGAGAGTGTGAGGTTGCTGGGCCTGGCAGCAACGAGCTCTCAAGTTCACACACCTGCCATCCCATGACAGGACGAGCTTCTTCGGGCGTGTCCCTCCCAGGCTGGCCACGTGCTCTGGGGAGAGCCCTTGTAACGGGTCCATTCGAGGACACCTTAGAGCCCAGCCTGGCTACCCTCCAGCTCAGTCAGACAGCCCCCTGCAATGTTATGTAAATACTTCTGGACTTTAAGAAATAGTAAGAAATACATTTTATATGGAACCTAATGTACATACACAAACTCATACAGAAACACACGTGTGTGGGTATGTCTGTCAACGCACGCATTCATCACATACCCTCCCCTCCATCTTTCTCACATAATTTGTCCCAACTGGCCACAGTATTTATTACAACACGTGTAGTTCTTGCTAAATACTTAGGTGATACATGAAACATTTTCTATTCCACCTTATCCCACTTCATTAAAAAAAAATTCTGGCTATGACCAATTAAACTGGTTTCATATTCCATTAATGGGTTGCAATCTATTTTTTTTTTTTTTTTTTGCAGTACGTGGGCCTCTCACTGTTGCGGCCCCTCCCGCCGCGGAGCACAGGCTCCGGACGCACAGGCTCAGCGGCCATGGCCCACGGGCCCAGCCGCTCCACGGCATGTGGGATCCTCCCGGACCGGGGCACGAACCCACGTCCCCTGAATCGGCAGGCGGACTCCCAACCACTGCGCCACCAGGGAAGCCCTGCAATCTACATTTTTTAAAAGCTTTGCTTAGGATGGAATTCAAACAGATCTAGGTTCAAATCATACTTGCTACAACTGGTTTGGGTGAATTACTTTTATGACCTTGGTTCTTCATCTGTGAAACAGGGGTAATACCTCTCGTAGGTAAAAGACAAGTATAAAGCACAGACCTGACACACAGTAAGCTCTCAAGAAGTCATAGCATTATTAGTACAGAAACCCTAAAATCCACTTCACCGGCTGTTAGTCTTACCATCTGGGACACAGCCTGCTCTGAGAAACTGCATCTGGGCATCCTCATTTAGAAATGCATTTATAGAGTGGCAAAATACTTCTGGCAAAGTTTACTACTCTTTATTCAACCAACATATATCTATACCTTGTGCTCCACAGAAAAAGTCTTTATGTTTTTTAAACTTCTTGACGCTCTTACAGGTTTTTATTCAGGTCAGTTTCCCTCACTGTATACAGAGTAAATTCATTCAACAAAAATTTTCTGAGTACCAAGCAGGCACTATACCAGGCTACCCAGGGAGACAAAATAAAAGAGGCATGGCTTCCGGCCAGGAGATGCTCTAAGCCGGCTCCAAGGCCCTGTGGAGTCTGGCCCCATCCACTTTTCTTGACCAAGTCTATTCAAGATTCAAGATTCTCCCCGGCTTCAGCCAAGCTTGTTACTCCGCTCACTCTTTGCTTTTCTTCCTCTCTACCTTTGCTGGTGTAATTCATCCCTTTTGAATATTCTCTTCATTGCCACATAACTAAATTTTACCCACACTTCCTCAAGGCCCAGTCCAAGTGCCTCCTTTCCCGGGCAATCTCCACTTTCCCTACACTGTGCTGGCGGCGGCCTTCCCTCCATCCCACAGGCCAGGATTCTAACCATTTCATCCTTTGTTCTCCTAACAACCTAGCACAGGGTGCTGCACCAACCAGATAACGTGGCAACTGTTGTCTACGAATACAACAATTAAAACGTGTATATCTGTGTGTGGGGACCTGCACCACACGCACTACAGATACTATTCTCCCGACGAAGCTGTTGTTCAGATTCCACGGCGATCCCCCCCACCCACTAAGGGTTTCAATCTAAGGTCAACAATAGGAATTAAAAGGTTTTTTTTAAACCCTTTTTTAGTGGAACTTTCCTAACATACCACAAAGTAGAGAGACAGGTGTAATAAATACCACATACCCATTATCCAGCTTCAAGTTACCATGCTGTCAATCTTGTTTCTCTATCCTCTTTCCACACTTTCCACCCCTAGAGTATTTAAAATAAACCTCAGACATCACATCATTTCACTGGCTAATCCTTCAGTGTTTCTAACAGATAGCGCTGCCTTGACAAAAATAACCAGAATGTCGTTATTTTGCTAAAAAGCTTAACTGTAACTCCTTAGTAACATCTAACAGCCAGTCCATGTTCCAATACCCACGAACATCTCAAAACTGTCCTTTTACAACTGGTTTCTTGAAAGCAGCACTTGAAGTCTCCAGCCAGCATGGGGATGACAGGCTTCCTGCGTCTTCTTAAGTCTGTGAGATACTCTGCCCTCCTCCTCCACATCACCCATCAGTGAAGGAGCTGGTTGTCTGTCTTGTACGAAGACTGGCTGACTTAGCACCGGGCTCTGGACTGGCTGACTGTGTTTCAATGATGCCTTGATCACGCCTCTCTATCCCTTATATTTTATCTAAACTGGCAGTTAGATCTAGAGGTTTGATTTAATTCCGATTAATTCAGTTTAGCAAGAACACTTCATAAGGGACACGGCACTCCTTATGCATACCACCAAGAAGTACATAATGTCCGGTTTCTCATCTGAGTGACTGATCAGTGGGTTCCGGTGATGGGGGCCAGATATACCCGTTACACAGCTCCATATCAGCTTTTTACCCTAATGGGCTTTAGCAGTTATTGATGTTGGCTACCTAAATCCAGTATTTCTTTAAGGGGTGCAAAAGTAAAACGGTGATTTTCCTATTATACTCTTCCTTCTTCACTTATTAGCGGGAATCCTTCTATAAAGAAGTGTCTCTCATCAACTCTTTGATGGCCCTGACACAGAGCTCAAACTTGAAAGGCAGGGTAAACACTACATTCTTTCCCTTTATTTATCAATTTTCAGAATAATGAATTAGTGCCTTAGTAACCTCCAAAAGAACTCTTACATTTTTAGCATTACATCTTATATTGTGACAGATTTTTATGTATTCGATATGTTTCAACCCATTGCAGTCGTTTTTCTTTTCCATCCTAAAACCATCCCACCTTTGGCCAGTGGTCAACCCTTCAAGTAGGCGCCTATGTCCTTGTGAAATACATAATGCCCCACATAGTCTCTGACAACTTTCTTGTACATCTGTATGTCCAAGGTACATCTTCCCTATTTTCTGCTCCAGACAGAACCAGCCATTTCTCTAAGGAGCCCTGGTTCCTTTTTGGGAGAAATGGTATTAAGAAAACAAAATCTGGATGCTACAGCGGCTCGCTGTTTTTAGCCCTTTTCAGTGAACAAAGCTAGAAAATATGTACTTTCTAGAAGGAATAATTACCAATCATAAATTCATACGGTTATTTCCAACTCAAACTTTATACTAAGGGTTTTTAACTTCTTTGCTTTTATATTTGTCTCTTTTATGCTGAAAATCTCGCTTCCTAACCACATAAACACAATGCTTATTCTCTTTACCCTAAATCTGAAGTATGTGGTATGTACAGGGACATAAGTAAACATATATACGTGTAAATAAATATACAGAATAACAATACCCATATTACCCAGTATGCAGTTTATAATTTCTCTGTCTCTCCTTTGTTCCTAGGATATATCCCAGTAGAGCGACAAAGTCAAAATGTGATGTCTTAAAATCACTTCAAATAATTTTCTCTGTGTGAGAGATTCCTTCCTCCCTCCCTCCCTTTTTTCTTTCCTTTATTTGAAGAACTGCATTTGTATTTTTTCTTTCTGATGTAATTTTAATTAAGTAAAACATACACATGATTTTGAAGTAAATACTATAAAACAGGTACCTCTAGAGAATTCTAATTTCCACCCGTCTATTCCACACTGTCCCTTTCTCTTAAAGTTACAATTTTTTAAAATTAGTTCTAGTTTATTCTTCCATGGTTTCTCTTTGAAAATATATGGGATTCATATTTCTCGCCCTGTATAACACAAAAGACAGCATACTCTAAAACTCTTTTGTGGTTGCTGCTTTCACACTCTGCAGAATGTTCCGAATACGTAGAAGACCACCTCACGTATGTTTACAATGCATTACAGTTCATTGTATGGATAAACCCCAACTCCCTACCGAGGGACACTGGGTTACTTCTAACATCTTAGAATTGTAAATAAAGCTGCAATTAACGGTCTTAAGCTAGTCTCTGGGAAAGTTTCCTAAAAGCAAGACTGCTGAGTCAAAGAGTAAATATGTATTAATTTTGCTGGGCACTGTTCCATGTTGCATTCCCACCATACGAGAATGTCTACTGCCCCACAGTCTTGCCAATCATGTTTATTCTCAAATAGGTGAGAAATGGTATCTCAGTGTATAAGTTAGTGTGCATTTGTCTTTTTATGAGCAAGATTGAGCATTGTTTCATTAGTTTGATGGCCCCTTGCATTTATTTCTCTGTAAATTATTCTTTTATAAAGTTTTAATAGGGCTATTGGTCTTTTTCTTAATTTTAGAAACTACATATTATGGATATTAGCTTTCTGTTTGTGATTTAAGTTGTAAATATTTTCCTCCACTTTGTCATTTATCCTTTTACTTGGCTTATTTGTTCTGTGCTGTGCAAAGGCTTTGTTTTAAAGTATATTCAAGTTTATCAAGTTTTCCTGTTATTGCTTTGGGAAGGAGGCTACAGGAAGCTGTTCTCTACTCTCAGTTTGTAACGTAAACAAACTCATTCATGTTTTCGCCTAATGCTCGTAGGTTTCAGGTGTTCCTACATTTATATATCTGGGCTATTACTGCTCATTTATCCATCTAAATAAACCTGATAACAAACTTATCTAGCTCCAGAAAAAGACCTGAGAATACTGTTGAGATCATATTAAATTGATAAATGAACGTAAGGGGAAATGCCACCTGCACGTAACTGAGTCTACCTGGCCAAGCACATTGTATGCACAGGGACCACTTTCATGTAGAATGCCTTTTAGTCGTGCCTTTGTGAGAACAACCAATATTTCTGAACAGCAAGATTAGCAACTTGCTAGGAAATAATTTATGTCTGAGGAGCGATTTATAACACAAGGGGCTTCTGAAACATTTGCACGGAAGACTTAACTAACCAAGCGGGGAGAACTTGGGCAGTGCCAAGGTGCAAGTGGAAACGGGGGGCAAAGCCGGCAGCATTCATACCACTCATCCCAGTGTGAGCCTCTAGACCAGCGGTCCCCAACCTTTTTGGTACCAGGGACTGGTTCTGTGGAACACAATTCTTCCACGGACCGGGGGGTGGGGTGGGGGGTTCAGGCGGCGATGGGGGGCAATGGGGATCGGCAGATGAAGCTTTGCTGCCTTGCCCGCCGCTCACCTCCTGCTGTGCAGCCCGGTTCCTACCAGGCCATGGACCGGTACCGGTCTGTGGACCAGGGGTTGGGGACCCCTGCTCTAGAGCAACTTCTTGTAATGAAACTGGGGTTAAGGAGTTAAATGCTCCCCCAAACCTCCAAGATAAACCCATGCACGGGTGAATTATCCTCCCTCCGTAACCGCTGATGAAGTCGGCTTTACTGAGAAGCTTGCCAGGCCTCCCCAGCTCTCAGTCCCCTCCCGCTGGCTCCCAGACCCGCCTGACTCCTGTCTGCATCTCTATCTATTATCTGAGCAACCTACTGCTTTTTATCATCCCTGCACTAAGTCCAATATTTCCTTCTGCCACTGCTCTGGGAAGGGGTGGGCTCCAGGACCAACCCAGCCTTCGGAGGGAATCTCCTCTGATCCGCTGGTGTCTCTACAGGCAGGCGTACTTTCCTTTACTTTGCTTTCCTATCAGCATGGCTCTTGAAAATCTCTGAAAGGGAACTTTATCATTTACAAAATAGAAGAATTATCATAAGATCAGTTACACTGTAAAGAACAGGATTACTGGAAACAATGGTTGTTGAGAATTAACCAAACGATAAACAGCATATACTAAGGATGTGAGGCGGTTCGCAATCAAAATCCAATGAAGTTTAAAACGGACAAGAATTTCTGTGGCTGCTAGTGCGCTAGCACATAGGGTTGACATTCTTGTTGTTTGATGCGGAGAACCCAACAGCATGTGTGAGGACCAGAAGTGTCTGTGAACTTCAAGTAAGTACACAGCTTACTAAATATATGTGTGGTTTTGGAATTGTGTTATTTGTTCCATCCAGAGAGTCTCATTTTAACACAGTTTTGAATAAATTCCTTGGTTGCTTAAAAGCTTGTTCGGTTCCTCTTCAGCAAAGCACGCAAGGGTTTGACACCGAAAAAAGAGAAAACCCTATCTTAACTTAAATCTGCCCACAAAGGATGATGGGAGAGGGAAATGTCAACAGAAGTACCACTGGCGAAAGACAAAGGATAATAAACAGCGGGTCAGAGTGTGAAGCCTGCAGACAAGGCCAGAGAAACCTGGATGAGCCTGATGTAGAGCAGAGTCTTCCGAGCTCAGACTTAAAGTCTGAGAACACACGAGGGGGGAGAGTAGTTGCAAACATTTTGGATGAACAAGTCTTGCTGGCAGAAGCCCTTCCACCAAATCCTAACCCGTGCCCCGCCCCCGCGAGGACGAGCTGCAGGGGGAGAACCCATGTGAGAGGAGGCTGGGGGCAAGGCGATGGTGGGGGATCTGTTCCTGAAGAAAAGGAGCTCCTCCCACTGCAGGGAAAGGGGAAGACGACTCGATGCAGAGAATTCAGACTTAGAAAACGAGCAGGCGTCTGAAGTGCAGTTCCGGGAGCTACAGTAGACAGTGGAAGTGGTCTGGATCCCTTGCGGGACTTGAGGGAAAGATTTCAAGCCAGCACTGCGGGATTCATGACGAGTAGAAAGGCCCCTGGAAAGGCCCAGGGAAAACTGGCTGGCATGATTTTGGAATGGAGCTCATTAGTCAGGTACTGCAATTTTCTCCAAGAACGCTTAGCAGCCTGAGGAAAGAAACAAGGGGAGCCTAGAAGACACTGGGGTAGGAAAAGGTGGTAGAGGACCCAACGCGGCTGACACCACGTCTGCAATGCCTGGTGCCACTCTAGACACTGGAACAGTGAAGGAGAGAAACATGGTCCTTGCCTACCCTCACTGTACTTACATTCCAGGAATATCAGCGTGGACGGGGAGCAGACAAAACCCAAAACATCATATGAACACATCGTAGGACAGACGGCAGCAAGTGTGACAGAGGAGGGGAGAGAGTGCCAAAGGAGTGGGCGGGCGGCGGGGGTGGGGGAGGCGGACAACTTTAAAGGGAGGAGAGGCAGGAAAGGCCGCTGACAAGATGAGCAAAAACCTCAAGGAAATGAGGGAGTGAGCCATGCAACTCCCTGGGAACCAGGCCGAGAGGAGAGTAAATGCAAAAGCCTAGGAGGTGAAGGGCAGCAGGACTGCCCAGTTGTCAAAGCAAAGTGACGAGAGGGATGAACTCCAAATTCCTCGCCTGATATTTATTCAAAGGCTTTCCATAACCCTGACCAAACCTTTATTCCAAACACAAAATCTCCTTCTGCAGCCAGCTGCCTCCTGCTCTCCTCCCATCACAGCAGGCCCACCCTCCTCATCACACCTCCGAGCTGAGCACTTTGTAGCTCGGATACGCCCTTCCGCCATCTTCCTGCCCCCCCACCCCCGGGCCCCCGTGACACCGTGCCAGGGTGGGAAAGCGAGGGAGGGCTGGCCACAGGCCAGGTCATTTCCACACTGAACAGCCACAGTCACGACTTCCTCCTCCAGGAAACAGTGTCACGCGGCTCTCTGTGCAGGAGTGGCCATGGTGACACATGTGCTTCTTAAACTCTGCTGTACAGTCAAACCACCTGGGCATCTTGTTAACGGTAGGCGTGAGGTGGAGCCTCAGATTCTGCATTTCAAAGCCCCAGGGGATGTCTCTGTGCTTGGTCCAGGGTCCACACCGAGTAGTGAGGGAGCTACAAGGGTGGAAACTGACCCAAGAGAAGCCACACAGTTCTTCTTAAGATCTGGAACCAAGACACAGAGGGACGTGACCTGTCAGAGGCAGGCTCCAGAGCAGTGAGATAAGGATGCACCAAGAGTCAGGCTGGTGGCCGCTCGGTGCCGTAAGGAAAAAAGAAGGAAGTCTGAAGAGCTAGGACGCTGGGCTGGACGCACAGGCGGAGGGCAGAGTGTGAGTCGGGGCGGCCTCTGGGCGACGGTGGGAGCGGCTCTGGCTCCTGACCATTTCGGAGTCCCTGAGGCCCTGGAGGCCCTGCAGTTCCTGCTCTAGGAGTCCACGTACTCAGTGGATCCTTAAATACACGCTCTGGCCCAGCTTTTCATGAGTCAGCTTGAGAGAAACTGGAAGGTAGAGCCCGGCCCAGACCAAGGCTAGGCGTTATCTAGGAGGGCCTAACAAGTTCACGGCCTAACAAGTTATGACTGAGCCAATCAGGGTGAGAATACTATTGTATTTAAAGAACAAGTTTAGTGCAGAGACACATTCAAAGATGTTACATTCAAAGTGTGTGTGTTGTGTGTGTGTAATTAGCAATATTAAGCAAAGAAAATACAACAGTCAAAAGGACTCTACTGCATTTACTTCTGAGTGAAATAATCGATTTTACCTGTTATATCACTATTACAAAGATAAGTAAGAAACAGTCATCCCTCCTGTCTAGAAAGGGGAAGTGTCCATGAATATCTGACTACCTACTAGGGGTCAGGCCCTCGGTCAGGTAATGTACACACTGAGAATAGGAAGCTAAGGTACCTGGCCCTAAAGAAAGAAATACAAACCAGACAAGGGAGACACACAAGAAGAAAATAATTACAAAAACAGCTTCAGGAATGCCACGACAAAAGCTAGTATAGACAGAGAAAATTAATTTACTTTTTTACCTATAACTTCAAGCATTTCACTTTTTCTGTAATTGTTATGAGTATAATATCATCTTTTATGATTAATTTTTGTTGTTCAGCTCACTTAAACCATAAAGTGAAGTGATAGGAAATTTTTAAAAAATCAGACAAACCTGGGAGTCAGAAGACTCTTATAGGCTTATGCGGTCCATTCACCTGCTTAAACTTAGGACCACACCTACCCACATCCCAGACAGATGTGGTTTTTTAAAAAGCCAGATTATACTTTAATCCATTTAAGTACAAACAGTTTACAGCTGATTGCACTTAAATCAGCCTCTTCTGTTTTAGGCAGCATTTTAAAAATATCTGCATCACAACGGCCTAATTTTTTTCAACTTTAATTAAAGACCATGTAGACAAGCAGCCAGCTTTTGTTATTCCCTGGGGTGTAGCTTAAAACAGATTTTTACGTAATTACTAATAATGCCTAGGCAAAAGCAGGGAAGAGGTGTATGATAAAAAAGTAAAGAGCAAAGGATTGTGTAAAATGTTCTAGCCACTGGATTCAGAAGTTTCAAAAACAGGAAAATAGATACTTTCTAGCACAAACTGTATTGTGATGTGACACTACGTTTCACTTTCACCTCTTTAAAAAGAGTTTATGCCTGCTATGCTGTATTACAAATTTATCATTACCATTTTCACATCTGATCTCCCTAGAAGGGTTAGAGGAAAAGGAAAAAGCAGCCAATGTAGCTTAAATAAGAGCTTAAAGAAGTTTAAGTGTTAAAAAAAAAAAACATATTTAAGAATATTCATTTGTTCATCCCTAAACATTTACAGAGCACTTGCCCTGGGCAAGGTACGGTGCTAGGAGCCGAGGAACTGAGGGAAACAGCAGGGAGTTCACAGGCTCCTAGTATTTTAGATGGTATTTTAATCTCTGCTCAAACTCACCAACAGAAATACCAAAAATAGTCCTTGAACTGGAAGGGCAACAACGAACAGCTAACTTCTCTCCCAAAAGGACAGCAACAGTCAAGTACCATCATCTCACCAAAGGAAAAAACATCCTCTTGCATTCCTCTTTCTCAGATTCTTTCCTCTGCAATCTGTCCTCCTATTTCCACCTTATCATCACGCCCCTGATCAGGCCTCCCTGTCCTCCCACTCCAGACACCCGGAGCCAGCTTCTCAGTGGTTCCCCACCCCCAGGAGTGGCTCTTGTCCAAGCCCTTCCAGGACGCTCTTATCAAGTTAGGATAGGCTAGTTTATGCTGCAGTAACAACCCGAAAAATCCAAGTGGTTAGAAATAACAAAGCTTATTTCTTGCTCGTGTCATTGAACAGCTGTGTGGTGGTGGGCACATTGGTTAACCTCTCTGGCCCTCAGTTTCCTCATCTGTAAAATGGGGAAAATAACATCAAGAGGGTTAAATGAGTTAAGAGGTTGGCACTGAGAACCATGCCTAGTGCTAAGCAGGCACTCAGTAAGTGTGACTATTATCGTCGCTGCCGCGGACACCCAAGCCTCGTGCTTTTACCCCCTCCCAAGCTCTGACCACACCGCGCACCATAGCTCTATCGTCTGTGGCGCACACTAGGTCAGAAGCCACCTGAGAAAAAGGACTGCATCTGACTCGGTCTGCGAAACTGAGAGCTTAATAGAGACTCTTGGCACATGGGAGGCCCTCAGTAAACGTCTGCTAATAAGCTAAAGGGAGTAATGTGGAGCAATTACCCCTGTGCGTGAATAAAGCCCCACAGGCTGTGTACACGCACAGAGGACCATGGTAACGAAGGCACGCTCACAGAGGCACCCGGACTGCAAGACACCTGACTAAAAGCACAGGAAGAGGATGAGAAACGTCATCTAAAGATGGAAAGACTGAGCGCTTTCAGGCCACACATGAGCCAGGACCTCCAGGACACGGGCTGCTGCTCCCGGGAAGTTTAAGCCAAGGCACAGGTCCATCTCCACCACAGGAAACGAGCAATGCGGGATCCCGCCCTGGGCCCTGGTTCTTACTCAGGGCCGTGATTCCTCCGCAGGAGGCTGTACCCCCAGCCCCTAAAAGCCAGCCCCAACATGGTGGAGTACTCTGAGGTGATGCAAATGTTCTATATATTCAGTTGGGGTGACAGTTACACAGATGTATAGATTTGCCCAAACGCACCAAACCATTCATTTAAAATCTGCGCATTCTGTCTGTACGTAAATTGGGGGGCGGGGGGGAGGCGCAGGCAGGCTCTGGACCCGACCCGCTGGTGCTCTCCTCTCCTCAGCTCCTGACTCCCTCCCAAACTAGAGCCTGAGGAGGGGAGGGAAGGAGTGGGGGTGGGGAATTCGAGAACACTTCGGTGAACGTGGCCGCTGCTGACGACATGGTTAACCCTCGTCCCGAAAGGCTGAAGCCCTTGCTCCTGCCCCAGAGCCCCGTGCAGAGTGGGGGGCAGAGTGGGGGGCGTGCTGCCCTACCATCTGTCCCGCCTCCCTCCTCTACCACGGAGTCAGAATGCCCAGCAGGCAACCATCATCTTTTACCTCTTAGCACCTTCCTCTGGGCTCTGAGCTACTGCAGGGCTGGGGCAGTTTCTTTCACTTGCTTCTCTGCTGCACTTGGCAGAGTGCTTGGCACACAGGGTGCTCTTAATAAATATTTATTTCTCTGGCAATATGTTTTTAGAGTTACCTTCGAAGATATGAAATATACTGCCTTTAGATAAGAATGTTACTTCTAAGTAAGAATAATGGCTAAACTACATTAAATCTTGGTAACTTGGTAAAGATTTAAATCTCTTCTTTTTTTGGATATGTATGAATCCTACTGTCATGATTTATAAGTCCATAAAAGCCATATATTTACTGGGCAGAATAGACAGTAAGCCTGGAATGCCTAACAGCATGAGAATTCTTGCTATAAAGATTACTGATGCCTCAGGCTTTTAAAAAACGAGATGTCACACGAAGCTGTACATCAGGAGCATGCCCTAAATATAAAACATTACCTACTGCTCTATCAATTCCACTTTAAATCACAGCTCCCGGCACTGTGGCGGGAGTATGTAGGCATGCGTGCACGCGCAAGCACACAGGCTGGTGTGTGTTTAAATTAACACCTGGCAACCTAAAAACAACATTTTTTTTCCTTTTATTTTTTTATTTTTTTTACAACTTTATTGGAGTATAATTGCTTCACAATGGTGTATTAGTTTCTGCTTTATAACAAAGTGAATCAGTTATACATATACATCTGCTCCCATATCCCTTCCCTCTTGCGTTTCCCTCCCTCCCACCCTCCCTATCCCACCCCTCCAGGCGGTCACAAAGCACCGAGCTGATCATCTCCCTGTGCTATGTGGCTGCTTCCCACTAGCTATCTACCTTACGTAAAAACATCTTAAAGGTAACTGTCAGAGCATGAAACACTGCACTAACCAAGAATGTCCAAGGCTGTGAACACAGTACTGTGAGCACAGTAACACATCCAAAGCAACCTTGAAGTTTGGTGTGATATTCTGTAAGAAACTTCAGTTTTTCAAGATCAATACTTTGAATGTTCTGAACCAGACATCATGATCGTACAGCACTGGAGGGGGATATCTCAAGCCATGAGTATGTAATTCCATAAAACTAAAACTGGTTTTTCTGAGCTTGTACACAAATTTGAAACGGCTAGAAAGCCTGCGATACTACATGTAGACACTGATGGTCCATGTATGCCTGTGCTCCACCCACCGTGGTTCAGGTCAACTCTCCAACGACCCTACTAAGGAGACTGTAGACCTACTTTGCACATGAAGTAGGGGAGCAGGGTGCACAACTCTGAGCCACAGGTCAGGCAAGAGCACTGGAAGCTCAGGATGATAGGGGTAGGGCAGGGGTGAAGGGCTGACTCTGGCTGGGGTCCCCTAACCCCTGCGTGGGGCCTTTCTGACAGCACTGTTCTGGTAACAAACAGCTAAGTCACTCTCTGCTGTACAAACTTTGAAGTATCAACTATAGTTGGAATTTTTTGCCTCTCATCACAAAGGCGGAATCTTCCATTTTTTACAAAGGTAAGTAAAACTAATAGACAGTGTACACAGAAGTCCAATAAATGCCAATTTAATAAATGTAGCCTAAATGAGTACAACCGATTGGAGAAAGTGCATCAGTGCTTAATTTTCTAATAAGGCCAAGCTGAACTGTTTATAAAAACTATAAAAGAGAATAACACTTTTACTTTGCATGCGAATTCTAGTCACAATTCTGACATTAACTAAAATTTCAAAACACTTTCACATATAGTATACTAAAAACTCCTTGAAAAAGGTTTTATGCTATCTGTATTTACCGGTGCTATAAGAATATCCTTCTAAAACTGCTAGAAATGATTTTCCGAGATTAAAAGAAAATCCATCTTAAAGATAATACAGAAAGGACTGACTTCTCCCTCTCTTCAAAATGCTCAATGAAACATCCCTCCCTCCCTGGAACACATTCTCCAGGGGCCCTGGAGGGGAAACAGCAAAATTCTAAATCTGACTAAACCTGGCTCTGGCCAGGCTTCCCCACCCTGGGCCTCTACTAGCCTTTGCTGCTGGGGCGGCTGGTAACAGGGCTCCTCAGCCCAGGGTGAGAGCACGGGGTGCGACTGTCCACCTGCGTTATAAGAATCAGCTGGTACTGCCCCCCTCTGCACAGAAGCTCTGACATGGTTCTGTTTGGGTTGGGTTGGGTTGGGTTGGTGGAGAGGGAGAGGGAGAGGGAGGGGGAGGGGAGGGGGAGGGGGGGTGGAGAGGGAGAGGGAGAGAGAGGGAGAAATTCCAGCAGGCGAGCGACACGCCTTCCCCCTCCCCACTCCCAGGGGCCTGCCAGTCGGATGTTTCTGTCAACAACCCCCCCACCCCGCCCCTCCCAGCTCAGACTTCCCCTGCCTGCCGGCCTCCTCCACACCCCCAGGCCCCAGGCTGTCAGTTCCAGGGCTGCAGGTGCGGACCAAAGTCACTCCTTGCCACCAAAAGGAGGAGGGTGTGATCTGTTTCAGAAAACATGTGAAACTGTGTTTCTCATCTCATCTCATCTATGATCCTCAAGTCTCCTCTTCCTCCCTCCTCCTGCACTGACTGTATGGGCCTCAAAAGATGAAAACTCCAACCCCGCTCCTGTCTGAACTCTGCCATGGAAATGACTTATTTTTAAAGTTTCCTGTTGGAGTTTTCCAGTGTGTAAATTCAACACTGTCACTAAATCATACCAAGTAAACAGCGATGAGTCATTCTCAGAAATCAGTCTCACGTTAGACCAATTATTCAAATGTCTGAGAGTAACATGAGCTAAGTGCAGCTTGGGGAAGGGTTTGTAACATAAGATGTACAGTAATACAAACAGTCCACCCGGAAAAGGACAATCACACCCCACCCACCCACCTAACAAGCAAACTTCTGATCAGCTGTCCCACCCAGCTCACAAGAGGGAACAAGGTTTCCTGCAATTCTCGGCAGAGGGGGCTGAAATGATACCTACGGGCCTTCTCAGAAAATTTTAGTCAAACAAACACTGGAAATATTCTTTAAGCTCATCATAGCTATTTAGCTATTTTCTTTTAATGCCAATAGTTTACTGTCTCTAAATGATTAAAGAACATATATTCTCTCTGCTTATGTATGTACGTGTGTCTGTATATATAATAGTATATATTAGTAGACAGAATTTCGTTTAATATAGGTATCTTTTTTGGAAATGTCAGTCTTTTAAGACTGGACTCAGAAAATTAATTACTTAAAAGTTGTCTGGATAAGCAAAGAGAATCATTTTTAGTGCTGCACCTGAAAGGTTGATACTGGATATTCTGCATGCATTTATTTACAAACAGAACTAGAATCTGTGACCACAAGGAGAAAATTGGAAGCACTGTGTCTTTGGCTAATGATGTTCTCAGCAGACAACCACTACAGAGGTGTGGCCAACACTGAGTCTGCACTGAACACAGCAGGAGGAGCAGGCGGCTGGGGAACGCAGGGCCAGGCCGCCTGGGTTCTCATGTGGCTCCACCACTGACTGGCAAGTATTTTAACCCGGACAGGCCTCAGTTTACAAATCTGTAAGATGGGGATAATAACACCACCTACTACTCTAGGAAATACTTGAGGATAAATGCACTGGCTTACGTAAAGGGCTTGGCAGGTGTCTGTCACAGTCAGCAGTATGCAATGCTTGCTTCTATTATTGTGACTGCTTTGTTACTATTCATTTTAGAAGCAATTTACTTTTCCGTGGTCTTAAATAAGGTTTAAATTTTTATTTTTCCAATCTAAATAAGTGGCCAAGGTTAACTAATGCCTTTTCTCCAAAAGAAAATGTAGGTACTTCCAAATGTGGACAAGTTATTACCACTAGTAGCATAAAGACTACAGGCAAGGAAGTGACTACGGTGACTGACCACAGGCTTTAGGCTTGGTTAGGGGGAGAGTCTTGGTTACTCCTAACCATATTATCGAGTTTGCTCTCAGCAAAGACAGAAATACATCACACAAATATGTGAAAGCCTGACGAGGGCTTAAACTGTTTCCCCTCCAAGGTGTATGTGCATTGTTAACATAGGTCTGAACTGAAGGAACCACAAGGCTGATAATGGAATTGTCAGTGTGATGCTCATCACAGGGAAGATGGAGGGTCGCGGAGAGTCGGGCGTCCCCTGCCCACCTCAAGGGCAGCACCACACAGACATCCTGAGCACTGCGCAGGCGTGTGCACCCCTGAGGCAGACTTGGGAGGCTATCTGCCTCAAGAGCGAACGTGGCCAGCAAGGGACCACGTGTGGTTTTCCCGTCCAGGGCCCGGCGAGAGAAAGCAAGCCCGTCCTTAGGCAGAGGGAGGGCAGCCCCCAGGCAGCCAGGCAACTGGCAGGGCCCCCGTCCTTCCCCCTGCCTTGGCTCCTGCTCATGGCACTGCCCCTCAGGGGCCCAACTCAGAGGGGCTGAGGCCCTGCTCCCCGAGGCGTCAGCAGAGGCGAGGATGGCTGCGCTGTGAGCCGGGCCCCGAGCCAGGACCTTCCTACAGGCCGTGCCCCGAGAGGCAGAGTGAGCTGGTGGCACATGGGCTTTGGGACTGGATGGGATAAACGAAACCCTCTACAGAACACCCCACTCGGGAACACCCAGGAGGCACTTGTGAAGGGCAGTCACTCGCGTTATCACAAAAAATAATTTCATCCTCAGGATAAATGCATGAGGCCAGTAATGTTATCTCATTAGAGATGAAGGAGCTGAGACTCTGAGAAGTAAAGTGTACCAAGGCTGCCTTCTTAGCAAGTAAAAAAAAATGGAATTTAAACTTTCTTTTTCCCCCAAATCAAAATTTTCCCATACACTGTGCTGAGTGTAAGAGTGTGAGAATGCCAGAAGCAGGGAGTCGGGGGGAAGCTCACGCAGTAAACACCCGCCTGGGCTACCTCCCAACTGCTCTGCTTGGCTGACAAGACTCACTTTCGTGACTAACCTCTGGAGGGCCCAGGGGACCTGGGTGACACCCTGCCACTGGGTAGCCTTTGTACCACCCGTGATGCCAAGAATGAAAAGCCAGAGCAGTAGACCAGAGTGGAGGAGGGATCCGGGATCCGAGCAGGACGAAGTCCCTGGAGGCTGGGGTACGCAATGAGGGAATAAATGGATCTAACACAGAATAGATCATCTTCAGAAACGGAAGATATTTAAGTCTTCAGTTTCAAGACTGAAACTGTCCTAAGACTCACAACTCCTCCCGTGGAGTTCAGAGCCCGTCAGTACGGCAAACAAAGGCCCACACGGCCTAGCTGGCCAGCCCTCCACTGTGGCCCCACCCCAGGTCCCTCGTCACCCTGCCACCCCACCTCCCACCCCCTCGGTCCTGGTTAAGTCCGGCAGGCAGCACGTGGTCCCACACACCTGCTCACAGGTGCTAATCTGCCTGCAAGGCCAACCCTCTTCTCTGCCTGCCTCTTCCTCAATCACCCTTGAAGGCCTAGATCCCAGGGCTCTTCCGGAAGCTCAGAGGGTGAGCCATTTACATCGACCATCTAGAATGTTTCTACTACTCATTCTGAACACTTTTCATACACCACTTATTCGACTCTATTTTCACACCTGTCTCCCCCCTTTACAGTGTGAATTCCTTGAGAGCAAGCACGAGGCCAAATCCATTTCTTCATTCCCAGCGCCTGGAGTACTGGCTGGTACACAGCATACGGCAGATACAGATTTGTTGAACTGCACTAAAAGCCTACACCACGCCGCCAAGTAGCACATTCGTTCATATTTGGAGTCAAAATTATTCCTGCTTTTACTCTTAACTGCAACACAGCAGTAGATTTGAATTAAAACTAAATTCCACAGCTTGAGACTGAATATCACTCTTGGTCCATTAGAATGTGATGGGTCTGAAATTAAATTCTATCAGAATGAAATAAGCAATAGGCTTTTAAGGGGGGCGGGGGGAGCAACCTCATAGTGACTTCAAGTGTTGATAAAAAAGGCTTTTTATAGGAACACGACTTTGATCCTCTTAATTTTCAGTTGCTGCCAGGAAAAAAAACAAAAAAACACGAAATATGCTGAAGATCAAAACTGTTTTAGATGTGTGACAGTTCGATTATATTTTTTTAGAAAAGGAGAATACTCTCTAACATTTGAAATAAGAGCACTTTTCTCATTTGACCAGAGAAATGAAGCCTGGGGAGATACAAAGAAATTTCACAATGTCAAAAGCACTCAGATTTTATTAAGTTGAGATATGTAACAGAAATCTTGGACACTCATGCACTCGGCAAAAGCTAGTATACCCAAATCAGAACACCTGACAATAAAGGGTGAATTAGAATTCCTATTCCCCTCAATGTTCCACACATTGGAAAAATAACCTTTATTATTTCTCCCCTCTCTCTCTGTCTCTTACACATACACACCACCTACCACCTCCATCCCAGATATTACTTGTTGGCAGAATCATCCAGATCCTATGCTCACGTTTTAATTTTTCAAATCCTTCCACTAAAAATATGATTGAAACTGTAATTGTTAAAGCCCCCAGACCTTGGCCAGGAAGGGTCAGGATGGTGTGCTACTCTGAAAGTAGGACAAGGAAAGAATTACCTTGGTCACTAATGAACTTGGCATATGCTCTTCTTATCACAGAGGAAAATCAGAATTCGGCATTCATGCCCCTTTCCGTTCTTAATAGTATTTTCTTATTATCAAAGTGATTCACATTCACTGTAAATACTACAAAAAAATACATGGGAAAAAGAAACCAATCCTTAATTTTACCAGCCAGAGATAACTGCTATTAATGTTGTAGTGTATTTCTTTGGGGTCATTTTGTCATGCACGTCTGTATCTGTGTAAATATACATATAAGATAGACACAAAAATATAAAAGTAGGGGTTTACGAGATACAATGTTGTGTCCTGCTTCCAATTCCCACTGACCATAACGTCATGAGCACTGGGCCAATATGGTGCATGCTCTTTGAAAGCATGGTTTTATTGGTTACATATCGTACCACCGTAATTTATCTAAACATTCCCAACGGATGGAAAAGTAGATTGTTTCTAGTATTATCAACAATGCTGACATCGGCATAAGTATAAATGCAGCTGACCATGACGGAGTGCTTATGTGACATCGTACAGGGACGATCTCATCTACTCCTCACACCGCTCTTTGCCATAAGAGCTAATATGACCCTCTTTCTGGCTGAGTAAACTGAGTTGCAAAGAGGCTAAATACTTTGCTCAGGGTCACCCAACTATTATTTAGCAGAACCCCAGGTGTAAACCTATTTAGGGTGGTTTGAGCCTGAGTTTCTCATTTATTTATAGCTCAGTCTATGACAATCTTCACTATTTCTAATCCATAAAATAACCTTGGTTATTCTGAAAAATCAACTAAATACTATCTAGACCTCTATGGTTCCATCTTTAACCCTTTACTCCTCTTTTTCTTTTAATATTTTACTTATTTATTTGGTTGGTTCGTTGCACCAGGTCCTAAGTGCGGTAGGCTGGCGGGCTCCTCAGTGGCGGCACGCATGTGGGATCTAGTTCCCTGACCAGGGATCGAACCCGGGCCCCTGCATTGCGAGTGCAAAGTCTTAACCACTGTGCCAAGATTTATTGTGGTGTTCGTTACGGGTGAGGTTAGATTTTTTTTCCAACTAGTTAACCAATTACCCCTGGTTCACTTTTATAACAAACTTTCCTTTTCTCTCTGGGTTTCTGGGCTTTCCTTCTCACATGTTAACTTTTTATAACTTCTCAGGTGTCTGCTTCTAAAGGATGCTCTCTTCCACTAACCTATGGATTTCTGTACATTGTTGATTATTTTAACTTCAGGGTATATTTTAATACTGTTGAGATAATTCCTCAGTTATTTTCATTTTTTGTCAAAATTCTGGGTTCCCCCCTCAGGGGACTGTAATTGGCCTAGCAATTAACAATGAGTCTAAAACCAACACGTATCTTTACAATATTCCATATTTCCATCCAGGAACAAGGTACTCAGTTTATGTGGCTGGTTTTCCCCTCACCTAAGTCTCTCAGATACCTCTTGTTATGGATACTGTGAAATAATGGTTTTTACTATTAAACACAAATCCGTTTAAAACCCCTATAGTCTAGAAACTGACCACATGGCCTAGTAAAGGAAACCGGATTTCAGGCTTTTACAAACTGCTGAGTCCCCGCGGGCAAATGACTTTCCCACTGTCTTCCTTTCGGTATCTAGGGTATGCGTAAATGATGCTTCTGAGAAATATGCACGTCCCTGAAATGCAGTTTTCTACACTAATCTCCAGGAAGTCATAGACTACTGAAAACAGTTCAACAGGAACTAAGGAGCGCAATCACTGCCCAGAACAAAGTCAGTCCCACATGCGCTGTTTTACAAAAGGTGCCCCCTCTTAAGGACTCACACACGTTGGTCCAAGATTTCAAATGTCTCTTTCTCCAGCGAATGTGGATGCACTGGAGCACAGCAGAGAATCTGGGTCTGGAGGTCAGACGTCAGCCTGCTACTGCTCCAAGCAAGTAACTCAACTACCCAAGCTCTGACTAACGAGTAAATTTGGATACTCATCCATTGCCCATTAATTCCTCACACTGCACATTAGGTATAGTGGCAGGTGTTAAACCAGACACGTGTGTCCCGCCTGCAAGGAGCTTACAGTCTCCTGGGGAAGAGAGCAGTGGGAACCACGGAAGAGCCTGGCACAGGCAGGAGCCTGGTTAGTATGCAATAGTGACAGACTACAGTAAATTGTTGTATTTGATTTATATATTTAGCATGATTCTTCCTTTTAAACAACATGAAGCCTTTTCTGCAAAAGAACAAGCTGATCACTCTACAAGATACAGAAAGGGGCTTGTGGGTCTTTCAAAAGAAAAAAATTTACAATACACTCAACCATGACATGTGTCCTCAAGATAGGAATTTTAATTTCATTTACTGTAACAGGAACTATAAGTTCAGGAAACTAATGGTGACGGTTTGATTTATGAATTTTGACATATTTCTTGAACTGGGATTACATTACAAAGAAGTGGAATTCTAAGCAAGCCAGCTCTTGCCTATACATTCAATCTTCAAATCAAAAAGCTGGGATTCTGTGCAACGTGCTTCTGACAGACGGAAAACACAGAGTCTAACTGAGATGGGCCATACACCTGTAATTTAAAAGTTCCTTAACACACTCTCGGGATTGAGCTAGAGCAGATTTTGGTATCCACACAGAAAACACTTCAGCTCTCTACTCAATAATAACGAAAGAGAAATTCAACTCAGAAAGTGGTCAAACTGAAGAGAAAAAAAACACATTCTCATCCTAAAGAAAGTTCTCATATTTGCTTTCACTCTGCTTCCTCCCAAAAGTCCCATCTATTAGAAAAGTAATAAACAGAGAATACGGAATATGAGGGTTTCTGTAAACACCTGTGAAATGTGTACAAATTTCCATTTAAATACGTACAATGGGGAGACACTGAAATGAACTAGATCTGCTCATTTACAGTGAGGCTGGTGCGGGAGGGGAGAGCAGGAGGTGGTAAGCAACACCAGACACCAAGACACGCTATGAGATGCTTTATGTAAGTGATCACATTTAATCCTTCCAACCCGGTGAGGTAGGTGTAACAGTTTCCGCTTTACACATGAAGAAGCTGAGATTCAGAGGTTAAGTCACATGTCCCAATTTACACTTTATACAGCTAAAAAGTGGTGAAATTAAGAGGCAAAAGTGGGTTTCTCTAAGTCTTGTCTGGATTCTCTGTACTGTCCCAAGCCTTCTGTCCATTGTAAGGTTCCCCCATAAGCATCACTCGTATTTATGGATCCAAATGTTACAGCCAAGGGAAGACAGAGGAGCCAGTGCCAGGAGAGCCCAATGTCAGGACATTTTCAATAGCCTATCTGGAATTCCCCAGTTAGTCAGGCATAGAGTTACGGTATTGAAGCTTCCTGTAAAAATGGAAAAATACGTGTCTGGGAAAGAGGGCCGATTAGCCATTATCATCCACGGAGATCTAGGGAAAGGGGTTTCACAGAAGACTAATCCTCAAGGGAGAAGCAAGGAAAAGTGGTGGTGGTGGAAGATGATTAGGAAGGTACCACTTTTACTCACTAAAGTAAAACTGAGTGACACTAAAGTCAAATTTTGTGTATGTCATGGTTTTGCCAGGCGTCAGTTTATGGATGCGTATCACACTACAGTCTTAAGTAAAAACAGCAGCACACATATGCTGCAATGTGCATCAGAATTAACAACTGATAATGTATTTACATACAGAAACTGAGGGTGGGGGGAGTATAAAGCAGGGGAGTAAGGAGTAGATTGACAGGGTAGAAAGGGGAGCGGGGGCGAGAAAGCTTCCCTGCACTGACCTCAGAAGGTTTTGAGGAGGAGGCACCTTATGACCTTGAGTTCTAAAGGCCAAGTTAAGGTCCCTCAGGTAAACAATGCAGGCTGGGAAGCCCACACAGGGCAGGCACAGGCCAAGAAGGCAGGTGCTGGCCTTGTGGGAAGACAGAGCGCCAAGGGCCCTGCCGCCTCAACCCACTCTACAGCAGCACAAAGGAAACACCAGCACACACTTGTCAAGCGCTCATTTCTCCGCAGACCATGCACTCAGTCAATTCTCTGGGTAACTGTTGAGTCAGCCAGCACTGACGCAGAAGACAAGGACTGACCCCTGCTAAGAGCAATAACCTTAAGAAAATAATTAGGAAAGAGCAAGAGATTTTCTTAAGTTTCATGATTTAATAGGTGAATATGCTGCTTAAGAACATTTCAAATAGAAAGAAATCGTTTTTAAAAAGGATTTAATAGTTTGCCTGCTCAAGGATTCTCCCATCTGGATGTGAAAGGTACCCCTCCCCTCGAAAAAAATCGTGTTACGAATGCTTAACAATCATAAATTTAGTCTAAAACTTTAAGATTAATGAAAAAAGTGCAATCAGATCTACAAAGCCTAAACTTCAGATTAAATTTTTTTTAATTATTTGCAAATATTATGCTATATAGATATCTTAACAGTCTAAAGTATAGATAAATCAAATAAGAATAAGGCAAATTACAATAAGTTAGAATATATTCAAATATATCCTAAACATAAAAGACTTTCAAAAATAATTACAGAACCCAGAATTTAGAAGAATATTAATTTTTGTTTAAAAAAGTTATTTTATTTTTACTACATGTCTTCGTTTACAAGTATAGTCAGGAAATTTTATAGTAAAATTGAGACTCCTTGAAGAGGAGGGCTGTGTCTTATCTGCTTTATATTTTCAGCATCTAAAACTGTGCTCAGTATGTAGTGGACAGTTGACAAATATTTTATTTATTTATTTATTTATTTATTTATTTATTTTGCGGTACGAGGGCCTCTCAGTGTTGTGGCCTCTCCTGTTGCGGAGCACAGGCTCCAGACGCGCAGGCTCAGCGGCCATGGCTCACGGGCCTTGCTGCTCCATGGCATGTGGGATCTTCCCGGACCGGGGCACGAACCCGCGTCCCCTGCATTGGCAGGCGGACTCTCAACCACTGCGCCACCAGGGAAGCCCGACAAATATTTTAAAATAAATTCTGATTCAAGAAAAATTTACTGAATGCTTACTATGTAGCAGGTACAGTTTAGATGTTGGGAATCACACAATGGGTAAAACATTTTAATGAGAAATGTATCACAAAGATTTCATATATATGTATATATAAAAATGAAACCTACCTTCAAAATAGATTATTCCAAATTGGGGTGGTCAAACAGTTTATTGTCTTTACACTTTGAACTTTTCCATATAGGACAGGCTTATTTTTAAAATGAAGTTATGCCTTTAATGAAAGCTTTATGCATGTTTGAACACATGGGATCCAACGTGTGTGAATGCTAGCAATCTTTTCTATTAGGAGGAGGAGGAGGAAGAGAAGAAACTGAACAGCATTTCCACAAAACCTTTGGCAGAATGGATTCAGCAGCCAGAACAGTGGATGGCCCACCTTAGTCAATATGATTTCTTTGGGGGAAAAAGGTAGAGAAACTAGATCAGCTGCTCATCCATTTTTGAAAATGCATTTAGCTTTATGGCAAAACAAAAACAAAAACCATGTTTGGTTTTTCTTCCAATAAAGCATTCAGTTAAAGAATTCATGACAATAGCAAAGAAAAGAAGAATGGGGAAGGAAAAAAGTAAACTATACACTCCTTATTCTAACAAAGAAGCTGGAGAATGCTTTCTTCATGTTTACAGCAATATCTATGTGCTTCTCACAATAGAAACCAAAATAAAATCTCCATTTCAGGTCCACAAAGGTTTTAAAAGTAAACTAACCACTACAGATGAAGCAAGAAAATACCACGTTAAGTCGAGCACAAAACACAAGGTAAGAAGTCGCTAAGTAGTTAAGCACATCTCCCTACCATGACTTGGTAAAGGGAAGTCTAGAAATTGCTTTACAATTCAGGAAATACTAGAATCCATCATGTGTACAGACCTAAGAGTTCAAGATTCATGGAAGACTGGGTAAGACAAATTTCTGAGCAGATTTTCAATCTGAAACTAGGCAACTTGATCCTCTTAAACACTGCCCAAAGACACAAATGGAAAGGAAGATTATTGCCCTTCGTGCTACTGTGGTGCAGGCCAGCTCCCGTCCTGGCTGAGAGAGGGCTACTCCAGGCACTGGCACAGCCAGACCGGAGGACCACGTCACTCATCTGCTCCTCTCCGACGGCCCTCCCCACAGGGACTTTGGTTAGAGCTGCTAGTGCCCGTGCGGATCTCCCTACTAAGGTGACTCTGTCTTCCCCAGAGCGTGCAGCACATAGCAGTTTCCAGTCAATAAATGCTAGCTGAATTAAATCACACTTAGTCTCTCTGAGCCTTGGTTTCTTCATTTAGAAAATGATGATAATATCTTTTCAGCCTTTTCCACAGAGGTGTCAAAAGGCTCCAAAGAACTAATGCAGATGAAAAGAACTTTGTAACAGGGAAAGGGCCACATAACTAACTACAGGGGGAGCCATCCAGCAGGTGGGCATGCACTCAGTGCAACGAACAAAGTTACACAGACAAGCACAGAGACCAGGCTGGGCTTAAATGGCTTCTGATCAAACCTCAGAGCAGTCAGGTAGTACACAAAGATTCCAGGAAGTGTGTGTCGGTAACTCTAGGATTCCAGTTCAACGAGGCAAGGATGGCCCCTCGGTGCTCCCAGAGGGGAAGATGCACAGGAGGACACACCTGTCTGTCTTATCCATCTAAGGGTCCAAGGCTGGGACCATCCACATTTGATGCATGGATGAATCAGAGACAGAGATGTGAGCAGCAAACGGGTGGCAGACTTGAACCAGGAGCAGGCCCAAGGGGGCTGCTTAGCCTGGGAGGGCAGGGTTCACCAGCCTCCAGCATCTTTGGTCTCAAGTCATTCAGGAAGTCTGTTTTAAACCCCTTCTCCAAACCCCTGGAGAGCTCCCAAATGAGAAGCTCCATGGTACAGGGGAGACAGCACAGGCCCAGGAGCTCACAGACAAATCTAAATTCTACTCTGGACTCTGCAAATCACTAACTGGTGGCCTCTCCCTACAGTGTGGCTGGCAGAACCGGATTTGCAGGGCTGATGCAGAGATTCAAGTGGATAACACATGCAGTTAGTTCACTAAGCACAACACTGGACATAGTAGACACTAAACAAATCAGGAGTCCCTTCTTCCCTCTGGGTGAGGGATGAACTAAATTAAGCTCAACGATACAAAATCCCCCTAACTCATACTTTTAGTAGAGAAAGAGCCAAACATCCTTTTAGGCCCCAATTTGCAGAGAAGTGCGACAATCCATCCAGACGATACAATGGAAATTAATGGCATGGTGATAAAGACCTGCTACATAACCATCCATTTCTCCAAAATTATAACTAAAGTCATCAAGTGCTCGTGAACTCCATCCTTTGAGGCATCAATGAGCAAGGCTAATAATGTCTCTAATGCTCAGATTGAATCAGGATTTGGCTGCAAGATTGTTATGCTGTGGTAGATTCTTTGGAAAGAGAAAAAAAAATCCCACAAGTAATGCTTTCAGGTTAAGCTTTTTGTTGGCATAGGTAAAAAAAGTAGGAGAAGCAGAGGCATTCTTACGCTCAAAGAATGAACTCCTTCATACCTTCAAGAGTGTTTGCTCAGAAGTCAGCAGTGCTATTAGCAACTGCACACGTGAAGGACACACTATAGACTTCCTGTGAGCCCCGCGACCTCTCCAGAGCAGCACTCGGGCACACTCCGTATTTACTTACGGTGCAATCTGACCCTGACTTCAGTGAGTTATTTCATAAGCCTTTTAAGGGTTACTACATTTTGTTCCTTTAAGAAGCCAATCCAAATTAGCAACAAAAGTATAGGTAAACACAAGAAAACCACTTCTTTTGTGCTCCTGAAGAAAGGCAGTCTTGGTCATTAAAAAAAGGTAAAGTGTTTTATCCTCTATCAACTTTCTCTTACAAAAATCAGTCCAGTAATTTTCCAAGGGTGGATCAGTAGTCTTCCACTCACACTTGCTTGAAGATGAGGAGCCATCAAAACGGTACACACATGTAATAAAGGAGCAAATTACCCAGTGTTAAGTTCTGTGCCACGTCCTATAGGAATTATTCCAGTTATCAAATGCTGCAAAACACACTACCCCAAAACTTAGCATCTTAGGATGGCCATTCCATTTTCAACCTTTTCTCTCCTCTGTTCTTTAGACTGGATGATTTCTTCTGTTCTTTAGACTGGATGGTTTCTACTCATCTATCTCCAAGTACACTGACTCTTTGTCATCTCAAGTTGTTAAGCTCATGCAGTAAAATTTTTGTAGTTTATTTGGATACTGCATTTTTCAGTTCTAGAACTTCCACTTGGTTCTTTTTTATAGTTTCCATTTCTCTGCTGAGATAAGCTATCTTTTCATTCATTCAAAGCATGTTTTTTTTTACATCCTTGAGCATAGTTACAACTGCTTTAAAATCCTTGTCTGATAAACCCAACATGTGTGTTACCACACAGTCTATCTCCGTTATCTTTTTTGTCTGGATAACGGGTCATATTTTTCTGTGTTTCATAAGTTATCTTAGACATTGTGAATGTTATGCTGTGGAAAATTCTAGATCCTATTATATTCCTCTAAAGAATATTGATATTTTTGTTTTAGCAGGTAATTACCTTGGTTGGACTTAAACCGTAAACTCCAGGGTGGCAGCTCAAATCTCAGTATAATTATCTTATCCTTAGCTTAGCTGCTTGGAGCCTGCCCCATGCATCTCTGATTCAGGCACCAGCAGGGATTTAGGTGGCTGGTACACAGAATGTGGGGCTTAACTTTCTCCTTTCCGGGATTCCCCCTTTTACTTTCTAAAGGCTGTGACTGCTCCAAACTGTCCTTTGATTCTTTAAGCTAAAAGTGCTGTAGATTTTCTATCAGAGTTTTAACTGCCCTGCATGGCACACTCTCTGCTGCGCCGTTCTTCCAACTGTCATTTCGATTCCAAAATCTATCTGTTTGTGTCAAATTTGAGTGTCTTCACATAGCTGTCTTTTGTCCAGAGTTTATAATTATTATTTGCAAGAGGATCAGTCCAACGTTAGCTTACACGGGCATTAACAGAAGCAGAACCTACAAAAAAAATTTTTTCCCCAATTTTTTACTTTTTCTCACAGTGTTGTGGGTCATGAATTCAGAAAGGGCTTTGCCAGGCAGGCTGTCCCTGATTCATGTGGAATCAACTGGGCAACTGAGGAACTGAGCTTGGAACGAAGGAACTGAGCAACTACCTAAAAAGTTCCCAGATGGTTTCTCACTTACATGCCTGGTTCCTTGGTGTTCCTTGACTAGTCCCTTTCTCTCTCCTCACTGCATCTCATCCTCCAGGACTTCTCCATGTGGACTTGGTAATCTCAGGGAATTGCATGATGATCTCAGGGAAACTGCACTTCTTACATGGTGACTGGCTTCCACGAAGCCAGATACAGAATCTGCCAGACCAGTCAAGGGCTACACCAGAAGTGGTACAGGATCACTCCCACCATATTTTATTATTCAAAGCAGTCACAGGGCCTTAGTCATCTAGATTCAAGAGGATGGAGAAGTAAATCTAACCCTTGATGGGGGAGTGGCAAAGTCACATTGCAGGAATACATGCAGAATGATGAGGTACTTCTGCAGCCATCTTGGAAAAAATATAACCTGCCACACATATATTCAATATCTGACGAAGCAAAACAAATGCCACCCAAAGTAAAACTCTGGAAAAATACAGGCAGACTTGTTCAATATGAAGCATATGGTCCAATTCTCCTGCCATCTCTTTTTAATCACATTATCAATACAATTGCCCCTAAGCTATTCAGCACAAAAGAGGTTTCTAATGGCAGTCTATTGAGTTTTCAGAGATTTAATACTTAAACATCATGTCCATTTCAAGATATCGGGAAGAAATGCTTATGATGCTGTCATCCATAAATGTAGGGCACAGATGTTAAGGTTTGTTTTTTTGTTTGTTTGTTTTTTTATACATCTTTATTGGAGTATAATTGCTTTACAATGTTCTGTTAGTTTCTGCTATACAACAAAGTGAAATCAGCCATATGTATACACATATCCCCATATCCCCTCCCTCTTGAGCCTCCCTCCCACCCTCCCTATCCCACCCCTCTAGGTCGTCACAAAGCACCGAGTTGATCTCCCTGTGCTACGCAGCAGCTTCCCACTAGCTATCTATTTTACATTTGGTAGTATATATATGTCAATGCTACTCTCACTACGTCCCAGCCTCCCCTTCCCCCCTCCATGTCCTCAAGTCCGTTCTCAACATCTGCATCTTTATTTCTGCCCTACCACTAGGTTCATCAGTACCATTTTTCTAGATTCCATATATATGTGTTAGCATACGGTATTTGTTTTTCTCTTTCTGACTTACTTCACTCTGTATGACAGACTCTAGGTCCATCGGTTTGTTTGTTTTTTAAGATAACAGTTAATAAAAACTACTGTTTATTAAACGTCTACTATGTGTTTGAAAATTTCTAGGTTCTATTTTTCATTCACTGTTCTCTATATAAACAAATAGTGTGTTTAAATGCACAGACTTAGGACAGCATTGACTATTTGAAAGAAAGGAGACTGGCTCAAACACTATGGACAAAGACAACACAAAACTACAAAAATACAAACCCTAATACAAACAAATATGACACATTATGTTTACCTGTGGCAATATATGCATATAGATATACCTCAGGCTACTTTCTAAGCACCTCAAGCTTCATTCCCCAAAAGTGAACGGATTCTAAATAAAGCCACGTGTGTATGAAATGTACTAAGAAAGAACCGTACCTTGTCTTGGTTATCTTTATTCTTGTAACACAGATTTCCAATCAGACGGATGAGATGAGACCTGAAGCCCTCAGCCATATTTGAGATGTCACCTTCTGCTTTTATGCAAGCACAGGGGCTGAAGATGTTTACGGTATCAAGGCCAGCTACATGAATCGCTCGTAAAAGTTCTATGACAAAAACAATGAACTTCATTTTCCATAGAAAAATTTTTATTTTTATGTTTTATACTAGATTCCCATAAATAAATCTAATTTATTTTAATGGATTAAAATAAAACACAGGTAGAGTACTGAAAGCTTTCTTTAAAATAACAATTAGAAGGCTCTTCTGCTTTTGCTTTAGAATTTTTCATGACTCTAGTTTTGCAGATAAGCCAAAATGATTACCCCCACCTGGACTTTCTATTTATCCACAAAGAAAAGTTAGCTAAAAAATTTCTACCATCTTTCCTAGTAAAAGGATTCCAATTCCAACTTCTTTATGAAGGAACTCATGCGACAACTACAGTCAGCTAAGTCTAACCTGCAACACCTATCTGTAATGAGCCATATGACAAAAACTAAGAAGCATGTTGCTTTTTTTTCTCATTGTCCAGATAATCAGAAGGCAGCATGTGTTCCCCATTCATCTATGTTGGCTACCCTCAGGAGAAATAACTTAACATTGTTATACTCTATGAAATGCTTGTAGGCAGCCTATGAAAGTAGACAATCTTCCAGAAGCTTTCTTAAATGTTTTCACATTATCTCATTTAACACTCTCAATAAAGTTACTAAAGGCAGGTCACTTTCCCAATTTTATAATGACGAAATCAGGCTCAGAGAAGTTAGTAATTGGGCAGAGTTGGGCTGACAACCCATGTTTGCCCTGGCTCCAAACACATGCTTTTCCCACAATGATTCAGTTTCTCAGGTTTGTGATGTCTTATTTTACTTATCACTGGAAGCACCGCATTCAAAATAAAACACTGATATGAGATTCTAAATATCTCCTAAAGCTCACTGCTAACTCATCTACCCATCTAGACACCAATTCATCTTCCTTAGCATATGGGTCTCCAGAATAAGTATAATCTGTTTTTTAAAGAAAAAAATAGCAAACACTGAAGAGCAACCATAAGCATGGCTAAGCACAAGGAGCAGGTTGTAGATGAATTATTTTGCAAACAGCTTTTTAGCAAAGATGGGAATATTTCAAGCAATGGCTTCTTATTTAAAACAGTTTTCTTATAAGAACAGAATACATAATTATCAGTACTACGGGTAAAGCAATATTCTTCACGTTCCATAAGTGTAACTGGAAAAATCTACTAACAAATCTGGTAAAACTACAGGAGCATGAAAATCGCCAACATCGTCGAAACCCCATCACTGTCATAACCCCCCCATCACTGTCATAACTGCCCCCTCCATCATCACCATCACAACCACTACTGATGGAACACCCACTATGGGCACCCTGTGTAACAGGATTAATATCCTCATCAACTGATTAGGCATCACAAACAGCAGGTTAAGTGGCAAAAGCCTGAGCTGTTACCAAAACACTGTGATTCCTTTCAAGAAAAAATATTCCAAAAAAATCTCAAAAATATACTAATACACTGAAAGTTAAGGATCTGTGTTTGAACTTATACTACAGTATGACAAGTCAAAGATTTTTTAGTTAAAAATAATATGGGGACTTCCATGGTGGTCCAGCGGTTAAGACGCCACGCTCCCAATGCAGGGGGTCCAGGTTCAATCCCTGGTCAAGGAACTATATACCGCATGCATGCCACAATTAAAGATCCCTCACGCTGCAACCAAAGATCCCACACGCTGCAACCAAAGATCCCGCATGCCACAACTAAAGACCCAGCACGCATAAATAAATAAATAAATAAATAAATAAATAAATAAATAAATAAAAATAATAATATGTGTGATATTTCACTCACCAATCACTCTTTCCAGCAAGCCAGGATAAACCTGTAGATAACCGAGCAGGTCAGTATTAGCACTCATTTCACAAAGGACATCAAGAAGCCTAATTGTAGCCAGTGCCTCCTAAAAGGAAAAGAAAATATGACTTTTAAGGCAAGCTAAAATGATGACTATTATTAAATAACTGTAGGAGAATGAAATATTACAAAAAATATTCAAGAGACAGTGCTTGTAACATCTAAACAGAGAACCAGAACTATCAAGAACAAAACAGAAGTATTAAACATGTACAGGAATAATCATTTTCACCAACAGCAGACATCTGCTATCAAGAACGCAAGATTATGTGTCATTATGTGTCTTCTTGGAGCAAAGAGTAAGAAAAGTTCTTATTCAAGCAAAAATACCTTCCAACAGTGGAATAAATGTTCAAAATTACTAGCTATGTACATAACATTTATGCAAATACTTTCTTTTTAAAGCGTTCCCAGCAAGCAAGTTCTACTTTAAAGATACAAGTATCCCATGAAATACATTAATTTCTTGTCCACAGGAATCCTGTAAAATGCTGTGGTTGAAAGAACTTCAGCTGCAATAACTTGGATTATTTCTGGGTGAATATAAACCTATATGCAATATCTTGGTAGCTTAGAAAAGATACTTGAAAATGTTAGTTCACATAACTACTAAATAACTTATTATCAAACAGAGTACATGATCAAGAAACTACCAGCTACCAACTGCATGGCATTAGGTAGTCTAAATATAATTTTAAAATGTAATTTTTGCACAGATTTTTTTACTTCATTTTTACAGTGCACATTATTTGACAAAATGTGGTAATATAAATTTAACCATTTATTATCTCACATAATGTTCTTCAAAAGAAAAACAAGTTATTTCCTTTTTAAAATTCTAAATGTGTATTTATTATTCTCCAATTAGGAGACAGTATTTTTTTTAAAGATTTCTTTGATGTGGACCACTTTTACAAGTCTTTATTGAATTTGTTACAACATGCTCTATGTTTTGGTTTTTTGGCCACGACGCACGTGGGATCTTAGCTCCCCAACCAGGGATCGAACCCACACCTCCTGCACTGGAACGCAAAGTCTTAACCACTGGACCGCCAGGTAAGTCCCCAGGACATAATATTTTAATATAGTATTCTGAAATCTCAAATAGCAAGAAACACACATTTTTTTGTGTGTCTTTAATTTTGTTTAATAGGTTTCGCTTGCTAGTTTAAAGGTTAGGAGAAAATATCTAGATTAGAAGTCTGTTTAGAAGACTGGAGCAAATCTATTAACTTATTTAGCACAGCGTCTGCATCCTCTTTTATTAAATGAGTAGTTGCCCAGACGGTCATCTTCAGATACCACTTCTCCTTCAAGAAATGGCTGATTGGCTATAGGTCTGGGGCAGAGCACATATGAGATGACCCTGGACACCTTGTCATACCAGAGAGCAAGGCAGCTATCAGAGTCTCCTCGGATCATGTCAGAAGGAATCAGATGCAACTTGAAGAGGCTCCCCCGGCCAGCAATGGCACGTGAAACCATTAGGAAGAATTACTGCTAAAATGGACTGAAAACAAATCCAGTGGTTTACAAGCCATGACTTCATAATAATGATTAAAGTAAAACTAAACAACTCACTCATCAACTTTGTATGATACCATAAAACCAGCTCAATACTTTGAAGACTGGTAATCAAAGGTGGGGGGGGGATCAACCATTTATTCTGTTTTTCTTAATCAAAATGAGCCTTGCATAACCTAATAGTTTATTATAAGTTTCTCTTTATAAAATATTCCAGCTAAAAAATGAAAAATGAATGATAGAGTCCAAATACCACCATTTCACAACCTGCAAAGAATTAATGGATCTAGGCAATAGTCATTAACAACTGCTAACATTACAAAAAGAGACAACCAGACATTATATGACTCTTGATGAAAGTACTTATCACCAACAATGAAATATACTAGAAAGAGAAAAAAAGAAGAAGAAGGAAAAAAAACCCAAATCTGAATAAGCCTCTGGAAGGAATTATCATTCACAGGAAAGGCAAGGAAAAGAGGGGGTATGTTAAACCCCACCATGGAGATATCCTCATCAAAAAGGAAACTGTAGGAAACTGTACAGGTGAAATAACCCAGTTCAACAGAAAATGAGCAAAGGTGGGAAAAAAAGAGAGGAGGAAGAGGAAAGCGGAACCTAGTTAAAGGAGATTTAAGATACAGCAGCCAATTGCAAAGTATGCCCTTATATCCTGATTCAAAGAAATAAACTTGAAAAAGAATATCAGACAATGGGGAACACTTAAATACTGTTCATTTGATATTAAAATTTTATTAAGTTTTCAGATGTGCTAACTGTATTTTACTTATGTATGAAGACTCCTTATCTTTTAGAGACACATGTAAACTATTAACTGATGAACTCTGTGGGAGCCCTCTTTGAATCGGGGGCAGCTGGCATAAGAACGGGTGGGACTGTTGATGAAACAAGAATGGGGGTGAATTGATAAGTGTTGAAGCTGGGTGATGGGGTTTCAAGACACTTTTCTCTTAGTCTATGTTTGAAATTTTTCTTGATAAAAAGACAAAAATAAAATTAGGGGGTTGGAAGAGATGATCTGAAGTTTCCTTCCAGCTCCTAAATTCTACGATATTCCCTGAAATAAACCCAAAAGAAAATTAATCTATCCTCACCTACCACATCTCCAGTTTTAATCATTAGAATCCTTTTATTAATGAAGTGTTTCTAATGAGCATTTGGAAACTAATAATGAAATAACAGCCAGAAAAAATTACTTTTTTAAAAAAATAAGAGGAATAAGTGAGATACCCTTCCATTATTTTTAAGTATTATAAAACTATATTCATTAAGTCAGACACAGATGGGGGAAAAAAGATGTAGGCAAGTCAAAGGAACAAGATTTTTAAGTTGTTTAAAGAGAAAAACAGAGATCAGTCTACCATCTAGATCATCTGCCTGGGCTCACTTTACCAATTCAGTGTCTCCGAGCTATTTTACAACATTGTCAGTTGCATAAAACTGACAATAATGTCAATGATTCTTGTCTACAGAAATGGAGATTACTTCTGTCTGGCTGGAATGCAATTAATTATTGCCTTGTGCATAGACTAGTTTCTGCATCTCTCTGTAAGTTCATTTCAGCATTCCTTTATCGCATATAAACATATGAATTCATTTGAATTCTTTAACAGTTGTTAGTATCTTACTGATTTCCACCGTAAAAGGTCAGAAATCCAGAAATGGATCCAAAATTATATTAAAAATTTAACATATGATTTGGGTAGCACTAAAATTAGTAGAAAGGATGAGATTATTCACTAAATGGTATTGATACAATAATTAACAGATAACTTTTGGGGAATAGTAGCTATGTACCAGTCAGTATACTAAGTGCTTATATTAAAATACAATTCATTTTACAGGTAAAAGAAACTGGAGCACAAAGAGGGTAAGTAACTTCCAAGATCACACACCAATAATAAGAAATCCAGGTTCAAACCCAAGCAGTCTTCTACCAAAGATTATATAGTCTTGCAGAGTTAAGACACAGCAATTCATTTGGATCTACACTACACTTCTTACTCAAAAATAAATTCTAGGTTAATTACAAACTCAGACAAAGTACTGAAAGAACTAGAATATATAGGTGTATATTTCCACAGTCTAAGTGGAGATGATTTTAGTAATCTGTAAAAAAAAAAATTCAGAAGTCATAAGGATAAAATTGATAAGCCTAACTGGATTAAAAACAAAACAAATTCCTAAAAGGCTAAGACTACCATAAATAAATTCAAACAAAAAATTAACTATGGGCAAAAAAAAGTTTCTTATATGTGTAACAAAAGATTAACTTTCTGAAAATGCTCATTAATAAACGTATTTTAAAAGGTAACCTAACACGAAAAACAAACTAACATACTGATCACTGAAAAACAAGAGAGAAATGATAATTAGATTAGTGAAGGGGTGCAGACCCACACACTCTTGTACTCTTAGGTGTGTCATTTAGAAATTTCTCTTACAAATTTTAAATAAACATACTCCCTCTACTCAGCAATTCAACTTCAAGGAACTTATAATCCCAGACCTACTTGTCCAAAATTGCAAAGATATTTTTACAAGGATGTTCACTGTAGTATTATTTGTGAAGGTTTTTAAGAAAACAAATCTGTAAGCAACTCATATGTACATCTATGGAGAACAAAAGAAAAAACTTGTGATGCATCTATATAGTGAAATACTATTCAACTATTAAAAAGGGTGAGATGAATATGCACATGTGTTAGAGTGTACGAAATATCGGGGTAAGTGAAAAGGAAGTTGCAGGATAGAATTAGTATATTGTGTCTCAAAAAAGCAACAAAATGTATAGGTGTGTATATACAAAAAAGTTTTGGAAGGAAAAAAGTATACGCTGATATATCTGTAGAAAATAGATGGGGGATGGGTGAAAAAGAGGAGTTCTTAACCTTCTGTTTCACAGCATTTGGCCTGAATTATTTTTTCTTACAACAAAGAAAATATTTCATAAGAAAGGCAAGTTTCACTACAGCAAGTGACAAGACTGAGACTCAAGATAAAGCTAAACTGACTCTTCAATCTTAAAAAATAAGCATACTACAACTGACAAGAACACACCAAAACCTGGAAACAAGTAGTACGCCAAAATTCACCAAAGGACAGAAACAGGTATGTTAATATGAGAACCTAAGACTACTTGTATAAAGGAACACACGAATAAAACCTCAGAATTTTAAAGCCAAACAATTAAATAAATTTAAAAACTGATGCTATTAAAAACATCTATTTTCATTCTGATTTTTAGGTCATAGCATCATGAGAACTTTATTGGACGTCTTGTCCTAAAAATATCACAAATGGGTAAATGCAGTGGTTTGCTGGTAAACTGGCAGTGGATTCAGCAGTGAATGGTATAAACACTTCCACCGTGGCTGACTTCAAACTACCAAGCTCACAAATTTCTGCATATTTAATAACTGACTCTCAGAGGTTGCTACAGGCCAGCTCTGATACACTACGAGGTTTATGGTATATTTAATATTGAGGTACAAGTCCTTCTTAAATACTACTATGGCTTTTTTAAAAACTTCAACCTTAAAGGATACCACATACACATTAACAAGTACAAGTCATGAGTATATAGATCAATGAATTTTCAAAAAGTGAACTATTTGGGCTTTTCAAAAAAAAAACTATCTACAATTTTCTATCTATTAATACATAATAATTCCTCCCACCTTTAAAGAACAAAGTGTGAAAAATATAACTTTTCCTAAACATAAAAAGTTACATCAGGTAACTTCTTAGTACAATATTGAAATCATCTATACTTTAAATATAAGTGCCTTGAAAAAGTTCAAAGCTGGATTTAACAAGTACTAAGTGTACTTCATTTTCTGTCTCCTGGAAAATTCCTTTTTGAAACTTCCTTGAAGCACAGCTCGCTGCTCCTCCTGCTGGAAACAGAGGCAACTCTATCTCCAGAAAGGGAAGCAGCCTACAAGTAAAGCTTTCTGCTACCACAGAAAGGAGAATTAAAATACTGACCTTACCGTGAGACCTGACATGGCCTCTCTGATCCAGCACAGAAAATCAACAGCAAAGCAACCTTGAAGAAAGTATTTTCACAAAGAAAGAAATACACTTACATGGCAGAACAAGCATAATCACAGCCTACATTTACTGTGGGAGTTAACAGGTCCACAGTGTCACACACAGCCCTCCAGGAAATGCTGTCGGTCAGGGTCCACCTTCCCTACCTTCCCATCTGGAGACAGCAAGTGGACGGGCCTGTCAAAGGGCAGCCTGCTCACCTATTCCCGCCTCTGTGCCCAAGTGATTACCTCCCTACTCACCATTCCTATCAGCATGGAAATAACCTCTGTGATGTTTTTGAACACGCTGAAATCGACACTTGAGGTATAATTCACATGCAATAAAATATGTCCATCTGAAGGGTAGGGTTGTGTCACTGTACACAGCTACATATAACTCTTCTATTACCCAAAACGTTCCTTCTTGTCCCTTGACAATCAATTCCACCCCTCGACTTCCAGCCCGGGTGACAGCTGATCTGCTTTGTTATAATCGATAAGTTTTGCCCGCTGTAGAATTTCACAGAGATGGACGCATGCAGTATATTCTCTAGTCTATTTCCACTCTATGTTTGAGATTCATCTCTGTTGTTATACCAGAAGTGCATTTCTTTTTACTGCTGAGTAGTATTCCAGAGAAAGAACAATGCTAACTTTAAGACAGAAGGGAAGGAAGGAGCAGACAAAAATACAGAGAATTCCTGAATTAAAGAGGAGGGAAACAGAATTACTGTAAGCTAGTGTCCATCTCCTTAGTAAAGAAAAGACCTAAATGATCTAGGGTAGGCTTGAGGAGAATTTTTAAATGTATGAAGACATAACTACAAAGACACAGACTACAGCACTGATTACAATAAACAGAAATAAGAACTCAAGTGTCCAACTACAGACAAATAATCATGGTAAATTCTTTACACAGAATGCTACACCGGCATTTTAAAGACATTCACTATGTATTGCTTGTTTGTGCACTCAGCAAATATTCACTAAAGTGCCTACTATGTACATAGTTCTATGAACATAACAGTCAAAACTTCTGCCCTCATGCAACTTACATACATTCAGGAGAAGAAAAAACAGGAACTTACAAATAGGTGGTACAGAATGATTTCATTTTTTAATTTAATTTATTTATTTTATTTATTTATTTTTGGCTGTACTGGGTCTTCGTGGCTGTGCGCGGGCTTTCTGTAGGTGCAGCGAGCGGGGGCTACCCTTTGTTGTGGTACGCGGGCTTCTTATTGCAGTGGCTTCTCTTGTTGAGGAGCACGGGCTCTAGGTGCGCAGGCTTCAGTAGTTGTGGCGCGTGGGTTCAGTAGCTGTGGCTCGCGGGCTCTAGAGCGCAGGCTCAGTAGTTGTGGCACACAGGCTCACTTGCTCCGCGGCAGGTGGGATCTTCCCAGTCCAGGGATCGAACCTGTGTCCCCTGCATTGGCAGGTGGTTCTTAACCACTGCGCCACCAGGGAAGCCCAGAATGATTTCATTTTTAATATATATATGTGTTTGTGTATGTGTGTATGTATGCATGCATGTATTTGATGTTATTTGCCTAGAAAAATATATTAACTATTATTTTGTTAAGTCATTAACTCTGGATGGTAAGAATAACGGCACTGTTCTCCCTTTTCTGTATTTTCATAACTGTTCTAAAATAAGTATACTGTCTTAGCTCAGGCTCCTATGACAAAATACAACAAACAGGGTGGCTTATGAACAACAAATATTTATTTCTCACAGGTCTGGAGGCTGCAAGCCCAAGATCAGGGTGCCAGCATGGCTGGGTTCTGGGGAGGGGCCTCGTCTAGGCTTCAGATAGCCAACTTCTCGCTGTGCCCTTACATGGTGGAAGGGATAAGGAATCTTTCTGGGGTGTCTTTTATAAGAGCACTAATTACATTCATGAGGGCCCTCATGACCTAATCACATCCCAAAGGCCCCTACATAGGAATTTTAGAGAGGGAGTGCACCCACCAACATTCAGCAGATACGTTACTTATATAATTGTTTGTATGTATGTATGTATGTATTTATGGCTGCGTTGGGTCTTTGTTGCTGCACGTGGGCTTTCTCTAATTGCGTTAAGGGGGGGCTACTCTTCGCTGCGGCATGCGGGCTTCTTACTGCGGTGGCTTCTCTTGTTGCGGAGCACAGGCTCTAGGCACGCGGGCTTCAGTAGTTATGGCATGTGGGCTTCAGTAGTTGTGGCTCGAGGGCTCTAGAGTGCAGGATCAGCAGTTGTGATACACGGGTTTAGTTGTTCCGCGGCATGTGGGATCTTCCCGGACCAGGGCTCAAACCCGTGTCCCCTGCACTGGCAGGCGGATTCTTAACCACTGTGCTACCAGGAAAGTCCCTATAATAGTTTTTAAAGCTTTTGTCCTTAGAGGACCTAGCTGAGTTAGAAAAGCTGTCTGTTCTCTTACCTCATCATCAGTATGCTGCTCAGAGGTCAATTTCAGCACAACCTTGAACTGATCCACGAAAGTGCTCGCAATCAGCTCGGCATGGCTCAAAAACACAGGGATCTCATCCTTGCTCAGTGGCTCGTCACCCACTATTTTGGCTATCATAAGGTCTAACAACGTAACCCTATAAAACATAAAAGATTTTTACATGAATGTTGAAATTGTATAATGCTAAAAACATTTATAGAGGCCATTTTAAGAGAATATGTTTATTTTTAAATTCCTTACTTGCTTATAATGTCTAGCTAGGGAAAACATATTTTTTGTGAATACAATTAATCTTCATCAACTGCCTGTTTTTTAAAATCTTGATTTCTTTGATGTGATCTGGTTACAGAAACAAGCACCTTTTTATATCCATTACTTTCAGCACTGGAATAATTCCACATTTCAGAAATGTTGTCAAATTAAGTTTCATAGTATTTACATCTACTAAAACAACAGCAAAGTTAAGTGGGCTAACATTTATTCACTATTTACTACAGAGCTAAACATTTTGCATACATTTCCTCATTCAATCTACACAAAACCTTCATGAGGCAGATACTGTCAACAGCCCCAAGAGCAAAGGGGGAAATAAGGCCTAGTGAGGCTAATCAATTTACTTGTCAGTGTCACACATACTGAGCTGCTGCGGCAGGGTTCAAACACAGGATTCAATCTCTATCTCCTGGGCCAAATGCTTTACCCACTCATTCTACTATCTGTCTTATGAAGGCTGGGTTTTTTGTTTGTTTCACTGTTTTACTTTACAAAAAAACACAAATCTGAAGACCAAACCTATGCCATTTTTACTTCAATATTTAAATTATCACTTAAATATTTCTATTCAACAATCTCTTTCCTTCTCCCAGGAAAAACAAATCATACACAGAACAATCTACCCAGCATAAATCAAGTAGGATGTTTCTCCAAATCACATTCTGATTGGGATTTTTTTCTGATATGCATAATTCTCATGTATTTCTATATCAGAAGTGATACAAATATCTAAAATGCTTAGCAAATGGGGGAAAATACACTTGTATTAGGCAGGGAGCATGTCTCACTAAGAGAAAAATAAGAACTGGTTACTCCTTCAAGTAGAAAATAAAACGTGCTAAACTCTTCCTGTATTTTAGCCAAAGGCTGGCAAAGATCATCAGTCTGTTAATATCACCCACAGACCTTAGCAATTTTCAAAACTCCTAAAACTTCAGATTTCTTATAGAAATTATTAATCCAAAACAAAACAAACAAATAATCCCCTCGACTGAGCACAAAAGAACAACAAGTAGCTCAGCATTGGGGTATGTTTGTTTTCTCGAATTCACATATGATCTTTTTTTTTTTTTTTTTTTTTTTTTTGCCGTACGCAGGCCTCTCACCGTTGTGGCCTCTCCCATCGCGGAGCACAGGCTCCGGACGCGCAGGCTCAGCGGCCATGGCTCACGGGCCCAGCCGCTCCGCGGCATGTGGGATCCTCCCGGACCGGGGCACGAACCCATGTCCCCTGCATCGGCAGGCGGACTCTCAACCACTGCACCACCAGGGAAGCCCTCACATATCTTTGAAGATGAATGGGGTACTCTGGCCCAGAGCCAGGCCTTCCACCTTGCCTGAGCAGGACGATCCTCCGGGAATGCTAAGGAAGAGGCCACCTAGCGCGTATGATTCAAGAGGAACCCAAATGTCTGCTCTAAAAATATTCTTTGTAATCTGGCAGTTATTTCGAGGTCTAAGAAGTTGTGATCCCTGGCTTTAGGGAGTTCAGCACCCAGTGGACTACTACCCAAAACAGGGTGAAGAGGAATGAGGAACAGACAGGTCATAACTAGGGGAAAGGACCAAACACCAGGCAGATCTTGAACGAGGAAGGAGCAGATCCTGAAGGAGTCAGGTGGGGTCAGGACAAAAGGTGGGCCACAGGGTGGTGGTAATCCAGGCTGTCCAGCAGCCACAGGAAGGCCCTGGGGTCCAAGGAGACCAGTTGACAGGGGGAGACATGGGAGGTGGCCCCAAGAGGTAAGGTAAATGCAGATTTCCTGCCTGCTTTACACAGTCACCCAGGGGCAGTGCTTCCTCAGACTTCTCCCTGGCTCAGGAGATGCACCTCTACACTCTGTTAGGTGATTACAAAATGGAAGATCTAAGGAGATGGGGAATGAGTGATTTGGAAGGAAAAAAGGGGGGAAAAATCAGAAATTAATCTTTAAAATATAAAAGTACAAACCAAGCTTGAATATTACCTGAGAATAAATTATACTTCATTAAATGATCGTACTTATATTAAGTCATCTGCCAATAGAAACTTTTAAAGGCTCCCACTGTTAAGGAGTGGGTCCAAAAACTTTAGTCTGAAATATGGGGCTCTCCCACCCAGAATCCCCACCTAACTCTCCAACTCCCTCTACTTCTAGCCACCATCAAAAACTATCCTTCTCGGGAATTCCCTGGCAGTCCAGTGGTTAGGACTCCGCGCTTTCACTGCCGAGGGCCCGGGTTCAATCCCTGGTTGGGGAACTAAGACCCCACAAGCCACATGGAGCGGCCAAGAAAAAGAAAAACAAAACAAAACAAAAAATCCTTCTCATAAAATAAAGGAATCACACACAGGACATATAAGTAGGAAATTTTCTTTCAGAAGCATTTATTTTGATCGTGCATTTCATTTGCCATCCCCACTTCTATGCCAGAAAACATATGTGTACTGAAAAGTACTGCAGTCAGGGAAAATGGGACATAATGTGGAATGCCTTACTTCTTCCAGTCTCGGGGGAACCACACTAAATACTTTCTTGAAAACATAACAGAACACAAGTGGTCTAACAAATCCATTCACTCAGGAGTGAAGGATGCAAAAGTAGAAAGACCCAGTCAGGGACTTCCCTGGTGATCCAGTGGTAAAGAATCCACCTTCCAATGGAGGGGATGTGGGTTTGATCCCCGGTCAGGGGACTAAGATCCCACATGCCACGGGGCATCTAAGCCCGCGTGCCACAACTACTGAGCCCAAGAGCCTCAACTACTGAGCCCAAGAGCCTCAACTAGAGAGCCCACGTGCCGCAATTACTGAGCCCACGTGCTCTGAAGCCCGCATGCCACAACAAAAGATCCCGTGCCGCAACTAAGACCTGATGCAGCCAAAACTAAATAAATAAATAATTTAACCAGGGGGGAGGGAAAAAAACAAACCCAGTCAAAGAGGTCAGAGACCAGCTGTCTAAAATTATTACAACTCAGTCTCACTTCCTTTAAACCAGAAATCATCACTTGAGCTGCCTCAGGCTCACCAGACACACCACTCAACTCAGAGTCACTCTATAATTTTATCTCTCAATCACTGGCTGTCATTAGCGTTCTACTTCTAATTCACTTCTGACTGAACAGTTACATACCCTGTCCTCAAAATGATGATTCCTGTTTCATAAAAAAATTGACAGCAATGTACACGTGAAGGATTTTAGGAGAAAATTCTATAGCAAGATTCATATTTTAAAGTTATGCTTAAATTGATGCAGTCTACAATTTCAAAAGCCATGCCTGCACCATCTTGAAACAGGTAAGTTTTTTATGAGTGAAGGGCAAAGGCGGAGGGGGAAAGAGTGAGAGAGGGAGTTTCAGGAGCGTTCTAGGGCAGGAAATAATATCCAATAATTCTGGAAATAAAATATCTGTAATTCAAAGACTGACATCTCTAACAAATTCTGAATAACTACTCCACCTGTATAATTTGTAGAATGGCATGCCACAAAGGCCAAAACTTTTAGTAACCTGGAAAACAGGCTAACCAAGATACAGGCAGACAGCTGTTGCTGAATTAATTTCATTAGTCCCTTCATAAATTACAGATATAAGAAGTTAGTGCGCTACAGGGAAAATGATCAGTGATTTGGCATCAGACAGACAAGAGTTCAAATACCACCTCTGCTACCTTTGTAACCCAGGGCAAATACCTAAGTGGCAAGAATAATACCTATTTCCCAAGGTCTTTTTGAGGATTAAATGACAATGGCTGTATGTTGCCTTCATACATAACAGTGATGCTACCTGGAGGAAAAAGTCAAGATCATCAGAGAAGAAGTAGTAATAACAGCAGAAATATGGAAGCAGAAATGGCCACTCACAGTTACTGAGTGACAATTACACGCCAGCACTGAGAGCTTTAGATACATTTCAGTTAGTAACCACGACAATTTCAGAGGGTGCCTACCATTATTATCCTCATTTTACAGATGAAACAGTTCCAAAAAGTAACTTAGCCAAAGTAGTGAGAGGCACAACTAGCCTCTGCTCTTAACTACTATGCTATACAAATTATAAACCTGAAAACTACAGAAGTTGGTTTCCAAGAGCAGCTAGTTTAATTCAATATTACTCCAATTCGCTGGGAAGGGGGACAAGAAAATTGTATAAACACAGGCTCTCATTTCTGCTGAATCATACCATGTGAATTGATTTTGACCCTGTATCCAAAATATCTTCACCAAGTATTCTGCCCAAATAAACTACCAGGGTGAAGGAGTCAACTAACTGTGACAACTAAAAGAACCAGCACAAGAAAAGGGCTTCCGAACTCACACGGCCCTTCCCCTCCCTACGCGCTTCCCCTCCCTACGCGCCCACACTAAGGGCAGGTGGGGACTGTGCACCCTGGGGCCCCAGGGACCGCCAGCAGGTGCTTAATGAATACAGTACTTGTTTTGCTGACTGAGCCTCAAGCGTTTTAAATCTAACAGCCCCAACCCGACCATATACTCTAATTCAGCAGGTTGGGGCCACAGCCTGGGCTTGCCTCAGGAGCCTCTGGTGTGTGTTCCCAGCTGAGACACCACAAAGGCCCCCCAGAAATCTCCAGTGCAGTCCCTCATCTGAACCACAGAACACAGAAAATGTCCTGTCTTCTTGGTACTCACAGGATGGCATGCAGCACCATTCCAGGTGCAAGGGGAGAAGTGAATTCGTTATACATCCCTGTTGAGAAAAGCCTATCTTTTCAATCCTATTATTCTGTCAACGTTCCATTCTGAACAAAGAATTATCTGTCATTGCCCCAAACGAGTCAACAGGGAACCCAGCAGCCTCTACTCTGCCGCAGAACTCTGAGCACTTCTGCCAAGACCCCATCCCCTCCTCCCGCCCCTGAGCAAAGACAAGTAAGCAGACTCAGCAGTTCCCACAGTGAGCTCCACCGGAACCGGCCAAGACCCACGAGGTCCACGGCAGCACACCACCTCCTCTTGGCTGACAGAGCCATCTGCTGTCTGCAGTATCAACAGAGACGGCATCTTACAGATAGGCTTCAGTAAGTGTTTGATATTAGTAGAGTTTTCCATTCCAATACTGTTCCAGTACTGATTCTGGTGGGTGTTAAGAACAGAGAACTCACAAGATTCAGTTTTTGTCCTTGAAGAATACATATTCTAGCAGAAAAGCAAATTATCATGATAAACGTGCAGATGAGGATGCAAAAAACTTTGCCTGGGAAAGTCAGGAGAGACAACAGAAAGCAGGCAGTATCTGAAAAGGGCCAACAGAGCATGAGTACGTACTCACCAGAAGGAGAGGGGTAGTCAGGACATTTCGGTCAGAGAAAAGGACACACACAGAAGCATGAAGCCAAAGGGAAAGCCTGGAAAACTGAGAGGAGTTCTGTGTGGCTACAGCGTGGTGACTGGGGGAGAATGAGAAGGAGCTGGAAATGAAGCTACGTTTAAAAAGGGCCTTGAACACCACACCATGGAGTCTTAACGGCATCCTGTAACAAGTTACACAGGCCACTACATGGCAGGGCAAGACCCACACAGGCAGTTCAGCAGATGACAGAGGAGAAGGGAAAACACAAATTAGAACAATCAGGATTGTTTGTAGCGGTATTATTCACAGTAGCTGGAAGGTGGAAGCAACCCAGTTGTCCATCGATGGACGACTAGATAAGCAAAATGTGACATATGTCAATACATACGGTAGAATATTATTCACCCTTAGGAAGGAAGGAAATTCTGACATGTGCTATAACATGGACTAACCTTAAGGACACTGTGCTAAGTGAAATAAGCCAGTCATGAAAGGACAGATACTGTGTGATTCCACTTATGTGAGGTACAGTTGACCCTTGCCTTGAACAACATGGATTTGAACTGTGTGGGTCCATGTGTATGTGGGATTTTTTCAATAAACAGGCACTACAGTACTACACGATCTGCCCTTGGCTGAATCTGAGTGCACAGAGGACCCTCGGATGCAGAGGTCAACTGTAAGTTACACTCGGGTTTCTGACGCTGGTGTTCAGTGCCTCTGAGTCCAGCATTGTTCAAGGATCAACTGTACTTAGGGGAGGCAAGTTCACAGAGACAGAAAGTAGAATGGTGGCTGCCAGGGGCTGGGGGAGGGGGAAAATGGGGGCAGTTGTTTAATGGGTATAGTTTCCATTTTATAAGATGAAAAGTTCTGGAGATTGGTTGCACAACAATGTGAATACACTTAAACTACTGAACTGTACGTTTTAAAAAGGGTACGATGGTAAATTCTATATTATGTGTATTTTATCACAGTTTTAAAACAGGCTGTAGCCAAAGTCCAGTCAAAGGTGACATGTAAACCAGAGCTGTGACAAGCGAGTGAATTCACACCAGACTAAGGTGATACACTCGGTAAGGCTTACTGGCCAGTGTAAAGCGGGAAGTGGAGGAGAAGGTGGGGACAACTCTGAGGTTTCCAGTCCAGTAGGTGACGTTACATTAATGAATATACTAGAGAAAACTTTTCATGAGTAAGAAAAATTCACTCGTCTACACAAGCTTTCATTTAAAAACTTTTTTTAGCGCTTGTTACGTGCCACGCACAGGCTAGGAAATGTGGACACCACAGAATAAAAAAGACCAAATCCTGGCCCTCACAGAGCTAACAATCTAACACTAGTGTCATACAATGGCAAGCAGGTGTGTGACGTGATACAATGTGTAACAGATGATGTGATGAAACAAAAGCACTTCTCCTGTGGAAGAAAAATAGAGGACGGGGGAGAGGTGGCAGCTGAGTAAGGAATTCGTATGAAGTAGGAAAGCCGTGGCTACAAGTTCTGTATAAATAAAAATGGACAATGTTTAGTTTGTCATCCTCATTTTGTTAGGAAATGGATCAGTTAACAATAGATCATTTGATAGGAATATGGAAAACATAAACTTGAATATTAAAACTGTGTATTCTCTTGCATTCGGACGTTCCTTACTGCAAAGGAATTTACTAATTTATAGCACTATTCTTCACATTACTTATTTTAGTTCTTTTTCTGTAAGAGAAGTATGCATGTGACAGTGGTGGCAGGGGGTACTGGATTTATAAATACGGCATTTAAACTGACTTTAAAAGCACAAACTTTTCCTTTTTGTTAAAGATATTAAAGAAGGAAAAAACACTACTTAACAAGACTACAAAGGAGCGCACAAAGATTAACTGCTGGAACCCAACTGTACAGAAAGAATTTCAAAACCACAGCAATTATCACAACTGTGACTACAATCCAAAGATTAACATTTTTTACGGTTTTTGATCATTAGATCTGTGCCTTCTGAGTAAGTTTTATTTTCCTAAGGCAACATTTCCAATCAGGTTAGGAAAAACATACACTCTTGGAATGGACCGAGTACTAGGAATCATTTTATTCAATCCTCTAATTTTACATGTCAAGAAACTGAATCCAAACAAGGTGAAAGACCTGGCTAAGGTCACATAAAGAGTTACTATGACAACAAAGCACAGAGCCAAGGTACTAAGGTCTCTGGGCTCAGAGGGTACTGCTCTTCCCCTACACGGCCAGTGAAGGTCACAGAGGGGTACTGATTTTCTTTCCGTCTAAAATATCTAATGGAAAACTATAAACCTAGCAGAATGTATCCCAAATCATGACAGCAGGGATGTGAACAAATGAGCACATTTCACCTATACAGCTGTAATACACAGCTGCATGATTTACTTTTATAAAATCGAGGGACAAGCATAACATTTTGTTCTTAACATGTTTTAATATGGTTTTACTGAATAATGGCGCCAACCTGGATTCTGCAACCCTACGTAAATCACTGCCTGTTGTGGCTGCGCTGTAATGTTAACCAACCAATTTAAAACCATTACTGACACAGAAACATGTATTTAGAGATTTTGTGCCAACTAAGAAACCACACAGTTTTTCAGTCATGTGTACAGAATACTCTATATGGAATGCTAAATACTCAAAACCACACTGGTTTTTGGGGTTACCTTTCTTGATTGCTCATTTTGGCATACATGACTTTAACCAATTCCGGGCTTTTCAGAAAATGGTCTGTAATAATCAAGAACCTGAGAAAAAAGGAGGGAAAGGTTTTGTTACTACAAACATAGTAAAACAGACATGGCCTTATCTACTTTATAGGCATACCTTATACATAAAAGTACTCCTGTTTATTGAATTTTTGATTAGCTGTAATCTTCAAATGTTTTAGAGGTTCACATACTATTTTCTATTAGCAGCTAAAAGAAAATGAAAACCCTCAAAATATTTTTCTCTGATTTTACTTCTGAAAAGTGTATTGAAATGATTCAAATTTATTCAACTGGAGGAAAGGGCCTACTACAGTTTTTATCTAAGTTGAGAAAGGAAAATACTTCACTATAGTTCAAACAATAATATGAAATTTAGCTACAAGTTCAGGTATAACAAAACATATTAAATTGTTTTAGTCAGAAACTTAGTGCTAAAATTAACCAGAGAAATAGACATGTCATACTTTTTATTTAAACATATGCCAACAACACAGTAATGAATACTGGCTTGATTATCTACTCCTTAAGAGCTCTCAAGTTACCAAGAAAACATCCTCACTGTCAAGCAATGCACTCATCAAAACTTAGAGATCAACTTGGGGAAACCCTTGAGGCAAAGATTACAAGCATATTTCTTCAAAGTACCACTGTGACACCTAAAAAGATTGAATAGTACTATTAATTAATTCTGAATCATATTTACCAGAGGGCATCTGAAGACTTAAGAACTAAAGAATATACTATTCATAACCAAGGTTATGAATAAGCATGACAGTAAAGCATTTATATTGACAAACACAGTTTATTTAATCACTTCTTAATAAACAACAGAATAAAAGTATGCCTTTTAAGTATGGTAGCCAAATGAAGCATATTAACTACCATGACACAGTGTCACTTCACATAAACACAAAACCTAAACACATATTCTGTTTCTTCCACAACCTTTCAAATAAGTGACCAACACTGATGTAAAATATTTCTAACAATAATGGGTAATATTCAAAATTCCCAATTTTCACGTCAATTTAGGTAGGTCATCAAACAGTGACAACAGAAATTCATGCATATCAAGCCAGGTGTACAAAACTGTGACCCTAAAGCTCATCCATAATTCACCTATTTGGAGCTCAAAACATTTTCCCACAAGAACATTCGTTCAAAACCACAATGTTCCACATGCTGTGTGCGCGGGGCTAGGTCCCAGCCGCAATTCCAAACTCTAAGGGTGGAGAGAGACACACGCATAGAGAGATAATTAGAGAAAAATGTCTTAGGTGCAGCACACAGGCACACATCATGGATTACAGAAACAACAAAGTTTATCTAACTAGAGGGCTGCAGGGAAGAGGGGCAATGGATGGGACAGGAGAATCAGGAGTTTGGTGAATCCCTAGTTGCAGAGGGAAGGGAGAGCATTTAAATTAGAGGTGACACAAAAGGACTTGCAAAGACTGCTTGAAGGAAAGAAGAGCAGTGTACTAGGGGAATTATAAACAATAAAATACTACCAGGGTTTAAAGAGGGACTCAGGACCTAACACTTATGTCCTTGAATGTTATTGCAAACAGCCCTCAGCCTGCAGAACTGTCAGTTGAAGGGAGCTTCACCAAGCTTTGAGTTTGTTAAGACTGAGGTGACAACCACGCCTTCTTTCGTGATACTGGTCATTAGTGCTCTCTTTCTTTTTTCTTAATCAATTTTGTTGATCTTTTTAAAGAGTCAGCTTTGCCTTTGTTAATCCTTTCTATTGTTTTTCTGTTTTCCATGTTATTGACTTGTGTCCTTTTATTTTCTTCTCTCTACTGAGGATTTACTGTACTCTTCTCTTTCTATCTTCATAAAGTAGAACCTTAAGTCACTGATTTCAGTCCTACTTTTCTGACATAAACACTTAAAGCTATAAATTTCCCTCTCAACCCTGCTTTAGCTTTATCCCACAAATTTTATGCTTTCATTATCCTTCAGTTCAAAAGATTTTCTAATTTGCCTTGTGATTTCCTTTTTGACAAATCATTTAGATGTGCTATTTCCAAAACTTTAGAATTTTTCTAGACCATCCTCCTATGGTTTTCTAGGCTAATTGTGGTCAGGGAACATATTCCGTATGTTTTCAATCCTTTTCATATATTCATTGTAACTTTTTATAGCCCAGACTATGGTCTATCTTAGTGAACATAATGCAGACAGTTAAAAAGAAAGTAAATTTTCCAAGTGTTGAGAAAATGTTCTATAAACCAGACTCACGTGAAGGTGGCTACCTATCTCAGTACTACTGAGATCATCTACATCTATACTGATGCTTGTCTACTTCTATCAGTGGCTAAAAAGTGAGTGTTAAAATCTCCAACTATCACTTCCAATTCCAGGCATAACAGATGAACAATTGACCTCCTACCTTAAACAACTACAAAAGCAGACAAAATATATGAAACAGTTTTCAGACAAGAAACAACAAACCCAACTCAATCAGGTTGTGCAAATAAAAGGCACTTTGGAGAATTTCCTCCTAAACAAACAAAATATCCTAAAAAATGCATGGTAAGTGTATTCTGATCAATATTTTTATAAAATCCTTATGGCCTAATTAGCAGACTGAGAGACACTCAGTGAAGGAAAGAGTTATTCTACATGCTGGAATGTGTGGTAAAGAAGTAGAACTTGAACTGAAAACGTTTTCCACACACAGGGGTGGTCAAGGGTGCAGGGAATGGGGCAAAGACAAAGGAAAGATGGGTCCATACGGTGCTGTCGCTGTGACCACCAGCATCACCTGGAGGTAAAATGAATGTAGGTCCATACGGGGACCTTTATACCAAGATAAATCCCAAGCAGATCAAACACTTAAACATCAGAACTGAAACGATACAATACTGGAAGGAAACCTAAGTAGAGAAAAGGCCTATATAGCTATTACCAAAAATCTTAAGACATTAAAAAAGACCGGCAATTTCATCTATTAAAATATCAAAAAACTTTACATGAAGAAAAGTGCCACAAGCAAAGTCAAAAGACAAAAAACTGAGAAAAAAAATTTGGATTTTATTTCATACAAAGGACTAATATCCCTAATTTAAAAAATATTCCTACATATATAGAAAAGACTGCCATCCTGATAGAAAAATGGGTGAAGAAAATGAGAATGTACATAAAAGAAAATTAGACTCTTCAATATATGAAATGATGCTCAACCTCATAACAAGAAAAATACAAAATAAAACTATACAATGATACTATTTTAAACCTTGGCAGAATTGGCAAATCCAAAACTTTGATAGCACACTCTGTTAGCAATGATAAAGGAAACCAGGTACTACACTCAAAATTTGCCAAGGGAAGTATATACTGGTCTAACATCTATGAAGGACAGCTTGGAAGTGTCTGTCAAAATTATAAAAGCACATTCTCTGCGAGTAACTGCAAACTGTGAATTTATCCTACAATCATACTTGCCCATATGCAGGATGACATACGTGTCAACAAGGCCACAGGACAGCTCCACTCAGATGTAGAGAAGGCACCTCAAACTTAACGCAGTCAAAACGAACTCCTGATGTCCCCTAGCCCCACCCCACTCACTCAAACAAGCCAAGAACCCAGCTCCCACACTTGCCTTCCTCTCTCCCACCTCACCCCCAAAATCGAATCCATAATAAGCCTCATCAGCTCCGCCTGCAGAGCACACGCAATCTATTCATCTCTCTTCATCCCACCGCAACGACCCTCATCTAAGCCACCCTGGCCTCCTGACAACTACAACTGCCTCCTAACAGGCAGCCCAGCCTCCATTCCTCCCTCTCCCCTCCCCACAGCTCAACCTCAGTCCAGCAACCAGAGGGAGCCTTCGAAACACAGACCAGGGACTTCCCTGGTGGCTTGGTGGTTAAGAATCCATCTGCCAGCACAGGGGACACGGGTTCGAGCCCTGGTCAGGGAAGATCCCACATACTGCAGAGCAACTAAGCCCGTGTGCCACAACTACCGAGCCTGCGCTCTAGAGCCCGAGAGCCACAACTACTGAGCCCGCGCACCACAACTACTGAAGCCCACGCACCTACAGCCCCTGCTCCGTAGCAAGAGAAGCCACCGCAATGAGACACCTGCGCACCGCAACGAAGACCCAATGCAGCCAAAAATAAATATGTATAACTAACTAACTAACTAACACAGACCAGGTCGTTCCATACACTGCTTAAAACTCCCCAATCGCCTCTCATGGCAAAGAGTAAATTGATCGCCTTTTCCTGGTTCACAAAGCCCCACATCACTGGCCTCCAGGTACCCCTTCACCCACTACGCTGTCCAAACCCTGGGCTCCCTAGTCCTGCGACAGAGGCCTCTGCCTTGGGGTCTTTGCACCCTGTGTATTCACTGCTGGGACTGCTCTTCCCAATCTGTCTCCACCTTTACCCACAGATCTTCCAATGATTGGCTACCCAGTTCTCGGTTCAAATGTCACCAACTCGGGAAAGGTTTCCTTGACCTCCAAATTTTAAAGTAGCACAAAGTTACTCTGCGTCACATCACCTCACCAGAGTACTTAATCAAGATTCAACATGGGAATTCCCTGGCGGTCCAGTGGTTAGGACTCCGCGCTTCCACTGCAGGGGTCCTGCATGCCATGGCCAAGAAAAAAAAAAAGACCCAACATTGATTCTTCTTTTCTCTACTGTCTGTCTTCTATACCAATCATGTTTGTATTACTACTAATAAAATACTAGCTAATATTATACAGCGTTTACTGAGTCAAGTACCATTCTAAGGGACAGCTTAGTACACAGTCTGTGTATTTTTCTTCCAATTTATCTGACGTTTGTTATACATTTATTTGGGGTTTTAGGTTCATTATCTGTCTCTCTCACTAAAACGTAACGTCTTATTAATTTTGAATCTCCAGTGCCATCAACAGTACCTGGTACACTTCAAGAACTCCACCAATAATTACTGAATTAATTAATTGTTTGAAGCAAGCATCTGCGTGTTTTCTGAATTTCCTAGAAGCCTGCACAAAGCAGGAACAGTTTCTAATCCATGGGCTTTCCAAGATAAAAGCAAATCAGATCCCTCATGAAAAGGGCAATTAGTCTTTGCAGAGAGACCAGAGCCCCTTCTCTTGTGACATGGCAGGCAGCGCTCTCAGCAATGTCTCACGGTGGCCCCTCAATAAGATAGAGCAAAGCCACTTGGGCACTACTCCTCAGTGTAAGCCAGGACCCAAACCAGGGAAGTACAGACAGGCAGCTCCCGGATGTGCAGGACCAACCCAGGAAAAACTCTGAGCACCCACAGAGGTGCAGATGGACTATTCATTTTCCAGATAGATCTCCTAAGCAAGCATTCCTTTGCACTTTTGAGTTATTCAGATAAGTCCTGAGTGGCAATGACGTCAAGCTTGTGCTTACCAGGTAACCAGTCAAATGCAAAACCATATGCTTTAGAAGTCACCAGAACTGAATACTGGCTCGTCCGCTTTAACCAAATATAATTAAAAAGGTAAAGTCATCAGAGCAAAGGGCAAGAATGACATCTGAAGGTACTGCCATTCAAGCTCAGACAGGTAGACAGCAAGACAGGCAGTGTCGTTACCCAACAGTCCTTGTGCCAAACCAACCATTTCCAGTGAGTTTGTAACCATGTCCGCATGCCTTTAAAATAACATATGGGACACGAAATTCAAAAGTCTGGAAACTTCTAAGCTAAATCAATTCTTTCATTTTAGAAATAAAGAAGAAGAGGCCCACAGAAGTTCAGTGCCTTAGTTAAGGTTCCTCATTCACCTAAAAATCAAAACAAACACTCAGTTTCCTGACTTCTGTGGTGCCTCCTGGGATGCCCCCCAGGCACTTCTGCTCCGGCAGTCTCTCTGGAAAGAAGTTCGGGTGAACTTAAACCTTGAGCTAGGGTCTGGTTCTTCATGCTGCTTTCAGGTCAAAACAATGAGGAGTAAAATCCATTTATTCTTTCTTTCATTCAACAAATAGTAAACATCTACTAGTGAGTAAAGATAGCAGTATTTTTACTTTGGCACTATTTAAAGGGTAAGAACTGTCTCTCACAGTTTACAATACAGGCAGGAAAAAAAAGCGTTCTGACTGGACATCCATACAGACAACTGGAATTCTTTGCTACACCACCTTATGGCATAACATTGAGTGTATAATCCTGGTGGCAAATAATATTAGATACACAAAGCAATGATGATGGAATGCCAGTGACAGGCAGATTTTTTTCTTGCAACTCAAAAATGGTCATTTAAATGGCTGTCAATTATGCATGAGTTTTTATATGTTAGTTGCTGGGACTGTTTTTCTAAATATAATATACTTTCCATTCCAGGGGCTGCATGAAGTTACAAGCAAATTCTCAACTTTCACTCAGAATTCATTGTGTTGACTTTCTTACCCTATATCTGTCCAAGGGAAGAACCAAAGATAAAGACCTTTATAACAAGAAGAGTCTCAATCACGTTTAATATTTTCTAAGCTATAAACTTCAAATTTGTAATTAAATTCTTTTGCAGAATTACTGTTTCTGTAAGTGCAGAAATTTTGTGGTAATATTTTATGAGGGAGGTGGGGTCCCACTAATCAGAAACATAAAATGCCACAAAGACATTTAGGGCCTGTAAGTAATACTCCAACTTTATGGAAAATAGAACAAATTATCTTGGGAGAGGATCAAAAATATACTCCATCCAAAGCAGAAGTCAGAATAGAAAGGACATCAGAGAAACACATATTTATTTACAAACAAGAAAGGCTAGAAATGGGATCTTTTCCTAGTTTTTCAACATATGTTAAGCTTAAACTTACTGTTCAATTGTTATAATTCAAACTTTTACTTAAAACCTCTACCAGGAAAGTGACGTCAGGATGTTTAAGCAGCCACATTTATAACAAGATACTCACGGCCACTCCGATTCAGGCTGCTTCTGGTGAGCTCCTAGAACGTCAATCGCAATGTTGAGGTTTTCTTCCAGCTCCTTCATTCTTTCAGCATTAAGGGATGTGAACAAAATCATTGATGAGTAGGCAACAATTTTTTTGTCTGGATGATTTAAGCAAGACCTTCCAAATAAAGAAATCAGGGTGTCAGCCCAACTTAGCAGCTGATAAAACATGATTATAACTCATAAATAATAATAATCCCGTCAACAAGTTCAGTATATACTGATATTTTTAAGGATTTAATGAAGAATTACAACACTTTTAAACAAGTACATAATTTATGGCAAAAATAGCAAATTGAAAATTAGTCACGACACAGAGTACCCAATACAAAAGCTGCAGTTCACTTATGAGTCAGAGGCAAAAAGCAAATAACATCTGATTAAAGAAAAAGATAAAATGATTACATTTATAAAGCATTAAAATGTTCATTCTTGTTAGAAAAAAAATCAAAAGCCATAATACTTCAATGACTATAGACATTTCTTTAACAGTTTGAGGGACAGAATGTTTAAGGGAAAGATGATATACTGGCAAGAAATAAAATTTGGAGTCAAAAGCCTCCGTATAACTCCCGGTTCACCCACCTATCAGCTATGTGATCTTAGAAAGGGCACTAATTTATCAATTTTCAATTATATTATGGGTTATGCACTATGGCACGATTTTTTTTTCTTTCATTTAAACTTCATAATGCTCTTCTGGAGGAGTTATTATCCTTTATTATAGATGAAGAATGTGTTGACTTTACTTGCCCAAAGGCACAAAGCCAGTACCTGCCAAAGCTGAATTCAAATTTGGTTGTATCTGTCTCACAAACACATATAGAGTGAAGTCACATAACCTCTTTCGGTGTATTTTCTGACATAAAAATGGAATATAATAACAAGACCTCCTTGGCCTGTCTCAGAGTGCTTCTGTGAGGACCAGATTTGATAACGAATGTAAAACCACCATGTAACTGCCAAGTAAACTCCTCTGACGGCCTTGTTCAGGGCCTCTCCTCTGTGTCCCTATGACACCTGGATTCACCTGTGTTATTAATACATCAGTTCTTACACTACAACATGCTTACAGCACGGGCTTTGGGGGAGCGGTGAATATATCTAAGTTACCCTTATTCCACTCCTCTAGCTCAGAACCTGGCAGAGATGAGGTATTCAAAATGTTTGAAAGGAATGAATTCTCAAAAATGAGTAATTTTTATTTCTACAGCTTGAATTCCACAATTCTTCCCTTCCAACCTAAGCTCAATTATTATTAACCATAAAGATTTTATGCCTTCAACTCTAATTACCTGCAGGAATTTGAGAACCGGTTACAGGCTCAGTGAGCTAGAGATAACATTAGCGTTTATCTGATCCTTACACCATACAGATGAGCCCAGAAAACCTATACAACCAGGGAAGGCAGCACAGAACTTAGGCAGCTGGTATTTAAAGAGAGTAGGCTTTGGATCCAGAGGGCAGCATGGGGTTCCGGTTCCAGCTACGCCATTCACCAGTGATAAGTGTCAGTTCCCTCATTTGTCCAAACGGGGGACAGTACCACTTGCCCCACAGGGCAAAGGGTAAAGGACGGGAAATATACAGAAAAGACCCAGCTCTGGGCATTCAAACGACAGCTGCTCTGCTGCTTATATTGTTGCCACCACCAAAGTTACCCCATTGGTTGGCAACGGAACCTGGATTAGAATCCAGGCCTCCTACCCCAGGATGGGGCCTTTCCTATTACCTATCCTTCCTCCATCACCTGCTCACCTTTCATCTCCATGCTCCATTTCTTATGAACACAGCTGGTCAAAACACAGTAGCAAATCACCAGGGAAAGTACACCATGAATCAGTCTACATAAACAGACTGGTTATCCACATCTGATACTTCTCCATATCTACCAAAACATATAGCATTGTGCCGAGCATATAAGAAATGCTCAATTAATAAATACATGATTAATTCATTGCCCATACTTCAATATTTTATGGCTTTTTTTCTTATAAAAAATGTGTCCTTAACAGCATTCCTTACTTTAACCAAAACCTTTATTTACTTAAAGTAAAAACTGACATACAACGAAGGGCATAAACGTTACGTGTACAGCCCAATGAGATGTGTATATACCTATGTGACCACCACACAGATCAAGATACAGAACATTCCCAGGAACCCACGAGTCTACTTCATGCCCTCTACCAGCCACTACTAAACCTGCCACCACCCACCAAGAGCAACTGCTGTCCTGAGTTCTGTTACCAAAGGTTAGTTTCTCCTGTTTGGGAATTGATATAACCACAATCTTTTCAGAAGTCAGAAAAACTCTTATCAATATACTCACAAAAAGAGTTCTGGGAAAGCATGCATCCAAACAATAGACTGGGAATCTTCATTCCGTGAGGCAACATTGCCTAAAAACTGCAGACCACAGCGAAAAGCTGAGGATTTATAAAGGCAAAAAAGATACATGATTAAAAGAAGTTTTCAAAACACCAAATAAATACATCTTAGTTAGAAATACTCCACATGTTATTAAATAGGAAGTTTCTGTTTGCTTCTTTTAACTATAAAAGTCTCTCACCACAATGAAACTTTTGGTACGACGTTAATATTAAAATGCCTTACCAAAACAATGTACTCTATACAAAATTAGTTAACTTCTTTAAAACACTGTAACTGTAGACACAAATATACCTGTAATCACATTAAATATCATTGGAATATGTGTTCCAATTGAAAGACAGTTGTTCTTAGACTGGATCTTTTAAAATCTAACAATAGACAATTTAAAACAAGACATGTAAAATATAAGGCTATCGAAGCACTGAAAGTTAAAGAATGGTGAAAAGATATACGAGGCAAATACCAGCCTACAAAGGTAGTCATACAACCACTTAAAATCAGACATAATAAACTTTGAGGCAAAAAGTATTACTGGAAATTTTTTTTAAAGTCATTTCAGAATTACTTAATTCACAGAAAGGTATAATTTTAAATTGGAATCACCTAATAACATGGTCTCAAATATATATTAAAGAAAAACTGACAAAAGTGTAGAGGGAAGAGAAAAACCCACAATTAAATTCGGCAATAATAATATACCTTTCCAGTAAATTATAAAATAAGCAGACAAAACAATCAGCATATTTAGAAGATTTAAATAAGATTTAAGAGCAACCTAGTTGACACATTTAGACTATTTCACCAAATAAAACTGCAGAATACTGGACAAAATCCAGAATGCTGACAACAAATGCAGGCAAGGATGTAGAGCAACAGGAACTCTCATCCATTGCAGGTGGGAATGCAGAATGGTGCAGCCACTTTGGGAGACAGTTTGGTGGTTCTTACAAAACTAAACATACTCTTAGCATACAATCCAACAATCACACTCCTTGGTATTTACCCAAAGTAGCTGAAAACTTATGCCCACACAAAACCCTGCACATGAATGTTTATAGCAGCTTTATTCATAACTGCCAAAACTTGGAAGCAACCAAGATGTCCTTCATTAGGTGAATAGATAAACTGTGGTCCATCCAGACAGTGGAATATTACTCAGCACTAAAAAGAAATGAGTTATCAAGCCATGAAAAGGAACATTAAATGCGTATTACCAAATGAAAAGCCAATCTGAAAAGGCTACAAACTGTATGATTCCAACTTTATGACATTCTGGAAAAGGCAAAACTATGGAGGCAGTAAAAAGATTGGTGGTTGCCAGGGTTTGGGGCACAGGAGGCGGTGTGAACAGGTGGAGCACAGAGGACTTTTAGGGCAGTGAAACTTCTCTGTATGATATTACAGTGATGGATACATGTCCTTGTACGTTTGTCCAAATCTCCACAGAATATATATATATATGTATTGGGTTGGCCAAAAAGTGCCTTCGGTTTTTAAGTAAATATAAAAGACACATTTTTCTTTTCACCAAGAATTTTATTGAACAACATATTCACCCTTTTGTTCCACTACCTTCTGCCATTTTCCAGGCAACTTCATAATTCCATCTTCCCAAAACTTTAGCTTTTTGAGCAAAGAACTGTTCCAGGTGCCTTTTACAGTCTTCCAGGGAATTGAAATTTTTTCCATTAAGAGAAGTTTGTAAAGACCTAAATAAGTGGAAATCCGAAGGTGCAATGTCTGGTGAATATGGCAGATGAATCAGAGCTTCCCAGCCAAGCTGTAACAGTTTTTCCTGATCATCAAAGAAACATGCGGTCTTGCATTATCCTGATGGAAAATGATGTGTTTTCTGTTGACTAATTCTGGACACTTTTTATCGAGTGCTGCTTTCAATTGGTCTAACTGGGAGCAGTACTTGTCGGAATTAATCATTTGGTTTTCCAGAAGGAGCTTATAATAGAGGACTCCCTTCCAATGCCACCATATACACATCACCTTCTTTGGATGAAGACTGGCCTTTGGTGTGGTTGGTGGTGGTTCATTTCGCTTGCCCCACAATCTCTTCCGTTCCATATTACTGTACAGTATCCACTTCTTATCGCCCATCACAATTTGTTTTAAAAATGGAACGTATGAACATCCCCAGTGGTCCAGTGGTTAAGACTCCACGCTTCCGATGCAGAGGGCACAGGTTCGATCTCTGGTTGGGAAAGTTCTGCATGCCACACAATGTGAAAAAAAAACCTGAAACGTTTTCATTACGTTTAAGTAGAGAATAGCATGAGGAAATACGGTCAAGAAGGTTTTTTTCCCCGCTTAAACTTATGTAGAACCCAAACGTCAAAGCAATTAACATAACCAAGCTGGTGCAAGTGATTTTCAATGCTCGATCTGGATATTCTGAGTATGTCGGCCATCTCCCGCGTGGTATAACCTTCACTGCTCTCGATTAACATCTCGATTTGATCGCTATCAACTTCAACTGGTTTACCAGACTGTGAAGCATCGTCCAGAGAGAAATCTCCAGGATGAAACTTCGCAAACCACTTCTGACACATTTGATCAGTCACAGCACCTTCTCCATACACTGCACAAAATCTTTTTTTGCGTTTTGGTTGCGTTTTTACCTTTCTTGAAATAATAAAGCATAATATGCCAAAAATGTTGCTTTTTTTCTCCCATCTTCTATATTAAAATGGCTACACAAAAATTCACCGATTTTGATGTCTTTTTTTAAATGCACGCTGATATGACAGCTGTCACCTACAATTTAACAAAATTGTTTTGAACGAAGTTAAAGACAACTGAGTGCCACTATCGCCATCATCGTACAGAAAAAACTGAACAAACCTTTTGGCGCACCCAATATATACATATATACATATATACATATATATACACACACACACACATACACAAAAGAAAAAGCACTCAAACCCACGGGAAAACCACAAGATTGTACTACACACCCACCACACTGGCAAAAATTAGAAAATAACAAAGTGTTTGTGAGAATGTAATGCATTAGGAACTAAAGGTTCTCTAGAGTTCTTTGCATCTGTGAACAGACCGCATTTAAATTACTTTTGACTGAGCACCAGTTATCAATCACTGCCTCTTAGCTTCGCTGCCTGCTCTGCAAACATAAAGGTGGGCCCTTTGAAGGTCTCCTTTGTCAGCTGGCACGTACGGCCTCGTGGGCAGAGGCGCTGGAGGGGCACTGGAGGGCTGGAGGGAGCGGAGTTTTTCTCTTCCTGGTTCTGGGTAGTCTTCTGGCCATGCTTCTCCTGTTTCCCTGGCGTTCATCCCCTGCAGCTTCTCCCGTGAGGAGGTCTCGCACAGCAGGACCAACCAGCAGTGTCCAGGAGCTAGGAACCTCCTCAGGATGCTTCGAAGCCAGTTTCAAGTCATGGAAGCTCTCTGTGGATGACTACCCCCTGCACCCCAGAGGGTGGATTTCCATCAAGTTCCACCAACACCACCCCTCGGCGACTTCACCACCACCCAGTGAGCCACAGCCGTGCCCTCTCCAAGCAGGCCTGGATCTCAGGCCTAGGGGGAGGGGAGCCTCTTCCCTGGACACTCCTCTTAGCCCTGGGGGCACTGGCTGCTCCTTATATCTGCAATTCCTGTGTTCTTTGGCATTCTCTTTACTTCTTAGTAGTCAATCCCCTGTTATTTCAAGCCTTTGTTATAGTTAGTAATTCTTTATTTTAAATTTTCCCTATTCGAATTGCAGTGCGGTTTGTGTCTCCTGGTTGTACCCGAGCTGGCAGAGCAGATGGAGAGAAGGGAGGGAGGGAGGGAGGGAGGGAAGTTGTGAGGAAGGGAAAGAGGGCCCCAGGGGAAGCAAGAGAAGATGGCATCAAGCACAAGCCTTAGAAAATAAGAATAGTTCAATCAGTCGGGACCAAGTCAGACAGACAGAAACCAAACTGTTTTTTAACAAAGAAAATTTAATATATGGAATTAGTTCAACTAAAAAGGCAACACTGAGGTAACACAGAGATTAAGGCTACAGGAAACCACCACCTACCACCCTTCAAACTGGAGGCACAAAGGGAAGAGGGTAAGGTTGTGAGAACCCGGAAGCCTGGATGGGCTCTGCAGAGCTGGAACCCGGGCCTCTGTGGAAGGGGCTGCCCAGGCAACTGCTGGCACCTCTGGCACGTGGAAGAAGGGCCCAGGCCAGCTAACAGTGGTGTCTCTAGGAAATACTAGGAGGCTTTCCGAGTGGGAAGGAAACTGGAAAGGGAACCATCCAGGGGAGACCCGAGTAGGGGGCGAGTCACCCTTTCCGCTCCTGCTTTCTGGTCCCCACTAGATCCTTCACTGGCTAAACCTCACCGAAAGCAGAGGAGAAATGTGTTTCTGGACTCCCAGCCCCTGCACCACGAAAAAGAGCACAGACGGCTAAGCTCAAAGCCGAGTAACAACAGCCCCATAACCAGAACGACACCCAACATTAGACAATCACTGACGCGACATGTACCGTTCCAAGTGCTTTATTTTATACAAGTTCTTATTTAATTGTCACAGTAAGGCAGATATCTTTATCACGTCACCCAAGTCAGCAGCAGGTGAGGGCCCCAGACCCCACACACCAAGAGAAGAGCGCAAACAGTCAGCCGGTTCTCACGGGTATGCGATGCTGGTAAGTAAATACTTAAAATACTTGTGCACTTTGCAGTGAACAGACACTACCGTGAATCCCTGCATGCCCACCCCTGCCCCAGCCCCCTCCTCAGGTCACACAACTAAAAGCCAGTGCCTGACAAGCCTCAGCCTCTGCCCTCCGTGCCAGGCCCCAGCTACCCCTGCCTGGCACCCATGCTGAGGGATCAGCGCCTGCACCCGACTGTTTGCTGTTTTCAAAGTGGTTCCTTTGGGGCCAGGACAGTCCATACAGACAGAGTGGCATGTGATGAGACCCTGAGTGGAGAGAGAGCGAGACGCTTCTGAGGAACAAAAGACCAGCATGAATAAAGCACCAAGAACCAAGGAATGAGGCAACAATAACAGTGATAACTAGCATGTGCTCAGAGTTCACTAGGTGCTAGACGCTGTGTTCTAACTGTAAGATGCCATCTAACCCCCGTGACAACCGTATGGGGTCGGGGTTAATGCTATCCCCCTCTTGCAAAGAGTAACCAAAGCTCAGAAGGTCAGGGAGCTGGCCTGGAGCATGAAGCCTGCAAGTGGCAGAAGCAAGACAGGCAGAAACAAGCGGTGGCTCTCCCTCAGCAACAGGAGTCAGCTCCTCAAGGAAGGAGCCACAGGAGAGGCTGAGATGAAATGAAAGATCCTCCTCTATTAACAGAAATCCTGGCCAGGCAGCAACCAGGAGATGTCTTTAAGGGCAAGAGGACTTCCAAAGACCTTCAACCTCCCAGATCCCCGCTTTGCTAGGAGGGAGGGATGGGCCTATTGACCCAGGCCCGGAGCTCGGGTCCTCTGTCCTCAGACTTTTCCGGAAGGAACTCAGGCCTTCCCTTCAAAGCCTGTCACTGCTGCTCCAATAGCTCAAAGGCAGAGCAGCTGTAAAGATGAAAAAGGTTGAGGTGTGTAATGTGCCTGTGCTATTCACTTATTCATAGTAGTAACTCGACAACTGGCTGCTCAAAGAAGAGTTGCGAAATTGTGGCCAAAAAGCAAAACACTGAGATAAAAAACTATGAAGACAAAATGCTGAACCAAGAACCTCAAAACTGAATGAACATTATAATCTAAAATAAAGCAGGATACAAAACTGCAAGTACACATTCATACCCATACACACAAATACTGAAGAATGACTAAAAAAAAGTCAAGTGTTTGTCTAATGTAGCCGTCATAAACAATGATTATTTTTCTTTTCACTTTTAAAAATTACTCTATAATGAAATTATATAAAATGTTCATAATAAAAAATAATACCTTCATTTTCATCTTAAGTCATAGTGTAAAATGACATTTCTATTTCTGCTGAATATTTTAGAGTATTAACACTGAAATCCTTGTAAGATTTAATTTAACACACAAAAAAAGCCAACAATATAAGTCAGTCTGAAAGCCAAACAACCCAACAATTCATCAGGCAACTAAAAATTAGCACTCTGAATCAGAACATAATTCTGGAAAGGAAAAGGTTTAAAGACGTCCTAGAAACAAGAAAAGAAAACTCCAGACAAGTACAAATGACAGTTTACTTTTACCAAACAGCTTATCAAGTGATCTTTATGTAAATACTGCAGATGTTACAAAGCCCCTCAAAAAGCCCAACATTATTTTTACAGATTAGAAAAGAACAAAGGCCAAAAACAACACCAATAACTCAATTAAAATAACTCATGCTTATGTTTACATATAATTTGATGAGCATAATATATTCGTCACACCACTGCAATTATTCTCTGAAAATAATACTCTAAATATTATTTTGACAACGTAATTATAGTTCTTACCTCAAGAGCGGTAACAAAAAACTGGCACAGATATACCCTGCTAAAAATCTACAAAGAGCAAGGTTCTCACAGAGAAAGTCAAAAGATAGTACAGGCACTGTATCAGGGGACAAGAACACTTTTGAAAAGATTTGTTATTAGGTTTGAACTAACATACTATAAAATTTGTTTAAGTTTCATTGTTGAAACAAAGTTGCATTCTGAATTCCAAATAAAATTCAGTAATATCACTGGTTGCCTTTTTCAAGAAGGTAGTGAGAAGTATCACTTCCACTTTCCTTCTTGCCTCAGTAATGTCCTTCCAACTCTGTCAACAGACACAAGACATCTACTTGAAACTGATACAATTGAAAAAGAAGACCTAGATAAATGGAGAGATGTTCCCTATTCATGGACCGGAAGACTCAATATCGTTAAGATGGCAATTCTCCCCAAGTGGATCTGCAGATTCAACATAATTCCTAGTATCCACAATACATAAATAACTCTCACAACCTGACAACAAAATTTAAAAGCCCAATTAAAAACTGGGCAAAGGGGGAGCTTCCCTGGTGGCGCAGTAGTTGACAGTCTGCCTGCCGATGCAGGGGACACGGGTTTGTGCCCCGGTCCGGGAAGATCCCACATGCCGCGGAGCGGCTGGGCCCGTGAGCCATGGCCGCTGAGCAGCTGGGCCTGTGAGCCATGGCCGCTGAGCCTGCGCGTCTGGAGCCTGTGCTCCGCAACGGGAGAGGCCACAACAGTGAGAGGCCCGCCTACCGCAAAAAACAAACAAACAAAAAATTGGGCAAAGGGGACTTCCCTGGCAGTCCAGTGGTTAAGACTCCGCACTTCCAATGCAGGAGGTGCGGGTTCTATCCCTGGTCAGGGAGCTAAGATCCCACATGCCTCACGGCCAAAAAACCAGAACATAAAACAGAAGCAATATTGTAACAAATTCAATAAAGACTTTAAAAATGGTCCACATCAAAAAAATCTTAAAAAAAAAAAAAAAAAAAACTGGGCAAAGGACTTGAATAGACATTTCCCCAAAGAAGATTTACAAATAACCAAAAGGCACATGAGAAGATGTTCAACATCATTCGTCATTAGGGAAATGCAAATCAAAACCACAATGAGACACCACTTCACACCCACCAGGATAACTATACTCCAAAAAAAGGAAAACAAATGTCAGCAAGGATGTGGAGAAACTGGAACCTTGTACACTGTTGGTGAAAATATAAAATAGTCAGCTGCTATGGAAAAGTTTGGCAGTTTCTTAAAAATTTAAATATGAAATTGACGTACTAATTCCACTCCTAGGTATATACCCCAAAGAACTGAAAACAGGTACTCAAATAAATATATGTACACACATGTTCTGAGCAGCACTATTTTAAATAGCCAAATAGTGGCACCAGAGCCAAATGGTGGAAACAACCCAAATGCCCGTCAATGAATGAATGGATACACAAAAAAATGTATTCTATGCATACAATGGAATATTATTCAGTCATAAAAAGAAATGAAGCACTGATACATATACAATGTGGATGAACCTCGAAAAACATTATGCTAACTGAAAGAAGCCAGACAAAAAAGGTCACAAAATTCTATGATTCCATTTATATGAAAAATCCAGAACAGGCAAATCCATAGAGACAGAATGCAGAATGGTGGTTGCCAGGGGCTCAGGGAACTGGGAAATGGAAAGCAACTGCTCAATGGGTACAGGGTTTCCTTTTGGGGTGATGAGAATGTTTCCAGTTAGACAGAGGTGGTGGCTGTACAATACTGTGAATGCACTAAATGCTACTCGATTGTTCACTTTAAAGTGGTTAATTTTATGTGATGTGAATCTCGTAACAATAAAAAATGTATTAACTGATATAACTGCAACTACGTAAATTGTGAACAACTCTTAATATACCTAATATAAAACAGGTCTATGAAGATCTACGCTCTCTGACTGGTGGATATCAATGACAGCCAAGCCGCCAACCAAACAACTGATTTATTCATCAATGACAAACCAGTTCATAAAAAGTTTCAGAAATGTGCTCTTTGGTTTTTTTGTTAGATCATCTATTCGCTTCAGTGAAGAGAAAATTAATCCTGAGAAGAAAGGATGAAATAATCTTTCATCGCATATTGTAAACACCAAGTAACCAATCTTCTGTAGCAGTCGTGGGATAGAGACAAGGGATACTGGACCGAGGGGGACAGAGTCAAGGGAAGACACTTTTAAGTGGAAAACAGGAGAGCACATTATACGCTGGTGAAATGACGGAGTAAAGAGGGGAAAGGGATGATGCCGGAGAGAAAGCGGACACTTTCAGGGGAAGAGTTTCTGAGTGGGCGAGTGGGGATGGGATTCTCTGCACAAGTGGAGGAGGGCTGGCTCCGCTCTGACAGTTATTTACTCACAGCGTTTGTGCAGTGCTTCCTCTGGTGTCTTATTTAGGAATCCACCATTACCAGAGAAACCTACTCCTGCCCACCCCCGTTCCTCAGCTCTGTCAGTGACACACTACCCACCACATCGGTGTTTTTTTCAGCAATTACAAAACGTAGTACATTCTGAACTCTCTTTCTGAATTATCATACCACAGTCAGACTTCAAAAATAACTGCCTTTCCATACAAGAGAGCGAAATCTGTATTTTACTGCTGGATTTTAATCCCCCAATTTGAGCACGGAGGCTTCTGTTTTATCACAAAATGGAGCTACAAGAATACTTTTAAATATACAACATTTTAAAACACTTTACAACCTAATGCTACACGCTACCAAATTGAGAATACTAAAGAAATTATTGCTGTTCCAAAAAACTTAGAGCCAACACTTTGTGTGCCAATTCTTAGATAATTTAATTAGTTCAAAAAATAATTACAATGTCCCAGAGGAAGAATCTCAAATCAAATAGAAAGACGCAGGAATTTTAACAAATGAGTTATAAATGAAAACACTAAGAAATCACAGAGTAGAATGAGAACTAAACCAAGCCGGGTGGTACCTCTGACAGCTCAGTTAGCCTGTTTCCCTGTGGGCCTCGGTCTCTATGCCTGTGAAGACAGACGATCGGCTCAAATTCTCTCTCTACTTTCTCACAGCAGCCCCCCCACTAACATTCAGATAAGCATGCTTCACTTTATATAGTAAGTACAGGCATTAAGAATGTATATAAATCAACGTGTTTTAAATACAGCTGGAGAGCTCTCATTTGAAGTAACTATTCATTGAATTAGCACTAAAAAAAAATTTTTTTAACCTCCAATCTAGTACATTTTATAAGCTGGATATTTACATTGAGATGTTCTATTAAATGACTCAGGTTTACCCACAAGTATTTCAATTCCTCGGATAAAGAAATCATCTGTTAAAATTCTATGTTTTTATTTTTAAATATAATGGTATGATAATAACCCCTGTCCAAAGAAGTGTTGATGCAAGTAGTTCAAGAACCAAAAACATTCCAAAACGTCTGGAAAAGCTTCCTGGTCTTCAAATTAAGGAGCTTGGTTTTTCTCTTAATCCCATACCAACAGCTATTAACACTCAGAGCTAACTTCCCTCTCTGTCATGCTGCATATTTGCCTTATTTAATGTATTTAATACAAGGCTCCCCTTACTGGAACGTACACACCTGAGGACAGAGATTTTTGACTGCCTTGGTCCCTGTTCAGATCACATCCAACACCTAGAACAGGGCCTGCCACATTGACACATATTAAAAGACACTGTCATTTTGCTAGGGCTGCCATAACAAAGTACCACAGACTGGGTGCCTTAAACAAGAAAAATTTGTTTTCTGTTTTGATGCTAGAAGTCTGAGGTCAAGGTGTCAGCAGGACTGATTTCTTCTGAGGCCTCTCTCCTTGGTTTGCAGATGGTCATCTTTTCCCTGTGTCTTCACGTGGTCGTCCCTCTGCACCTGTGTCCTCATCTCTCCTTCTTATAAGGACACCAGTGACACTCGATTAGGGTCTACCCATATGACCTCATTTTACCTTAATTATCTCTTTAAAGGCCCTGTCTCCAAATATAATCACATTCTGAAGTACACTAGGGGTTAGGACTTCAACATATGAATTGGGGGAGGCGGGGTGGGTGGAATTTAGCCCACAACAGAGGGAGAAAATTGGAAGTCACTACAACTTTCTTCTATGATAATTCTTTAATATCACTAATGAAGTTTCTCTGTATCATGAAATACAGAACCATCTGCTTTAATGAATGATGTAATACTCAGAGTACTGGTATCTAAATCCTTTTCAAATATATAAGTAAACCATGAATCATACTGCGAATTACCTGTTAACAGGGATTCCTGTTCCACTCGAAGTTCACGAAAAAGAAGAATCAAATCAACAGCAACACCAATTGTATCCAAGTTCCTGTATAAGGTTTTTAAAAAGGACAAAGTTAGACACATTCTTTTTCTTAAACCTGCACTTCAAATTATGATCCACAATGAATGCAGAGACTACCAGTTAACAGTTCCTGTAGTGGGCAGAATAACGGCCCTCCAAGGTATCCACATCTTAATACCCAAAACCTGTGAATACGTTACCTTACATGGCAAAGGGGATTTTTACAGTCGTGAATAAATTAAGGACCTTGAGATGAAAGGACTGTCCTGGATTATTAACCAGGTGGGCCCAATGTATCACACGGGTCCTTATAAGAGGAATACTAGAGGGTCAGGGAGGGCGGCCATGAGCCAAGGAGTGCAGGCAGCCTCTACAAGCTGGAAAAGGCAAGGAAAATGATTCTCCCCTAGAGCCTCCAAAAGGGGTTCAGCCATGTTGGCCCACTGTGGACTTCTGAATTTCAGAACTGTAAGATAATAAATGTGTTATTTTAAGCCACTAAGTTTTTAGTAATTTGTCAAGTAGCAACAGGAAACTAATGTGGGTAGGAGAAATGGGGTGCTGCTGTAACAAACAGATATGTGGAAGTGGCTTTGGGATCTGGCAATGGGCAGAGGCTGGAAGAATTTTGAGAAGCATGACAGAAAAGGCCTAAATGTCTTAAATAGAAATGTGGACACTGAAGGCACTGCTGGTGAGATCTCAGAAGAAAATGAGGAACTCGTTACTGGAAACTGGACGGAACAATCCTTTTTCTACAGTGGCAGAAGCTTAGCAAAACGATGCATTTGGATATTTAGCTGAGCAGATTTCCAAGCAACACGTTGAAGGTGTGGCCTGATTTCCTCTTGGTGTGTATGGTAAAATACGAGAGGGGAGAGACAGAGGAGACTAAAAGGGAACCAGGTATGATTCGGGTAATTCTCAAGTCTATCCGGATTGCAAAAGACGCTAAAACTAGACTATTCACTGTGAGGAAACTGTGCTCTGGAGAGAAAGCCAAGGATGTGGCTGGACGACCTTTTGCTAATGCCTTGGAAGAACCAAAAGGTTCTTCAGTTACACAGAGGGCTCTTTAAAGAGACTAGGAGTGTTACTCATTCCCCTCAGTGATCTCAGCAGAAATCAGGAATAGAGATGGGGTTATCTAAGAAAGCTCTATGGCAGACCCTAGACTGCTTAATGGTATATAATTCCCCATGACATACATGTGAGACCCACAAGGTTTTGGAGAATGTTATACCAGGAGAAACTCTGCCAACCTGGATAAAATGCACAGAGAAAGGATGAAATGAAAGAAGGCTGTTAAACTCCCCAAAATCCTACAGGCAGGAAAGAGGCTGATAAAGTTACTCAGCTGAAAACATGTATGACTCTTACCCTTCGAGAAAAAGGAAGGATGACTCTGAGGGTAGGACCAAGGGCAGAGCCTCAAGCCACAGAGGATCATTCCCAGGCCTCAAAACCTGAGTTTGCCCAACTGGATTTTGAAATTGCTCGGGACCAGTGACTCCTCTTTTCCCTCAATTTTCTCCTCTTTTAGAGGGTAATGTCTAAAACTGTTATCCTAGGCCCGTCCAACCATTGTATTTTGGGAGCAGACAACTTCGTGTCTAGTTTCACATGTCCAAAGATAAAAAGGAATTTTGCTTCAGGATGAATCATATCCAGAGTCTCACCCAAATGTAATTTAGATGGTAAGATTTGGGACTTTTTAGCTAATGAGACTTAGATGAGATTTGGGGCTTGAGTTGATGCTGAATGGGTCGAGAATGTGGGGGACCTTGAGACGAGATGAATGTATTTTGCACATAGGACAGACGTGACTCTTTAGGGGCCGAAGGGTGGACTGCGCTAGGCAAAATAATGGCCCCCTAAAGATGTCCACATACTAAACTCTGGAAACTGAATATATTACCTTACATGGCAGAGATGTGATGTAATCGATTTATATTTGATCTTTGTCCCCAGTTCCTGGCACAGAGCTCCTAAAACCCTTGGAAGTTCCTGGGTGAGAGGAAGGCCTTTTGTTATTCGTAACAAGCCCCTTTCAACCATACCCGAGCTTATGCTAAAGAGGGGACTCTTCCTGGGCCTGCAGGATGGGAGGTGGCTGCCAGAGGGACCAGCCCTAAGATCAGACAGCTGGAACCTTCAACCGCAACCTCCTACCTCTGAGGAAGGGAAGGCGGTTCAATCACCATGGCCGATGATTTAATCAATCACACCTATGTGATGGAACTTCCACAAAAAGTCCGAAACAATGAGTTTGGAAAGCTTCTGAATGGGCTGATGAGCACATCAAAGTGCTCAGAAGATGGCATGCCTGGAGAGGGCACAGAAGCTCTGTGCCCCGCCCCATCCTATGTATCTCTTCCAGGTGGCTGTCCCTTTATAGTAAACTAGTAACAGAATGTAAAGTGCTACCCTGAGTTCTCTGAGTCGTTCTACTGAATTATCAAACCTGAGGGGTGTCCTGGGAACCCCTCAATTTGTAGTCAGCTGGGCAGAAATGTAGCCTGGGTACCCCATTTGCAGCTGGCATCCAAGGTGGGGCAGTCTTGTGGGACTGAGTCATGAAGTTATGGGATCTGAAGCCACTAACTTGAGGTAGTTAGTGTCAGAATGGAACTGAATTGTTGGACCGCTGGCTGTTTTTGGAGAATAAGAACTGGTCAGAAAATACCACAAGAGACTTTCTAGGAGTGATTAAATTAATGGTTTGAAGATGGGAAGATTATCCTGAATCACCTGGGTGCGCCTCATGTAACCATAATGGTCCTTATCAGAGGGATGCCATATGGTCAGAGTCAGAAAGAGACTGGAAGAGGTTACGGTGTTGCTCTGAAGTAAAGGAATGCAGGCAGCCTCAGGAAGCTAGAAAAGCCAAGGGAATCAATGCTCTACTAGAGACTCCAGAAGGAACCAGCCCTGCTGACACTAACTTTAGGTCAGGAAAACTGATTTTGGACTTCTGACCTCCAGAACTGTCAGATAATAAATTTCTGTTATTTTAAGCTACTGAATTTGCAGTACTTTGTTACAGCAGCAAAGGAAACTCATACAGCTCCCGACCTTCTTCACTTCTTCTCAACATAGATCAGAATTAAGCCAAGACATTCACTGCTAAAGAAGAGGGTCAGGGTCAGTGTGCACAAGGCTAGAATCCTCTCTCCCCTCCCCAAGGCCAGGTGGGCAGACAGCCATTGCTCCTTTCCTCTTTATCCGAACACAAGACTGGTGGGAAAAGGGGCTCAGCACCTGCCTTCGAAAAGAAGATGCTGTTCCACCTCTGTTCCTTCTCTTGCCTCTACACATACAAATGGCTGCCAGGCACCTGGGCCCACTGCCTGCTTCTGTATGGCCAGATTTGGTGGGGGGAGAAAAATGTAACTTCATGACATGAAAATTCTATGAAATTCAAATTTCAGTGTTCACAAATGAGGTCTTACTGGAACACAGCATGTGCATTTGTTCACGTACTACATATGGCTCCCTTCTACTACAATGGGAGAAGTGAGCCCCTCTGACAGAGATCACAAAGCCTGAACTATTTATCTGGCTCTCTGCAGTAAAAGTACAGTGACCCCAGCAGTAGGGATTATATTTACATGCAGAGCTAACTGCTTTCAACAGTTTTCTTTGAGTACTTCCTGAAATTTCGTATGACTCAGATTGTTTGCTTTGCTGTATTATACCCCATGTTCCATACATCCTTGGCAAAAAATAATTCCAGTCCATACAAAGTGCAATGTTCAGACAAAAGATGTAAAAAGGTCTAGGCCTTAACAGCATCCTACTTTTTAATTAACTCTTTAATAACTGAAAACATCAGAAAAACACATATTGGTTGAGATCTGAATCTTGACAGGCTCGGGAATAGCAGCTTTAGCTACGGTTGACCTCAGAGTCCCTACCAGAATCTTTGCTGTCTTTCTGTCTACAAAAATGTTTTTCCCAGGAGCTGAGGCCCTGAATGGTTAGAATTTCCATTCTAGGGCTCTCCTTTCCCTCTCCCATCACACTAGAGGGCCTCCCTGCCTGGAAAGGGACAAAATAATCTAGCCTCTGGCCTGCTGCTTCTAGCATATAACTAGTTATACTTTTTCAATGTTAACTATTACTACCAAGATCATTACCGTTTCTAGCCATTTATCTGTATATGGACGCCATGTTCAATTTTGTGCTGAAGTTAAACAACTCTTTCTTTTGATTCCCTCTCCTTTGATCTAAAACAACCTCATTAATCATATCAAAGCCTCAGGTATAAGACCGTCTGGGCAGCACAGGGAGTCTCTGCACCGGCTTCTGGACCAGCCCGACTTCACTCATCATGGCAGTAACAGGGAGCCCGGGGGCTCGTCTACATTCAAGTCCAGGAAATAAAAGTGAGCATGCTTTGTGGCTTCGGACTTCATCTCAAGTAAAAATTGTTAATAAAAAGCAGATTCCATAAAATCAAAGAGGAAGGGTGCTCAGCTCTGGGAGGAGAGTGTAACATGTAAAAGAACAAGAGCAGGACAGGGCAATTCCCTTGCTCATCTTTGTAACTACATTTGAGTTGTACATTATAAATTAGGTGGCAGTAGCTGGCAACTTTACACAATCTTAAGGAACGCTTAAGATAAACCGTCTTAGAAATTCACATCGTGCTCCCCGTTCGAAGTAAACACAAGGGCAACTAATTAAAACACCTACAACTAAGAAGTGAAGTCCAGAACTGCAAATGCATTTAGGCAGGCAGAATCTAGAATCAAAGGATCAAAATTAAGTTCAAATCACTGTGTTATGTAAAAAACGAAATCCCTCAAAACATTATAAACACAAGTGAGAAACCTAAATAACCCCTAACGTTAAACACGTCGTCCCATTACATACTCATCCAGGAGTCTCCCACAGCAAGCCCTGCAGAGCACTTGTCCCCGGAGACGCAGAGGGTCTCCTAATAAACACGGGTGACTGCGATGCCAAGACCATCTCTAACAGAGAGGCCAACATGACGGAACCAGCATGCACGTACACAAAGAGATATTATATTATCAAAGGCATACATGTAACGACAAAGAACAGCACCTGATTGAGTTCTGGTTCACAGAACACTCGATACAAGCATTCCGGAGACACCGGAAGCACTCCGTTATTAACTGCAGACTGGAAGCCAGATGGTCCACTTGGGATGGGTCTCTGCAGGCCAGTTCAACGGCATGAGAAGATCTCTTTAGGATATCCAGGACTCTTTGGAAGATAGTCCTGGGTGCTGTTTCTCTGAAAAAAGATAAAATTGTTACAAACCAGAAAAAAAAGAAAAAGACATTTCCAAACATCCTTTTCAGAACACTGCTGGTACTTAATTTTGTGGGGAGGCAAGCTAGGCCTATCTGTTCCAGCTCCTTCGTTTACGACACAAAAGAGCTACGTACGCTGAGCACTTCTCCAAGGCACCGCTCTTATCATCAACCTGTCCCTGTATTATCTCATTTAATCTTTGCATTAACCTTAGGAAGCCAATACTGTCCTCTCCATTTTAAAGACAAGACACCTGAGACAGAGAAGAGTCTATGTAATTTGCCCACATCCCTCAGCTGATAACTTTTGGAGCCACAATTCCAACTGAAACAGTCGATTTCCACCCCACAACAACCCGAACCCCCATTTAAGGTGACTGTTTATGGTTATGGGTCTGCCCTTAGTCCAACCAGAATATCTGCATCTCACGTTCTAGACAGAGAATATAACCATGTCCTCTGTCACCCAGTGTGTACCTGAAGTAAAGTTATGAGAAAGGGTCCTCATGAAGGACTGCCTGGGGGGCAGAGACACTACCCATTCTTAGATAGAGGAGCCAGAGGCAGTGCTCTGAGCTTACACACGTTCAACCACAAAGAAGGGGAGCCGGGGGAGCGGGAAGGAGGGAAGGAGACAGACAGAAGCAGAGGGAGACGGACAGAGAGACAGAGCGAGCTCGCTTCCAGGGAGAGTGTGTGCCCAGGGCGGGGGATGAACCTGTGGCTGTTCACCCCGCCCCCCCCAACTGGGCACCTCAGTTCCCACGGCCTCTCACGCCAGGAGCACTGCCCACACTGGCTCTCATTCCACAGCTATGAAGAGAAGGATTTCTGTGTGCAGCACGGCATCTAAACGCAAGCCCATTTCCTCATTCCATGAATCCTCTAAAGAAACAAGAATCCACTTTAATGTCAGAAGAAAAATTGCTGTTAGACAATTGAAGAGACTCTTACAGATTAGTCCTGACCATAGGAATTCTCTCCCTGTGCTCGCACCGTGGAATCCCAGCACCCTACATTTCACCCCTGGATGAACCGAAGCCAGACCACCGGGGAGCTGCGCATTTCTCCAGAAGCACGGCCACTGAAGCACCCCAAGCGGCTGTGCTTGCTCGGGGGCCTGGGAGACACTCCCTCCGCGAGCTTCAGGACCATAAATACTTGTACTCCAAGCGTCCCTTTTTATCTTAAGGATGGATGATAGAAATCACTATTTATCACGTTCTCCTCTGTCTTTGCCTTTAAGGAGCCTGGAGTCAAACCCACGACCCACCTTTAACACTACGGAGCCCTGAGCATGACTCCTGAGTACTAACGTTATTCCTGGCTTTTCCCTCCCCTCCAATTTCCTCCCTTACCTTTACTTTATCTAACTGTATTTATTTTTTAAGGCACGTCAGGATTTGTTTTTGGAAAGAGGCAGAATATAAATTACTCAATTAAAAATTGGGAAATCGTGCATAAAATAATCTGCCCCACCTCCCCCCGTTGGCCCTCTCTAAATGGGGATCATGAAGCTTTGGCTCAGGGTCGCAGCAATTAAGTGACCAAATAAAAAGGTGAAAGTTCAAAGGTGCAGCATTAGTCCTGCCTCAGAAACTGTATAAAACAATGGAGTGTGTAAGCCACTTTCAGTGACAATATGACAAAAAGAAGATTCACTAACACTCTCACGACAGCTTTAAGGAGAAGTGGGTGCTGCTGGGGAGAAGGCAATTCCCACTCTACCCCTAGAGCTCTTGCCACTGGACTAATAATAAAATTGACAGACACGCAGGAGAAAAAGAAATTTTAATTCGTGTGCATGGAGGTCTCATAGAAATGGGACCTAAAAAATGGGCCACAGCAGGCGGCTTTTATACTTTTTAGAGAAAGAAACACTAAATTTCTGAGGAATTGACAGAACAAAGAAACTTAGGCTTTGGGTGCTTAGTTAGTGAAGAATCTAAGGAGAGTCTGGACTTGGGGTAGTACGTTATAGAGGAAACAAGGTTTGTTTATATAGGCTTCTTGGCCCCAAATTCACCTCTGGGGATAAGGCTGTCCTTCTGACTCCAGATGCAGGGAGGGTACCTCTCACACGGAGATTTACTGCCTGCTTTCAACAGAGAGGAGGGTCAGAGCGTCCCTCTTGCACTGGCTCTTTCTTAAGTAACTTTAATTCAAAAAAAATCAATATGCCACTGAGGCTTACTTGGGGGAGGCGTGCTCTGGGCTCGAACGATACTAAATATAGTGCAGGCACTATTAACACGCTAAGAAAGTACCCACGGGTTTAAAACATCCTGAAGAATGACAAGAGTGATCATGATTTCTACAACAAAGAATAAACCTAATTACCTCTATCTGCCCCACCTGCATAAAGTGTGATGACATTTATTACTTAATCTTATAGTCAAATAAAAATAGAGCTCTAGAACTCAAATAATCTACAATAAAGCCTCTTTTTTTTTTCTCCTACGATGACTAAGAAATGTGTGTTTATACCTGGGGTAAAGAAGCCAGTATGATTTCTTTCAGCGGGTCCTTCACAAGCTCCCTCTCTCATGGGCACCACCTTCCTACTGTGAATGGTCTTCTCTGATGTCACTCTTTGAAATCTTAACCTCTGCTTCACTCAAAACTGATATCTAGCACAGCAAAAGCTTTGAAATCAAACTATAGTAGACAACACAAAATCACAGCGCTGTTCTTAGGAAAACTGGGTAACTGATATGCCAACCATAGAACAATTAGTAAGTTCATGAACCACCCAAAATAATTTCCAATGTTACAAGTTAATTTGTCACATATACACCATGCCTTTCTCCTTCATTACACTTTTAACCAAAAGAAAAATGTTTACCTGAACTACGGCCAACCAAAAGATTCCTGAAACACAAATAACTATCAATAGCTACTAAAGAGTAATCACGGCAGCATCTATCCAGCATACAACAGTTCACATACGCGGTATAAAGAGAAAATAATCTGGGACTGTGATCACTGTCATTTGTCCTCCCCATGGATTCCTGAAACCAGCAAGCACTGGCAATCCTCTGGGTCTGTTCACATGTATGCCCTCCCCCAGAAGCCCTCTCACACCACCCCCACCCAAGCCTCTGCCTGGAAGAAACTGCAGGCTCCTTTAAGGCCTCTGAAAACCCACAGCCCTGGTGAGACTCCTCTGCTACTCAGAGTACTCAGGGGAGCCGCAGCCCAGCTCTATGCGCCCCTGGAGCTCGGTCCATAGAACGGAATAGCATTTACCCACATCAGATTACATTCACTGATGCGGTCTATCAGCCCAGCTAGACTATAAATCCCAGAAAAATAGAGACTACCTTATTTTTTCTGTATCTCTAGGGCCCAGACCCGCATTCACTAAGTGCATTTGTTCAATTCAAGTTTAAAACAGTGATGAGACTATTCACATATTCAGAGCAGGATCTAACTGCTTCACAGACTTGTCAGGTAACCCACGTACTGAGCATGTGCCCTGAGCCAGGCACCAGGCCTGATGGGAGCAGTGAAATCAGTGTACTTTGCAGCAGCAACTGGAAAAAGGGAAACACTGAGGAACTAGCTCAACTCCTCCATTCCCATTAAGAAATTCACACATCCTGGACCCAAAAATTTGAAAAAAAAAAAAAGGTCATATCTTAAAGTGTTAATATCTTATAATTGGTATTTAAGAAACATCTAATTTCTCCTTCCCCACTGAATGATAAGCTTACCCACTGAATGGGCAAGCTTAAAGGGGGAGGGAGAGGTGAGGGGTTGTAACTCAATTAACTACATTTTAAATTTCTTGAAAGCAGAGACTATTTCTTAGATGTCTGTACCCCTCTATAAAGGGTGAAAGGAAAAAAAAAACTTTTCCTCTAGAGCCATATAATAAATATCTACAGATTTTATTCACCATATTTTAATACAATATAATAAATTAACAACTTTTATCAGATGAGGACAAAAAAAGCTTTTCATTAACAGTAACTACTGTGAAAACATTTAACTCTCTTCTGTACCTCTTTACCTTCTCCACAGCCTTGAAAGAAAGCTATTTGGCATTACAGATCCAAAGGAGTCCTAATGTACTCTGTCTGCAAATTCCATGTTCACTGTCAAGACAGCACAGCTAAGTATGTGTAATGATTAACGACAGTGAAATAACCAGTAAAGATCAGTCAATCGTTTGTATATTACAAATGTTATTAATAATAAAAATTGCTGTCACTTCTGCTTTAACCAAACTAACACAAAATATTCACAAAGACTTTAAGAAGCTTAGCTACTTCATTCTCAGAAGGCCGAAAGTACTTAGAAGGACAATTAAAATTCAACCATTAGACATTCCTTTTACATAGGAATGAATGTATACCCTGAAGACAACTTATAAATGAAATGTTACATTACAGAACAAAAACAGCCTTTGAATTATACAAAAGGTAGAACTGCACTTCCTTCAAGTTTGAACAGATCTGTAGGTTTAATCCTGACAAGTCCTGTTTGAATAAAATTAAAGAAAACTACCGGTGATTACAGCACAGGTTAGATAGGCCTAACATACCATCCGTACTCACATCTTACAGTCAATCCATCAGGCGGCACCTCCTTCTGAAAAGGAGACTAACTGTTCGTCATTTAACACTGCGACTAAGACTTACCTCCTGGTTGAAAGATTCATTCTAATACCCGACATTTAATTAAAAATTGGCACATGTGGTTTAGAGTCGCTTAACCACTGTCACTGAGAAAAACTATTAGAATACACACAAGTTCAGAGATTAAAATAACAATCATTGGTTGTTATTTAAAAGCATAAACCCCTTACTGATTTGACTGCGTTAGACGAACAAAAACAGAAAATAAAAACATTTCTATCTCCTACCAGAAAGAGCCTAGGCAAAAGTTTGAAATTCATCTCTGCAGACCTCAAAACTCTCCTTTATATACTCTATTCCCCTCTTCTGTCACATCCAGGACACTCAAGCTGAGACAACTCCCTGAGACAGGGTTGCAGGGTTGGCAAACTTTTTCTGCAAAGAGCCAGAGAGTAAATATTTTAGGCTTTGAGGACCTGACAACCCCTGTCACAACTTCTCTGCTGCTGCAGGGCAAAAGCAGCCAGAGACAACATCCAAAAGAACGAACACAGCTGTGTTCTAGTCAACTCTTTGTATGGACACTGAAATTTAAAGTTCATATAATTTTCATGTGTCATGAAATTTTGGTCATTTGTTTTCCCCTACCATTTAAAATGTAAAAATCATTCTTAACTCAAAGGCCATTAAAAAAAAAAAAAAAAAAAAGGTGGTAGGTCAGGTTTGGCCCACAGATCATAGTTTGGCGATACCAGCTTTAAAGGGTTCCAAATATATCAGTCCTCTCCCCCCCCGAAAAGTCACATGCTTCCCTCTTCCCCAATGTCCTCACCACAGTCAAAATTCATCTGTCATCAGAACAAAGAGAATCTCAAATGCATTATACCAAGCAAAGGAAGCGAAGAGAAGGTGAAATGCACAGAAGTGGACAGTGTCCAGAAGAGAACTGTGCACACAGAGAAACCTGGCAAATGACAGTGCTGGCACTAAAGATCCCAGGTGAAGGCCGGACTGTTCCAGAAGAGGTGCTGGAACTATCAATCATATGAGAAAAAACCAAATTGGAGCCTTATGTATAATCCTACTAAAAGTAACTCCAAATGGATTTAGGAATGTATGTTAGGCAAAACTATGAAACTCTGGAAGAAAATATATGGAGAATGTCTTTACAGTCTTAGGTAGAGAAAGATTTTTTGTATGTAAGACCTTATTTAAAAAGTGGTATTTGAGCACAGAACCGAAGAAGGTGAGGAAGCAAACTATGCCCCTTCCTGTGAGAAGAGCTTGGATGGCAGGCAAAGGCATCACAGGAACAGCAGGGGGCTTGGTGGAAGCATCCAGTGACTCAGGGGTAAGACACAGGCTCTGTAGGCCACTGAAAGAACTTCCGCTCCTGATGTGAACCCAGGGAGGGTTCTGAGCAGAGGAGTGACATCACCTGACTTTCACTTTGAAAGGATCCCTCTGGCTATTCTGTGAAGAACTGATCATAGCAGGAGAAAGAAAAGACAACAGGAGATCAGTCAGGACACTATTCTTGGAAAAGAGTGGCAGAGGCAGACATACGAAGCACGGATCAGATTCTGAATATATTCTGAAGACGGAGCCAATAAGACTTGATGATAGATTATTATGAGGGGTATCTGAGAAGGGGGAGTCAAGGATGGCTCCAAATTTTGGCCTGAGCAATAAATGGACAGATGTATCTGCTGTTTACTGAGTTGGAGGAGACTGCTGTAAAGATATATGGAGAAGGGAGGAATCAGGAGTTCAGGTGGAGATTTGTTAAATTTGAGGTACTTATTGAAATACAAGTGGAAATGTGGAGTAGGCAGATGAACATACAAGTTTGGAGATCAGGAGAAAAGTCCAGCTAAAGAAAACTGTTACAGTTACCATCAAATGTAAAGTAGTAAAACCCCAAGGCTGAATGCAATTGCCAGGAGAGTACAGGTAGGTGGGGAGAAGAGGTCTGAGGACTGAGCTCTGGACCGCAGAGAGAAAAGCCAACAAGAGAGGAAAATCCGAAGGGGGTGGTGTTCTAGAAGCCAAATGAAGGTGTTTCAAGGAGAAAGAAGTGATGAACTACATCAACTGCAGCTGATAAGGATTTATCCAGTAAGATTTAAGATTTTAAGATTTATCTTAAATCCAGTAAGATAAGGATTTAAGATGAAGACCAATGGACTTGGCAATGTGGAATGGGTTCAAGAGAACAGAGAAATTGTGGTAGGTGAATATAAAAAACTCTTTAGAGAAGCTTTATTATAAATGGGAGCAGAGAAAAATCAGGGAAATGGGGGAGAGATTTTTCTTAGGATGGGAAAAATTACAGCAGATCTATAAACTGATGAGAACAATCTAACAGAAAAGGTAAAACTGATGATTTAAGAAAGGGGGGGAGAGAATTGTTGGAGCAAGGTATGCAAAAGGGAGCGGAATTTAGTGCAGACCTGAGGGTGGCTGGCATCTGAAGGAAGACAGTTAACCGACAGTAACAGAGGGAAGGCAAATTATGGGGACAGATACAAGTAGGGGGTAGAGAGGGTAGTGGGAGTTCCTGGAAATTATCTTCTGGTTGCCCCTATTTTTTCAGAAAAATAGGAAACTGAGGAGGAGGATGAGGGAGAGGCAACCGAGACTTAGGGAGAGCAAAAGGCATAAAACAGTTGACTAGGAAAGCACGAGAATTAAATGGATTCGGGAAATAGAAGGATTGCTGGGTAGAACTAAATGCCTACCCAAGGTCAGTGATCATCCATTTACAGAAAGACCAATCAGTATGGTTGTAAGTTTTTCTCCATCCTCGTTCAGTTATTTGGGTGCAGACACAAAGGAAACAGCAAGTTGGATTTAACTAGGGCTGAAGTTTTACCAGGAAAGTATGACAAAGTTAGGAGAAGAGGCAAGGGAACTGAGAATGTACACAAGGAAATGCTTTATTACTGATCCTTAGATCTAAACTGGATTTAAGAAGGGAAATGTGACCATAAGGAACAAAAGGGACAGTGAATAGGAAGGAGTAGGATCAACAGACTGTGGGTCCTGGTGGGGTTGAAGACTTGTTGGAATAGGGGACCCGGAGAGACAGGATACAACAGGCAGCCAGAGTGGGACTCTTGGAATTACGATTGTGGAGGGAATGCAGCCATGGTTAGTCATAAGGCCTGGGTAGCACATGGCAATGTGTGGTTAGATGGGAGGAAGGGGGTGTCCAAGTTCACTGAAGGAGAGAAAGTCAAGAAATAAAAGGCCAGGGTAATGAAAGGATAATCTATGTAAAAACTAAAATAACCAAGATTTAAGACAGGAGAAGTAATGCAGAGTTAACAGTGAACTAGAGCTAAATTCTTTAAGGAACGACATAGAGGGACCAACAGATCTTTTAATAGCAGAAGAGATTATCCATGAGGTATACTCTGATGGCATGAGATGAAAAGTTGGAGGGGTTTTGGAGGAAGAAGTTCTGAAAGCAGCAATGACAATCACCTTCACACCTTCAAGCCAAGCAGTACACTGGATATAGGAGAAAACAGCCCACTTTGAGGACCTTCTGGGAAAAGTTTGTCCTTAGAAGTGAGCCGTATTTCACCTAGATCAAGATGAAAGGAATGTTCAGAGAGGTTGAGGACATAGGGAATTTTGCACACGGGAAGGGTTTTAAAAGCTGAGGAGTCAGAAAAGAATCCATACAAAGTCTTAAGGGAGTCAGAGAGTAACAGAAAACCTAGGAGTTTCCCATATTAGTTAGAAAATCAGCTTGTGAATGTCTAGAAAAAACCCCGTTGAGATTTTATTTTGAATGGCATTGAAACCACAGGTCAACTTGGGGAGAACTGATGTCTCTACGTTATTGCAGTTTCCTATCATGTAATGGTATAACCATTTATGTTTTCTTTAATGTCTTCTGATCAAGTTTTGTAATATTCTCAATGAGGATGATAGCCCCTAACACTTAAACTGTGCTTATTCCGTGCCCGGCACTTAACTAAGCACTATATATAAAACCTCCACGGCTACCGTGAGCATATCCCTAGCTTACAAATCGTCCTCTTACCTCTAATATGACTTCTCTGGGCTTGTGGCCGTCAGAGAGGCTGACTCAGCCTAGAGTGAGCCCCAGGGTTCCTTAGTCTTTGAATGAGTGTCCTTGCCCACGGTCCAGTGACCACACCCTCGGGTCCAGGGACCACTACAAAAGACTGGAAGAATGAAAGAGCTGAGAAACTCTCCTCTGGGGGCATGGTTGGTCACAATTCTAACCTTATTTATTTTGATTTGCTGGCTCAAACTTCTTCCTGTCTACTTTGTCCATTTAAGATAATTGGATGCATGGGGTGGCTCACACTGACCACATCGGTATTTTGAAGCTGAGTCAGAACACCTTACCAAGTAGTTCTGTGTGGTATTCTAGCTCATGGCACAGGTAAAAATAAAGGAAACTGTCACCACACTCTATGATGTTCTTTTTATAGTGTAGCATAATTGATGTTCTCTCTCAACACAGCTGATCTGAATCATGGTTGAGTCAAGACAGCATATGGCGTCCTTTGCTAAGCTGACAAGTGGCGTGGGTTTCTTTTGGCAGGGGGGAGTTGTTTTGTTTCTTTTTCTTTTTTTTTTTTTTTTTTAATAATGACCTTCCTCTCCAACTCCTTCTTTTTATTTATTTATTTATTTATTTTTAGCTGTGTTGGGTCTTCGTTGCTGCACGCGGGTTTCTCATTGCGGTGGCTTCTCTTGTTGGGAGCACGGGCTCTAGGCGCGCGGGCTTCAGTCGTTGCGGCACACGGGCTCAGCAGTTGTGGCTCGCAGGCTCTAGAGCACAGGCTCAGTAGTGGTGTCGCACAGGCTTAGTTGCTCCGCGGCATGTGGGATCTTCCCAGACCAGGGCTCGAACCTGTGTCCCCTGCATTGGCAGGTGGATTCTTAACTGCTGCACCACCAGGGAAGCCCGTTTTGTTTCATTTTTTGTTTTTCTTTTTGGTGCAGCCAAAGACTCCTGTTGGTCAGAGGCTCAGTAATGTTTGCGGGAAAGCTATGTGAATGTGTGTACATGCAGATGGTAGGTTAATTTTGAGTTCTGCACTAGGCTGACCTCTGAAGTGCTCAATATCCCCTTCCTTATGAAAGTTAGTCAACATACTGACGCGAGCAATGAGGAACACCAAAACATTTTCTACCTCTTGAAATCATCATCATCTGTCATTATTTGATCATTTTTTATACCTCTTACTAGAGTCTTTCCTCTGTGCTCTCACTTTATATCTAATGACCCCAGAAAATTAAATAATCTAAGGAAATAATAAAAATACAACCAAGTGCTCATTATGTGCTAGTAGGTACTGAAAATACAGAGGTAAGTAAGAAGAATCCTGCCCTCAGATTGTTCTCATTCTAGTGGGACTGGTAGGTGATAAGTGATCATAACACTCTAGTGAAGTTCTTTGAAAGAGGTAAGGGGAACATAGGACAGAAGCACATAGGTCAAAAAGGCTTTCAGGAGGGGTTGAAATGGTCATTAAAACCTGAGGGAAAACTAGGAGTGTGTGTATGAGGAAAGGAAAGAAGTTACAAGTTTAATATTACAGCATTTGAGCTATTCCCCCTTTAGTGGTTTGAAGTGAGCTAGAAATACTTACACTGTACCAACTAGAGTTGCATCACTAAACACAGAGCATGGTACACAGCATATGTGAGGTAATTAAGTAAATAACTAACACGGTAAATCGAATTAATAACTTTTGAGCAATCAGAGCAGTCATTATTGACTGGCTGTCAGTGCTAAGAAGTGACTCTCTTCATTACAGCCATTGGCTCTTCATTGTTTATTCAGTTCAACATATATTAAGCACTCACAATGGACCGGGCACTATGTTAGAAGATACCATAAAGAAGACAGACCCTGCCCACAGCAAAGTCACAACCAAGTCAGGGGAAACACATACAAAAGTCTACTGCATTATGAAATGAAAGTGCAGTGAGAAAGGAGTTCACACTTTAAACATCTCCCCTCCATTCCAGACACGGTAATCATATGTTTATTTCTAAAAATTATAAATATAGAGCCCAACTTTGAAACAAGGTGAATATCTCCACACACCAGAAACTGACTGGAAACACTTGGCTATAATCAGGTCTAAAACCAGAGTGGAACATGTCCAGAATGGCCTAAGGTCATCTGCAATTCAACTCTGGCAGGATGACGAGAACCAAAAGCCGCCTACACCTGTGGTGATCAGAGTCACTACGTAAAAGTCAGTGTTAGGACAGGACTCCCCTGCATCTGAAGAGAGAGAAAAAGAGCTGGGCTCAGTGCAGCCCTATGTATGGGTTACCTGCAAAGCTGTGCGCCTCCAACGTCAGGACAAAGCCAAGACAGCTTCCAGAGATGGAACCCGGTCCAAGATGCTGGCTAGCTTAGTGACCAGATACACAATATCCTAATATCACTACGACACAAATCACCAATAGCAGGAAAACCTGATCTTAGGCTAGGGTCACTGGGGAAATAGGTGGAAGCAAACGCAACATCATTATACAAGGAGGAGTGAGCCCAGAAAGGGAGAAAATGCAACAAATTTCTCACGGTGAGCCAGCAAACTAAAAGTTCAAAGAGAAAATCTAACCCTAAGAAAAAGTGTCCCCTTTCCTCACCACTCCCAATGACAAACCTGCAGAATTTGTGCTTCCCAACCCCACAACGCTAGACTGCTGGACTAAGCCCTAGGGCCAAGACAAAGAACGTCTCCATCAGGGAGCACAGAAAGGGATCTAGTGTATCTTAAACTAGATCCACAGAATGATCACTTTGAGATTCTCAAGCTGGTGAACCAGCAGGCAAAGAAGAGCGACTACACTGGCAGGAGAAACCCACCCTGATTATCAAGAAGAGTTGCTACTACAAGCTGGGCACCAGCAGGAGTAATCTGGAACTCAGGGGCTCAATGGCTGTCTCTTGGTACTTCCATGTCCAGGGATAGCCACAAACAGGCAGCTGCAGCAACCACAGACTGACAGGAGAGAGGCAACCAAGGGCTCAGCCCTCTGGGCATCACAGCCCAGCTACAGTGCCGGGGGAAAGTCAGGGAAGTCTAGACTGCAAGCAGGAGCAGGGAGATGATTATCCGCTTACGGCCTCAGGACAGTCTTCAGCAGTGGGGACTGAACTTACTGCACTAACACTCCTGTCCAGGTCTTTGCTTTTAGATTCCAAACAGCTACAGCCTCCAAGAGCCCGTGACTGAGTGAACAGCGTCAGGCAAGAGGAGGTCTCAGAAGAAGAGCACACCGCAACGAATCTTCACGGTGTCCCTCACCGCACAGCCTTGGTCCATCCAGATAACAAGCCCAGGGGCAATTCTCAACCAGTGGGCAACAGGCTAATAGATAAACCAGCCAGCCCTGTGCACAGATCATTTGGAGGTGCACCCCTCAGGGATACCCAGCGGGGCTGAGCTGCAGCTGCCTGCAACAGTTACCACTCAGTATGGCATCCCTGCACTGGTTGTTCCCCCTTCCACACCTAGCTTCCCCTGTGCCATACTCCTGACTGCTGGGGGTCACCTATGATTAAATTACTTCACCCAAGTCCCTACCTCAAATTCTGCTTTGGGGGAAAAAAAAAATCCAAAGGCTCAGGTATACAAGGAGACATGTATAAAGATGGTCTCTGCAGTACTGTTTGAATTACCAAAACTTCAGGACAAATCCAATACCCATCAGTAAGAAAAAGGGTAGGTAAATTATGATGTAAGCTTATGAAGGAACACTCTACAGCAGTTGAAGTTAATGATCTAGCTCTCTATGTATAAAAACTGGTAGCACTCGAAAACAGAGCAAAAATTAAAGATGCAAACTGCAGCGTGTACAGCATAAAACATACAGTATAACACGTACAAGGGAGGGAGGAATGAGACTGGAAAGTGAAACAAAGAGCCCTACCCACCACTCTCACCTCCGGGCATTCACGCCCTTCTGTGTGACCCTTAGAACACGCAGTGGTAAGGGCATGTCCTTTCCAAGATGATAAAGGCACCCCAGCTCCCAACTTGAGCGGGCTCTCTTGGATCACTCGCTTTCCAACAAGCCGGCTGCCGAGGCACGAGCAGCCCTGGGGAGGGGTCCACGTGGTTAGGAACTGGAGCTTTCTGCCCAGAGCCACTCGTGTGAGCGTGGAATCCCGACCTCCCACCCCAGTGAGGCCTTCGGGAGACCACAGACCTGGCCCACGGCTTGACTGCAGCCTCGCGCAAGACCCCAAGCCAGAACCACTCAGCTAAGCAGCTCCCAGATTCCGGACCCTAATAAACTGTGTGAAACAATAAATGTCTGTGGCTTCAAGATGCTAACCTGTGGGGTTATCTGTTCTAATACCGAGGACATTAACAATATCAGTAATGTTTTGGATTTTGAGAGAACAAAATTTTAACATTTGTTGATTTTGCAAGTGAAATACATGGGTACTTGTTAGATTATCTGTTATATCATCCTCCATAAAGGCATTAACATTATTATATATTTGTGGGTTTTGACTTGACAAGAGTTTAAAAATAAGCAAAGAAACCAACAAAAACACTAGAGTGAAAGTTAACGGAAAGCTTCAATTTCCTTTTTCCTTAGAGTACACAAGTATGGTTTTCTAAAATGTCAGCTCCTAAAGCACAGTCACTCCATGCAAAATCATCTAAATTCCTCTGCTCATGTCATAATGTAAGTTACTGTCAAGTACTCACTTTTTTATTGGAAATTCTATAACTTTTTTAAATTATTTAATATCGCTAAAATACCTTTCTACCAAGGGATTAAGATTTTGTAAGAAATTACTGCCTACATCTTTTGGATCTGAAAAACCAATTTTCTTCCACTGACTTGAGTTATTAAATCTATTCCTTATTCTAAAGTTCCAGAGGCAGTTCCAAAGCCTATTAAAACAAGAACTTGATCATGGAATTGAGATGAAATTAAAAATTTTACAAGCACTATTTTAAAATATGAAAAAAAATTTCAAGAATTACCACACTTTTCATTTCTTTTCACTCCTGATTCTGACTTGAGCCTGCAATAATAATAGTGGTGTTTGCTGGCATCAACTACGTGCCAAGCACCATTCCAGACTCGACATCCAGCACCCCCTAATACCCACATCAACCCTACAAGGTAGGCATTATTATAATACCCGTTCTACCAGGGTAGAACTGAGGCTCAGAGAAGTTAAAAATATTTGCAGTTCATGCAGCTAGTATGTTGCAGTACTTAGATTTGAAACTAGACCTATGCCTTACAAAAGCCTTTTTCCCCTGAAACCCACTGAGTCCAAAAAGATATCAGTATTTCATGCTGACACATTTCAACAGGGAGAGGAAGAAGCTCCCCGAACTCAATTGTTTAAAAAACAAAACAGGGGCTTCCCTGGTGGCGCAGTGGTTGAGAGTCCGCCTGCCGATGCAGGGGACACGGGTTCGTGCCCCGGTCCAGGAAGATCCCACATGCCGCGGAGCGGCTAGGCCTGTGAGCCATGGCAGCTGAGCCTGTGTGTCCGGAGCCTGTGCTCCACAACGGGAGGGGCCACAGCAGTGAGAGGCCCACATAGAGCAAAAAAAAAAAAAAAAAAAAAAAAAAAAAAAAAAAAAAAAAAAAAAACAAAACAATTTCAGTCACTCTGCAAAACAGCCCCTGCATTATTCACAGGTCACAAAAAGCCGAGCAAATTCCACTCCTACCCCAGAGGAAGGAGATCTCAGGTTCCACAGCAGTAGGATGAAATCACACTACGGCTACCCCTGCAATGCAAGGTTCCAAAAGCACCCTCACACTGCAATTTTCAGTGGACAATGAGCTGAAATTTCCAGTGCCACATTACTTCCCTTATCCTTCCAGGATTACTTCCATTTCTTTCTACATTTGGTTTCAAGCATTTCATGCATTCACACATCAGTCACTTCAGCTCATCTCAGGCTCTGGAAACAGAGAGCACTGTCTGGCATAGATGAAGATGTAAAACAAAGCCCGACTCACTCTAACTGTATGAAGAACATTAGATAAATCTTTCTTTTCTGAGGGCAAATTTTACAATTCACAAACATTGTTTTACCACAAAGTCTGAGATTTAGCTCGAGTAAGTTCTTCTGGGGGTGGCAAGGAGAAGGACAATAATTTTACACACAGAAAACTGAGATATAACTTACATACAGTGAATTACACAGATCATTAGTGTTTAACGAGTTGTGTCAAATCCAGGCAACCAATACCCATCTAGATAGAGCACATTTCCTTTACTCCAGAAAATTCCCTCATGCTCCTTCCCAGTCAACCCCCAACCTCCTTTGACAACCACTGTTCATGTCTGTATTGCCAATTAGCGATACAGACAAGATTAGCTTTGCCAATTGTAGAACTTCATAGAATCATACAGTATGTACTGTTTGTCTAGCTTCTGGCATTCAGTATGTTTTGAGATTCGTCCATGTTGTTGTGTACACTGGTGGTTCATTCATTTCAATTACCGGGCAGTTTTAGCCATTCTCCCATTGACGGACATTCGAGTTGGTTCCAGTATTTGGCTATTACCAATAAAGCTGCTATAAACATTCTTTTACAAGGCTTTTGTGAACGTATGTTCTAGAGTAAATACCTAGGGTCATAGGCAAGTGTATGTTTAACTTTATAAAAAACTGCCAAAATGTTTCCCAAAGCGGTTGCACCATTTACACTCCCACCAGCAATGTACGAGAGTTCCAGTTGCTCCACATCCTTGCCAAAATTTGGTGCTGTCAGTCATTCTAATCCTAGCAATTCTAATGAGTATGCAGAGGTATCTCATTATGGTTTTACTTGTTTATAACAGCTTTATTGAGATATAATTAACAAAGCATACAATTCACTCATTTAAACTACATAATTCAATGGATTTTGGTATATTACATTATTAACTTTTTAAATTGTGGTAAAATATGTAACATAGAATTTGCCATTTTGACCATCTTTAAGTGTAGAATTCAGTGGCTTTAATTATATTAGTAATGTTGTACAACCATCAACACTAATTCCAAAACTTTTCTAAGACCCCAAACAAACTCTGTAACCATTAAACAATAACTCCCCCCACCAACCCCTGGTAATCTCTAATCTCCTTTCTGTCTCTATGAATTTGCCAATTCTAAGTACTTCATAGAGGTGGAATCTTACAAAATTTGTCCTTTTATGCCTGGCTTCTTTCACTTAGCATGTTTTCAAGGTTCACCCACATTATAGCACGTATCAGTACTTTATTCCTTTTTATGGCTAAATAATATTCCACTGTAGGTATATACCACATTTTGTTTATCCATTCATCTGCTGATGGACACTTAGGTTGTTTCCATCTCTTGGCTATTGTGAATAATACCTCAATGAACACTGGCATACAAGTATCTGTTTGAGTCCCTGCTTTCAACTCTCTTGGGTAAGTACATACCTAAGAGTGGAACTGCTGGGTCATACTCTGTGTTTAGCTTTTTGAGGTGCCACCAAACCGTTTTCCATAGTAGCTGAACCATTTCACATTCCCACCAGCAATGTACAAGGGTTCCAAATTCTCCACATCCTCACCAACACTTACTTTCCATTTTTTGGTAACAGCCATCCTAAAGAGCGTGGAGTGGTGTCTCATTGCTTTAATATGCATTTTCTTGATGATTAATGATGTTGAGTACTTTATCATGTGTTTGCTGGCCATTTATATAATCTTCCTTTGTAAAGCACAGATTTTTATGACCAATTTTTTAATTGGATTGTCTTTTTATTATTGAGTTGCAGGAGCACTTTTATATACTCCAAAGCAAGTTCTTTGTCAGATATATGTATTGCAAATATTTTCAGTCTATGGCTTGCCTTTTTCATTTTCTTAATGGTGTCTTTTGATGAGCAGAAGTTTTTTTAATTTTGATAAAGTCTAGCTTGATAATCAATTTTTTCTTGCAAGGTTAATGTTATATGTGTCCTGGATAAGAAATGTCTGCCTACACACAAGATCACAAAGATATTCTCCCATCTTCTAAACATTTTGTAGTTTTAGCTTTTATGTTTAGGTCTACAATCCATGTTGAAATATTTTTTGTGAATGGTCCAAGGTATGGGTCAAAGTTCATTTTATTCCAATTAGATATCAAGTTGTTCTACCACCACCATTTGTTGAAATAAATAATTTTTAGATTGACTTTGGTTTAGAGTTTGCAAATATTTTGGAAATGGGCTTAACACTCCTTACACAACATTCAGCATTCAATAAAAGATAGGACCAAATGACTAAACACAAGAAGACAGAAAATGAGAATAGATAGTTATCAGGCACATTCTCTAAAAAAAACTATAATTAATATGCTTAAGAAGGTAAATGACAAAATGAATTACAACAGCGTAATCCATTTTAAAAAATCAAACAGAAATTCTGCAATACAATAACTCAAAAATACAATACCTGAAACTAAGAACACAATAGATGATAGCAGATTAGACATAGCAGAAAAGAGGAATAGAGAACTAGAAGGCAGATTAGCAGAAAAATTTCAAACCAAAGCTCAGAGAGAATGGGAAATACATAAAGGAGGCTTTGAGAGATATAAAATATAGTGAAAGGTTTAACATATGTGTAATTACAGTCCTTGAAGGAAAGGAAAGAACAGGAGAGAGGCAGTATTTGAAGAAACACTGGCTGACAATTTCCTAAACTGTTCAGACACCCAATTCAAGAAGCATTATCCAAACAGGATAATTACAAAAAAGCCAACCATCTCTGTCCTCATAGGCCTTCATTCTGGAAGGAGACAGAGAACAAATAAGAAACCACTATTAATAATTACATAGTAAATATGTTAGAATATAATATGTTCTTTCTTTAAAAAAGGGAAAATAGTTTATAAGGTAAAGGGGTCCCAAAGTATGGAGGGAAATATCTGCACTATTATATAGGATATACAAAGCCACGAAGGAAGTAATCAGAAAAATAATTTTGACTAAACATAGGTTAACAAGAAAAAATTAGCCACACTGAGAGAAGCTTAAAAAAATTATTATCTACATGAACATGGAAGAAAAAAGACTATGCACGCACCATGAGTAATCACTTATACAAATAGCAGCAATTTGTTAAGCACCTACAATTATCTGACTGTATTCTAGATGCTAGGGATACAGGGAATGTGATACATTCACTTTATTCAAGAAGCTTATGGGATGGAAGAGCAATGAGGTGTCAGTTTAAGCATGAGAATAATTTACAGAAAGCAGTATCCAAATGTTACATTGTTTCATGAATACTCAAGAACCAGAACATAATCTTCCCTACAGAAAAAAACAGAGTAGCATTACTCAACAGAACTTACTGTGGTGATGGAAAAATTCTGTATCTGCACAGTCCAATAAGGTAACCACCAGCCACCCGTGACTGCCTACCGAGTACTTCAAATGTGGCTGGCACAAGGAATGGAATTATTAATTTTACTTATTGCTAATTAATTTAAATAGCCACATGTCACAAGTGGCTGCACAGACAGTGGAGGTATAGAGTATGACAACCAATCTGACTTGACTCTACACTTTAATAGAGGGATCTGCATACATCATAAAGATAAATGATGAAGAAATACATCATAAGGGTAACTAAAGGGCTGGAAAATAAAACCTCCAGGAAAAGGCTGAAAACAGAATTCTTAATGTATTTACATCTTACTCTGTTCCAGAAAGAACCTAGCATGACTTGTAAAGACTCGGAGCACAGCCAAGAAAAATCACTTGTTAAATGTTAAAAATGCAGATGCATACATTAAAAAGGTATAAAACAAATTTAAAACAATTAATAAAAAGAACTATCTTCTACAAAGAAGAAATAACTGAATAGCCTCTTAGTACTGATGTTTTATGACCATAAGCAATTTTTTTTTTTTTTTTTTACAGATTTTAGTGGTTAAGACACTATTCAAGGAGCGCATTATAGAATATGGGTTTAATCCAGAGGACGAAAATTTTAGATTGGTATACTGATGATCTATATACCAATATATATAACAAATTACCCCCAAACTGAGCAGTTTAAAACAATCACATTTATGGTCTCACACAGGTCAGAGTCTCTCGTGAGCTTGCACACATGGCTGTGGGCTTGACTGGGACTGAGAGGATCCACTTCCTGGATGGTCATCACATGGCTGCCGGCAGGAGGCCTCAGTTCCTCACCACACAGATCTCTCTACTTGGACGCTTGAGTGTCCTCACAACATGGCAGCTGGCTTTGTCAGAGTGAGTGATCCAAGAGAGAAAGCAAAGGGGAAGCTGCACGGCCTTTTATGTCTCAGAAGTCACACACTGTCATTTCCCCCATGTCTATCATTTACAAATAAGTCACTAAGTTCAGCCCACACTCAAGGAGAGAGGAATTCTTTTGTTCCATCAGTTACTTTCTTACTTTCCTCAGTATGTTTTTGCTTTGTCTGGTGTTTTTCTATTTGCTACTCTGAGGTCTCATTTTGCTTCACTTTACATCCCATCCAACTCCTAACACCTTGGTCCATCCTCCTTCTGGGTCCATTGACATTGGATGGATCCTCTCAGAGCAGCTGGACTCTGGAAACCCCGTGAGTTTCTGTGAGGGTGATTTGCCCAAAGACACACAAAGAAGTAGTGGCAGAATCAGGACCAGAAGCCGGATCTCACAAACTCTCATCAAAGGCTCTCTGCCCCACCACACAACTATATGCCTCCCTATCCCAAGACCTGCACATCAGTTCACCTTTCCTGGTCTTCAAACTCCACCTGGAATTAGGACAAACTTCCTGCCAGCCCCAGGAAAAACTCAAATCAAATATGGGACACATCTTCACTTCCTCATTCTTCCCCAACAATCTAACTGGTCCCTGAGTCTTGTCTATTCAATCTTGTAAATATTTTTCAATATTTATCCTACCCACCCCCATAGATAATATCCTAAATTCAGGCACTTTTCTCTTTCACTTGGGCTTCTGCATCAACTTCTTAAAAGTCCCCTGCCTCTACCCTCACCCTAATGTATCCCCAACAGTAGCAGTCAGAGATCTTTCTAATATACAGATCTTGCCATGCCATGCCCTTGAAAGAACCTTCAATGCTTCCCCTCACAAGGGACAGAGTCAAGAAAGGTCTTGTAAACTGGCTCGGGGTCTCAGATTTTATCCTCCAGGTTATAAAGAGTGTCCCGATGTCTGACCATCTCCTCTGTACCATACACCTTACCTATGTTATCTCATTTAAACCACTCAGAAACTGTGCAAAATCAGCACACAGTCCCTTTGCACATACTGTTCTTTCTAATTAGCCCTCTCATCTGTAAGCCATGAAGCCAGAGTAATCTAAAACCTTTCCTGGCCCACCAATCTATCCATGAGGTCCGCAGTTCCCCCTGTGCCACTACCTCTTCTTGTCTAGACCCCCCATTACAATTTGTTTACACAGCAATTACTCCAACATGCTTGAAAAAAGGGGGGGTATCACATTCATCTCTGCACCTTCAGCCTCTAGAAAAGAACCTGTTTCAGAGTAGGTGCTTAATAAAGGTAGATGACTGACTACTGACTAAAAGGAGGATCCGTCATGGTATAGATATGCCCAAGCAGTAACTCATTCAACATCTCCCAGAGTGTCATATCAATTAACATATCTCCCCAAAATCCATAAGGAGCAGTGCCCTGGGCTCTTAGCACTCTTTCAATTGTTCAATACTTCTTATTGTGATTTAAGGCAGTAGAAGTGCTCAGATCAAAAGGACCTCTAGGACTTCTACGCTCCCTCTACTCTTTGCTATCTGCTGGTTCCCCAGAACAGGACTTTCCAAGAGAAGACTTTTTATTTTTCAACTTCATCACCTAGCACAAAACCTGGCACATGGGGGACCATCCATAAATGTGTTAAAGGATAATATCAGCTAGCACTTACTTAGTACTATGTGTCAGGTATGTGCTAAGGATTTAATATGCATTATCTGATTTAATCCTGACAACAACGTCCCCAGAAAGGTACTGTCCAACATTATTCCTATTAAACAGACGTGGAAACTGAGGCCCAGAAAAGACTAGAACAAAACCAAACAGGCACTGACTGAGAGCATCACATACTTTATATTTTCACATCCTTTGTTTCATTTATTCCTCTGTACAATTCAGAAATGAAGTTATGTATTATATTCCCATTTTTAGGCAAGAAACCTTAAGGCTTGGAAAAATTGCACAATAACGCACGCACAGCTTGTAGGGCCAGGAACCAAATCCAGGTCTGTCAGACTCCTGGGCACCTTTGACAATGGCCATCTGGCCCTTCAATGGCAGAGTAAGGATTGAAGTGGCCTCTCCACAAAGCGCGGCCACCACTGGGGATACAAAGCCTGAGCTGAGGCCGAATGGAGTGACGCCGCCTCCCACCTTGCACATCTGTAACGTGTCTCTCCCCCACCAGCACGTATGCTGACGCCGGCGGCCTGTCAGTCTGTTCCCGTTACAGGAGCGCCATCAACGCGACTCAACTAACCAAACAGGCAGCAGGCGGCCAAGGGCTCACTTGGTTCGGTCCCCCTTCCTGCACCCGGCTTCACATCTGTACTGACGGGCGGGGAGCTAGTGTCAGCCCCCCGCGGCACCTCGGGGACCGGGCGCGGGAGGACGCGGGCCTGGCATCGGCGGCCCGGGGCCCCGCGGGCGCCTCGCGGAGGCCGCCACCCCGCGGCCGTCCCGGGAGGAGGGGGCGGCCCTCTCCCCAACTGCCGCGCCCCCGCCCTGCTCCCGCAGCCCCACCGGGCCGCCCCCGACGCTCGCGCCGCCCGGGTCGTTACCGATTCCGCTGCTCTTTGAAGAGCGCCGTCAGCGCGCGGAGAGCCTCCAGGTCCTGGATGGGCGCGGGCACCATGACGCCGGACAGCCTGCCGGGCGGCAGCCTGGGCGCCGCCATCTTGCCGCTCGCAGCTCGGGCCGAGCGGGCGACGACGAGGAGCAGCAGGAGGAGGAGCAGGAGGGAAGGCAGAAGGGGGAGGAGCGCGCTCCGCAGCCTCCGGACGCCGCCGCCGCCGCCTCTGCGCCGCTGCAGCCCGTGGCCGTGCTGGGAGAGCGCGAGAGCACGCGCGCCGAATCGCCTCAGGCTGGACGACGCGATGGCTCGGCGAGAGGAGGGGGCGCGGGCGGAAGTCCCGCCTGTAGGGAGGGGGCGCCAGCCGGAAGTTCGGCCTGTGGGGAGGGGGCGCGGGCGGAAGTTGTGTTTGAGGGGGCGGGGAAGTCAGGAGGGTGGAGGAGCCCAGAGGAGAAGTCTGGATGGGGTACCGGGACAGGGGCGCCCTGAGGGGGGAGGTGCGGGCAGAGGGGGTCTCCACGGGAGGGGTATGAGGAAGGGTCCTGCAGAGGCCCCCCCAGCGGAAAAGGCTGAAGACCTGGATCCTGCGGTTGGGTGGGTTGATCGGTGCCCACACCGACCCACTCGGAACTGGAGCAGTCTGTCTCCAGCTTGCAAGTCTCAGACCCTGGAAGCTCACTTCCCAATTCGTACTGATCATTTACTGACGATAACAGTTCATTTACCAGGCCTGCTTGGGATGAGAATACGTTGTTCCAGCTCATCAACGGCTTTACATACAATTAGATGTCAAGGAGCTAGATTCTACATAGGTAGGGTAAGAACTGTGTTTTTCTAAGGGAAATGAGTATATTTTATAGGAATCAGACAAGGCTTCTCTGGGGTGTTGGTAACTCACATGTTTTCTTTCCACCACGCTTTATCATATCATGTATATGTCCTTTCAACAGGCATTGTTGCCAATCCCCATGCTAGGTGCTGGGCAAACGGTGGTCCCTCGGTATCTGTGTGGGATTGGTCCAGGATCTCCCATGGACACCAAAATCCGTGGATGCTCAAGTCCCACAGTTGGCCCTCTGTATCCACGGATGTGGAACTCATGGATACAGAGGGACGCCTGTGTAAATATCAATAAGAGACGATCCCAACCCTGAAGAAACTCAAAGACTATTTAGAGAGAGACAGGCAAACATAATTGAATACAGTTGATCACTGCTATGATAGAGGACTACACAAATTGCTATGGAACCGCTTAAAATATGTAAATAGTACCCTCTACATTTTTACTTGAAGAGTAGGTGTGTGTTTATAACGTAGCACTTTTGATGTTCTTTGCCAAATAAAATTTAAAGACCCAGTAAACAACACTAGAGTATGCAGGAGAGCTGAAACATGAACAAGCAAGTCACCTGATATTGTAATTCAGCCTTACCCATTTAACTGACTACATATTCATTCATTCCACAAGTATTTCTATGTACCTACTATGTGCCAGGCATTAGATCACCTAGCAGTGCTCAAGACCATTCAAAATGTTTAACAGTCCTTAAACTAGCAGGGCAAAATCTCCCAATTTTTCCCTGAAGAACAGGGAATAGTAAAACATACTGTCACCAATCAAGACCTTACCCCTTGGACTTCCCTGGTGGCGCCGTGGTTAAGAATCCGCCTGCCAATGCAAGGGACAAGGGTTCAAGCCCTGGCCCAGGAAGATGCCACATGCTGCGGAGCAACTAAGCCTGTGCACCACAACTACTGAGCCCACGTGCCACAACTACTGAAGCCTGCACACATAGAGCCCGTGCCCCACAACAAGAGAAGCCATGACAATGAGAAGCCCGCGCACTGAAATGAAGAGTAGCCCCCGCAGGCTTCCCTGGTGGCACAGTGGTTGAGAGTCCACCTGCCGATGCAGGGGACACGGGTTCGTGCCCCGGTCCGGGAAGATCCCACATGCCGCGGAGAGACTAGGCCTGTGAGCCATGGCCGCTGAGCCTGCATGTCCGGAGCCTGTGCTCCGCAACGGGAGAGGCCACAACAGTGAGAGGCCCGTGTACTGCAAAAAAAAATATATATATATATATATATAATAAGTCAACATTTCACTTTGCTCAAAACCCTCTAAAGGATTTCCATTTCACTCAGAACAAGAACCAAAGTTCTTCCAATGGAAGAGTCCCTAAATAGGGCACGTCCTTCGTCCTCCCCCCACTCTGATCACATCTACTAGCCTCTTCCTCATCCATTGAGCTTCAGCCACCCTGCCCTCCTTGTATTCCACCTGGGGATGTACCCTCCTGCCTCAGGATTTTGCACATGCTGTTCCTTTTTGCATGGAACACCTTCAATGCTCTCCCAGCAGATACTTGTGTGGTTTACTTCCTTCATCTGCTCAAAAGACCTCTTAATGGGTTTCCCTTATCAGTCTTTAAAACTGTAACACACCACCCAAATTCCTGATCCTCAGGATTTTTTCTCCACAGCCCTTAACAGTTTCTATATCATATCCTTTACTTACCTATTTATTTATTGTTACTTTATTTTGTGTACTGCCAGAAAGTTTAAGCTCCATGAGGACAAAGATTTTTGTCCTTTTTTTTTTTTTAACTTTTGTATCTCCAGTATCTAGAAAAGGGCCGGCTATGTGGTAATTGCTCAGTAAATGTCAGTTAAGTTAATGAACAAGATATTTTTAAAATATATTTTCAGAAAGGAGAAAGGAAATCACATGCCTCCTGAAGAAGGTCAACAATTCAAAAAGTACAGGAAAGAGGAAGGATGCAAGAGAGGGAGAAAAAATTTATAAAGAAGATTAAAAGAGAAATAGAGACATTAACAGGACAGACTAGAAGTATGGGTGAGTATAAGAAACCAAAGGGTATTAAATTGGTCAAACAGTGGGGTGTTATTGACTGCCTGGAATTGACTAGAGGATTTCAACCTTGGCTGAATTGTCAGAACTAAGTTAATATTTCACTTGGGCTAAATGGCATTTTTTAAATGTTACATAATCATGCCTTAGGATGAACGTGCCACCACGTAGAAGTACATGAATTAAACTTCAGACGAAATTTGTGATATGTTCTTGTATTCAGCCCACTGCAGAAGAGTTGCATCAGCAATGATTCAATAATCAAGAAGTGAAAATAAGTAAATAAAAAAGAAAGGAAAAAGAAATGGGGGAAAAAGAAAAGCAAGGGAGAAAGTAGGTGAGGCGCAAGGCAAAAAGATTTGGACCAAAGTGCATATGGTTTGGGCAATGAAAGTGAATGCCGGTAAAGAGAACAAAAGATGAGCGACGGGGGAGAGAAACATTCTTGCTTGTGCTGGCTACTCTCTCTGAAACCTTCTCCTTACCATCTCTGCCTATGATTCTCTCACTAGAAAGCTTATGCCATATATCAGCCCCTCCACTGAAACATCATGTTTGTTAGATGCCGGAGTCAGCCCACAACTCTCTTTGGCACTAACTTTGCAGAGTCAGCCTTCTACTATAGACGTGTTTGTGTACTGTCTTTCGAATCTGAGATTCCTCAAGGCAGGGACTTTATCTTCCTCATCCTGTTCAGGACCAAGTTCAATGCCTTGCGCTTAGAAGCAATGCTATAAATATTTGTGGAACTGAAAACTTTGGTGATCAAAGGAAAAAATAACAGAATAGTGTACTTGTTAAGAGCAGGGATCAGCAAACCACAGCCTGCAATCCAAATCTTTCCCACTATCTATTTTCATAAATTTTATTGGAAACTGTCACACTCATCATTTACATATTGCCTATGGCCTCTCTGATGCTACAGTGGCAGAGTTGAGTAGTCGTGACAGAGACTGTAGGCCTACAAAGTCTAAAATATTAACTATTTGGCTTTTCACAGGAAAGGTTTGCCAACCTCTGGTAAAGAACATGAGCTCTGGAATCAGACAAACTTGGATGATGTGAATTCTGCTTTCATCTCTTAGCACCTGACTTTGGACAAGTAACCACCTTTTTAAGCCTATTTTTTTTTTCATTTGTAAAATGGAATAGTAATAATACATACTTAATTGAGCAGTTGGGAAGATTCAGTGGGATAGTCTATGTCACTATGATAGCCCAGTGTCTGTCATATATTTAGCTTAGCTAGAGGACATTAAGCCAAGTAAAGTAAGCCATTTGCAAGAAAGACAAATACTGCATGATTAGTCAAAATCATAGAGCAGAAAGCAGAATGGTGGTGGCCAGGGACTGGAGGAGGAAAGAATGAGGATTTTTTTTTTTTAATGCACATAGAGTTTTCAGTTTCACAAGGTGAAAAGAATTATGGAGATAGATGATGGTGTTGGTTACACATTATGAATGCATTTAATATCACTGACCAGTACATTTAAAAATGGTTAAGATAGCAAATTTTACATTATGTGTATTTTACCACAATTTTTAAAATTATGTATTAATTTATTTGACTGTGCCAGGTCTTAGTTGCGGCATACGGGATCTTTAGTTTCGGCATGTGAAGTCTTAGTTGCAGCATTCGAACCCTTAGTTGTGGCCTGTGGGATCTAGTTCCCTGACCAGGGGTCGAACCCGGCCCCCCTGCATTGGGAGCGTGGAGTCTTAGCCATTGGACCACCAGGGAATCCCGCACAATTTTTTTAGTGGAAGGGAAAAGGCCACCTCTGTAGGCACAGGCCCAGGTATATCTCTTGCCTGAGGACTTCCTCTGCTTTACACTTTTCAGCAGCTAAGATCACAGGAGATTGAAGGTCAGAAAAGAAGAGAAATTCATTGAGAACAATCTGCAGAGGCCAGAACTACTTAACATCAAATGAGCTTTGCTGAGTCAAACAGTACCGAACAATAGTCAGATGTTATTAACACTCCTCCTGCCTTCTCTGCCTAAACTTGGAATTCTTCCACTGGCATTGACATTGTCTGTTATTGAGCCCTTAATTATAAACATCAGGCAGAAAACTATGGAAGGGAAACTTACAAACTCCATTCTGAATGGAGCCATCATTGAGACAGTGGTTTAGACCAGTGCTATTCAAAGTGTTCTCTGTGAACCAACTCATGACAGGATTCTACTTCTGGGTGAGATGGATGAAGACCCTACCAGACCTCACACACACACACACACACACACCACAAAAACAACCACAAAACCTGGATATCACACACACACGCACACACACACACTCGCACCCAAACCACTTGAAGGTATTTGAGAGTGAACAGAAGCTGACAGGCTCTTATGAGGAGTGCATGCTCCTTGGAGGAGGGAAGATGGAGAGGCATACAAGTAAGTTGCTGTTCCTGTGGCTTTTATCTTGGGACTACATATTGTACACATTGTGTGTCCAGCATGGGGATCACATGTGGAAAACCCTGCATCTTTTCTGGCCTGTAGAAATATAAAAGTAAATGTATGAAAATATGAACATTGAGGAGAGTGGGAGAACTCACAAAAGGGAGAGAGCCAGAGAATGGATCTTCAAATTCATTCTGTCCATACCTCTGACTGCCCTCTGAAGCACACACACGTGATGTAGACCCAAAGCAACTCAACTAAAGACAAACAATCTGAAGCAAGACTAGCGCTATCCCTGAAGAAACAGAGTTTTCAGTTCACGTCCACACGAGAAAATTGCCTGATGAAACTAACACTTAGTAGAGGAAAATAACAGAACCCAGAATCTCTCCGACTTAATATTCACATCAGGATACAATCCAAAAGCTACCTGAAAGGAACAAGGAAAAAGGAAATGGACAAGAAAACCAATGAAATCCATCCATGCTATAAGCCAGATGTTAGAACTGACAGAAACAGATTTTAAAGTAAATATTATAACTAAATTCAATGAATTAAAATAAAACAGACCTCAATGAATAAAAACCTCAAGAGAAAAGTGGTAAATCTCAGCAGAGAAATACAATGTGAAAAAAAGACCAAATGGAAATAGTAGACTTGAAGAAGACATGACAGATAAAAGAGTAAGTGAAATCAAACCAAGAGATAGATTAATAGGTAAATAAATGAAAGAAGAAAGAAAGAAAAAAAGAAAGGAAGGAAGGGGAAGGAGGGAGGGAAGAATAAAGGGGAGAAGGAAGAAAGAAAAAGAAAAACAAAGAAAGAAAGAAAGAAAAGAAAGAAAGATAAAGAAAGGAGGTAGGGAAGGAAGGAAGAGAGAGCGAAAAAGGAAGGGAGGGAGGGAGGGAAAGAGGAAGGGGAGAAAACAATTTTCCAAGAATAAGAACAGAGAAAACATGGGGAAAAAAGGAACAGAATTTCAGGGACCTGTTAGAGGATATCAGATGTTCAAATGTTAGTGTAATTGCAATACCAGGAGGATAGGAGAGAGAGAACAAGACACACAAACACACACACAAAGTATTTGAAGAAATAATGGCCAAAATTTTCCAAACCTGATGAAAGATGGAAATTTGCAGATATAAGTGTTACACCAGCACCAAGCAAAATAAACACAAAGAGCCTATGCCAAGACACATCACACTATTGAAGGCTGAAATGATAGCGCCAAGAGCAAAAGTACATATTATACACAGAAAAACAATGATCTGAAGGACAGCTGACCTATTAGAAACTATGGAGGCTACAAGACAGCAGAATGACCTCCTTAAACTACTGAATGAAAAAACTGTCAATTCTGTGTCTGGAAAAAACATCATTCAAGAATGAAAACAAAGACATTTTAAGATAAAACATAACTAAGAGAATTCCTCTCCAACAGAACCACACCATGGGAAATGCTGAGGGAGCTTCTTTGGGCTGAGGGAAATGCTATCAGATAGAAATGCAAATCCTAAAAAGATGGAAGAGTATTAGAAATGGTAATATCTGGGTAAATGCAAATGACCATTTTCTTCTACTTGCCCTTTTCCTCCTAATTGTTTTATGAAACATATAACAGTTTATAGCAAAAATTATAACATAATTTAACTTATTACTTATAATTTAACTTATAATTTATAATTATAATATAATTATAAGAAAATTAAAACATTTTCTTGTGAGGTTTATAACATATGGAAATGTATGAAGTGTAACAACAATAATACAAGAGACAGAGGAGATATTGACCTGAGTTCATTGTATAATAGATTCCTTAGGGCAACCACTAAAAAAAAAATGCAAAGAATTATAGATAAGATGCCAACAGGAAAATTGAAATGGAATTCTAAAAAACATTCTAAACAAAAGGAGCAATGTGAGGGGGGATGCAGAAGAGACAAACAAACAAACAAACAAAATGGCAAATCCAGCCCGACCATATCAATAATTACGGTAAAGGATAATGGAATAAACACTCTAATTAAAGGTTAGAAATAATCAGAATGGATTTGTTTGTTTACTTTTTTGTTTTGCGGTACGCGGTCCTCTCACCGCTGTGGCCCCTCCTGCCGCGGAGCACGTGCTCTGGACGCGCAGGCTCAGTGGCCACGGCTCACGGGCCCAGCCGCTCCGCGGCATGTGGGATCTTCCCAGTCCGGGGCACAAACCCGTGTCCCCTGCATCGGCAGGCGGACTCTCAACCACTGTGCCACCAGGAAAGCCCTAGAATGGATTTTTTTAAAGACAACTATATAAAGACAGGTAAGTTGAAAGTTAACGGATGGAAAATAGATATACCATGCAAACTATAAGCATAAAAGGTCAGAGTGGCTATATTAATATTGGATAAAATAGATTTTATCAGAATGTTTTACCAGGGATAAAGATGGACACTTCATAATGATGAAAGAGCAAATTCATCAGGAAGATGTAATAATCATAAATGTGTATTTGCCCAATAAGAAAGTTTCAGATACATGAAGCAAAAAATGACAGAATTGAAAGGAGACAGGCAATTCCACAATCATAATTGGATATTTTACCACTCCTATCTTATCATTGGCTAGAAAAACTAAACAAAAATTGGCAATGATATAGAATATCTGAACAATAGTTTAAACCTTTTTTACTTAGGTAATAGTTCCACAGTGCAACAATTTTCAACAATGATACAGCATGCATTCTTTTCAAGTGCACTTGGGTAGACCATATTCTGGGCATAAAATAAGTCTTAAAGATTTATTTACAAAGATTGAAATCATACAGAGTATGTTCTCTGACTGCAGTGGGATTATATCAGAAATCAGTAATAATAAAATAACCTGGAAGTCCCCCAAATATTTGAAAAGCTTAAAAACAAACTTCTAAATAATAATTGGATCAAAAAAGAAATACAAAAGAAATTAGAAAGCGTTTTGGACTGAGTGATGATGAAAATGTCATATCAAAGTTGGTGGGATAAGGTTAAAGCGGTGTTTAGAAGGAAATGTAGTTTTAAATGCATAGATTGGAAAAGAAGAAAGAGCTCAAACACATTATCTAAGCTTTCATCTTAAGATACTAGAAAAAGGAGAGCAAATTAAACCCAAAACAAGCATAAGGAAGGAAATAATAAAAATAAGGGGAGGACTTCCCTGGTGACACAGTGGTTAAGAATCCACCTGCCAATGCAGGGGACACGAGTTCAATCCCTGGTCCAGGAAGATCCCACATGCCACGGAGCAACTAAGCCCGTGCACCACAACTACTGAGCCTACGCTCTAGAGCCTGTGAGCCACAACTACTGAGCCCACATGCCACAACTACTGAAGCCCACGCTACTAGAGCCTGTGCTCTGCAACAAGAGAAGCCACCACAGTGAGAAGCCCGTGCACCACAACAAAGAGTAGCCCCCGCTTGCTGCAACTAAAGAAAGCCCGCGCGCAGCAACAAAGACCCAATGCAGCCAAATAAATAAATAAATAAATAATAAAAAGAGCAATTTAAAAAAAAGGTAAGGGGAAAAAATCAATGAAATAATAGAAAAATAATATGGAGTATCAGTGAAAGCAAAAACTTTTTCTTTGAAAAGGATAATAAAATTGAGAAGCTTCTAGCTGGACTGATTATTGGGAATAAAAGAGAAGACATTACTACAGATTCTATAGACATTAAAAGAATAATAAGGGCATGTTATGAACAACTTTATGGCAATAAAAATGACAATCTATGTGAAATGGACAAATTCCTTGAAAGACACGAATTATCAAAACTCATCCAGAAAAAAGTATAAAACTTGACCAGCCTGATATCAATTAAATACATTGAATTTATAAACAAAAACCTTGGGCTTCCCTGGTGGCGCAGTGGTTGAGAGTCTTCTTGCTGATGCAGGGGACGCGGGTTCGTGCCCTGGTCCGGGAGGATCCCACATGCCGTGGAGCGGCTGGGCCCGTGAGCCATGGCCGCTGAGCCTGCGCGTCCAGAGCCTGTGCTCCGCAACAGGAGAGGCCACAACAGTGAGAGGCCTGCGTACCGCAAAAAAATAAAAAATAAATAAATAAATAAAAATAAAAACCTTCCCATAAAGCAAACTCCAGAGTGACATGGCTTCAGTGGTAAATGCTCTCATACATTTAAGAAAGAAATAGTATCAATTCTACACAAACTCTTTCAGAAAAAAAGAGGTAACATTTCTCAACTTACTTTATGAGACTAGCTAGTATTAACGTGATTCCAAAACCAAGCAAAGACCTCATAAGGAAAAAAAGAGCTACAGACTAATATCCCTCATAGACACAAAAATCCTTAACAAAATATTCACAAATCAAACCATATATTAAAATGACAATACATCAGGGCCAAGTGGGGTCATATTCTGGGAATGTAAGATTAGGTTAATATCCCAAACTCAATCAATATGGTTCATCATATTAATAGAATAAAAGAGAAAAGCCATATTATCATTTCAATAGGTGCAAGTAAAAACATTTGATAAAATTCAAGAGGCTTTCTTGACAAAAACTCCCAGAAAGGTAAAAACAGAAGGGAATTTTCAAAACCTGATTAAGAGCATTTACAAAAAACTTACACCCAACATCATATTCAATGGTGAAAGACACAATGCTTTCTATATAAGATCAGGAACAAGGCAAAGATGTCTGCTCTTACTATGTCTATTTAACATTTTACTGGATGTCCTAGCCAAGACTAGGAAAAGAAATGGAAGATATACAAATTAGAAAAGAAGTGAAAATGTCCTTTTTGCAGACCACTTAATCACGTATGTAGAAAGCCCTAATGAGTCCTATGAAAACTCTACTGGAACTAGTAAGTGAATGTAGCAGGGTTATATATGAAAATCAATTGTATTTCTATACACTAGCGATGAACAATTACAAGTTCAATTTAATGAATGACTTCACTTATGATAACATCAAAAATACTTAGGAATAAATTTAAATGAAAGATGTACAAGTCCTGTACAATGAAAACCACAAAACATTACAAAAGGAAATCGAAAAAGACCTAAATAAATGAAAATATATACCATGTTCATAGATTGAAAGACTTGATATTTTTAAGATGTCAGTCCTCCTCAAATTGATCTATATATTCAATGCAAAAAAAAATTTAACAGTCTTTGTAAAAAGACATTGACATTTAAAAATTTGTATGAAAAGACAAAGGACCTAAAATACCCAATACCATTTTGCAAAATAAGAACAAAGTTGAAGGATTTAAACTATTTGATTTCAAGACTTACTATAAAGCTACAGTCATCAAGACAGTGTGGAATTGGCACGTAGATCAATGGAATAGCATAGAGAATCCAGAAATATGCCCACACTTATATGGTCAATTCACTTTTAATAAAAGCACCAAGGTAATTCAAAGGAGACATCAATGAGATACCATTATGCATCCATTAGAAAGGCTAAAGTTGGGAAGAGAGATAATAACAGTGTTATTGATGATGCAGAAGGACTGGTGGGACAAAAAGTTGTACAGCTACTTTGCAAAACAGTAGGGCAATATCTTTTTTTTTATTAATTAATTATTTTTGGCTGCGTTGGGTCTTGGTCGCTGCGTGTGGGCTTTCTCTAGTTGCGGCTAGCGGGGGCTACTCCTCGTTGCAGTGTGTGGGCTTCTCATTACGGTGGCTTCTCTTGTTGCGGAGCACGGGCTCTAGGCTCAAGGGCTTCAGTAGTTGTGGCTCTCAGGCTCAGTAATTGTGGCTCATGGGCTCTAAAGTGCAGGCTCAGTAGTGGTGGCACAAGGGCTTAGTTGCTCCACGGCATGTGGGATCTTCCTGAAGCAGGGCTCAAACCCGTGTCCCCTGCATTGGCAGGCGGATTCTTAGCCACTGAGCCACCAGGGAAGCCCAGTATGGCAATATCTTTAAAAGTTAAGCATACACTTAAAATATGTCCCAGCATTTCCATATACACAAAGTATATGTACATGCCTTCCCACACAAAGACATATACAAAAATGCTCTTAGTAACATTATTCATAATAGCCCCAAACTGGAAGTAACCCAAATGTCCATCAACTGGTAAGTAGATAAACAAATTGTGGTATATCCACACAATGGAATACTACTCAGCAATAAAAAGGAACAAAGTATTAACGCATCAAATAATGTGGGTAATCTCAAACACATTATACTAAATTAAAGATATCAAACACAAAAGACTATGTACTGTATAACTTCAAAATTATAGAAAAGGCAGACCTTTCATGTGGGGGGGTGAGGTTGTGAAAGGGGCATGAGGAAACCTTTTAGGGTAAGGGAACTGTTCTCTATCTTGATTGTGATGCTGACTACCAACTGTATACAATCACCAAAATTGTACAGACTGTGAACTTCAAAAAGGTGAATTTAATTGTATATAACAGTAGCTGGTGAAAAAAAATCAAAAGAAAATCATGGCAGACCATCATGGATAACTAGTAGCAGACTTGCCCTCATGCTATAAACAACTAGAAAACTGGACAAAATATATGGGAAAAAACCTTTTTAGACATTGAATAATAGGCAACATAGCACTGGGATCCCTGAGAGAACCGAAATACATGAGGTGGTCTTTGCGATCCCCCAGCCTTTCGGCAAGGACCCACTTTCCATATCACAGTACAGAAAGCAGGTGCTCAGGACAGCAAGGTCGTCTCACTGAATTAAGACAGAGATCACAGGTTACAAACCAAAGTGGCTGGAATTCGTGGAGGTGGGTCCTCTGTAGGGAATGAACTCCAGAAACCAGATAGGGATCTGATTGGGCTTCAGACTAAATATTAAACTGTGCGTGCACAGGGCAAGAGCTCATGAAGCAAGACAAAAAATAGCTATGAGGAGCTGTCAGTCACCGCCCCCAGTTCTCAAGGTGAGGAGAGTGTGAGTGCTGGCCAGCTGGATGGGAGAGATACACACAACACGGATGAACCTCAAACACATTACAGTCAATGAAAGAAATCAGACAAAAGAGACGACGTATGGTATGATTACATTTATATGAAATTTCTAGAAAAGGCAAACACTATAGAGATAGAAAGTATATCTGTATTTGCCTGGGCTTTGGGGTAGGAACACGGATAGACCACAAGTGGACATGAGGGAAACCTGGGCAGGGGGTGATGGAAGTGTTCTAAGACTGGAATATTGTGATAATGACACAACCTAATAACTTTACCGAAACTCATTGAACCATTAAATTTCAAAAGCTCCTGGCATGCTGCTAAGCCCTGGTAGACATGGGGCACCTGACCGTGACGTCAAGTGACCACATGGCCAGAACTGCCCATCGAGAGCTGGATTCTCTCAGACCCCCCAATGTGCAACAGTCATGGGGTAAGTTGTACACCTTGGGCTGAGGACTGCCGGAAGGCGAAAATAAGTGACACAAGCAAGTGGCCCAAACTCCTGTCCTCCACCACTGTGGCACTGGCATATGTCCCTAAGCTCTCACCAACTCCGGCCACCACACGATGAGAGAAGGGAAAAGAGCCAGCTGGGTTCACAGATGGGATTGCTCGGTGTGATATTTGTTTCTGATGGCCGCTGTAGCAAATCATCACAAATTTGGTGGCTTGAAACAACACAAATTTAGTATCTTACTGTTCTGGAGTTGAGAAGACTGAAATAGATCTCACTGGGCTAAGACTGAGGTGTTGATAGGGACAGGCCTGCATTCCTTCTGGAGACCGTTTCCTGGCCTTTTCCTTTTCAGAGGCGCCCGCGTTCCATTGCTTATGGCCCATTCCTTCATCGACAAAGCCAGCAACAGGGCTGCAGGGTTGAGCCCTTCACAAGCTGCCGGCCCTCTGGTTCTGCTCCCATCATCACATCTACTTTCCTGACTCTCCCAGTAGCTCTCCTGCCTCCTTCTTTCACTTGCAAGAAACTTTGTGATCCCACTGGGCCCCCTCAGATAATTCAGTATAATCTCCCATCTCAAGATCAACTGATTAGCAACCTTCCATCTGAAACCTTAATTCCCTCTTGCCATGTAATTTAGCTGATTCCCAGGTTCCAGGGATTAGGATGGGGCCATCTTTGGGGACCATTATTCTGTTTACCACCCTTGGTGTGTGGGTACCAACTGAAAGGGGAATGTGGCTGTAGTGCAGCCCCATTCGGGGTTGGCTTTGAAAGACAGTGGTGAGTTGAAATCGTCTAGAACAGAGTTTAGAGTGTGGGCCTGGTCAGCCATTTTATGTGGAAAGAGAATTGGCCCAAGATTAGACCCATGAGCAGCGGTAAATTGCTTGGCTGCTCGGTCAGAGCCCTGAAAGAAGAAATAGTAGAAAATTGGGAACAAGAAGATCTGGGGAAGAAGATGTGTATGAACCTAAGAGAACAGGTACCAAGAACAAAGATCTGGGTATCCCATGTTAAAGCTGACCAGAGAGTGTCCAATACAAAAGAGGCATTAGACATCTAAGGAGACAGAATGACTTCAGCCACAGCCTTTGTCACCAGCCACCCTGGAACTGACACAATGTTCCCATGAGTTGATTAGCCATAGTGTCAGGGATTATGGCTATGTGTGGGCCCAGCAGCATGGGCAGACACCCACTAAAGCTGAGGTACCCACTGTCTCTGTCAAACATCCAATCTTCTCCCTCCCCCAGTCCTGCTTCCTTCACTTCATACAGGTGTTGGTCCTGAGAGTACTTCCCTATAAGCTTCCCGCACCCAGCTCTCTATCCCCCACTCCCCAGAGAACCCAACCTGGGACAAGTTGCTCCACACCTCTTTTTTTTTTTTTAATCTATTTATTTATTTATTTTTGGCTGTGTTGGGTCTCCGTTGCTGCGCATGGGCTTTCTCTAGTTGCAGCAAGTGGGGGCTTCCCTTGTTGTGGAGCTCGGGCTCTAAGTGCGTGGGCTTCAGTAGTTGCGGCTGTGGGCTCAGTAGTTGTGGCATGCGGGCTTAGTTGCTCCGTGGCATGTGGGATCTTCCCAGACCAGGGCTCGAACCCATGTTGGATCCCTGCAGTGGCAGGTGGATTCTTAACCACTGCACCACCAGGGAAGCCCCACTCCACACCTCTTTGTTGGATGGAATTGAACTACATGCCTCCATCGTGGTCAGTGCCATCTTTCTCCCTACCGTGGAGGAAGGCAACTGAGGCCCCCATCCAAGGCTAGCGAGCCAAGCCTCTAAGGACCCATTTCTTTCCTAGATGATTGATTGACCCCAGAAATCCCCCACTGCCTTCTCACCTACAGGCCTTGGTCATTCAGCCCCCTGAGCTCATCACCTCCACAGAGCATAGCTGCTCCTGCTGCAGGTGACTGTTTGGCTAACAACGGTATCCAGAGTGCACCAGCCTTGAACAAGTGGAGGTGTCTCTTTTGGGACAAGTGGGGAGTGAGCAAGGACAGGAGCTGTCAGCTTACCTTGCTTCCCGAGACCTCCACTCTCCCCCTTATCTCAGCCAGTCTGCTCTGCGTTCCCGGTCGCTGAACTCTGCATCTTCCTTTGCTGGCACTGACACAGTCTACAACTATTAAACCTAGTCATTCGTTCACTTATGTATTGTCTGCCTGTCCTTCTAAAACATGAGCTTCATGAGGGTAAGAAACTTGCCTGTCTTGTTTACCATTATTCCCTTAGCATCTGGCACAGCGCCTGGCTCTGTGGATTAAGAGCACACATTTGAGGGGATTCCCTGGTGCTCCAGTGGTTAGGACTCAGCGCTTTCACTGCCAGGCGCCTGGGTTCCATCTGTGGTTGGGGAACTAAGATCCTGCAAGCTGGGCAGCGTGGCCAAAAAAAAAAAAAAAAAAAAAAGCACACAATTGAAGACACAGCCTCCTTTCACCACTTAACTGAACTGCTGCTTCCTTATATGTGAAATGAGAGTAAAGGAAGGCCACTGCGAGGATAAATGAGATAATGCAGTAATGAAGCACTTAGCGTGGTGCATACAGGGAGAAAAGGGCACGCACAGGCAGGGGGGCACTGAGCGGATCGCGTCCGTGCCCAGCCCCTCTCTCTCCTCTGTGAACCAGAAGGCGGAGCCATCTGCTGGTGGACGATCTTGGCGGTTTGGAATAGATGCCGAGAAGAAGAGGGGGTGGAGCCGTGCGGACTGGGCAGCTGACTCTGGGTACCATGGCTTCGTGGGCACCAAACATCCTTGGTGTGGGATTTCCTCCATCAGGGCGGAGGAGACAGGTGCTGCTGCAAATCCCTGGCTCAAGCTTGGCCGGATGAGCAGGACGGAAGGACAAGGGGGCAAAGCAGTTGAGGGTACTGGCAAGAGAATGGCTGTGATGATGCCCTGTGCGGTCTGGAGGTCTGGAGCCGGGGAGCCGGGAGGCGCTGGTCCACGTGGGAAAGTCCGGGGAGTGGAGATCAGGATGAGGTCAGCGGGGGGGTGTGGTGGGATGGAGGCGTGAGAGGACGGGCAGCGTCGGAAGCTGTGGTCAGGGAGTGGGCTCCCGGAGTGATGACAGGGCCCAGGGTGTGGGCGGCCGGAGGGGAGTGGAGGTGAAGGTCGCGGGGCGGGTGGGGGTGAGGCGGGCAGGCAGGGGCAGAGCCGGCGGCCCCTCCCGTCTGCCTCCTTCTCTTGCTGACCCCCCTCCTGTCTGGGGGCCTCGGTGCCGGTTCCTAGGGCTCTGCCATCCTCCCGATGACTCAGGAGATGCTTCTCTGCCCCACCGCTTACCCTCAGTCCCGTCTTTTATGCCTTGCCCTTTACCTACCACGTGTACGTGGTGTCGCCAGCACTTTCGACTAAACATTTCTCAAGCAGAACTTACTTTCTTTACACCAAACCCTTCCCTTTGTCACCCTCCCTATCATTGGCTTCCCAATTCCCCAATTTTTATGTCATTCACTTCCGCTCCTTCTTTGCTGGTTTTGCCCTCACCATCTAGTCTATTACAGATCCTCGTGAATTATTGTGTCCATAACAATTTTAAGCTAAGCCCCTTCTTCCAGTTTTCAGAGCTCAAATCCTACCCATGAGCTGGCAGCGCAGCTCCACAAAGTGAGGGTGAGAAACAGGCTGATGCATGGTGGGCGGCGGTGCAGAGGAGGAAACGGGTGGAAAGAAGCCCTCAGACGGGGTCAAAATAGCACAGCTTTGTAGTCAGACAGATGCGGGTTCTGGGCCTGGTTCTGCCAGCCTCGTAGGGGACCTCAGGCAAGTCACTTCTCTCAGCCTCAGTAAATCGAGGAAAACGGTACCTAACGGGGTGTATGGTGAATATTAGCTGAAATTAGCTCTTAACATGCCAGACACATAGTAGGCACCTGCTGTATGCTAGTTCCCTTCCAGTAAAACAACTGCAGCTGCAGCCTTATCCACAGCACACTGGATGGTGGAATAGACTCTGGGCCAGAGTCAAGCCCGGCTCCACCTCTGACGAACTGCCCAACTAGCCTCCGAGTCTCAGTTTCCTCATCTGTAAGGTGGGGTCACTAATATTTGCTTCATACTCTGCACAAGGCCGTCAGGAGAACCACATATAGTTATGGATGTGAAGATACTTTGCAAGTGACACTGTTTTACTTATTTTTATTTTTATTATTGTTTTGCACAAATAAAGCAATTGGTCTTTAATTGTTATAATGGTATATCTTTTTAAACAATTATTTTGTTTAGTTTTTTTAAATTAATTTTTATTGGAGTATCGTGGACTTACAATGTTGTGTTAGTTTCAGGTGTTCCAGCAAAGTAAATCAGTTATACATATACATCTAGCCACTCTTTTTAAAAATTCTTTTCCCATATAGAGTAACAATATTTTAGACTCAAGTAAGTCAGCAAACTATTGTCCCCAGCTTCTTAATATGTACCTGCCTACTGCCAACATGGACCCCTTCAGTCTGGGTCCAATGAGAAGACTCTCCCTGAAACACTATTGTATTCATTACATTCAGAACCTTCATAGTGGTGGCTGGTCGATGTAGACTGGCTGAGACGAGAGTTCTGGAGTCAAGCAGCCTGTGCCCAAACCCCTGCCTGTAGCACCCTCAGCTGTGTGCCCTGGGCACGTAACGTAACCTCCGTGTGACTCAGTTTCCACAGCTGAAAGGTGGGGATGGCCAATGGTGACAGGTCTGCCTCACTGGGCAACTGTGAGTATTTAATTCAAGGGCGTAGGGAGCACTTAGAACGGTGTCTGCACATAGTAAGTGCTATATATGATATATACATATATATATGAGCTCTTATTATCAGACCTTTTACGAGTTCACCCCACTATCTAAAAATGTCCACATGTTCTCCCCAACGCATGGAGCCCCGTCATCCGCCCCCCTAGGGTGGTCACACTATTTAATGTCCTGGGATGAACACCCCCCAGGCCCGACATCCACAGAATGACCGCCCCCCCCTTCCTCGGTGGTTCCCACCTTTGTTTTCTGCTGCTTTTACACCACATACAAACCCCACCAGTACATGCAGTACCGCCCAGAAGAAAATGTTAAGTCATTGATGGTTTGGCCATTTTTTAACCTAGGCTTCTGGCAGAGGAGACTCTCGTTTGTACACGATCTTGCTCGGGAAGTGAGACCCAGGCTGAGAAGGGGTTTGGAGCAACTCTCTGAACTTACAGAAACTCCCAACTATCCCTCGGTGGCCAGAAGACGCTGTGTCCTCCGTACAGGCACCCCTCGTTTCTGTCTCTGAGCATAGCACACGCCTTTCCCGCACCTGGGATGCTCCCCAAGCCCTCCGCGCCCTGCCATCCCCACCAGAGCTTTCCAAGCCACCCCAAATTTACCCTCTATGTGGACACACATCTCCCTGCGTTCTTCACCTTTATGATTAGAACTGTTTTGGTTTTTAATGTGTTTCCTTGTCTCGGTTTTCTATGTTTAAAATGTTTCTTTTTTGATGTTTCGTCAATGAGGTCCACCCCAAATACCCCACATTCTACCATATGCTGTGCTACGTGATCTGGGTATAGAAAGGTGGAAGAGGGAATTCCTTGGCGGTCCCATGGTTAGGACTCTGCGCTCATTGCCAACGGCCCGGGTTCCATCCCTGGTTGGGGAACTGGGAACTAAAATCTTACAAGCTGCACGGTGCAGCCAAAAAGAAAAAAAAAAAAAAGAAAAGAAAGGTGGGAGATGTTCAGGGCTCACAGTCTAGAAGGTGAAACAGACCAAAGAGGCAGGCGTTTACAGAAGTCGCAGGACAAGCAACGTGCAAGGGAGGACGCGGGGCTGGACACACTCATTCCCGGGGAGGCAGCTGGTGGTTGGGGGGATGCCCAGGAGGCTCTCGAGGCCAGGGTGGCCTCTCTTGCTCCTGTGGGCACTCACAGAGTCGTTTCCATGGGGACCTCCTATGCTGCTTTCTCCCCAGGAGCCACACCACCGCATGGTGAGCACCCTGGTGGGACACTGCCAACAAAAGGGTCTGCAAAGGGGGAGGAAGATCGTCAAGGAGGCAGGGGCAGAGAGAAAAGAGGGAAGCCCATTTAGCAGAAAAGGAAAATATCTGCCATGGAGAATTTCGGAATGTTTATGCTACAGGCAGAGAGGAGAAAAATGTAAGTCTGAAAAAAGCTGCTCTCTGACTGGGGCCCCAGTAAGCCGTCATTTGAGACCATAGGGTGACACCTAGTGGACACGCGGGAAAATGCTCCCTGCAGAGGAGGCCGGTTCCAGAGAACTCAGGACGCTAAGGTGAGGGGTGGGGGCGGGAGAACCTCGGCCAGGTGCTTACCTCCGGAGCTCGCCCGGCTCTGCTCTGGGAGGACGCCTGGAAAGAGCAGTGCATGAAGACTCTGGATTCCGGTCCTGGCTCAGACACCAGCCGGGAGACCTCAGACCAGAAACTCCAAGTGTTGGGAAGGCTCTTCCTTCTGCCCTCCTCGTTCTGGGATTCCCATCCTCCGCCAGCCCCCAGCCCCGCCACGCACAGCCCCTGCCTCCGCCGTCCTGCCCACCCTCCCTGTGGAACTGGAGTGAGCTTGGTGGAAGGGCAGACTCCTCAGGCCACGAGGCCCCCCTTCTGCTGCTTCTGCTGCTGCCCCAAACAGAAAACTAGCTCCGATCATGGGTGCCCAGCTACGGGCACAGAGCTCTGCTGGCCGTAAGTGCTCCAAGAAAGATATGTCGGAGGAAAGAGCCCTGGATCTTGAGTCAGGATTCTAGCCCCAGCTAAACATAAGCACTGCGGGAATGGGAGCTGAGCAGTTCTTCTAGAAGGTTCTCCCTGTTCCTTAGTCAACATTGGCCTCTGTAATTGTACCCCATTTATTTTTATACAGCCTTCTGAAGCCATTCCAAGTCGTTTGGTTTTTATGCGATGCCTGCAAACAGCTTTCATGTTCCCTGTAAACATTGTCATCTGGGGCTAAATAGGCCCAACTTCCTTCATTCTTTAGAGCAGTGATTCTCAACCACAGACGACTTTGCCCCTCAGGCAGCATTTGGCAGGGTCTGGAGACCTCTAGGCTGGAACACCTGGAGGAGGGAGGCTGCTACTGACACCTAGTGGTCAGAGGCCAAGATGCTGCAACCTCCTGCAGGGTACAGGACCGCGCCCCCCTGACCTACCACGCACACAAAGAATTATCCAGCCCGAGATGCTTTAGTGCTGCGGTTGTGGAACCCTGCTTCCAAGTGCCAAGACATCTCAACATCCCAGTCCCTTCAAGGAACACTCTTCATACCGCGATGTGGTACAGAACTCCAGACCAGCTCCGACCAGCCTGGGCATCTTGGGGTCTGGTCTGCACACTGGACGTCTCTCAGTGGAGCCTAAAGATTACATCACCCCTTTAGCAATCCTTTGCTCATATGGTCAGTATGTCCTGAGTCAATGTTTCCAACAAAGAACTTACAAACCCAAACATGCCTACAATTAAATAAAAGATTACCTAGAAAAAGTAGTATTCTCTTCACACACAAAAATATTGGGTAAAACGCACACATTCCTATCAGATGCATTCAACTTTAAACAATTACTATGATATAAATGTGTCTTTTTAAACCATTCCTCTTAACAAAGAAATGGCAAAGCCCTACTGAAGGTCTCCAGAGCAGGCGGAACAAAGGCAGAAGATGCTTGTCAAGTAAAATATGAAAGGCGCTCGGAGCTCCCCTAATTACCTCTTGGAAGGGAAGCTTTGTCCTATTGACATTGGGAATCATTTTTCACAAGCTCAGGTTACCCCCTTGAAGTTTTTTAGGAAGTTTCATGATATGGAGACTGTTGAAAAATTGGCTGGATGACTTCTGCTAAGCAATCAGATACAGAGATCAAATCCATTTCTGCCCACTTAGACAACTTAGGGCAGTTCTGATTATCTTGGGCAAAATGAGTTTGCAACTTTAACTCCGACTTGTAAGAAGTCAGATGGTTTACCCTGCTTTTGTGTGTGTGGTTTTTACAAAGAATCTCTGAGGTAGCTTGGCTGAAGGTGGGGACTGATCTCTGGTATCTGACACATCTGTATTCATAAATATCAGAGTATTTAGGGAACAACAAATACTGTTTTTATCTTTATAACCTGGAAGCAGAGGAAATAAAATTTCTTTCACCAGACCCTTAGATCTTTTCTTCAGTATGCAAAATTCGAAAGCAAATTGTGGGTTACTTCTGCTCGGTCCTGAATTTCAAGTGACCGCTTAAACTATCATGAAAACTTAATGAAATTAAGCTTACTCGGCGCTGTGGGATCTTGATTTATGCACATCTGTTTACATGCTCACAGAGACACTGGTGGAGTATATTTTTATGTGGAGTCAAATAGTAAGTAGACCTCCTGTTTTTGCGCTAGGCCTTCATTCCTGGGAACATGAGCGTCTAGCAAATAGGAATATATTATAAATCACATTTTTAGTGAGAATGACAAAGCTTAGTAACCCTTGCCTTAGGGAACTGTCCAATTTGTCAGTTAAAATTCAGCCTTCTGATATAAAACGAGCCCGTTCATGTCGTGTGAGGGCTGATTCCCCACGGAAAGAATCTGTTGGGAGCGGTAGGGACACAGGGTGGAATGTAGGGACCCCTGCGGAAAGCTTTGTGGTGCTTCCTCGGTTCAGCACCCTGCCCCTCAATCACTCACCCATCGGGGCCTTTCTCAGGCCCCAAAGCAGCACTTGGATGAGCCTCTGAAAACTCGGGGCTCCTGTACAGGGGAGTTTTTGCTCTGAAAAATTGGAACACAGACTGGAATCTGTAACTGATAGGAACAGGACAATGGAAATATCAAATCTAAACACAATAGCTGAAGTAAAAGTGCTTCACTGAAAGGAGAGGGTGAAGACAGACCCATTTCCACCCACAGTTGGGTCTAGACTAGACAGGTCTTTCTGGGACAGGAGGAAGGAGTAGTGTTTGATTTTGAACCCTATTATTTGATGATTCTGAAGCGTCTATAGCTCCGGGAATGCACCATGGACAGATTCAACAAAGGGCCTAGTAGTGAGTCAATGAAAGGGGACTTTATTCTTGATAACGACTACCAAATGCTTTGTCCCCTCATGTGGTCTCCACTCCCAAACCCAGGGCAGGTCCAGTCCCTTCAGCCCTGTGCTCCCAGGGCCTCGCAGCTCTCAGCCAACCTAGCCACCACCGGGCCCAGTACCATTCCCGGACAAAGGCCTGGAGGAGCCTTGGAGCTTCAGGAGCCATCCGTCACTGACAGGGGGTGTGGCTAAAATCGCACCTTATAGGGCCCCATCCTGGTCCTTCTGAGTCTGGATCTCCGTCATCTCTGAGATTTGGCCACTCACTAAATCAAAACCCACAGAGCAAGCGCTGGTGGAAGGTCCAGTCTTTCCTTCCGTGCCTTGGCTTTGCCCAGGGGTGGACATCCAACACGGCCGTGCCTCACACTGTGAGGCTCCACCCACTGCTATGCAAAATTAGAAAACAGATTAGAATCTGTAACCGATATGAACAGGATGATGGAAATACTGAATCTAAAATGCCACCTGTGCCAAGGTCCTACCCCACCCCCTGCCATGTTTGCAAGGAGCTTTGCACACCCACCCTGTGTGTCTGGTTAAACCCCACAGGCTGGCAGCATCATGTTACAGATGGGCCCGGAGGCTCCAGCTCGAGTCAAAGCTCATACTAACTGGAGCCTGGATTCCAGGGCCCCATCCCTTGGCCTCACCCAGTGCCCAGCACAGAGGCGCTTCAGACTTTTCTGCCTCTTGGGGAAGAGGTCGGCAGGACTGTACATGAGCTGCTGGGAGCAAAAGGGAGAAGAACACAGGGCACTGGAGGAGCTTGGTTCTGGGCCCACCGGGCTGCTCCCTGGCAGTGCGGCTTCTGGGATGTCAGCTAGCCTCTCTGAAACTCAGCCGCTCTATCTACACAGCAGGGAAATGGAGCATCTCTGCCCCTTCTCAGGGGAGAAAGTGCTCTGAACGTGCAGGGCCATGGCGGGGGGCTGCCCCCTCTCTCTTCTTCCGCCCCCATCCTTTGAGCAGGGGGAGCGGGTGGACGCTCTTCTAGTATTTGGTACCCAGCCCTTGGTTGCCCTCAAAGCTGAGTGTGGCTGCCATGAAGACAAAGCGCCCAGCAGACCCCCGCGCCCCCTTCCTCTGGGACGCAGGGAATCTTCCCAAAGTCCCCCCTGCCCCGCTGCAGCCCCCAGGACCCACCCACCCCCAACCGAGATGAACCGCTGGCGTGAGACAGACCCCTCCGTAGCCCAAATGCGGCCTCCTGACCAGGGGCTGCCAGGTCTGCGAGTCTGCATCACCCACTGACCCTGATGGGCAGGCACTGCTGCCCCCAGCCCCTGGGGTTTAAGGAGAGTTAGGGTGGCTTTGCCTTCAGAGAACTTAGGATCTGACAGGAAGCTTCCTTCTCGTCTGCCAAGCACCCCCCTCCCACCCCGACCAAGGACAGCCAGCTCACTGCACACCGCACCTCCAAGAGGTTGCTCCCTGGCTTCTTGAGCCTCTGCAAGATTTTCTTCATTCTTCCAGACCCAGCTCAAAAGCCGCCTCCTCCAGGAAGCCTTCCCTGGTCCCATCCCCCCTCTCATGCCCCATCAGCATGAACTGCCTGCTCCTCTGCTCCCCCCGGGGGCTCCAGCTACCTCTGGCTCACACGTGCCGGGGGCTGTGGCTTTCCCGTCTGCCTTCACAACAGCACCTTCCTGCGAGGAGCGTGTTTATTCGATTGATAAACACTCGTGCCGCTCTCCTCCTGGCTGGCGTTTCACTGTCCTCAGCTTGGCTGTGCAGGCTCGGCCCCCAGAGCCTAGGAACTGCACTGTGAGGCTTCCCTCCAACCTGCTGGGTGGCATGAGACAGTTTCTCCTCTTTGGCCTAAAGCGAAGGGGTGGACGGGAGGCCCGAGGCACCTCCTCATTTAACGTTCCGTGGAGGCTCTGCAGGCGCCCAGGACCTAGAGCAGGGCCAGGAGGTGGACGATTGCCAACCGAGCTGAAATTCTGTGGGCTCCTGCTGCCCTGGCTGTGGTAACGCTGGCAATGCACACAAACCCCCCAGGTGATGCTTTCAACCGCCCTTCAAGGTAAGTGCTATGACCAAGCCTGGTTTACAGAGGAGGAAACCAAGGCACAGAGAGGTTAAGCAACTTTCTCAGGTCACACAGCTCCGAAGGCACAGGATCCCCCCCCACACATGTGCTCTTGGCCGGCACCCTAGGCTTGGCCCTGTCGTAAAGGGCCCGGCCCCAACCTCACACTCCCTGGTGGCAATGATCATGACATTTCAGGCTGGGTATCTGTACTCCTGAGAGAATGAGGATGCAGTAGTGAAGGAAGGGTTTCTATGAAGGTGGTCTGGATGCATGAGGGGTGAGGAGGGCCGGAGGCAAAGCTCAGCTGGAACAGTTCACCTCTCGCTCACCTCCGCCGTGACCCCCAGGCCTGGTGGGCGCCAGGGGAGAAAATGCTGACTCACTAGACCGCCGGAAATAATAGGAAGCCAGGACACTCCTTCGTGTTGTAACCTCAGCCTCACAGGGGTTCTGGCCTTGCCCGGCCGCCAGGTCCCGCATCCTTCCCGGGTTTGCATCAACGCACAAAGACCGTTCCATCCCTGCAGCTGGGGGCCCTCACGGCCTCCTGCCAGCACCCCTCCCCGTGCCACGAAATCTGGCCACGAAAAAGTCACCATGAAAACGGACCTAATCGTGGGTGAAATAGTGTGACTTTGCCGCTACTCACATCTGTTTGTCAAACCAAAAGGTGCTTTGTGTTTAAGTCAAACTATCCTTAATGCATTTTTCCATTCTCTACAAAACCCAGAGCCGCCAATTAAAAAAAGAAAAAAACAACGAAGCACACTTTTCTTGACTGGTTTACCATTCTCTTTGATCCATTAAAATCCAAGAGTGAGTCCTCCTTCGACTCAAGAGTGAGGCCAAGAGGGAATAATGATCCATAAAGTGGCCATCCGAGTGTTTGTCTTGTGATGAAAGAAAACTTTTGAGAACTTGGAATAAAGAAGGAATATGTCAGTCTCTCCAGATCCCATCAATAATAATATTAATGAATTAATGATTTACTCAAGTGTTACATGTCTATTTGCTTTGCTGTTCATAAGCCTACATCGTTTCCTTAGTAACCTTGACATCAGCCCAAACTTCATCTCTCTGAGAACTAAAGGGCACCTCTCAAGGAAAGGCATACAGCTTCTCTTGCTTTTTTCAATGTTTGCAAAGGGGGAAATGATGAATTGATATATTCTAAAGGAGCCATTTTTCTTCTTTCCTTTCCTTCCCATTACCATTGAAATCTGACATTTGAAACACCTACTGTATCAACATCTAATTCCACCACTTTCCTTCCCAACAAAGCCTTCAGTCTTAACCAAATAACACTGCTTTCACCAATGTGTGTCATTTCTTTAGATACGCGTATGTGCATGCACACATGCACACACATATACATACATATATGCCATCAACTTCTTACTGACAAACAAAAATGTTGATTTATTTTCTTTGTTGACTTTAAAAGCTTTACTAATCTCATTGCTTGTGTTCAGGACCATCAGGCCTTAATAAGTGCTCACAAAGACTTGGTGGATGAGGATGGAAGGTTCTGGATTTGTCGAGTAAAAAGCCCAGTTAGCCACAATAGCTCAAAAGGCAGCAAGTCAGATTTCCTTGGTGCAAATACTTGTAAAGGAATTTGGTCAGATGGACGGATACAGACGGCTAAGAACTGAATGAGTATAGATTCAGATTCACACCCAACACAATAACATTTTTTTTTGATGTGCCACTGCTGCTGAGAATATTCTTAAGAGGATTTTGTAGTTTTCCTTTTGAGGGACAAGTTATACAAGAAATGGAAGAGGGGCTTCCCTGGTGGCGCAGTGGTTGAGAGTCCGCCTGCCGATGCAGGGGACACGGGTTCGTGCCCCGGTCCAGGAAGATCCCACATGCCGCGGAGTGGCTGGGCCCGGGAGCCATGGCCGCTGAGCCTGCACGTCCGGAGCCTGTGCTCCACAACGAGAGAGGCCACAACAGTGAGAGGCCCGCGTGCCGCCAAAAAAAAAAAAAAAAAAAAAAGAAATGGAAGAGATGGGAAGGGAAATCTGCTTTCTAGGGAAAAACGAAAGGGGAAAGTCGATGTTTTCCAGTGAGCAGAAACCTAGGAGCTCAGGAGAGTCTCCCCTCATATCAATGAACGGCTTTGTATTCTTATAGGTTTCCCCTTTTCTGCAGTAGCTGCCTTATCTTGGGTCTGAGAAGCACAGGTCACAGTCAAGGTGAGCCTTAGCAGTGAGGGTGGCTCAAGCAGGGGGCCGCTTGTCTAGCCTACACCCAAATGAGGGTGTCCTAGGGGATGACCTTGGGAAGTCCTCGGTCTAGTTGGCTGGAATGGGTGCTGTAATAGACAAGGGAGCACCAAGGGGCAGGGCTCGTTTGGCCTGAAGGGGTTGGAAAAGCATTACCTGGACACAGGTTGAGTGAGGCCTTGGCAGGTGCACAGGTCGGGGGAGAAGACATTATTTAATGGCAAATTTCAGATTCCAAAACTATCACTTCCCTTCCCATGTGAGCAAAATCCACGAGGAGCAAACAACCGGCCAGTGTTAACTCCTCTGCCCCATCAGCCCGTTTGCTCCTGATGTGGTAACAGCCAATGAGGTTTCACTTCTTCAATACGCATCCGTCAGCTAGTCCTAACTATCTGGAATGTAAACTTAGGGTGAGTGGCCCCAGTCCTCACGACTCACAGGTTTAATATCGTTGGAGTCACACAGCAGGAGAAAGGAAAGCTAACTTTGAAATGACCCATTTCGCTGACAACCAAGTGTCCTGTTTTCTCTGAAACAAACAGGACATCTGAAGTTTTAGGCTGGGAATGTTAGAACCTTCGGAGTGGAATCCGGTTGGCCCGTGGCCCAAGCCATGAGAAACCACTAAAAATTTCCACTGTTTTTCCCAAACTTGGCCCTTGCTTCTCTACCACCTGATCCTGGTTTCGAGCAAGTAAGGCCAGCTTGCTTGAATATTAGTAGGGGAACCTGTGACCAACTTGTTCTGTCTCCTGCCGGCTCAGGTTTTCCAGTAAAAATGAGACCAACACTTTTTATAAACTGTTCCCATGCCAGGGCCGCCTTCCTGCAGTGAGGTGCCTGGCAAGTGAGCAGTGGGTGATCATTGGCTATTATTCTACAGAAGCAGGGACAGCTGGAATACCACCATCCACTCTTACCAAACCTTACCCAGACTTCCCCATCTGACCTGCAGCCACGACGCAAAGAAGCGAGGCCTTGGGAGGCTCTGGAAGCTCCTGCAGGCAACTACTGTCTTGGCTTCTAATTGGACTTTGTGACTCTGCAGAATTTTCCTCCCACCTCTGTGTCATCTCTGAAGTGGCTGGGTTAACTCGATCATACTCCGAAGGGCTTATAAAGGAGAGTCAAGGGCTTCCCTAGTGGTGCAGTGGTTAAGAATCTGCCTGCCAATGCAGGGGACACGGGTTCGAGCCCTGGTCCGGGAAGATCCCACATGCAGCAGAGGAACTAAGCCCGCGCGCCACAACTACTGAGCTCATGTGCCACAACTACTGAAGCCCATGTGCCTAGAGCCTGTGCTCCGCAGCAAGAGAAGCCACCGCAATGAGAAGCCTGTGCACCTCAATGAAGATTAGCCCCCACTCACCGCAACTAGAGAAAGCCTGCACGCAGCAACAAAGACCCAACGCAGCCAAAAATAAATTAATTAATTAATTAAAAAAAAAAAAAAAGGAGAGTCAAAATCGGCGGCTTAAAATCCTTCATTAAATGGAATATTCCTTGCCCTGCTGCTGTTCATCTGATTGGATTAAATTCACGCAGAGAAGGGATCTTCAACATTTCCACCTAGCTATGGTGACACGTGCGAGGGAGGTCCCTGGTCTTCTTTGCAGCTTACGATTATCTCTTGCACTGGCCTCAGTGCCACTTGGGACCTAGCTCCAGAGTTTTCTTGAAAGCACAGTGGAAGTCTGGCTTGGAGATCTCTGCCCAGTCCCCTGCCAACCTTTGTGAGTTCCACTGTCTTTTACCGGTGGTTTTCCTTGGGGAGTCTGTCTTTTTTTTCTTAAAGACCCAATTATGCAAACTTCAACCAGACATTAAAAGAAAGAAAGAGCCAATGCAAACAAAGCAGGTGGGTTGAGAATATACTGTCTTGATTAAACCCCATCTGCAAACATATATTTTTAAAAGTTTTGAGAGGCCCTAGAGCATAGGGCAGGGTCTGGCCCTGGTCCACCCCAGACACATGCTGGCGCTGCTGCTGCTGCTGCTGCTATGTGACCTCAGGTCCACTACGCAACCTCTCTGTGCCTCAGTTTCCCCATCAGCCATCTGTGTTGTAGGATTTCCGCTTTCCGCCCGGCTCTCCGCAACTTCACACAAGTGACCTGGGCCAGGTTGGGCCAGGCTGGTCCTACTGTGAGCACTTCTGCAGGATAGCCTGACGCATTGGAGGTCAGGGGCCTCACTCCTGGGAAGCAGTGACTAGCTGGCTGCTTCTTGGGTCCGAGGCTTTTTTTTTTTTTTTTTTTTGGGGGGGGGCTTTTTTTTTTTTTTGCGGTACGTGGGCCTCTCACTGTTGTGGCCTCTCCCATTGTGGAGCACAGGCTCCGGACGCGCAGGCTCAGCGGCCATGGCTCACAGGCCCAGCCGCTCCACGGCATGTGGGATCTTCCCGGACCAGGGCACGAACCCGTGTCCCCTCCATCGGCAGGCGGACTCTCAACCACTGCGCCACCAGGGAAGCCCGGGTTGGAGGCTTTTAATCATCCCAGTCCCTCATCGAGTCTTAGTTTCCATGACTAATATTTCCCAGGGTCAACCCTGAGCTACACACGCTAAGCTGGCTTCTTGAGACAGAACAATGGAAGCGCGTTCTTGCTTGGGTGGTTTGAAGTTAGGTCATAATCCCAGGCTATCAGGTAGGAAAATAAACACTGGCGCCCCGGTTCACCCCACCCCTTGCCCCGCTGGAAGGGAAGGCAGGCTACGAACTTGAATACAATGTCCTTCTTTTTCCATCACCTGTTCTGGGGGATAAAGAATCACTTTCCAGGTGGGGGTTAGCCGGAGGAAAGTGAGACAACTTGTCCCTTGACCCGTGTGGAAGAGGACAGGTTGGGCACTTTTCGGAGGGTCGGGGAGGTGATGCTGCAGGACTGGGTCAGGTCTGGTCTGAGGCGCCCGTGGCCAGTAGGTGGCTAAGGACCTAGTGGCAGCGTGCAGAAACCCTGGCTCACAGTGCCTTCCTCTGCTGGGAACAAACTTCTCCCCGCGCCTCCCTTCTCCTCTCCCTCTTCTGCCTCCTTTTTGCTTCATTTCTTGCTCTCTTAATTTCCGGAGACATTCTCCTGTGCTCGGACAGTCCTTTCTCAATGTTTTCTCTTCTAGTTTTACGAACACAGCATCTTCTCCAGTCTCTCTAAGGATCCTAATTAGAAGGTTTTGTGGTGCTTTCTATTGTTGTTTTTGCTCTTGCCCATTCCCTTAATTCTCTGTTGACTTTGGTCTACAGTGTCAGAGGCTTTCCTTGAAGTCTGTGTTCCTCGTCTGAGGCAGAAAATGAGCGGATCAGAGCCCTGGACAGAGAGGCAGGCCGTGCTGGTGGGTTTCAGTTTGGAGTGACCAGGTGGGTAGCGGCTCCCTAAATGTCTGAATACAGCAGGTTGGTCTTTAGAGAAGGATTTTGGTGGGAGAGGATATGGCCTAACCCCCAGGGTTTTCAGGAATAGGTGGCTGACTGTTCTAGAAACCCACTTTTGAATTTATCTCGGGGAGACCTAGCGTTCCAATCTGCTGCCACCTCGGATAGCTTGGGTAAGGTGCTCTATCTTTCTAAGCCTCTCTCTTTTTTTTTTTTTTTTTTTTGCGGTACGCGGGCCTCTCACTGTTGTGGCCTCTCCCGTTGCGGAGCACAGGCTCCGGACGCGCAGGCTCAGCGGCCATGGCTCACAGGCCCAGCCGCTCCGCGGCATGTGGGATCCTCCCGGACCGGGGCACGAACCCGTGTCCCCTGCATCGGCAGGTGGACTCTCAACCACTGCGCCACCAGGGAAGCCCCTAAGCCTCTTTTTTTGTCATCTGGGAGAAGGAGAGAATTCTAGTTGCTGAGTTACTGACCCCGCCCCTGTGGTCTATGGAGCATCACAGGGTCCCACAACCTGATGTGCACTGTTCATCCAACGGCCGCAAAGTTAAGGGGAGTTACAGCAGGACTGCAGGGCCCCCCAGGCCTGGTGTGTGCTGTTACACAATGCCGAGTTCTTCCTTTCTCCGTCTTGTTCTTTGTCTGCAGCACAAATCCCTCCCAGACGTCCCCGCCCTCCCCCCAGTACTTCCTCAAGGACAGACCTTACGTGGTTCCTCCTCACGGCAATTTACCTCATTTGCATGTGACTTTTTCATAATAATTCACTGAACCTGAACCCCCGTGTTGCCAGGACAACTGAGAACCAGCTGGTTTCACTCTCTCACTCACGGGCTGTCAGGGAGACCCTGGCATTTCTTGGTCCAACTCCAGCTGGGCTCTCGGCCCCCTGAGAAGGCACCATCTGCAGACTCCTCCTGTTTCCCCGCAGGGTCTTGACGACCTTTACCCCTGCCCCAGGCTCCCTCGATCTCTCCTGTTGACCTTGGAGATGTGCATCCCTTCCCCCACTAGCGGTGCTGGCCTCTGGGTCCTGGCAATGCTAAATGAGATGATGAATAGCAAGCACTGAGCAAGTGTAATCCCCAGGATCAGGTGCATCAGTCACCTGTCTTTATGCTCTGGGGGCCCTGTGCCACACCAGCCCCTCAACGTTCAGCATTTGCTGAATCACGAACCCTGTGGTCTCCACCTCCTGTGTGGGTCTCAGGCAGGTGCTTCTCACATTGGCTCTCCATCCCGTTCTCACCAGCCTCCTGTGTTTCTCATGCCACCCCTCTGCTTCCTCTCTTTAAAACATCTTTTAAATGGGAAACTCCGGTGAATCTCATTGAGCCGTGGCTCAGTCACAGCCCTTGGCTTGTGACATGACATGCATGGTTGAATGAATCCATCATGCACAGCCCCCTACAATCTATGCTGGAGATGTGAATTTTTCAGCTATTTCACAGCTTAATTGGGAAAACCAGTGATGAAGGGCAGGCAGGGAAAAAACACGGTTAACAAGCCCACAGATGAACCTCTGTCCCCTTTGAGCTGAGAGTGTCACACTTTTCCCTGTAGTTATTAAGTAGCCCAAATGGCTTAACTTTCCCCGGAGACCCTCGGAGAAAGGGTGAGAATGTTATGAAACTAGCAGAGTGAGGACAGAGGAGATCATTCTATGAGGTAGTAATGCGAGGTTAAGTGTATAAACTCAAACGCACCCTCACCTGGCCAGACATGTTTGACGTGACCTGCCTGGCCACAGAGTGTGGACATGTGTGGGCATCTCCAGAATTTCTGCATCATCCTGACCCCTGACAGAGGAGAAGTGAGGGGAGGGGAGAATGGGGAGACAAGCCCTTACAATAATTTTTCATTTGACAATTTGAGTAGAAAAGGTCGCATTTCAAAAACCTGAACTCGGGACTTCCCTGGCAGTGCAGTGGTTGGGACTCTGCACTTTCATTGCTGGGGGCCCGAGTTCGATCCCTGGTCGGGAAAATAAGATCCTGCAAGCCGCGTGGCCAAAAAACCCCAAGAGGCTGAACTCATTGACACTTTTGGGAGCGGGGAGATGGGATTTAAACAACAAAAAAAGAAGGAAAAAAGAATGTCTACCTTTAATTCCAGCTCACTTCTTACTAGCTTTGCGACCTCAGTCAAGTCATTTGACTTCCCTATAATGTCATGTTCTCGCAGCTTGCCCAGAATCTATAGGTTGTCTGTAAAAATTACAGTCAGACCCACATCCATAGTTCAAACAGGGAGAGTATATACTAAAGTATAACAACAGCTGTGTTTGCACATAAAGACAGCCAGCTCACATTTAGGTAGCCCCGACTCGGTGCCAGGCTAAGTACTGTCCACAGTGTAAAGCATGTGCCTACTCCGTTATTATTCCCACTTCCTCAACCAGGAAATGGACTCGGGGAGTTGAAATGACTTATCCAGACCCACAGGGCCATCAAGTCAGTGGCCACTTCCCTCTGGTAGGGTACGTGCTTGGAGTCATTTTTAAATGACTATCTATCTCCCTAAAGAGAGGTTGTGAATTTTTTCTCACGTGCCTCTAATAAGCTATACTAGCGTCTCCAAAAAAAAAAAAAGAAAGAAAGAAAGGAATCTTTTAAGGATGCACAAAGAAGTCCCCATCAGGGTGTGCTGAGTGGACCCCAGAATGCTGTTGCTGCAGCAGTTCATGCCGCCACAAATTCTGTTTTTCTCATTCTTTTTTTGCTTAGGCTATTACTCCTGCTGTAAAGGATGATTACCAAATGGAAGCAGCCACAACATAATTGCCACAAATCTGTTTTGCTGATGTGAGTTCATTCACCTTTGCGTCTTTCTCGCGTGTCTTCCGAGTGATTGTCAGGCTGGTTCTAGCGAAGAGACAAATCCTTAGTGCCCCGCCATGCAGCACACCAGTCATTCAGATCAGGCACTGCCTGGGTTTCTGGAAATATTTTACAGACGCAAACATCCCTGACTGCAGTATCTTCATTGATTTGTTATATCCCATTTCATTTGAGGTTTGGGGGTTTGTTTTGTTTTACCCAGTCCCTGGAAAGAAATTCAAGGGTGAGACCCACCTGGGTAAGCAAAGCCTGGATGCCCCTCCCTCCCCACGAAGCCAGGGCTGGTGACGCACCTGCAGATAAGCAAGGGTGGCCTGACTGCTGGGCTGGGCAGCCCACACAGTGGTAAAACACAGTGCAAACTCGGCTGCGCTCATTCTACCAGCAAGCCTGGGGTTTTGCAAGGAAGAGTACAGAGTTTAAAATTTTTACATTTCAATATCTTCAGTAATTGTTTTCAATGCCATTAGAGGTTTTTGGGGTTTCTTTATTTTATTTTGTTTTTTCCCTATTTATACCTCTACCCAAAGTCAAGAGGCCAGGTCAGCATCTGGAATCCTTTTCTTACTAAACGTATGAATGCAGCAAGGCCTGGGCCTCAGTTTTCTCATTTATCAAAGAGAAATAAAGAAATCAGGACTTTGCCGTGGGGATGAGAGATCGTGTACGTGATATTGGCAATGCCTGGCTCAAAGCGGCTGCTGTTGCTCCTACGATCGCCCTCACTGGAAGCGCTCAGGGTGTGCTAAAGGCCTGTTTGCTGGGCGCTTGCTCGCCCGGCACTGGGCTGGGGGTTTGTGGGGGACAAAAGAAAAAGGTAACAGAATCCTTGCTCTGAGGGAACCGAATCCAGTTGTGACGACATGGCTTCATACAAATAAAACAGGGCCAAAGGTGGCTAAGGTATTCTAACCTGAACAGGGTTTTTGCCCCAGCTTCTTGAAAATGAAACCTATTCCTTATTTGGTGCATAAATTCCTCATCCCTAGTAACCTCAAGACTTCTTTACCTGGTGACCACGCCCGCCCTTGTCTAAAGAGGGGTGGGCGTCCCACAGAAAAGGCGTTCCTCACACACATGTTCCATCCTGGAGCCGGCAACCTTTGCCAATGATGACTCAGGTAAACATGCCAACAAGCCGCCCGCCGCCCTGCTGTGATCCAGCCAGTACAGTCACGCCAGGGATCACCTCCGCTCACCTGTGCGGCTCCCAGAAAACTCGCTGGCTTGTCTCCACTAGAAGCAGGACCAAGAGAAGGAGGGAAACAAGTGGGAGTAGAAAGAGGAAAGTTGTGAAGAGGACAGAGGAGGAGGAGGATGGGGACAAATACCCGTGCCTAGTGCTGGGCTGCAGGCTGGGAGGATGGCCAGCAACCAAGGAGATGGGCCCCTGCCTTCGAGGAGCTTCTGGTCTAAAGGAGGCAACATCTATCAATGACAAAATTATGTAAATGACAAGACTCATACGATTACAAACTGTGGCAAGTTCTAGAAAGAAAAAACTGAAAGGAGGTGATAAAAGGTTATAAAGGGGACCTGATTTAAATCGGGGGAGGGGTTAAAAAGGACAACTTTTTTTTTTTTCTTTTTCATTTTTTGGCCACCTGCACGGCCTGCAGGATCCTAGTTCCCCAACCAGGGATGGAACGTGGGCTCTAGCAGTGAAAGCACTGAGCCCTAACCACTGGACAGCCAGGGAATTCCCAAAACAGACAACTTTAAAAGGAACATTTACATGAAGCCCCGCAGGAGTGGTACTTAGCCAGGTGAAGGGGGCCAGGACAAGCATATTAGCCAAGGGAACAGCATGCAGGACTCCAAGGTGGGAAAGAGCTTGGAGTGTTTGGGGAACTGAAAAGGCCAATGTAGCCAGAGTATTTTGAACAAGGGAGAGGGTGGCTTGATGCCATTATTTCATACACGGAAGTGTATAACATATTCTACTCTGTTTAATAAATCTGCCATGTGAGGCACTATGCTGGAGACTGAGACCCCATCCCACTTTTAACGCCTTATTCAGTTGTGACTAGCAAGGATTTGAATCCTGCTTACAAGACTGGTGGGAAGTTTGCTTAATTCTTAGAACTTTGGTCTCCTGTCTATTTGGTGGAATTATTAACACTTGCTTCAGAGGATGGGCCTCTGAGTGGGCTGAGAAAATGTGTGGGGTGTGTCCATTGTGGTTTTGGGCATATGGTGGTCCTCATACAATGGGAGTTACTGTCCCTGTTCTAAATACCCACCTCCACCCTCAACTTGGGATCCTGTGTCCAGAATAAAAGGGATATTTAGCTCTGCAACGGCCACTCCTTGTTTTTCTTCTTAGCTTCCTCAGAACCTGAGTGAAGGAAGAGGGTATTATTTATAAAGGTGCTTTTGGACCCCCCCCCAAAAATAGAACACACCCAGAGGGTGTGGGAGACTCTGTCTGCTTCCTCAGTGAGAGGAGGGAACCAGCAGAGAAGCTGGAAGGAAAGTTTTTTTTTTAAGGACAAGTATAAATGTTTGAAAAACTATGCTATGTGCTTATGTTGGCAGCGCCTACACTAATTTTAGACTGACTCGTGGAAGATGGCACAGCCCCCAAGGGTGACATGCAGGTTCGTGAAGCATTTCACATTTTTGGAATCCAGGAGACGACGGATTAACATCTTTAAATTGCTGAAAGAAAAAGAACCCTAAAACCTGCCAACCTTTTTGAAGAAAGATACTCCTCAGAGGTGCAGGCCAAACAAAAATGCCTTCAAACAACAGCTAAGAGAAGTATTTACCAGCAAATCGGCACTACAAGAACCTCCACAGGAAGTTCTTCAGGCTGAAGGAAAGGGACCCCAGAATGGAGCACCGAACTTCAGGAAGGAATGAGGAACACTAGAAACGGTAAAGATACAAAAACATTAACTATTTAAAGTAATAATAAATTATTAAATGCTAAAAGGCATAATATTAACGGCACTGGGGTGGGGAAGGAATAAATGCAGCCATGGAACATTTACCAAAATAGACCATATGCTGGGCCCTAGAGCAAGTCTTAACAGATTTCAAAGAGCTGAAATCACACAGAGTGTGTTCTGTGACCACAGTGCAATTAAACAAGAAATTAATAACAGAAAGATAATTGGAGAATTCCCAAGTGTTTGAAAATTAAACAACACATTTCTGAATAACTCATGGGTCAGGAAAGAAATCACAATGGAAATTAGAAAATACTTTTAACTTTTAACCAAATGATAATGAAAACAAACACATTGAAGCTTGTGGGAAGCAGCTAAAGAAATACCCGAGTGGAAATTTTTAGTTTTAAATGCACCAATTAGAAAATAAGAAGGTTGAAAAAGAATGATCTAAGCTTCTGTCTCATGAAACTAGAAAAAAAATTAGTAAGTTAAATACAAGGAAAGTGGAAGGAAGACTGTAAACAAGATAAGAGTAGGAATCAATTAACTGGAGAACAAAAATGCAATAGAAAAAATTAACAAAGCCAAGTTAGGTGCTTGAAAAGATGTATACAATTTGACAATTCCATCAAGACAGATCAGGAAAAAATAGGAAAAAAATAACATCCCTCTTTTTTTCATCCCAATAACAGAAATTAGAAGAGGCTATCACTGCAGATCCCAATGACATGTTAAATGTAATAACAGGATATTATGCCAATAAAAGTGACAACCTGGATGAAAAGGACACATTCTTTAAAAATCACAATTTAGCAAAACTAATACAAGAAAAAATAGAAAATCCAAAGAATCCTATACTGTTAAAAACAATAAAGTCTATAATTTAAAACCTCTCACAAAGAAGACTTCAGACTCAGGTGGTTTCACTATGAATTTTCCAAACATTTAAGGAAGAAATAATACTAATCTTACACAAAATCTTATAGTGAACAGAAAAAGGGAACACCTCCCAACTCATTTTATGAGGCCAGCAAAACCCTGATATTAAAACTTGACAAGGATATTACAATAAAAGAAATGTACAGGCTTATATCTCTCATGAACACAGATGAAAAATCCTAAACAAAACATTAGTAAATCAATTTCAGAGATTAAAAGGTTAATACTTCATGACAAGTAGAGTTTATTCCAGAAATGTAAGGTTGGTTTAACATTTGCAAATCAATCAATGTCATTTGCCATAGTAACAGAATAAGGAGGGAAAACATACAATCATGCCCATTGATGCAGAAAAATATTTGATAAAATTCAACACTTATTCATGATAAAAACTGTCCATCAATTAAGAATTTTTTTAAACTTTCTTAATCTAATAAAGGCTGTATATTTAAGACCCTACTGTTAATGTAAATAAAACTATTAAGCACTTTCCTCTTGTCCACTATCACCACTTTTGTTGAATATGGTACTGGAAATCCAAGCCAGTGCAACAAAGCAAGAAAAAGAAATAAAGATTGGAAAGGATGAAAGTATAACTGTTTTTATTTTCAGATGACATAATTATGTACATAGAAAATCCAAAATAATGTACAACTATCAGAATTAATAAATGAATTTAGCAGGATCACTGGATAAAATGTCAGTATATGAAATTAAGTTTATTTCTATATACTAGCAACAAACAACTAGACAATGAAATTTAAACCAATTTATACTAGCATAAAAACATAAAATAATTAGGAATAAATCTTTTGAAAGATGTGTAAGACCTACACTGAAAACTATGGAACATTTTAAAGAGAGATTAAAGAAGATCTAAATAAATAGAGCAATATACCATGTTCATGAATTGGAAAGTTCAATATTGTTATAATGTCAAGTCTTCCAAATAGATTTATAGATTCAATGTAACCTCAATCAAAATTCCAGCAGTGATTTTGTAATGGATCATGACAATCTGATTTAAATGAAATTTCAAAGAATGTAGAAAAACAGGAAAATTTTGAAGAGGAAAAACAAAGTTGGGAGACTTACTCTAGTAAATATTGAGACCCATTATAAAGCAAATATAATTAAGCAATGGCAATTAAACAGTGTGATATTGCTATTAGAACAGACATACCAATGGAATAGAAATAGACCCACACATATATGGCCACTTAATTTACAATAAAGCACTTAAGCAAGACAATAGAGGAAAAGATGCTCTCATCAATCAATGATGCTGAATTGGATATTCATTTGGAAAAAAGCGAATCTTGACCCCTACCTCATAGCATGAACAAATATCAATTCAAGATGAACTGTATTCATAATGAGAAAGGTAAAACAATAAAGCTTCCAGAAGGAATCATAAGAATATCTTCACGATTTTCAGATAAGCAAAGATTTCTTAAACAGGACATAAAAGCCATTAACTGTAAAAGAACAGGTGGATAAATTGGACTTAACCAATATTAAGAACTTCTGTTTACCAAAAGAAACTAATAAGTGAGTAAAAATATAAGCTCCAGACTGGGAGAAGATGCTTACCTTACCTACATCCAAGAAAGGACTCATATCCAAATATATAAGGAAACGTTACAAATCAATTAAAAAAGACAAGTAACTGCATTAAAAATGAACAAAAGACTTGAAGAGGCAGCTCACAAAAGAGAATATCCAAATTACCAGAAAGTATAAAAAAAGGAGCTCAGCACCATGAGACATCAAAAAAAAAAAGAATTCAAGTTAAAACCACAATGAGATACAACTCATTGAAGTTAAGAAAGTACTCAAGGGCTTCCCTGGCGGCGCAGTGGCTGGGAGTCCGCCTGCTGATGCAGGGGACACGGGTTCGTGCCCCGGTCTGGGAGGATCCCACGTGCCGTGGAGCGGCTGGGCCCATAAGACATGGCTGCTGAGCCTGCACGTCCGGAGCCTGTGCTCCGCAACGGGAGAGGCCACAACAGTGAGAGGCCTGCATACTGCAAAAAAAAAAAAAAAAAGAGAGAAAAAAAGAAAGTACTCAAAATGATATAGCCAACTAGAATGACTAAACAAAAATGACCACAATACCAGTGCTTGTAAAGATGTAGAATAAATAAACTCTTGTACAGAACTGAGAACTGGTACAGCCCTCCTGGCCCCCACACCATGAACCAACAACCCTCCTCCTAAATTTATTCCCAACAGAAATGAGTGCATGTGTCCACCCAAAGACAGGGAAGCACATAGCTGCTAGATGATCAAGAAATTGTAGTTTATTCATACAATGGAGCATTACACAGCGATAAAAAAGACAAATTCCTGATACACCGGTAATATGGATGAATCTCAGAGAAATAATATTGAATAAAAGAAGCCAGACACAGGACAGGAATAAAAATGCAGACGCAGAGAATGGACTTGAGGACACGGGGAGGGGGAAGGGAAAGCTGGGACGAAGTGAGAGAGTGGCATGGACATATATACACTACCAAATGTAAAACAGATAGCTAGTGGGAAGCAGCTGCCTAGCACAGGGAGATCAGCTCGGTGCTTTGTGACCACCTAGAGGGGTGGGATAAGGAGGGTGGGAGGGAGACGCAAGAGGGAGGAGATATGTGGATGTATGTATATGTATAGCTGATTCACTTTGTTGTAAAGCAGAAACTAACACACCATTGTAAAGCAATTATACTCCGATAAAGATGTTAAAAAAAAATACTTTGTAGGGCTTCCCTGGTGGCGCAGTGGTTGAGAGTCCACCTGCCGATGCAGGGGACACGGGTTCGTGCCCCGGTCTGGGAAGATCCCACATGCCGCGGAGCGGCTGGACCCATAAGACATGGCTGCTGAGCCTGTGCGTCCAGAGCCTGTGCTCCGCAATGGGAGAGGCCACAGCAGCGAGAGGCCTGCGTACCGCAAAAAAAACAAAAACAAAAACAAAAACTTTGTAATAACCTATATGGGAAATAGAATCTCCAAAAAGGATAGATATATGTGCATGTGTAACTAAATCACTTTGCTGTACAACTGAAACTAACACAACATTGTAAATCAACTATACTCCAATATAAAATAAATTTTTTCTGAATTTTTTATGCCAAGTAAAATAAAATTAATGTTATTATATAGTAAAAAAAATTTTTAAGTACATGTCCTATATTCATTTTTTTAAGGTAAACAAAAACTTTTCTGCTTTCCATTTTCATAGTGCTAATTTTTTTTATTGTAGTGTAGTTGCTTCACAGTGTTGTGTTAGTTTCTGCTGTACGATGCAGTGGATCAGCTATATGTATACATATATCCTCTCCCTCTTGGACTTCCCTTCCCTCCATCCCACCCATCTAGGTCATCGCGGAGCACCGAGCTGAGCTCCCTGTGCTATACAGCAGGTGCCCACTAGCTATCTATTTTGCACGTCGTAATGTATTTACATCTAATTTTAAAATCCTTTGTCCTGCTTGACTCTCACCAATAAGATTCCAGAGCTTGGATTCCACAATTCTATTCCCTCTATTACAACAGGTAGTAAAAATAAACCCAGAAGAATTAAAAAGTAGAAAGTGACCTGTATTACGCTACTGCTACTGTTGCAAAAAGGCAGGCGATGTTTATCATAATTATACTTATTCTGAGGAAATGGCAGATGGTGACTTTCATAAAAATATCAATCTTATTCTCTATTTTAATGTGAACATATGTAATCTGCTGTTTTCTATTTTTTATAATTGTTGTTATATTGTTCTCCTGGACTTGGGTTTTCATCTTATTAATGATCCCTTTCAATGACCAAAAGTCTAATGTGTTAATTATTTCTTTTCTATTGTTCATATTTTTTGTATTCCATCAAAGGAACTTATGCCCACCCCAAGTTTACCAAGATTTTCTCCTAGGTATTTTAGAGTTTCAGCCATTACATGTAGATATTTTATCAAGATTTAGTTAACTTCTGTGCATAGTCTCTGTTCAGGATCAAGGTATTTCTCTCTATTAAAAACTATAGTTGTTTCAGAGCCATTTGTTGAAAAGACTTTTATTCCCCACTGCATTACATCAGTAACTTTGTCAAATTCAATCTATCATATATGCATGATTTGATTTTGAACTCTTATTATTTCATTGATTTTTATATGTTCTTAAAGTAAGCCTTGAAATCAGATAGTGAAATCTTACATCTTTTTCTTCTTTATCAATGTTGTTTCAGCTATTATAGGTTACTTACAGTTTCATAAATATTTTTGAGTCAGTTATCTATTTCTACATGTCCCTGGTGGAATTTGATTGGGAATATGTTGAATCAACAAATCAAGTGTAAAAAATTGGTATCTTAGTCATATTGAGTTTTCTGTTCTTTGAAAATTACGTATCTCTATTTATTTGGATCCTCTGTAATTTCAACCTGAATGTTGTAGTTTTAGTATTCAGCTCTTAAATATATTTTGTTCAATTTATTCTTAAATTTAAACATTATTATTTTTAGAACTTCATATTCCAAGCAGCTATTGCTTATTTATAGATTTAATTAATTTTGGTAAATTGGCCTTGTATCCTGTGATGATGCTAATTTAAAATATTAGTTGATGGAGTTTTCTTGAAGTCTTCCTGGATTTTTCCTTTACCCATAATTATATGACCTGTGAATTAAAACATATTCTTCTTTCCAATCTATATACGCTTTATTTGTTGTTTTTGTCTTATTGCAATGGCAAGGAATTCCACAAATTGTTGAATAGAAGTGAAGAGAGTGGAAATACATAGCTTAATCACTATCTTAGAGGGAACGTCTAAGTAACTTTTTTAAGCATGATAGAAAGAATAGGCATATTCAATAATTTTATTTATTGGGATGAGGAAGATTTTTTTTCTAATTGTAATATGCTTTTGGCATCATATCTAAGAACTTTTTGCCTAATTCAAGTTTAAGAAGATTTTCTTCTACGTTTTCTTCCAAAAGTTTCATAGTTATACCTTTTCCACTTAGGTCTATAATAAATCTTAAATGAATTTTTATGTATGCATGTTTTTGTATGTATGTATGCAATCATTAAATGTATTTGTTTAAAATACTAAAAAAAAAAAAAAAAGCCAGACACAGAAGAGTACATAAAACATACTTCCATTTATATGAAGCTCAAGAGTAAGCAAAATTATGACAGGGGGTCAAGATAATGGTTACCTCTGGTGGGCTGAGCACTGACAGGGAAGGGTCATGCAGGAGTTTTCTGGGTACTGGAAATATTCTATATCTGGGTGGTGATTACGTGGGTGTATACAAATATAAATGTTCTTTAAGCTGTAAACTTAAGGTCTATGCACTTTATTGTATATATGTTAAACCTCACTTTAAAAAAAACAACAAACTAAGATCCAACAAACTGTAGACCCACCTTTTTAAGAAATTATTGTGGTTGAAAAAAGGTCTTCTATGAGCCCAATCAAGTATTTTATTAGCAATATTGCTTATATTCTTGTAGGGAAACAGCTATGTTCTGGCCCCTGCTTGTACCCAACAGAGGTCCCACGGGCAAGGCTTGAAGCACAGCTGGTCTGAGTCTCAGTCTTGTGGTCCTCCTGGGCCATGCGATCGTGGGAGGCTTGTGAGGCGCTGCTCCAAGACCATTTCTCATTCTCTTCCGTGACCGCCAAGGAGGCTGTCGTGAGACAGTTTGTGAAGCAATTGGATATTCAGTTTCCCACCACCTCCTGGGTTCTGACGAGCTCTGAGACTTTCTGTCTCTCCCCCTCAGGATATAGCTGCAAACTATCCAAGTCAAACCCTTACAATTAGCCCTTCTGACTCTGCAGGACACCAGCCAGAGCAGTTCTGAGAAGGGGACGGTGATCACTGTCCCTTAGAGGCTGCCCTCTCCACGAACGGAAGGAAGTGCGGGGACAGCCTGAGCACACAGGATGGGGGTGGTGTCTGGGGTCTTGTTACCAAAGCCAACAGGACCGTATTTCTCACCGTGTGTTGATGGGGAGGAGGATGGGGGAAGGGGACCGGGTGTCAGGGACCGCACTAGGAGCTTTCACAAGCAGCATCATGGTCCCCATATCAGCCTCAGAGAGGTTTAGCAACTTGCCCACATCACACAGCTTGTCAGTGGCAGAGCCAGGACTCACAGCCAGGCCACAGTCTGAGCTCTTCTCCACTGCAGTTTGGCTATTGTTAGAGTCAGTTGCCAAGGAAACTGTGTCGCTGCCGTGCCTTCTCCTGGCCTAGGTCACCTTTGGCTCAGAAGGCAGCAAGACCTGGGACTTCCCTGGCCGTCCAGTGGTTAAGACTCTAAGCTCCCACAGCGGGGATCGCAGGTTCGTTCCCTGGTCAGGGAACTAAGATCCCACATGCCATGCAGTGTGGCCAAAAATAAAAAATAAAATAAAATAAGTAAATAAAATGCAAAAAAAAAAAAAAAAAAACACGGCAGCAAGACCCAAGTCAGGCACAAGCACCGCCAGGCCTCCAAGGGCACCAGCCAACAAGGTGGCCTGGCCTTTGTCCACCTCTAGTAGAACTGGCCTCGAGGGCTCCCGAAGACGACAGCCTTTTCCTGGGCCCCCATCTGTCACCAGCCACCGTTGAAGCACCAGGCATACGGTCACCCCCGCCTGGCTTCCTCTCTTCCCAGAGAGAGACAGCTTCTTTTTCTTTGCTCGGTGCTCCCGTGTTATAATGGTACCTCCCTCCCCCAACTGGTTGACAAGCAAAATTGTGGATGATGATATAATAGGACTAATAACCGGGAAGCAGTGTGAATCCCCGGAGGCCAGAGATAAAATAAAACGGTGATGACAGTCACGGCTGCTGCTGAAAGGCCACATTTACCGTGTTCCTTCCTGACGAGGCCTGTGGGCCGGCCGGCAGGGGATGGGGGTTGGGGGGACGGGGAGGCAGCGTTGCTCTGTTGCTCTAGGCATGGCCTGTGTCCCGCTGCCTAACAGACTGCCACCTGCTCTGGGGACAGGGGATTGCATCGAATTACAGCCGGACTGTATTAGCTGCGCTGGTGGCAAGTCAGCATTTGTACCACGGATACCTCCTTGGAGAGGCCTAGAACAAATCAGCTTTGGTAGGAGGATAGATACATCTATGTGGAAGCTACTGTATTATCCTTCTCCTAAGAAAAAAATAGCAGAAATTGGCCTAGGACATTTTCTATAGGACAAAATTTTATAGTGTTCATTTTCGGGTGATTTCTTATTTTTAAGCTGTTTTTTTTTTTTTTGGTGGTAAAATACACATAATATAAAACGTACCGTTTTAATCCTTTTTAAGTGTACCATTCAGTGGCATTAAGTACATTCACATTGTTGTACAACCTTCACCACTGTCGATCTCCAGAACTTGTTCATCTTGCGAAACTGAAACTCTGTTCTCATCAAACACCAACTCTGCATCTCCCCTCCCCCGGCCCCCAGCACCCACCATCCTACCTTCTGTCTCTATGAATTTGGCTCCTCCACGTCCTTCAGAAAAGTGGAATCACACAGTATTTGTCTTTTTGTGACTGACTTATTTCACTCAACATAATGTCCTCAAGGTTCATTTGTGGAGTAGCACATGTCAGAATTTCCTTCCTTTTTTAAGGCCAAATAATATTCCATTGTACGCATAGACCACATTTTGTTTACCCATTTATCTACTGATGGACACTTGGGTTGTTTCCACATTTTGGCTTATTGTGTCAGGTGATTTCTGTTATAACACTCTCTTCATTTTTTATAAAATTATTTATAATTTATGCCTCATTAAAAAAAAAGAATATGAGATGACTTCCTGTAAAAACCATGCTTTATCACAGAATAGAGTAAGAAAATGGAGATCAGAAACAAAGTGGAAGGTAAAATTAAATTTTAAATGTCAGATAGGGTATTATTCAATTGGATATCACATTTAGATTTGAGCTTCCCAGTAGCCAAAGTAAAAAGGGATATGTTGGTTCTTAGGATTCTAAAAGCATATGGTACTTTTATTAGCAAAGTTAAGTTAAATTATGACTAATTCATTGCCTCTTTCTTTGAGACTTTATTTCTCTAAATATTTTTGAAAACAAAATGAGTTTGTCTTAAACATCTTGCTGCATAGAGAGAAAACTAATAAAATAAAAGTGCTGAGATATGGGGATATATGTATATGTATAGCTGATTCACTGTTATAAAGCAGAAACTAATACACACTGTAAAGCGATTATACTCCAATAAAGATGTTAAAAAAAAAAAAAGTGCTGAAAACAAAACTTAGTCCAGCACGTTTGCAAGAAACAATTAAAGACACCGACTTCTTCCGGAGCTAAAAGACCACCCACCTGCCCACCATTCTCCACATTCTCCGCTGGCCACTGTGTCTTGTTCACTGTATCTCTGGGCCTTGCTTCATACCTGTGATACAGAAGATGTGTAGTAAAAATTTGCTTAAAAAAAAGGATGAAGAGTGAAGTGATGTTTACCAAGAACCCATGAAAGCAAGTCCCCAGGATCAGGTATTTTCTGAGCTTCTCCTCCAGGCCAGGCTATGCACCCTGTGTTTTACATCCACAATCTTGCTTTCTTCTACCAAAAGCCCTGCCAGGTAGTAATTAGTAGGCCCATTTTTCAGATGAGAAAACTGATACTGTTGAAGAAAACCCTTAGAAGGATCTTGAAATAAGTTGGAGAAAAGCACTGGACATTGGGTTTAGTCCTACAGGGAGAAGTGGGGAAAGGACTCCTTTTCCAGTGATTTAATGCCAGACCTGCCCCCTTTGGATTCCCTGGAGCAGCCTCACCAGCTAAGCTGATTCAGGGTACATGTGCCACAGAGGAGCTTGTCCTGGACCCTGTGTCCATGCCTGCTGGCTTGGTTATGACTGTGCTGTTGTTTTAATTTCAAGTGTATTTGGATACAAGGATTTGCACATAATAAACAACTGATATTCATCAAATTGAAAGGAATGTTGTTTACAAGGAGGAAAGATTGGCTCCAAAGTTTATCGAGATGGAAGGTAGCCTCTCCTTTCTATGGGAAGAGCATCGGAGGGCCCCAGCGGAAGAAGCAGCTTAATCGCATGCTAGTCTGGGAGAGTCCCTCAATTTCTGAAGCTCAGGTTTGTCCTCCGCAAAATGGTAATCATGATAAAGACCTCCCGGTGTTGTCTGGAGGTGACATATGCCTAGCTAGTGATATTTCTCTAGAGAAAGTCATCCTGGTCCAGCTGGGGATGTCTTTGACTTTTCTTTTCCAACCTCTATTAGAAACAGACTGAACACTAGATGGCTTCCATCTCTGAGCTCCGTCTGCCTGTCTCCCATCACACCCAACCCGCCTCTCCCTAGACACTCTGGTAGCACTGAGGACCCAGGGTGCTCACCCACCAAGCCGGCCTTACCTCCAGCTGCATCCGTCTCCTGTCGTATAATAAACAGAAAGGTTGGCAGAAAAGCCACAGACCGACCAAATAAGCTTTCTCATGTTACCCTAGGTTAGTATGTTCTGCCAAATTTTTGTGGCACAGAAAGAAAAAAATATAGCCCTCTTTTCCCCCATGGAGTCTAAGAAGTCTGGAATGTGGAAAATGCTCCTAAATCCCGATTGGATTAATTTTGCTGGAATGGATTTCAAAAACACAAATATTATCAGCAGTAAGTCACCAGCAGCACAGGACAGAGGGCGTTCTCCTGTGACCTCAGTGCCACTAGCAGGCAGTCCAGGGGTGCCAAAAGCTTTCTCTGCTGTGATCTGGGTTTGGGGGGCAGATGTGCTCACATTTCCAGGGCACCGCTACTGGAAGGGTTCTGTTAGTTCCTAAGAGTAAAGTCTCGGGAGAAGTGATTTTTAACCAGGAAATTTGCTAATCTAGGGAGACAAGGTGGAAATAGCTCTTTTGTGCAAACCCACACTCTTCATGCTGGGGCAGGCAGGCTCTGCCGTCTAGAGCAAGCAGTAAGCATCTGCTGTGTGCACAGCAGCGTACTAGTCAGAGAGGAAAGGATGTCGGGGAGAGTGCTTTCTTGGCAATCTGAAGATATTTCCTGGGATCTACCTGATTTTGACCACAAGAAATGCAGAATAGAAATCGATCCTGCTTTCTGTTTCTACGAATTTGCCTGTTCCAGGTATCTCATATGGAATCATACAGCATTTGGTCTTTTTTGTCTGCCTTATTACACTTAGTCTAATGTTTAAGTTTCATCCATGTGGTAGCATGGATTAGCAGGAATAATGTTCCATTGTATGGATACACTGCATTTTGTTTGTCTATTCGTTCATCAGTGGACATTTGGGTTGTTTTTACCTTTTGGCTATTGTGAACACTGCTATGAACATTTGGTGTACAAATATTGGAGTCTCTGCTTTTAACTTTTTCTGGCTGCATTTTGTTTTTATACTAGTGCTTAGCACAATGCTTAGTTCAATAATTACTAAATAAATGAAGGAATGATTTATTGAAAAAAAAAAAGAAATGCAGAATAGGCTTTCGCCTCTTAGGAATGATCCCGTATCACTGGCCACTCCACAGACCAACTGGAATAATTGACCCTTAAATGTGCAGGAAGTAGGGCAAGGTGCTGCAAGTGAGGGTCTCATGCAGTAATACAATGTCAAGGTCAAAGCTGTTGCTTGATATTGCCAAGCATGGCAGCTGGTTGGCTCCAGTAACTACTTAGATTTCCCACTGAGGATGTTGGAACTTGGCCACGTCCCCCAGAGGTCTGCAAGCAGGGGTGTTAGATGGCCACCTCTGCTCTGTGACATTTCAATAGCTTTTGGGTCCTACCCTCCAGGTGACCCCCGCCTCTCTCAGTTCCACAAGGGGCACCCACCTCTCTCCCTACCTCCCACCCCTGACTGTCCCTCTCCTTAAGAGTCTTGCCCAAAGCTAGGGTTCCAGGTCCACGTAGGGGCCTGTGTGGAGGGAGAGGTGCTGGAAGGGGTCTTCAGGCTTCCCTACATCTCGGGCTTCTGCACTGCATGCTACGGTTATCCCAGGCTCATGGGCAAATGGTCACAAGCTGACCATATACAGAGACCATGTGCTTTGTCCCCAGATATTCTGCAGAGGGAGAGAGAAAGTAAGAGGGAGGGAGGATGGAGGTCTGCAGGGCAATGACGTGACGTAGTTATTCCACCGGCCCCTTGACAACAACTCCAGGCCGACCCCCTTTACCCCTGCACCACCCCTGCCCCTCCAGCACCGGCAGCTGTGTCTGCCCAGGCCATGGAACAGCAGAGTGGGGAGAGGCCTTTGGAAATGTGTGACTGGCAGATGAGGCAGCAGAAGCCAAGAAGGGTGGGGATGGGGGCTAATTTAAAGAATCGAGTCTGTCTGGGGACCATTTCCCTGACCCCGGCACCCAAAGCATTTGGTCCAGCGGTGCCGGGGCACACTCGCCAGGTGACAGCCCTCTGAGCGACGGTTGGGCTCCCCAAAGGCTGAGAGCCTGCAGGGTGGGGCTGCAGTGGTTCCCCAGCATCGTGACTTGGCTGGGACTCAGGGAGCCAGTCTGGGCGCTGGGTGAATGCATGGCTATGTGGATCATGGTGTGGTCGTGGTGTAGGGGGAAGAAAGTGGAGGTTGGCTTTCCAGAGCCTCTCAGAAAACTCCCAGGGGCAATGGGCAAAGCCCCCAGGGAAAACCCTGACTCTTTCCAACCTCAAGGAGGGGAGACTGCTTCACCTCAACCACCCTGGCCGGGCCTCAGTTCCAGAAATGGCCTCTGACTTGACTCAACCGAGCCAACAGGCAGCAGCAGGGCTGCTGGATTCTGGGGCCAAGCTGCTCCTTGGATCAGACGGAGCACAGCAGCCCCATACACGGGCAGGCACTCCCCAACCCAGGACCTGGCGTGGAGGCGAGCCTGGCCACTTTCCATGGGAGTGGGCGTGGGGCTACCCGCTCCTAATAGCCACCTTCTCTGGGTGAGTTACCTGCCTGCAATTAATTATGCAATTATCTAGGCTGGGCTGAGAAGAGCAACCATCAAGTTGTCAAGCTAGGCCGTGGGGTAAGAGCATTTCCCTCCGCAGAGCGGAAAACATTCCTTTCTGATTTCTGAGTCCCACAAGGCCGGCTGCACTTAAAGCAACACCCAGCACTTTGGGGTTAGCCCAGCTTACACATGTATTTATCATTTTTAAAACCTAAACTGTAGCTACGGAGGTATCGGTCATGCAAGCACTGCTGTGCTGCTCCGCCCAGAGCTGGCAGTATTCACACGATATGGCAGCGTGGAATCTGAAGGGGACGTGGTGGTCCTTGGGTCAGGTTGGAGTTCGGAGATCAGGAAGCGGGGCAGGTGGAGGAAGCTGCCATGGTTCCTGGTCTTTTCCAACCCTGCCTGCTGAACAGACTTTACCTGGAGAGGACAACCGTTAAGGGCACAAGGATCCTGGGGAGGGGAGACCAGTGCTTCAGGCCTGGTTTGGGGCAGATTTGAGGTTGAGTCTTGGGCCTTTTCAATGGACTCTTTTCTGGAAAGGCTAAAGTTCTATTTGGGGAGAGAAGAGGAGGATGAGGAGGGGTGGATTTAGATTAGATCTCAGAAAGAACTTCTCATGCCATGAGACCCTATTATACCTGAATTCTGGAGAAATGGAGAAGGCCCCTAGAACCCTTTGCCCTTCTTCAGCTCCCTTCACTGCCACCTGCTCACATGGGCTCCACACTGATATTACCAGTCATCAAATGGCTTGATGGTCCTGTGTCAGTGAGCATTACATCCATTCCTGTCTGTTTGCCACATTCGTCAGCTTGGGCCACCGTCACAAAATACCAAAGACTCGGGGGCTTAAATAACAGACATCTATTTCTCACAGTTCTGGAGTCTGGTCAGTCCAAGGTCAAGATGCAGGAAAATTCAGGTCATGGGGAGGGCCCTCTTCCTGGCTTGTGAACAGCTACCTTCTCTCTGTGTCCTCACATGTTGGAGAGAGACAAACCTTTGGGGTCTCTTCCTATTCCTACAAGGATGCTGACCCTATTGGATCAGGGCCCCACCCGTATGACCTCCTTTAACCTTAATTACTTCTGTAAATGACCCGTCTCCAAATACAGTCACATTGGAGGTTAAGGCTTCAACATATGAATCTGGGGGGAATACAATTCAGTCCAGAACACAGTGTTTTTATATTTTCCACCTAATAAACATTTCCTGAGAGCCTATTCTGTGACCTGCCCTCTAAGTGCTCCACATCTGGCAGGGGACAGACACATAAATGGACACCCCTTCCCATTTAAAGTACAGTTCAGGGACTTCCCTGGAGGTCCACAGGGGGTTAGGTCCGCAGTGGTTACGACTCCGCACTTCCACTGCAGGGGGGCACGAGTTTCATCCCTGGTCAGGGAACTAAGATCCTGCAAGCTGCGTGGTGCAGCCAAAATATTAAAAATAAAAAAATAAATAAAGTACAGTTCAGCAAGCAAGTACCATAGAAAGATTCTGAAAGTACAGCAGAGAAGGGAAGAACTGATCATAGCTGGGAAATTAAAGATGTCTCAGAGCAATTGGCATTTCTTTTTTAGAGTTAAAAAAAATATGGTAAAATATTCATAGCATAATATTTATCATTTTAACCATTGGTAAGTGTACAATTCAGTGACACTAAACATACTCACAGTGTGTTGTATCTATACTATCTTTACCCAAAATTTTTCATCCTCTCCAGCAAAAACCCTGTGCCCATTAAACACTGACTCTCCTCCCCCAGCCCCTGGAAACCTCTATTTTACTTTCTGTCTCTATGAATTTGCCTATTCTAGGTACCTCTTATAAGTAGAATCATATAATATTTGTCCCATGTCTGGCTTATTTCATTAAGCATACTGTTTATGAGGTCCATCCATGTTGTAGCATATATCAAAATTTCACTCTTTGTCATGGATAAATAATATTCCACTGTATGGATAGAACACATTTTGTTTACCCATTCAGCTGTTAATAGACACTTGGGTTGTTTCCACCTTTTGGCGACTATGAGCAATGCTGCTCTGAACATGTGTGTACAAGTATCTGTTTGTGTCCCTGCTTTCGATTCTTCTGGATACATACCTAGGGCAGCTGGCATCTTATGCTGGGTCATGTAGGGTCAGGAGAAATTCACCAGGCAGAGAAGGTGGAAGCTGTATCATTCCAGGATCCCTGTGTGCAAAGGCTCAGAGGCCTGCATGTCCAAGGCTAATGAGTTCTGCATGTCTGAACCCTGTGTAGAGTGGATGGTGGAAGTGATGGGCAGTAAGGTTCTGGCCCAAACGTGGAGGGTCCTGTAGCCACACCATCTGTTTGGTGTGGAGGTCCCGAAGGATCTGAAACCAGGAGGAGCTCCATCCAATCTGTGTTTTGGAAAGATGACTTGGCAGCTGTGGGGAGGCTTGAATATAGACGGGAGTAGACTCAGGTGAAATAATTCACCAGTGGGACGGGGTGAAAGGAGGTAATGGAATGAATGAATAAGTAAACTAAAGAGAGTAGATGCAAGGAATGGGACCAGATGATCCAGGGTCTTGCAAAGGAGGTGGAGGAGTTGGGGCCAAGTGTGTCTTATTCTAAAGGAGCAAATTACCAGGAAGAAGCAGGACCTGGAGGTCAGGAAAGTTGGAGTGAGAGCAGTTAGGATGGCCCGTGACCAGCTCCAACTAGGAAGAGACCTGTGTTCATTTCATGTGGCACCAAATACACCACCCAGAAGGCAGCTCATAGAATCGTAGCACTGGACTCCTGAGTGTCTGCAGAAAATCAACAGGGAACAAGCCAGAGTGACATTTATCTGCAGGGAGACCAAGTCCAGGAGGTTTTAAGGATTCAAAGTAATTACTCCAGTCTGACTTGTACCGTTGACTGCTTCCCTTGCATAATTTCATGCGTAACTACATAATACCATTGCTTAGTTACATGACACTGATTCATGCAGGAGCTGCCACAAATATTAATAAACCAGCTGTGTTAAAGATGGATCACTCATCACTGTGTGCCAAAGCCTCTGAAAGCCCCATAATGTTAGTAATTGAAAGGTGACACCTCGAACTTGCAGTGGACACAATTCACAGTGAATCACAGTTGAATTGTCCAAATGGAACGCAGCTGCACTTCAGTCTTCTGCGCCACTTGCTGTCTCTTAGGATGCTTGATTTCACCGGACCAGTCGTGTCGAGGTGGGTGACTCCCTGTGCTCTGTGTCTCCCTCCTGGCAGCAATTCCCAGGGAAGCAGGTGCCCTGGACGGAACTGCTCTGCTCAAGACTGAGACCAAGGGGACACATAAGGCACACGCATCCACACTCAAGCGGGCCGTATTTTTGAAAAACTTGAGAAAAGCTGTACACCTGAAACTAATACAGCATTGTAAATAAACTGTACTCCAATAAAATTTTTTTTAAAAAGTGAGAAAATAACAGCATTCATTCACTATCTATGCTCTCCAAGAAATCGATAAACCAAGAGATATATTATTGAGTGGGAATTTAAAAAATATATATACATATATGTATACACACACACACGATATCAGTTTCCTAGGGCTGCTGTAACAAATTACCATAAACAGTGGCTAAAAACAACAAATATCTATCGTCTCACAGCCTGGAGGCCAACGGTCAGAAATCAAGGTGTGGGCAGGGCTGGGTTCTTCTGGAGGCTGAGGGACACTTCTTCCCCGGCTTTGGTGGTCGTCGACAGTTTCTGGTCTGGGGACCCCTAGCTCCAATCTCCTCCCCCGTTTGCACATGGCCTTCCCCTGTGGGTCTCACTTTCCTTTCCTTATAACATCACCAGTTGTTGGATTTAAAGCCCTCCCCAAATGCAAGATGATCTTATCCCAAGAGCCTCAACTTGATCACACCTGCAAAGACTCTATTTCCAAATAAGTTCACATTCACAGGGACCTGGGGTTAGGACTTGGACATATCTCTGTGGGGGACACTATTCAATTGCCTACCCGTAGATAAATGGTACCTTCTAACTTGAAATTTCATTCACCAGAGGCGGGGTGGAGGCGGGGAGTTGTCCTTCCTACCAGCTCGCATTTGCTCAGCCTCCTCACTGCCCCACTACAACCAGCCTTGGGGCTGGTGCACAGGGCCTCCCGCTCATGCCATTTCCCTTCCCTCGTCCTGCCTGGCCTCTCATTCCCAGCTCTGACCACCTGGCCTAGGAGTGGCCTAGAGCCCTGCCTGGGACTGGCTCACCACACCCGCAGCCCCAGGTCAGGCGGCCCTGGGATCATTTAGGGTGTGCACTTGAAACACCTGTTGTAGGAGAGAGGTCCGCGCCCTGGGCGGTAGGCGTCCAGGAGAAGCCTCAACTCTGGGAGGCATGTTAGGGCTGAGACTTGAAGGATGAAGACGGACAAGTCCATTCTGGATAAGCCATGAACACAACCTGGAGGCCGGTCTTGTAAAACAGTCCCAAGGTGAACCCTTTGGTAAGGAAAAGTTTCTTTTGTTAGGGGAATCACTGCCTTCTATTTTGCCCCCCATCCCAGGGAGCAGGGACTGCTTCTTCTTTATCTTTGTATCTCTCCTGGGATCCTTATACCCATCTTACTAAATGCTTGTTGAGCTGGATTGGAAATATAAGCCACTTATTAGAAAATATGAAGGAACCATTGTTAATATGGTTAGGTGTAACAGGTGTGGTGGTTGTGTTTTAAGACACCTTTATCATTAGAAATGCATATTTAAAAAGTATTTAAGGTTTTGAAATAGGAAGTGACAAGATGTCTGGGATTTGCTTTAAAATATTCCTGCCCTCTGCCCTCAAGATTCTGGAGAGTAACTGCTTAAGGATGGGCTGGCACAGTGACTTCCTCCCAGAGAGTCCAGAATTGATGGAGGTGAGGTGCTGGGGCAGGGAGAGTGACCTTACAGTGGGGAAGTGCGACAAACGCAGGTCAGCCAGGTGACCAAGGTCAATACCACAGTGATCAGTCACGTTGACGGCACATGCTCTGGTGTGATGGGATGAGGGCACTTCACCTCTGTGGTCTCCCTCCTCAAACCCATAACCCCAGTCCAATCACGAGAAAAACATCATGCAAAACCTAATAGAGGGGCATCCGACAAAACACCTTCCCACTCCCCCTCAAAACTGCCAAGGTCATCAGAAACAAGGAAAGTCAGAAACCATCACAGCCCAGAGGAGCTGGGATCCTGGGTGGGGTCCCGGGACAGCAAAAGGGCGTTAGGTACAAACTAAGGAAACCATAATAATGTATGTATTTTAGTTAATAATAATGCATCAGTATAGGTTCATTAATTGTAACAAATGTACCAGACTAATGTAAAATATTAAAATGGAGAAACTGGTGGCTGGGTGTACAGTAACTCTGTACTATCTTCACAGTTTTTTCTGTCAATCTAAAACTGCTCTAAAAAATAAAGTTTATTTAAAAAAAAATACTCCTGCAAAATAAAAGGAGTTGGCGGGGGGATGGGCGGCGGAGATGAAAAAAGATGGGCAGAGAGTTGATAATTGTTGAGGCTGAGTAACGGAGATGAGAGGTTTTATATACTCTTTTCTATACTCTAATGCATTTTTAAAAATTATATAATGACAAGTTTTTTAAAAACTGAAAGTCACAGATCTAGTATGTTGAGGGAAGAACGCTTTTCATGCAGAGTTGTGGATACATGCTGTGGATATAGAAGGATCACAGGACAGGAGATCACACTGTAAGTTCTGCAGGGATGGGAGCAGAGGGCCAGCCCAGGGGGTAAGACAGGCAGGAGGCCTCTTGGGAGAAGATGGCCCTGAGCTGGCCCGGCAGAGGGGCTGAGAGTGAAGTGTGTGTGTGTGTGTGTGTGTGTGTGTGTGTGCGCGTGCGCGTGTATTGGGGAACCATTACAGAGGTGTTCCTGGTCCATAATGGATCTTCAACAAAGTGTAATGTGATTATTAGGAGTCACAATGACTGTAGCCATACTTCCCTAGGCCATATTATAAAAGTTCTGCAGTGGCTCTATTTCTCCCTGGAGACTTCAAAAATCATCCAAGAGTCAGTTTCCAGGGCTTCCCTGGTGGCGCAGTGGTTGAGAGTCCGCCTGCCGATGCAGGGGACACGGGTTCGGGCCCCGGTCCGGGAGGATCCCACATGCTGCGGAGCGGCTGGGCCCGTGAGCCATGGCTGCTGAGCCTGCGCGTCTGGAGCCTGTGCTCCGCAATGGGAGAGGCCACAACAGGGAGAGGCCCGCGTACGGCAAAAAAAAAAAAAAAAAAAAAAAAGAGTCAGTTTCCATCTCGTTCCACTTCCAGGATGAAGAGGATCAACCTTAACCCTGGTCACTCCAGGATGCCAGGTGACCCAGGCCCTCCCGCCACAATGCTACGGCGCTGCTCTGAACATTAGAGTAGGTTCCCTTCATTTAAAGCAGACATGGCTTTCTGGTAGAATATTACAGCACAAGACCTTCTGGAACCTAATGCAGCTGACACTGAGCACTGACAGTAATTACTTTGCAAAAATAATGGGATATGCACTGTCTATCAGGTGCCCAACCCGGAGTGTGACGTGAAATATGAAAAATGAGGCTCGTGTGTAATATACACGACTGTCTGTCCCGAATCTCTCACAGATGATTAAGAAAAGGAAATGCAGAATTAAAAAGATGCCTGACTTCCGGAGGACATTCGTGTGGCTTGACAGTGGCAACCGTTATCATCGTCACCATTGTTACCTTTAACAATGAATAATGATAAGATCTCAGGCAAGTACGCAGTACTTTACAGCTGCAAAGCCTTTTGCTCTCATCACCTCCAGGGCTGCTCACTGCCATCGGGAAGCAAGGCAGCTGGGCAGGGATTCCTTGCTCCATTTTGCAGATGCAGAAACTGAGGCTTGGCGGATGGCAGTGACTCACGTGGCTAGCTCCTGCCAAAGTGAGGTTCGGACCCGGCCCCTCTGGCTCTCTGAATCAGGCAGGAACAGGCCTCCATTCCCTTTTCCTCTCTGCTTTTCTACCCCGCAGCTCCCTGACCTCACCACCTCCCCTCTGCCCTCTCCCATGTCCCGCCACCCTTCGTCAGGAAGGTCTGATTGGCCAGCTTGGGTCATGTGCTCATCTGTGAGCCAATCAATGGCGGGAGGCTTGGCCCTGTCCACCAATGGCACCTCTCACCTTAACTTGTTAAGAGTGTGGGGAAGGCCGTTTCCCAGGAGGAACCAGCGCCTATGTCTTCCCACCCGACTCCACCCAGGACTCAGGAAGGAAGAGGCTCCCAGAAACCTTCCTCTCCAAGGGCCTGCGCTCAAAACTGCCTGGCTTCTGCAGACTTGCCCCACAGGCTGCAGGTGGAAAACCAGAACCCTATGTGGCCTCCGCACTTCCTGCCCCTATACTGAGGCTTCAATTTCTGTGATCAGACCTCAGGCACCCTCCCCTTCCCGGCCAAGACCCCAATTCACTGGCGCTGAGAGCTGCTCAGATGTCCCCTGCACTCGCCTCATCCCTGGACCTGACTCTCAGGACAGTCCAGGCCCACATTGACTCTTACCCTCCCCACCAGCTCCAGATGTGACAGGCTGGCCCAGGTCTGGCTTTGATGGACAAGTACCCCAAATGAGTGACCTCAGAAATGCTGGGCGTTCCCAAAGGTTCTACAGAGTTGGAGCAGGACAGGCTTGAATGACCAGAACACCGGCCAGGCTGAAATCCCATGTGTGGGGCTGAGAGCTCAGCTAGTGCCAGGGACCAGGCTGCTGAGATGAGCTGGGCACGAATGGGATGCCTAAAAAGATGGGATAAACCCAGGGCAGGATTCGGAGAGCACACGTGTGTGGAAACGAAGGGTGTGGACACTGAATTCCTGCGGGTCCCAGCGGGCCTCTGGGCGTAGGCTGCTCCTGGCTCCACCATCCATGCTGAAGGTGGTGTCAGGATACCCCATAAATCCAGTCTGTCCACGTCTCTTCTGACCTAGGGTTTTAGAGGAATGGAGTTTGGAGTCTGATAGACTGAATTTGAATCCCTTCTTTGTTTCTAAAAAGTTGTGTGACTTTGGGCAGTTGAGTTCCTCTCTCTGAGCCCAGTTTGCGTGTCTCTAAATAGGGCAAGACCACAACCCCCGGCTGGGTTCCCAGGAGGAATAAACAAAGCACCAGCTTCAGAATGCATGGGGCGTCAGTGCATCTGGTGGTCTCTCCCTCCCAATGAAGAGAATCCTTATGTCTCCCCAGCAACTTCTAGAGGGAATCAGAATGCCCACGAGGGACACCATCAGCAGAGCTCCGTGACGTGCCCGCTGGGCTGAGCGTGGGGCGTGGGGTGTGGAGCATGGGGGGTGCTTGAGCCCCGCTTCCTAGGGGGCGGGCAAGCTGTCAGAAATGATGTGAGTTGGAAGCTTTTCCAACACACGTGCTGGACCCCACCCCAGAACCTTGGGAGGCAGGAGGGTTTTGAGAAGGCCTGGGGGACTATTTGCAGGCTCTTTGCTAGTCAGGATCCCCCCTCTTGAAAGACTCCCCCGCACAGGCCATCAGGAGGATCACAAAGCTGTTTATTTTCCCACCTATGATGGATGCAGGGTGCAGAAAACTCAGAGGTTCCTTTGGTGAACATACTGGAGCCACACACAAACCTAACTGGCTCTGTCTTTACTGAGGGATTTTTCTGTTTCCACAGAACTGTAATTCACCTTAGAAGTGCTCCCCAAGGCATTGTGGCATGCTGCTTCTGGACAGAATTTATCATACCTGCTATTCTTTGGCAGCTGCGTCCTTAGAATTGGACATACAAAATCTGATTGGCAAAAAAAGTACCAAATGTCAAATTTCATAAAATCAGGGCAAGAACTGGTCTTCTCTTAGCATTTGGACTAGCTGCCCCCTGAAAAATGTCTTGTTTTCCCTTGGCCCTTAGCAACGCCCAGCCCAGAGGCAGAAAAAGGGAGCAAAATCTAACTTTCACATTAAAACATAAGCAAGGTTTTCAACCAAACAGTTAGGTAATTGGACTCATTATTCAAACACCAAAATATAACAGATGGACTTATTCATCTGGCCCAGCTTAATACATGTCGGCCTAACACTACAAACAAATACATAAAATCAAGATATGTCTGGGTGGCACAAACAGGGACAGGGCATTGTCATTGTCAGCAATGACTTGGCCTGGAGGCACAGGCTTGGCTGTGCTGTGAGCGGGCCCTCAGAACCAGTACTCAGAGACGAAGATGTGGACATTGACGACATTTCGGTGGGACACCACGCCCCCGACCACGTAGTTCATCTCTAGCTTCAGGACAGCATGAAATGGGCCCACAATGGGCCGCACCTGACGCACAACACCTGGGGAGAGAGCAGAAGATGTTCTGGGAGTTAGCAGGGACTGAAGGAACATGGAGATTTGGGAAATGACTTCCCTCCAGGAATTTCATAGCTAGAGGAGGTCTTAGGCCTCATCAAGTCCCACCTGAACCAGATGCTTAGCATCTCCCTCCAAGCGGTCACTCTTGGGGTCTGCTGCCACCTCTAGGGATGAGTGACAGTGAGCTCGCCACAACCTTTCCACTGTGTGCGGCTCAGAGTGTGAGGGAATCTGTGCGTGTGGGCTTTGGAGTCAGATGCCTTAGGGTCAACACCAGCTCCTGTTCTCTCTGAGCCCAGGTTCCCTCCTCTACCACCATCTATGTGACTGAGGATTTAAGAGTCTAAATAAAGGGCCTGGTATGGAGTAGATGTCGAGTAGACACCTGTCCCACTCCCTTCTACCCACTGTGCCCAGTTGTGACCCTTGGAAGAAATAAAGCAGGTATGATCCTCTTCCCTCAGTCCCTCCCATTGAGGACTGTAGTGGGGTCCCAGAAATGCTTTATTTGAGCAGAGAAGTCCCGATTCCCCATGGGACATACTCCTGGCTCCCTCGCTCTCCACACTTCTTTTCTGGAGGGTGACACCTAAGTTCATTGTTCCGTGTTCATGGTAACAGGTAAGCAAGAGGCGGCTCAGGTCCAGCCCAAGCAGGGCAAGCAGAAATGGGACAGGTGGCAGAGTGGAGACAGGTGTCCATTCCGGGGAAGCAGAAACCTGTGTGAAGCTGCTGGAGGTGGCAAGGAGTTCTGCCTGGACCAGATAGGGACCAGGCAAAAGTCATGATCCGAGGCCTCCCCTGCCAAGGCTCAGAGTACACGGCAGACAAGCTCAGCTCAGTCACAGTGGAAGAAGGAACAACCCCAGGCGTTCTGCAGACTTGCAGGGGAGCGGGGTTGGGTGGTAAGAGTGGATTCCATAAGTCTCCCCAGACCTGTGCCTGGAAGCTCCATGTCTCCAGGCCGGACCCTGCTGCCACTGCCTGTCCATGCAGGGCAACCCCAAGGCTCATGGAGAGAATGCTCCTGCGCTCTGGGACCAGACAGATGGGACTAAGGTGAGTGTTATCCACCTGCATGGACTTGGAGAGACCACCGTTCTCTCTGGGCCTCAGATTCCTGTGAGCATATGATGCCACCTGACCCTGTGCTTCTGCACGGTGTGATCCAGACACCCCAGCACAGCGTCTGCCAAGGTGTGAACTCCAGGTGTGCAGGGCTACCTCCCCACAAGACCAGCGGGCTCAGTGCTTCATTTCCACTTGAATTCATGCATTTCTTCAACTGGTACCAGACACTGTTCTCGGTGACACCGAGAAAACGAATAGAATCCTGGCTTCAAAGCTGGTGGCAGATGTAGATGAGTGCCGTGCTCTGATAGAAGTCAGCACGTTGTCCAGCAGGGGCAAGGATGGAGGTGAGGAAGGCTAGGGGATCAGGAAAGGCTTCCTGGAGAAGGTGGCCCTCCCTGCAGATCCTCAGTGCCTGGCACAGAGTAGGTGCCACCCATAGCTGTTGACATTTAGGAAAGGTCACTCCTCCATCATACCCGCTCTGATATTAGGACTTCCCCAAAGTCATGTGGTGCAGGGGTGTGCCAGAGCGGCCGGCTCTCTGCTTGTGCCACATGACAATCTCCATGGCTGATCTCAAGCTACCAACATGACGTCACAGAAGGCAGGGTGGGAAAGAGCGCTCAGTGCCCGTACACCACTGCAGGGATGCCTGCAAAGAACACTCTGGAGCCTGCAGCTCCTCAACCACGTACTGAGAAAGAGTCACTGATTGTTTGCTGCATCCAACCGCTGATTCCAAGCTGGTCTCTACAAACAGCCCTGCCACAGACTTGGGAAATGTGCACACGGGGCAGAGCAGTCAGGCCCCTGACACCCGTCCCGCGAGGAGCGAAGGCTCCAGGGAGACCGAAGGGTCCCGAAGGCCTTTTGCACCAGCGGTCAGTTCCCAGTCAGGACCACCAAGTTCATGCTCAGAAGGGGAATTTGGGCACGCCATCCCCCGTTTCACTCCCTGAGCTTGAGTTTCAAAAGTGAAATGCCCAGCAGCAGGGCGGAATTCCAGGCTATTCTAAGCAAACAAGGGCTTTAGCTCTGATGGAGAGATAAGCACAGGCTTCTGCGGGCTGTCAGCACCCTTTCTCTGCCCCTGCTTGGCGATGACATGGCAGCTCTGTCCTGTTTGAACGCCCACGAACATCTTCAGCTCCCGGCTAGAGATGCGGGCTTGTCACCACCCTCAGTATGACCGGGCCACTCCCACTTGCCCCTCCCTGGGCACTGTCTGGGCCCGGGTCAGCGTGGCCCCTGTGGAGGGCACGGCCCCAAGCTCTCCTGCCTCCTCAGTACCCCCATCAGCATCACCTTCTTCTCTCCCCAGGCCTGAGACCACCACGGGCGCCCACCAGCCTCAGTGGCCTGGGTTACCTGCCAACGGCACCCATCCCAGGGGCGGTGCTCAGAGGGGCTCGGGGGGGCTTGAAGGAGAGGGGTGAGAGGCTACGCGAGCCTGACAACTATTTTAGGACAGAGAGCAATGGAGGTGGAGGGAACGCTTCTGCAAGCTACGATCAAATATGTATTTATTTCTATATATTATTATTACATTAAATATCATATAATTAATATGATATAGAAATATAGTTTGATTATTATAAATACAAAATATATATTATAACCATATATAAAAATATAAGTGAGGTTATTTAAAATAGATCAAAATCTAATTTATATATAAATACTATTACAATGTATAGTATTTATTTTATATTTATATAAACTTTTGCACATATCCATACATTTTATATAGATGTTTATATAATTTATATTACTATTATATAAAATACAATTTATATATTAATATATAAATATGTATATAAAATGTAAATATTACAAAATAATGATATCACACACATGCACATTTAAATGAAGATTCCTGGCTGCATGTGGGAGCTTTGGTAGCATCAACAGTTCAGACCCACAGAAGTTTCTGGGCCCACCTGTGTGTGCCAGGCACCGGGCTAAGGAACTAGTGTAGAGAAAATGAGGGGCTGTCCTTGGTGGGCTCAGCCTGGGGACAGAGAGGAAAGAGAAGGTGCTGATGCAGGGAGCTGGGCTCGAGGACAGGGTCATTCTAGCTGGACTATGAGACTGCAGTTCTTCAGGACAAAGGGTTGGAGTCCAACCGACCTCGGTCAGTAGCATGACCCCAGGTTAGTTATCCAACCTTTCTGAGTCCTCATTTCCTCTTCTGTGAAACAAGGATTAAACACAGCAACCTTCAGGGACTTCCCCGGCAGTCCAGTGGTTAGGACTCCAGCTTCCACTGCCAAGGGCGCGGGTTTGATCCCTGGTTGGGGAACTAAGATCCCGCGTGCCGCACAGCACGGCCAAAAAATGAAAAAGAATAGCAAACTTCAGAATCAGAAACAAAACCATCCCAAGGCCATCCTGCCCCTTCTCCCTCAGAAGTGACTGCTGGATGTCACAGAGCTTCCCAATGTTCAAATGTGATCTGATTTTCAGTTAAAATAGAGCTGAACTCTTACGTGACTGAACAATACGGCAAGAGTTGAATATTTTTATTGGATTGACTTAAAACTTAATGAGAAAGGAAAGCTCTGAACGTGTAGAAAATGTACCTAACTATGTCGTGTTAGGGCGCTTCACGAGGTTTAGTTTTTACGATGGCCGAAGCCCAGAACTGCATGCTGTTGGCTGACTGTTCCGACTGTAAACAGCTAAGAGACAAATCAAACACTGAAGGAAGCAAAAGGCTGCTTTAATGAAAAGGGTGTTGAGAAGGGGCTGAATTTCAGATACAGGTCACATTCAGGGCCTGGATTTTCTCAGGATCTTTGCATTTAACAAAAAAAGTGATTAAGGTGGAAGAAATAGGTGTTCCGCAAGGGTTAAAGAAATCATCGTAGGAGTGTACACAGCAGGTGCTGAGGAATGTGCCTCCCTTCCCAGCCCTCCAGAATCAGCTTCTCTGTCCCTCTCCTCTGACCTGAGGTCCACATTGAATCTCCAACTCTATCTATAACCCTAGTCAGCCCAGGGTTCCTTTCCCAGGCTACCCACGCCCACTCAGTAGACCTGACCACTTCTTCAGCCTAGCCACACTTCCTGGGGGCTCTGATTGGGTGAACATGCTCCCTTCATTCCCAGGTTACTTCAAGCCTGAGTTCCACCTCCTGGTCCTCACCTTCACTGAACCTAGACTTTCTCCTAATATCACTTCTTTCTTCACAGCTTTCCTACCCATCCATCCATCCGCCCATCCATCCATCCATCCATCCACCCATCCATCTATCCATCCATCCATCCATCCATCCACGCATCCATTCAATAGGGGCCATTCTGCACAGGGGAGGTTTAAGGAAGATTCTACAGAGGAGCTGACTTCAAATCAGATTTTGAAGAGTAAGTAGGAGCTAAGGAGGCAAGTGTGACATGTGCAAAGGCCAAAAGTATGAAGGTTCGGATCAGCTCTGGGAACAGTGTTAATCTTGGGGAAGATAGATGGATGAGGCTGAGAAGGTGGTAAAGGGCTTCTCCAGGGACTGCACACCTCGTCAGGCTCACAGAACCCGGAACCCAAGTCAGCAGTTTCCTGGCTTCCTCCCCAACGCCGATTCTAGACCAGTGTTCTTTCAGAACTACCGACAACATTCCCAGTGCAGGGAAACAAGAGAGGGAAGAAGAGAAACACTTGCTGCCCATATGTGGCATCACAAATATTAGAAACTGGACCTCCACCAGGGGTCCGATTCCATCATCCACTTGATTCTACAGAGGTATAGTTGGCATCTGCTATGTGCCAGGCACTGGGGACCAGCTAGACTGCCTGTGTCCTCTTTCATGAAGCCTCCGCAGCCCCACTCTGTGTCTCTCTTGGCTGTACCACTGCATCTGCCCAGTGCAGGGAATATTTACAGTTGGCTCCCCCTTCACGGGCAGGGTCTGCATCATGCTCATCTCTGTCTCACTGTCCCCAGCCCAGGGCCTGGGGCAGGACACAGCAGAAGCACCATTAAGATTATTGAGTGAGATGAAGGCAGGGAAGAAAGAAGGAGAGAGAAAAGAGAAGGAGAGAGGAAAGAAGGGACACCAGTCGTTGAGGGCCCCTCAAAACTCTGTCCTGAAGGAAAGGGGGCCACTGAAGGCTCCGAGTGAGAGCGGCTTTATGTGGAATGACCATTCCAGCAGCAAAATGCAGGACAAAGGGAGAGGTGCATTTCCATCACGCCTGCCTTGTCCATCTTACCTGCTGGAGTATTTACCTCCCTACCTTTCAAGAGCCCCAGGAAAAAAAAAAAGGCCATGATGCTGAGTTCAACTGTGTTAATCTTCCAAATCCTCATCCTTGGCATTTCTGCTTCGGGTCTCAGACACTGCTGGTATTCCTCGGCGTGTCTGTGCCTCTTAAAGATATAATTAAGCCTTTTTTTCCCTTTGAAAAATGTAGGTCCCCTCAGGCACTTCATCTTCATGTCTCGTCTCTGCTTTGTAAATTGCAGCTGATGTGCCGGGGATGCAGAAGCCTGAACACGGAGCACAAGAGTCCAATGGGAGACCTCCGTCACCTCTTGGGGACTGTGGTCTGGATTCCAGGCCCCTGAAGCCACCTCCAAGCTTCTGCTGCTTGACCGAGGTTGCAACTGATTGTCTCCCGGTAGTTTATAAGGAGGAAGACCAGCCACGGGGCCGACTGCATGAGACAGTGATCTATAAAGAGACCTGGAGTCACAGTTTAGGTTCCTATGCTGGTTCCTTAGAGACCAGTCGTGTGACCTTGTATGAGTCACCGGCTTTCTGAAGTCCAGCCTCCAACTCACAAGTCCTGTGATTCCAACCGACCAAGTGAAATGGCGTGAACAGAGTTGTTAAGAGTATCTTAACAAAAATGATGATCAATCTAGAGACTGCATGATATCTCATGCCAGTGGAAATTGTGCTTTTCAAAAGACAGAGATTCAAGTTAGAAAAGGAAGAGGTAAGAAAGCCACATGTCGGGACTTCCCTGGTGACGCAGTGGTTAAGAATCCACCTGCCAAGGCAGGGGACACGGGTTGGAGCCCTGGTCCGGGAAGATCCCACATGCCTCGAAGCAACTAAGCCTGTGTGCCACAAGTACTGAGCCTGCACTCTAGAGCCCGTGAGCCACAGCTACTGGAGCCCGCGTGCCACGACTACTGAAGCCCCCGTGCCTACAGCCCGTGCTCCGCAACAAGAGAAGCCACCACAATGAGAAGCCCGCGCATCGCAACAAAGAGTAGCCCCTGCTCACCACAACTAGAGAAAGCCCGCGTGCAGCAACGAAGACCCAAAGCAGCCAATAAATAAATAAATTTATTAAAAAGAAAAAAAAGAAAGCCACATGTCCACATCATAAAAGAATAAGAAGTGGTCACTACCTGAAATCAGGTTATAGAGTCATTTGTCTCCCCACTGCAATGTGAGGCCAGAGGCCAATGGCACTGTCTTTCCTGGTCACTCTTGTATCTCTCGTTCTTGAACATAGTAGGTCCTTGGTCCTACTATGGACCGGACACACAGGAGGCACTCAGTACATGAATTGCTAAATGAATGAATGAACTAAAGATCAAAGTGCTAAGCACAATTTATAAAGTTGAAAGTTACTACCCAGAAATGAAAGTGTCGGGAAGGAATGAACAATCGCCAAAAGTCACTGGCTTTTCAGGCATTGACCGCATGGCAGGAGAAAGGCGACGCATGAGAGCCAGGTCTCACTGTCTGGCCCCGGTGGCCATCACACAGAGCCACGAGCAGGGGGAAGGTGACGAGTGGGCCTGTGTGACAAGCTGCTGGAACCCAGGAGCTCGGGAGGCCCACGTGGTCTCGCCAAACACAAGCACAATGGGCGACTGGAAAGGAGCAAACCATCACCCAGATCTCGGGAAATCTGCCTTGATAGGAATAACGATCTCTGCAGGCTAGCATTAACAGCACAGACCAAAGGCAAAGAGGAAACATCAGGAACACAAAGAAATGCGGTCCATACTTCTAAAGCAAACAACTTGGAGTACTGATGGGCTTGGAAAGAGGTCCACAGCAGGGGAGGGAAATAGAAATGGAGGGGCCCCACGTGTCCACTGCTCCATCCTGTTCTCCCCACACTGCTGGGGGGGAAGGATCATCGCCTTCCTTCCACTGGGGACGAGAATGAGGTTCCGGGGGCTGTATGTCCCGGATCGCACAGCCCTCAGGGCACGGCGTCCATCCAGCCAGGACTGACCCCCGAGCCCAGCTCTCTCCACCCCACGGCATCTGCACTCTCCTCACGGTGTGACGTGGAGTGGAGGAAACTTTACTGCTCTTGGCTGAGTCATCGCTATAGGGCAAAAATGGCAGAAAGAAACTAGAGGGTAATCATATCATTCATTGGCAGGGAAGGAATGGAGCTCCTGACACCCTGTCTTCTCTTCTTTCCCTGAAAAACGCCCAGGTGGGAGCTTAGAAGGAGGGGGACAGGTGTCTGGGCCACATATCCAAATACCAAATGGCACCCAACGTGCCTCAGCAGAACTTATCCTCCCGATTTCTTGATTATTACAAATGCGCTTTCTCCATGGGTCTCCTGTGAGCTAAACGGGACAGTTTGGACAGCTGCAAGCAACTAAGAGTCAACCCCCAGGGTCCACCTTTCCCTAGGGGAGAAATAGCAGAAGAAATGTCAGCTCTGCACTAAACTTTTCAGACTCCTTCCAGGACGCGGGTCCAAACATTTCCAGGGCGCGTGGTCGGTATGGTCCCCACCCCCATCCACTATCTCCTCCCCCTCATCTCAGCCACACTCGCTGGGGCCTCATGGTCCGAGGTTCCAGCAACAGCAAAGCAGGTCCCAAACCCAGACCCCTGCCTGCTGCCCTTTCCGCCAAGCCACATGCCCTCACCAGAGGAAGAGAAGGCCTGGGCAGTTTTCCAGAAGGGATTTACCGTCTGATGCACCTGCTTTTACCAACTTGGCCAAAACTGTGACTGTGATGGGAAGGCTGAGAAACCCTTTCCTCTTCCTCTGTGTGTCCTCCCGCCTGGATCAGCCTCTACCCACGTGCCCGCTGGAGTCCCTCCCTGGCCCAGACCCAAGCTCATCAGCTCACTCACATCTCTCCAGATGCCCCCAGATGGGCAACTGGAACTCCCCCACCTCCCCCAAACCCGATGCCCTTCCCCCAGGCCCCTGGGCCGGGCACTTGGAGTCCACAGGCTTCTTGCTCCAAGGCCAGAACTCTTCTCGACCTGCCGCCCAGCCCCCGGCCCACAGCAGCTGAAGGCGCCCCTTGATTAGGCCCCGCCTCCCTGTCCAGCCTGATTTCTCAGCACTGGCCGTACTCCGGCCACGCCAGACCCCTCACAGACCCCCAAGATGAGCAAAAGCCACGAGAGGGCAGGATGAGCAGGGGTCTGGCCAGCTCGGCCTGACTTAGACTCAAAGACGGGAAACTGCAGAGAGACGGGTCCTCCCTCTGCTTTGCAGGCATTGAGGCTGTGCTACCTCCTTCTCCAGAGGCGATTAGGCCCCGAGGGATTAAGAGGCCCGCCTGGCTGGTGAGTGCAGCCTGGGCGCCCCGAGCCCCCCCTGCTGCTGAGCTGCGCGGGCGCTGGGGTTACAGACAGTGAGAACAGCGCTGGTCTGCGTCCTCACGGAGCTCTGGGCCCCCAGGGAGGCAGACACAGATGATGGGGCGTAGAGGCCGGTAAAGGTCAGCACAGGTGCTTTGGTAGCGCTAAAGGGAGCACTCCGCCGGGACCCGGTACGGCGCCCATGCACACATCACCAAGGACTTGACCTGGAGCTGGATTCTCACGGACAGGGTGGCCTGGCCAGAAACAGGCCTCGGGGAGGGGCTCAGGTGGAGAATTTCTGCTCTCAGTTTCCCAAGTGGGTGAGAATTAGGGGGGAGGGGCGAGCAAGGAGGCCAGCAGGTGGGCAGCGGCTTGATGGCCCCAAGGAGCTGAGACCCTTTCCTGGGGTGATGGCATCACTGCCAGATCTCAGAAGGAGGGGACATGCTGAGGTTTGGTGAGAACCATCACTTTTTCTCCTTTCCTTCCCAAGAGGCACTAAGAATGAGCCCATTCAGGACAGAGAGGGCTTCCTGCTGGCAGGGCAGCAGCCTGAAACACCCAAGCCTTCAATTCCCTTTATCCCTGGCCAAGGCTCCACAGAGGCTCTTCCGGCACTGGATCCTCAGAAAGAGAATCATTTGACTGGCCAGTGACTGAACATTTGTTATGCACCGACTCTAGGTACTGTGTTCATGGCTACCAGGGAGGCAGAGAAGTTTCAGGACTGGAGTAGAAACTCAAAGAGGAGGACTCTGCCTGCTGGTTCAAGGTCACAGAAGATGGTCATGGCAGCAGGAACCCCATACCGAGTCCCAACATGCTGTGTGCATGCCTCAGTCAGGCCCCCTGAGCCTGGAACTCCCTCCGTGCCTCAGTTTCCTCACCTGGAGAATGGGACCATCACCCACAGGCTTAAGTGACACAATACGTGTGTACAACATGCTGGAAGAGTGCCTGGCGCACAGTAGGGGCCCAGGAGGGCTCGCTGTTAAGACAAAACTGTGATAATTGGGACCCAATACTTGGGGTTCTCAAGCCGCAGGCACGGATTGGACGTTCCATCTGGAAACACCCAACTCCGAGGCCACAGGAAGCGCTCTCCATGACAGTGGTTGACGGTGGGTGTCTGGGTCCTCCGTGTATATACGGTTGTCAGGTGAGGCCGTCGGAAGATTCATATCATCGTCAGGCTCTTTTTTTCTAACTTTGCACAACATGCCTCTACTGCTGTTTGGCTAAAAACACTTCATTTTCTTAAAAAAAAGAATAATTTATGAATGTGCCGGTGATATCAAAGGCTTTTCAAAAGTGCATAACAGCAGCAGTAAGAGGGTCACAAATCATTCTGGACACAGCCGATCCCAGGAGAACCTTGGGAAACGCGAAGAGGCTGCTCTGGACTCACTTCAACCCCTTGGTTACTCTGGAAGTGAGCAGGCGAGTGTGACCCTGCAGCCTGCTGGGCGCCGGGCCCGGGTTACCTCCTAGTGGGTGTGTTGTGTGTGTGTATGTATGTGTGTGCAAGAAAGAAAGACAAACGGTGACGGGGGTATGGCACAAATGATCCCCTCGTAGGCTCTTGCCTCTAGGAATTCACAATCGGTGGAAGAGAAGAGTCAAGCAGAAACTCACAATGTCGTGCCCACCACACCCTTCCCGCTGGCATCAGCGTTTCTCTGCTCCCACGCACAGCAGATCTTCTAGAAGGAGTCCCCAGCACCACCTTCAGCACTCCCACTCCGGTGTGTCTCCCCTTGACCCCGCTGCACTGAGGTAGCCTTGTCAAGGTCACCATCAGCTGGGGCAATACTGAATCCGATGGTGAATCCTTGGTCCTCATCTGACCAGACTCACCATCGTTGACACGGCTCCTGGAAAGGCCTCCTCCTCCAGGCTGGCCTCCTCTCCTGATCTCCCCGGCCTCTGAGCACAGGAGGCTGCAGCGTCTGGTCTCTGGCCTCCTCTCTCCTCTGTCTACACTCAATTCCTTGGCAAGCTTGTCTGGCCTCGGGGCTCCAACTACCATCCACCCGCTAACGCCTCCCAGACTCACTTATTCTACCCCGCATGGCCACGGGTGTCCAATAAGCCCCTCAGTCTTAATGTCAAAGGGAACTTCTGGCCTCCCCAAAGCTGCCGTGTCACAGCTTCCCTGGCTCACCTGATGACAACCCTCGTCTCCTTGTTCTTTAGGTGAAATCCATGGAGTCATCCCTGCCTCGGCACCTAATCTGTCTGCAAAACCTGGCACCACCTCCCAACACATCTGGTATCTGTCTACTGTTCACCCCTCCTGCCGGGGCCACATGGTCAAAACTACCGTCATCTCCAGCCTGGATCACTGAGCTAGCTGCAGTGTCTTCCTGAGCCCAGCCTCACCCCGGAGCCCAGAGGGAGCCTTTATAATATTAGGTCATCTCCCTCCTCATCCCAAAACCCTCATGTGGCTCCCATCTCTCTCAGCAGAAAAGCCAGAGCCGTTACGACAGCCTCAAGACCATGCCTCTGCTCTAGCTGCAGCCTCCTTGCCGTGATTCAAACACGCCAGGCTCGCCGCTGCCTCAGGGACTTTGCACCTGCTGTTCCTGCTGACTGGAGCTCTTCCTCCAGATCTCCGCATGGTTCGTTTCCTCAGCTCCTCGAGACTTAGGCGAATGTCTCCACCACCAGAGGTACAGTTGCTCCTCCCCACACCCTGCCCCCCCACCCGCCCTCTGCATAACACTCGCCACCGCCTGACAGTGTGGATACTATATTTGTTTCTTGTCTGCTGCTACCCTCTGGAATAAAACATGTATGAGGTAAGGATTCATGTCTGTCTGTCTGTCTCGGTCGTTGCTACATCCCCTAGAGCAGGGTCTGCGCCCGTTGGACACACACGTTATTTGCTAGAAGAATGAGTATGACAGGAGTCCTATAAGAAGCTCATCCAGGGTGCCCTGGGAGCACAAAGGAAGGAGCTGCACACTCTGCCTGTGGGGGGCATGGAGGGCATGTGAGAGGAGGTGATGGCTGACTTGGGCTTTGAGGGATGAATAGGAGCTTACCAAGAGGAGAAGCAGGTGAATGCTATGGCTAAAGTTCAGGAGAAGAGAGAGGCCATAAAATGTCCGGGGTCTGGGGCGCAGGCTGGGGTGGCTGGAGCAGAGTGGAGGGGAGAGGAAGGGATGAGAGTGCTGGACGCTGGGGAGGAGAAAAGCAGGCTGAGGCTGAGGACGTCTCTCCAGCCGGGCAGCAGGTTTGGACGTGAAAGCTGGGGTTTAAAACCTGACAGAACCAGCAGCTACTGGCTGTGGGGGGTGGGAGGAGGAGAGCAGAGGGTCCCCGGCTTCCAGCTTCAGGAACCGAGTAGCTGCAGCACCTTTCACCGTGACACGGAAGTGCACTGCTAAGAGAGGAGGATGCTCTGGCCAGGCTCGTGGGGCCTCACAGCCAGGTGAAGACATCGGAGGCAGGTGTGAGAAGCAGCCCACGTGACGCATGGGTCCAGGAGCAGGAGCACGGAGGTGTCCAGCAAGGATCCCTGTGGCCCCTGTGCGCCCCCTCGGGGTGGGGGGCTCAAAAGCAGGGCTGTGCTCCAGTGGACCCCTCTGAGCCCTGAGAGTCCTGCCCGGGCCAGGGGGCTGCCTGGGGGGTGGCCTCTGAGAGTTTCTGCACCTGTGAAACTGGGTGTCGGGAGCCCTCCTCACAGGGCTTTGCAGAGGGAATAGCTGCATTTCTACGAGTCAGGACGGCGCTGGGCCTGACGCCTACGAGCCCATCTCTGCTCCGTGGGGTCCCAGCGCAGGAAGCACAAAAAGTGTCAAAGTTTGTCCCCCTCTCGCGCCCCATCTCACCCCTCTGAGAGACCCCCGCCTGCCCTCCCCGCACGGCCAGCCTCCAGGTGAAGTCGGGCCGAGGCCGTTCCTGCGCGTCACCTGGGAAACGACTTGGCTGTTGGCCAGGGTGTGGCCCCCCGGTGACGGGGCTGTGCCTCCCAGAGAAGAGAAAGCGCCTAATCCCTGGGATTTGCCGTGAAAGCCGGGACAGGGCGGATCACTCATCACTGGCAGGGATGGCTGCGCTGTTGTTTTTAGGTGGAATTTCTGCATCTCATTCGTAATGTGTACTGATCCCGGGCCAAGCTTTCCAAATCAGGCTGCCGGATGGGGTCAGCAGCGCGTGTTTAACCCCTTAGGAGGTAATGATTTTGCAGAGGCGACCTGGGCCCTGGTAGCTGGGACCACTGAGGGTGACTTGAAGCCAGATGGCCGGGCGAGCAAGCTCTTTGCTTTGCATGAGGCCTCGCCTGGCCAGGGGCAGAGGCACGGCTGGGTTGGTATCTTCACTCACAAGCTCTTGTACCGGGGCTGCTGTGTACAGCTGACTAGGTTGTGCACTGCACATACGTAGAAGCAGCTGCGAATGGTACCCCCTAGGGTTTCACAGTCACAACACATTCAACTGTACATGGCAGCCCTGCCACACACCACTTGTCTCTCCCACTGAGACATTCACAGGCACAGAACCTATTGCTGAAAAACAAGCACTTTCCTCTATAGGAATTCAGATGGCAGGATGCTAGGGAAGCCAGGAGGCAGCTTCTTGAAAGCAGGACCTGTGGCTTGGGTGTAAACTTGTTCCTCAGCACCCAGCCCAGGGCTCGGCATGGAGCAGAAACCCAGGATGCTCCTGTTGAATGAGTGAGATAATTCAAGGATGACAGAACGTGGGAGGCACAGCCTCCACCATTCTGCTTCAGGGTGGGCCCGACTGGTCAGCTGAGGCCACCAGATGTGCCTGTTACATAGCTCCCAGGTAGCTGGAGCCACTTTGGGACGAACAGTCCTGGCACCGTCCCACGTGCCTCCCTCTGGCCTGCTGTCCTGTCCTCTCAGGGAGCTCCGAGCTCTCACCAGCTCACCCGCTCCAGACGGCTTCCTCACAGTGGCTCGTTTATCACCCTAACAACCTACCCAGTTATGTTAAAATACACACAACTCCTTCCAGTCCTCATAACCCGGCAAGACAAATATTATTATGGCAAGCTTGCTGAGAAGAAAACTGAGGCTCAGAGAGGTTATGAGACCTGCCTGAGGTCACACAGCTAGAAACAGAGAATCAAGCAAGAATTATGCCCAGAACATCTCACCCCAAGTTCAGTGCTCCCTCTGTGGCAGCAGAGACTCCACTGTGTTTTGCCTGAAAAGGGCCACCCCAGCCACTGATATTTTCAAACTTAACTTGAAATAGGGTAATAATCCTTATATGCTCACAGAGGAAACTTAGAGCGCTATTTCAAAATGCAAAAGTTTTTGGTTCCCTTTAGGAGCGGGAGTGAAGATATTGTTACGAGGGTGGTACATAGCGGGCAAACTTAGAGGCCCCACATCTTGCTTCAGTACAGACAGCATCGGCATTGGGAAAAGGTTTGGATTCCATTAATATTGATTTCCTGCACACCTACTGTGTGCCGGGCACTGCTAGGATCTGTCACGTAATCATTTCATCTAATGACAATAATGGTGTCTGTGATTAGGGAATATCACTCCTCAACCTAATACAGGTAAGCATCTCTGAGGTGAGCCAGTCAATCTCCATTCATTCAGACTTTACTGGGAGCAGGATTGGCTGCCAGGGTGCCTCGCCAGGAGCTGAGGACAGGAGCGCTTCTGTTTCTCAGGGGACCCAGCGGAGGAAGAGGAGCTCAGGGAACAACCCAGAACAGACACAACATGCAGCACACCTGCTTGTCAGCTGCAGCCCGTGGGACCCCGGGCCAGCACATCAGTCTTTTCTTTTAGAAACAGTGATGCCAGCCAAGGATCAGGAGGGCTGTTCACAAAATCAACCAGTGGGTCTAAAAAGCAGCTTCTGCTGAGTGCTGTCTAGTTCCTATTGGCTTTGGGGAGGTTTTAGCAGAAATTTTGGCCAAGGTGACCCTCAATATAGACAGACCTTTTCTTCCCCTCCTTAGAAAAATAGTTAAAAAGAAGTAGTGAGGAGGGAGGGGTTGGGGAAGGCAGAGGCTCAGACACCAGCTGCCACCCAGAGGCCTGGGGAGTCCAGGGGTGGCCCCCAGTTGCTGGCGGCTGATGCCACACTGCCTGCGCCCATCTCGCCAGGGTCCCCATGAGTCACCTCTCAGGAGCTATTACCTGAAAGACCCCTTCTGGAGCAGCTCCCTATTACAGCCAGTACTCTGCTGAGCGAAGAATGAAACCGGGGCTGGATAAGGAAGGCTTTGTAGTGGCCCGAGAATACCTCAGGCATTAATAGAGCATTTTCGCACAGGTCGAAAATGCATTCTTCATTTTTCATTGACAGCTGGTGAAAGAGGAATGCAACAGGGTGGCTGCAAGGGGCTTTACAGAGACAGCAGCTCAGCTCTGCTTCAGAGCCACCTTTATCCCTGCGAAGAACTGGTTTTTAAAGGATACATTAGGGGAAAGTCTGGCCTTTTTTGGTTCTTAATCGACTTGGGGTACTTTCTTCTTCTTCTGTTATTTGGGGGAGGAATGAACTCAACGGCGGCTTGTACGCTGGGTAATTTTCTGGGACACGAACTCTCGGTAACTTTGCCCAAGTCAACAGCAGCTGTCCACAGGCTCCAGCTCTGGGTGTCTGGGGAAGACTGGGCTCTAGGCCTGCTCTGCCCCCAGCACCAGGGGGCCTCGGACAAGCCTCCTGCCCTTTCTGGCCATCGCTCCCTCATCTGTTAACAAGTCTGCAAACAACCCGGGCCCCGTGGTTTTTCCATCGCTCAGTCTCAGGCAGTCATTTACTCTGCTCCCTCCTTTGCCCAAGGGAGATGATCACATCCCCCGAGGCATCTGTAAGGACCGAGCAGGGATGCGGGGGTGAGCGTGCCCAGCGGTGGTTCCCAGGGCTGCTCAGACTGGTCTCAAGTCCATCGCAGGTGGACAGGCCTGTGTCCAGGGCCAGCGTGTGCCAGGGTGGCTATCCCCAGAGCCCAGAAGCTCCCGGGGGGCACAGAAGCTATTTGGTGCATTAGAGGAGCAGGAAGGAGGTGGGGATAAGGAAGCCCAGGGAAGAGACCCCAAGCAGAGAAACAAGGCAGCAACCGGTGGGTATAGAGACCAGAGCCCAGCACAGCCTGGGTCCCACCTCAGTGAGACCCTGTCCCCTCTGGTTTTGGTCCTCCACCTGGGAGAGGGCATCGGTAGACTCCAGGGGCCCAACCGGACGGGACATCCTGCAAATGTCCTGAGAAGTTGAAGAGGCCGGGCCTACCCAGGAGGCCGGACCACAGGCAGGATGAATTCCCAAGGGCCAGCCTGGGCACCCCCCCAACACACACCCAGCACCAGAATCCAAACACCGGGGCCCATGTGATGAAGCTCAGTGAGGAGAGGCTGCTCTGTCTCTGCGGCCTGGGCCTCGCCTCTCACACGAGGGGTCTGTCCTGTTCCCCACCCTACCCCGAGTCACCCTGGGAAGACCAGCCAGCCCCCTCGCTGCTCTGGTGTCCCCCTCTGCAAAAGAAGAAGTTGGAAGAGGTGGCCTCCAGGAGCCTCCAGGCTCTGAGATGCCAGGATTTTCTGCCCCAGCAGATGGGAAGCCAAGAAATCGAGACTCCCAGGTTGGTTCTGTTTGGAGTATAGATGCAGCTAGAAAAATGTGCTGCTGAGCACCGGCTCCGGGCCCGGCCACTGCCCAGCCCCTGGCTTGGGTCACTCCAGGAAGGCTTTAGCTGGGAACTGAAGGCACAGACACGGTACAGAGCCCGCCCCCAGAGAGGCCTCAGCCGGAGAGGCTTGTCACTGTCTCTCCACCACCACGTTCTGATGATCTGTTTATGCGCCGCACACCTCCTCCCACCCCGGTGGAATGCAAAGCCCTTAGGGGCAGGGGCTGCGTGGTATTGACCCATCTCTGTACCCACAAGGCCGGGCCCAGGGCCTGGTACAGGGCAGGCTTGGGAAGAATGCAGAAATGCAAAGAATGAATGAGTGCGTCGGAAGGTTCTGATTCCAACTCCTGTGGTTCCAAGAGCTGTGAACTGCCCAGGGGTGGGCTGCCCCAGGGTGGGCTGTGTTGCAGCCACACCTGCAGGCCCAGCGTCAAGCACAGGGCTGGCCCAAGGTGGGCTTCTGTGGGCAAGTTGACCCTACTTCCTGCTGTCTGCCCTCATCCCCAGGCGCCTGAAGGTCCCTTAAGTGTCTCTTCACCTAACGATGGGGGAAACTGAGGCCCAGGGTGGGCAGTGACTGAAGCGCAAGCGGCAAGTTTTAAGCCTGCTGACAACCAAACTGCACGCCCTCCCCTCGGAATCCCAGTGAGCTAATGTACCATTAATTGTAATTAACTAATTATTCCTGCTGCCAACTAGTGGAGGAGGAGCCAGGGGTGGGGGCCCCCCAGATGACTCAGTCATGTTTACAACATGCAAACCCATTTAAGAGCTTGTAAAGTCGCTATAGATGGTTCTTTGGCAACAGGGGAATGACCATTCCCTATCTTCAGCTACAGCTCGACAACGGTCGTGGCTGGGAGCCTAGGGGACCGGGGTTCTGAGATCCAACAGCGCCACCTACAGACCATGTTCCAAAATGCTCGGCTCCGGGACCAGCCGAGTGGGCGCTCAAGACCTCACAAAATCCAGGGCCTAAGAGACCACGAGGCCCACTCCTGCCCACCCCATTCACGACGAGGAAACGGAGGCCTAGGCGAGGATAGGCCTGGCCCTCAGTTGCTCAGTTGCTTTGAAAATGCGAGTCTAAATTTAAGTCCAAAGTGGCAGATGTGATGGTTTTCATTCTCCATGAATTTGAAGTCTTTAAAGCGTGACAGTTCAGGAGAGGCACCGTGAACAGCTTCCCAGACGCACCCGCTTCTGCTTCGTCCCCTCCCGGCCAGCCCTCCTTCAGCGCTGAATCTCAGGGTGTGTGTATGTGGGGGGGGCTGTACGTGCGCCTTGATGTGACCTCGGTCCTCCTACCCAATGACACGCAGGAGGGCACAAGACTGGATACCCTGCAAGGCGAGCCCGGCCCTGACGCCCGTTAGCTATTCCTCTGTTGCACCATAAGAATAAAGATCATATCAGCTCCCACGATGGGGCAGCTGTGCCGAGCCCCCGGACTAGCACTTTACCTGTGTCACCTTGTCTGAAATCCACGTTTGTGAGACGCAGAGACCTAGTTAATCCACCCTTTGTAGGTCGGGAGACAGCCCCCAGGGGTCTCCCCGAGAGCTGGTGGCTCCACCACCCTGGATGCTCCTCACACTGTGATTGGCTGGGGGGGGGTGTGTTCCAGCTGGGCCCTGAAGGACCAGGGGACTCAGATGGGAGCCGGGCTGGTTCCCAACAGGCCTCGGCTAAGCCACTGGCTGGGAGGACGAGGGGGCGTCTAGGTGGACCTGCCGTCTCCGGCCACTCACCCACGGTCATGCCGTCCATGTAGCGCTTGATGATATCGAAGGAGTCGCGGAGGTTCCCGTCTGTTATGTCGAAGATGATGTCAGCGTGGTTGGCAGGATACGCGGGTGTGATGGCCCGGAGGAAGATGATCTCTGCAGAGAGAAGCACGGCATGGAGAGCGTGCAGCGCTGGGCCCCGTGACCCCAGAAATGCCCCCCCCAGGCAATGAGGACCCAACATGAGGGACCCCCTGCATGGAGAAGGTGGAGGGCCCCTCAGGGGCCCTAGATCATAGCCTGTCCCCCCTTCTCATCAACAGGGAAGCTGAGGCCTGGAGAGCCTGCGAGTCTTCCCTGAAGTCATGGAGCTGATGAGCAGTAGGGCCGGTGCTAGGAAGGAACTGGTGATGATTCAGGAGTCCCCCTGACGCTGGGAAGACGGGGAAGTGGGGTGGATGACGGGATATGGGCGAGAGGTCAGAAAGGGCAAGGGAGCAGGCTGGTGCCCTGCCCCACAGTGATGTGGGTCAGAAGCCACTTCTCAGGCCGGGCCGGGCAGTTTGGTGGCTGTATCTGTCTCCCGGGCCACCTGACATGAAGCCGGCAGCCTGCCCTGGGCGGAGAGCGCGAGGCCGCGATTTACCCCCACTCTGTGTTATCTCGGGTCGGGGGGCGGGAATGTCCTCTCTCTCTGGGCCTCAGTTTCCTCATCTGTAAAGTGAATGAGGCAGCCCTCCAGGGCCTATCAAGGGTCCTCTCAACGCTAACGGTCAAGGTCTGGACTGCCTGGGCCCAAGACGCTGACAGGTATCTCTAACCACACCCAGCTCCCGCTAGAACAAAATTATGGATCAGCACTGGCCAGGAGGCCACAAAACCGGCCATTAGGGATTTGGGAAGGATTTGTGGTTTGGTGGAACCCGTCATTCTGCACAAGGCAAACAGCAGTCAGTGATTTTCTCCGACCCAAGTCTGCGCACCCTGCGAAGATTCTGTGCCTCCCCTTTTCTAGAGGGATGAGTGGGCAGGTGGGGCAACGGCCACCGGCTCCCGCAGGCAAGCACGTCCCTGGGTTGCCTCTGGTGCCCTCCCACCCCCGTGGCCAGGCTCTACGCTCCGGCATGTGCACCTGCATTACCCCCCAGGACCCCACTGCCGTGTGTAAACACAAGGCAAACTGTCCGTCATCCCTGAGATGGTCAGAGGGCTCTTTCTCATCACTGTGTCCCAGAGCCTGGCCCGAGCCTGACACATAGGACGCTCAGTCGACGTTTACGGAGTGAATCCTCATGGCGAGCTCCTCTGAAGGCCTCCACAGAGGGAGGCGGTGTCTGGAGACCACACCAGCCCTGGCACGTGGGCTGCACACCCCGAAGCAAGGCATACGGAGCAGCACCCCGTCCACAGCCCTCTGCCAGGTGCAAGGAGCCCGCTGCCTTGGGCCTACCTGTGTGAGAAGGGGGCTGTGATGGCAGGTCTACACTGCAGGCCAGGAGCTGCCTGGGGGCAGGGCACACTGACTGCTTTACTGCTGGGCTCCCTGGAGCTGGTCTGGCCGCACCAGCCCATCTGCCCCTCGGTCTCCAGGATGATGCTTCTGTACGCAAACAGCATCAGTCCCAACCCTCTACTGGCTCCCAAAGCCTAGGAGTTGAAGCCCCAACTCCAAGTGCAGCCTCCTGCTCTCACCCTTTCAGCCCCTCTCTTGCTAAGCCGTCCACCACTCCAGCCAGAAAAACTTGGCTTTGTTCCTCAAAGGTCTACACTCCTCACTCACCTCCAGACGTTTCCAGAGGTCCTGCTCTGCCCTCCTCTCTCCGTGTTCCCCACTTTCACTAAGTTGCCTCCTACTGACCCCTCAGGACCCAGAGTGGAGTCACTGCCTCCTGGAGGCCCCCACAGCCCAGCGCTTGGCACAGAATCAACACTTGATAGCTATTTGTTGAACAACTGTAACCCCTAAGAAGAGGCCCCCGAACTGAGAGCTGGGAATGGGCTGGAACGGTACTGCCATGTAGTCTGGGGACACGGAGGAGATGCAGAGGCAGGGAGGGGTCTGCATTCCAAACCCCAAACCCACATCCCACCAAGGAGTGGCTCCTGCAGGCCAGGCTCTCAACTCCAGCAAGGGGGCTGCCTGGCAAGGAAGCTCCTCCAGACGATGGCCTCCCCCGGGACCCCTACGCCGGTTCCAAGCCGTGGGAGCGCCCGGCCACTCACCTTCGGGGCGGGTGAACTCGCGGAAGGTGGGCAGCGACACGACAGTGTGGGAGACGGTGTGCACTGGGTCCAGCACGCAGGTGACGTCATTGGGGCGGCAGGACTTGATGCAGCGGACGGTGTCTGTCTTCTCTTGGCGGAGCCTGAGGGGAACCACAGCACAAGAAGCGATGGGAAAGGTGGAACCAGCACTCCCACAGAGACCGGGGTCCGGGGAGGAGAAGCAGGTGGCCGGGCGGGACCACCTGTCCCAGAGATGGCTCCGCCGGAGACCCGCACTGGCCTCCGCAGCCCGGCTGCTCCGAGGGGATGCTTCTCTGCCCTTGCTGCAAACTGGACCAGAACCCAAACCCCCCGAGTCACGCCCCAGTTTCCATCTGTCCCGGCTGGGATAAGCAAAGCTTTGCTATTTGCCAACTATACGAACTGAGCTTCGGTTTCTACAACTGCAAATCACATTCATTCATTCACTTGCTCAACAAGTGTGTTTTGAGCATCTGCTGGGTGTCAGGCACCAGGGACACCAAAGCAAACAAGGGAGACAGGGTCCGGCTTTCCCGGGGCCCCGGGTCGGGGGGTTGCAGGGGTAATAAATGAGGGAGCATAGGTAAAGCACCCAGCTTGGTGCCCAGCACAAAGCGGTCAAATCTCCAGTGTCACACGATGGACGGAGAGGAAGGAAAAGGGGCCCAAGTTTGTTACAGGTCTAACCATATTTTTAAAACCTCTTTATCATAAAATAAAACACAAATGCAAGAGCTACACAAAACAAAGGCACCATTGAATGAGTATTATAAGGCAAACCACTTTATAATCAGCACCCATATCAAGAAAGAGAGCTTCACCTGCCACCTGAGGCGCCTTCGTGGGCCCCAGACCCATCTCAACCCCCTCGTGTGTCCCCAAAGTAACTCCTGTCCTGACTATCCTAGCAATCACTTACCTGGGTTCCTTTACATCTGTGTCATATAAGTGTGCATCTCAAGACACTATCATTTAAACTTGTCCATTAAAAAATTTTTGTTATATCTTTCTTTTTTTATTTATTTGGCTGCGCCGGGTCTTAGTTGCAGCACATGGGATCTTTGTTGCAGCATGCGGGCTCTTAGTCATGGCATGAGGGACCTAGTTCCCTGACCAGGGGTCGAACCCAGGCCCCCTGCATTGGGAGCGTGGAGCCTTACCCACTGGACCACCAGGGAAGTCCCTGTTATATTTTTCTAAAGTCCTTTTTAACCTTCAGGTTTCCTCTCCATTCCTTCACTCTCCATACAGTTTACCTGTTAGGAAAGCAAAGCATCTGAGCTATGGAGTTTCCATAGCTTCTGGACTTGCTGACTGCATCCTCACGGTGCAGCCCAGCGTGTTCCCCTGTCCTCTGCATTCCCTGCCCATTGGCAGCCGGATCCAGACGCCTGATCAGATGCAGACCCAGGTCCTTTAGCGAAATGACAGGTGGTGGTGTGTCTTCCATCGGAGGCATGTGGTGTCTGGTCATCTCCTTTCTGTGACGTTAGCAGCTGCTGATGCTCAGGGTCCAGATCCACTGATTCATCGGGGATGGCACAATGCTGTGGTCCGAGTCTATAATTTCTTTTTCACTTGTTAGTTTGAATACTTCTGTAAAGAGATGCTTCCCCTCATACACTATCTTGTTACCAGGGGGTATAGTTCATGGAGGAAAAGCAAGATTAATGCTTGATTCTTTCTTCGTGTTGACCTGTTTTCAGGATAATGAACTAGCAATCATCATCCAGAGGTTATCAGTTGATTTTTAAAAAATATCAGTATGAACTCATAGATATAAACTATTTGATGGATTTCAACCTATTGCAATTATTATCCTTACTGGAGCTCAAGTTTTCCCATCTTTGGCCAGGGGGTAAATCGGGTTGGCTCCCAAGTCCTTTTGACCTGGCCCCAGGAATCTCTGATGGTTCTCTTGCTGTCTGGCTTGACAAGGCAGTCCAGCCTCATCTTACACTTTTACTGCCCCAGCTATTTCTCCAAGAAGTGTTGGGTTTGTTTTTGTTTTGTTTTGTTTTTTAGTAGAAAATGGTATTTCAAGACCACAATCTGGATACCAGGAATGGTCAGTCCTACTGAGTTGGCCATTGTTTCTAGGCTTCTTCAGTGGACATTTTTAAAGATAAACTACATCATGAGTTCATACTGATATTTACAATTCAAACAAGAACCACATAGTTTTTTACTTAATCTCTTCTATGTACCAAAGGAATCTCCTTTTTTCCATATCAAAATCCTCGTTCTTAAGAACACAGAAGATGATAGAATATTCCATACTTATTTATTTAGTATATTTCATATTTAACCCAGTACTCTCAGAATAACAATACTAAAATTACTACCACTAACATAATTAATTAGAATAATTTTTTTGGACATGTTCTCCCTATTCTACCTACAATTTTTAAATAGATGTGCTATTTCTACATTGTCTGAGCCATTTCTTTCCTTTTTTTTTTCTTTTTTTGCCACACTGCGTGGCATGCCAGATCTTAGTTCCCTGACCAAGGATCGAACCCACGCCACCTGCGGTGGAAGCGCGGAGTCTTAACTAGACCACCAGGGAAGTCCCCATACTTCCCTTTTTTCTTACTGCACTCATTTAGTTGTAGTTCTATGAGTAACTATGTTTAGTGCTTGCATGTCGACAATTTCGCATGTTGATAATAGTTTGTGCCCTTTGTACAGGAAAGTCCGTTTTGTTGGGTATAAAATCCTTGGCTTACATTTTCTTGAATATCCTAAGTATTCATTTCCTTCTGGCATAAGTGTTGCTGTGAAGAAATCTGATGATAATATAATTTTTTTCCCATATAAGTCACTTGCTGTTTTTGCCCAAATGCACAGGGATTTTTTTGTTTTCTCTGTCTTGGTGATGGTTGCTCTGAGTCAATATCTTCAGGTAGGTTGGGTGTTCTTTCAATATGGAATTTCAAATCTTTTTCTTAAAATTTCTGTAAAGTTTCTTGAGTTATCATTTTTAGTATTTATTGCTCCCCTCCCTTGTTTTGGGTTAGTTCTTTGGAGATTTCTATTATCTGTATGTTGGATCTTCTTTGCCTGTCTTTAACATCTGTCACTTTCTCTTCAAGCCTTTTCATCTCTTTTGTTATTCATTTTTCAATTTATAAAATTTTTCTTCAACTTCTCCTTAAGTATTTATTTCTAAAATTGCTTTCTGCTTTAATTTTAAATTATTTCTTGAGTTCCATCACTTCATTTCTTGTTTTTTCCTAATTCTGGCTTACATTTTTCCTTCATTTTTGGTAATTTTCTCAATCCTTTTAGTTTGTTTTGATATAGGCTACAGTTTTGATCTAGTCTGTGAGCATATCTTCCTGGTGTACTTTCATTACCCAGAAGGATATCATTCTGTTCTTAATTCTCTTTTTTCCTGCAATATCTTTTATGAGATTTAACCTGGATACTTCTGAGTTGATCATTTTTATGTGAAATTAGTTTTCCTGAAATTTGAGAAAGAGGCGTGGTTCACAGTGGTTTTTCAGACCTCATTGATGTCTCTGCTGGACAGTTGCACACATCACTTCATTTAACCTTCACAGCTTTTTCCTCTACACCACACTGCCTCCTTCCTTAGCTAATAAAATGCTTTGTTTTTCACTTGGGAATTTTAGAATGGGGCTGGTATGCAGGGCTTTCTGGGAAAAGGCTAGGGTAGCAAGCTGAGGAGCACTGACTCATCCCGGTATCCTGCCCCCTTCACAGCATGGGGCTGCACTTCTGAGAGCAGACTCCAGAGCCAGGCTGCCTGGGTTTGAACCCCAGGCCCACCTTACATCAGCATTGGGACTATGGGCAAGTTACTTAACCTCTCTCTCCCCGATGTCTTCATTGTGAAATGAGGGTCATAACAGCACTTTCCTCACAAGGCTCCGTGAGGGTTAGTTAAGTGCTTGGCACAGTGCCTGGCTCACAGAAAGCAGTGTCTAGGTGTTAGCTGTCATAGTTGTTATTATTTTCATCAGTATAATAATGATAATCATAGTTATTATCCTCCACCCTTGGGAGCCTGGTTTAGTACAGTGAGTCAGAAGGATGGGAGTTCCCATGGGAATTCCCTGGCGGTCCAGTGGTTAGGACTCTGCACTTTCACTGCCAAGGGTGCAGGTTCAATCCCTGGTCGGGGAACTAAGATCCCACAAGCCACAAAGCACACTGTGCTTTTTGGCACAGCCCCCCCAAAAAAAAGTGCACACGCAGGTCCAGGAGTCGGAAGTGATGGCAGCTCTACAAACGCTCTGAACTTTTATTCCCCGTTTAAATCAAGATCCAAATGAACACTCAAGTACCTTCCAATGAGGGGAGAAACCAACACTTATTAACTGCCTACCACATGCCAGACACTGCCTCGTGTGTAAGTAACTTCACGTAATGTTCAAAATAATCCAGGAAGTGGGCCTTGAAGCTCTGAAAGGCAAATGACTTATCCGAGGTCACAGAACTAGTAAATGGCAAGGAGGACATTAAAACTCTTGTGTTTTTGTTTGTTTGTTTGGTTGGCTGGCTTGGTTTGTTTTTTCTGCACTCTGTGATCTCAGCAGGATGATCCAGGAATACTGCTAAGTGGCCTCAAGGAACTGCAGGGAGGTGAGCAGGCAGGTAATTCAGATATCATCCCCACATGTGCACTCAGGTACACACAGAGAAACATCAGAGGTGTCCTAAAATGGAACAGGCCACCTTAAGAGGCAGGGAGTTCCACAAACAAGGGCGAGTGCAAACAAAGCTGGATAGTCAGTTGGTGGGAATGTTGTAGAAGGGATTCTGGCTTCTAAAGCCCCCAAGAATTTTCCCTCCATCTTAACACTCCTTTGCGAAAAGTGCTTCTCTGGCCTGAATAATCTGGACCATGATAACAGAACAACTGAATACATGATGAATCCCTGCTGTGTCTTGCTGATTTCACAGAAGAGGTGATATTTGAACTAAACCTTGATAATACTATCCACCCAACCATCATCCATCCATCCATCCATCCATCCATCCATCCATCCATCCATCCATGTTTATTCGGATGTTTACTGAGCTCCTTCCACAGGCCAGACATTCTGAAAGTGTAGAGAACACAGATACAATCCCTGCCTTCAAAAAGGCCCAGAGAAGTGGGGACAGTAAAAAGTAACGATAGGGTAACTGCTCTGATGGAGTACGCCCGGTGCTAGAAGAGCTCAGATTCAGGAGAGGTTTCACTGAGGACATGACTTCAGGGAGAATGGCAGTTTGCAGGAGGATGGCATGGCACATGCTAAAGCCTGGAGAAAGTGCACGCAGAGAAGGACAAGAGCCCTGCGTGAGTGGAACACAAGCAAGGGGGTGAGCTAGAGCAGGGAGCGAGAGGGAGATATAGCTGAAAAGATGGGCAGAGGCTGGAGTAGGCAGGGCCTCGAATGCCATTCCAAGGGAGTTGGGCTTCATCTGCTAGTGAAAGAATCATAGAAGTTTCTAAAGAGGGGAGGGACATAACCAGACTGGTCCTTCAGAGAGGTCCTCTGGCTTCAGCTTGGAAGATAGGAGACTGGGAGCCAGTCCAGACCAGAGATGCTCAGAGAGGGGTCTGGGAGACAGTGGGGGCTTGGAGATGAATGGCTAGGAGCATGTGTGTGCTCCCATGGCGAGTTAACCGCGGCCTCTGTCATAGGGCACTGGGCATAGTGTTAACTGTATACCTGTCCTCTCCACTAGACAGCAAGGTGGGCCCCTTCCCCACTTTCCTTCCATGTACTTGTAGGAAGGACCTTAGGATCCTCCAGTAACCTTTACTTGATTCCTCTTGACATTCTGCCTTCCCTTCACATTTCTGCTTGAAAACGTCGCCAGCAGCCACAGAAATGCTAGACGTGTAAAGCAATGTTGGCAGGAAGTCATCCATTCCCTCAACAGACAGGGGTAGAGCACCTACTGTGTGCTAGGCCCTGCCAGGAGCTAGCGACACGGCACTGAATGAGACAGACTTGGTCCCTGCCTTCACGGAGCCTTCTGGATGGTGGGGAAGACAAAAGTAAAACAGATAAATAGGAACTGCAAACTGTGATGAGCATCACAAAGGCAGTGTTATGAGAAAGACTGACAGAAGAACATAACCAAGGGATGTCAAGGGAGGCCCAGCTGAGATAGGAACATATAGGCTGAGGTTTAACCAACATTCAGGCCAAGGGTGCAAAAGCATGTGCAAAGGGCCTGAGGCAGCAAAGAGCTGGGCAGTGTGGCTCCAGGGAGGTGAGCGAAGGGAGAACAATTTGAGGTCAGGGTGGAGATGGACATTAGCACTAAATGACGCAGGGCCTTTAGAGGCAGGTTGGGGACTTGGCTGGGATCATGGTGGAAGAGTCAAAGCTGTGTAGTCAGCAAACCGAGGTTCCCATACCCACTGTGTGATCTTGGGCAAATCACTCGCCCCCTCTGAGTCTCTCTTGGGATGAAACACCTGCCCACAGAATGGGAAGTAACGCATATGAAGGACCTGACGCTGGCTTAGGGGTTCCCACGAGCGGCACATTCATCGTGCTGTCCTTTGCCTCTTCCTGGTACGAAGCTGAGAACCTTCTTGGAGGGAACCGACCTCACCTAGGTAAGGGCTGCATCCAAGATGCTGCGATTGCATTCAGTGTTTTTGCACAAGTTTGGGCTTCCCATCAAGACAAACAGAAAGGGAGGTTTGAGTCTCATGATAGAGCTTTTTTTGCCTCAGTTAAAGGCTCAGCTCCTGGTGACACAGTAAGGAAACGAAGCTGGGGCCAATAGACCTGGCTCCTGGGCCCGGCTCTACCACAAATGGCCCACGTTGCCTTGGCCAAGTCCCTCCCTTTCTCTGGGCCTCAGTTTCCACATCTGTGAAGTGAGAGGGGACGGAGGTTAATCAACCCTGGGGGACTTCGTCACCTCGTCCTCTGGGCTAAACACAAGCGGAGAGAGAATCATGTCAAATGAAACACCCGAGCCTCGTTCTCTCCGGGCCTGGGCTCCCTGGCGGTGTGGACTGTGAGTCCCACTAACGGGGGCTCCTGGGCACACACTCCTCACGGAAAGCACTCCGCGGTCACCCTTGGGGGCGCCAGGCGTTGCTCGGCTCCACCCTCCCCACCAGGGACAAGCAGCACAGAGACACCCGACCACGCCAAATAAAACCAAGGCACGCCAGCCATGCTGTGTGGGATCGCCCGCTGAACCTTTATTCGGATCCCGGAGGGGAGGGTGAGGAAAGCAACAAGAGGGGGCCCCCCCACGGCCCAAAGCGCGTGCTCAGAGCTCTGCGGACACAAAGATGTAAAGCTTGGCCACAAAGGAGCTGACGGTGCCGTGGCGAGAGAGCTCCATCCGGACGGTCAGGAGCAAGTCCCTGGGCTCGGGGACGGGCTTGGTGAGGGCCACCACCCCACTGTGGTGGCTCACCTTCCGGGTGGTGAAAAAGCCCTCCTCGTTGCCGCCGGTGATGGCCAGCTGCATGCTGTCCCCGGGGACGGCACTGGAGGGGCCCATGCGGAAAACCACGGCGGGCACTTGGATGTTGGTGGGGAAAGAGAGGTGGTAGTAGGTTATTCGCAGAGGCAGCTTGGGGCACTCCTGATTCTCATGGCAAGGCAAGCGCTCGCAGCGGCTGCAAGAAAAGTGGACAGAGAGAAAGAAGAGGGTTAGGGCCCATTCGGCAAGCGGAGAAACAACAGAGCGTGGGGGCGGGGAAGCGGGGGCTCGCTGGGCGGGGCCTCCCGCCGCCCCTCTGGCCAATCAGCCAACGGGAAGAGCACCCCTCACTCACCTGTGGGAGGTGCCGGGGACCTCCTGGCCGCGGGCTCAGGCACTAGCCTCTTCCAACACCCTCAGGGGGCGCTGGGTGGCTGGGGTCAAGGGTCGTGCCTGGAGCGAGGCGTGTCCCCTTCTCACTGGCAGAGCCCCACCCCGGGCTGTCCTCACCAGGCACACCCTGCCCTCCGAGTGTCGTCCAGGCTCCTGGATCCTCACCCAGATAGTGGTCAGGGCGACACAGGGCTCCTGAGCGGGTCTCGGAGACGACCCCGAAGTGAGCGTCTGCACGCCGGCAAGCATGGCTGCTGCCGTTTACAGAGCGCACGGCTACTCGCCGTCACGCCTCCGCTACTGTGATCCCACCGCACGGGGATGGGGGGTTGAGGGCCATTTTTCAGATGAGGAAACTGAGGCTGAAAGAGTCAGTGGCCTTCCTGAGGTCACAGAGTGTGTGAGGAAGCTAGATTTGTGCTCAGGCAGTGAGGGCTGTTCCCTGTCTTCCCTCACTAAGCCCTGTGCTCTAGGCCCAGTTCCCTGTCTGTGTCCACAGGGCCAACCAGGGCTTGAGACGGAGATGGAGAGATGTTCTAACTTCCGGTGACAGGATGCAGACAGGATCTAACTTCCTGTACAAGGATGGAGACAGGTTCTAACCTACTGTCACAGGACGGGGACACGTTCTAACATCCTGTGACAGGACAGGGACAGGTTCTAACGTCCTGTGACAAGACGGGGACAGGTTCTAATGTCCTGTGACAGGACGCGGACAGGTTCTAAAGCCCTATGACAGGACGGGGACAGGTTCTAACGTCCTGTGACAGGACGGGGACAGGTTCTAACGTCCTGTGACAGGATGGGGACAGGTTCTAACTTCCTGTGAGATGATAAGAACAGGGCCTATCTTCTGCCTCCTGAACTCCAGGCCCATCACACCCTGAAGGCAACTGCCTTAGAAGCAGAGCCAAGGTGCAGAGCCCTGCGGGACTTGACAGAGCACGTCCCAGGAAGTTCTGCCATCTGGACTGTGTTTGGATTCTCCAACCACGAGCACCTACTGTCCTAGTCTTCTATCATGCCTCCATTTCAACTTTTTTAGTTTCCATGCCTCTTGTTAGGTGACTAGGACTTATTTACACTTGGCATTTATTGTGAGCGCTGTCTCTTTTTACATCCTATGTCCAGGATGTAAAATCCTTTCTTGTAGTTGGATATTTACCATTCTGAGCTCTTAGAAAGGGCAGCCCTGGGAATGAGCTCCATGCTAGTAAAGGTGTGTGAGGATCAGGAACACTGAAGAGGAGGGGTCTGCATGGGAGGGGGCCCAGAGGCAGGGGGGAGGAGGAAGGAAGGCGGGCATGGGTGCTGCTCAGGGGCAGCCCCTCCCCCAGAGACACCCAGGTCCAGGCCAAATGGGAGTGTGCCAGGTGACTGTGGAGAAACCGAGGGACGGGGCCTGGCCTCGTGCTGGGTACATCGGGGTTTCTCCTTCCCCAAGCTCATCTCACTGTCCCACCCGGTTCTCCTTATTCTACTGACAAAGCTCGGTGAGGACATGTAATTTGTCCATGACTCCACAGTCTGTACTAAATGCCAGAAGCAAAGTGCGCCTGTCTCACTTCAAAGCCTGTGTGTACACACACACACACACACAGAAACACACACACACACACACACACACACACACACACGGCCCAGCTGCTTCAGGAAGGGCCTGGTGGATCTGGCCAGCAGGTGGCGCCAGGGTCCCCTTCATGTGCGTTACGTTTTCCCACGTTTCCCATATCCAAGGCCAGGATTTTGATTCGCCAGAGGATTAACCCGGCATGGGTGGAAGGCAGGGCGTGAAGTCCTGGTATCACACACCAGAGAGCTGGATACTCCTTCCTCCTCAATGGTCTCCACCCACCCCCAACCCCACAGGGTCACCAAGCAGAGCCCCCAAGTCCTTCCTCACTCTGGGCCTTTCTGGGCCTGGCTCCTTTCAGACTGCTTGCTTCCCAAGGGTGGGGCTGTGACTCTCTGGCTTCATCTCCAGTACCAGCTCGACACCTACATGCTTTCTACCTGCACACGAGTAAATACGGGCCTGATTTTCCTGGTCAGTTCCAACATCAATTATCCTATCCCGCTCTCCCCCATACTTGCTGAAACATCTCAGAAACCATAACCACTGCCTCTGGCAAACTGCCTGTCAGCCTGGGGACGGCAGCGAAGTCTTTGTTAGCCGGTATGTCTAGACAGAGGAGGGGTCGTCGCCACTGCATCTGTTACAGAGCAGAGGAGGCCCGGACCCCCGGGACCACACACCTTGGTTTCCATCTTGACCCGCATGAGAGAACAATGTGCCCCGATTTTTCAGTTCAACGAATTTGATCGGGACCCCCCAAGTTCCATAAAAATGCAATTATTGAAGGCCACCACACGCCAGAGAAAAAAGGTCCTCAAGGCCAGTCCCTTCTCTCGGGAGGCATGGCCATTCTGGCCGCCCCCCAGGCTGTCTGATGCTCGCAGCCGTCCCTGCTGGCAGTTCCCTGACTTTCAGGCTCCTGTCATTCTGGACACAAGCCCCAGGAACCGGCTGGGGCAGGGCCTCACCCGCTCTGTCCACCCGCATTACCGCCTGGGACCGAACAGCTGTGCCAGCCAAGGCTGCCCAGCCTCGCTCTGGCTTCCGAGACCCCGGGTCTCAGGGGGCTGCCCCGCTGAGGGGGTAAAGAGGATGTTTTCGGTCCCACCCCAGGCTCTGGGACACTGAACATTCCTCCTGTGGGGAGGAGGAAATTGTGTGTTCAGGATCTTAACAGCCTGGTCAGTCCGTGAGGCCCAGCCCTGTGGTTTGCGTGCTGGGTCATGTTCCAGTTACCACTGGCCAGAAGGAGGCTGTGTGGAGAGAGGGAAGGCTGAGGCCCAGAGACAGAAAGACAAAGAGACACAGAGAGAGAGACTCAAACCTTGCCTGTAAAGGCCCCCTTAATGTTAACCACAGAAGTGCCAGTTACTGGGTCCTTCCTAAAGCAGCCTTTTTAAATTTTACCAATTGCTTTCTGAAGGTCAGATAGTAAATTCTATAAGAGGATTTTTGTGGAGAAGGAAAAGTGCTGTAAAGTAGAAAACTCCAGTCTGAGGGGTCTGCAGTGCTGAGAGAGGGTTGGCCCCTCCTCACCTGGAGCTCCGGCCTGTGTCCTGCCCACGTCAGTCTACATCCTGTCAGTCACTGTGCTCACCCTAAGCTAGCGGTGCTCCTGTGGTCCCAGAGTAACCCCCCCAACTGGGAAGAGGCAACCAGGATGAGACCCCCTGTGGCCCCTCAACTTGGGATTCCAGGCCCAGCCCTCACTGCCTGTGCCTGACACTGGGCTCCTGGCTGGTCCATGATTCCTCAACAGGGTTAACAAAGGAGAAATTGTAACTAGACAGATTCCCATGGGCAGCAGGCACGGCCCCAAGACCACACAGCCCTTCAGGAACCCATGTCTTGTCTTCCTATCTAAGGGCTGAGCGACCCTAGACCTGCCAGTCACACAGTCAGCCCACAGGCACACAGTCAGCAGCAGAGCAAGGGCTGAAGAGTTGCTCTGAGGAACCTCTGGATTCTGAGGACGAGAACAGGGTGGCCAGTTGTCATCCTCCTCACCACCACTGTTGTCTGGGTACCAATGCTGGCCGCGGGCTGGGCACGTGGAGCGTTACTGCCAATCCTCATTAATCCTCCAGGCACTGACAAGCAGGTATTACAGAGGCAAAAGGGCCCTTGGGTGACCAAGACCCAAGGTCATGGCACTGAGGAACAGGAGAGCCAGGCCCGGAAGCCAGGATGGGACCCAGCCCTGGTTCCTTCTTCCTCCGGGCAGCCTCCCAGGCCATGCCCCAACCTGGACACCAGGGCCCACCTTCCCTCCATCCATAAATACTGGCAGTAAAACATGCCTTGGGATGCCTATCCACACCCCCCAGGGCTGAACTCAGAGCAAGCGGTATGGAGGTGGCTCAGCCCCACAGTCGCAGGTCACCCTACAGGAACCCAGGAGGTCGATGTCACCACCCCCTTTACAGCAAGAAGCTCACGGGACCTGGTCACGGTCAAGGTCAAGGGGCCTGGAACGGACTGAGCTTAGGAGGCAAACCTAAGTGAGCCGGACACCAAAGCCAGATCGTTCATCTCAGTGCCAGACGGCATCTCCAAGAGGCCCGAGAACAGCCACAGGGGCTCAGTCAGGACCCTCAGGGCGGGGACCACACCTTTTCCCAGCTCCACTCGCCTCCCAGCCTCTGCTCCGGCCGCTGGGTGGCGCTGGTGAGCGGCATGTTGGTCAACGGGGCCACTGTCTTCCCTGGAGGGGCTGCTTGGAGCCTCATCCTCCCCCTCTCACCTTGACTGTGGGGAGGGGCTCACTTCCTGCCCTTTTAATACAGAGAATGATGGAGCCCCCTCTTTATCATCCCCTGGGGGGCAGGCTGAGGAACCCATGGGATGGAGACAGACCAGGCCCTGGAGCATCCATCCCTCCGTGAGCAGAGTGTGGTTCCTCGCTGAATACCCCATATTCACGGCCAGGACTCCAGGCCCCCCTGCCTACCGTGCTCCCCGCCGGAGCCGGGGGGGCCCTCCTTGGTCTCAGTACCCCTGCACTCTGCCCACTGCCATTCTGCACGTGCTCCTGTGGGGCTCAGAGCAGGGGATGGGTGGCCTCTGTGGGCCCACTGTCTGCCCAGGTGCCTGCACACAGTAGGCTCGGTGAACATTCCCCAAACAAGTAAATGACTTTTGCTGGCACTGCGGGGCGGTGAAGGATTCCACCACAAGCATCAGCGCGGCGGGGGGCAGGGGGCAACTTCAGCCACAACCTCAGGACACGACGCTAGCCTGCTGGCCTGCCCACCCCCAGCTTAGGAGGCGTGAAGTCCCTGCACAGGGCAGCCTCCTCCCCTTTTGCTTCCGTGATTGTGTGTGAGTTATACATGGAGAGCCATCAGCCAGTCTTCCAGAATCCCCAGACCCAGACCCAGACAAGGGTCCTGGGAGCGAGGGAACGCAGACAGACAGCAGCACAGCCTCAAATTAAGGACACGGATCTTTCTTCGCGGCTCAGGGGAGCACCAACACTGCCCACTTAGCTGCATAACCCACAGGCTCTTTGGAATGCTGGCAAACCCAGTTCTGGAGTGGCTTCTCCCTACCTGGCAAGCACGCCCGCTGGGGAAACTGAGAGGACCTGCAGGGGGGCAGGAGCCGCAAGGCCGGGGGATGAACACCCCTCATGCTGGGAAGAACGCTGGGGCCGTCTGAGCGTCTCCTGCTCTGGCATTCGGCCAGCAGGAGGCGGTACCAGAACAGCAAGTGGATGCTGGGGCCTGGGACCCCGCCCAAGATGGCACTGACCAGGGCCAAGGACAAGAGGCCGAGTCTCCCAGGCAGCCTGGCTGTGTGCTGGCTTTGAGCACTCCCCGGGGCTGGAGGGAAGGGGTCATGTGTCCTCGTTCCTGAGATTGGCTCCCACTGTGGAGCTTTTCCTAAAACAACTGCCGGGGGCACGAAAGGAGATCCATCTGATAAAATAAGGGATGGGGTCGTGTGTGGCGAGACCAGAGGGTCCTCACTGCTCCCTGAGGAACGGGGCTCCTGGACACCCCAGCAGGATATATCCCGGTGGCCTGAGAGTGAGTGAGCTTACAGTGACATATGGACACACAGCTTCAAGTTGAGGACACAGAACCTTTCGTCCTGTTTCCACGCCGTCACTGGGTTGAAGAGAATCTGGCTTTCAGGTGGGGTCATCTAACAATGACACCCCAACAAGTCACGTCGGCTCACCCAGAGCCATCGCTACCTTTATCTGAGTCAGAGCAGGTTCTGCCATCTGCATGTCACAGATGAGGAAACCGAGGCCCAGAGAGCTGTCCCTTGCCCAAGGCTTCACCCCAGGGAGCGAGAGGGCTGGGGTTTCTGCCTGGCTCCATGCACAGGCGGGTCTGGGAGCAGGCCTGCCGACCTTGAGCCCATATGAGGTCACTACCTTCCCTTTCTGCAACCAGTCTCATTGGCATTTAGGTGCCTGAGAACCAGGGATCCTTGAGTTTCCCAAGACCCACGTGGGAGGGCACGGCTCATTAACTACCCGCCCAGGCCGGGAGCCGGGCCCCCCAGGAAGGCCAACACAGACAGACAATCGCGGGGACCGAGGGACTTACGTGTCTGCGGAGCGGCGGTAGTTCTCGGGACACTCGAAGGCCAGGCAGCGGAAGCCGCCCTGGATGTTGAAGCAGGTCTCGTTGATGGAGCAGTTGTGGATGCCGGTCACACACTCATCAATGTCTGCAGGAGATCCCAAGGCAGCACGGTGAAGGCCAAGGCCCCCCAGCCGTCCCCATCCACAGACAGGGGTGCCCAGGCCTCCCATCAACCAGGGTCAGGGGGGATCAGGCCATCCTTGCCCTCCACTGGCTGCTCTCTGGAGCAGAGCCCTGTGCCAGCATTTTTACTTATAGGAGAATATATTTAATATACCTATTATTCACAGTCCCAGGAGTAAGCATAATAATGATAACGGCAAACACTATATGACAGCCCTTAAAGTGTTTTGCAGGAAACACCTGCTTCTCATTATAATTAAATGAGGCAAGTACTGTTATTATCCTCATTTTAGGGAAGTGTCATAGGGGTTAAGTGACTGGCCTAAGGTCACACATTCTGTAAGTGGTGGAGTCAAGCTTTGAACCCAGGCAGCCAGTGCCTCTCTGAGGCTCCTGAGTTGCATCAGCCTTACCTCACATGCCACTTGTAACATCCTAGGAGGGAATGAGCAGAAGCCACTAGCCCCATATTACAGACGAGGAAACTGAGGCTTAAAGGGATTCTATGTTGGGCCCAGCGTCCAAAGTCAGTGACTATCTGGGCTGGACCGGAACCCGGCCTGGAGCATGTCACGAGGTCACCCTGGACATGGGGAGCCGTCCCGTTCCCTCAACTGTCCGGAGCAGCCAAATGGTGGGCCCAGGGGATGTCACCGTGCCAGAGGCATCTGTTAAGAGATGCCAAATCCTGACCATTGGTGGCAAAAACAGACCTCCCCAATCTCAAAGGCTGAGGCTCAGGAATGTGTTTTCACTGTGTCTGGCAGGACCCCAGGCTGTGGTGAGGGCGCCTGGCCAGGTCATCTGCTTCGTCAGAAATGTGAAAACAGAGCAACTTCCATCCGGAGCTCTGGACGAGCTGAGCGGGTCCCTCCCAGGAAATGCCACAGCTCCTGCCCGCCTTTGATCGAAGTCTTCAAACCTTCTTCATGACCAGAAAGGACAACTGCAGGACCCGGGCCCTCCAGAGCCTCTGGGCCACCAGCCCCATGTGGGGACTCATCCGGAGGGGCTGGACAGAGCCAACTTCTGACTCAGCTTCTGCGGCCATTCCCGGAGGCGAGTCCCACGCGCCCATTCCAGGGTCGTCCCTTCACAAATATCTACTTAGTACCTGCCTCAGGAACCAAATGGACGGTTACAGGAAGCTGATGACCCCTGAAATGGGAGCCTAGTACAACAGGATGGATGTCGCTCGCCCCTCGTTTAGCCGATCCCTGGGCCCCCGCGGCACCCTCCGGCCATAGTGTCCCTAAATACAGAGACCTCTGGGTTGTCACACACCCTGACCAGGCCCATCCCCTCGCCCAGTGGGGATCAGCACCCCGGGACAGAGGCTTGTGCCGTCTGCTCACTGCTTTGCCCTTAACACCCAGTAGGGCCTGCGTTTGTCGAGTGACTGAACAAAAGACTAAACAGCAGTGCTATGCTATGGGGTCTTCCAGGCACTGACATCCTGTTTCCTCCACGGTGGGCATCTTCCTAAGGGCTGTCAGCCCCACTTCGGGCCCTCTTGGGGCTGCCCAGGGCAGGGTGGGAGGCTCAGAACCCCCGGCAGACAAGTGTGCCTGGGTATGGGAGACCAGGGTGCCCGCGGAGCCCAGGACACACCCAGGATGCAGAGTTGTCCCCTCTCCGAACACACCCCGTCTGTGGTGTGGCTGCCAGGCCTCAGTCCCCCAACACCGCAGTCCCAAGCCGGCCTGAGACACCCCAGGAGTCCCACCCCGCTCACCTTGGCAGTTGCGGCCATTGGGAGCCAGCCTGTATCCGGTTGAGGGGCAGCTGCACTGGAAGCTTCCAGGGATGTTGAGACAGCGGTAGGAGCAGATGTGGCCCCCGGTGGGCAGGGCACACTCGTCGATGTCTGTGACGGCAAAGCCCACCCTCAGCATGTGTGGACCCCGGCTGGGCTACACCCCCTGTGGTGGGCTGAGCTGTGGCCTGGAGAGCAGCCACACAGGACAAGATGGACACGGCGCGGGGGGCCTCAAAGTGCTGCGGCTGGGGCGGCCTCAGAGACCATCACGCCATAAGGGGAAACTGAAGCCCAGAGAGGGTAAGAGCCTAGCCTAGGGCCACACAGCAAGTTCATGGTGTGAAGTGTGCACGTGGAAGGGGAGGAGGGAGACTGGGGAACCGGTGGCAGGGGGCAGTGCCCAGGGCTTCAGAATGACACACATAGAGGTGCCCTGGCTGGCTACGTCCTAATGCTGATTATTATAAATGTGCTAATAACAAACACACCTTATATAGAAACAGTAATAATCTTAACAAGAGTCATCCTTTGAGCACCTACATTGTGCCAGGCACCTATGAAGTGCTTTTGAGTCATCATTTGGATTCATCCTTTGACAACCTGGTGTGTGTGGGCTTAACCTCCATGTTACAGAGAGGATGGTCCAGGCCCAGGGAGGGGCTTTGAAAAGGCCAGAGGCAGAGCTGTGAGTCAGAGACGTGGGCAGCCCCTGGGCCCCCTCCTCATCCGTTCCTCATCCACCACTGCCCCTGCTCGAGGTCCCGGCACACATGGCGATCTCCACCGTCATGTTTCATTTTACTAAAGAAAAATCTGTGGGTGGCTTTGCACCTTTACAAACTTCACTCTCAACGATGGGTAAAGTGCATCCAAATAAACCTCAGTTAGAGGGAAAAATAAACAAACCAGCCGGCAGCCAGAAGGAGATGGGGGATGGGGATCAAGGGAGGGGTGCTTTCACCCTCAGCCGAGCGGGGAGCCCTCACCTTCGCAGGTGACCCCGTCCACGTCACTGAGCTGGTAGCCTCGCCGGCAGTAACACTGGTAGGAACCGTAGACGTTAGCGCACTCCTGGCTGCAAGGGCTGCTGCTACACTCATTCACATCTGAAAGAGAGGGTCCCGGGGTCACCGCTCAGTGCTGGCGGGGCCGTGACCTCCCTCAAGTTAACACACACACAGAGGCAGAGGTTACCACGCGTAGGGCCAGGGACCTGCCTGGAGTTGCCCCGAGGGAGCGGCCCCACTCCAGCCCCCCACGGCTGGAGGACCTGGCATCTCCCCACACCCACCGCCTGATCAAGCCAGACCGACTCTGAGCTCTTGCTCCTCTGTTCCCTTTGGCTAGAGCAGAGATCAGTAAACTTCTGGCCCACCACCTGTGCTTGCAAATAAAGTTTTATTGGTACGTGGCCCCGCTTATTCATGTACTATGGTCCATGGCTGCTTGTGCATTACAAAGGCAGAGTTGAATAGTCGCAAAAGAGATGGAGCTGGCAAAGCCTAAAATATTTACTACGTGCCTTTTAGAGAAAAAGTTTGCCAACCTCTGACCTAGAAGTCCCTCTCCATTTTTGTTTACTGCTAATTCTTAGCAGAACAGGAGGGGTGAGCAGCCGAGAATGTCCATTAGCCTCTCACCCCGAGTCTCATCCCTGCAGCCCCACACGCCTGGCCTGGCTGCCACCCGTTCACTTGCTCACCTCTGCTCAGTGTGGTTTCTTACATCCTAGAGACACTCCCTGAAGGCAGGAACCATGTTATTGCTACACATCTGGGGCGGCAGGTGCTTTATAAGTGCTTCGTGGAATAATACTGCAAGGCTGGCCAGGCCCTGGTTTTGTGTCCACAATATTGTCCACTAACATAGATATGAATACCTACTAGTCAGCCATTTAGGAGTGACCAGGGACAGCACTAGCCACGAATGATAATAACAATGATACCAGCAGTCTCCATATCACAAGTGTGTCATCTCACACTGGGCACCGTGACAAACCCTTGACAGGCTTCATCTTGATTCACCCTCACGACCCCCTACAAAGTGGGTCCTACTATCCCCCTTTTACAGATGAGGACACTGAGGCCCAGAAATGCTGAGTTACTCCTTCAAGGCCGTAAATGTGACAGAGCTGGGATGTGAACCCAGGCCTGAGGGGCCACCATGCATGAATCTTGCTCCTTGCCATTACATGTGTGTGTTGGGTCTGGTTTTGGGGGACAAATCCCAGAATCTCAGGAGAAGCCTCGGACCCAGGAGTCCATCACACTGTTCATGCTCCAGGTTGAGAATTACACACTGGGGTGCATCCTGGCATATCTGACTTTTGTGATCATCCTTCTTAATCCAGAAACTTAAGACCTGCCATGTCTTGAGTGTGGCTCTACAGGTTGCCCCTGGGCACCGTGCTGCAAAGAAGGGAGCTCGATGGGCAATGTGAGGGATTGCCGGGGTGGGGGGAGAAGCTCTCAATTTCTGCTGACCTTATCACCTAATTCCCGTAGAAGATGTGACATCCACTGAGCACCTACTATGTGCCAGGCCCTCCTCTCATTTCAGTCCATCCCATCAGAGGGGGTCAGTGTTATCTGTATCTGACAACCCCAAGACTCTTGACACTAATGACTCGGTCCAACCCGCCCCCCAACCCAGACCAAACTTTAGCATCAGCCCAAGACCATGACCCTTGAAATGCCTGCCTGGGAAAGCTTGATGCTGCCAGAGAATTTCCTGTGTATTCCAGCCAACACTGGAATACAGGCCCTGACCTCCCTTTTTCTTAGGAGCATTTACTTTAGAAAACCTGCAGATGTAAATCCTTTCTGTCCCTTTGAGATGTATCTTCTGCAACCCAGGTCCTTTTAAGGTGGGAACCAGGCCTTTGAAATGCAGTCATCAAGGGGAGGTCCCACCCCCACCCCATCTCCCAGACTCTGCAGGAGGGTCAGAGCCAGTGAGAAGACACAGCTGGCCTAATCCCACTGACCAGCGTCCTTAACATCCTCCAGAACTATTCCTTAGCAGACCCCAGCATTTAAAAAACCCGCACCTTCTTTTTTGGTGGAGTTGAGACCAATTTATGCTGAAGTCTCTTTCCCCTACTGCAGTAGTCTAAATAAAATCTGTCTTACCACTTTTAACAAGTGTCTAGCTTTTGTTTCTCTTTGGCATAAACAGCCCCATTTTCCCCTGTGAGGACAATGAGGCAGGTGAGGTCAGCCACTCCCCAGGGTCAGGTGAGTAAGCAGTGGGTCAGACGCCCCCAAACCCCACACTCTCAGCCACCTCCCACATGGCTTCTGCAGCCAACTTATCCATCCGTACGTGTGCACAGGTGTTATCACCCCCTCCAGGGCCCAGGAGAAACTGGGGAGGGCAGTCATCTCTGACAAGCAAGCTTTTAGAGGTCGTTCCCCTGCTAATACGTTGTTTGATATGCTCTAGGGCACAAATGTGAGTCGGTCCCATGCAGAGCTGCAGGGAGAGTGGTGGTTTCCCCAGGAGGTGGGCAGCTTGGGGGAAGGGGCGCGGATGCAGTCACAGAGCTCCTGACCCTGCCCCGCCCTGCCCTCACCTTCACAGGACCGGCCATCAGAGGAGAGCCGGAAGCCCATGGTGCAGCTGCAGTAGTAGGAGCCAGGCGTGTTCTCGCACTTGTGGCCACACAGGCGCCCGGGGTAGCGCCGGCACTCGTTAATGTCTGCAACAGAGCAGGAGGCGGCTCAGGCAGCATCCTCCCTGGGCAGTGCTGACCGTGGTGGCAGCTCACGACCTGTGTCCCCCACTTCCCCTGGCCTCCTCTCCAAGAGAAAGAACAGTGACTTGTCCCAAACACACGGCAAGTCAGCAGGGGAGCTGGGACGGCCCCGGCCTGTCTGCCCGCTGGGCGAGCTTCGTGCTCCTTCCACGACGGCGTGCCTGGGCACATTCCCACCCGCCAGCCCTCCACCCCAGAGCCCGAGAGAGTGCCCTCCAGGATCTGACAAAGGTGCCGTGGGGCTGGGCGGGGCAGGTGCCAGGCTCCCCTGAGCACCCGGGTTTGGGGATGGCTGGCGTCCACCAGCAGGACCTGTCCTGGCCCCTGGTGTTCGGGCCACCATGCCGTCTTGGGTTCTCACCGCCCTGGGCGAGCACACAGCTCTGGGCCCTGCAGCCCTGCAGGTCAGCAGGAATCTCTGGGAAATCATTAAGACTTTGGGGCATTTGTAGAGCTGGCTGGAGCCTCATAAACACTCAGAGGTCCTGGGGCAAGCAGAGCACCTGTTCTACAGGTAAGGACCCTGGCTCACGCCCAGGAGGGCCTCCCCAGGAGCCAGACTGGCAGCAGCTGAGCTGAAACTAGAACGGGGGTCTCCCGATCGGGGTCTCTTCTCTGGGACTGCCTGCACTTGGGATTTTCAGAGGCGAGGAGAACACGGTCACTCCAGGGTGCCCCAGGCTGGGTTCTCCCTGATGTCATCTGGCCGGGCCCCCTGCAGGGACACCCACGTACCCACACACGTTCTGCTGATGCCGTCGAAGTAGTAGCCGGCCTTGCACTCGCAGCGGAAACTTCCAGGGGAGTTCACACAGAGATGCCCCGGCCCACAGGGCTCAGCGGGAGGCGAGCACTCGTCCACATCTTGCAAAAGAGAAAGACGGTGTGAAAACCCTTAGTGTGTCGGGGGGCCTGTGCCCTAAGATGACCAGGAAGGAGGGCGAGGAAGGAGTCAACGAAAACGCAATGGGCAAAGAGGCATCGGTTAATTCCTAACCCGATTTCATAGAGCACCTACTATGTGCCAACTCCACACTGGCGCGATAGCTGACCCAGACGCAGCCTCTACCCTCGGGGGCCCCCTGCTCCTCTGGGCCAGCAGTGACCCTAGTTAAGGCAGGAAGTGCCCAGTGACTGGGGAGAGGCTGAGGAAGTGCCCTGGGCACTACAGGGAGGAGAGACTCCTCTGTGTGGCAGGGATCTGGGCAGGCTGGGCGCACAATACCTTTGCCTGAATCCAGAGGAATGTAGGTGAAGAGGGAAGCATGTGAGAGCAAACACCACACAGAGAGGAAAGGGCAGGGCTTGTTGCAGGAGCAGTAAGACCTATTTCACCTGGATCATAAAGTGTGTGAGGTTGGGGCCGACTCAGGAGGACTGACTTGTAAGCAGAGGGCATCTGTCCTCTGTCTGCCGCCAATGGGGAGCCATCACCGACGGGGGCTGTGAGCAGGGAGGCGCGAGAGAGCTTTCAGCTCAGGATGAACCGGACAGACTGAAGGGGCAAAGCTGGCGGCAGTGGGTGGGTTGGCATTCTACTGAAATGGTCCAGGCAATAGCCAGCAAAGACCTATGCTTGGAGATCAGCAATGGGATGGACGGACAGGTGCAAACAGCTTCCTTTGGGGATTTGCTCTCTCCTTCCAGGGAAGGGAGACTTGTGCTGGGAGCAGACCAAAAGTCCATTTCAAATAGGTTTTCTTTTTTTAATACCAACCAACACAGCGGGTCCCCTCCTCATTGAGATGGTAGCCACGGCCACAGTTGGGCACGTTCTTCTGGCATGTGTAGGAGCCCTCCGTGTTGATGCATGTCTGCCCGACAGGGCATGGGGCACTGATACTCAAACACTCATTGATATCTACAGGGGGAAAGACGGAGACAACGGGGTTAAACCCGGAGGGCTTCCCAAAACCCAACCCTTGGATCTCCAAAGAAAACCCATTTCCCTCCTCTTTATAAAACGACGAATGCAGTTACGATGATGCCCTCGCCCTGGACCACACAGCAGCCTCCCAACCGGCTCCCAGGTTTCAGCAGCATACCAGACCGTAACGACCCCTCCCCGGTCCATCTTCCTGCCCCTAAACCCACAACACTTCCATCTTCCACTGCACCGAATCCGAAGCTGCCTGCCCGTGAGTCCCACACGGTGAACTTGGCAATTCAGGTGCCGTGCTGTGTTCACATACTCCACACGGTTAATGAGGGTCTTCCCTGAGCTGAGCAGCGGCTGAGGGGCAGAGGTGGCCACCCCCTCGGTGCCGGCACGCGTGCTCTGCGCTCCTCCAGTGACCGGCTGGCCCCCGCGCCCCACTCCCCAGCCTCACTCGGGTCCATCTCTCCTGCAGCCCAGGCTCCAGCCCTAGCCTCCAGCGGCCGCTCAGATCCCACCTCTGTGCCTTTATTCACAGTTCCTCCCTGGGAAGCCAGCGCCCCTGTCTGCCTGGTGAACGTGCCTTTCTTACAGCTTGAGCACGACCTTCTCCCACATCCCCAGCCCCATTCCGGGCTCCACGGGGCCTGTGTGGACTCGCGGCCCCGGGGAAGGGCTGCTCTAAGCTCTCCGCACGGTGGCTCTCTCCCCGACTGGACACGCCTGTGATGGGGGACCGTGGGGCGTGCATTCCCCTTTGATGAACACACGCCCGGCGGGTGTGAACCAGTAAACCAAGAAGGAGAACTGGGTTACACATGTGTTCACTGCTCGCACTCAGATTCAGTGCCAAACCACACAGATCGAACTTCCTACCAGGAGTATTCTCCCCGAAGGACCTAAGGTTTCAAGAATCACTTATAAACATCTACAGGGGCCCAGAGAAGGGGGTGATGGTAGAGGACCAGCTGTACTTCTCCCCTGGCAGCCAAGCCCCACCCTCTTCGGACAAATGGGCAGCCCGACTCCCTCCCCATCCTGGTGTCGGCCTTTGTCCTGCTGGTCTTGCAGTGCAGCACTTTACAGTTTACAAAAGCTTTCACCTCCAGTACTGCCCTGCAAGTTAGGCAGGACGGGATTATCTGCATTTTATAAACAGGAAACGCCCCAAGCCCAAGGCTGGGACCCACTCAGGTCCAGAATCAGGGTCTCCTGCCTTCCGGCCAGGACGAGAGCCCCTAAACCTGGCGTGGGCGAACCACAACCCGCCGGCCAAATCCCACCCACTGCCTGTTTTTGTAAATTCAGTTCTACCGGAGCACAGCCAGGCCCATTCCTTTGTGTAGTGTCCACGGCTGCTTCCACGTGGCTGTGACAGAGGCCCTACGGTCAACGAGGTTGATAGTTACTCTCTAGCCCTTCTCAGAAAAAGCTTGGCCCTGTGTCAAGAATTAATGCCGCGTTTAGAACTTTCACCGCTGCCAAGCTTTCCCTTTCTGCACTTGGCTTTTGCTTTCTTTTTTGCAAATAAAGATGGACATAACTTTTGAAATAAAAAAGATAATTTTTAAAAAGAAAGACTCCTGAACTTGGTTGTGGCGCTTGATTTGTGAACTAGGCTGTGAACTTGATTGTGGGCACACAAAAGGCGGGACTGCCCCACCCTCCCAGAGTGCTGAGACGAGGGGGCGCCTCTAGGACCTCTGAAGACCCAAGTTCGGGGTGGGGTGCTGGGCTGCGGCCAGTCCTGGGCCCCCGGGGCTCCTGCTCTGGAGCCTCCCCCTGTAGAGCTGCACCCCCGCAATCGGGGGTGGGGGGCGGGTGGGAACCGAGGCTAAGTCGAGACTTGCAAAGGTCCCTTCTTTGTGGAAATCGGGCTGATTTTGCCATGAGTCAGGGTTTCCATCCCCAGCAGATGCCATCCTCCGCGGAGCCCCCTGCAAGTGCGCTGCAAGTCTAGGCAGGCCCCTCCTCTCTCCTGGCCCTGGGAGAGCTGTCAGCCTCCGGCTCATCGGCCTCCTTCTGGGAGCGAGGACAGCCCCCCTGCTGGCAGGAGGCTGGCGAGGGGCCAATGCAGCCAAGCTGAGGCCCCCGCGGCTCAGACGCCTCGCCTCCTCCCCTTGAAAGGGGAGCTTTAGGAACAAAGACTGGGGTTGGCTTCAGACGAGGCCCCTGTCCTAAGGGGTTGATGTTCTATTTGTCTTTAGATATCCTGGGATGGTAATAAAAGCGGGGAAGGACTTTGAGTCCAAACTGCCATTTCAAATCAAAGATCAATACAGATTTATCTGCAAGAGGGTGAGACAGAAGAAATTCTCGGCCCCTTGCTCGTGGCGTACCAGCCTTTCCAGGGGGGTGACGGGGCAGCTCCAGGAAGGGTGAGTTCTGACTAGTGGCGCCTGCAGTGCAGAACAAGGGGGACGACTCTCTGACCTCAAAGGGAGGACCCGGAAGCTTCTGCTGAGCAGAGGGCAAGGGCAGCCCGGCAGATCTGGACTCAAACGCCAACAGCATACAGTGACCTGGCCAGATGGCTAGTCTTGGGCGACTGCAGGAGAAAGCAGGGGCCACCTCCTGTCTGCAGAACAGGTCACTATGGCCACTACGCCCGCGCTCGCCCCTGCCCCACGCTGCCTCTGCAACTTAAGCAGTCTCACCCAGACCTCCTCTTTTTACTAAATTCCATGGGATTTGCTTTCATTTCACATTGATCTTCCTCTGATATCAACACAGTATTTTGCCATTTTAACCTTTTTTTTTTTTTGCTGTATGCGGGCCTCTCACTGTTGTGGCCTCTCCCGTTGCGGAGCACAGGCTCTGGACGCACAGGCTCAGCGGCCATGGCTCACAGGCCCAGCCGCTCTGCGGCATGTGGGATCTTCCTGGACCAGGGCACAAACCCGCGTCCCCTGCATCGGCAGGTGGACTCTCAACCACTGCGCCACCAGGGAAGCCCTTAACCATTTTTAAGTGTACAGGTGAGTGGCATCAAGCACATTCACAATGTCCTGCGACCCTCAGCTCTGTCCAGCCACAGACCTCCTTCATCATCCCAAGCAGAGTTCCACCTGTTAAGCCATAACTCCCACCCCTCTCTCCCAGCCCCTGGCAACCACCATTCTACTCTCTGTCTCTGCGAACTTGACTCCTAACATAGAGTATCTTCTAAAACCATTTTTTAATACACAGGGCACTTCACAACCACCTTGTTTAATCCTTGCCTCAGGTCTACAAGCCAGATATGATGATTATTCCCATTTTATAGAGGAGGAAGTTGAGGCTCCGAGGAAGTAAATGACCTTAGGTCACTTGGTTCAACACCAGGTGTCTCTGACCTCAAAACACAAGCACTTTCATCTAAACCAGAGATTGCTAAACTATAGCCCTGGGGCCAAACCCAGCTGCCGCCTGTGTTTGTAAATAAAGTTTTATTGGGACACAGACCCACCCACTTGTTCACACAGCCATGGCTGCTTTCCAGCTCCAACCGGAGCTAAGTAGTTGCAGCGGAGACCACACAACCCACAATGAATAACTTATTATCCAGTCCTTTATAGAAAAAGCTTGCTGACCTCTGTTCTATACACTATGTAGTGCCCCATCACTGGACGGTTCCCCCACCTGGTGGACCCATTAGCCCTGGCGGCAGCATCTTACCAATACAGTTGCCTAGAGCATCTTGTATAAAGCCGCTCTTGCACTGTAGCTTGGGTCTGCAGCGAAAGGATCCCAGAGTATTCTGACAGATAAAATCGGGGAGGCAGTTATGAATACCACTCTCACACTCGTCAATATCTGGTACATCATAAAAAAAGGAAATTGTTAGCAAGAGTCCTGCCAGAAGCATCTTTCAACACTTCAAAATCACAAGAATTTTCTTTTTTTAATGCTCATTACTCAGACTATAACCCAAAACGTTCCAATAGAGAGGTCACATTCAAAAAGGGCCTTAGCCAAATGGTGCTCATGTTTCTAAAGATTCAAAACTCTGACTTTTTCCCCAAGGTTCTTATGATGCAAATTTTCTGTTATGTAATAAATAACCCAGGCATTTTCCTGGCAATACGTGGTTTGGTTTGATTTGGTTTTCATTTCAGGCATGTTTAGTTTAGATTATAAAGCGATGATGAGCTTAAGTGGCAATAAACACCGTCCCTATAAACTGATTCACTCTGCAGTCCTCGCACTATTCCAAACACTAACAATGGTGATTGTCGTGACTGGACGTGTTGGCTGCCCTTCCCTTGAAGTTCATGGCGTCAAATGTTCAAGAGTGTATGCTCAGCTGGCTGGGCCCCTGGGTTCTCGAGGTCCACACCGCCCAGGGAGTCTGCAGGGGTGGGGAGGACTGAGCTCATCCAAAGGCCCTCATAATTCAAACGACGTTTTTACACAAGTGGTCTTGTCGTTCTGAAGGGCTGGAAACCCTCAGCAGAAAACTATGTTCTAACAGATCCTCATCAAAGGCTTATCTGCCAAATAACATCTATGGTTTGGCGGGGGAAAGCCAGCAGCCAGAAATGTCATGTTTTTTTATGCAGCGGAAGGGAATATGCTTTGAACTTCAAGGAAGCCTGGAATCAGATGGAAGGCAGCTGTTGTGCAAAAAAACAGCTTGGGTGTGGGGGGGACTAGAAAGCACATGTGGGCACCTGAAATTCATCTCTGGTCTTGTTTTTAAATGAGCGTGTTCTAAGCCTTTGCAGAAACCCAAATTCTCCACAAATCTTCACTAATATCAGGATTGGCCAGTGCCCCAGGCAGCCAAGGGGGGGACACAGCACCACGGAGCCCAGACCCCAGGGAGCCCAGTGCCACTTCCCCATCGCATCATATGTACTTCTGGGGGATGAGGTTTTGAGACGCGGAGCTTATCCTACCTTTGCAGTCATTGTCCTCTGTGAGCTCATAGCCAGTCCCACAGCTGCTGTCACGCTGGCAGCGGAAAGAGCCCACTGTATTGATGCAGGATTCTCCAAGCCGGCAGTTTTGGCCGCCCATGATACATTCATTGATATCTAGGAGAGACACAGGTGACGCAGGAGTAACCAGCAAGAACCACCGATCCTCACGCTTTATCAGAAGGAACGTACTAGAAGGCACGATGGGATCGATCCCCCGCATCCACCAAGTTCCCCGGGAGTGTGCGTATTCAGGCCGTGCACCGGAATGGAGCCCTGGGCACTCACCATCAGAGCAAAAGCAAAAGCAACGGGTTCTCTGCCCTGCTGATCTATTTCAGATCTACCGCTCTTTCTGAGCATCTGCTAAGCAAGCACCAGGCCCTGCACTGGAGTCGTGTGATCCTAGAGAACCCCCTATTTGGGGCTAGCACCTCCCTCCATCTCCCCCATCTCACAGATGAGAGGCCAAGAGAGGCTGAGGGATGTGCCCAGGGCCACTCAGCAGATGCTGGATTCAGAGCCCGGTCAGACCCCAAACCCAACCCCTTTTCACAGCATGGTGTTTACATCCTCCTGGAGGACAGCCGTGGCTGGAAGCCAGGCGCTGCAAACTCCAGGAAATGCTGGAAAGCCGGTCCTGGACTGTTCTTCACCTATGAATGGGGCCCCAAGTTGTGCAAAGCGGGCCCTGCCTGGCTGTCAAGCAGAGGCAGAGGCTCCCAGGGCAGGACGACGTTTACCTTCACAGGAGACGCCGTCTGGGAGCAGCTGGTAGCCCACAAAGCAGGAGCAGACGACCTCCTCCCCCGTGTCTCGGCACTGCTGTTTGCAGGGCCCGCCGCCTGGAGTCAGAGCAAATGTGAGCGGAGGCCAGGTGCACCCCGGAGACCTCCTGGGTTTTTCCAGGTGTTTGGATGGGGTCAGAGAAAGCGCCCTCAGGGTAGGCTGATACAGAAGGGCAGGCTCCCCAGGCTGGAGCCCACTGCAGCCTTCACAGCGCCCTCCCTTCCCATGGGAGGCCCCCCCGGGGCTGCAGCTTCAGGTCCCAGCCCTGATCTGACAGATCGGGGGGTGTGCGGGGCCCCGACACCCCATTTCCACCGCCACTGCCTCAGCTCCGGCTGCCCGCTCACCTGGCTCTCTGAGCATCCCTGGTACCACCCTCCAACCAGGCTTCCTGCGGGGCAGCCTGCGGGGCAGCCAGCGTGACGCCCAAAGAGCAAATCCCAGGGACAAAACCTCTACCGGGCAAAGATTCCAGGAGATAAAATTCTGACTGCTGCCCAGGGCCTGCAGGGCCCTGCCCACTTCTCCAGCCTCTTCCTTTCTGCCCGTACCCCACCCCATGGCCCACCAGTGCCCAGCTGCTGCGGGTCTGCAAGTCCCCGCTCCCACTGCCACAAACCCCCTGCCAATGTCATCTCCCTGGCTAACCCATCCTCAACCATTGCAAACCAGCTATCCCCTCCCCCAGGGAGAGCCTTGCACGCCCCCCAGAGAGGATTACGAGTCTTTCTGGGGTTCTCTGCCCTCCCTTCCGCCTACCCCCAGGCCTCTGTGCCAAGCGTCACTGTACACCAACCACATCATTTTGTGATTAAACTGGCTCCCTAATGAAGGCCCAACCACAAGGCAAGCCACTGAATGTACTCGGGGAGCAGACATGCGGGAATGTTCCATAAAGAGAAATAAAGTCTTAGCATATGGAAAACAAAGGTGCAAGGCCCTAGTGACTTTTTTTTTTTTTGATGTGGACCATTTTTAAAGTCTTTTTAAAATATATATATATGTGTGTGTGTTAGCCCCGTCCCCTAAGGGGCTCCCAGCCTTGGGGGTCACCATTCACAGAGTCTGTGGGCTGTGGTGGGAGAGCTTTGCACAGCAGCTCCTCAAGCGGCCCCTTCTCTACAAGCCCACCCTCTCCCTCACTCGCCCATCAGGCCCCAGCTAGGAGGAGAGGAAGGGAAGGAGCCCGGGAGTGCAGACGACAGGGACTTATAGCTGACGCCCAGCCAAAGGGCTGCGGTCAAGCTCCCAACGAGATTAGCACTGATTTTCCCTCGGGCTTCATTAACCACCAGCTAGCCCTGGGGAGGGCCAGTCTCACCTCGGCAGCGGTCATTCAGGTAGGGGTCCTCTTGTCCCTCCTCGATCTCAGAGGCCTTAGCTGAGGGGGAAGAGGTAAACACAGGTTTGTCCACACGCAGTGCCCAGGTTAACACAGAGGCGACGCCGAGCATCTTCTCTTCTTGTAAATATCAGGCAGTAATGCCTGTCGGTACATCTTATAAAAAGCTCAGTGTTCATTTTATCCTTTTTAAAAACAGAGTCATACTTATAAATGTAGCTAAATCTCTAAAAGATCTATTATAACAGAAACAGCACTGGCACAAGGGTCTGTCTGTAGTCATCAACTTAATGCTGAGTGTGGTTACATTGTCCACTTTACTCAAATATTTCTGCAAATGCAGTCACGGCCCTACTATAAACTAAGTCACATCTTCCAAACTGAAATTCTTGGGTTTTTCAAGTACTTGAAAAACCAAGTGCTCTGCTGATGAGGACCTTCCAAAAGATGGAATGACAGTGATCACAATTCAATCACAATCCAACAGCCATTACATTACAATGCTGGGTGGGAAAGCATAAATCAAAGGTATCCCCAGCACAGCCACACCTACACAAGAGAAGCCAAGAGAGACAGAAAAAAGACTGGAAGGAAACGTGACCTAATGGAAACCATATTTATCTCCGTGTTGACTTCCTCTTCCTTCTACCTTCCCGTGTCTTTTAAAATGCCTACAGTGAGCACATGATACACACACACTGGAAAAGCAGACATCAGTAGAAAGACACATATTAGTAATTCTGCTGTAAGTTTCAGCATAACATAATTTATAGACACTAACTATGCATAAGGCATTATTTTTTAGGGGTTATTAAGATATGGTAAGGGTTCCTAAATAATCCAAAGAACTTTTCAGCTAGGGAGGAACTAAGCCAGAGACCCTTAGGGTGTGAGTCATCTCTAGGTTAGGAGGCTGGGAGTACCTTTGCTCAGAATGTTTAATGTGGGTGCAACTAGAGATGATCATACTAAGTGAAGTAGGTCAGACACAGAAAGACAAATACCATATGATATCACTTATATGTGAAATCTAAAATATGACACAAATGAACCTATCTATGAAACAGACACAGACTCTCGGACATAGAGAACAGACTTGTGGCTGCCAAGGGGGAGGGGGGTGGGGGAGGGATGGAGTGGGAGGTTGGGGTTAGCAGATGTAAGCTATTATATAGAGAATGAATAAACAACAGGGTCCTACTGTAGAGCACAGGGAACTGTATTCAATATCCTGGGATAAACCACAATGGAAAAGAATATGAAAAAGAATGTGTGTGTGTGTGTGTGTGTGTGTGTATGTATGTATAACTGAATCACTTTTCTGTGCAGCAGAAATTAACACAACATTGTAAATCAACTATACTTCAATTTTTGAAAAAGAAAGAAAAAAAGAATGTTTAATTTGGGGACTCTTCATTCACTTGGTGCATTCCATCCCAGCAAAGCCCAAGTCCCTGCCATGAGCCAGGCACAAGTCAGGGTGTCCAGACCCCATCCTCCAAAGGACTCATGGTAACAAGGCCAGGAGGACTCATGAGAAACTATTTATCACTCAGGTGATGAGGTCATCAAGATTTCCACAGCATTTTTCAGGAGGCAGCAAGCCTGGCAAAGAATGCTAGAAAAGGAATCTTGAACTGTGGCTTCCACAGCCTCAGTCTCCCAATCTGTAGAATGGACATAACCAAGATACACCCTAGCACAGTTCGTCCCAAAGGAACAGAGTTCTTTCCCCCATCTTAGACCAATATTTTGATCACTTGTAATATAGATTATTAGAAAAACTAAGATAAGAAAACAGACATGTAAGTCCCAATTTTATATTTAAACAGACATGTTACTCTATCAAATGCTTATAGAAGTTTCTAAAAGCTTACTCCCAATTTCTGTGCTTATTTTGTTGCAGGCCAGCACTGGTCTGTGGGCCCGCTACGGTAGCACACAGTAGGCCCACAGTAAATGTCAGTGGAAGAGGAAGGCAGGTCTGTGTCTGGGTGAGGAGGAAACACAGGGAAGTCCTCATAGAGACATTGAGGAAAGTCTGAGGCAAGAAATGAAGCAGATAAAAGACAAGGGAGAAATAAGACATCTGGAGCAACAGAAACGCTCAGAGATCATTAATGAAACAAGACATAAATCAACAAAAGTCCTCCCTGGAGACACAGGAGAAATTCTCCACCAGTATGAAGAATTTGAGTTTGTTTAAAGTGAAAATGTCATCCATGATTTCAAAAGTCAAGGAACGAGCCAGAATGTGGTTCCAAACCCCCTTTATGACTAAAATATCTGAAATCAGTCCCACGGTGGCCATGGGGCCCTGGACTTGAGAAATCAAAACAAAGAATGAAAGACTGGTCGTTTGACCGAGGACCCCAAAGCCACATGAATGGATGGCCTGACTTAGGGACCACTGGTCTGTGAGCTCGCCCTTCCGAGCCCCTTCCTGCCTGTTTCCCATTTTTAACAGAGGGCAGACGGGGCTCAGAGTGAGAAGGCAAAGGTCCCAGTCACGCAGCAAGCTTGGGGCAGAGCAGATGCTTGAAATTTTCCAGGGCTCTTTCCATTATGGCACAGGAAACCATTGCATAAGTGGAAGAGATGATTAGACAACCAAGAAGTTTCCTGAACTATGTAACTGAATCATGAAGCCCCAAGGTTTCAGGATTTATGTGGCTTCAGACAAATGGAGGGTGGAGACTGAACTGGTGGACACACAGCTGGGAGCCCTCTTGAAGCTGCTCTTGGGGTCATTCGCCCCTTTGCTGAATAAATATCTAGTGTTTGAATGCTCACAGCCTGCTATTAATGAGTGTTGCCCCTGCTATTAATGAGTGGAGCCCCCTGCCTCAGCTCCAGATGGAGAGATGGCACTGGCCAGGCATCAGAAGGCCGGCGCTCTCCCTCCTCTGTATGTCAGCCATGTGATCGTTTTTTTTTAATAATTGTGATTTTTTTTTAAGATTTTTTTTTTGATGTGGACCATTTTTAAAGTCTCCATCGAATTTGTTACACTACTGCTTCTGTTTTATGTTTTGGTTTTTTGGCCCCGAGGCATGTGGGATCTTAGCTCCCCGACCAGGGATCAAACCTGCACCCCCTGCATTGGAAGGCGAAGTCTTAACCATTGGACCACCAGGGAAGTCCCTTGGCCACGTGATCTTGAGTGCCAGGTCCTCATCTGTGAAACAAGAGCACGGCCAGCCACCCACGCTGCCCAAGGCAGTTGGAGGGATGGGATGAACTGTGATGGCAAACACTTTATACCCCTTCTCCCATTTAATCCCAGCAACCTGAGGAAGTAGGACTCTAATTATCCCCTTTTCACAGATGAGGGAACTGAGGCCTGGATACACCAGTTTGCCCCCCAAATACATGTCAGGACAGGGACATGAACACAGATTTGTCAGATCCCAGATCCCAAGCCCTCAGTTTCACTCCAGGACAGTGACAAATGTGAAACTGCTCTGACAACTAGAACCAGTCTGTGCTGAGTTAAGGCAATGGTAAATGTGCGCGCCCAGACCGCCTGTGATGGTGAATTTTATGTGTCAACTTGGTTGGGCCACGGTACCCAGATATTTGGTCCAGCACTAGTCTGGATTTGGCTGTGACGGTATTTTTTAGATGAGTTTGACATTGAAATCAGCAGACTTTGAGTAAAGCAGATTGCCCTCCATCGTGTGGGTGGGCCTCGTCCAATCAGGTGAAAGCCTTAAGAGAAAAACTGACCTCCCCCAAGTAAGAAGGAACCCTGCTAGCAGATGGCCTTTGGACTCGAGCTGCAACATCAGCTCTCCCCTGGGTCCCTGGCCAGTGGGCCCACCCTGCAGATTTCAGACCTGGCAGCCCTCACAACTGTGTGAACCAGTTTCTTAAAATGTCTCTCTCTCTCTCCAAGTCCTATTGGTTCTGTTTCTCTGGATGACCTTAACTAATTGCACTGCCCAAGAGGGAAGAAAGGGGGGAATTACCTGCTTCTTGAAGGTCCCCAACGTCCCCCGGGGCAAAGTCTGCTGTCTCCTGGCCCTTGACACAGCATGCCCGGAAGACCAGCCCACACTGGTAGCCGACCATGAGGCTGTACTCGCAGCTCTGGCCCTGGGCCTGGGCTGCCCTTCCCAGCAGGCAGCAATGGCAGCACCTCTGCAAACACAGGAGGAGACTCCCGTTGGGGAAGCCAGACACAGGACACAGCGGATCCCCACAGACCTCTCAGCCCCACCGCATTAATGCTCCCTGGACGATGATGACATATGTCTGACTTGGGCTGCATCTTCTACATGTTGGCAGGAAACAGCAAAGCAATCCGAGCCCAAAGCCTGCTGCCCCCAAATCTCGCAGGTCCTAATTTTGAAAGGAACCGTAAAGGGCCTTATCCCAGCACACGCTCCATGATACCTGACTGTCCCCCAATATCTCTGCCGGCCCAGCTTCCACCTCCAGGAAGAGGGGGTTAGGAGAGGGCCTTCTGGGGCTCACACAAGAGCTCCCTAAGGGTCCATGACTTCTGCGTGGTCTGAGATTTCTCTACCACGCCTGGAAGGACGAATATGCGCCTTGTCTCTTCCCGCAGCGAGTGAGGGTGGTTCAAGCAGCAGGAAGGGAACCTCGAGCCTAGTCATCAAGTGAGGAACAGAGTTGCTGCCTGTCACCTGGACCCCAGTGTTTCCAAAAGTCACAGCTGAATCCCAGGGACAACATTAACCCTGGCACATGAAAAGTCCCATTTCAGTCCTTATCATTCTAAGAAAAGCATAAGAGCTTTCCAGAAAGTCCATAGCAGGAGCAGAGGAGGGGTGGCTTTGCTTGAGTTTCGTAGAGGTTGATGGGTCTCCCCCATCCTGCTCATTCTACAGCCTCTGCTGCCAGAAAGAGCAGGAGCCTCAGTTACCTCCTCCACCTTTTAGGTCATGAGTCCCCCTTCCCGGAAACACAGACCATGCACCTGCCAAAGCGATGTTTCCACTCCCCTTAGAAAGTTCCATGCCTTTCTCTCAAGTCGGGGGACACTGGCGGAAGTGTCTGCGGGGCAGACAGCGTCTGCAGAGCCCCATCCCTTCCTGGGAGGCAGTCACTGAACACATAAGGTCCTGGCTCCCAGGCCCCCTTGACCAGATCACCCCACCCTCGCCCCCCACCCAGCTCTCTCACACCAGAAGCCTCCTCCCATGAAAGCCCACAAAGGCTGAGGGTGGGCAGAGGGGCTCTGGACCCCCAGTTCCTCTACGTGGAATCTCCCTACACATTCCGACCCGCGTGGAAAGAGAATCCCCAGAAAGGAACCCACACACCCCCTCTCGGGATCCAGACTTCATTCCAATGCTTGCTCCTTGAAATTACTTCATGGCCTTCCTAACTGGGAACGGGGGCATCTTTCTTCCAGGGAATTCATTTTTGTCCCCTGGCACCTCCAACAGAAACCCAGATGACCAGGTTAATTAACTTTCGAAACTTGAGCGCTTTCTGGTCGGGCTGTTTTTCTCCCTCAGTAGGTGGCAAGAGAGGGACAGCCTAGTTTATTTGCAGGCTTCAGACCTGGAAACGCTCTCAGTAACCTTTCCACATCTGTGCAAAGATGCAGGCCTTCCACAGTGACAGAGGTCCTGAGTCACCTGGGCTGGACTTGGAGTCCCAGGATGGATTATGTCCTTCATTCATAGCTGACCTCTGGGCAGGGCTCCCTCTGGGCCAGATGGACCACAGTCCCAGCTCTGCCTCACCAGATCCCTCCCTTGCTGGTCCTGAAAGGACCCCTGCTGAGAGGCCACTTTGGAGTGTGGGCCTCTCTGAACCTCAGTTTTCTCTTCTAGGGCAGTTATGGAGGTCATGTGTTATCAGAGGCGTTGGTGGGGGCCCATCCCGAACTCTGACCAGTTTGGGAGAGCAGAGAAGCTGGAGGGCCTCCGGAGTGGGGTGGGGAATGCCCATCTGAATTGAGAAGAGGTTTCAGAAGGCCCTGAGCCCAGATAACCCCTGCTCTGACCTCTGCATTCCTGTTTGAAGCCCCGGGACTGACAGTCTTCAGGGCAAGGCTGGGTCACTCCATCCCTGTTTCCCCGGTGTTGGACAGGGCCCAGGGTGTTGTCCAGGGTTTACTGAATAAACTGGAGGAGGTGGGGAGACTTAAGTGTCCCTCCTCCCGCCCTGAGTTGAGCAGAATGAGCTGCTCATAAGGAAAGGCATCTGAGGTCGGGGGCGCAGAGGGCAGGGCGCCCCAGGCCTCCTACTGAAGAAGTGGCTGCTGAGCTGGGAGGGGCCCAGGTCCTCACCTTCACGAACATGGCCTCGAGGCTGGTGTTGTCACCATGTGGCACGGTGCAGCCGTCCTGCTCGTTGGCCAGGTTGATGCCCGTGGCACAGTGCAGCTCCTCTAGCTGGCTATGGCAGCACTGCTCCTGGACCATCCTGTGGGCAGAGGGGGGCAGGCTGGCCCAAGGGCTCTGTGGGGCAGGGGGCCCCACCGACTGGTACTCAGGGCCTGGAAGCAGCAGCCCCTCGGGGGTGGGAGCTCTGTCATCTTTGGGTGTCCCGCCCTTTCCCCATCCCCTCCACTCATCCACAGACACACACACAACGCCTGCATACAGAAGGTGCTCAACAGTGTTTAATTAGAAAGACTGGATGCAGGGTGGTGTCTGGGAGTGGCATCGAGAGACCCAGTTGTGTGGCCAGAGCCCCAGTTCACCTCTCTGACCTCTGAGCCTCAGCCACAGAAAGTTCCCACCTATTTTAAAAAATGAAAACAGCTGATTGCTGACTCTGGGCCAGACCTTCTGATCCTTTATCAAGTTGAATTCTTCCCAACACTCATCTCCAGTTTCCGGAATCAGAGGAAACAGCTCGAGAGAGGTGGAGTGGCCTGCCCAAGGCCACAGAGTGAGGGATGGTGGCAACGGTGATACCGGGCCATGGCATCCACGTCTCCCAGCCCCGTTGGGGGCTCCGGGAGGAAGGTCCTCGGAAACCCGAGGACACACGTGCACAAAAGTTTATGTCGACAGAAGGACCATCACCTCCCAGACTTGGCCCCTCAGACACAGCTCCAGGTGGTGAGGGCAGGCAGGTGACGGAGCACGAGGTGTGTGATCACAGGTGTGGCTCCCACCAGACCCCAAATAACTATAGCTCTGGCCAGAGCCAACAAGGGCAGGAGAAGCCACCAGACCTGCATCAGGCGGGAGAAGGAGGGGCCCCGCTGGGCTCCGTGGGCTGCCAGCCAGGCTGCCTCGGCCCCCAGCCAGCCCTCCCCAGCCTCCACCCTGTGGTGCCGGAGCTCTGCACCCGGCTTCCCGTGCACCTCTAGAACTGCCCTCAGCCCGGATCCGGGACGGATTTGTCTGCAGAGAGACCTCCCAGATACTGCAGGTTTGGTTCCAGGCAACCACAATAAAGTTAGTCACATGAATATTTTGGTTTCTTGGTGCATATAAAAATTATGTTCACACTGTACTGTAGTCCAGTAAGTGTACAATAGCATTATGTCTAAAAAAGCAATACAGGGCTTCCCTGGTGGTGCAGTGGTTGAGAGTCCGCCTGCCGATGCAGGGGACACGGGTTCGTGCCCCAGTCCGGGAAGATCCCACATGCCGCGGAGCGGCTGGGCCCGTGAGCCATGGCTGCTGAGCCTGCGCGTCCGGAGCCTGTGCTCCGCAACGGGAGAGGCCACGACAGTGAGAGGCCCGCGTACCGCAAAATAAATAAATAAATAAATATAAAATAAAATAAAAAAGCAATACATACCTTAATAAAAAAAAAAAACTTCCTTGCTAAAAAATGCTAACCATCATCTGACAACGCGGAGTTGCCACAAACCTTCAATTCATAAAAAAAACAAAACAAAACAAACACGCAACCTTTAAAGCACAATAAAATGAGATATGCCTGTACTCTGCTACCACACATCCACTCATGCTCTCAGTGGATTTGCAAATGACAGGCATTTCACTGCATTATCAGGGAGAGCAGGCAGACATGCATCCATGGATCCATTCACTCAAAGATATTTATTGGCTGAACAGAAAACAAGGGGTGTGGAAAAATGGGACCCCTCATGCACCGTGGGTGGGAAGGTAAAATGGTGTAGGATGGCAGGTCTTCCAAAAATTTTAAATAGAATGACCATAGGATCCAGCCATCCCACTTCTGTGCATAAACCCAAAAGAATCGAAAGCAGTGACTCAAACAGATATTTGCACACCCACATTCCCAGCAGCGTGATTCATAATCGCCAGAAGACGGGAGCAACCCAAGTGTCCATCAAGGAATAGATGAGCTAATTGTGGTCTGTACATATGATGGACTTGGATTCGGCCTTAACAAGGAAGGAAGCCTTGACACATGTTACAACATGGATAAACCTTGAGGACAGTAAGCTAAGTGAAATAAGCCAGACACAAAAGGATGATCACTGTGATTCCCCTTATATGAGGGACCCAGCGGAGTCAAATTCATAGAGACTGAAAATAGAAGGGGTGGGCTGGGGGAGTGGGGGTAACCAGGAGGTTTTGTTTCATGGGTACGAGTTTCACCAGGAAGATGAAGAAGTTCTGGAGATGGATGGTGGTGACGGCGATAAGAGTGATGTGAATATACTGAACTATACACCTAAACATGGTTACGCTGGTACAATTTGTGTTATGCATATTTTAACGCAATTTTTTTAAAAATGTGGCTGTGGCCCTACTGTGTGCCAGGCCTGTACAGAGGCTTCAGGAACGGGGAGATGGATGGCCTGGTGGGGAACCTCAGCGTCCCACACCCAGGGGGCTTCTGGGGCAGCAGTTACTAAGCTCTACCCTGGTGGGGCTGGGCGTCCAGAGAGCTGCGCTCCCCTTGCTGCCTTTCAACTTGGACAAGCATTCACCTGGCTGCCTTGCTCGCCTCCTTCAGGTCCTGGCTCAGACGTCTGTCCCCAGACGGCTCTATTTAAAATTGTAAACCTGCCCTGATCAGGAGACCCTGCCTCCTGTCCCTGGGTTTTCCTTTCCCACGACACCTCATGCCTTCTTACAAACCATAGACTTTACCATCTGTATCTTCCGTAGAAGAGATTTTGCCTATTTTGTTCACTGATTTATCTCCATCTTGTCCAGAATGCCCTCAATACGATTTGTGAAATAAATAAACGAAGGGGTTCAGAGAGTGACTGGTAGACTGAAAAACATCATCTGAGGATCTGCTTTAGGTTTTGGCTCCGTGTGTATCCAGATTCCTCCGAGAGACTCGTGGGCTTAATTCAACCCAAGGTTTGAGGCAAATTTATATTTGGGTCCTAAGGCATATTGGCCCTCGGTCGAAGCCAGAATGCACGGCAACGCATGAGTTGAGGAAACGACCGCCCCCAGACGTGCCATGTGTTAGAGGCTCAGGCAGAGGCCGAACGTGCCCAGCTGGAGTCCATGTGTGCAGAGAGGGGCTGGCCCTCTGCGGTCCTTGCCAATCCCCTCGTCTGCCAGTGGCACCAAGCCCAGGCCTCTTGGGCCCCACAGAATCCTCACTGCCTTCCTTCCTCAACTCTACCCTGGAGGCTCGGCCTGGGGCTCGCCCACCTGTGTGACCCCATTCTCCTCATCCTGAGCTTAGAAGAGCACTGAGGATCAATAAAGATTTGCCGAATGAATGAGAGCTTAAAACTGGAGATCCCGACAGAATACCACTTCAAGAGAAGAAAAATGACACCAGAACTACTAAGTTACCAAGTGGCCGGTGGTCTCTGTTTCTTGTATCTTTTAACTATTACTAGTAAGAGGACCCTCTTAAAGCAGATTGGATTTCTGACCTGCTCTCTCCCTTCTCTGCCTTCATTAAAAACGATAACCCAGGGCTGCCCTGGTGGCGCAGTGGGTGAGAGTCCGCCTGCCAATGCAGGGGACACGGGTCCGTGCCCCGGTCCGGGAAGATCCCACATGCCGTGGAGCGGCTGGGCCCGTGAGCCATGGCCGCTGAGCCTGCGCGTCCGGAGCCTGTGCTCCGCAACGGGAGAGGCCACAACAGTGAGAGGCCTGCGTACCGCAAAAAAAAAAAAAAAAAAAAAAAAAAAAAAAACCATCTCTCAAAAACAAAAAATGTAGATCATAACACAAATGCCTGCTGCATAGCCAAGAAGGTAGTTTCTCTAGAGTCTGGAGCCCACTGGGGATTCAAGATACCTCCAAAACTCAGTCAATACATTGGTGAGTAGAAGTCAGTAACAAATTCAGTTGTGACTAAAATGCAAATTCACAAGTAGGGCCCAGAGGCCACTGAGTCGCTGACCTCAGTTCCTCCTTCTGTCCGTTGAGGGGTCAGCTGGCTGATGCCTCACTTTGTAAGCCTTTGATTTACAAACAGGGCTCCCCGTTTTGGGTTGAATTGTATCCCTGCCTCTCACAATTCTACGTTGAAGTTCTAACCCCAGGACTTCCGAATGTGACTTATTTGGAGATTGGGTCTTTCATTAAAGAGGTAATTAAGGTTAGGGTGGCCCTAGTGCAATCTGCCTGGCATCCTTATAGGATAAGAGATTAGGACACAGACACACAGAGAGGGGAGACCACGTGAGGACATAGGGAGAAGGTGGCATCCCCAGGCCAGGAGAGACGCCTCAGGAGGAACCAGCCCTGTTGAGACCTCGATCTCAGACTTCTGTCTGCCAGGCTGTGAGACAGTAAATGTCTGTGGTTTAAGCCGCCCGGGCAGAGGTATCTGTGCCAGCGGCCCGAGCAGACACATACAGCCGCACAGCCTGGCCTGGTGGTCCCAGCTGCTTCCCTTGCCTCGGTGATTATCACAACCCTGAAAGGAAGCTATCGCTGTCCTCCTTTTACATTTGGGGAAACTGAGGTTCCAAGTCGGCTCAAGTCACACAGCCTGAAAGCCAGCCCAGGTTGGGTCCCCGGGGCCTGGCTGCCTCTCAGAGCCCAGTCTGCAAACAGAACGCTTGGCGCTCACCACCCAGCTTTGCTCCGCAACTGCCAGCCACCCTCTGACGTTTCTAGCTCGAAGCCACGCTCGGGAGCCAAGATCCCCACTCTCACTCGTCAGACGCGCCATAAATCCTAACGGCGTGGTAAATCCGAATGGTGTGGTCTCCCAGTCAATTCAAACAATCCGAGCGCCCTGTCTTCTCTTCCTTTGTTTGGTCTATAATGCTTTCGACTTTTCAAGAATTTCCTAAATCGAGATTTACATCCTCCGTCACTGCTGGCAGGCAGCAGTCTCTGCTCGATGCCAACACAAATGCAAAACTCCAGAGTGAGGCAGACAAGCCTCCCCTGCACATTCCTTCCATGGCAGCTCTCCACCTAGCATCCCACAGCTCCAAGCGTCAAAGCAGCTTAGACTCGGATTAGAGGCAGAGAAAATGAACGGATGTCAAGTGATGGAATGCGTTCCTACCCTCGCCTCCCCCCCCCAACTTCTGCTCCCTAGGCAAGCAGATCTGGGTTCAAGTCCTAACGCCATCACCTACCAGCTGTGCGTACTGGGGAAAGCTCAGTTTCCTCATCTGTAAAATGGGATCAGTAACAGGGTGAAATGAGACGAAGGGCATCAAACGCCCAGCACAAAGTTGGTGCTTCATGAAGGCTTGCTATTATTTTTACGGTGATGATCAACATTACATATCTTTATCATTTATTCTAAGCTTACATTCTCCCAAAACTTTGAGGGAGCTTGAGTCAATTTAGGAAGAGAGGAATAAAAATAGTTGATCCAGATGCTGGCTACTGTATAAAGTAGACAATGGTCTGGCAGAACTTTTGCTCTGGGATTTGCTCGTTTGTGTTTTCGGGGTCTGAAGGCGGCCCATGCTTTTGTCTGCAAAGCACTTCCAGTCACACGATCTCATCTGCCGCCCCCAACAACCACCCCCTTTCTGGCGACTTGGCCACACTGCCCAGGTGCGGCAGTGAGGGCTACAAACCCACATCCTCTTGCTTGCAGCCTGGTGAAATGACGGGAGGCCCCGGCAATGCCAGGGTGGCACGGGAAGGGTAAGCGGAGTCCCGTACAAGGCCCGTGGGAGCACAGAGGGATGTGGGGGTCACCAGCCCCGAACACCTCCCACAGCCTGGCCCTGGGGGCCCAGCCTCTCCCGGGGGCCTGGCACCCACTGTCCCTTCCTCCCCTGCTTTTGTCTAGAAGAACACTATTCCGGTAGCACAGCGGCACTGGCAAACATACCTGCATTCCGTGGATTCCGAGGCGTACGGCAGTGAGCAGTCCCTGTGCTGAGTGGCCATTCGATGTCCGTCTGCACAGCAAGCCTCCATGGGGACGTCTGCGCCTGCCGTGCAGGGAAGAGAATGGGGTGACTGGCGATAGGTGACTCACCTCGGACCCCGCCCAAGGTCCCCTTAGATGGTCGGCCTCCCTCAGGTGGCCGAGAGCGCCCCCTCCCGGCCACACCATCTGGACACCCCTTCCTTAGGTCTCCTCTACAGCATCAGGACAGGGCCGAAAGGGCCACGGCACATCCGGTCCTTCAGTCACTCGACAAACGTGTACTGAAAACTCCGCTGAGTCATGGGCTGGGAGCACACACTCTGCTCCTCCTAGAAAGGCCTGAAACCTTAACTACTACCTTCCAAATCCAATTCTGACAGGGCTGCAGCTCAGCACCGGGATCCCTGCTCCAGCCAGATGCCGGAAACTGGGACAGGGACCTGCCCAGACGGGGTCCCTGCCTTCACAGTCCAGAGGGAAGAAAGACAGGTGTTACTGACCAAGGCACGGCCGAGCTGCCGTCCAGCCCGGCGGGTGGGTATCCAGGACGTGGCTGACCCCACTCCTATGGGGTCACAGATGGTTTGTATCACTAACAATGAACAGTGCAGAACTGGGGAGGCCTAGAGGTGTCCCCCAAACTGGGACAACCAAGGAAGGCGTCTCTCAAGAGTGGGGAGCGAACACCAGGGAAGAAGTACAGCATGAGCGGAGCACAGAGGAGGGAACAGTGATGCGGGGCCTCAAATGCGACCAGCCAGCTCTGCGGAGAAGCAAAGCGCCAGCGTTTCCGAGACCCACTCTGTGTTCTCACTTCATCGTTGTAGCCACTTGCCAGGAGAGCATCAGTCCTCACTGTACGGGTCGGGAAACTGAGGCCGGTGATGGTCTCTGCCCTTGATTTGTTACAAGGTTGCCTCTTTGCTCACAAAAAGTAAAGATGGAAGGCTCAGGTGGTTCCAGCAGCTGGGGCACCCACGCCCTCCAGCGCCCAGTCCGGCGCTCAGCCCCACCCAGGCTGCTGCCCCGCTGGGCCCCTCGGCTCACAGGAAGGAGGGGACCCCACCGTTCCCAAAGGGAGGAGCAGCCGGGTACCGAGGCGCCCCCAGCGTCAGTTCCACCCGCAGCCAGGAGGGGGCTGTTGTTAGTGGCAACAGCCTCTGCTGCCGGGCAGGTCACCTCTCGGCAGGACATTTCAAAATTGGGCTCTAAGAAACGTCACAATTTCTCACGGCTGGCCTTCCCGCGCCCCACGGGGTAAATCCCGCCAGGCTTGGCAGCGTTTCCTGGCACCAAGGGCCTTGGGTGTTCTGTTTGAGCTCATTATTCTTCCAAGGCCTGGCCCTTGGGGTGGCCCCAAAAGAGAGGGTCACTCCAGGGCTCAGCAAGAGGCCAATGCGTCCAGAAGCACCGGCTGTGACGACTTGCCCGCTGCCACCTCGAGCGCCTCTGCCGACAAACTGCACCTGGAACACGGTGCCCTTGAGCTCTGGGTTCACCTCCAGGGAGACCCTGATGGGCGTGGTCCGAGGAAGGGCCGGGCATTTCTTTTTCTTTTTCTTTTTTTAAGCAGAGGTCTTCTTAGAATCCCATATGATTTAAATTTATTTATTTATTTATTTATTTATTTATTTATTTATTTATGGCTGTGCTGGGTCTTCGTTTCTGTGCGAGGGCTTTCTCTAGTTGCGGCAAGCGGGGGCCACTCTTCATCGCGGTGCGCGGGCCTCTCACTATCGCGGCCTCTCTTGTTGCGGAGCACAGGCTCCAGACGCGCAGGCTCAGTAGTTGTGGCTCACGGGCCTAGTTGCTCCGCGGCATGTGGGATTTCCCAGACCAGGGCTCGAACCCGTGTCCCTTGCATCGGCACGCAGATTCTCAACCACTGCGCCACCAGGGAAGCCCCAGGCATTTCTTGAACCAGGAGGAGGAAGGGCCTTGCCAGGTCCCCCGACGATGACAGCCTCAGCCCCACCCGCAGCCGGGGGAGCTCGGAGCGGAAGATGCGCTGCTGCATCCTCGCTCTCTTGGGTTCCCCCAGGCTGGCAATAAGTGTGACAGTCCACCCTAGAGCAACGTCTGCCGGTCCACTGCCCACCGGCCGCTCGGCCCATCCTGACCTCAGCTGTCCCCCTCCACACTTTCCAATGATGCCATCTGGTGAACGTGGGGGGCACCGTGGGCTGGGGCTCAGATGTAATTGGCATCACCGGCTTCCCAGCACCAAACAGCGAGGTCCCTCATGAGGGAGAGCCTCTTGGCTACTGGGGTGACCTCCAGGGGTCCCACTCATTCATTCGTTCCTTCCTTCATTCTTGCTCCAATTGATTCTAAGGGAAGCATTCACAAAATGCAGGACCTGACCTGTCACAGATAAAACATGGCCTGTGGTTCACCCCCAAGACGACTGTGACCCAGCCACATGGCCTGGCAGAGGCCGATGTCCCCTGTGCTGTACCCCTTCACCCCAATCCCAGCCGGGCCCGCCTAGCTCTCCCGCCCACAGTCTCACCCCTCATGGCTCTCACAGCCCCTCCGGCCCCGGCCCAACCCCCATCCAGTCTCCGCCCTGCCCCTGCAGCCCGCCTGCCCCCCAGCCCGGCCTGGAGCAAACTCACAATTGACAACATCTGTCTGCCTCGCCCTCCCTCCCTCCCTCCCACCCATGCAGAGCTAGGCCTCCGTCTCCTGCTCAGCCCTCAGCCCACAGCCAGCCCTCAGCAGCTACAGGGGTGAGTAGGAGTGTCAGCTTCGGAGCCGAACAGGCGTGGGCTCCAATCCCAGCTCTGGCGCCTTCTTGCTCTGTGACCCTCGGCAGGACACTTCACGCCTCTAAGCCACAGCTTCCTGGATGGCAAAAGGGGCCTCACAGTACCTTCTGAAGGTGGCTGAGGAGATGGAAAAAGCTTATAAAGTTCCGAGCACACAGGGAGCCCCAGTAAACAGCGGCTGGATCACATGTGGAAGGAACAAAGGGAATTTGCTTGCTGTTGCCCATGAAGAATGGGGGAACCGGGCTTCCCTGGTGACGCAGTGGTTGAGAGTCCGCCTGCCAATGCAGGGGACACGGGTTCGTGCCCCGGTCCGGGAAGATCCCACATGCTGTGGAGCGGCTGGGCCCGTGAGCCATGGCCGCTGAGCCTGCGCGTCTGGAGCCTGTGCTCCGCAACGAGAGAGAGAGACCACAGCAGTGAGAGGCCCGCGTACCGCAAAAAAAAAAAAAAAAAAAAAAAAAAAGAATGGGGGAACCAAGGCCCCATCTCGGGGTGCAGAATGGCTCAGGGATGAGTGGCGGCCCCTCGGCCTCCCTCAACTCTGAGAAAGGCAAGCACAGGTGAAGCTCAGACTCCTGGAGCTGGCTCAGCGGCACGAGAACTTTGTGCCCAAGCTGTAGAAACGTTTGGAAATGATTCCCACTGGGGAGCCTTGAGCACTTGGAACCTGATTCTCAGAAGGACAGTGAAATGTGACATCTTTCGCTCAATCCAGAAACATGGAACATCCCCGGAATGCCCCAAGCAGCCATAGAGCTGGAACTCCCAGCGGCCGGGGTCAGTGCACCCTCCTTGGGCAGGATGCGCCCCCTCTCCTGCCAGGGGGAAGTTCCTGCACTCCCAATCCGAGGGGCCACGGGGCACCCACGGCCAGGCTGGATGGTGACGCAGCAGAGGTCAGAGCAGACAGGACATCACCGTCCTCATCGTAACAGCCGGACACATGAGGATCCTCGCAGAGACAGCCCGTCCATTCACCACCTCTCACCCCCTTAAATTCCTTTTTTATGCCACTGTGCCAGGCACAAGGTGTCACACTGTTGTACAGAAGTAGCATCGTCTCCAACCCACTCCCCCCTCTCTGGGCATCTGCGTTACTTCTGATATTTCACTATGGGAACAAACAGCTCTGGCTTGAGCATCTTCATCTGTCAACCTTGTCTTCAGATTCTAATGATCCCAACTTGGCTATTCTATTGAAACCATGTTGAGTATGACGGTCTGGTTCTATGGGCCATTATTTATCTTTCCTTATGTCCTGTAGAACAACGGTTATATATGCAGCCTCGGGTTAAAATTACTTTGGGGAACTAACTTCCCCATGATTGTTGTTTTTGAAAGCTGAATACCCAACATTGAAAGGAATCCTTCTTTTAATTTTTTTATTGTTGATAACATTATACTAAGTGAAACCAGTCACAAAAGGGCAAACAAAAGGACTGTATGATGCCACTTATATGAGGTCCTGAGAACAGTCAAATCCATGGAGACAGAAAGTAGAATGGTGGGTGCCAGGGGCTGGGGGAAGGGGAGGGGAGTTAGTGTTTAATGCAGACGGAGTTTCCATTTGGGGAGATGAAAAGTTCTGGAGATGGATGGTGGTGATGGTGGCACAACAATGTGAATGTGCCTAATGCCACTGAGCTGAACACTTAAAAAGAAATGAAATGGTCAACTGTATGTTATGCGTATTTTTAAATTTTTTAATGGAAGTATAGTTGATTTACAATGTTGTGTTAATTTCTGCTGTACAGCAAAGTGATTCAGTTATACATATATATACACTGTTTTAATATGTTCTTTTCCATTATGGCTTATCATAGGATATTGAATAGTTCTCTGTGCTATACAGTAGGACCTTGTTGTGTATCCATTCTATATATAATAGCTCACATTGTTATGCGTATTTTTAAAATGCATTTTAAAAATTGAGCTTTTGTGTACCATTTTGTAGCACCCTTCATTAGGAAAGGAATTGTACGTTCTGCCGATTAAGTCACTTGCCATTTTCAATCGATGTTGTTTTCATGCACTAATCTGAATACTGGCAAAGAGGATTAATTTGGGCAACTGTATTTTACAACATCTATGTATAGCAGTTTGGTAGAGAATGCAATGTTTTCCAAGGCAATGAGACCTCAAATGGGAATGGTGAAAATATTAATTAAAAAGTAAATTGTGGGACTTTCCTGGTGGCGCAGTGGTTAAGAATCCGCCTGGGCTTCCCTGATGGCACAGTGGTTAAGAATCTGCCTGCCGGTGCAGGGGACACGGGTTCGATCCCTGGCCCAGGAAGATCCCACATGCCACAGAACAACTAAGCCCGTGCACCACAACTACTGAGCCTGAGCTCTAGAGCCCGTGCTCCACAACAAGAGAAGCCACAACAATGAGAAGCCCACGTGACACAACAAAGAGTAGCCCCTGCTCACCGCAACTAGAGAAAGCCTGCGTGCAGCAACGAAGACCCAACACAGCCAATAAATAAATATATTTTTTTAAAAAGTAAATTGTAACTTTGCAACCAAAATAAAGATGATTTAAAAGTTTAAAAACAAAACAAAAATCCCCAGGGATCGTCTCTCCCCCATGCATCTGGGGCAGTGGCCAGCAGAGGGTGGGACAGGTGGAGGACAGGCAGAAAGACCTAAAGTTCAGACTTGCCCTGGCTTTGACCTCCTGCATCACTGCGGACACCGTGGCTTGTTCACTGTACCTGGGGGGTCAGGTTGCCTCTCAGTTCTGCCCCATCACCAAACCGGGGGTGACCTGCAGCCCAGAGAGGTGCCTCTCTCCTGTCCCCACTTGTGGACATGTCCGTCGATGCCCACCCTCAGCCTGTGCATCCTGTCACACCCCAATGCAGCACCTTCTCAGTGCCGGTCCGCCACTCCCAGACTAGGCGGGGGAGCGGCTGGGTCAAGTGATTGTCACCTGGGAGTGTGACAAGTCCTTTGGCAGATGGGGCCACAGAGCAGAGGAGGCCGCTCACTACCCGAGCCCAGGGGAGAAGGGAGGGAAGGCTTTCTGGAGGTGATGGGGAGGCCCCTCTTCCAGCATCACTTCCCCCAACCACTCACGGCAGGAACTCTGCAACATCAGTGGAAGGGGAAAGAGGGACGGGGGTTCCAGGCTGTGGCCCCAATCTCTGACACAGGGCACATGGCTGGGCTGGGCACGGGGGGCAAGACAACCAAGGTGTCACCCCACCTGATGCCACACCTCACTGGTACCAAGGGTTTCACAGCAGCTGACGGCATCAGACCAACCAGGCCCACTAGCAGACCCCCCTGGCAGCACCTCCCAAAGGGCATAAAATTGAGGAAACCTCAGGCACAGACCCCGCCATGTCTGAGTGGCCCTCCTAAATCATGTCACAAAAGCAACCTGGAGCGACAAGGCCATCACTGTTTCTTCTGTCCCCAGCCCCGGGGAGCACTGTCACCTACCCACACCCACCACGCGCTTACTGGTCACTCAACGCCCGTCCTTAAGAGCCCGTAGGTGCTCTTAAGAGAGAAGTGGGGCTTCGGGCAAGTCTGGAATCTTCTCCCTCAGATCCTTTCCCTCTCTGAGACGAAACTTCAGCAGGGCACAGTTTTCATCTCTGGTCCCTGTTAATCTGACTAGATGAGATCCACAAAGACAAAATTCCTTGTCCTTCCAAAATCTGGGGCATTAAAATGTCCTCCATGTATATGAAATGCTGAGATATGAGATGGTGGTTGGTTAGCTCTCTATTTGGTTTTATTTTAATACCGTCATTTGGAAAAATAAAGAGTTGACGCAAGGCTCATGCCCCATCTGCTCCATGGCACTGCCTAAAGCTGCAGCAAAAAGTTGGAGGGGGTCCCTGTGGTGTCCAGGACCCGCATGACTGGGAAGCCTGAGATGCAATGAGATGCCAACAGGAAATTCCAACCCAACAGAACCACGCAAGACTCAGCCCACACAGCCAGCCCCTGTGGGGCCCCCCACCTCATGAGCCTGGGGAGCCAGCAGATGCCCCTCTTAGGACCCTTCCATGTGCCAGGCTCTGAGCTTGGGGCGAGGGATCCAGAGTCATGACCCCGTTCTCAGGGAGATGACAACCCAGGGAGATGACAAGTAACTGTCACCTGGTGTGTCCCAGTGCTTCTGCACCATGCTGTATGACTGGGATGAGGACAGACCCATCTCCCCTCCTCAAGGCCCCAAGACCTCCCCAGGAGGAAGCAAGGCGTGCTGAGTCTGCTCTTATGGCTCCAGGCCCTGTCCTCAGCACAAGAACGGCTGGTGCCTTCACACCCCCCGACACTAGCACCCGGCACAGAGAGACGGGGTCTCGGATAGGGCACCAGCTAAAAGGAGGCAGCAGGAGACAAGGACCAGAAGACACATCTCTGGGAAGGTAAGAAGAAGCAGCTTCTACACTGCTCCCTCCAGGCAGCTCACAGTGACCTCCTGGATCAAGCTCAGTGGACATGTGGGCTGTCCTCCCCCTGCCCGCATCTCTACAGCATCCCCCCCTGCAGGACCCAACTCCCCTGGTTCTCCTCTCACCTCTCAGACCATGTATGCACACCTGTCAAGTGTCCTCTGCACCCGGCTTTTGGAAACTGAAGCTCTGCCAGGCTGGGTGGTCCCGGGTCCCTCCTCTCCTCCGGCTAGCTCGTTCACACCCACACCAGTACAAAGGTCCTTTTCTCCGGGAAGTCCTCCCTAACTGCACCCCCCAACACACACACGTGCACACACGCGAACATGGGGCAGACATGTTTCCTTTCTTTCGTGGTTTCTTTGCTCCCTGAACTTCCCAGCAATTAGCACAAGTAATTAACCGAGGGTGTACTTGTGCCACGAGGGCTGGACAGGAGTCTCATTCTGCACCCTGCCCCTCAGCCGGTCCAGAGCCAGCACACAGTAAATGTCCGTGAAGGAATGAATGGACGAATGATCTCATGTGATCCTAGCAACTCTATGACACAGGGGACGGGAAGAGATGAAGCAAGTTGCCCGAGGCCATGGGAAAAACACAGAGGCGGCACTAGAATTTGGCTGTGACTCTAAAGCTCACACCCACCCACCGTAAAACCCAAGGAGACAGTGGCTTCCCCCTGAAGCTGGACTTAAAAAACTGGAGACTTTTCAGTTAGAAAAGTGAGGCGGTTAGTTCAGTGTCCTGCTTAAGAACACGATGTGAGAGCCAAGCTGCCTGTGTTCGAACCCTGATGCTGCCACTTAGCAGCTGTGTGTCCACAGGCATGCTGCCTGGCCTCTCTGTGCCTGGGTGGGGTGGGTCTCACACCAATAATGGAAAATGGGGATAATGAAAGGCATGGCGCGATGGGTTTCAGAGAGCCGTCTTATGTCAAAGTGAGTGGCGCTGCACGTAGGTAACAAAACTTCCAGTACATTTCACTCCAGCAGGGAACACAATCCAAAAGGAAAAATAGGTTCAAGAAAAATACTGGCTCAAAAAAAAAAAAAAGAAAGAAAGAAAAATACTAGCTCAGTCCATTAGCATAAAAACACTGATAGCTAGCATCTAAAAACCAGTCCTGGCAGTGTCCCAGCTACCACCCATGGCTCTGGGGACTCCCCTGAGGGGGTGCCACTTTGCGGCTCTTCTTCCTCAAACTGCCTGGGAGGGCTCAGTGCCGTGGCCCCTTGTCCTCTCCCCCCACTGCCCCCACCTCCCTGGGTGGCCTCATCCAGCCTCCCCTATCGGCCGAGACTCCCACACTTCTGTCTGCAGCCTGGTCTCGCCCATGAGCCCACCCAGACGTCTAATAGGAAACTTAAGGTTTCCACACAGGACTCTGATCCTCACCCCTGTCCAGCTTCTCCACCTCAGTAATTAGCAGTCACCATGCATCCAGAGGCTGGAGCCAAAATAACTGGGCCAGCTTGAATTATTCCATCTCCCTCCCCCTCCACATCCAAGCCCTCAGCGAGTCCTGTCCACTCTACCTCCCAAACGCCCTAGATCTGTCCACTTCCCTCTGGCCCGCAGATCCCGCCCCCCACCCGCCCTCCCTGACCAGGGCATCTTTGGCCCTGGACCCTGCAGGAGCCTCCCCCCAGCTTATTCCACCTCCATTCTGGTCTCCCTATAATCCATTCACCATGCAGCACAGAGGGACTTCTAGAAGTGTGAGTCAAGGAATGTCACTCCCCTGCTGAAGATCCTCCAGCGCCTTCCCCGAGCATCTAGGATAAAATCCACAGTCCACACCCTGATTTTTAAGGCCCTGCGCGACTGCCTTGCCCCTCCCGCCTTTGCCACCCTCTTGGGCACCCCCCCTCCCCTCCCTTCACACCACCTCTCCGGTCCCTCTGGTACACCTGGTCCCACCTGGGGGCCTTTGTGCCGGCTGTCCCCTTTGCCCAGACGCTTCCCCAGGTCTTTTCACAGACGGCTCCTTGCCACTCACATCTGAGCTCAGGTATCACTTGCTCTGACTCGCCACCCCCGCCCCCGACACCCATTTGAGAGCCACCTGTGTCCCACTGTCACAGTGTGTTACAGTCACTATGGCACGGATGCCCCCGATGTTTTTGTTAGTGCATCTGTTTCTGTCTTTACTCTTAGTGTGTGTAGTGGGTTCAACGGTGGACCCCAGAAAGATGTGTCCATGTCCTGACCCCTGGAACCTGTGCATGTGACCTTATTTGGAATAAGAATCTTTGTAGATGGAATGAAGTATCTCAAGATGAGATCATCCTGGATTATCCAGGTGAGCCCTAAGTCTCATGCAAGTGTCCTTAGAGATGCACAGAGGAGATGCAGGAGGAAGCCACGTGAAGATGGAGGCAGAGACTGGAGGGATGCAGCCTCAAGCCAAGGAGTTCTGGGCGCCCCAGAGCCGTGGAGGAAGGGAAGCCCTCAGACACCCTGATATCTGACTGAGATATCCCTGATATCTCACCTCCAGGACAGTGAGAGGGTTAAACGTCTGCTGTTTTAAGCCACTAGGTTGCAGCAATTCAGCCCAGAGCCACAGGAAGCTGACGCAGTACACAAGCTCCAGGATGCAAGGACCTTATCTGGCTTGTGTCCCTGGGGCCTCTTCCACGACCTGACTCCTCAATGAGCGTTTGTTGAATAAATGGATGCACAAGCAGACACACGATGGCTGCGTGACAAACAGCCCCTCAGGGGCCACACCAGGCTCAAAGGAGACACTTGGGAAATGTCTGCTGAGTAAAACTGAAAACCAGCCTACAAATGACACCACTTTGCAGCTAAGTGACCTTAGACAAGCCACTTCCCCCTTCTGGGCCTCAGTTTCCTCACCTATGTTAAAGGGAGTGGGTCGGCCAATCTTCGATTTCCATATCCCGATAGACAAACAATTCCTCCCCAAATTCTGCTCGAGTGTCCATCACAAAACCCGCCCTGGGCCCCACCGGACCCACAGCTGGTTCTTTGGTTCTTACATCTTTTTTTTTTTTTTTTTTTTTTTTTGCTGTACGCGGGCCTCTCACTGCTGTGGCCTCTCCCCCGTCACCCCCCATGGAAAATGCCTGTTCTTTCAAAGGAGCCCCTCGTACACACAGCACTCATTTCTGGCACTGAAGTGCCCGTCCAGCCGAGTGGTTAGGACCACGGGATCCTGAGTCCTCTATTTACTACCACATCGCCCTGAGCAAGAGCTGGTTGCCAGGACTGGATTTTTCTTTTCTTTTTTTTTTTTTTGCGGTACGCAGGCCTCTCACCGTTGCGGCCTCTCCCGTTGCGGAGCACAGGCTCTGGACGCACAGGCTCAGCAGCCACGGCTCACGGGCCCAGCCGCTCCGCGGCATGTGGGATCTTCCCAGACCGGGGCACAAACCCGCGTCCCCTGCATCGGCAGGCAGACTCTCAACCACTGCGCCACCAGGGAAGCCCCAGGACTGGATTTTAAACGCCCAAGATCACAGTGTTTTTACGCTAATGGGCTGAGCCAGCATTTTTCTTGAATCTATTCTTCCTTTTGGAGCCTGTCGCCCGCTAGAGTATACGCTCTGGGTCTTAGTTTACATACCTGTAAAGTGGAAATAACAGTAGTACCTACTTCATGGGCTGTGGAGAAGGACTAAGTTAGTGACTAAATGTAAAAGACTTCAATTATCATAAATTCCTAGGGCAGAGAGTTTTCATTCTGTTTTTAAGGAAACAGAGCAGAGAGCCTGTGGGAGTCCATCAAGCTCTCTCGAACCACTTTCAGGGCTGGGACCAGTCTCCTAACCCTGGTCAAGTGCTGACCCCCAGCAATGGGTGGGTCGGTGTAGGACCCTCCTGTCCCAGCCTCTTGTTACGACCAGCCTGGGGCTTAAAGGCAGTGACCAGTGGAAAGAGTGCTGGCCACAAAGCTCAGCCTCCGGTCCAGCCATGTCTGCTACGAGCTGGATGACTTGGGACAGATGACTTGGCCTCAGCGTCACACCCTCAGCTCTGAGCTCCCCTCCAGGCTGAAGGGTCTCTGACCCCAGGAAAGTTGACATAATGGGTGCCCCCCCAGCGCCCGTTTCGTTATCTGGCCACATTTGAGAGCATTACAGGGAAACTGGAACCATATGAAGCCTGCAAAAGGATTATTAATGGAATTGTTATAATTTGATGTTTTGCAAAAGAAAAACCTCTTATTATGTAAAACATACTGGCAAAATACTCCCTATTAGAACTGTTTTCCTGCAAAGCTGCTCCACTCGCTGTGCCCACTGCTCAGAGCTCCACCTTCAGAGGAAAGGGGGGGAGGTGTGTGCAGGCTGCTGGGGAAGGGGCTGCTGGGGAAGGGGCTGCTGGAAAAGGTGCTAGGCACGGCGGTCTTCCCCAAGCATGAGGAGGGGGCAGAACTCCTAGAAGTCCCACGTTCTCTCTCACCTTCCGGACCTTTGTCTATGCTGTTCTCTCTGCCTGGGACACCCTCCCCACCCTCCTCCCAGCCCTCCTCTGTTCCTTCACATCCCAGTTTGCATGCTGCTTCCTCCGGGAAGTCTTCCCTGACTCACTCCCAGTTGGAGTTGGTTTGTAATGGTTCGCTTTTCTGGATCTCCCGGGAGATGTGCCCCATGGGCAGAAGGGCCAGGTCTCTCTTCCTCCTTGCCGTATCCCCAAGACCTAGAACAGTGTCTGGCACAGAGCTGGTCCTCAGCAGATATTTCGCGTACAGATGATTGAACGCCTAAGGAGGCCAGCTGAGGCCACTTTGCATGACCTTTACCAACACGCCTTGGCACTGGACAGCTGCCGCAGGTTTTGTGGCCCTGTTGGGCCTCCTTCCCAGCTCCTGGCTGGGGAAATGCAGTTTTAGTAGTGCAATCTTGGGGAAAAGGATACTGTCCTATCCTACTCTAGGAAGGGGACATCACAAATAACAGATAATAATAATACAGCTACCATGACAGGCGTCGTCCTATGTTCTCTCCCTCAATCCTCCAGCCAAACTAAAAAGTTGGTCTCTGTTATCTCCATTTTACAAATGAGAAAACCACCAGATAAGTCCGTGGTTCTTTTCTGAGGGATGACAGGCAAAGATGTTTGCAGTCCCACAATTGCTCCTGGCAGCCTGCTGGGTCCCAACGGTGAGTCACGCTCCCCTGCCACCATCAGAGGCGGCAAATGAGCCCAAGTTGGGAGTGGCCTTGGGCAGTGCCAGGAGGGGTCATGACCCAGAGCTGTGGCTCCGCAGGAGAAGCCCTGGCACTGCACCCCTAGGGCACACTGTCTCACGCTCCAGCAGCCCCATCAGCCTGTCCAGCCCCTGCCACCCAACTGGGAAACTTCTAGGAGCGGCAACGGTGCCGCCACGTGTTTCCAAGCCAAGTCCTCTCTCCCCTTTGTTCTCCTCCCAGCGATGTTCTCTGTAATCAGTCAGGAAGGCTGCCAGGCTGGAGCCAGAGGCCAAGAAGTCTTGGAGAAAACACAACCGTCTTTCCCAACACCATCCTTCCCTCTACTCCCGCCTACCCTGGCTCTCAGGAAAACCCAACTGGACAGATGGATACAGGACAGACCGGTGGTTCCAACTCTGCCCCCTGGCATGAAAGTCCAGCCCCCTTCTGCGTTCCCGTGGCCAGGTCACCAAATGGGTTTCAGCAGATTAGCTAAAAGGCTCACCATCGAGGCCTTTCCCATGATCGCTTTTAAACTGCATGTTTCCTCTTGGACCCCACAGCTCTACGGAGGGTGGGGACAGTGTCACCCTCGGCCTTACAAGGCTTCAGGGAACCTTACAGCTTCTGAGTTTGCAGGCACAGAAAGGAACCAGGCAATTTTCTAACTCTCTCTCCCCAAACCATACTAAACTTGTTGAAACTCAAAAGAGGGACCTCCCAAAAGAAACAAAGGACCACAGCGTTCTCATCAGTGTGCAATTAAGGTTTCCTTCATACACTTCAAGTTAGGACCTTCTCTATGAAGAAGATGGTTGTAAACCATCAGTCAAGCTTCAGCCTAGCAAGTCTCGGTGCTCCTTCAAAGCTGGACACCGTCAGGCTGCAGGGGACCCTTCTCAAACAGTAGGCAGAAAAGAACAGTGATGGAGTATCTGGGGACTCGGGCTCAGGAAAGTTCAACTAAGCTTTCTCTCTGAGCCTCAGTTTCCTTGGGTGTAAAATACAGGAGGTTCCGGGGCCCCTTCCATTTCCAACAGGAGTCTTGTGTGGCCCCCAGTCTAAGGCCCCTCTGGCCTTTCACTCCAGCCAGGGGTCACCAGAATTCCCTTCTTTCCCTGCCTGCCTGACCAGCTCCTGCCCAAACACCATCTCCTCCAGGAAGCCTCCCGTAAGCCCCAGGGCCTGGGATGGCCTTGCTACCAATGCTGAGCCCTGCACCTCCCCCGACGCCATGAGATGTCCGCCCCCAGACATGCCCAGGATGGAGCCGATGCCTGGAACAGCCAGAGCTCCGTGAAGGTCTGCTGCAGGGAGTCACTGAGCCAAGAAACCTCTGCACAGCTCTCCCCCCTCGCCCCCTGTCAGCCTCTCCGGGAATTCCTGAATCCTGGCAAAGCATTAGCTGCGACCAGTGACCTTTGACAGAGGAGGAGGGTGGTCCCCAGAGAGTTTAAAAGAAACTCAACTAAGCCAGAGATAAAGAATCTGGGATGCCAAGGGTGGTCGGGGCTCTTATCTGGGCCTGGCCCCAGGAAGGCTGGCCTGGCTAATGACTGATGAGCCACGGGTCAGCAGAGAGGTCAGAGGTCATGGCTGTGATCGGCGGGGCCTTGTGGTCACCCCTGAGTAGCTAGGCCTTGAAGATTAAGGAGGAAAGGATGAGCCGGGTGCTTGCCATCCCAGTGCTGTCAGTCCCAGGGCTGGGAGCTCTGGGCCACGGGTCTGCTGGTGGAGACCCCCTGGCAACCCTCTGCCACCAGGTGGCTGGGTTTGGAGGTGGCCTGTCCCCAGCCACAGCTGAGTCTGGAGCTTGGCAGAACCCCGTGTCTTGGGGTCCTCGGTGTCTCAGGTGGAGAGGCAGGCGTCTCCGCACACACAGCCATGGCCCTGAACACCTTCAGCCCACTCCCTTTCTCTCTGCTTTCTTCATGTCCACCTCTTACCCCATGATTGCTTTTGTCTCTTGGGTAAATTACTGTCTCCACTGCCCAGCAAGCTGGGTACCACAGCGCCTGCGCAGGGGCGGAGGTGGGGGCAGTGGGAACAGGTACGCCAGGGGCGCTCCAGGTGCAAGGAGCAGGCACGGGGTGGTGCAAGGTGGGGGGGGGGGGGTCCTTGGCAACCACCAGCCAGCCTTCCTCTCCCCCAGCCCGCACCCTGGCCCCAGGGGGTGGGTGGGAGCTAGGGTGGGCAGGGTGGATGCGAGAGGGCCGGCAGGAGGATGTGTCTGCAGGGATCCGTCTTTAAAACAAATCCCCACGTCAGCGAGGTGATCAGGACCGAAGCCAGAAGACGGGTCGCGGGGGTGGGGAGCGTCGCCGGGGCCTGGCGGCAGCGCAGCACAAACACCCCGAGGACCGCGGAGGGGCGCAGCGCCGGTTGACGCTCCCGGGCGCCGGCAGCTCCAAAAGTCGCACGGGGCACGGGTCCGGGCGGTCGGGGTGTCGGAGAGTCACTAACGCGGGGACCGTGGGCTCGGGGCGCTCCCTACCCCCCCGGCGCGCCCCCGCGCCCCTACCTTGGGCCGCCAGCAGCGAGAGGCCGCCGAGCAGCAGCAGCGGCAGCGGGGCCCGGCGCGACGGGGCGGCGCGCTCCATGGGCGGCGGGCGGCGGGCGGCAGGCGGCGGGCGGACAAAGGCGCGGGGCGCGGGGCGCGGCTCTCGGCTCCGGGCGCGGCACGCGGGCAGCGCGGGCTCCAAACTCCAGCCGAGCCTCCGCAGCCAACGCAGGGCCCCGGCCGCGCGGTTCAATTATCCCGCCCCGGAGGAGGGCGCGGGGGAGGGCGCGGGGGAGGCGGGGCCGCGGGGCGCCCGCTCCCCTCCCCCCTCGACCGCTCCCCGCCCGGGACCTCCGGGGCCCTCCCTCCTGGCACCCCAGGCCCGAGGGGCGCGCAGGCCCACGGCCGGGCTGGGAGCAGGGACCCCAGACTTCTCCCTGGTGGGGGCCGGGGAAGGGGGGCGCAGTCGGGCGGGAGGCATCCCCCCTCACTCCTCACCCCCCCTGCGCCAGTGAAACCCGATCCCCTCCCCACCCATCGGCCGGAGGGGCGGGCTGGGTAGCAAAGGTTAGCTCCGCCCGACTCCGCCAAAAGGGAAGTCAGGCTGCGGGGGGGGTCCCCAGGGTCGGAGGCGCCTTCTGAGGGGGAATAAGGGTGGTGACCATTCGGGGGGCTCCCTGTGGGACCCGGCCCCCGAGTAATGCCCCGAACCCGCGGTTTGCGGGTTTCGCGCCTTCTCCAGCCCCGCGCGGGTCGCCCGGGGCTCTGCAGGTCGGCGGCTAACTCTAGGTGTGTACCGGGCTGCGACGTGGCTCTGCCCTCAGGGGACCGCCAGTGGGGCGGGCAGCGGACAGACTCCACCAACATCCCAGCATCCGTGGAGGGTGATGAACCCGGGACACCCAACCGCGGGGAGAAAGAGATTCTTTTTGCCGGAGAGGAAGCAGCCTTTGCACTGGGCCTGTGTAGGAATTCATGGCTGCAACCGGTTGGTGGTTACTGAGGATGAATTAGTCCGTTGGGACCATAAATAGATTTATTTAAAAGAAAAAGAAAAACAAAAACAAAACGTGTACGGGTGAAGATGGGGAGCAACAGGATGAGACCCACAGGAACACCATTAGCCAAGTGTAGGGGTCCCCTGACCCAGCAGTCCCACTCTGGGTTTACACCCAGCAGAAAGGCATATACGTGTCGTGCAGTGTGCACCAAGAGACAGAAAGTCCTGTATCAGAGTGTTCACTGCAGTGTAGTTCATGACGGCTTCCAGCAGGGAAGGCCCCAACCTCACCAGCAGCGTAATGAAAGCACTGGGCAGTCAGGTTGGAGAACTACACAGCCCTGAAAAGTGAGAGCTCTACAACCCAGGCAGCTACAGGGAGGCTCTCAGACACGTGCCAGAAACTGGAGAACACTTCCTGCAGGATTCTGTTGTAATGAAGGACAGAAACAAGTCAGAAGTCAGGAGAGTGATGACCCTGGGGGTGGGTTAGGGACTGCAGGGGGCATGAGGCAGCTTTCTCCGGGGCCAGTTAGGATGTTTTTTTAAATCTGTGTATTGGTTTCAAGGTTGGGTTCAGTGTGTGAAATTTTATGAAGCTGCTCACTTACATGTGCCCTTTTCTGAATGAATGATATAGATTTAAAAATCAAAAACAACCCTGCCCAACTGCCAGACCGGAAGCGCCATGCTCTAGCCCGATCCTCCTCGTCGGGGTTGAAACCCGGGCGCCTCCAAGATGACGGCTTACCACTCTTCCCTCATGGACCCTGACACGAAACTCACTGGAAACATGGCACTGTTGCCTATCAGAAGTCAGTTCAAAGGACCCGCCCCTAGAGAGACAAAAGATACAGATATTTTGGATGAAGCTATCTATTACTTCAAGGCCAATGTCTTCTTCAAAAACTATGAAATTAAGAATGAAGCTGATAGGACCTTGATATATATAACTCTCTACATTTCTGAGTGTCTAAAGAAACTCCAAAAGTGCAATTCTAAAAGCCAAGGCGAGAAAGAAATGTATACAGTGAATGTATACACTAATTCTCCCATTCCTGGAGAGCCTGGTTTTCCACTTAATGCAATTTACACCAAACCTGCAAACAAACAGGAAGATGAAGTGATGAGGGCCTACTTACAACAGCTGAGGCAAGTCTCAGTCCAGTCTCTTGCCTGGACTGAGACTTTGTGAAAAAGTTTTTCACCCTCAGAATGATAAACCCAGCAAGTGGTGGATTTGCTTTGTGAAGAGACAATTCATGAACAAGAGTCTTTCAGGACCTGGACAGTAAAGGAAGCCTTGGGCAGACATTGTCTCCCCAGCTGTGGGCAGCATTTACAGCAAGATGTACACAGTTCTTTGCCTTTATTTCGTAAAGTTTTATACAGAGGAGAGAAGAGAGTGTGTCTTTACTTGAAGAGCTCTTTATCAAGAATTTGGGGCTGTGGGGTGGGGAAGAATGAGTTGTTGATGGGTGATTTGAAATTTCTGCAGTATTAAGCTGGTGCTTAATGAGTAATAATAAAGAAATTTCCTAACCAAAAAAAAAAATCAAAAACAGAAAGACAGGACTTCCCTGGTAGCGCAGTGGTTAAGAATCTACCTGCCAATGCAGGGGACACAGGTTCGAGCCCTGGTCCAGGAAGATCCCACATGCCGCGGAGCAACTAAGCCCGTGCACCACAACTACTGAGCCCGCGAGCCACAACTACTGAGCCTGCGCTCTAGAGCCTGCGAGCTACAACTACTGAGCCCGTGTGCCTAGAGCCTGTGAGCCACAACTACTGAGCCCGCGATCCACAACTACAAGAGCTCACGTGCCTAGAGCCCGTGCTCCGCAACAAGAGAAGCCACCGCAATGAGAAGCCCGCGCACCGCAGGGAAGAGCAGCCCCTGCTTGCCACAACTAGAGAAAGCCTGCGCGCAGCGACCAAGACCCAATGCAGCCAGAAAAAAAACACAACAACAACAGAAAGACACAACACTCATCTCCCCACAGGTTAGCTCCTAAGTCTGAGGTTTGCGAAGAGCCCAGAAGAGCTCATGAAAGGGGCCCGCTGGCTAATGGCCTCCCGGGTTAAGGAGGCTTCCCAGAAAAGGGACGTGGGACCAGCCCGTGAAAGACGAGCAGTAGAGGGAGAAGGGTTTCCTGGGCAGAGGGAGTAGCATCTGCAAAGTGTGGAGGCATCAGAGACCCTGAGCAGTTCAGGAAGATTATCCGGTCCATTCTGACTGGATGATGTGGGTCCCTGAAGCCCACAGATGTGCTATGGTAAGGTCCTGAAGGCAGTTGGATAAAGGGTGAGTGGGGAGCTCTAAGCTGGAGGCAGATTGGAGACTCATTAGTACTTTAATACTAATTTGATGTTTTTAAGCCACGGGAGAATCAGGGTGCTGTGGAAGGAGGTTAGAGAACCAGGGAAAGTGTAGTGTGTGTAATAGATTATATGCTCTTACGCTATCTCATTAATACAACAGCCCCAGGAGGCTTTAGTACCCCTATTCTGCAGATGAGGAAACCAAGGCTCAGAAAGGTGAGGTCATTGGTCAAATTCTCATGACCAGTGATTGGCAGCCCTGGGATCTGAATCCAGGCCATCTGACTCCCAATCCCGGGCTCATCTGTATCCAGGGTTCTGTTTCTCACCGAACACTATAGCATAAACATTCCCCCTCTTATTAGAAATCTACATTACACATCCAGTGAGTGAATAGTATAAAAGTTGTACACACGTTTAATTAACCACTCTCCTATTATTGGACATTCAGATCATTTCAACGTTGGGGGTTATAAATCATGCTGCAGTGAAACCTGTGTGCTCTGGGCTCAGCTCCCCGCATGGATACACTATAAGAGCAGATGCTACACCCAGGAATGGACTCATTCACATCCCCAGAGAGAGACAGGAGCTGAGCCGTGGGTGTCTCCACCTCCTCTCCAGCACGAATATCTTTGTTTAATCTGGGCTATTTCCACAGTCAAAAGGACGGGTGTCTCGATGTTTCGATGTATGTCTTTAATCATCACAGAGGTTGAACATTTTTCATATTTGTATTTCTCTTTCATAACTTTTATTCATTTATTTTTATAATAGCAGAATTGTTTATTCCAGTGAAAAGCTAGAAAAAATGCAATGTCCGACAATAGCTTATTTATAGTATGTACGATTGAATTCAACAATGTCAATAGTCAGTGATTCAACAGAATATTGTGCCATAGTTGAAAGGGCTAAATACAATGCTTTAGTAGAAATATGATCTTTGCGAACTAATATTATGTAAAAAGAAAAAGGAAAACAAGATTGAGTGTGAACGTATAGATTCACACTGCAGTTATGACCCTGTAAAAGCTATAGTCACGCAGCTAAAGATCAAAAGGGAGCTAAATGAAAGTGGAAGTTGTGTTTGACTAGTGAAAATGTTGTTATTTTTAATTTTTATTTTTTAGGATACAATTGAGACAGGGAGGAATAATTGTACCAGAAACCTGGAGTGATATAACTCCTGCACATAAACTTGACTCTGAGTTTCTTGGCAACCAAAGCAAAAATCATCTTTCTGGGTCTTGAGGTAAGAGTCAGGAAACTTGATGAGCTGCACATTTGCTTGTAGTTTGTGGAAGATGGGATGGTCTTCAGAGAGGTTCCATGGGGGGAATTAGGGACAAAGGGGGCCCCCCGCCACCTGGCCCCCAGTCCAGGACAAGATGACACACACCCTTCGGATTCTGCTCCAAGCAGGAAGTCATTCGTTATGTCCCATTGTGACAGTCCAGCTTTCTCCCATCTCTGAGGAGCAGAACAAATGCCTGCCCTCCTCCACATAACAAATAATTTTCCATTTTGTTTGAAAGATCATTGTTGGCACACGTGGACTGTTTTCCCCCAAGTCAGAAAGCAAATGTCTTTGACGCTGCCCAGCCTCTGGAGGACAGGACCGCTATGGTTTCTCGCATGAGGTGCTGCTACCCACCCGGTGGTTTTCTCAGGGCAGTGGCTGCCCCGGCCCCTGCCCACCACTCCAGGCTCATCTTGGCCCTGCACCCCTCACGCCCTGGCAGCAGACCCCTGGCCTTTGCACGGCTCCTAGAACACCCAAGCTCCTCCCCTCGCTTCCTGCCTCTCTGCTCGGCCAGCCCCCCCCTCCTCCTTTCTTTCTTTGTTAAAGTGTTGATTTTCTCTCTACCCACAAACCCACTAGCTCCCTGAGGGCAAGGACTGTGTCTGCACACCTTGGGTGCTCAATAAATCCTGTCAAGGGACTTCCCTGGTGGTCCGGTGGTTAAGACCCCGCGCTTCCACTGCAGGGGGCGAGGGTTCGATCCCTGGCTGGGGAACTAAGATCCTGCGTGCCGCAGGGCACAGCCAAAAAACAAATCCTGTCTAGTGTGTGAATGGAGAAGCGGCCTTTCCAGCAGCTGGCAGTGCAGCATGGAGAGCAAGCACGGCTTTGAGTCAGGGCCACGTCCAGCATCAAAACCTCCACTGAGATGGGCATCATCCCCCCCACGTGACGGCTGGGGAGACTGTGGCTCAGGGGCGTGGCAGAGCTGGCGCCCAGTGTGGCCCCAGACGCTGCCCTCTGCCAGCCTGGGAACTGGCCCAGGGCTGCCATCCAAGCACCTCTGCTCCTGAGCCCATTCACCGCCCCCTCTGGGTCCCTTCTCCACTCCACTGGCGTCTTTCCTCCTGCGGAAGGTACTCCTCAGAGGCGCAATCGTGTGACTAGGGGGACGAGTGCAAAAAGTCCCAACCCTTCAAGTGGGCTCCCAAAATGAGAGCTTCCAAATTGTGCCAAGTACACAAGCTGTGGGGAAGCCCTGGGCTCTCCCGGGCCTCCCACAGACACCTCTCTCTCCTGACTCTTACACCTTGAACCCGTGCCCCCCCACGCAGCACGGCAGCCCCCATCATCAGGGCCGCCAGTGACCGGGAAGTGACCGGAAGTCCCTGCCTGGGCCCGTCTCATTCGTCCACCTCCCCGCTGACGGGGAAGGACGTTGTTCCCATCTGTCCCGCACCTTTGCACGTCTCCGCCTTTGATCCCATTTCCCTCTGCACGAACCCTCTTTCACAGCAGGGAGGGGCAGGACCATAGAGGAAGCTGCCAGCCTCACATGGACCAGCAGCAGGGCCAGGATGCACCCAGGCATGTCTGGGTCCTGAGCCCACGCATTCATCGCCAGCCCACAGTGCCCACCCAGCACGGTGGCAGGTGGTTGGTGAGTGAGAGTTCTGGGCTGAATTGAGTCCCCCGCAAAAGTCACAAGTCCTAACCCCCAGTACTTCAGAATGTGACTGTATTTGGAGACCAGGCCACTGAAGAGGGGATCACATTAAATGAGGTCATTAGAGTGGTCCCCCATCCAGTAGGACTGGGGTCCTTAGAAGAAGAGGAGGTGAGGACACAGACACACATGGAGGAAAGACCATGTGAGGACACGGGGTGAGGAGAGCCGTCTACACGCCAAAGAGAGAAACCTCAGAGGGGACCAGCTCTACCAACACCTGGATCTCGAACTTCTAGCTTCCAGAACTGCGAGGAAATACCTTTCTATCGTTTGAGCCCCCCCGGTCTGTGGTACTTTGTTATGCAGCACTGCAGGCTGATACAATTAGAGAGGGGTTCGGAAGAGGTGTTCCGTGTCTGTGGTCAGGGACTCTGTAAATAGGCGTTGGGACCAGGGAAGGAAGCAGGTGGGCGAGCAACAGGGTCCGAGGGACTTTTATGATGTCAGCTGTCCTGGAACTCTCCGTGGATCAGAAGAAGAATTATCAGGGCAAATTCAAATAAAAACCACCATCGTTTAATTTTCTGTGAAAAGATAGTTCTCGAGGAGCTGTACTCTGCTTTGGAGACTATATAAAGCTGCTGCCTCGCACAAAGGAAAGCCCAGAAAACAGAAAAGCCCGTGATGAGAGCCTGACGTTGGGGGTAGGGGCATGATACGCGGCTGTCCTGAGAGCAGGGAAGTGGAAATGGGAAAGGTGATGGTTATAAAGATTAAAACCATTGGAGCTCCTGTGGTCAAAGAAGAAAAGAAGGAGGAGGAGAAGCCATTCCATGGCTGAAGCACATGTAATTTTGTTCTGACAAAATGAAACTCTAACTGCTGAGGTTCTGGGAAAACTCTCTCCGGATGCCCTGGGGGCAGCAGTGGAGGCTGGGAAGACTTGAGTTTGGGTTTTTGCTTGTTTCAGGGCAGATGTGCATTTCTTTTGTTGTTGGCAGCAGACAAAAGAATGACGATCTTTAAATTTCCTGCTAGTCCAGAAAAGTGAATGGGATTAAAATAGGCATCTATCCGTTTTCCATGTTTGTTTGAGAAATTCCCCACTTTAGAGCCTCACGGGGAGGCACTGCTTTCTTCCCACTGCAGAAACTAAACCCTCACGTCCCCACACCGGCCTCCCTTTATGCTAGGGTGCTGGCCTGTGACCAAGGCAAGCCAATCTCATGGAACTGCCCCAGATTTTGTACAGGCAGCTGGTGATGGAGGGAAGCAAGGTTGGTGGCGAATCCATTTTGTTAACAGTTAAAAGCAGCAGCAGCAAGAACATGGAATTTCTGGGGTCAGTGCTGGAAGCAGAGCAAGCCGTGGCATCCGGTGCTGAGTGGCACGGTGGTAGCTGGCAGTGACATCACCTGACTGCTTTTGTGCCCTGAATCTGGCTGTAGCCCTGGCTTTACTCCAAGTGTCCCTGGTCTAGCCCAGGTTTAGGCTTGGTCTGCAGTATTTCTGATAATTCTACAAGCTACCCCATACCATTTCGATAAATTTCTTTCTATTTACTTCAACCAGAGTTGGTTTCCAGAGCTTGCAGCTAACAGTCCTGATTGATACAGGGATTGTTACAGAATTAGTGGAGGACAGTCCCCTAAGGATGGTGGACGCTGAACAGGGGCCTTAATTTGATGCATCTGGATGTAACATCTGGACATGATGTTGTTTGCCTCTGGGTGGGGGAAAGTTAATAACTTTGTAGTGGAATGTGAGACAGTTGGGTTGAGTTAAGCAAAAACAAGTTTGTGTGTAGAGAGCAAGGGGTATGGGTGTATTGAGTAGCCAAGGGGTGGAATGAGGTAGGCACCTTTGAGAAATGAAGCCCAGCCCATGACCCCCTCTTCTTTGAGAGCTGCAACTTTTTTTTTAATATAGACTTTACTATTTTAACCTTTTTTTTTTTTTTTACTTTTTTTTGGCCACACTGCACAACTTGTGGTATCTCAGTTCCCTGCCCAGAGATTGAACCCAGGCCGCAGCAGTGAAAGCACTGAATCCTAACCACTAGACCACCAAGGAACTCCATGAGAGCTGCAGCTTTTATTAAAATTTTGCAGTGTTTTTTTTTAAGTGCAGATCTTACATCTTAATTCTTTAGTTCTGAGCACTTTATATTTTTTATTGTCATTCTGAATGGAATATTTTTCCCATCACGTTTTCTAATTTGTTACTGCTGATGGAAAGGAAAGCTATAAGTTTTTACATATTCATTATGGACAACCATGTGTACATTATGTACAATTATATTTATTGCCATGAGATTTATAATAGAAACATAAACACAAATGGAAACATAATAACTAGTATGTAATATAGAGGAATAGTTAAGTCAATACATGACAGATCCCCACTATGGAAGATCATGTAATTGTTTTGTTTTTTTTAAATTTTTATTGGAGTGTAGTTGATTTATCAGGGAACTATTAAATTTAAACTATGAAGACTATTGCAACAGAGGTGCTTGTTTTTTAAATAAAATAAAAAAGCAGAACTTAAAATTGGATATACACCAGGCTTTGTTTTTCTGTTGTTTTTTTTTAATTAATTAATTAATTTTATTTATTTATTTTTGGCTGCATTGTGTCTTCGTTGCTGCTCGCAGGCTTTCTCTAGTTGTGGCGAGCGGGGGCTACTCTTCGTCGCGGTGAGCGGGATTCTCATTGCAGTGGCTTCTCTTGTTGCAGAGCACAGGCTCTAGGTGCACAGGCTTTAGTAGCTGTGGCACGTGGGCTCAGTAGTTGTGGCACGCGGGCTCTAGAGCGCAGGCTCAGTAGTTGTGGTGCACGGGTTTAGTTGCTCCGTGGCATGTGGGATCTTCCTGGTCAGGGCTCAAACTCATGTCCCCTGCATTGGCAGGTGGATTCTTAACCACTGCGCCACCAGGGAAGCCCCAGGCTTTGTTCAATTGTATATAAATATGAAGACTACTGGAAGAAAAAGGCAGTGTCATTAGGACAGTGGCATTTGCTGGTCTTTCTGCCCTGCGTACTTGTTCCTCTGTACATGTATTACTTTTACATTAAAGAAAAAATATCTAAGACAGGCCACAGGAGTGGTTCTGTAGAACCTGTTTTTACAAAGTTGGAAGTTCTACCTCTACCCTAAGAAAACCAGCCATTGTTTCTTTGTTTTGAGTTTTTTAGGTTTATAATATACTTTTAACTGTAACCACATCGCAGAAGATTGGGAAGACGGAGAAAAAATTTACCCATAATCTCATTCTCTTGACACAAGTAGAATGGTGGTACATTTAGTTCCAGTGCTTTATATGCATAGTTTACGTAGCTCGTCTTGGGGCACATAGTTTGCAACCTGATTTCCTTAATTAAGGAAATTAATTCTTCTCATAACCATGCTCCATGTTGCTGCAGAGCCTCCACAGCCATCCTTGCCAGTGGGGGATAAAATGCCATCAAGTTGGGGAAACATCATCAGCTCATCCCTTGTTGGATAGTCAGGTTGATTCCAGTTTCTTTGCTGTTATAAGAAATACTGCAAGGACTGTTTATTTGTTCTTGAGCCTTTCCATATTTGGGGTTATTTCTTTAGGACAGATTCCCAGAAGTCAGATGAACAGGTCAAAGGGCACATGCTGCTCTAATGAGCATCTCTTTCTAAGTTGGCCCAGACACCTGCCGTTCGCTGGAAGGACAAATGGTTCTAATTAAATAAAGGCCTGAACTTTCTTCATAGGTTCCAGCTGTGTGTACGCGGGAGTTGCTGGGGTCTTTGTGACCAGAGCAAAGTTGTTAAACTAAATGGTGGGGGCAGGGTGTCTCTGTAGGTAGTGTTTTTCTAAAGGAACACGGCAATCTTTTGATTGTATGGATTCATATTTTAGGACAATCTGTATAGCTGTGAGCCTTACCAAGTGTCTGCTTTGCTTAACAAGGAGCAGACCCACCAGGCCTTCCCTGAGGCCACCAACATCCCTCCTTACAACTCAAAGTTTATGAAGCGCTTCCATCTCTCTTTGCCACAAATTGCCCCCTTTCTATGGATGAGAAAACTGAGGCTGAAATAGGTGAAGGGACTTGCTGGGAGCACACGGCAATTAAGTAGCAAAACCAAAGCTCAATCTTGTCCCTCCAGCTCCAGGGCCACTTCAGAATCAATCCATGTGAGATTGGATTTGTTCATTCACAAAGACTCAGCACAGATCTGTGCCAGGCCTGGAGGTGTCCGGCCCGGCTCCCGGGAGCTCACAGTCTCGGAGAGGCCACAGGTGCCCTGAGAAGACGCAGGATGCAGGGAGCAGGGGGCCTCTCAGGCATGCCCAGAAGTTTGCCAGGTGGGCAAGAAAAGGAAGAGAGTGGGTGGTGCATTTGGGCAAGTGGGCCCTGGGCCTGGCTTTCAAGGTACTCAGCTCCAGGTCTCCCGGATGGAGACAGTGTGTGAAGCAAACCCTAAAGGAAGATGGTCAGGATTCCCCTGCACACATAGAGCACCAAGGGACAAGGTTAGAGGACCCCACAGCTCCGTCTCACTCCTGGCAGTGTCTCCTGATGGCTAAGAGCAAGCTTTGACCTCACAGACCTCTGTTAACACACTGCCTCCACCCCTCACTGGCTGGATGCCCTTAGGCAAGTCACTTACCTGCCCTGAGCTGCAGAGGCTTCTTTATAAAAAAAGGATATTGGGGGCTTCCCTGGTGGCGCAGTGGTTGAGAGTCCGCCTGCTGATGCAGGGGACACAGGTTCGTGCCCCGGTCCGGGAAGATCCCACATGCCGCACAGCGGCTGGGCCTGTGAGCCATGGCCACTGAGCCTGCGCGTCCGGAGCCTGTGCTCCACAACGGGAGAGGCCACAACAGTGAGAGGCCCGCGTACCTCAAAAAAAAAGGATATTGACATCACCCTCATACCGGTGCTGGGAGGATTAACTTGGATACCATTTGTGAAGCTTCTAGACCTGTGCTTCGCACATGGAACCATCTGATAAGTGTTAGCTCTGATGGAGGAGGAGACGGAGGGGGCGGGGGAGGAGGATGTAGCAGGGAGAGCTGGTCTTGGAAGGCTTCATGGAAACTTGAGCTGGGGAGAGGATGAAGAATTCCATGGACAGAGATGGGAGGGGAGAGACGCCCAAGGCAGAAAGAACAACAAAGGTTGGGAGAGTGGCCTTGGCCTTTGCAGGTGGGCCTGGCGTCTCTGTACGTCTACATCCTGGTATGTCTTTATGGAGCCCTGACCAAGGGCCAGGTCCTGTGCCACGTGTTGGCACATCATCAGCTGAGGTCTTCCTAGAAGCTGGTGCGCTTGGGAGCTGCCGTTTTACAGAGGGAGGCCCTGGGGGTTGGATGACCGCCAGCATCCAGGTGCACACCGTGCTCAGGGCGCAAGGTGGCGTCCTCCGATGTCTCTACCTTGGCTGCTGGGCCTGGCCCCTCACCTTCCTTCGGGCAGCTTGGCTTTGCTCAGGATGGCTTCCCGCTTCCTCTTGCCGTGTGGCCATGTGGTAGGGGTGGCCAGGAGAAGCCTTGCACGTACCACAAGCTTTACAGCAAGAAACCAGGCCAGACCCCTGGGCTGTCCTGGAGGGCTGCGATGTTTGCGGCTGTGGCCACGACACTGCCCAGGGTCCAGTCAGCCCCACGCCCGCTGCTCCCTCCCACAGTGTCGGGACAGTGAGCGATAGTGAAGAGATCTTGCTGCATCTCTGCTACCTCCTCTCTGTCTGCAGGACCGTTTCCAGGACCTCAGACTGCCACATGAGGCCCCTGGACAAACTGTCCTGTTTCCTTCAGCTTCCTCTCCAGCCTCTTCTCTCTGCACACCCAGCTCACTCATCCATTCACTCGCCAAGTATTTTATTGAGTACCTACTACGTGCCAGGCACTGTCCTACATGCAGACATGAACCAGACAGACAAAATCCTGCCTTCGTGGAGCAGCTGCTATGGGGGAGGGAGTTTCCATTCAGTCATGAAACATCCCTCCTTTGCCTGAGCTGCCATTCCCTCCCCTGCAGGCCCTCCTCCTCCTGGCAAGCCCATTCTCACGCTTCAAAAGCTACCCCAGGTGTCCCGACTGTCTCAGGAACGGTGTAATGAGGGGGTGGGCCACCTCTGCACCGCCCCTCCTGGCCCCCCTGCCACGGCCACAGACAGAAGCTTTGGGATCTGAGAGACACATCTGACAAGGCACCAAGAGACCGCTGCAGGGGGCTCCGACTCTATCTTCGGTTTTAGTTTCAGTCTTAACACGAAAAGTGCAGTGTTTACCCCAACATGGGAAAAAGTCAGCCTGTGTCTTGGATTTCACAATTTACGAGGCTGACTTCATTTATGAACACACTTTACATGTTCTCGTGTTTCAGACAACCAAACACCTTTCACTCCCTCTGGGATTTTGGGGTTTGACATTGGTCGAGGTTGGGTGGTCTGTGGGCCTGGTGGGATGCAGGCCTCCTCTCCCCGGCCCTCCTCGGGATGTCCCCGGGTCCTCTGCCCTGGATCTCTCACTGGCCAGCCTGTCCTGGCGCCGACCCTTTGCCCATCTCTCTCACCACTGGGCAGGGCCCCCCTCTGCTCCTCCCAGGGACCCCTGCTCAGGAGAAAGTGCACGTTTGTCCTGCGATCACCCATATGTAGTGTCCCGTGCAAGTATGGGGCATGAACAGACAGGCCTGACTTGTGAATGTATCTGAACAGATCAGCCCAGCACGGCCCGGACCACCTATGCGTCCCCCCACCAGCGACCTGAGCCTCCACAGCTGCCATCTGCTCACGTCTGTGGATCCCAGGGCTCAAATGCAGACTCAGCCAAGCTCTGGCCAGCCGCACACAGCGTGGCCCTGAGTCCTCACCGACACTGTGAGATAGGGATACCGTGCCCACTTTACAGATGGAGAAACTGGGGCTCAGGAAGGCCAGGGGCTCACCAGGCGTCGTGCAGCCCCTGAGAGCCGAGCCTTGTGCTCCCTTCTCCCCAGCTCTCCTGGCTCCAAGCCCAGAGCTCTGTCTACTAAAGCATCAGGGAATGGGCAGGAGACCCGCTGGGTCAACGAGGTGACTTCTCCCCAACTTCTTTAAGAGTCTCAGTGAGGAGGAAGAAGGGGCCAGACAGGTGTCCAAAAGAGCAGGGAACGGATGGGAGGTGAGGGAAGGGACCCATTTACAAGAACCTGGGACACCATCTTGGAAGCAGACCTCAGGCGGAGCTACACAGCCAAGCATGGGTTTCCAAAATAATATTTTTGAAAATTCTATAAACCACGTTTTAATCATATTAACAGAAACCAGAAGGCCAAGAAAAATGGACAACCCCACTGCCCCATCCCATTAGTTTCATTTTTCCGCATTCCCCTCTAGTTCTTGTTCATTTGCACGAAGGAGTTTTACAGCTGTAATCACAGCGTCTATACAATTGCGTATTTAGTTTTTTCACTTAAGCATGACTTGTATTTTTTTAAAAAAGCAAGTATGTGGATAAACTATGTAGGAGACATTCTTTTTCTGCTTTTTAAACTGGAGTAACAGGCCAATGTTCCCATCGCCTCAATTCGAAAAGCTGGATAAATTACAAAAATCATATTTTTAAAGGCACCAAAAAGTCGTGGAAGCAATGAGGCTTAGATTAGATTAAATTCTAGAGCTGGGAGACCCTGAGAGAAGCTGACAATCTCTAACCCTTGTTCTTTCTGAGGACTGAGGATGGGGCTGCTCTTGGCTGGGAGACTTGGCCAGAGGAAGGGGAAGCCCATTAGTATCCGGTGGTCACACGGGAGAGCGGGGCAAGGAAAATTGAGGGGGTTTGGATGCACAGCGCATCCTGGGGGGCGCATTTGCTGAGTTCTGGAGCTGTGCAGGGGTCCAGGGAACCAGAAGGAAATTGGAAAGGCAGAGTGAGGCTTAGGACACAAAAGCCCAGCCTGGGAGGGGACCTACGTCCAAATGCAGCCAGCCTCCATGTACCATGTAGTAGTGGATGTTGAAGCTACTTGGGCAGGATGTAGGAGAGCTGACTGTCCTGTAGTCTCTCGGGGCTGGCAGACAAAGCCCAGCAGGTGTCCAGTCGAAAGCTCAGGAGGGCATGACCTGGGAACAGGGACGCCCCAGAGACACACTGAGTATGACTCAAACTGCAACTCAGCCCCTTCCCTGCTCAGTTTCTGGTTGGACTGAGGTGAAAAGGCTCTCATACCATTTATCCAATAGGGAGAGTTTTTTGGTTTTTTCTTTTCTTAATACATTTATTTATTTTTGGCTGCGTTGGGTCATTGTTGCTGCGTGCGGGCTTTCTTTTAGTTGTGTCGAGCTGGGGCTACTCTTCGTTGCGGTGCACGGGCTTCTCATTGTGGTGGCTTCTCTTGTTGCAGAGCACGGGCTCTAGGCACACGGGCTCAGTAGTTGTGGCTCGCGGGCTCTAGAGTGCAGGCTCAGTAGTTGTGGTGCACGGGCTTAGTTGCTCCGAGGCATGTAGGATCTTCCTGGACCAGGGCTCGAACCTGTGTCTCCTGCATTGGCAGGCAGATTCTTAAGCACTGCACCACCAGGGAAGCCCAGGGACAGTTTTGTATTTAGCTTTTTTTCACATAAGCAGGAATTTTTTTCTTTATTTTTTGCGGTACGCGGGCCTCTCACTGTTGTGGCCTCTCCCATTGCGGAGCACAGGCTCCGGACGCACCGGACCAGTGGCCATGGCTCACGGGCCCAGCCGCTCCGCGGCATGTGGGATCGTCCCAGACCGGGGCACGAACCCGTGTCCCCTGCATCAGCAGGCGGACTCTCAACCACTTCTCCACCAGGGAAGCCCAAGCAGGAATATTTTTAAGAGCTGAGAAGAAACCATCCCTAGAGGAGAATAAAGTCACCTGGAGCCTCCTTGCTTTCCCTACACAATGTTCAGCTTTCAATTAAAATTACTATACCTGAAAAGAGTGAAGAAAATATGGTAAGGAATGAAGAGAAAAGACTAGCAAAGGATACATAACCACCGTTGATCCAGATATGGAAGTTAGCTGACAAGATCTTTAAAATAATAATTATGCATATGTCAAGGAAACCAAAGGAAAACATAGGCAAAATAATGAAAGGTAGATTTTCAATAGGAAATTGGACTCTTTAGAGAAAAAAGAACCAAATAACCAAACTGACATTCCAGAACTGGAAAATTAAGAACTCAAGGGAGAGACTTCCCTGGTGGCGCAGTGGTTAAGAATCTGCCTGCCAATGCAGGGGACACGGGTTCAATCCCTGGTCCGGGGCGATCCCACATGCCAAGGAGCAACTAAGTCCACGCACCACAACTACTGAAGCCTGCGTGCCTAGAGACTGTGCTCCGCTACAAGAGAAGCCACCGCAATGAGAAGACAGTCCACCGCAACAAAGAGTAGCCCCCGCTTGCCGCAACTAGAGAAAAGCCTGTGCACAGCAACAAAGACCCAACACAGCCAAAGAAAAAAAAAAGAACTGAAGGGAAAGGTTCAACAACAGATTAGACATAGTAGAACACAAGAAAAATGAAATCAAAGATAAATCAATAAAAATATGTAAATTGAAACATAGAAAAAAATAGAAGAATGGGTTTTAAAAGAGGATAGAAGACCTATGGGACATAGTCAAAAGGTCCAACATACATGTAATTGTAGCCCCAGAAAAACGGGTGGGTGTGGGCAGCAAAAACAATACTCAGATTATGGTCAAGAATTTCCCCAAAGCAATGAAAGATGCCAACCCACAGATTCAGGAAGCTCAATTTATCCAAAACACGGTAAACACAAAGAAAACCACATTCTAAATACCGAATAATCAAACTGTTGAAAAACAAACACAAAGAAAAATATTTAAAGCAGCTGGGGGTATGAGTGGGGATGGGGAAAATACATAATCTTCAACAGAAACTTGATAAATTGGAGTGGGTAGAGGGAGGGGCAGTGGGGGCCCAGGAACACCCTGTTCTGATCACAGAGACACAGTGATGCCTGGAGACATGGTCCCTCCCAAAGGAGCTCACAGGCTATGAATGCAACACGATTGCAATATCATGTGATTTGTTTATGGTAGATGGACACATGGGGAACCAGGAGACCCAGAGGAGAGGAGACAGATAACCCACACTGGGGGGTAGGGTAGCCTTCCCAGAGAGGGAGCATCTGACTGGAGTCCTGAAGAACAGGTGAGAACCACCTGGGGAAGAGAGAAGACTGTTCTAGACGGAAGCCACCAGTAACTCCTCTCTGCACCAACCTCCAGGCAGTAACCTCCACTCCACCGCGAAGGGCCTCCAAGAGGGTAAGGTCCCTCCACTTCAGGATTCCCCAGAACTTCTCTTGGGATTCCACTGCCCCCAGTGCATTCTGAGGGAGGAACAGGGAGTAGCGCCCAGGCCCCACCCAGGAACTCAGCAGCATCAGACTCTCTTCTTGCTCTTCTGGAGTGCCTTCCTCCAGACAGGGCAGCTTCTTGGATTTCAAGGCACTACCTCTGCTGAGAGTTCCAAAAGTCCACCTTGGAAGTGAAAGACAGCGCAGCATCCTTTGCCCTGGAGTATGGATCCTACTCTTGGGGACCCATCATCCTTTTAACACGCCTCTTAACGTCACATGTTTTCAAATAATCCATTCAGCTGATATCTACTGAGCATCTAACGTTGTCTGACACTGAGCTAGGGACTGGAAATTAAGAAATGAATGAGTCCTAGTCTTGCCCTTGGGGGAGGTACTTAATGAGAAACATTTGGAGGCCAGTCATTGGGCAGATTGCTTTCAAGCCAATGTGGAGCTTTAATACTATTTCTTTTTTTTTTTTCTTTTCCCCTTAATGGGGTTAAGCTTTAGAAGTATGTTTGGCAAGTACTTTTAACAACCTACACTGCTCCCAGCCCATGTTCATTACTGGCATTAAAGAGCACTGGAACTGAGACTTTCCAAAAGGCATGAAAATCTTTGGAGGTATGTGATCTCATAATTTTATGCCTAATTTTATGCCTAATCTCTAATACCGGTTTTCCATGTTTAAGTTTTGGCAATTTAGGATCACAGTGGGGACATAGGTCAAACACACAAAAAACAAGCCCAAACCAAAAAAAAAAAAAAAAAGTTTATAAATGAAAAACTATCATTATCTATGCAATAGTGAACCCTGAAATCAAATCTGAGACATTCCCCGGAGTATGTGTGTACTTTTTACGGCAGGTTTTATACATGTCTAATCTTTTTCTGCAAACAAAAATCACTTTAATAAAACTTCCCTGCACACCCACGTTCTAGAAAGAGAGCATCTGTTGGCAATTCTGAGGTCTTATGACTTCATTCTGAAGCCAGAGAAAATTCAAAATATATTTTTTAAACTGCGATGGAGAAATGAAACAACCCATAAAGATAGGAGATGTACTTTAGAAAGACAGGTAAGGATTTGTTCAGAGTTATACAGAATTAGTAAGACTTTAGATCTGATCTGCCCCACCAAAAAAAAATTTTTGTTTGAAACACTGAAGTCATCACCAAGACTTAAAACTAGGGACCATGGTGCCCTATGACCCTCTGTGCTCTAGTAGGACAACATTTTAACTCCCTTTAAAAACACCACGCAGTAACCACTCATTGATCAAGTGTGTTTGGAACAAAGCCAGTCCCACATGAGCTATTTTTCCCCAGTTTTGAAGCTAATCCCTTCCAGCAACAAGCCTTTGCTTCTTTATTTTGACGGTGTTGAATGGAAAGATTTCCAAAATGTAGAACACATTTCCTTGCCTTTAGAAACAGAGCATGAGTTTATTTCATCATATTTTTCTTTGATGGTCTCTAGCCTTTATGCTGATGATGCCCAGTCCTGAGTCGTCCTGGGCAGGGCTGTGTCTGGCTCCATTCTGAGCACCCAGCACATGGCCCCGCCTGGGACAGACATGCAGCCAAAATTTGTGGATTGACCCTTTCTATGAGTGAGACTCAGAAGGTGAAGAGGCGGGGGAGAGTGGCTCCAGCAGCCTAGGAATGAATGACTACAAGTACTGTGACCTCTTCTCAATGAATCTGTCCCCCAAACCCTGGGGGGGTGTGAGCAAAGGCACCAAGAGAGAGAATTCCAGCTCATGCGCAGTTGTGGCTGGCTGGCCCGGAAATGCTGCCCCAACACTTCACACTGCCAGCAAGAATCCTAGCTGGGCCTGGATTGATAAGAACACCACCAGGCATTTCTTATCTCTCTATCCCTTTAGATAAATCCCTAACACTTTGCTGGGTAATGGCTGCATGGTGTCATAACTCTCCCCTCCCCCACTTTCTTTCTAAACATGCTCATGCTTTATTGGAAGCCTGCAATCCCAGGGTAGTAAGAGTGAGAGAGAAGAGAAATGAGGCAAGGTAGGAGGGTGAATCAATGTGAGGAGAGCACCAAACAGAGCCACATCTATACATTTTAAATTTCTCAGTATGATTCAGCTCATACTGTCCTCTACCGTTGCCTCCATGTCTTAAGAAAATATGGAATTAGAAGTGTTTATAGGGGTTGCAAACCAAAGGTCTACAGGCAAGATCCACAGATAAGTTTTTTAAAGTTTGAATTTGTTCTCTAAAAAATTTATATTTTTGGGGCTTCCCTGGTGGCGCAGTGGTTGAGAGTCCGCCTGCCGATGCAGGGGACACGGGTTCGTGCCCCGGTCTGGGAGGATCCCACATGCCGCGGAGCGGCTGGGCCCGTGAGCCATGGCCGCTGGGCCTGTGCGTCCGGAGCCTGTGCTCCGCGACGGGAGAGGCCACAACAGTGAGAGGCCCACATAACGCAAAAAAAAAAAAAAAAAAAAAAAAAAAAAAAAAAAAAAAAAAAAAAATTTATATTTTTGAAGTACAGTTGATTTACAATGTTGTGTTCATTTCTGCTGTACAGCAAAGTGATTGTTATACATATATATATTCTTTTTCATATTCTCTTCCATGATGGTTTATCCCAGGATATTGAATAGAGTTCCCTGTGCTATACAGGAGGACCTTGTTGTTTATCCATCCTATATATAATAGTTTTCATCTGCTAATCTAAAACTCCCAGTCTGTCCCTCTCCCAACCCCCTCCCCCTTGGCAACCACAAGTCTGTTCTCTATGTCTGTGAGTCTCTTTCTGTTTCGTAGATAAGTTCATTTGTGTCATATTTAGATTCCACATATAAGTGATATCATATGATACTTATCTTTGTCTAATTTACTTCACTTAGTATGATAATCTCTAAGTCCATCCATGTTACTGCAAATGGCATTATTTCATTCTTTTTTATGGCTGAGTAGTATTCCATTGTATGTATGTACCACATCTTTATTCATTCATCTGTCGATGCACATTGAGGTTGTTTCCATGTCCTGGCTATTGTAAATAGTGCTGCAGTGAACATTGGGGTGCATGTATCTTTTCTAATTATGGTTTTCTCCAGATATATGCCCAGGAGTGGGATTGCAGGATCATATGGCAACTTTATTTTTAGTTTTTTGAGGAACCTCCATACTGTTTTCCATAGTGGCTGCACCAATTTACATTCCCACCAACAGTGTAGGAGGCTTCCCTTTTCTCCACACACTTTTCCAGCATTTGTTATTTGTGGATAAAGTTTGAATTTGAATGCTTTGCTTTTTAGCCACAGACCCCACCACTCCCTATAGTACTCAGCTGTTTCACCTATTTCTGTTACTGGTCCAGTCTTGAAGTCAACTGAACTTGCAACCCTTGGTCTAGAAGCACAAATTTATTCATTCCACATGTACTAAGTACCTACCATATTGACAGAGGGATTGAGGGTTAGAGGGAAGATTCAAATATTAATAAGTGAATTATATCAAACATTTAAGGAAACAATAATATCAATTTTATACAAACTCTTTCAGGAGATAGAAAAGGAATGAATACTTCTCAACCCATTTGATAAGGTCAGCATTACTCTATTACCAAACCAGACAAGGATACTACAAGAAAAGGAAATTGCAGTTCAATATCCCTCATGTATATAGACACAAAAATTCTTAACAATATACTATCAAATCAAATCCAGTAATATATAAAAAGTATAATGCATCATGACCAAGTTGGAATTATCACAGAAATACAAGATACGTTTAACATTTTAAAAATTAATCAGTATAGGGCTTCCCTGGTGGCACAGTGGTTGAGAGTCCGCCTGCCGATGCAGGCGACACGGGTTCGTGCCCCGGTCCGGGAAGATCCCACATGCCGCGGAGTGGCTGGGCCCGTGAGCCATGGCCACTGAGCCTGCGCATCCATAGCCTGTGCTCCACAATGGGAGAGGCCACAACAGTGAGAGGCCCGCGTACCACAAAAAAAAAAAAAAAAAAAATTAATCAATATAATTCACTACATTGACATAAGCCATATAATCATTTTTATATATATGTATATATATATACACATGTATATATATAAAAGCATTTGACAAATTCAACATCCACTTATGATAAAAATCTTAGCAATCTAAACAGGAAGGAAAAGGAACTTCTCAACCTGATAAAGGTCATCCACATAGACTGACAGTAAACATGCTCAGAGAAGGTTGAAGAACATCTGGGCTGTTTCTGGGTTCTGGCCATTAAGAATAAAGGTGTTATAAACATTGGTGTACAGGTTTTTCTGTGAACAGAAATCTTCATTTCTCTGGAATAAATATCCAGGAAGACAACTGTTGGGGCATATGGTATTTGAATATTTAATTTTTTAGAAAACTGCCTAATTGTTTTCCAAAGTGGCTGTACCATTTTACATTCCCATCAGCAATATGTGAGTGATCCAGTTTCTCCTCATCCTCACCAACATTTGGTGTTGTCGCTCTTTTTTATTTTAGCCATTTTTATAGGTATGTAGTGAACCATCCCACTATGGTTTTTTTAAAAATTTATTTATTTTTAATTAATTTATTTTTGGCTGCTTTGGGTCTTTGTTGCTGTGCAAGGGCATCCTCTGGTTGCGGCGAGCAGGGGCTACTCTTCGTTGCGATGCGTGGGCTTCTCATTGCGGTGGCTTCCCTTGTTGCAGAGCATGGGCTCTAGGTGAACAGGCTTCAGTAGTTGCAGCACATGGGCTCAGTAGTTGTGGCTCACGGGCTGTAGAGCGCAGGCTCAGTAGTTGTGGTGCATGGGCTTAGTTGCTCCGTGGCATGTGGGATTTTCCTGGACCAGGGATTGAACCCATGTCCCCTGCACTGGCAGGCAGATTCTTAACCACTGCGCCACCACGGAAGTCACCCCTCTTTTCTAATGTACATATTTAGTGCTATAAACTTTCCTCTCAGCACTGCTTTAGCTGTTCTCACAAATTTTGATACATTGTATTTTCATTTTAATTCAGCTCAATATAATTTTTTAACTTCCCTTGTGACTTCCTCTTTGACCCATGGGTTATTTAGAAGTGTGTTGTTTAGTCTTCAAGTGTTTGGACATTTTCCTGTTATCTTTTTGTTATGAATTTCTGGTTGGCTTCCATTGTGATTAGAGAACACACTGTATAATTTCAGTGCTTTTAATTTTTTTTGAGGTTTGTATTATGACCCAGGATATGGTCTATCTTGGTATATGTTCTCTGACAGTTAAAAAAAATGTGTGTTATGCTATTGCTGTCTGGGGTGTTCTCTAAATGTTGTTTAGATCGTTTTAGTTGATAGTATTGTTGAGTTCTATATCTTTGCTGACATTCTGTCTAGTTGTCCTATCAATTGTTGAGAGAGGAATGTTGAAGTCTCCAGATGTAACTGTAGAGTTATCTATTTTTCCTCTCAATTCTATCAGTTTTTTTTTTTTTTTTTGTGGTACGCGGGCCTCTCACTGTTGTGGCCTCTCCCGTTGCGGAGCACAGGCTCCGGATGCGCAGGCTCAGCAGCCATGGCTCACGGGCCCAGCCGCTCCGCGGCATATGGGATCCTCCCAGACCGGGGCACGAACCCGTATCCCCTGCATCGGCAGGCGGACTCTCAACCACTGCGCCACCAGGGAGGCCCTCTATCAGTTTTTGTTTCACATATTTTGCAACTCTGTTCTTTGGTGCATACACATTTAGGATTGGTATGTCTGTCTTGTTAGTGGATTTGCCCTTTTATCATTACATAGTCTCTATCTCTAGCAATTTGCCTTGCTCTGAAGTCTACTTCATCTGATATTCATATAACCATGTGATTTTTTAAATTAATATTTGCATGATATATCTTTCCTACCCTTTTGCTTTTAAGCTGCCTGTACTATTGTACATTGGTTTCTTGTAGATGGCACATAGTTGGGTCATCTTTAAAATTCACTCTGTCTATTTCCCTTTTTTAATCGCCAATTTCTGTCTTTTAATTGTCCTTAAATGGTAAAGGACCATTTACATTTAATGTAATTATCGATACGTTAGGGCTTAAGTCTGCCAATTTGTTTTTTGTTTTATATTTGTTCTATTTTTTTGGTTTTCTGTTTTCTTTTTCCTGTCATTTTGTGGGTTAACTGAACTTTTTCAGGATTCCATTTTTACTTATGTATAGTGTTTCTTTATATAACTATTTTAGTAGTTGTTCCAGGTATTGCATTATGTATACATAACTTATCTGTCTATTGGTGTTATTTTACCAGTTAGAGTGAAGTATAGAAATCTCATCTCCCTTTAGGTTCCTTTACTCTTTCCGTTTACGGTTGTCTTAAATATTTCCTCTTCATATATTTAGAACCACATCAGACAGTGTTATAATTTTTCTTCAATGTCAAACATAATTTAGAAAACTCAAGAGGAGAATGAAAACCTGTTGTATTTTCCTAAACTTTTGCTCACTTTCCTGATGTTCCCAGGTCCCTCATTTTATTGTTTCTTTTCTGTTTACAAAAATTTCTTTAGCAATTCCTTTAAGATAGGTCTACTGACAAAAAGTTCTCTTAGTTTTCCTTCAACTGACAATGTCTTGGTTTTCCTTTAATTTCTAAAGAATATTTTCTCTGAGTATAGAATTTTGAATTTTGTCTTCCAGCCCTTGTTAAAGTCGTGCTACTTCCTAATGACCTCCATGATTTCTGATGAGAAATCTGCTCTCATTTGAATTGTTTCTCCTATTGGTAAAGTGTCATTTCTCTCTTGTTGCTTTCAAGATTTTTTTCTTTGTCTTTAGTTTTGACTACGATGCATCTTGGTGTGGATTTCTTTGGGTTTATCATGTTTGGAATTTGCTCAGCTTCCTGAATGTATAAGTTTACATCTCTTGCCAAACTAAGGAAGTTTTCAGTTATTATTTCAGCTCCGCCCTCTCTCTCTTCTCTTCCCAGGACTTGATGTAATGAATATTAGATCTTCTGTTATAGTCCCATGGGTCCCCAAGGCTCTGTTCATTGTTTTCCTGTCTGTTGTATCTCAGTTATTCATACTGAGTACTTTTTATTGTCATCTTCCAGCTCACAGATGCTTTCCTTTTATCTTCTATATCTTTGCTGAGACTTTCTATTTTTTCATTTGTTTTCAGCATATTCATAATTGCTTGTTGAAGCATTTTTATCATGGGTGCTTTGAAATCTTTGTCGGATAATCTAACATCTCTGTAATCTCAGGGTTGGTCTCTATTATCTCTTTTCATTCAGGTTTAGATCTCTCTGGTTCTTGGTATGCTGAGTGATTTTCATTTGAAACCTGGACATTCTCATATTGCACATGAGATTCTGGATTTTATTTAAACCTTCTGTTTCAGCTGGTTTCCTCTCACTCTGTTCTCAGAGGGGTGGCATGGGCTGAGCCTCATTCTTGCCAGGTGGAGATAGAAGTCCTGGTTTCCCAGTTGGCCTTCACTGGCACCCATGGTGGAGGTGCTCCTATTACCGCTGCATGGAAGTGAGAGCTCTGGCTCCCCACGAAGCCTGCCCGGAAAACTCCCTGGCTGGGAGGGACAGAAGGGCTGTTTCTTCTCCTCACCTGTAGACATGGGGTTGGGGGAGGGGTGACCTTGTTATGGGGCCAAAGTGAAATACCTGACTCTCTACCAGTCCTCCTCTGATAAAACCCTGTGGTGAGGAGGAGAGATGCCTTGTTACCACCACGCTGGGGTAGAGGTCTGGACTCCCCACGTGTCTCTACAGGCACCACGGGAGAGGGGCCTCGTTTCCAGCTGGCAGGGATGAAAGTCCTGGCTTCCCACTCAGCCTCCTCTGACACCAGTGGGGATGTTGGGACACCTCATTACAGTGCGGGTGTGGGTGTGGGCGGGGCCGTGTTTTCTTCTGTGTGTTTAGCTAAAGTAGGGCAGTTATTGTCTAAAAGCTTTCTGTCTTGCTGGGCTTCCCTTTCCTGGTCTTTTGGCCAGAGAGAGAAGGCTTTTGTTTGTGCCTGTTGGCATTTTTAAATGCCAGCTGCTCCTCCTCCAAGTCTAGGATGTACAAGGCAAAAGAAAACCCAGGGAACTTGCTACTGTGGAATTCCTTGGGTCCTGAGGTCCCTAGTCAGCCCAGCTGTTTCTCTCCACCTTTCAGAATCTTCTTCTATTTGTTTAATATAAAACATTCAGAGTTTTTAGTTGTACTTAGTGGGAGGAATAGGGAAAAGTACATCTACTCCAAAAGCAGAAATGTCTCTCTATGTTACTTTTGCAACTTCCTGTGAATCTATATTTATTTTGAAATTAAAAGTTTAAAAGAAATTCTAACATAGGCGTCTCACCAGCTTGTTCAAGTATTAGAATCCGAGACAAATAGTTACTCTAGGAGAAGAAGCCTGTTCATCGATTCATGTCAAAGTGTGATAAACTCCAAAGGACAGCAGCTCAGAGGCAGGGGCAGGCACGGGGCTGACATCACCGGGAGTGGGTTATCCAGGCAGCCGTGCCCAGAGCACTGGGGCTGGGCGGGCAGCTCGGGGCAGACATGTGGGGTGGCGTCTCAGAAGATCACGAAGCCCTTTGCAAATAAAGGGCCTCATTACCGCTCACCCTGCGGGGGTCCCCGAATGCCTGACTTTGATTCTGAGGCAGTTGCCGGCCCAGAAGGCACACAACTGTTGCCTGTAGAGCTGGAAGGGTCCTTGGGGACCATCTGCCCAGCCCCCCGTCCCCCGCAGCAGGAAGAGAGGCCACAGCCCCACAGCTCTAGCCAGGCGGGTGGAAGCCGGGCCTGAGGAAGGCTGTCTGGCTGCACGGGAGGCTGGGCTGAAGGAGAGGCCTGCAGCGGGGCCCAGCTGGCCAGCCGGACTCCTGGCTGGGGGAAACTGGAGCATCTGGAAAGCATCATTCACTTTGACCAATCAATGTTTAAAGGCCAAACAAAGCCACAGCGAGCACAGCCGGGGTTTTTTCCCCCCCTTCCAAGTCGAACAGCACATCTGGGTGTTTCATTTTAGCTCACGGTCATTTGCTGCCACGAGATTGTCTTGGTAGGGGGGGACACGAGCCTCTTGCCACTAGAGGACACGTTTATCCACCTTTAACTCCCAGGAGTAGACTGATTTCACGAAAACAGAAACTCACACCTGCCTAAGGAAAACTGGAAATGAATATTTCCATACTTCAAGTTTTATTCTATTCCTGAACCAGGCCCTGGGGTGAGTCGAGGGTGGGAGTGGGCTTGGATAAAAGCAAAACTAAGCCCCTGCCCCAAGCTGTCTGCCATCTTGTGGGAGACATGAAACAGAATGAGTGTCAGATAGAAAAAAGGGCACTTGCTGTTCAAAACGATGACCACACCCTCTTCCTTGAAGCAATCTCTTCCTTGGGGTCCCTTCTGTGACTCCACTCTCCCCTGGATCTTCTCCAGTCCCACCGGCCACGGCTTCACCCGCCCTTCCCATGTTGGGTTCCTGGATGGCTGGTCCTGAATCTCCTTTCATCTCCCGCCACTCTCTCTCCTGGACCAATTCCTCCTCTCCTGTGGCCTCAATTACCATCTCCTTGCCACCCACCCCCAAATTCACAGCTCCAGCCAAGCCCTTCCCTCTCAACCCAGAAGGACACATCCAACATGGCTTGGGTGTCTGCATGGTTCTCAGGACTCAACCTGTTTAAAACTACATGCATGCTGTTACGGGCTGAATTGTATCTTCCCAAGATTCATCTGTTGAAGTCCTAATCCATGGTACCTTAGAATGTGACCGCAGGGACTTCCCTGGTGGCACAGTGGTTAAGAATCCACCTGCCAATTCAGGGACACAGGTTCAATCCCTGGTCCAGGAAGATCCCACATGCCGCGGAGCAACTAAGCCTGTGCATCACAACTACTGAGCCCGCGCTCTAGAGCCCACGAGCCACAACTACTGAGCCCGTGTGCCACAACTACTGAAGCCTGAGTGCCTAGAGCCCGTGCTCTGCAACAAGAGAAGGTATCATAATGAGAAGCCTGCACGCTGCAACAAAGAGTAGCCCGTGCTCGCAGCAACTAGAGAAAGCCTGCACGCAGCAACGAAGACCCAATGCAGCCAAAAATAAATAAAAATTTTTAAAAAAGAAAAAAAATGCATTTACCTTTAAAAAAGAAAAGAATGTGACTGCACTTGGAGAGGTGATTCAGTTAATAGGAGGTCATTAAGGTGGACCCTAACCCAATGTGACAGGCATCCTTATAAGAAGAGTAGATTAGGACACAGACACAGAGGGGTGACCATGTGAGGACACAAGAAGAAGATGCCCATCTGTAAGGCAAGGAGAGAGGCCTCAGAAGGAACCAACCCTGCTGCTACCTTGACTTTGGACTTCCAGCTTCCAGAATCATAAGACAATAAATGTCTGTTGTTTAAGTCCCCCAGTCTGTAGAACTTTGTGATGACAGCCCTAGCAGACCGATACGCACGCTTTCACCCCAACCTGGCTTGCCTCCTGTACTCCCTCCTCTGTGAAAAACACGTCCACCAGGCAACTGCCCAAGCCAGGAAGAAGCTCAAGATTCCTCTGAATCCTTCTTCTCTGTGTCTTCCACAGTCGTCCACGGCCACACCTGGGCACCTGGGCTCCTAAATAGCTCTAAATCCATTAACTTCTTTCCACCTCTTCAGCCACGCCCCCTCCCTGCTCCCACCTAAGGCTGACTGACCACGAAATAGGCAGAACTGCCAAGTTCAGTGTTTCTCAGGAGCTGTAGCCCCAATGAGCATGACCACACGTGGCCACAGTTGGGTGAGCGCTTCGTGGCTACAGCATCCTGCATGTGGGTGCCACCTAGACGTTGCTTCCCTGGATGCCACGCTCCGGTGTTATTCAGAAATCGCACCAGGGACTTGGGCACTACACCAGTTCACACGTTTTGCAGCCCCAGAAGGCAATCATGCTGTAATTTCAGAGTGAGGTGCTTAGGAGTGTAAGAGGTCCTTACTTTGGGCTCCTCTCAACTCAGAAATCCCCCCACCCTGGACTCAGACTGCTGTCACCATTAACCAGAAAACGTCTCCTAGGAGGAAGTGGGAGTCTGAGGCCCCGTGCTCACCAAGCATCCCCCCACCAGGCCTTCCCTGGGTACTTTGCCAAGAACGTGGCCTCTGGGTTCACTGAAATGAATGTAACGTCTGCAAGATTTATGTGTCTGCATGCTCTCTCCCCAGGCTTCAGCAGGATCATTTCACACACGCCCAGGACACAAGCACCAGGGGCACCAAACAAGTATGAAAAGAGACAGACTAGAATCTTGCAACTATCAGATGTAGAAAGATGCTATTGACACAAATATTAGGTTCGTGGTTTGAATCACCAATGGGAGCTTAACCTGGAATGCTGATCAGGGGCAGAGAAGAGAGGGACAGGGCCCTTCCCTAACACTCACAGCCAGACCCTACTCACAGTGGCCACACCTGTCTCCTAGGACCCATGCTCGACTGCAGGAGGTGGACCGTGAACACGCAGAAGCTGCAAGGTGTCCCGTGACAGAGGTACGCAGTGAGAGCGGCAGGACCCAGAGGAAGGAAGGAAGGAGCTGTTCTTGAAAAGAGACCAAAACCACCGATGCTCAAGTATGTTTTTTTGTTTTTTGTTTTTTTGCGGTACGCGGGCCTCTCACTGTTGTGGCCTCTCCCGTTGCGGAGCACAGGCTCCGGACGCGCAGGCTCAGCGGCCATGGCTCACGGGCCCAGCCGCTCCGTGGCATGTGGGATCCTCCCGGACCGGGGCATGAACCCGTGTCCCTCGCATCAGCAGGCGGACTCCCAACCACTGTGCCACCAGGGAAGCCCTCAAGTACGCTCTGAAAGATGAAGAAGAGGTATTTGCCAGGCAGACCGGGTGGGACCGACAGCCTAGGCTAAGGTCTTGTACGGGGTGGGAGGTTTCGGTACCTCTGGAGCAGAGTACGTAGGGGCGCCCAAGAGCAGACGTGGCTGCAGTGACAGGCAGGAGGCTGACCATGGAGGGCTTTGGAGCCATACCCACAGGCTCTGAGGTTATACGGAGGGATGCCCAGAGGACTGAGCAGAGTGATCAGGTCAGATTTGTGTATTTATTTACTTATTTATTCATTCATTCATTCATTATTTTTGGCCGCGCCATGCAGCTTGTGGGATCTTAGCTCCCCGACCAGGGATCCAATCTGTGCCCTCGGCAGTGAAAGTGCAGAGTCCTGACCACTAGACCACTAGGGAATTCCCAGATTTTTTTTTTTTTTAAAGAAGCTTGACCCCATGGTCCCTGTATTTGCAAATGACAACCTCAGTTTCCCCATCTCTCAAATGGGGACAATAATAGAACGTACCTCATGGGGCTGTGGTGCAGATTAAACAAGTTAATACAACCAGACATGATTAGCAGAGTGCCTGGCACAGGCATCGTAGCTATAGATCAGTATGACCTATTTTCTTGTCATGTCACTGTTGTCATCATTTGTCAGGCCCGGGATGGCAGGCTCAGGAGCACATGGCCTGTGCACTTGTGTTGATGGCCTCCTTGCTAAGGAAAGTCAGTGCTGCTCAGTGTGAAGCTGTTTACTGCACACGGACGCCAGGCCAAGGGGTGAATGGTGGCTTGGGCACCGCCCCCTGCAAGCTGGCCAAGCCATGTGCCTGGACACGAGACCACACCTATCCAGAGAGCCAGCCTACACCCTTTTCCAATTTGCCAAGCCCTGCATTGGGAGAAGGGGCTGGGGGCTTTTCCTAATTCGTGCCTGATGTCCTGGGGTTCCCCTGGAGAGGTGAAGAAGACTTCACTGTTGCTGCCATTTGGGGTGAGGGCTGGAAGTTAAGTGACATCTCAGAGTGGTGTTGGGTGTAGGGGCGAATTGGGAGGGAGGTCTGCCCCCTTGATCCCCCCAGGTCAAGGCCCCTTCCATGGAGCACACTTCCAGGGTCAGTTAGAGGCTCATGGAATTCCACATTAAAATAGAACCCACAGAACTTCAGAAGTGAATGTCCCCAGCGTGTGTCTCCTCCAGCCCCAGCCTGTGCGTCATGTTCAACACAGAACTTGGAGTCAGATAAACCTGTATTCAGATCTCAGTGTCCCCAAGCCCCTGTGACTGTGGCTTGACCCCCTAGGGCTCAGCTTTCTCATCTAGAACATAGTATGATGCTAACAGCTCCCCAGCACAGGGTAGACAAGAGCCCGATATGAACAAACATGCAGATGGCAACTAGCGTGGTGCCTGGCACAGAGCAGACACCCCAGAAATACCAGCAACGTGCCGTCCATCCAAGGTGGGGGAACATGCACGAATACTTTCCACTGATACCTAAGATATGAAGGTTGTAATTTGGACAGAGGTTTATTTTAATTAGCTAGCAGTGGGAAAGGTTGCTTCAGGAATGTGAGTGCTTGATGATTTCCCCAGGTGTTAGGGAAAAATACGAAATGGCAAAAACAAACCGAGAAACATTCTTGAGGGAAAAAGAGAGAGAGTCCTGTTAATAGCGCCACCTAAATATAGCAAAGTGTATTTTTGTAGATGGCAAAAATGGTGCCCAAACTGGGGAAGAAAATGCTGGTTCTTCCCAAATTTCCCAGCTAGCTCTTTCTTGAATCACAGTGGCCAGGCACATCTGGAAACTCCAGCTGAGGGAATGTCAGTCTGTCCACCCGACTTCTGAGCACCGTCCAGTGCAGAGGGACAAAGCTTAACAATTTTCCAACCCTTCCCATAATATAGCGGCCCGACTGGGAGACCTTGTTCTTTCTCACCTGGTTGGGGAACTAAGATCTCACAAGCCACCTGGTGTGGCCAAAAAAAAAAAACTTAAAAAGGAAAAGATGAACACGGCTCCACAAAGGGCCTTCCCCTTTGACCAGTTTTGAGGCAGAATTTGGTCAAACCGCTTCACAAACAAATGGGAGGCCTGGAGCCCCCCAAGCCCCTAATTGGGAACAGGTTAGCGGAGACATCCACCGGAAATCACCATGTGGTCCCCAACAGCGGCCTTCCCCACTGAATTCTTTTGCTCTGATTTCCACATAAGCCATAACAACACCATGCAGAACCAATTACGCCCGGCTCCAAAGAGGAGGCCGCAACTCTGGTCGGGGTGGCTGGAAGGGGACCCCCTGGGACGGCCTCCTCTGCGGGGGGCCACCCTGCTGTCAGTCCCGCGACCCGTCTGTGCCCGGAGCCCGCGCCTGCCCTCCCAGAGGAAAACCCCACAGCATTTATCACGAGCTCGCTGGAAAGCTGGAGTGTTCCGTGGGTGACCAAGAAATTGATGACCCCAGAGCTGACCGCTGGTCGGGAGCCACTGTGGCATCAGCCGTTTGGAAAGGGTGGGTGGTGGGTCCATTTATATTAAATGCGTGGAGAGTGGGGACTTCCCCTTCCAGATATCAATTTACAGCTGCAGAAAGGACCTTTAATCCCAAAGAGGTGTGGCATGGGGAGGGTGGGGTTTGGATGGGTGGGAGCTGTCTGGCATCCGATTAAATAACGCATCCAAGTGCTCTATCAGCAAACATCTGCGGGTGCCAATGTCAGGTTCAAATCCTGGCTCCACCGATGACTGGCTGTGCGACCTTGGGCCAGCGACTTAGCTGAGTAGGGCCTCGATTTCTCACCCGCAAATGGGTGTAATCATAGTGTGCAGCCCACAAGCTGTTGTCAGGATTACATGAAATAATCCAAGCAAAATGCTTAGGATACGGCAGGGATGCAGCAAGCGTTAGCTGCTATTAAGATTCTACTACGGCTTCCCTGGTGGCGCAGTGGTTGAGAGTCCGCCTGACGATGCAGGGGACATGGGTTCGTGCCCCGGTCCGGGAAGATCCCACATGCCGCAGAGCAGCTGGGCCCGTGAGCCATGGCCGCTGAGCCTGCGCGTCCGGAGCCTGTGCTCCGCAACGGGAGAGGCCACAGCAGTGAGAGGCCCGCGTACCGCAAAAAAAAAAGGTTCTACTAGAGGGATCACCGGGTCAACAAAGCCACACTGAGCTCGTTAGCTTTGCCCTTTGGGTGTCTTGGGCAGACTGGTAGAAGCTGGTTAGGGAAATGGGGATACGCACTCACCCAGAAAATATTTAGTTCTTAGCTGCCTTCTAAGAGCAAAGCAAAGAAGCAAACGCATACAAATTTGTTATTCACCAGAGCCCCCTGAGGCTGCAACAGGCGGGCCTCCCAGCACTCGGAGACACTGGTCCAGCCCCAAGGTGCCAGTTCTAGGTGAGGGGGGGTTGGGCCAGGGTCAGCTGTGCCCCGCATCGTGATTTCCAAACGCAAAGCCCAAGTGAAAGGCTATTAAGAATTGGAAAGGGGGTGTGGGAGAGCTTGCGGCATGCTTCATCTGTCTGATGCCCAGCACTGCCCATCTGCTGTCCTGCTGATGCACTGGCAGCTTCCCCAGACCACAGGCATTGGTCCATCCTTTTGGCATTTTCAAGGCTCAAGATTTTCTCAAGCTGGCCCTGCCCCTCTCTGCTCCCTCCTTCTGGAAACTTTCCTTTCAGTCATTACTAACTACCCATCCTTGAGCCCCACCTGGCAGGGACTGCATCTGGGTCATCTCCATGTGCCAGAATCCTGCCACCAGACCACCAGTTCCATTATCCAGGATGTGGTGGACCGGAAGAAGGGGTACAGTCTCCCCCAGGGTGTCCTTGTCTCAGGGCAGTTCCTGGAAGGTGTCCTCTTGTGTTAAATCCTAGGTATGAGTTGATATTGTCATTATTTACATTTTTCTTGGAAGGTGGAGTTCAAGTGGAGAAACCGATGGATTTGCACTCCAGTGCAGTTCTCAAAAAGGGCCACGGCCAAATGGAATCTATGTGGGTTTCTCCAAAGATCACTTTGGCTGGAGGGGTAGGGAGTGGCTGTCAGAGGTGGGCAAGAAGAGGCGGCTGCAATGCTCCAGACTCTGGAGGAGGACCCCAAACCAGGACAGGGACCAGGGGCCTGGGAAAGAGGGGACCAAATCAGAGAGAAAAGGGCCAGCACTTGATTGATGTGAGGGCAGCATGGGCGGTGGACGGGGGCGACGGGGAATGATTCCCAGCTTTCCTGCCCAGGACGAGGTGGTGCCTTTCATCAGTGTGGAATCTGAATATAGCTGAGCAGTTCTGGAGAGAATGGTGAGTTCAGTTTGGACGTGTTGAGTTTGAGATGCATGTGGACATCCAGGTGGCGAGCTCTAGTGGCAGACGAGGAAAGCTGGAGGTGGGTGCTGGAGGCGTAATCTGGGCTGTGGGATATTTACTACCGACTGGTGATGCCTTCCCCCCCATCCACTCCATCCCAGTCTTCCTGATGCCTGGATAGAGGAGTGTTGCAACATCCCGAGGTGATTTATAGGGGAAAACGTCTTGTGTGTTTGTTTCTCAGCGCTGCCTTCCAAGTGGGAATCTAAAACCCCACATTCTGATCCTAAGTGTAATTTCCAGTCATTTCCACCGACAACATTTGGTTCTTATTATCAAAAGATACTCACACAGATGTAGCATTAAAAATCTTGGCTTCAATGGATAAAGAAAACAAGATAATCTAAAGTACTGCAGCAACTCTCAGACATTTACGATTCCAAGAAATGGTTGTTGGATAACTGCTCTAGAATATCCATTTTCCAGTGTGTTTCTGGGGGGAAGAAAGCCAGCCCCTTGGTAAATTTCAGGCCGTTCATCTGAACCTTCAATCAGGAATGTCCTAGGGCCTTAGATGGTGAATTAGGCATGGGCATTTCCCCTTGGTGTCCCCAGACCCGACACACATCCAGGCACACATACAATGCTCACTAAGGGTTTGCTGACTGAAAAAAGAAACAGCTGAATACCGTACGTCAGGACATGCTAGGTTTTCTCACTTGACATTTCCTTTCAAAGGTTCCGAGGGCTTAAATTACAGGGAAAGGAAGCTTCTGTAAGTCAGAAATGGAAACATATTTATACGGAACTGATGTTTTGAACTTTAATGGAGAACTTTATCTTTCCTGTGTCAAATTCTATATTAGTGGTTTGGGGTCCCCTCAAGCATCGGTAATTAGTAGAGGGTTCCTTGTTCGGGAGTCCTGGTTATCCCCAAAGTATATTTTTTACATAGTAATAGCTAACATTTATGAAGTACTTCTTATGTGCCAAGCACTTTAACAAATTATCTCGTTTAATTCTCACAACAATTCTGGGACGATGATATGCTTATTACCCCTATCTTACAGTCGTGGTGACTCAGCCTTGGGAAACGTAGGCCATTTTTCCAAGGGCCCACGGCTAGTGGGAGGCAGGGCTGGTATTTGAGCCTAAGGAATGCGACCCCGCGGCCCAATTACTGACTGTTCCTGGTGCTTCTGAGCCAACGGTGAGCCGGGGGTGGGTGGGATGGGCCTTCACGAACATTCATCTGCTTATTCCTTTCGGAAACCCTGAGAGATAGGTCGTGTTCTGAACCCACTTTACAGCTGGGGAAACTGAGCCTCACAGAGGTGAAGCCGCGTGACATGACAGAGGCGGAACCTGGGTCCGAGGACGCCAGCAGGCCCCTTTGTCTTCCCACTGGCCCCAGGACTCTGCTCCTCCCTCTGTAGCCCCTGACTCTACCCATTGCCCGAGACTTACACAGTCTCTGTTAGACAGCAGGTCTCCATCTGGTCCCCCAGGGGCACCCAGGCTGAGAGGGGTCAGCCTCAGCCCTGGGAACCTCCAGGACCCTCCAGGGCCTCAGTGCAATCGTGGCCGCACCATGCGCGGCTCAGGGGGCAAAAGAGATGGACCACATGCTGCTAATACCGCGTGAAGGGAGCCTGGATCCCAGGACCCATCCTTCCTTTCCACATCTCCCGTGCTGTTCGTCCTGTGCACACAGCCACATGAACAGAATCGAGAGACTGATCCAATCCTGTCCCTCTTAGGAGGTTTGCTTGCTTAGCAGGTCTGAGTCAAGGGAAGCCTCTCTTCCTCCCCGTGTGGTGCCCCAGGGACCAGCCAGTGCCCTGCCCCACCCACCCAGCCCAGCCTGCGGCTTGCCAATTGCAGCCCAGGAGAGAGGACTGGGCTCCCCGAGAATGGCCTGAAATCATCCAGGATGCTGCCAGCTGCGGCTCGAGCACCCAGAGCCCATTCTCACTGTCTGCCCTCCACCTCATCGTGGTGTCATGGGATCCAGGAGAGGCTGTTTACGGAAGCCTCTGTGGACCAGGCCTCTGCCCATCAGCCCAGCCAGGTGAGCAGGTTTATTTCCAATATACAGATGGAAGGTGGAATCCAAAGTGGGCTTTGGGGCCACACAGCCCAGATGCCCATCCCGGGTCAGTACTGCCTGGCTTTGAGCAAATCCCTTCACCTCTCGGAGCCTCAGTTTGTTCATCTCATCAGCAAAATGGGTGCCATCCAGGGGTTCTTCATCTGGGTCCACAGATTCCTGAGAGATCCTTGGAAAGGATGGAGGGGGTTCCATAAAAGAGGATGGGGAAAAGTTACCTCTTTATTTCAACCAACCTATAACTGAAATGTGGCATTTCCTTCCACCATGAAGGCACAGAGCTTCCAGAGGAGTATTAGCAGCACCTGTGACCTGTCATCAATTAATGGCTACTTCGAAATTACAATCACTGGGTTTCCCTCGTGGCACAGTGGTTAAGAATCCACCTGCCAATGCAGGGGACACAGGTTTGAGCCCTGGTCTGGGAAGATCCCACATGCCATGGAGCAACTAAGCCCGTGCACCACAACTACTGAGCCTGTGCTCTAGAGCCCACGAGCCACAACTACTGAGCCCGTGTGCCACAACTACTAAAGCCCACGCGACTAGAGTCCGTGCTCCGCAGCAAGAGAAGCAACCGCAATGAGAAGCCTGCGCACCGCAACAAAGAGTAGCCCCTGCTCGCCGCAGCTAGAGAAAGCCCACGTGCAGCAACGAAGACCCAACGCAGCCAAATAAGTAAATAGATAATTAATTAATTTTTTAAAAATTACAATCACCATTAGATCTGTCACTGGGTCTTGCTGTTTAATGCGTTAATTTGTCAGTGCCCTTCCTGAAGTGTGTGTCTCAGAGGAAAGGAGCCCTCAGCTGGCCAGTGGGGTCTGTCTCAGCTCCTCAGCTGCATGAGGTCCCTCTGTGCACACAGCCTGCCCACCTGATTGGTTAAACCACCTGTCGCCCAGCGTCTCCTGCATGGAGGGGAGGGTTTGGACAAGGACTAACTCTTTTTTTTTTGATTAATTGAAGTGTAGCTGATTTACAATGTAGTGTTAATTACTGCTGTACAGCAAAGTGACTCAGTTATACATATATATACATTCCTTTTCATATTCTTTTCCATTATGGTTTATCCCAGGACGTTGAATATAGTTCCCTGTGCTATACAGTAGGACCTTGTTGTTTATCCATCCTATATATACCAGTTTGCATCTGGTAAGCCCAAACTACCAATCCTTCCCTTCCCCACCCCCCTTCCCCCTTGGCAACCACAAGCCTATTCTCTATAGGATTGACTCTTTAATGCCCAGTGCAGGCCTCTCCTGGTAGGCTCAGCTCAACATCCTTTTGGAGGAAGGCATCCATTTTTGTAACAGAAACTCCTTCAAACAGTTACTCGGTTCCCAAACCTTGGCGTCACCCTTGACCCCTCTTCCAATCTGTCATCATGTCTATTTGCTCCATCTCTAAATTTGTCCAGAGGCATGTCACTTCTCTCCGCATCTGCTGCTTCGCCTGAGTCCAAGCTACCATCATCGCCTACTTGGATCATTACCGCGGGCTCCCTGCTCGGCTCCCAGCTTCATCATTGCCCCCCCGCCCCATGCTTGTCTCACCAAGCAGCCAGAGAAGCCATTCAACATGCAAGTCAAACCGCTCCTCACTAAAAACCCTCCAGAGGCACCAGTCTGACTCCCAGTAGAAGTCACAGTCCTTGCAACCTGGACCGTCACTGAGAATCCAGCTCCCTCCACCCCTCCCCCTCCCCCACTGTGCTCCAGCCTAGCCAGCCTCCTGGACCACCCAAGCATCGTCCCTCCTCAGGACCTGTGTGCTTGCTGTTCCCTCTGCCTGGAACGGTTTTGGTCCTCACACCTTCTGGTTCTTATGTCAATGTCTTCTTCTGGCTGAAGCCTTCCCTGGGGTAGTGGACACTGTGATGTGTGATCCTGACCCCTCTTCAGGAGCGAAGGCCTTGTCCCCTGGCTGCTGGGAGGTGCACTCAGCTCTCAGCCCCTTTGAGGATCGTCTCAGCTGAAGAAAACCTCCTGTTCAAGCACATGCATCCTTCCAAGGCAACCTCATCCGAGGCCAGTCAACATGGGGGATTTGAGACAATTCTGAAGGCTCATCTGTGTCCAGAACTCCATGGGGCGCTGGCTGAGTTCTTCGGCTTGAGTCACAGCTCAACTCCTCCCAAAGCCCAGTCCTGCTTCCTTCCCTTCCTCCTGCACATGTGGATTCCAACTGTCCTCCCCAATAAATACCCCTACGCGAATCCCCAAATCAGCATCTGCTTCCCCGGGAACTCAGTTACCCTGGTCACCCAACCTAAAATTGCAGAGCTTCTCCCCAAATTCACACTCCATCAGCCCTTCCTTCCCTGCTCATCAGCACCCATCACCACCTACAACCACAGATTCACTTGTTTATTGTCCTTCCTCCCACCAGAACGTAACCTCCATAAGGACAGGAACTTGTTTTGTTTTGTCATTTCATTGCCCAGAACAGTATCTGGCACCATAATTATCCACTCAGAATTTGTTGAGTGAATGAGTGAGTGAACAGCCACACCATCCTTGACTTGTAGTCAACAAATTCCTCCAAATCCTTTTCTCACACTCTGTCGACTATGACATCCCGAGTTTGTGTAATTGATTTTGGGGCCTGATTCCAGATCTCGACAACTTGTCACGGCTAAATTCCATCCTGCTGATTGTGTCGGTCCTGGTTCTGACTCTAATCCCCTGGAGAACTGAGAAGCATACATTTTAGAGCTTCATCCAAGTCACCATTAAAAATGCTGCATAGAACAAAATAGCTCTCATAGCCATATTCTTGGTAGCATTTCTGTCTGGTTTTGTTGATCTTGTCTGCGTACTGATTTGCTTGTTTATTTCCGTCCCCTCATTAGCCTACACATCTTGTTAACGGCTGCAGCCCAGGGCCTAGCACTGTGCCTGGTATATTATAGGCTCTTTTTTTTTTTTTTTTTTTTTTTTGCGGTACACGGGCCTCTCACTGTTGTGGCCTCTCCCGTTGCGGAGCACAGGCTCCGGACGCGCAGGCTCAGCGGCCATGGCTCACAGGCCCAGCCGCTCCACGGCATGTGGGATCCTCCCAGACCGGGGCACAAACCCGTGTCCCCTGCATCGGCAGGCAGACTCTCAACCACTGCGCCACCAGGGAAGCCCTATAGGCTCTTGATAAACATGCATCAAATGAACGAACGGCTCTCCCCCTTACAGAATGTGAGCTGTCTGGGTCAGAAGCCACATCCAGTCACCTTCGAATCTGCCAGAAGAGGCTTTTGGCATTAATACGTGAGTTACCAGGGCTGGGATATGAGCATGAGGGTGGCTGTGATTCAGGTCGTGTTGTGCCGGCCTCTTGGCCCTATCACCCCCAGGAAGTCACATTTCCACACCCAGGCCTGGCTGGTTATGCTCTCTGACCCCTTGGGGCACCTCTCAGGGACCACTGTAGGGACATGCTGCCTGGTACTCCCTGTGGCTCCCAGGAATGCTGGTCCTTGGACTTCCAGTGCCATCCCCTGGATCTGTGACAGGAACGCCGTGGAGCTGAGCTGCAGATCTCTCTGTTATCAACCAAGCCACTATGATTAGGAAACACCATGTGCCTGGACTGTCATTTTCCCCACACTGAGTTTTTCCCCAGCAACTCCTCAGTCATCACACAAACAAGAGCCCGGTGGATTCACCCACTTGCTCTCTAGACATGTCCTGAGTATGTCAGAACACTGGGTGGACCTGCTCAGCCTCAGGCTATGAAACTCACGCCCCACACTTCATCAATCTCATTCAACAAATACATGTCATGTGCCATTCAAGGATCCAGGAACAGTAGCGAATAAAGTCAAGTCCCTGCCCTTTAGGAACATACATTTTAGCGACAGGGGATCAATATATACATCAGGCGATATAGGCCATGGAGAAAAATAAAGCAGGAGAGGAGGGAGGAGCCATGGAGGAGGGGTGTTGCCATTTTACTTAGGGGGCAGGAAAGGGCCTCACTGAGAAGGTAACTCTTGAGATGAGTCCCTAAGGAAGTGATACAGTTGGCCACAGGGATACTCAGAGAAAGAGGATTTTAAACTGAGGGAATAGCAGGTGCAAAGGCCCTGAGGCAGGAGGGTAATTGGCATGCTCAGTGAAGAGCAGGAAGTGAGTACAGTGGAGCAGAATGAGCAAGGGGGCGGGGGAGTGAGCAGGAGAGGAGGTCAGAGAGACCATAGACAACGGAGTCAGACGGGGCTCAGAGACAACTGGCTTCACTCTGAGTGAGCTGGGAGCCACTGGAGGGTTTGAGTGAAAGGACAGACAGACAGTCTGACTTGCATTCTCACTTGGTTTCTGGGGCTATTGTGTTGAGAAGGAATGTGCACAGACAAGGGGAGAAGCAGGGGTACCAGTGAGGAGATAAGGGCTTGGACAAGGGGTTAGCCATAAAGGTGGTAAGAAGCGGTCAGATTGTTTATATATTTTGAAGTCCAGCCAACAGGATTTGCTGACAGAATTGGACGTGGGATGTGAAAAAGAGAAAATCCTGGGATGAATCCACGCTTTTTGGCCTGAGCAGTTGGAAGAATAGGATTGCCATTGACTGAACTGAAAAAGAGTGTGAAGGAACAAGTTTGGGATAGAGCTGCTTGGACACATTCATTCTGACCGTCTGCTAGACATCCAGTTGAAGCTATCAAGTGGGCGTTTGATGCTGAGCCTGGGATTCAGGGCCAAGGTTGGGCTAGAGAGATACATTGGCAAGCTGTCCCCCATCTCCAGTTTCTGGGGTTCTGCTAATCATACTTCCGGGCACTCTGTTGGGGGGTCAGCCTGTGGGACTTGCGGGTCACTGCCTGGCTCCACGTTTAACTGGCTCCAGGACCTTGGGAAAGTCAGTCCCATTCTCTGAGTCTCAGTTCCTCAACTGGGAAATAAAACTAGCAACAATACACTGCAGTTTCATGAAGGTTTTAATCACCGAATATAGGCTGTGCCAGGGTTGTGCTGACCTCAGAGGGCAGCAGCCATGAATGCTGTTATATTTTGCTGGGCATGTTTATTGTTGTTGCAAACCCACTGCCCTTTGGGCCTCTGGTTAACTCTGAGCCATATCCCCCTGGCCACAGTGATGGGGACCAGCGACGGGGCCTTGACCTCTTCACTGCTCATTTGAAAGGATGACCTGGTCTAATCAGACTCCCTGGGCATGAATTTGAGTTGGGGATGAGGAAATTGGGGCCATCAGTGGTGGGTCTGGAGCCAAAAGGCCATTCTGGATCACTTCCTATGTGAGCAAGCCAAGGACAGAGTGACCTTGAGTGAGAGACTTCGTGGTGGCTGGCTGAATCCTGCTCTCATCCCAGGGAGGCCCAGATGGCCGTCAGGCCTAGGCTCAGCCTCCTTGAATTCCCACTGGACATCCAGCCAACAAAGGCGTATCTGTTGAGCCCAGGAGCCTCAATGGGAATCTTACGGGGTGATGAGTTCACTGCTCAGCCTGCAGTGGAGGAGATGGGCCCAGCTGCTTCTTTCTCCAGTGGGCTCTGGAATGTTCCGTCCCCAACAATTGTGGACGATGGGGTTGAAGTCTCTTTGGGTGCTGTTAAAATGAGTGTGTTTTGAAAGCTTTCTAGAACTTCTGGTAAAAAGAAAAGAGCCATGAAATCATAGGCATTCCATTTTCCCACATCTCTATCCATGTCCACCTTCTGGGGCCATAACCAGCACTGGGAATTGGCCACGGAGGCACTGGATTCATCCCTTGCTTGGCAAAAGGAAAGAAGAAAGGCAGGGACTGCACTGGTGGTGCAGTGGTTAAGAATCCGCCTGCCAGTGCAGGGGACACAGGGGTTCCAGCCCTGGTCCGGGAAGATCCCACATGCCACGGAGCAACTAAGTCCGTGTGCCACAACTACTGAGCCTGCACTCTAGAGCCCGCGAGCCACAACTACTGAGCCCACGTGCCACATGTACTGTAGCCCGCGCACCTAGAGCCTGTGCTCTGCAACAAGAGAAGCCACCGCAATGAAAAGCCCCGCGCACCGCAACGCAGCCAAAAATAAATAATAAAATATATTTTTTAAAAAAAGAAGGAAAAGAAGGAAGGCAGACCTAACAGCCACAGGATGGGCAAAACCAGTTTGGCCGGCCCTGGGCAGAGGGGTGGCTAGTTTCCAAGATGGGGCAGCGTGAACCTGGGGGCAACGCCGGGGCCTCTGCGTGGTTGTGGAAAGCGCAGAGGGAGGCCCCACCCTGCAACTGTTTCCTCCACGTAGCTCAGTCTTGCTCTCACTAGGCTCCTTCCAAATCCTTTCATCAATGTCTTAACGTCATGTGGACACATTGCACATGAACAGGAAGACGCCTCGTCTGGAAAATATACCCGAGGCGCCAGCTCCATACTCCCCACCACCCCACCCCGCCCCGCCATGTGCCTGCCTGTGACCAGGAGAGAAGCATGGGGACCAGTCACCGCCTCAGTGCACCGACGCTGTAAAGTGGCTGTCGCAGCCCGTTAAACCCACAGCCTCCAGAGCAGCCCCGTCTATCTGCCTGGAGAGACCAGAGGCACACGGGGAAACGAGGCGGCCGGGGGTCGGGGCCCTGCGGAGGGCTGGCGCATGCGAGACAGAAACGCCACCTGCTGGTGGACCTCAGCATGGGCAGCCGGCAGCCAGCTCGTTTCCCACTGTCTGGTAGCAGGTGTGTTAAGGCCCCTCCTTTTGCTGTCTTGCTGGGGGTTGGGGTGAAGTGGGGTCTTGGTGCTTTTTCTTTACATTTCCATCATTCCAAAAAAAATTGTCTCGTTCCCTTTGCAGCCAACCCCATCCCCTGACCTAGGCAAACACAGAATACTTCTGCGCACTGTAGAACTTCACATATAGACGATTGTATTTGTGTACTTTTTGGGGTCTGCTACAATGTCTCTGACTACAGTTTCTGATTCATCCATTTTGTTGGGTATATTAGTAATTTGTTTCTTTTAATCAGTGAGTGGTACGGTTGTCACATTTGTTTATCTGATCACCTAGTGATAGACATTTTTGTTGATTCCAGTTTGGGGCTATTATGAATAAAGATGCTATGGACACTTCTGTAAAAGTCTTCTTGTGGACATATGTTTTCATTTCTCTTGGAATAGTTGGTCATAGGGTAAATGTGTGGTTACTTTGTTAAATGTTAACTGTATGGTTAAATGTATAATTAAATGTTAGCTTTAAATGTTTATGGTTAATTTTGTGAAAACTGCCTCTTTTCCACCAGTAATGGATTAAAGTTCTAGTTGCTCTGCATCGTGGTCATCATTTGGTATGGTTGTTTGTTTTTTTTTTAATTTTAGCCATTTTAGTGCCTATGTAATGGTATCTCATGGGCTTTTGAAACATTGAGATATAATTCACATACCATAATATTCACCCTTTTAAAATGTACAACTCAGCGGTTTTTAATATATTCAGAGTTGTGGAACCTTCACTACTATTTAGCTTCATAACATTTTCATCACTCCAAAACCCTTTAGTTCCTGGCAGAACACTAATCTACACTAATCTCTATGGATTTGTCTATTCTGGACATTTCATACAGATGGAACGATAAAATGTGGCCCTTTGTGTCTGGCTTCTTTCACTTAGCATACTGGTTTCAAGGTTCATCCACATTGTGGCGTTTAACAGGACTTCATTCCTCTTTATGGCCAAATAATATTCTGTTGTATGTATACACATACACATTTTGTTTACTCATTCATTGTCGATGGACATTTGGGTTGTTTTCAGTTTTGGGCTATTGTGAATAAAGCTGCTCTGAACATTCATGTACAAGGTTTTTTTGGTGGATTTTTCTTTTTTTTTGGCTGCACCATGCAGCATGCAGGATCTTAGTTCCCGGACCAGGGACTGAACCCTCAACCCCTGCATTGGGAGCACAAAGTCTTAACCACTGGACTGCCAGGGAGGTCCCATGTACAAGTTTTTGTATGGGCATGTTTTTACTTCTCTTGGGCATATACCTAGGAGTGGAACTGCTGGGAAACACTGTAACTCTGCTCCACAAATTCCAGCTTCCCCAACTCTGAGCGCTTCCTCCTTAGCTCAGTGAGGTGAGTGTACTCTGCTCAGCCTCCCGTCCCCCTGCCAAAGTACAGCAATGCCTCCAGGAGGAAGTCCTGGGCTCCGCCTGGGCGATTATATAGCTCACCCTGTTCCCTTCCCTCAGGGATCACGGTCCTGCGCTGTCTGTTGTTCAATGTCTGAAAACTGTTGTTTCATTTATTTTGTCCAATTTTCTGCTGTTCATAGCAGAAGAGATAGTCCAGTTACTCCATCAAGTCTGGAAGTGGAAGACCCATGCACTTTTCAGATACCTATATCTGATAATTTCATCATCTAAAGTTCTAGGGAGACTCAAATCTGGGTGGTTGTTTCCACTGACATTTACTCATGGCAGACTGTTGCCTTATGTGTTTTATATGTTTGTGTGAGCTTGTCTTTGATTGAATTTAATCTGGGAGAATCATGCGAAGTTTAAATTGGGACTGCTTTCTTCCAGAGATTATTTGTGTTAGCTTCCGTTAGGTACTATGGATGCAAAAGTAATCCGAGAATACTTAAATTTAATTTTTCTGCTGGGGATTTTTCTCACGTGTTTGAAAAAATTAAAACTCTGTGGCTATGTAAGAGTGAGCATACGGGGCTTCCCTGGTGGCTCAGTGGTTGAGAGTCCGCCTGCCGATGCAGGGGACACGGGTTCGTGCCCCGGTCCGGGAAGATCCCACATGCCACGGAGCGGCTGGGCCCGTGAGCCATGGCCGCTGAGCCTGCACGTCCGGAGCCTGTGCTCCGCAACGGGAGAGGCCACAACAGTGAGAGACCTGTGCACCGCAAAAAAAAAAAAAAAAAAAAAAAGAGTGAGCATATGGGTGTGAATTCTCAAAGACCACCATCATCATCACTGTCACCATCATCACCATCATCACCATCATCACCAACCATCATCACCAGCATCACCATCATTACCAGCATCACCATCATCACCAACCAACATCACCAGCATCACCATCATCATCACCATCAACACCACCATCAACACCATCATCATCATCACCACCGTCATCACTGTCACTGTCTCAGCCACAGTGAAGACTCACTGGTTTCTAGCAATCTCTCTATCTCTAAGAGTGTAGCCACCTTCCAAGTTTTCAGATTAATGCTGAGGTCTCAATTTTGATGCTCACCCTTTACGAGGGTCTCTCATCTTCCTCTTGATTATTAGTCCCCAAAACACTGGGTTTCTGTTGCCACCAGGGCAGCCCCAGCTTCTATTTTTTGTTACCGTTCACTGTTCTGGTCTCAGTCCATTGTTCCTTCTTGTGTGTGTGTAACTTTTTCATGGTTTCATTTACCCTCTTGTGAGCTCAGCAATGCATATAAAATGTTGGCTGTAATTTGTTCAGGATCTAGCTGAATTGGAGTGGACAGACTTTTTAGGATATTTAATCTGCCATATACATCATTCTTCTGGAAGCAGAAATCCTCCACCTCAGTGACTTCATCTTTGAAGAATGGGGAGGATAATCCTGACTTCTGAGGATTGTTGCAAGGAACCGAGATATGTAAAAGGAATGTACTTAGCATAGCGCTTGTCACAGAGGCAGCCTGCCTGCAGTATCCATTCTGAAGTGGGAGGTAGACCAAAGCACTAAATACAACACGACGCACTGTTTACTCTTCAACAAAGACAAACGTTAGGCCAGGTGCCCAGGACAAAAGCACCACCTCAGTCTGTGGGGTTTGTGTGCTTGAGCTGGGCCTCTCTGTGGCTAGATGGCCTGAGCACTAAAGCAGGAGTCAGCATGACCCGGGTTTGGATCCCTGCTCTTCTCTTCTCATGCTGTGACATCATTTATCTCTCTAAATCTCAGTCTCCTTAACTGTGAATCAAAGTAATAGACAACTGCCTATCTCACAAGTTTGTTGCAAGGATCCAATGACATTATGTCAGTGACACTTGTCTACAATGCAGCATGTAGATGTCAGAGGTTATTAGGCTGGTAGAACTGGAGAGAGGGAGGTGGCGTTTTGAGGCTATGGAGCTCTGTGGCCATGAAATGGGGCTGGCCGGCTGTGTTACCAAGTCTAAGCTCATACTGCTCACAGCTCGATGGGTCAATATATTGAGAGACAAGCTGTTGGGACAGGGAATAGCAACTTTGTTTGAAAAGCCAGCGTATTGAGAAGACAGTGGACTCATGTCCCAAAGACCCATCTTGCCTGAGTTAGAATTCAGGCTTCTTTTATACGAAAAGGGGAGGGGGTAAAGTCAAGCATTTCCTGGTTCCCATCAGCCTCCGGAGAGGATGTGTTAATTTCTTGTCCCTGCAGTCATTCACAGGTGGGCCTGGTCAAGAGGTTTCCTGGGAGCTAAACAAAGGTATTAGCTTAACGCTCATTACCTGGGAGGCAGGGTTCCCAGAGATGGGCCACTATGTATAATTTAAGCTTATAGGCAACATCCCTTTAGTGATGAACCTGTAATAGAACACAAAGTTTCTTCCCCATTACAGTAGCAAGGGTGGTAGGGAACACTAAGCCTAGGGAGCTTGATGGTGATTCAGCTTATCTGGGTTTGAAACCAGCTTCCCCCCATTACTAGCTGTTTGACCTCCAGCAAGTTGATGACTTCTCTCTGCTCCTCAGCTCCCTCATGTGTAAAACGAGGATAAATAGCGACCATGCGGTTCTTGAGACGAGCTGATATTCCATGTAACACACTTCACTGAGTTCCCGCCTGGCACATAGTAGGTGTTGGATTAGCAGGAACCGTTCCTATAATGGGGGATACTTGGAAGCCAAAGGAGTGTGGTGTAAGCCTAACTGGGCTGTCAAAGATTATGGAGGAATGTTTTACACTTTAACTATGTGAAATGTGTAAAATTGGATATGTGTGCTGCAATTTGCATATTTGGAAAACAGACAAAAGCAAGAGAAAAACACTCAGCAGGGGCAAGAAGATTCGCCAAAAGTTTTAAAAATAATTGCGTCAAATGATTTCGTACCAGTCCCTTATGCTGAGGATATATGCTTTTCCCGTAGAAGATGCTTATTAAAAACCCTGGAGTGAGAATCTTGGAAGACCAGATGATATGAAAGGGCCAAGTTCTGCATGAAATGGTGTGGGCAAGACCCAATTAAAATTTTATCTTCATTTGGATCACAATTACTAGAGGGTACAAACTGCTGGACAAGTTATACACAGGAAGTCTGAACAGGTAAGGAGGCACTGACAAATAAAGAATGTTTCCAAATTATTTCTTTAGTCAATCTACCCTTTAGCAAAGTCAGAAGCACTGACCCTTGAGTAGTGACTAGTAATAGTAACATAATTTTGCTAGGTTTTCCTAAAGGAGGGCAGTCCAAAGAAAATAGGCAGGGATGACAAAACAAGAGAGAGGCATGGACATATATACACTACCAAACGTAAGGTAGATAGCTAGTGGGAAGCAGCCGCATAGCACAGGGAGATCAGATCGGTGCTTTGTGACCACCTGGAGGGGTGGGATAGGGAGGGTGGGAGGGAGGGAGACGCAAGAGGGAAGGGATAGGGGAACATATGTATATGTATAACTGATTCACTTTGTTATAAAGCAGAAACTAACACACCATTGTAAAGCAATTATACTCCAATAAAGTTGTAAATAAATAAATAAATAAATAAATAAATAAATAAAATAAAAAAAGAAAGAAAGAAAAAAAAGAAAATAGGCAGGGAAAGATACTAGTAAAAACATTGAGAGCCAAAATGAAGTTTCTGATGTGTGCAAAGATACACACTATTGAACACACAAACTGTTGTGTGCAATTTCTGTTTATATTACTTCATCAGTAAAGATGTTCTATTGGTGAAACAGTGACCCAGGATTTAAATATTCGTATTTGCCATTAAGATACTATGCCATGCTCAGGGTCTTGATTATACAAAGGCTCTTGGTTGTACAACACCATCCACAAACATATTTGGACAAAGGAGGAGGACAGTGGGCCCTAGACAGGAATCAAGGTGCACAGTTCACTTCTACAGTATGCAGTCATGAAACACTGCATGTGCTTTTTCTCTGTTGGGCCATCTGTAAAGTAGGGATGAGAGGATAGACAAAGGAATTCGGTTCTAGGATTATACCCCCTAGTCTGCACATGAATTCAGTTTCCACATACTCAACTAGAACAGACTGGCAAGGCCAGGAGTAACACAGAGGCTACAAAGGAGAATCCTTGAATTATTTAGCATAGGGCTACTCCTCCATTTTTCAGTTTTTCCCTCCATCATTCTGAACACTAGAACTTGAACTCAGAATAAAGATAAAGAACAATATGCAAGTGACTTTTTCCCCCTTCCTAGCTATTTTATGGCTTCTTCTATTTTTTTAAAATTCTGATGTCAATTTATTGGCACAAAAATTACCAGATACAACATGGTGTCTAGACATGGCTGCACCGTATACTTTGTGCATTTAGTTTAATATTTCTTTTGCTCCTAACTCCCAACATGTACTAGACCTTCCCCCTCTGTGTCAGCACCTCCGTGATAGCATTTCTGTATTCCATGGCTTCTTCTTTTTTATAAATTAGACTTTATTTTTTAGAGTCTAATTTTTTATAAATTAGACTTTATTTTTTAGGTTTACAGAAAAATTGAGTGGAAAGTTCAGAGAGTTCCCATATACCTACTTCCCCCCTCCCCAGTTTCCCATGTTACTAACACCTAGCTTTAGTGTAGCACATTTGTATAAATTAATGAGTCAGTAGTGATACATCATTATTAACTCAAGTCCATAGTTTAATTAGGGTTTGCTCTTTGTGTCGTACGTTCTATGGGTTTAGACAAATGTATAATGACCTGTATCCACCATTGTAACATCATACAGAATAGTTTTGCTGCCCTAAAAATCCTCTGTGCTCCCTCTATTTACCACACCCACCCACCCCCCACCCCAAATCCCTGGCATACATTGATCTTTTTACTGTCTTCACAGTTTTGCCTTTTCCAGAATGTCATAAAGTTGAAATCATACAGTCTGCAGCCTTCTCAGATTGGCTTCTATCACTCAGTGATATGCATTTAAGGTTCCTCCATGTCTTTTCATGGCTTGATAGTTCACTTATTTTGAGCAAAGAATAGTATCCCACTGTATGGCTGTACTGTTGTTTGTTTATCCATTCCCCTACTGAAGGATATCTTGGTTGTTTCCAAGTTTTGGCAAGTATGAATAAAGCCGCTGTAAATATTCATGTGCAAGGTTTTGTGTGGACATAGGTTTTCAACTTATTTGGATAAAGTCAAGTGACTTTTGAATCCTCTAATTTTAACTTTTCTGTGCTGTTTTGTTTTAGATGTGCCTTTTGTAAGCATCATATAACTGGAATTTTAATATTTTTAATTTTTTAATATATTTTTTAAGTTCAGAGTGATTTTATTAGATCAAATATTCTTTTTTTTAAACATCTTTATTGGAGTATAATTGCTTTACAATGGTGTGTTAGCTTCTTCTTTATAACAAAGTGAATCAGCTGTATGTATACATATATCCCCATGTCCCCTCCCTCTTGTGTCTCCCTCCCACCCTCCCTATCCCACCCCTCTAGGAGGTCACAAAGCACCGAGCTGATCTCCCTGTGCTATGCAGCTGCTTCCCACTAGCTATCTATTTTATCTATAGTGTATATATGTCCATGCCACTCTCTCACTTCGTCTCAGTTTACCCTTCCCCCTCCCCGATAACTGGAATTTTTAAAAGCCAGTTTGTGGAGAGATAGACAATGACGCAAACATTAGCAAAATATTAATTGTAGAATCTAGGTAGTAGGTGTGTAAATGTATTGTATAATGATTTCAATTTTTCTGTATGTGTGACATTTTTCATAATAAATGTTGGGGGGAAAAGTGAAAAACCAAGAAACAAAACAAAACCCTCTGGAGTGTGTGTGTCTGTAAAATCGAAATAGGGCCATTCAGAGGAGCCATGGAGAGGGTCCCACACCTGGAACCTGGCTCTGCCATCCAGGTGGAGGCAAGTTACTCAACCTCCCTTCTTTTGTCTTCTCTCGGCAGGACGGCAATCACAACATCCAGGGGTGCACGGGTGTTGCAACAACCTACCCAGCACTGGGCCTGGGATGCGGTAGTTGAATTAATCCCTGGGGTTCATTCATTTTCCTGCCTGAGAACCACGGGGAATGTGTTGTGCTGCTGGTCACCAGCAGAGGGCGCACTTAAAGCAAGCAAATGCCCGGGTTTCGCGCCTAGCCTTCCTTTCGGAATTTTTTTTTTTTTTTTTTTTTTTTGCGGTACGCGACGCGCAGGCTCAGTGGCCATGGCTCACGGGCCCAGCCGCTCCGCGGCATGTGGGATCCTCCCGGACCGGGGCACGAACCTGCGTCCCCTGCATCAGCAGGCGGACTCTCAACCACTGCGCCACCAGGGAAGCCCCGGAATATTTTTTATGATGCGAAATTCAACTCTACTCAATGCTCTGTGGTGACCTAAATGGGAAGGAAATCCAAAGAAGAGGGTATATATGTATATGTAGCTGATTCACTTTGCTGGACAGCAGAAGCACAACATTGTGAAGCAACTATACTCCAATAAAAATTAATTTTTAAAAAAAGATGCGAAATTCAGAGTCAAAGCAAGCCTCTCCACTTTGGGCCTGTGAGCCCAGGCATATAACTGGTATTACTAACGACTGCAGGGTCCTCCTAGCGCCATCTCCCTCCTAGCCTGTGTCCAGCAGCCCGGTGTATGATTCCACCTCCCACTCCTGTGCAAGGACCTACTTCCGTAAATGGGTCTCCCACTAGACTGTGAGAGACCCTAGCCCAGGGCCTGGCACAGCATCCAGGATTTGAAGAGCACTCAATGTGCACTGAATGCACTGACATCACCTCCCATCACTCACTTTATCTCCCTGCCCAACTGCAGGAGGATTAACAATCTACACAGGGTGTCACTCATCCAGGGCCCTCCCTGAAGCATGGCTTGTTCAGCCTGGGCAACAACATTCTCAATGGGATTATCCTGGGAAGCAAGCGGGCAGGTGCCCCTCTGCATTCCCCCCCATTAAGGGTTGAATTGTGCCCTTCCCGCCCCCCCCCACAAAAGGTATATTGGATTCCTAATTTCCAGTACCTCAGAATGTGATCTTATAAATAAGGTCATTGTAGATATAGTTTAGGTAAAGCCATTAAGCTTAACCTTAATCGAATATGGCTAGTGTCCTTATGAACAGGGAAAATTGGGACGCAGACACACAGGGGATGAAAATGCCACGTGAAGATGAAGGCATAGATGTGGGTGATGCATCTACAAGCCAAGCAACACCAAAGGTCATCAGCAAATCTCCAGAAGCTGGGAGACAGGCCAGGAACAGGTTCTCCTGCAAGGCCCTCAGAAGGAACCAGCCCTGTCGACACCCTGGTCTCGGATTCTGGCCTCCAGAGCTGTGAGGAACTGTTCATTTCTGTTGTTTAAGCCCCCCAACGTGTGGTACTTTGTTATGATAGTTCCAGGAAACTCTACACCCTCAACATGCTTCTCTAAAGGATGTTCAGCTCCAACTGATCCACCTGGGAAAACCCTGCCAATCCTCAGCCTCTGGTTAAACATCAGCCAGTGAAGGGTTTTCAGCGAGGGAGAAAGAGGAGCTGTGTTTAGAAGAAGAGGGATGTGGGCTAAGCAGCTAGCACTGGTGGATCCAGCTCCACCTTGGCTAATGATGAAGTGCCACCGAGAGCTGCCACTTGTCACTGGCCATATGCATATGGTCCTGCAAGAAGCCTACACGGAGAAGGGAGAGGTAACTGGTCGGGACCCAGTCATCTGGGCCTGGGAGCTAGTGACCCCGTTACTGCTGGACATACTCTCCCCCGCCCCCTGTGTAAATTGCCTCCCTTCACCTCCCTACTGGCGAATTCCAAAGCACGGTTCAAGACTCTGAAGTCGTCCCCAACTCTGTGTTCTTCCATCTTTTATACCATTGTGGAATTATTGCCTGTCACGTGGTTAGCCAGCAAGGCTCCCCAGCTCCGCCGCAGCGAGGCATGGTCACATGACTAAATTCTGACCAATAGGGAGCGAGCAGAGGTGAAATGTACACTTCCGGAGCCACGGCCTTGCTGCTGTGCTGCGTTCACCCACCCCCTTCCTTCCAGTTTTCTCCTGCCTGCTGGCCTGAATGTGATAGGTTGGTGGGAGCTGGAACAGCATTCCGGGACCACAGGATGCTAGATGGCAGAGCAATGAGGGAGCACTGCTCAGCTGGGGCTCTGACGAGAGGAGGAAATAAACTTGTGCCTTTTTTGGCCACTCGTGTTTTGGGTCGTGTTACCGGGAGCCAGGAGAGAGGAGTGGTTGAGAGCCAGACACCCTGGGTCAACCCCAGGTCCACCACGTCCCGTCAGCGTGACCTTGGGCAAGTCACTTAACGTGTCTATAGCTCAGGCTCTTCACCTGGAGAATGCGGTAATAAAACTACCCACCCCGGGCTGCTGTGAGAACCAAATTAGTTAATTCCACGTGAAGCGGTTAAAATGATGCCTGTGAGTATTGGCGATTGCACCAGCTGAACCTAGAGTCTAATACGCAGGCTTTCTTCCATGTATCTACAGCACCAGAGCTGCTCTAGAAATAGTCTGAGCTGAGTTGAACGGACACTAATGCTTCTCATAGAAATACAGGAAGGGGTTTAATCAAGTTTTGTGTACGGTGGAAAAATTAAGTTCAATAGTACTTCTGGACCAAAGAGCGCCTTTTTTTTTTTTTTAACAGATGGGACTCTTCAAGGTTACTGCCCTTTATAGGTAAACGATTCAGAGGGAAAGAAGATGCCTTTTTCATTATCGACTTCTTGTATTAAATTGTGCGAAATAATCTTCTGTGGGATGATTTGTATAGATTTCCTTCATATATTTTTTCCTGATAATAAAACAAGGAGAAAAAGAAATCAGCAAATGCCTGACTTCCTAAACATTCTACTGTTTAATTGGTGTGTTAACCCCAGGATACAGAGTGCATTCCAGCCCTATGAGCTAAAGGGGGAGGAAGGGGGCATTTCATCACTGCTGATTAGTTTAGGGACCTGTGCATGTGAAATGTAGGGATATCTTAGAATTCCATGATTGTAAAGACATTTGCTCATCCCATTTGATTTCTGTGAGATTCTCTCTTAATTCTCCTTATTTAGGCCCCCAATGATGGACCCACCGATAAACAGACATTAGAAAAAATACTGGTGGATCCCCTCCGAGTTCAAGCCAGAGCTTGATGAATAGATAGATAAATAAGTAAATAAATAATGGTGGGTTTTTTTTTAGTGACAAATTCACCTACTGATCTGCATTTGACAGCTGGAACTCTGAACTACTCCTGGGGCCTGTCTGATAATGAAGAAGAGGCTCCAGACTTGTTCTGGGCAGCCCAGGAACCCCTTCCTCTCCCCAGAGAGCCCTCCCTGCAGTGGGCAGCTGGCACTGTCCTCCCCCACGTCTGAGCCACGCAGCCTCCTCCCGGAAGCCCACCCGGTGCCTTCCCCTGGGACTCCTAGTGCCCTCCGTGTACTCCATCACCAGCACCCGTGTCCGAGCCTGCTGGGGTCTGCCAGTGCCCAGGTGAGAACTGTCCAAGGAGGGGTGTTTACAGGTTGAGGGCACAAAGGAATCTCAATCCCTGGTCTGCGCGGGGACCAATGGTTTCCTCGCACTTAATTTCTGGCTTCTTCGCTCTGAGTCCTTCTTCCCCTTCTCTTTACCAGGAGGCTATGCTATAGCCCCAACCACTGCTGCTACAGGGCCTCTGGTGAAATATACCCCAAGGGTCCCGAGCCCTTGGGTGGGAAGGATTCAGGGAGGGTGAGCCAGGGGTCCAGGAAAGGACGGTGCCTGCTCTATGGGCCCTGCATGGCCAGCGCCTACCCCCGCTTTCCCCGAGCCTGATTCCCTCGATGATGCCCCCACTTCCCACCCACCCCCCTTGACCCTAACCTGATCCCAGCCCCCTCTGCTTGCCCTCCCCACCCGTACCCCCATCTCCCCGCTGCTGCCCAGGCCCCCGCCTGGCACTGACTGCAAAAGCTGCTCCTTGGCCAGGCTGAGGTTGTTGCAGTCCAGGGCTCTGCGCAGGTCACGCAGTTGGCACTGCTGCTGTCGCTCAAACAGCAAGGCGGCGCGAGCCTGCTGGACCCTCTGCCGGTCCCAGTCCATGTCTCGCTGGCGCTCTTCTTCCTGGAGCCTCTGGAGAGAGGAGAGGTGACTCACCACCGCCTGTCCCCAGCAGAAGAGACCCAGGGGATTGTCTCTAGGAGCCGGCCTTTCATTTTACAGATGGAGAAACTGAGGCCCAGAAGGGGGCAGGTAGGTGAGCAACGTCATGCCGGAAATCAGAGGAGACACCCCCCACCTGCCATCATGCTGGTGGCCCAGCTGATTCCCCCTCTTGGGAGGCCTTGGCTGGTCCTCTGAGCCTGAAGGGACAGCGGAGTCTCAGTTCCAACAGTGGTTCCCAGCCCAGGGCTCCATAAGCAGGGCCCATGGGTGTCAGGTCCTCTGCATCTGGGATGCTACCAGTGGGCAGTGGCACCACCTGGCTGGACACTGGGGTCCTCTGGTCACTTCTAGAATGTGCTGATGCCACAGCCCCACCCCGGGACAATGGCTCAGGATGCTGGGGGTGAATTTCTCTGTGCCCTTTACAGCAGAGTGCCTTGAAAGTATTGTCTGCACTTACTGTCTCCTTGCCCTCCTGCCTGTTCTCTCTCCAGCCCATTAGACAGGCTGCCACCCCTCCACCAAAGAAGTGACTGCCCAGTGCTGGGTCTTGCATCCAGTCGGCAGCCCAGCAGTGGCGTTTGACCCAGGGGTTCCCACGCTCCCGGTGAATTCACCACTGCTTGCATCCCTCCTACCTCTCTGGCTGCTCCTTCTCAGGCCGCTTTGCTCTTTATAAACGATGGGGGTGGGAGGGGAGGGTCCCTCTGTCTACACTCACTCCCTTTGTGATCTCCAGGTTCGCCGCTTTAAATACTGTCAGTGCAGTGATGACTTCCTGTTTATGTCTCCAGCCCAGATCTCATTCTGAGCCCCAGACTCTACATCCAGCTGCCTGCTGGGCTTTACTTGGAAGTTGTGTCAGAAAATATAACTTGTCCACCAGTAGCCGTTTTTCCTTCTTTCTTAATAAAAGAATCACCAGCACTTCACTGCCTGGAATAAATACTACATTTCTTCTTTATAGTTTGGGGCAACCTAGTGACTGAGTTGTCCAATGAAATGTAAGTGGAAATGTCTTGTGAAACTTCTAGGAAGTGTCCTTAGCGTTCTTACCCCTTCCTTCTTCCTGCCAGCTGGAATATGCACACGATGACTGGAGCTCAAGCAGCCATCTTACACTAAGAGGTGGGAACCAGGTACTGAGAATGGCAGAACTTTAGTCAATGGTCGTGGAGCTGCCATACCAGCCCTGGGCTGTTTTCTTAAGGATTTAGTCTACATGCAAAAGATAAAGTTCTGTTTTCTTTAAGATGGTGTTATTTGGGATTTTCAGCTGAATCCTAGCAGACCTAGATATCTAAAGAACATTGCACACAACATATCCAAAATTGCGCTTGTGATTTCCATTCTCCCATGAACTTCCCTCCTGGACTTGTTCCTCCCACCATCTTCCCATCTCTGTAAGTGCCAACTCCTTCCTTCTCGTCACTCAGGCCAGGATGCCTGGAGTAATCCTTAACTCCTCTGTCTCTCACATGCCATGCCAAACCCTTCAGCCAACTCTGTTGGCTCTAACTTCCAAATACATCCAGAATCCGACCACTTCTCAGCACCACTGCTGCCAGCGCCCTGGCCTCAGCCAGCACCATCTCTGACCTCAACCATCAGCCTCCCCAGTGATCTCTCTCCTTCCCGCCTTATCCCCCTAAGTCCACCCTCAACACAGCGGCGGGAGGGATCCTGTTACTGTGAGATCCTGTCTCTCCTCTGCTCAGAACCCGCCAGAGCTCCCCATTTCGGTCACAAAAAAGGCAAAGTCTTCCCCAGTGGCCTGCCAGGCCCTCAACCCTCTGCCTCTTGGACCTCATCCCACCCTCTCCCCTCCCTCCACTCCAGCCACCAGATGCCTCCCTTCTCTGAACAGGTCAAGATGGCCCTTCCTCAAGGCCTTTGCCCTTGCTCTTCACCCCACCTGATCGTCCTCCCCACCTTCAGCCCTTTGTTCCAGAGCCATTGGTCCCCTGATGACCGTCCTCACGCCCAGCAATCTCAGCCCCTTCCCCAGCCTCCTCCTCTCCCTAGCGCTTGTCCTCCTCTCACTAGAACACAGACTCCTTGAGGGCAGCTTCTAGGGCCGAGCGTGACAGTGGCTATAACTAGATGCTTGAGGAAGGTGGCAGGGAGCACAGGGCCCCGTCTGAGGGCCCGGGGGGTGGGGGTTGGGGAGGACAGGCACCAGCTTCTCCTGGACTTGCTGTTTCTGAACCAGGTGGATGTGCTCCAGCTGCTCCCGGCTCATGCCCTTCCAGCGGTCGGGGACCACGCGATGGGGCCCGAAGGAGCTGGCTGCCTGCTGGGGGTTCTCCGAGAGCAGGTCCCCACGCAGCAGGTTGGAGATCTCGGCCAGGTTGTCCTCTTGGTCTTGTTTTTTCTCTTGAATTTTCTTTTCTGCTGACTCCAAGGCCTGCTCAGGGCAAGATATTAAGGGAGATGCTCTGAGTGACCCTGGTGGGACTGAGGCACAGGCTGGCAAATCTCACTTGGGGCCCTTGAAGGAAGAATGTGCTAAAGGGCACCGGGGATGGGGGGAGGTGTAGACTTGTCAGGCATGGATGTGGGGCGGCCCTCAGACCCCCAGCTGCCTGGGAGATGCTGGGTGAGGGGACTGGGCTCAGGGAATCACTACCTGTTGGTCGTGTGCATAATTGCTGCACGTCTTTGTCTGCAGTGATTTGCAAAAGCAGGGAGCTGCCTCCCCCTGTTAGGCTGCCATCTCCCCTCGGCTTGGCCTCACCCACCCCAAGACAGGGCTGTGTACCCCTCCGTGTGGTCCTGGTCAGCCTTGGACGGCGGCGGGCCAGAAAGAACAGCCAACCAAGTGATTCACAGCAGTGGTGATTTCTAAAAGGTGTTCCCACTGCCCGGCAACCTCAGCCCCAGGGATAAATAAATTCCTGGCCGAATCCCTATTCACATGAGGATGATGGGTGGAGGGAACAGGCCCTGGCTGTGTGACCTGGAGCAAGTCACCTCCCCTCTCTGGGCTGCAGTTATTTCTCCGTAAAGTCAAGAGACGGATTAAGAGACATTTGTCAGTGTTACCAGTTCTCTTTAGTAATGAATGGACAGGGCACTTTTTGAGGTGCCCACACACAGCAGGCGCTCACAAGGAGGCCCGCTCAACTGCGTTACGTAAGCCCATGCTTTGCAGCTGGACAGGCTGGGATTTGAATACTGGACTTGCGGTATTTGGAAGTCCAGTATTTGAATCTGCCAAAGCAAATCAGATTAGTACTTAGGCATCCCAAAGAAAGTCAGTTCCCCACTCTGAGCCCGTTTCTTTATCAGTTAAATTGGGTTAATCACGCCCCTCTGAAAGGGTGGTTGAACACAGTGACTAATAAGAGCAGCCGGGATTGAAAAGAATTGCGGGGCTTCCCTGGTGGCACAGTGGTTGAGAGTCCGCCTGCCGATGCAGGGGATGCAGGTTCGTGCCCCGGTACGGGAGGATCCCACATGCCGCGGAGCGGCTGGGCCCGTGAGCCATGGCCGCTGAGCCTGCACGTCCGGAGCCTGTGCTCCGCAACGGGAGAGGCCACAACAGTGAGAGGCCTGCGTACCTAAGGAAAAAAAAAAAAAAGAATTGCTATCATTGATGAGTCAAGGAGGCTGGGGCACGCCGGGGAGGTGGCTGTGTGTTTGTCTTCCCCTCCAGACAGAGCCTGGGGTATACACCTGGTTCTTGTTGAATTCTTTCACAGCTGCGCAAACCACCTTTCTGGTGGTGCTTTCCAGATTCTGTAAGTGCTTGGCTGTTTCGTCAAACTGCAGCCTTGTCTTCAGGTAGAGATCCTCTGAAAGGAAGCAAAACGCAATCAAACCTTGCGTGCCTGCCCGGAGATCCTTCCGAGGTGTGCAGAGCACCCTGTGGAGTAACTGTTGGTCATCACGGCCCCATCCAAAGAAAGGGGGTGCCTCGGAAGGCTGTGGGAGATTGACATGAGTCAGTTCAAGTAAAGCTCTTAGATGGGTGCCTGGCAGTGTTAGCAATCACCACTGCAGCCTGGTAATGTCTGCTATGGATTGGTAATGTCTGCCATGGAACCAGGGGAGAGGGGTTTAGAGGGCAGCATTGCAGGAGGTAAGGTCAGACTTGTTGGTCCTTGAAATAAATTTGGTTTTTATGGAGTAAAATGAGAAGCTATTGGTTTTGAGCAAAGGATCCAGCTTAACTTTTTTTTTTTTTTTTTTTTCTTTTTTTGCGGTACGCGGGCCTCTCACTGTTGTGGCCTCTCCCGTTGCGGAGCACAGGCTCCGGACGCGCAGGCTCAGCAGCCATGGCTCACGGGCCCAGCCGCTCCGCGGCATGTGGGATCTTCCCGGATTGGGGCACGAACCCGTGTCCCCTGCATCGGCAGGCGGACTCTCAACCACTGCGCCACCAGGGAAGCCCCCAGCTTAACTTTTAACGGGATCATTCTGGCTGCTGGGTTGAGAAAAGACTCTAGAGAGACAAGGGCAGAAGCAGGGAGACCAGTTAGAGGTTATATATTGGAATGATCCAGTTGGGAGATGCTGGCTGCTTAGTCCAGAGTGGTAGTGGAGGACATGGTGAAGGCGGGTGGAATTTGGGATGACTTGCTGCTGGACTGCGTGTGGCATTTGAGGGCAAGGAAGGAGTCAAGATGACTTGGGTTTGGGCCTGGGCAACTAGAAGAACAGAGCTCCCATTGATGGAGGTGGACGGGCAGGTTCAGGGAATGATCAGAGTTTCTTACTGGACACGAACTGATATAGCCTGGACCTATGTCTTGCCCACACACTGAGGGCCGGGACCGATGCTGAGTTACTCTGAACTCCAGCATCCCACTGGGACCCGGACAGAGCACAAGCTCAGAAGGTGTTTCCTGCATGACGGGCACGTGGCTGAAGATGTTTAAATCCTGGAACCCGGGTTCTCATGTCTCTTTCTTTGGCCACGTGGCCAAAGTAGCATATTAGTGAGACTTAAAAGACAAAATGAAACAAGAAAAAAAAGGGGGGGGATTGATTTGTTGAAGAAAGTATTGAGACCCATTTGTCTTTTTTGTTCCATTACCTGCGCATTTTTGGTTGGCGCGGGCAATCTTCCATTCCCTTTGCTGATGCAAGGACCATTCCCTGTTTTGTTCCTCTTGGAATTTCTTCCTCTGATGGAAGTTTAAATCCTCTCCCATGAATTTCTGCATTCCTGATATTGTATTCCGAGCATCCACGAGCATCATTATCTGACTGCCGGGCTGGAAGATCTTTCTTAAGGGCTAGGGGGTCGGAGAGGTCAAATTCACGGCGAGTTTCTGGCTTCTGAAAGCTCTGTTGGAAATCATTGATAGCTTTACAGAGATTTTTCCTGTCTCTCCTTTCCCGGTCTTCTGATATGCATGCGATCTTGTCATTTTGCCTCATTTCAGCAGCTAGAAGAGATACAGCATATCCATCAGCTTAAGATTCAGAGGAAAGACATAAATTTGAATCTGAGGCAGGAGATAGATGGGTCCCAAGCTAGGCATTTACAACTGGCCTCCTGTGTACATTTCATGGAGCAGGAAAAAGTGAGCTTTGGGCCAGACACTGACAACTAGTCTCCTGTTTGCATTAGGACATAGATGGGCTCCAGGTTAGACATTTAAAATCAGCCTCCTGTTTGCTCTCCGAAATGGAAGTAACAACAGAAACAAGGTAAACAGCCAGGCTTTGTCTCCAGAGGATGCCTGAAGATAACAGTCCTGGCAGGAACAGAGAGGGGCTAACCCTTGTTTGGGTAAAGGATCAGGAGGTCACATATTTCCCATCCTTGGGGCAAGGGAGACATTGCACATGCGCAGAAAGGCTCCTTGGGGGTCAAAAAGGAGGGGGCACCACTCCATAATAGGTGATGTTAAGGCCGTCCCATAGGCCTCTGGGCTGAAATACCATCTTGGAAAAAAATTTGCGCACGCATGCTGGGGAGGGTCCTAGGGCAGGTCACATGCGGAAAAAGAAGCCAGGTAATTGGCCAAAGGTAAACAGACCCGGAAGAACTGCCCTATATGAATGACTTCACCACCTCTTTACTGGGCTCCTCCTCATTAGGGGGGACGCCCACACCCTTTCTCTCCCGGTGTGCATCTCTGCCCTGCTTCTGTCTTAACTAAGCAAGCTGTTTCTCTGTGTGCTCTCCCACTTGTGCTGTGTCTCTAATAATAAACTTTGTACCTGTTTTTACAGTTTTTGCCTCCGTGAGAAATGCGTTGTTCGCTGGGGTCAAGAGCCAGGGGCTGTGGTGACTAGGATTCCTGGTTTTCATCCAAGCTCCCCAGGTTCAATTCCAGGGCAGGGAATTAAGATCTTGCTTTAGGCCACCACTTACTGCTGCCTCTCCAAGATCAAATCCACTTAAAAAATGATTTTTAGTGATTCTAAAAGTAATCCAACCTTCCAAAAGGTTAACACAACCATTAAAGGATTAGTCTTCTGAATATTTAAAAAGCACCTACAAATCAACTTAAAAAAAAACAAACAATAAACAGCCTAACCAAAAAGGGGGCCAAGGAGAGGAAAAGGCAAATCAGTATAAAGAAACCTGAATGATCAATAAACTTGTGAAAAGATCATCAACCTTACAAGATGGGAAGCATCCAATGAATTGGAGAAACACTTCAAATGCGAATAATAGCAGGTATTAGTAAGGATGTGGGGAAACAAAGATTTCTTGTTTACTGCTTGTGGGAGTGTAACTTGGTACACTTTTATAACTTTGGAAAGCAATTTGCCAACATCCCGTAAAACTGAAAACATGCACATACTATGACCTATCAATTCCATTTCTAGGTACACCAGGGACATGAACATTGGGACATAATGCAGGACAGTCATTAACATTGTTTGCAATTATTTTAAAAAACTGGAAAAAATCTAAATCAGCCACCAGTAGAGGAAAAAAGAAATTGTGGTTAAAATTCATATGACAAAATATCATAAAGCAATTAAAATGAATATTCTGTATGTAGATCACCTATAAATTCCAAAAATAGATTGTTGAATTTTTTAAATGTTGCAAAAGGATACATTCAATATAACATCATTTATGTAAAATTTTAAAACACACACACAAATTTTATATTGTCATGGATGTACATACCTAAATAGTACAAGTACAAAAACATGCATGGGAATGACCACACCTCTGAGAAGGGAAGAAGAGGAAAATGGTAAGGTGGGGGAGAGCTTTAGCTATGTCTGTACAACATTTAATTTTCAAAAAGCATTCTTAAGGTATCTAAAGCCAGTTTGGCAAAATGTTCATATCTTGTCTGGTGGCGGGTATGTATATGTCTGTCACGTCGTTTTTGTACATTTGAATTACTTTAAAAAAATTTTATTGAAGTATAGTTGACTTACAATGTTGTGTTAGCTTCTGCTGTACAGCAAAGTGATTCAGTTATACATACATATATTCTTTTCCATTATGGTTTATCACAGGTTTGAATTACTTTAAGCTAGAATTTTAAAAGGTAAAAGGTTTAGAAAATATGAAACAGTATAAAGAAGAAAATCAATTTCACTCATCCTACCATCACTCCAACTTTACCACTGCTGACATTTTGGTATATTTCCTTTCTGTCTTTTTCTAAGCATACTTTTATGTATTTTAAAACATATATATTTATATATGTATTTAAACTTAATTGATAACCCACTGTATATACAATTTTGTACCCTGCTTTTTTCTATTTAAAAAATCCTTACAGTGCTTTAAAAGAAATTGCTAGACATGATGGGGGAAAACGAATACTATTTGAGTATTTGATCTAAGAGTGGGAACACTATTATTTGAACCATATCTGGTTCTGAGTCAGCTCGGGGGTATGAGCTCAGGAGTGTGTGTTGTCTACTGTAAACAGCTGTCCCCGGTAGAAGGTCTTGAACTTTTTGGCAGAAAATGTGTGTGTTTAAAGTTTTTCATACCCAGTTTTTTAAGAAAACAGAGAAAAACATACATTTATCCTCACAATATATTTCCTACAGCTCACATAGAATTCAATAGCTGTTTTTCTTTTAAGTGAGGAAGCATCAGTGCATTAAGTTAATTGAGCACAAGAAATTGTGAAGTTTTAAAAGGAGGAAGAGCATGAAAATTGCAAGTCTTTACATATGTGAGGAAATGTGAACTGGGGTCTAAAGGCACACAGCCCTGAACCACTAGATGGCCATTCAGGGAATGCTCACCAAAGGTTTCCTGTCTAGCTTTTTCAGTTGCTTCTTTTATCTTCTGGTCACAAACCTGAACATCCCAGGCTTCTGTGTCTCCCTGGGAAAGGAAAACAAAGGGAATTAGAGCCAGATAATTTGATTCAGTTGATAACAATCCTACTGTAAGCCAAATCTTGTCATACCCGGATGCTTTTGCTTATAGCTGGTTCTTCAGCCTGTCTTAAATTTCCCTAGAGCTTCCTTCTCCCCTTCTCAGTCAGTAGATCCTCATCCTCAGAATACTGCTTAGGCATCACCTCCTCTGGGGAGTCCTCTCTGATTTCCTCTTCCAGCCCCAGTTGGTGCTCCCTGGCAGCCTTTGCTCGCCTCCCTCACAGCACGACTCCACTGCATTATAATGTGACCATTTTAATGCCTGCCTCCTCCACTCTGGGCTATGAACTCTGCAAGGTCAAGTACTGCCTTGCTCCTCATCTCCTGGGCCCAGCTCAGGCTTGCCACAAAATAAAAACTCCACTGGCATTTGTCAAATGAACGGACTGGAGGGAATTCCTGGCATTGTAGAAAATCCGGCTCAGAGAGAGGAGAATCGCGTTCCAGTCTCTGGCCATTAACTCCAGGCAAGCTCTCTCCCCGCTGCAGGACTCAATTTGCCTGTCTGACAAGGGACAGGGGGCATTATTTGGCCTGTTAAGGTCTCTCCCATCCTCAGCAAAGTCAATACGTGGAACAAATCTTCCCGGCAAAGCCTGGAGCCGTCTGCAGCTGTGCCTCCTGGCCCCTTTCCCTTCCGGGCCAGAGGGTCTCACCCCGATGATCCTGTTCCTGGCATTGAAGATCCGTTTCTGCCTGCGCAGCTCCGCATATCTCCTTTTGGCCAGGCCGAAGTCCTCCTCCAGGTCCTTGGGCTGCGCTACCTCCATTACTGCGAATCGCCAAGAAATTCTAAGAGGTTTTTAAAACATGCGAGATTAAAAGAAAAGACAACAAACATAAAACAAGCTCAAGCCAAGCGAGGCTGGCTCCCTAGGAGGTTGGGGTGGTGGGATCCGAGCCTGCTCCAGAGGCTCTCAGTCCGGCCTTCTCCCACCGCGCCAGAGGCGAGGAGACCCGGTGTCCTCGGAAACATAAACAGCTCCGGTTGCTAAGAAACAGCGCAGGGCTCGCCCGTGTTCTCGCTTTCCTCTCGCGAGACGGCGCAAGGCCCTTCCCGCGCTTTTCTGGCCTGCGTGTGAGGACGCGGCTGAGGCGCGGAGTGCGCAGCCATGGGCCATTTGGAGCTGCTGTTTGTGGAGAACTTCAAGTCGTGGCGGGGCCGCCAGGTTATAGGCCCCTTCAGGAGGTTCACCTGCATCATTGGCCCCAACGGCTCTGGTAACTTGGGACCTAGAACGCCCCCGCCTGCCACGGTCGTTCGGGCCTCTTCCCGCCTGAGGGGACGTGAGGGTGGCCTCGCGGCCTGGACTCGGGCTTGACCCTCGCTGGCCACCCCGGGGACGGGGGATGGGGTGGGAGGCTACCCTCAGACTCCACCCAGGGCGGGTTGGAGGTGGCAGGGAGTCGCTGCTCGCCGTCCACCCTAGGCTGACACTGGCCCTCGGCCCCGGACCCCCGACCCTCGGACCACCACCCCCAGGGGCCTGAGCCTTGCCCTCTGCCCCGGACCCCCGACCCTCGGACAACACCCCCAGAGACCTGAGCCTCACCCTCTGCCCGGGACTCCCGGCCCTCGGACACCACCCCCAGGGGCCTGAGCCTCGCCTTCGGCCCCGGACCCCCGGCCCTCCGACAACACCCCCAGGGACCTGAGCCTCGCCCTCTGCCCCGGACCCCCGGCCCTCGGACAACACCGCAGGCCAGACCCCCGCCCTACCCGCCACCCGAGAGGTTCCACCCTGGATCCTCCTCTCCTTCCCCGGCCCCGCCCCCACCCTTGGGCTTCATCTGCCCTCAGCTTTGGTCACCTCTCCTCTCCATCCCCTTGCCTTTCTCATCCAAAAAGATTAAGTGGGAGCGAGATCAGGAGGAAGTCATTGGTTCCAAGGAGCCCGAACAACCGTTTGGATCCAAGGAAGCTTCGCAGGAATATTGTGAAAATGGCCGCGTTTGTTGAACTTATTCCTGAGTTCCTGGCCCCGCTCTTTTTGTTTAATCCTCACAAATGGCTATGATCCCCATTTTACAGTGGAGAAAACTGAGGTTCAGAGGGGCCAGATGAGTTTCCAAGGTTGCCCAGTAAGTGGCAGAGTTTGGACTGGAGTTGGGGCCTGGCCAGGCTCCCTTTGGCTCCATGGTGGGAAACAGTGGGGTAATGAGCAGAGCAGGTGGAGTAGGGCCTAAAAGGATAGTGACCTTGAGAGTCTTCTGAAATCTGGAGCCTCCAGGTTGGCTCTCTTAGCCCAGCTTTCCTTTCTTAGCCTCAGTAAATCAATTTATTTGACAGACATGAATAGGACACTTGAATGTGTGCTTTCCCTGCACACCAAATCTGGAATATAATTATTGTGGAACTATTGTGAAATTTCTGTTGCCTTATAAAAACAGCTGCCGTTGAAGGTTTTCTTTTGCACTTAGTATATGCAAAAGAATACCTGAGCTTAGATGTATTCACATATTTGAAGATTTCCTTGCCTCTTCTGTGTAATATATTTCCTCATTTTCACTTTATTCTGTTATCAGAAAACATTGAAAAAATAATTACTGGAGTCACTCCTGCACTGTTACCCTAACTAATCTTCTCCACTCTTTTATCGGGAAGTTGCTGAGCCCACCCAGGGGGTTCTCACCTTTTAACTGGGGATTATGTGAAGGGTTGCTCAGTTACATTTTGCAGCTCCAAACAGTGCAATACTTGGAATGAGTATCTGCGCAGACTCTTGAACATCATTTAGTCCACTTGAACTACATGCCCATTACCATTCAAGATCCTGTGAAAGTGGTGCTTTGAACTTGTTTAACCTAGTGCCAAGTGACTTTCAAAATAATATTATTTCTTTTCCTAATTTAAAAATACTTTTTGCGATTAACAACATATCTTAACGTGATTGTGAAAATGCCTTTACAAATCCTCTTGCTCTCCCTAGATCCACATGCCCTGGAAGCTCAACTCCCCTCTAGGGAATCACTGGTATCCTAGAGACTATGCTTAGAACCGGGTAAAGCCAGTTGTGGATCATTTCAGCAGTGTCTTCAATACCATCTCTCCACAACGGAAATTTCTGGTTTACTTATTTTTCAATTTTGCCTAAAGTGTTAGCATTCTTTTTGCTATATGAAGGCCCAAACTCAATATAGTACTTATCCATGACCGATTTAATGGGTGATATTCTATTTATGTTCATTTGAACACTTGTTGGTAGATCATCATTTTTTAAAATCTTACAGAATTACTGGTACATTCAGATTGAATTTGTTAAACCAACTGATAATTTCCCATCATGCTCATTTCCTGTTATACTTTAATTTAGTTAATCATACTTTTTGTAATAATTTTCTGTTGTCACTGCCTGCCAAAACTTGACATGTTCTCATTTGTTTGTTTTTATCTATTTATTTTTAAATTTTTTTACTTTTTCAATTTTTTGGCCACGCCACATGGCACGTGGGATCTTAGTTTCCCAACCAGGGATCGAACCCGCACCCCCTGCATTGGAAGCATGGAGTCTTAACCACTGGACCACCAGGGAAGTCCCTTGTTTGTTTTCAATAAAATCTAATTTGGGGCTTTTTGTGGGTAGCAGAAATTTTTCATTTTAAATTTTAACATTCGTGTTTTCCACTCAGATGCAGCAAATGGTTGTTGCCTATATATAATGTTAGGAGCAGAAGAAGATGTGTAGATTAAGACAGCTCCTGCTCTGCAGGTATAGGGAGTATAAGAAAATGACACACTGATTGAAATAGAAAGCCAGATAACACTGTTTATGAAACTTTAAACAAGAAAAATACAACATCTGATTTGGGGAGTTTTGAGCAGGAAGAGGTGAAGATTAGGAAAGGTTTTCTAGAGGAGTTGGCATTTGAGCTGGGCTCAAAGCGTAAAGAGTATTTTTCCAGGGGTTTGTGAAAGTCTATTTGTGGGGTAGGTTATAGTCCAAATTGGCCAGAATATAGTGCATATTTAGGGAAGTGGTGGGATATAATGGAATTCTGTTGGATAAGTCCTTGCCAGAGTGAAGAGTTTATATTTAACTTTCTGGAAAAAAGACTTTGAAGGATTTTTATCAGTGAACTACCACAACGGTGCCTGAGTCTATCTAAGGCCATCCTCTCCACTTGTGCTTTGGATCCTGTCCCCTCCTCAGTTCTTTGCTTTTGTAATTATTATCTTTCTCTCTTGAATTGTATCTTTCTCCCTTATTGGATAATTTTCATTGGCATAAATACATACATGCCTTATGAACACTCTCAGGACATCGAGGATCAGTGGATGTGTGAAAAGCGAGTATAGTACAATGTTAATTATAGAATTTAGTGGTAAATATATGGATTTTTACTATGAAATTCTTTCAACTTTCTTGTATGTTTGAAAATTTTATAATGAAATGCTTGGGGGGAAAATCCCTTGAACCTCACTGTCTCCTTAGGCTATTGCCTCATTTTTTTTTTTTTTATCAGTACAGCAAAACTCTTTGAAACCACTGTCTGTAGTTCCATTCTCTTCTCAGCCCCCTTGATTCCGTTCTCAGCCTCAAAGTCTACTGAAATGACACTTATCTAGGTCACTATTGAGCTATATCTTATAAAAGTCAGCAGTTAGTTCCCTGTCCTCATCCTGTTTGACATTTCAGCAGTATTTCATTCATTTAAAAATAATTGAGTGCCTACTGTGTGCCATGCACTGTTCTAGGTTGTTGGGGATTCATCAGTGAACATGATATAAAAATTCATGCCTGTATAGAACTCACATTCAAGTGCAGAGAGACAGACAACAAACTAAATATGAAAAGTATATAGAATTATTAAAGTGTTAAGTTTTTGGCTGCGTTGGGTCTTCGTTGCTGTGTGCGGGCTTTTCTCTAGTTGTGGCGAGCAGGGGCTGCTCTTCGTTGCAGTGCGTGGGCTTCTCACTGCGGCGGCTTCTCTTGTTGCGGAGCACGGGCTCTAGGCGCGCAGGCTTCAGTAGTTGCAGCACGCGGGCTCAGTAGTTGTGGCTCGTGGGCTCTAGAGCGCAGGCTCAGTAGCTGTGGCGCACGGGCTTAGTTGCTCCACAGCATGTGGGATCTTCCCGGCCCAGGGCTCGAACCCGTGTCCCCTGCTTTGGCAGGCGGGTTCTTAAACACTGTGCCACCACGGAAGCCCCTAAAGTGTTAAGTTTTAAGGAGAAACGAGGGAGGGGAATAGGAAATGCTGAGGGTGTTTTAAAAGAAGTTGGTCATGGGAAGGCCTTGCTGTCAAGGGGGCAAGGTAGACCACATTTCATCTTTCCCTCCTTTCCCCAGGTGGTCTTATCCAGTCCCATCCTTAAGCTACTGACTTTCCAAATTATATTTCCAGCCTATAATATTTAGCATTTAGTTTCCTATTTCTAGTAGCCATCTAAAACAATATAATCAGGAAGAGTAGTTAATTTCCTCTCCCCCACCACTACCAAACAACAAACCTGTTCCTTCTTAGGTCTTTACCAGCTCAGTAAAGGGCACAATTTACTCATTTATTCAGACAGAAAGCCAGAGTAATTCTTGATTCCTCCTTTTACCTTCTACACCCCACTTTCCTCATCCAGTCGTCTATAAATCCTAATGACTCTACCTCTGAAATGCATCCTGAATCCAATTGTTTCTTGCCACTCTTCACTATTACAGTTGAAGCTGCTAGACCTCTCATTTGGACTATCTCTATAATCTCCTAACACGTCCTTCTGCTTCCTTTTTTGTCTCTGTGCAGTGCATTCTCACTGCACTTGGAGTAAAATCCATAGTTCTTACCATGATCCACAAAGCCCTTTATAATCTGACCCCTGTATGTTTCTCTTCTCAAATATTCTCTTCCTCCACATTTTCTGTTCTCTGGTCAGAACTGATTTTTTAGCTTTCCTTACACAGGCCAAGCTCATTGCTATTTCTGGGTTTTAGCATTTTCTGTTCCTTGGACTTAGAATGCCTTTCTCACAGGGTTTCATATGGCTGCTACCTTAATAAATTCTCCATCATCCTTGATAAATTCTCCCTGTCACAGCCAATGCATTACCCATCATTCCAGTCCTGCCTCCTAAATAACCTTGTCCTCTTCCCTCTGTTGCCACTGCTATCACTTTATTTCACACATCATTTCTTCCTTGGATTAATGCAGTCACCTTTTAGCTAAGTTCCCAACCTCTGGTCTTACCCTACTTTAATCCATGTGGCACACTGCTGCCACAGTAATCTTCATTTGTTCCTGCAAGAAAGAAGATTCATTTTATTTTTTTGAGGAAAAGGCATTTGACAAAATTCAATATCCATTTCCATCAATAGTTTTTTTCCAGATGGTGTGATTTTTCAGGTGATTTTTAAAATACTTTCCTGTTTTCCAAAACCCTACATTGAATGGTTTACTGTTCTAATCAGGAAAAAAATGTTATTTTTAAAAACCATTTTAGATAATCCAGAATGGCAGCTGAATTCTTAAAAATAATATTATTACAAAAGCACTATATATGAATTGTAAAAAATTAGAAAATAAACAAGTAAAAAAGTAAAAACGTATTCCCACAATCCAGAGAGTACTATTGTAATACCTTAGGACATGTCCGTGTAGATCTTTTTCCTTGCAAACTTTTTTTTTTAATGAAAATGAGATTATACAATACATACTGTTGTCTAACTCACTCCTTTCAGACAATTATCCTCACCTTTCTTTCTTAGTGCATTTCATCTGATGCACAGCTCAAATTCACACTTCCTCAGTTTACTCCATAGTGTTCTTTGACCAAACCATTTTCCATCCCAGAATCACATATTGCATCTGATTGTTATATCCCTTAGATCTCTATTAATTTAGCAGAGTTCTTTTTTTTATTTATAACAGACTCATTGAAAGGTTGAAAACGTTTTTCCATAGAATGTTTAGATGTGTCTGATTGCTTCCTTATGATGTAGTTTAGTTTGGTCCTCTATTTTTTTGAACTGGAAGATGTCTAAAAAGTTGATGGTATGAAATTAAAGATTTTTGGCTAGACTTCATTTGAGGTGCTATTGTGTACTTCACATTACCTTATATCACATAATATCTGGTGATGCTAAGATTGACCCCTGGATTAGAGTGGTGACAGTGATCTCTCCATTATACAGTTAGCTGTAACCTTTCTCTCTAGCGTAGTGTTCTAGTGTTACTTTGGCATTATATAAATATTCTCTATCAACCATTTACCCAAATGATTTTAATGCCAATTAATAATCTTGCCTGAGCCAGTATTTCATTCAGGTTTGCAAAACGAGGTTTTTCTAATCCTGTCATGCTTTCTACATTCATTGGATGATATTCCCCTATTTAAAAAAAAAGTTTTACTTCATTAATTGGGGTTATTTGATTAACGTAAAATGCAGTTTGCACTGTAAAATCAGAATAAATGCGTGCCCCTTTTAGTTGGTATTTTCAAAGAAAAGAGTTGTGGGTTTTTTTGGGTTTTTTTTTTGCGGTATGTGGGCTTCTCACTGTTGTGGCCTCTCCCCTTGCGGAGCACAGGCTCCGGACGCGCAGGCTCAGCAGCCATGGCTCACGGGCCCAGCCGCTCCGGGGCACGAACCCGTGTCCCCTGCATCAGCAGGCGGACTCTCAACCACTGCGCCACCAGGGAAGCCCAGAAAAGTGTTTTAATAGGGCACATAGTGAAAGTGAGTTTTTCTTTTGTTGTTGGTATCATTATGGACAGATGGATTTTTTTAAATTTAATTTTATTTTTTTATACAGCAGGTTCTTATTAGTCATCAATTTTATACACATCAGTGTATACATGTCAATCCCAATCGCCCAGTTCATCACACCCCCACCCCCCGCCACTTTACCCGCTTGGTGTCCACACATTCGTTCTCTGCATCTGTGTCTCAATTTCTGCCCTGCAAACCGGTTCATGTGTACCATTTTTCTAGGTTCCACATATATGCGTTAATATACGATATTTGTTTTTCTCTTTCTCACTTACTTCACTGTGTATGACAGTCTCTAGATCCATCCACGTCTCAACAAGTGACCCAATTTCGTTCCTTTTTATGGGTGAGTAATATTCCATTGTATATATGTACCACATCTTCTTTATCCATTCGTCTGTTGATGGGCATTTAGGTTGCTTCCATGACCTGGCTATTGTAAACACTGCTGCAGTGAACATTGGGGTGCATGTGTCTTTTTGAATTATGGTTTTCTCTGGCTATATGCCCAGTGGTGGGATTGCTGTATCATATGGTAATTGTATTTTTAGTTTTTTAAGGAACCTCCATACTGTTCTCCATAGTGGCTGTATCAATTTACATTCCCACCAACAGTGCAAGAGGGTTCCCTTTTCTGCACACCCTCTCCAGCATTTGTTGTTTGTAGATTTTCTGATGAAGCCCATTCTAACTGGTGTGAGGTGATACCTCGTTGTAGTTTTGATTTGCATTTCTCTAATAATTAGTGATGTTGAGCAGCTTTGCATGTGCTTCTTGGCCATTTGTATGTCTTCTTTGGACAAATGTCTATTTAGGTCTTTTGCCCATTTTTGGATTGGGTTGTTTGTTTTTTTAATATGGAGCTGCATGAGCTGTTTATATATTTTGAAGATTAATCCTTTGTCTGTTGATTCGTTTGCAAATATTTTCTCCCATTCTGAGGGTTGTCTTTTTGTCTTCTTTATGGTTTCCTTTGCTGTGCAAAAGCTTTGAAGTTTCATTAGGTCCCATTTGTTTATTTTTGTTTTTCTTTCCATTACTCTAGGAGGTGGATCAAAAAAGATCTTGCTGTGATTCATGTCAAAGAGTGTTCTTCCTATGTTTTCCTCTAAGAGTTCTATAGTGTCCGGTCTTATATTTAGGTCTCTAATCCCTTTTGAGTTTATTTTTGTGTATGGTGTTAGGGAGTGTTCTAATTTCATTCTTTTACATGTAGCTGTCCAGTTTTCCCAGCACCTCTTATTGAAGGGACTGTCTTTTCTCCATTGTATATCCTTGCCTCCTTTGTCATAGATTAGTTGACCATAGGTGCGTGGGTTTATCTCTGGGCTTTCTATCTTGTTCCATTGATCTATGTTTCTGTTTTTGTGCCAGTACCATATTGTCTTGATTACTATAGCTTTGTATAGTATAGTTTGAAGTCAGGGAGTCTGATTCCTCCAGCTCCGTTTTTTTCCCTCAAGACTGCTTTGGCTATTTGGGGTCTTTTGTGTCTCCATACAAATTTTAAGATTTTTTTTGTTCTAGTTCCATAAAAAATGCCATTGGTAATTTGATAGGGATTGCATTGAATCTGTAGATTGCTTTGGGTAGTAGAGTCATTTTCACAATATTGATTCTTCCAATCCAAGAACATGGTATATCTCTCCATCTGTTGGTATCATCTTTAATTTCTTTCATCAGTGTCTTATAGTTTTCTGCATACAGGTCTTTTGTCTCCCTAGGTAGGTTTATTCCTAGGTATTTTATTCTTTTTGTTGCAATGGTAAATGGGAGTGTTTCCTTAATTTCTCTTTCAGATTTTTCATCATTCGTGTATAGGAATGCAAGAGATTTCTGTGCATTAATTTTGTATCCTGCAACTTTACCAAATTCGTTGATTAGCTCTAGTAGTTTTTTGGTGGCATCTTTAGGATCCTCTATGTATAGTATCATGTCATCTGCAAACAATGACAGTTTTACTTCTTCTTTTCCAATTTGTATTCCTTTTATTTCTTTTTCTTCTCTGATTGCCATGGCTAGAACTTCCAAAACTATATTGAATAATAGTGGTGAGAGTAGACATCCTTGTCTTGTTCCTGATCTCAGAGGAAATGCTTTCAGTTTTTCACCATTGAGAATGATGTTTGCTGTGGGTTTGTGGTATATGGCCTTTATTATGTTGAGGTAGGTTCCCTCTCTGCCCACTTTCTGGAGAGTTTTTATCATAAATGGGTGTTGAATTTTGTCAAAAGCTTTTTCTGCATCCATTGAGATGATCATATGGTTTTTATTCTTCGGTTTGTTAATATGGTGTATCACATTGATTGATTTGTGTGTATTGAAGAATTCTTGCATCCCTGGGATAAACCCCACTTGATCATGGTGTATGATTTTTTTAATGTGCTGTTGAATTCTGTTTGCTAGTATTTTGTTGAGGATTTTTGCATCTATATTCATCAGTGATATTGATCTGTAATTTTCTTTTTTTGTCGTATCTTTGTCTGGTTTTGGTATCAGGGTGATGGTGTCCTCATAGAATGAGTTTGGGAGTGTTCCTCCGCAATTTTTTGGAAAACTTTGAGAAGGATGGGTGTTAGCTCTTCTCTAAATGTTTGATAGAATTCACCTGTGAGGCCATCTGGTCCTGGACTTTTGTGTGTTGGAAGATTTTTAATCACAGTTTCAATTTCATTACTTGTGATTGGTCTGTTCATATTTTCTATTTCTTCCTGGTTCAGTCTTGGAAGGTTATAGCTTTCTAAGAATTTGTCCATTTCTTTTAGGTTGTCCATTTTATTGGCACAGAGTTGCTTGCAGTAGTCTCTTAGGATGCTTTGTATTTCTGTGGTGTCTGTTGTAACTTCTTTTTCATTTCTAATTTTATTGAATTGAGTCCTCTCCCTCTTTTTCTTGATGAGTCTGGCTCATGGTTTATCAATTTTGTTTATCTTCTCAAAGAACCAGCTTTTAGTTTTATTCATCTTTGCTATTGTTTTCTTTGTTTCTATTTCATTTATTTCTGCTCTGATCTTTATGATTTCTTTCCTTCTGCTAACTTTGGGTTTTGGTTGTTCTTTCTCTGGTTAGATTGTTTATTTGAGATTTTTCTTGTTTCTTGAGGTAGGCTTGTATAGCTATAAACTTCCCTCTTAGAACTGCTTTTGCTGCATCCCATAGGTTTTGGATCGTCATGTTTTCACTGTCATTTGTCTCTAGGTATTTTTTGATTTCCTCTTTGGTTTCTTCAGTGATCTCTTGGTCATTTAGTAATGTATTGTTTAGCCTCCATGTGTTTGTGTTTTTTATGTTTTTTTCCCTGTAATTCATTTCTAATCTCATAGTGTTGTGGTCAGAAAAGATGCTTGGTATGATTTCAATTTTCTTAAATTTACTGAGGCTTAAATTGTGACCCAAGATGTGATCTATCCTGGAGAATGTTCTGTGCGCACTTGAGAAGAAATTGTAACCTGCTGTTTTTGGATGGAATGTCCTATAAATATATCAATTAAATCTATCTGGTCTATTGTGTCATCTAAAGCTTCTGTTTCCTTATTTATTTTCATTTTGGATGATCTGTCCATTGGTGTAAGTAAGGTTTTAAAGTCCCCTACTATTATTGTGTTGCTGTCGATTTCCTCTTTTATAGCTGTTAGCAGTTGCCTTATGTATTGAGGTGCTCCTATGTTGGGTGCGTATATATTTATAATTGTTGTATCTTCTTCTTGGATTGATCCCTTGATTATTATGTAGTGTCCTTCCTTCTTGTAGCATTCTTTATTTTAAAGTCTATTTTATCTGATATGAGTATTGCTACTCCAGCTTTCTTTTGATTTCCATTTGCATGGAATCTCTTTTTCCATCCCCTCACTTTCAGTCTGTATGTGTCCCTAGGTCTGAAGTGGGTCTCTTGTAGACAGCATATATATGGGTCTTGTTTTTGTATCCATTCAGCGAGCCTGTGTCTTTTGGTTGGAGCATTTAATCCATTCATGTTTAAGGTAATTATCGATATGTATGTTCCTATGACCATTTTCTTAATTGTTTGGGGTTTGTTTCTGTAGGTCCTTTTCTTCTCTTGTGTTTCCCACTTAGAGAAGTTCCTTTAGCATTTGTTGTAGAGCTGGTTTGGTGGTGCTGAATTCTCTTAGCTTTTGCTTGTCTGTAAAGCTTTTGATTTCTACATTGAATCTGAATGAGATCCTTGCCGGGTAGAGTAATCTTGGTTGTAGGTTCTTCCCTTTCATCACTTTAAGTATATTATGCTGCTCCCTTCTGGCTTGTAGAGTTTCTGCAGAGAAATCAGCTGTTAACCTTATGGGAGTTCTCTTGTATGTTATTTGTCGTATTTCCCTTGCTGCTTTCAATAATTTTTCTTTGTCTTTAATTTTTGCCGTAATTTTTACCAATTTGATTACTATGTGTCTTGGCATGTTTCTTCTTGGGTTTATCCTGTATGGGACCCTCTGTGCTTCCTGGACTTAAGTGGCTATTTCCTTTCCCATGTTAAGGAAGTTTTCGACTATAATCTCTTCAAATATTTTCTCAAGTCCTTTCTCTGTCTTCTCCTTCTGGGACCCTATAATGCAACTGTTGTTGCGTTTAATGTTGTCCCAGAGGTCTCTTAGGCTGTCTTCATTTCTTTTCATTCTTTTTTCTTTATTCTGTTCCACAGCAGTGAATTCCACCATTCTGTCTTCCAGGTCACTTATCTGTTCTTCTGCCTCAGTTATTCTGCTATTGATTCCTTCTAGTGTAGTTTTCATTTCAGTTATTGTATTGTTCATCTCTCTTTGTTTGTTCTTTAATTCTTCTAGTTCTTTGTTAAACATTTCTTGCATCTTCTCGATCTTTGCCTCCATTCTTTTTCCGAGGTCCTGGATCATCTTCACTATCACTATTCTGAATTCTTTTTCTGTAAGGTTGCCTATCTCCACTTCATTTAGTTGTTTTTCTGTGGTTTTATCTTGTTCCTTAATCTGGTACATAGCCCTCTGCCTTTTCATCTTGTCTGTCGTTCTGTGAATGTGGTTTTTGTTCCACAGGCTGCAGGATTGTAGTTCTTCTTGCTTCTGCTGTCTTCACCTTTCTTTTAAATCCTATTATTTCTCTCTCTGGTCATCTATGCAACATTTCATTTCTGAGCCTAGAGCAGGGGTCAGCAAACTTTTTCTGAACTTGGCACAGCTTAATCAGGCATTGAAGAACTTCCCAAGTGATCCTCCCTTTCTTGCTGCCTGCTCAGCTGAAGACACTCATTTTGCTTCACAGATGTATTCGCTTCTGTCCTACTCTTTGAGTAAGGAGAAGCAGAGAAAACTGAGCAGCTCACAAGATGGATACCATTAAAATAGAAAAAAAAAAGACACCTGGATTTTCATTGGTACAGTGTGTTTTGTTTTGTTATAAATTTATTTATTTATTTATTTTTAGCTGTGTTGGATCTTCATTGCTGTGCGTGGGCTTTCTCTAGTTGTGGTGATGCTTTGTGATGCTCGGATTTTCATAACTTTAATCAGTGGGAGCTCCTTCAAGCTGCCTCCTGTGTCCTTTGGTCATGACCTCATTAATATTTGAAAGCTTCCTTGCTTTCTAACATAAGATGTCCCAGTTTTCAGGCTTATCTTCAATTTTCTCTGCCTCAGACTTGGAATTAGCCACTTCTCCAATGATTTCTGGGGTTTTTTAGAAGGTAAGGTATTAAAGACCGCCATCTGGGAACTAGAATATTCAGTGCATTTGGGTAACAGTGGTTCTGGGTCATTTCAGAGGATGGGGCTAGAAAACGCATAAAGTGCTTTTTCAGATTTGTTCTTTTTTTTTAAATAACAGCTTTATTGAAATGTCATTTGCATATCATAAAATTTATCCTTTTGTAGTGTACACTTCAGTGATGTTTAGTATATTCATAGAGTTGTATAACCATCATCACTGTCTAATTCTAGAACATTTTCATTATCCCAAACAGAAACCTTGTACCCATTAGTAATCATTCCCCATTATCTCCTCTCTACCCAGTCGCTGGCAACCACTAATCTACTTTCTGTCGCTATGGATTTGCCTGTTCTGGACATTTCATATAAATGGAATAGGCCCTTTGTGTCTGGCTTTACATTCCCATTGTCAATGAATAAGGGTTCAGATTTCTCCACATCTTCACCAGCAGTTGTTTGTTATTGTTTGTCTGATTTCTTTTAGCCATCCTAGTTGATGTGAAGTGATATTTCATTGTAGTTTTGATTTGCTTTTTCCTAATTACTAATATGATTTTGAACATCTTTTCATGTTCCAGTAATTTTTTTTTTTTTTTTTTTTTTTTTTGTGGTATGGGGCCTCTCATTGTCGTGGCCTCTCCCGTTGTGGAGCACAGGCTCCAGACGCGCAGGCCCAGCGGCCATGGCTCACGGGCCCAGCCGCTCCGCGGCACATGGGATCTTCCCGGACCGGGTCACGAACCCGTGTCCCCTACACTGGCAGGTGGACTCTCAACCACTGTGCCACCAGGGAAGCCCCTACGGTGATTTTTAAAATTTGAGTTCATGCTGATATTTTTCCATTCACTTTTTTCTTTTTTAATTAATTAATTAATTACGCTGCGTTGGGTCTTCGTTGCTGTGCGCGGGCTTTCTCTAGTTGTGGCAAGCAGGGGCTACTCTTCGTTGCGGTGCATGGGCTTCTCATTGCGGTGGCTTCTCTTGTTGCGGAGCATGGGCTCTAGGTGCGTGGGCTCAGTAGTTGTGGCATGCGGGCTCAGTAGTTGTGGCTCGTGGGCTCTAGAGCGCAGGCTCAGTAGTTGTGGCGCACGGGCTTAGTTGCTCCGCGGCATGTGGGATCTTCCCGGAGCAGGGCTTGAACCTGTGTCCCCTGCATTGGCAGGTGGATTCTTAACCACTGCACCACCAGGGAAGTCCCTCCATTCACTTTTAACTGTGTTTTCACTGTTCCTTGCTCTTTGTCTTTGTAAATATTCTTTCTTACTCTGAAAATCTTATTTCCTAACATGACTAATATAATTACTTATTTGCTTTAACTTAAAATATAAAGAAAACTGTCTTAAGCTACCAATAACATTATAAATGATAAAGCAACTGAAGGAAATTTAAAATTTCTTTGTATTTCTTTTTCATTCTTAGAATGGATCCTAGTAAGAATGTACAGTCAGAATTCTGTGATCTGAAGTCCCTTGAAATAAATTATTTCTCAGTATGCCTGTGTTACCAATTTAATATTCAGTTAAGTTTACTTGTTTGTGATTGTTTTCATTTATGGGATTTTTTAAATTTAGGTTTTTTTTTTAATCAGGAATGCATATACATACTTTAAAGGCCAAAACTCTATGGAAAAGTATACACAGAAATCTTGCTTCTACCCCTGCTCCCTGTATCTGTCAAGGTCCCAACAGGAAACAAGTGGCACACTCAAATTAGGACAGTTTGAGGAAGATTTATTTACAAAGGGACTAATTACAAAGGTGTGGGAGGGCTGTAGAGGAATCCCAAGGAATAGAGGGATCACACAGCTCGCAGCAGTGGAGCTGCTGCCACACCAAGGCTCAGAGAGGAAGGAACCCACAAGGAACTTCAAAAAGCCAGTGACCTGGTGTTGAAGGGCACAGCAAGTCAGAAGCCACCTTACAGAGGAAAATAGGGAAGTAAATACCCTGGCCTCACTCTTTTCCCTTCTTCCCTCCTGCCAGGGCTCTCCATTGGCCAAATCCAACTAGAAGCTCAAAGGCATAAGAGCTTGTGGATAAAGGCAGAAGCAGGGTGAGGCAAACAGAAGGGGTCCAACTCAGTTTCTGTGTCCCACTCTTCACCTTCTATACATAACCATTAACTTCTTGATTATCCTTCAGTGTTTCTTTTTGCAAATGCTAGCAAATATGTGTGTATTGTTATTCCCAACCCCACACTTTTTCTTTAAGTAAAGGTTCGTATTTGGTTTTTTGCTATATATGCTGTTACGTACTTTTCTTTTTTCATTTCCCACGTCCTCTTCTGTTCCCTTGTTGCTGTGTAATTCTCCATTGTGTGGCTGTTATATAGTTATTTCAAGTGGTCCTTTAATTTTTGGACACTTAAGTTGTTTCCAATCTACTTCTGTTAGAAATGACTTATAATTGTGTATTTGCCATTGTGTAGTTTTGCACATGTATCAAGGAGATAGATTCCCAGAAGTGGAATTGCTGGTTCAAAAGCTAAGTTATAATTTAGTTAGCTATTGCCAAATTACCCCCCATAGTGGTTGTATCATTTTGTACTCCCAACAGTAATTTAATGAGAGGTCCTGTTGAAGAATATGTTTTCAAAATTTTGGATTTTTGCCAGTCTAGTAAGTGAGAAATGGTAGTCAAAACAGTTTTAATTTACATTTCTCTTATCATGACTGAGCTCAAGTGTCTTTTCATATGGTTAAGGGCTTTTTGTATTTCTGTTTCTCTGAATTGCCCTTTTATGTTCTTTGCCCATTTTTCTGGTGGGTTGTTGTCTCAGAAATCCTTATAAAATGTATCTGAAAACATCACTGCTATTCCTAAAATCCTTTATGGCTTCACATAATCTTCAGCATGAAGTTTAGTTCTCTCTTATCATTTCCAATCTTGTAAGCTTTGCTCCACCTCTATATTATTACTTACCCTTTTCTCACTGGAATGGTACCTGGGTTTCCCATTTGTACCAATGATCAAGCTATCCTCTTTTCCTGGAATGGTTATGTTTACCTTCAGCACTGCCTCCCCAAACTTCTACTTACTCTTTAAAACTTAGCCCAGAATTATCTCCTGCAGAGTCTACTCACAGTCTCCAGTAGTTAGTGCTTCTCTTAAGTGCTTCATAGTTCTTTGTGTTAATTTTATCTTAGAACTTACTATAGTAAGTTATAATTTCCTCCTTTCAGTGGGAAGAGTATAGATTTTGGAATCAGACGCCTAACCCCAAAACATGATTTGTTTGACTTCGAGCCTCTGCTTTTTTTTTTTTTTGCGGTACACGGGCCTCTCACTGCTGTGGCCTCTCCCGTTGCGGAGCACAGGCTCCGGACACGCAGGCCCAGCGGCCGTGGCACACGGGCCCAGCTGCTCTCAGCATGTGGGATCCCCCCGGACCGGGGCACAAACCTGTGTCCCCTGCATCGGCAGGCGGACTCCCAACCACTGCGCCACCAGGGAAGCCCCGAGCCTCTGCTTTTTTACTTATGAAATGCAAATTAAATATCTATCTCATAGGATTATTGCAAAGACTGAATAAAATAATAGATGTGGAGTGTCTGGCACAAAATGGGGTTCAATAAAAATTGATCATATTCCCCACTGTAAGTACCTTAGGGGAAAATCCTACATACTGTTTCTTTTTAGCCTGAGTACTTAGGACAATGCCTGATTAATAGGTGTTCCATAAATGTTTGTAGAATGAATGAATGCATTTGAAGAGGCAAAAGAGTGAAGGTTGAGTCCAGCTAGGAGGCTCTTGGGAGTAAGGAGTACTTGAATAACTAGAAGGATGGTAAAGAAGGAGCAGATTGGAAGAGATATGCAGAGCTGAAGTCAAAAAGGAACTTACCAGCTGTTGCTAAGAGGGCAAATGAGTGGCAAATATTGAGGTTTTGAGATGGGAGAGTGATACTTTAATTTTTATATCTTTGAATATTTGGTTCATCTTCATCAAGTGATGATAGTCTAAAAGGTAACTCTTCCAGAATTATTATTTTCCTGATGCTGGTTTTGAATTATTTATAGCAGAGGTTCCTGCTCTGACCATTACAAAACTTAACTTGGTTCATTAATTCATTCATTTTTGCCAACAGGTGGTTGTTAAGCTAGGCACTTAACAAATGTTTCCTGACCATCCTATCTGAAGTTACCTCTCCCAGTTACCCTCTATTTCATCACTCAGTTTGTTTCCTCATGATACTTATATAATTCCTTTTTGTTTATTTTTTGACTTTCTTAATAGATTATAACATTCGTTAGACAGAGTTGTATCTCTCTTGTTCTTTTACTGTATCCTTATGCCCTAGCACATAAAAGAATTAATGTAATGAATGAATTTGGATGGGGAAGTGTTTATTTTAGGCAGACTTTCAATAAGGATTGACCAAAACCAGTTTCTGTTTAATTCTGTTACTGTCAGACTTAATAATTCAATTAATGTTCGTTTGGTCCTATATACGTAACCATCTTACAATAGCTCTCAATCTGCAGATTATCAATTAACCCAAAAAAGCCATGTTTCATACCTGTTAGTTAACTGAGACTTAGTTAAATACATTTGCAGCATTTTTAACCACTTCTAGTTCTTTTTAGAAAGATCATGAACTTCTAAAACTAAGCCATATTTCCAGTGATCAGCAGTATTCTCTTGTTTATGTTACTTTCCCTGCTTTTGGCACTAGAAATTTTAATTGCTTGTGGATATGAGGGAACGAATGTGAAAAAGAAAGAAAATTAAGTACAGATGGTAGTAGCTGAAATGACATTGCACCTTGGAAATTGTCTTAAACTATCGGCTCATGGTTGGAGAACAGTTTGCCATTTGAGTTGGGAGTCCCCAAGACTACCCCCAGTTTCAGTGATTCACTAGGAGGACTCCCAGGACTCAGCATATAGTTGTACCCAGGACTGTTACTCATAGCAGCGAAAGGAAACAAAGCAAACTCAGCAAAGGGAAAAGGCACATGAGGAACTGTGAGGAAACCAGGTGCAAGGTTCCATGAATTCTCCCCCAGTGGAGTCACACAGGACAGGCTTAATTCCTCCAGCAATGAGTTGTGACAACATGTGAGATGTTGTTTACCAAAGAACCTCATTAAAGACTCAACCGCCAGGGTTTTTATTGGGAAATGGTCACATAAGCACCTCTGCCTAGCACATACCAAAATTCCAGACTCCTAGAAAGAAAGCAAGTATTCAGCATAAATCATATTGTTTATATAAACAGTTTAGGCACAGTGAGACATTCTTATCAGAAAGTGGTGGAAACCCTCACAGAATCCAAATCCCAATCCCACAATGCCAGCTAACCTTGTAAGCAGGACTTTCAGCGGATAGCAAGCTTGGACATGCTATATAACTTTTCTGCACTACCAACACATACCAATCATAAATATTCTAGAAACCCTAGTCTATCCTTTGGGAAAATCCTGGAGGTAGACATTTTTTAAAAATATGTGACACTTAAAATTTATAAAGTGGGGATAACTGTAATTCAGAGAAGTTAAATGATTTGCCATGGTATAATACTTAATAGCGGGAGAGAGCTGGGGCTTAGATCCATGTATAGATCCTTACATTTAGATAACTTAATACTCTTCCATAGCTGCATAGAAACCAGTTATCTACATACAATTGTTCCGTCACATGCATTTTGAATACAGAAAAGACAGTACTATTTAGATATGTGTATTGGCCCTTGGTAGCCTGGTTTCTTTGGCTCTGGGCAAGGTTTTTTATCATTAAGAATAAATAACTTTTTCTCTCTTTCATTCCCCAGGAAAATCTAATGTAATGGATGCACTTAGTTTTGTAATGGGAGAAAAAATAGCTAATTTAAGAGTGAAAAATATTCAAGAACTTATTCATGGAGCACATATTGGAAAACCTGTTTCTTCTTCTGCAAGTGTAAAAATTGTATACGTGGAAGAAAGTGGAGAAGAGAAAACATTTGCAAGGACTATCCGAGGTATTTTTTTTTTATCTTGGGTAGCAAGTAATAGAACCTGTTTGATTCTACACCGGACTTTTCTTTAAGCAGACATATTTATTCAAATTCCCCTACTGTCAAGTAGCATTTTTCTCCCTGGTTAAAATGAAGGAGGGAGTCTACCTCAAAGACAGTGATGTCATAAAAGTCCTTCCTGAGGTTCTTTGTTTATGTTTATCTGGTTTTCCTAGTGATGAACTAACTAAATGCGTATTTTTGGTTTGTTTAGAAAGTTTTTCCTACCACCAAAAAGCAAATTGTGTGAAATATTTGACTTTGTATTTTGTTATGATTTATTCATGAATCCCTGTATTTCCTGAGTAAACAAGATTGAGAGTTATGAATATATATTTTTTCTATTTATGCTGGGAGTTTACAGAGCCTCTGTAAGTAGACGTTTCTTGGTTTTGTTTTTTGTTGTTTTCAATCTGCCAGTACAACATGGTTCTAATGTTCTAATGTATAAATACTCTTATTAACTTTCCTCAACTTCAATCACAGATAATTTTAGAAATACTTATTATTATGTACATATACCTTAGTGCATAATTTAAGTATTTCACCACTTTATCACCTAGATATTTTCATTAGTTAGTTTTCTCACTTTCTTGGAGTTTTTTATCAAAAGTCTCCATCTCAGTCAGAGTCCCTAGCTTACTCTATTTACTTAATAAACCATCATAAACCAATTTTTCCCATCTTTATTGAGGTATAATTGACAAATAAAAATTGTATATGTTTAAATTGTATAACTTGATGTTTTAATATACACTGTGAAATAATCGCCACAGTCAAGCTAATTAACATATGTATCACCTCACACGGTTACTATTTTCTGTGTGTGTGTGAACACTTAAGATCTACCCTCCTAGCATATTTGAACTATACTATACAGTATTGTTAACCATAGTCACATTGCTATACTTAGATCTGCAGAACTTACTCATCTTGCATAAGTGAAACTTTGTACCCCTTGACCCACATCTCCCCATTTCCCCCTCCCCCAAGCCCCTGGCAACCACCATTCTACTCTCTGCTTCTATGAGTTTAACTGTTTTAGATTTCCGCATATAGATGAGATCATTCAGTACTTGTCTTTCTGTATGTGGCTTATTTCACTACCATAATGTCCTCCAGGTTCATCCATGATGTCACAAATGGCGGGATTTCCTTCTTTTTTAAGGCTGAATAATATTCCTACATTTTCTGTATCCAGCCATCCGTTGAAAGACATTTAGGTTGTTTCCATATCTTAGTTATTGTGAATAATGTTGCAATGAACATAGGAGTGCAGATAACTCTTCAAGGTACAGATTTCGTTTTTTTTGTATATATGCTCAGAAGTGGGATTGCTGGCTCATAAGGTAGTTCTATTTTTAATTCTTTTAGGAATCTTCATACTGTTTTCCATAGTGACTGTACCAATTTATATTCCCACCAACAATATTCAAGGGTTCCCTTTTCTTCACATCCTACCAACACTTGTCTTTTGTCTTTTTGATTCTAATAGGCGTGAGGTGATATCTCATTTTGGTTTTGATTTGCATTTTGCTGGTGATTCCTACTATTGAACACCCTTTAATATTACCTGTTTGCCATCTGTATGTCAACTTTTGAGAAATATCTATTCAGGTTCTTTGCCCGTTTTTAAATTGGGTTATTTGGTTTTTTGCTGTTGAGTTATATGAATTCCTTATTCATTTTGGATATTAACCCCTGTCAGATATGTGGTTCCAAAATATTTTCTCCATTCTGTAGGTTACCTTTTGCACTCTGTTGATTGATTCCCTTGCTGTGTAGAAGCTTTTCAGTTTGATACAATTCCACTTGTCTATTTTTGCTTTTGTTGCTTGTGCTTTTGGTATCATATCCGAAAAAATCATTGTCCAGAGCAATGTCAAGAAGCTTTTTCCTTATGTTTTCTTTTAGTAGTTTCATAGTTTCAGGTATTACATTTAAGTCTTTAATCCATTTTGAGTTAATTTTTGTGTATGGTGTCCATTTTGTATAAGGGTCCAATTTTATTCTTCTGCATGTGGATATCCAGTTTTCCCAACACTATTTATTGAAGAAACTGTCTTTTCCCCATTGTGTGTTCTTGGCACCTTTGTTGAAGATCAGTTAACTATAGATGCTTAGATTTCTTTCTGGACTCTCTATTCTGTTCCATTGTTCTGTATGTTTTTATGGCAGTACCACACTGCTTTGATTACTGTGGCTTTGTAATGTAACTTCAGATCAGGAAGTGTGATGCCTCCAGCTTTGTTCTTCTTCCCAGATCATCTTTCTTAGTCCATTTGGGCTATTATAATAAGATACCACAGACTTCTTAGCTTATAAACTTATAAATTCTCACAGTTCTGGGGACTAAAAGTGCAAGCTTAGGGTGCCAGCGTGGTTGGATGAAGGCTCTCTTCTGTGCAGACTTTTCGTTGTATCCTCACATGTGGATGGGACTAGGGAGCCTTGTAGGATCTTTCTATAAGCACACTAATACCATTCATGAGGGCTCCTCTGTCATGATCTAATCACCTCCCAAAGGCCTCACCTTCTAACACCATCACCTTTTTTTTTTTTTTCGGTACGTGGGTCTCTCAGTGCTGTGGCCTCTCCCGTTGCGGAACACAGGCTCCGGACGTGCAGGCTCAGCGGCCATGGCTCACGGGCCCAGCCGCTCCGCGGCATGTGGGATCTTCCCGGACCGGGGCACGAACCCGTGTCCCTTGCATCGGCAGGTGGACTCTCAACCACTGTGCCACCAGGGACGCCCTAACACCATCACCTTTGGGGTTAGGATTTCATCATATGAATTTAGTGGGGACACAAACATTCAGACCATTCCACCATCCTATTTAAAATTGCAATGCCTCTTTCTCCTACACAGAGACTACCACACCCCCTTCCTACCTCTACTTTACTCCTTAACACTTAACACCTCCTCGCATGATAGTCATTTTACTTACATATCTCATTTTTGTCTGTCTCCATTATTAGGATATAAGCTCCTTGAGGTCAGACGTCTGTTATGTTCACCACTGTAGAGCACTCCTTGGCATGTGGTAGACACTCAATATTTGTTTACTGATTAAATGCATTTATTAACATGTATATTATTGCATAACTGGCTATTTCAGTAAGAAAAAAATTTTATTAAGCTTTCAGTAGTTTTTGATATTTGTCTGGTATTTATACTTCCTATAACAGCCTTTATTTTTTTATTTTAGGGGGATGCTCAGAATATTGTTTTGATGATAGTCCTGTGAGTCGTTCTGCTTATATCACAGAGTTAGAAAAGATAGGCATAATAGTCAAAGCACGGAACTGTCTAGTTTTTCAGGTAAATAGCTTGTAGTATTTTATTTTATTCATGATTTTGAAAATATATCATTATATTTTATATGTTGGTGTGCTTAACTATTTTTAAAAGGGAACTGTGGAGTCAATTTCAGTGAAAAAACCCAAAGAAAGAACGCAGTTTTTTGAGGAAATCAGCACTTCAGGAGCGCTTATAAGAGAATATGAGGAAAAGAAAAGAAAGTTACAGAAAGCCGAAGAAGATGCACAGTTTAATTTTAATAAGAAAAAAAATGCAGCTGCAGAGCGTAAACATGCAAAATTAGAGAAGGAAGAGGTAAGGTGTCGTGATGTAACCAATTAAGTGTTGGATACAAAAACTTTTTGTGTTAGAATTGTAAGTATTGGTGTGAGGTTACTAAAAAGATTCTTTTAATAACATAAGACAAATAAAGCCCAATATTCATCAAAGATAAACTTTTTGATGTATTTTCCACTGTTTGGGTTTTTTTCTCCCAAATAGGCAGGACAACCTGCACTGCAAAGATGTCTGATTTTCCCAACTAAAATTAAACTTGAGGGATTTATATCTTACATTGCAGAGGCTCTCAAATTTTTGGATCTTGTCCTCTTATACTTTAAAAATTATTGAGGACCCCAAAGAGTTTCTGTTCATGTGGGTTGTATCTATTTATATGTATTGTATTTAAAATTAAAACTGAGACATTTAAAAAATATATTTTAATGATTAGTGTAAAAATAACAATAATAAACTCATTTCATATTAACATAAGTAACATTTTTATGAAAAATAACTGAGTTTTCTAAAACCAAATAATTAGATGAGTGGTATTGTTTTACCTTTTTATAATCTCCTTAATATCTGGCTTAATAGAAGACAGATGAATTCTCATATCTGCTTCTGTATTAAATCTTATCTGTGTTAAGACCTAGCAGCTTTACCCTTCATTGGCTTTTACAGCATCAGTGCAGATGTCAACACAGTGAAAAAGGCAAATAAAATCTGAGTATTATTATGAAACTAGTTTTGACCTAGCCCCATCAGGGACTCCGTGAAAGAGTGAAACTGTAAAACTCTAGGAGGCCATAGCCACACTTTGCGAATGCCATTCTGTGGTAGTTCTTTTTTTTTTTTTTTTTAATTAATTAATTAATTAATTAGTTTTTTGGCTGCGTTGGGTCTGCATTGCTGCACGCAGGCTTTCTCTAATTGTGGCAAGCGGGGGCTACTCTGCGTTGCAGTACTCAGGCTTCTCTTGCTGCGGGGCAAGGGCTCTAGGTGCGCGGGCTTCAATAGTTGTGGCTCATGGGCTTAGTTGCTCCGCGGCATGTGGGGGCTTCCTGGACCAGGGCTCAAACCCGTGTCCCCTGCCTTAGCAGGCGGATTCCCAACCGCTGCGCCACCAGGGAAGTCCCTCTTGATGCCCTTCACAGTGTCTAATGTAGTGCCTTGTATATTGTTGATAACTGTTTGCCTTTAGAGTAATCTTTTTCAAATACAAATCAGATTCTGTCTTTGTCTTGCATAAAACCTCTTCCAGAGCAGTGCTTCCCACTGCACGGAGAATCTAGTCTCCCTTTCCAGCCTGCTGATCTGCCCCTTGTTCACCTCTGAAGCTTTAACTTCCTCTACTCTCCTACCACATTGACCTTTATTATTTATTGGAAACACGCATGCTGCCTTCTATCCTGGAGCTTTTGCTATTTCCTCTCCCTAGATAGTTGTATGCCTGATTTTTTACATGGCTGGTACTCTCATTCAAGTTTTCATAAAAAAGCCATGTACTCAGGCAGGCATTTGCTGTCCACGCCCCCAATCTAAATTAGCATCCCTTCCCTGGTACTATTGCATTACTCTATTTTGTTTCTTTTGTAGCATTTTTAAAAAAAGATTTATTATTTATTTATTTATTTTGGCTGCGCCGGGTCTTAGTTGTGGCATGCAGGATCTTTTTTTTTTAGCTGTGGCACGTGGACTTATTAGTTGCAGCATGCATGCAGAATCTAGTTCCCCGACCAGAGATCGAACCTGGGCCCCCTGCATTGGGAGCATGGAGTCTTACCCACTGGACCACCAGGGAAGTCCCTATTTTGTAGCTTATTTTGCTGTATGAAATTATCTTGTGTATTATTTGTGTGCTTATTTAATCTCTGACTCCTCTTCTTCCCTCCCTACCCCATTAAAATAACTAGATTATAAACTTAAAAGAGCAGAGACTGTTTCGATCTTGTTTTCTACTATATTTCCAGTACATAGAAGAGGGCTTGGCACACAATAGGCAATTAATAAATATTTGAGGAAATAAATGAAAAGCGGATGTGTTCCTTATTAGTGATGTTTCTCTGTTCACATTTTTATATGTATGTGTATGTCCTTGGTTTTGTCAGTAGAAAGGGGTGGTGTTAAGTGAAAGTGAAGCTATAGCATGCATAATATACTCAAGCAGCTTACAGCGGTGTAGAATTGAAGACCTTTAAAAATTATAAGGACAGTTAGGGTAGTCCACCTTCCCAGTTATTTTTTACAACATCCTGGCAGATGGCCATTTACCCAGTACTTGGAATATTTCATTGATTAAGAGCTTTCCTCTTAAGGCAACACTTTCCTTTATTTCTTTATTAATAGCACAAATACTAAAGAAATTCTTCCATCTCACATATAAATTAGAACTTTAAAATAGTCCTATTCTATTCCTAGAAAAAATTACATCCTATAGAAGGAATTTTACTTGGAATCATTGAATTTAAAGTCTCTAGGGACCTTAAAAGTCATATAACTTCCTTCAGTTTACAAATGAGGAAGCTGATGTCAGACATGCTTGCCAAACTCTGAGGTCAAGACAAAAATGGGACAGGACTCGGTTAGTGGGTGGCCCTTCATGGTTCTTACCACCATACCACTGAGTGCATGAATATAAAATCCTTTACTGGGCTTCCCTGGTGGCGCAGCGGTTAAGAATCCGCCTGCCAGTGCAGGGGACACGGGTTCATTTCCTGGTCCGGGAAGATCCCACGTGCCACGGAGCAACTAAGCCCATGCGCCACAACTTCGGAGCCTGCGCTCTAGAGCCCGTGAGCCACAACTACTGAAGCCCGCATGCCTAGAGCCTGTGCTCCACAAAAAGAGAAGCCACCGAGATGAGAAGCCCGTGCACCACAATGAAGACCCAACTCAGCCAAAAATAAATAAAGAAAGAAATTTTAGAAATAAATAAAGTCCTTTACTGGTTTATTGTAGAAGCATATGCAGAAGCCTTCTCCAAATAATAGTACTTTTGGCAAGAATAACATTTGTTAATGATGTAAATAAAAATTCATTAGAGATCATTTGTTGGCACTCTAGTTGAGTTTATGAAAGGTCAATGTAAAATATACTCCCTTTTAACTGTTGTTGAATTGTACTGTTTTATAGGCAGAACGTTACCAGAGTCTCCTTGAAGAACTGAAAATAAACAAGATACAACTGCAGCTTTTCCAACTGTATCACAATGAGAAAAAAATATCTTTTCTAAACAGTGAGTTAGAGCGTGTGAATAAGGATTTGAGTGTTACAAAAGAGTCTCTTGCTAGTCATGAAAACATAGTTAAAGCCAAGAAGAAGGAACATGGAATGTTAAGCAGACAACTGCAACAAACAGAAAAAGAATTAAAGTGAGTTTTCAAAATAGTTATTAACAGTTGGATTTTATGTAGATTGATAGAAAAAATAAAAATATAAGTGACACTTCGAAAGTTGATCTTTTATATAAACTTTTTTACTTTGGAATACTTTTAGATATGTAGAAAAAATTCTAAAGATAGTACAGAGAGTTCCCGTATTCCCCACACTCAATTTCTCTCACTTACAACATCTTATACTTTTAGTATGATACACTTGTCAGAATTAATTAACCAATATTTATACATTATTATTAACTAAAGTCCGTACTTTATTCATATTTTTTTAGGTTTTACGTAATGTTCTTTTTCTGATCCAGTATACCATATTATATTTAGTCATCATGTCTTCTTAGGCTCCTCTTGGTTGTGACAGTTTCAGACTTCCCTTGTTTTTGATGTCCTTGACAGTTTTAAGAAGCTTTGGTCAGGTTTTTTGTAGAATGTATCTCAATTAAGATTTGTCTGTTAGTTTTCTCATAATTAGCGTTCATGGGTTTGGGGGAAGAAGACCACAGAGGTAAAATGCCATTATCATCACATTATATCAGGGGTGTCAGATATCATATATGAGGAATTCCCTGGCGGTCCAGTGGTTACAACTCTGCGCTCTCACTGCCGAGGGCCCTGTTCAATCCCTGGTCGGGGAACTAAAATCCCACAAGCTGCATGATGTGGACAATAAATAAATAAATAAAATAAAGTGGCTATACCAAAACTTTAAAAATATATATCATATATGTTATATGACATATCATCTATTTAAGATATCATAGTATCAGCATGACATCATTATTATTATTTTTTGTTTGTTTTGGCTGCACCACGCAGCATATAGGATCTTAGTTCCCCAATCAGGGATCAAACGCATGCCCCTGCATTGGGAGTGCAGAGTCTTAACCACTGGACCACCAGGGAAGTCCCATATCGTTATTGATGTTGACCTTTTCTTGCTTATCTGTAACCTCCTATTCCAACAGTGAGAAATCTGGGTTCCACAGTCTCCCATCCATTTGCTTAATTGTTCAGTTCCAGTAATCATGTATGGCAATATCAGAATTATTAATCCATATCCTTGTGGGAAGCAGCTTTATCAACTAGAGTACAAGGCTTATGTACAATCCCTTTTGCTTTTAGTTTTATGGACTCCACTCATTTCCAGAGTTACTTAGGTTAGCACGTTTCCTCCCACCCACTTCAATAAGGTTGTTTCATACATTTGTAATACAGATAGATCCTTCTGTCACATTCTACATTCTGTCTAGGATCCCTCGGCCTCCTAAGTGATTTTTTTTTTAATTTGATACATTAAGATTCACTCCTGGTGCTGTAAATTTCTGTAAGTTTTGACAAATGCATGATGTCGTATGTCCACCACTACAGTATCATACAGAGTAGTTTATCACTCTTAAAAAATTCCCCTGGGACTTCCCTGGTGGCGTGGTGGTTAAGAATCACCTGCCAACGCAGGGGACACAGGTTCGAGCCCTGATCCAGGAAGATCCCACATGCCTTAGAGCAACTAAGCCTGTGAGCCACAACTACTGAGCCTGCTCTCTAGAGCCTGCAAGCCACAACTGCTGGAGGCCACGTGTCTAGAGCCTGTGCTCTATAACAAAGAGAAGCCACCTCAATTAGAAGCCTGCACACTGCAACAAAGAGTAGCCTCCGCTCACCACAACTAGAGGAAGCCCGTGCACAGCAATGAAGACCCAACGCAGCCAAAAAATAAGTAAATAAGTAAATAAATAAATGTATTTAAAAAAAAAATTCCCCTGTGCGTCACCTATTTGGTTCTCCCCCGCCATCTGGTAACCACTGATCTGCTTATAGTCTCTGAAAGTCAATTTTTATTGTTTCTTTTTAAATGTATAATTTGATCAAAAGAACTTCTTCCCTTTATATACTATAAAATTAAATTTCCTCTAAAGCAAACTTTATTTTTCTTTTTAGATCTCTTGAAGCACTTTTAAATCAGAAGAGGCCTCAATACATTAAAGCTAAAGAAAACACTTCTCACCACCTCAAGAAGTTAGATGTGGCTAAGAAATCAATAAAGGACAGTGAAAAACAACGTTCTAAACAGGAAGATGACATAAAGGCCTTAGAGACAGAGCTGGCTGATTTAGATCGTGCATGGAGAAGTTTTGAAAAGCAGATTGAGGAAGAAATTTTACATAAAGGGCGAGACATTGAACTAGAAGCCAGTCAGGTGAAAAAGTTGACGTGGGAAATCATTTGTTTCTATTGTTTCAGCTTCTCTTTTTAATTAGAAAAAAATTAAAGGATGACCTCTCTTTCTGATATTTTAGGAGGTTTTCCTTAGAATTTAAATTATGAGGATTTAAATTTTTCAGCCTGTATGTAGAATCTAAATTTAATCTTTACAGTAGGCTATTTTTCCTTCATAAAATTAGATGGCATTATAACATTTATGAGTTAATTAAAGTCATAGAAAATACTTCAACAAGGTTACATGGTATCATTTTGCAATAAAAGGTAATTAAATTACATTCTTATGTTTCTAAGGTAATTATTTTTTTCCTCTCATGAATATTGTAAAAAAAGTCAGATAATACATGGCTTTGAAGAAACATGATCACTTAATTGACAGAAGGGAAATTGATTCCTTAAGATTATTTAAAATGTTAAGTGATTAATTAATATCCACTTAGTACATAAGATTTAATTATAAGTCAATAGTAGATATCCAAAAATTTATAATTGAGTTTTCAAACATTCCCTCAACTAAATTTGTCATTTATCTCTTTCATTAACCTTATATCACAATATATATACTAAAATAATTGTGACTGTATAAATAGAAAAATACACAATTTTCTCTGAACTCCTTTCTTTTTTAAGAATATTAATGAGTTAATGCTCTTTCTCTTTTAAGACTTTCTTACAGAGACCTTATAGAGTTGGTTTTGAATACCTTATTGATCTATCTAAACAGTTTTAAATAAGAAGACGTTCATTTTACGTTCATGCTATCTTAGCCAGAGAAAATGGCTAATTATGGTCTAATTTATATAAAACATAATTTTGATAAGTTTAATTACCTGCTAGTGAAGGATAACATATAAAGAATTTCCTCTCATGCTTCTTTAAGTGAGTTAGCAATGTTTAAATGCTCTTTATACAGCTGGATCAATACAAAGAACTTAAGGATCAAGTAAGAAAGAAAGTGGCTATAATGACCCAACAATTGGAAAAGCTGAAGTGGGAACAAAAGGCTGATGAAGAAAGACTGGCATTTGAAAAGAGGAGGCATGGGGAAGCTCAGGTACCTTGGTTTGGGCAGTAATGATTTAGAATTATTTTTCATGAAATTTTATTCCCTTTTTTATATTGGTTTTTCAGTATATAAATGGATTCACATCAGAGATAAGGAATTAATTAAATTTTCTGGATTACCTGTTAGGCTGCTTAGTATTATATCATTTAGGTGCTCTTTCATCGTCTAAGATATAAACAGACAGTGTCTTTATTCATATAGTCAGTAAGCATTTTATGTGCACCTGTATAATGATAGGTGTGGGCAGATGATATTGTCTGTTCTTACATGTAGGTTAGTCCAGTGAGGTTAGGAGGAGGGTTGATAAAGGAAAAAAACAAGTATCATAATGTAGGTGAAAAGTCATTTGGAAACATTAAGGACATAGCCCAAGAGGAGCTTAATAATCTACATGAGAGGTAACTATCAAGACAGCATTACAGTGTTCTGCCTTAGAGTAAGGCAGACCTGGCTTCCATCCAGTCTTGTCCTGTCACTGACCTGTGCTGGTATAAATAAATCATTTCACTTCTCTGAACTTTGATTTCTTAATTTGAACAATGAGGATAGGTATGTCATTTTTTATGGCTGAGTAACATTCCATTGTATATATAATGTACCACATCTTTATCCATTCATCTATTGATGGACACTTAGGTTGCTTCCATATCGGGGCTATTGTAAAAATTACTGCAGTGAACATGGGAGTGCATATATCTTTTTAAATTGTGTTTGTTTTCTTTGCATAAGTATTCAGGAGTGGTATTGCTGGATCATATGGGAGTTCAATTTTTAATTTTGTGAGAAATCTCCATAAGGTTTTCCATAGTGGCTGCACCAATTTACATTCCCACCAGCAGTAGGAGAGTTCACTTTTCTCCACATCCTCGCCAGCACTTGTTATTTTTCTTCTTTGTAATAGCCATTCTGACAGGGGTGAGGTGATATCTCATTGTGGTTTTGACTTGCATTTCCTGCTGACTAGTGATGTTGAGCATCTTTTCATGTGCCTGCTGGCTGTCTATATGTCTTCCTTGGAAAAATGTTCAGGTACCCTGCCCATTTTTTAATTAGGTCTTTCTTTTTGTATAAATTTATTTTATTTTATTTATTTTTGGCTGCATTGGGTCTTTGCTGCGTGCAGGCTTTCTCTAGTTGCAGCGAGTGGAGGCTACTCTTCATTGCGGTGCACAGGCTTCTCATTACAGTGGCTTCTGGTTGCGGAGCATGGGCTCTAGGGGTGCGGGCTTCAGTAGTTGTGGCATGTGGGCTCAGTAGTTGTGGCTCGTGGGCTATAGAGTGCAGGCTCAGTAGTTGTGGCACATGGGCTTAGTTGCTCCACAGCACGTGGGATCTTCCTGGACCAGGGAGCGAACCTGTGTCCCCTGCATTGGGAGGCAGCTTCTTAACCACTGCGCCACCAGGGAAGTCCAGGTCTTTTTTTTTATGTGGAGTTGTATGAGTTCTTTCTATGTTTTGAATGTTAACCCCTTATCATATATACTGTTTGCAAACATCTTCTCCCATTCAAAGCTGCTACCTCAGTTTAGGTCACTATAAACTTCCCTCTTAGAACTGCTTTTGCTGCATTCCATAGATTTTGGATCATTGTATTTTCATTTGTCTTGGTGTTTTTGTTAATTTCTTCTTTGATTTCTTCATCAATCCATTGGTTGTCTAGTAGCAATTGTTTAGTCTCCACATATTTGTGTTTTGGGCAGTTTTTTCCTTGTAGTTGATTTCTAGTCTCTGTTGTGGTCAGAAAAGATTCTTGATATGATTTTAGTTTTCTTAAATGTATTGTGACTTGCTTTGTGGCCTAGCATGCAATCTATCCTGGGGAATGTTCTAAGTGCACTTGAAAAGAATGTTTATTTTGCTGTTTGGGGATGAAATGTCATATATATATCTATTAATTTCATCTGATCTAATGTGCTGTTTAAGGCCAGTGTTTCCTTATTGATTTTCTGTCTGGATGAATTGTTCATTGATGTAACTGGAGTGTTGAAGTCTCCTCTTGTTTTTGTGTATCTGTCAATTTCTCCCTTTATGTCTGTTAATATTTGCTTTATGTATTTAGGTGCTCCTATGTTGGGTGCATATATACTTAAAATTGTTATATCTTCTTGTTGGTTTGATCCCTTTATCATTATATAATAATGCCCATCTTTGTTTTAAAGACTGTTTTGTCTGACATAAGTATTGCCACCTCAGCTTTCTTTTTGTTTCCATTTGCATGGAGTACCATATTCCATCCCCTCACTTTCAGTCTGTGTGTGTCTCTAGATCTGAAGTGAGTCTCCTGTAGGCAGCATATACATTTTTTAAAAATTCATTCAGTAACTCCATATCTTTTGATTGGAGCATTTAGTCCATTTACATTTAAAGTAATTACTGATAGGTATGTACTCATTGCCATTTTGTTCATTGTTTTTGGGTTGCTTTGTAATTATTTTTTTATTCCTTTCATCTTTTGTCCTCTTCCCTTGTGATTTCATAACTATTTTTAGTGTTATATTTGGATTCCTTTCCTCTTTTTTTGTGTGCATCTGTCATAGGCTTTTGGTTTGTGGTTACCATTGAGGTTCATATATAATATATGAACATATTATGTCATATGTAACATGTAATATATATGATTCATATATACATATGATTATTTTGATATCAAGTTCCATTGCATTTTAACAACCTCACATTTTTACTCCCTCTTTAAGTTTAATGGGGGTTTTTTGTTTGTTTGTTTGTTTTTTGTGGTATGCGGGCCTTTCACTGTTGTGGCCTCTCCCGTTGCGGAGCACAGGCTCCGGACGCGCAGGCTCAGCGGCCATGGCTCACGGGCCCAGCCGCTCCGCGGCATGTGGGATCTTCCCGGACCGGGACACGAACACGTGTCTCCTGCATCGGCAGGCGGACTCTCAACCACTGCGCCACCAGGGAAGCCCAAGTTTAATGTTTTTTTTGTTTTTGTTTTAAATAAATAAATACATTTATTTATTTATGGCTGTGTCAGGTCTCCTTCGTTGCTGCGCATGGGCTTTCTCTAGTTGCGGTGAGCGGGGGCTGCTCTTCATTGCTGTGTACAGGCTTCTGACTGCAGCGGCTTCTCTTGTTGCAGAGAACACGCTCTAGGCACATAGGCTTTAGTAGTTGTGGCTCGTGGACTGTAGAGCACAGGCTCAATAGTTGTGGCACACAGGCTTAGTTGCTCTGTGGCATGTGGGATCTTCCCAGACCAGGGCTCGAACCTGTGTCCCCTGCATTGGCAGGTAGATTCTTAACCACTGCGCCACCAGGGAAGTCCCAAGTTTAATGCTTTTGACATCATATTTTACATCTTTTTGTTCTGTATATCCTTTAACTACTTATTGTGGTTACAGATGATTTTACTACTTTTGTCGTTTAACCTTCCTACTAGCTTTATAAGTGGTTTATCTACTAACTTTACTGTAGGTTTGCCTTTACCAGTGAGATTTTTCTTTCCATAATTTTCAGATTTCTAGTTGTGGCCTTTTCTTTTCCATTTTGAAAAGTCCCTTTAACATTTCTTATAAAGCCAGTTCAGTGGTGCTGAGCTTTTAGCTTTTGCTTGTCTGTAAAACTCATTTTCACTCTTTCAAATTTGCATGATAGCCTTGCCTGGTAGAGTTTTGGTTGTAGGTTTTTCCCTTTCATCACTTAGAGTATATTGTGCTACTCCCTTCTGGTCTGCAAAGTTTCTGCTGAAAAGTCAGCTTATAGTCTTATGGGAGTTTCCTTATACATAACTAGTTGCTTTTCTTTTGCTACTTTTAAGAATCTCTCTTTATCTTTAATTTTTGCCATTTTAATTATACAGTGTGTTGGTATGGATCTCTTTGGGTTCATCTTGTTTAGCACTCTCTGTGCTTCCTGGACCTGGATGTTTGTTTGTTTCCCCTGGTTAGGGAAGTTTTAAGCTATTATCTCTTCAAATAAGTTCTCTGCCCCTTTTTCTCTCTCTTCTCCTTCTGGGACCCCTGTAATGCTAATGTTAGTACACTTGATATTGTCGCAGAGGTCTGTTAAACTATGCTCATTTTTTAAAATTCTTTTTTCTGTTCTGCTTGGGCAATTTCCAGTACTCTGTCTTCCAGATTGCTGATCTATTCCTCTGTATCATCTAATCTTCTCTTGATTCCTTCTAGTGAACTTTTTTTTTAAAATTTATTTTTGGCTGCATTGGGTCTTCATTACTGCACACGGGCTTTCTCTAGTTGCAGGGAGCAGGAGCTACTCTTCATTGCAGTGTGTGGGCTTCTCATTGCAGTGGCTTCTCTAGGCACATGGGCTTCAGTAGTTACAGCACATGGGCTCAGTAGTTGCGGCACATGGACTCTAGGGCACATGGGCTTCAGTAGTTCTGGCGCATGGCCTTCGTTGCTCTGCAGCATTTGGGATCTTCCGGGACCTGGGATCTTCCCAGACCAGGGATCAAATCTGTGTCCCCTGCATTGGTAGGCGGATTTTTAACCACTGCACCACAAGGGAAGTCCCCTAGTGAACTTTTTATTTCAGTTATTGTATTCTTTTTTTTTTTTTTTTTTTGTGGTACGCAGGCCTCTCACTGTTGTGGCCTCTCCCGTTGCAGAGCACAGGCTCCGGACGCGCAGGCTCAGCGGCCATGGCTCACGGGCCCGGGCGCTCCGCGGCATGTGGGATCTTCCCGGACCGCGGCACGAACCCGCGTCCCCTGCATCGGCAGGCGGACTCTCAACCACTGCGCCACCAGGGAAGCCCTCAGTTATTGTATTCTTAATCTGTTTGGTTCTTTTTTATATTTGCTAACTCTTTGTTGAAATTCTCATTGTTTTTGCCCATTCTTCTCCCTAGTTTGGTGAGCATCTTATGTTGAAATTCTCATGTTTGCCCATTCTTCTGCCTATTTTGGTGAGCATCTTTATGATCATTACCTTGGAGCATCTTTATGGGGTGGATTACTCCTCCTTATTTCCTTTAGTTCTTTTTCTGAGGTTTTGTCTTTCTATAAAAAAAAAAATTATTTATTTATTTGGTTGTGCTGGGTCTTAGTTGCTGCTTGCAGTCTCCTTAGTTGCAGCTTGCCAGGTCCTTAGTTGCAGCACATGGGCTCCTTAGTTGCAGCACATGGGCTTCTTAGTTGTGGCTTGAGGGCTCCTTAGTTGCAGCTTGCCGGCTCCTTATTTGCAGCATGTGAGCTCCTTAGTTGCAGCACATGGGCTCCTTTGTTGCAGCAGGCAGGCTCCTTTGTTGCAGCAGGCAGGCTCCTTAGTTACGGCATGTGAACTCTTGGTTGCGGCATGCATGTGGGATCTAGTTTCCTGACCAGGGATCGAACCCGGGCCCCCTGCATTGGGAGCGCGGAGTCTTAACCATTGCACCACCAGGGGAATCCCCTGAGGTTTTGTCTTAATCCTTTATTTGGAACATATTCCCCTGTCCTCTCATTTTACCTAATTCTCTGTGTGTATTTCTATGTTTTAGGTAGGTTGTTTTTGTTTCCTAATCTTAGAGAAGTAGCCTTACGTAGGAAATGTCCTATGAGGCCCAGCAGCACACTCCCCTCTGGTGCCCCCTGTGTGGGCTGCATGCACCCTTCTGTTGGCAGGGAGGTAACTACTTGGGCATGCTGGTAGGTGGGGCAGGCCCCTGGCCCTGTTGGCTGCAAGGCCCTACTTTGTGCAGTGGTTGTGGCTGTTGGAGGGTGAGATAGGCTTCCATGTGGTTGGCTGTGTGGCCTAAAGGGCGCAGAGCTGCTACTGGCCCACTAATAGGTGAGGCCAGGTCTTGCATGGCTAGCTGCACAGCCTGGGAGGGCCCAGGGCTGCTGCTGACTGCTGGTGGGTGGGGCCTGGACTCCACATGACCAGTGCAGGCCTGCTGGTGGGTGGTTTTAGGCTAGAGGGAGGATTCCAAAACAGTGCTTGCCAGCACTGGTGTTATCACAATAGAATGAGCTCCCCCAGATGGCTGCCACCAGCATATGTGTCCCCAGGAAGAATCCCAGTTGCCTCCTGCCTCTCCAGGAGGTTCTCCAAGATCAGCAAGTGGATCTGACCCAGGCTGCTTTCAAACTACCGCCTCTGTGCTGGGACTTAGAGCATATGAGATTTTGCATGCGCCCTTTAAGAGCAGAGTCTCTGTTTCCCACAGTCCTCTGGCTCTCTGGTATGTAAACCCTGCTCATTTTCAAAGCCAGATGTTCCGGGGGCTCACCTTCCTGGTGCAGAACCCCCGGGCTGGGGAGCCCGGTGTGGGGCTCTGACCCCTTGCTCTTTGGGGAGAACCTCTACGATCGTCATATTTCTTCTGTTAATGAGTCCCCAACCTGGGGGTATTGGTCCTGACTGTACCATGTTTCTGCCCTGCTCACCTGTCTCGTGGTTCCTTCTTTATATCTTTTTTTGTGGCAAATCTTTTCTGATAGTCTTCAGGTTTTTCTCATAGTTACTTTATAAGTAGTTGTAATTTTGGTATGCTCGTGGAAGGAGGTGAATTCAGGGTTTTCCTACTCCTCCACCTTGGCCATACCCTCTGTATTCTTATATCTTTAAATACCATCTGTTGTTGACTCCCAAGTTTGTATTTCTAGCTCACAACCTCATATATCCAGCTGCTTCCTCATCATCTTCATTCTGGGTATTGAATAGATATCTTAAACTTAAGTCCCAAACTGAACTTCTGCTCACACCCAAATGCACCCCAAACACAGTCTTTCCAATCTCTGATGATGACAGATCAGTCTTACTTGTTGATGAGGTCAAAAATCTTGGAGTCCATTTTTGACTCTTTTAGGAAACTGTGTTGGCTCCACCTTCAAAGTATACCAAAAATCTTACCACTTCTCTCCATTCCTGTTGCTACCACCATGGTCCAAGCCACCATCTTTTTGTTTTTTGTTTAGATCAGTGTAGTAGCCTGAAAGTTTTCTCTCTTGTGTCTCCTTCATAATAGTCTCAGCACAGCAGCCAAAGTGATGCTTTTAATATCTAAATCAGATCATGAAACTTGCTCTTTTTGAAGTCCTCTAGTGACTTCCCCTTGCACATAAAGTTTAAGTCAAAGTCCTTGAGTGCCCTACATAGACTTACCTGATTTGCTTGCCCCTTCCACTTCAATTTACCTCTTAAACTTCCTGTTTTTCTATTCTCCCTCTCATTCTCTGTGGTCTAGCTGTAATGGCCTCCTGGAACATATCAGACATGTTTCTGCCTTAGGGCCTTTGCACTGGCTGTTCCTCTGCTTGGAACATGCTTTCCCTACATTTCTTAATTTTTAACACTCTCATGTCCTGTAAGTCTTTGCTCAAATGTTGCCTTCTCAATGAGGCCTACTACCCTGACTACCCTATTTAAAATTGTAGTCCCCAGTGCACTTCTGCTCCCGTTACCCTAGCTCTGTTTTTCCCAGTGTTTATCTCCTAACATACTGTTTAATTTGCATATTGTTTGTCTACTGTCCCTCTCTAGAATGTAAACTGCACAAGAGCAGGGATGTTTGTTTTGTTCACTGGTACATCTCAAGCACCTAGAATAGTTCCTGATCTAGAGCAGATAATAAGTATTTGTTGGATTAATGAATTTTACAAATGAAGGTATCAAGGCACGAGATAGTTAACTTGACTGAACTAGTAAGTGGAGGAACTGGGATTTGATTCTAAACACTTTGTCTCCAGAATGAACCTTCTTAATCCTACACTGTATGCCTCTCATTGTAGTCTCTTTGTGAGTTGGCAGATGAAAATACAAACAAATATGAAGGGTACTATATGATAATATACTTATATATTGATAATCATATGAGTAGAAGAGAGGACATTTTGTGGAAGGAGAAAAATGTATAACATATCAGTAATTACTTTTAAAACACTGGTATAATTTGTATCACATTATAAAATTATACACTGATTTCTGCAAATACACTGATTTCTCATTGCATATTTTTACCTCTGTGCATGCTGATTTTGGAAAAACCTACTCATCATTACATGTTCAATTCAACAGTTATCCACACCACAGAGTCTTCCCTGGTTTGCCTTTTCTCCCCACCCCACCAAAAAAAACCCTGAAAAATAGTTTCTTCCTCATCTAATCACCCATTGTTCTTAATCTGTTTCTGTCTAAGGGCTTTTATCAGATTGGAGGAAAAGTACAGTTAATGGTATAGCTCTACTAGACTGGAAGCTTCTTAAAGGCAGGATTCGTAATAGTGTCCTATTGTAAGTCCCATGTACTTGGTAGATGTCGGTAAGTGTTGATTGAATCTCTGTTGTCTTTTGAATAGAAAAACACTGACAGAAGAAATAACATATCAGTGTGGAAAGAGATGAAAAAATCTGCACTCATACTTGGTTTCCCACAGGACTGGTGGTTCCCAGGTGGAAAGGGCTATAACTTTCCACAGATCCAAGATCACTAGAGGCTGGGCAGGGGTTGGTTTTTCTAGACAACTAGCATGATCAGCTGGCATCTTGAATCCAGAATGCCTGGTGTCAAGGCAGTCTGATTATCCCCCATGACGTGTCCAACGGAGCATCCAGGCCCTGACACAAGCCCTGGGACTGGCCAGAGTAAAGGCAGAGGCAGGTGTTTCCAGTTGACTAAACTTGGTCCTTGATGTTAGCTAATCTTGTTCCTGTCTCTTTGCATGGAATTCTTCTTTTTAAATTTTATTTATTTATTTTTGGCTGCATTGGGTCTTCATTGCTGCATGCAGGCTTTCTCTAGTTGTGGTGAGTGGGGGCAACTCTTTGTTGCGGTGCACGGGCTTCTTATTGCGGTGGCTTCTCTTGTTGTGGAACACGGGCTCTAGGCGTGTGGGCTCAGTAGTTGTGGCACGTGGGCTCAGTAGTTGTGGCACGTGGGCTCTAGAGCGCAGGCTTAGTAGTTGTGGCACAAGGGCTTAGTTGCTCCGCGGCATGTGGGATATTCCCAGACCAGGGCTTGAACCCGTGTCCCCTGCATTGTAACCACTGGACCACCAGGGAAGCCTGAATGGAATTCTTAAGTGAGATAACAGAATTTCAATATGGGGACTCTAATTTCAAAATGTGAGAGTCCCTGGAGAAAAGGAATTGTATCTTAATCATTTTTATAGCTGTTGGCACCTAGCATAGTAGATGTTTGTTCAGTGAATTTCTGTGATAAATGAGTAAAATGAGATCATTAACTTCATGGTATATTTTATCCTTTACCACTTGAAAACTGGTATTTCTTCTCTTTTTTGCTGTTGTATACTGAAAAAGAATTGTGTTTTTTACTTTTGTGCACTCCTGGTTTTAGATCACTTAGTAATGGAGTAAGACAGATTAATCTTGCTATAACGCACAGGATGAATTAGACAGGAAGAATGTTAAAGATAAGAAACGAATTGGAGACGACCACAGTCCTTGGACTTAGTGATAAGGTGAATGGAGCAAGACTTGTGAAATCCTCCTTCCACAAGCCTATAGTTGCCTCATAGATTCCTATACAATTATAGTACTGAGCCACTCTGTTGGAATTACTTATTTGTCTGTTTCTCCCACCAAACCTTAGTCCTTGAGAGCAGGGACTCTATCTTGTTCATTGTTATATCTGTAGTTCCTAGCACATGGTAGCCAGTGAATAAATATTTATTGAATAAGTTAGTTTGAGAGAGAGATAAGAACTGTATATAGATATTTGAAAATAATCCCCCTGGGGTTTGAAGTTACCAAAGTAAACTTGCTGGAGATCAGTTATCTCCAGCCAGGACATAAATGATGGAGCCAGGATTTGAACCCTGAGTCTTGAAACCTCAAAGCTCTGTACCATATTGCCTTTTCAAAGTTAAAATGTGCTCTTAAAAGAATTTTCATATGGTTATATATATTTCACATTTAGAACAATGTATGCTGTTATAGTACGTTCTGGGCATATAGTGAAAAGTAATCAATTTTGTTTGGATTTGCTGTAATTGATTTCAGATTTCATTTCCTATTTTAGGAAAATCTAAAACAAGTAAAAGAACAAATAGAAGATCATAAAAAGCGAATAGAGAAGTTGGAGGAGTATACAAAAACATGCATGTAAGTATAGTAAAAACAAATTCCTTGCAGCTTTCTTGTATCTCAGGGGTCTCAATATTTGTGGTATAGTCATCAGATGAATGCTTCCACTATCATGATGTTCTTAGTCCTCCATTGTTTTTTTTTTTTTTGCTTTATTTTTTATTTTTTTTGCTTTATAACAAATTTAATCAGTTATACATATACATATGTTCCCATATCCCCTCCCTTTTGCGTCTCCCTCCCACCCTCCCTATCCCACCCCTCCAGGCAGTCACAAAGCACCGAGCTGATCTCCCTGTGCTATGCGGCTGCTTCCCACTAGCTATCTACCTTACGTTTGGTAGTGTACATATGTCCATGCCGCTCTTTCACTTTGTCACAGCTTACCCTTCCCCCTCCCCATATCCTCAAGTCCATTCTCTAGTAGGTCTGTGTCTTTATTCCTGTCTTACCCCTATGTTCTTCATGACATTTTTTTTTCTTAAATTCCATATATATGTGTCAGCATACAGTATTTGTCTTTCTCTTTCTGACTTACTTCACTCTGTATGACAGACTCTAGGTCCATCCACCTCATTACAAATAGCTCAATTTCATTTCTTTTTATGGCTGAGTAATATTCCATTGTATATATGTGCCACATCTTCTTTACCCATTCATCCGATGATGGACACTTAGGTGGTTTCCATCTCTGGGCTATTGTAAATAGGGCTGCTATGAACATTTTGGTACATGTCTCTTTTTGAATTATGGTTTTCTCAGGGTATATGCCCAGTAGTGGGATTGCTGGGTCATATGGTAGTTCTATTTGTAGTTTTTTAAGGAACCTCCATACCATTCTCCATAGTGGCTGTACCAATTCACATTCCCACCAGCAGTGCAAGAGTGTTCCCTTTTTTCCACACCCTCTCCAGCATTTATTGTTTCTACATTTTTTGATGATGGCCATTCTGACTGGTGTGAGATGATATCTCATTGTAGTTTTGATTTGCATTTCTCTAATGAGTAAAGATGTTGAGCATCCTTTCATGTGTTTGTTGGCAGTCTGTATATCTTCTGTGGAGAAATGTCTATTTAGGTCTTCTGCCCATTTTTGGATTGGGCTGTTTGTTTTTTTGTTATTGAGCTGCATGAGCTGCTTATAAATTTTGGAGATTAATCCTTTGTCAGTTGCTTCATTTGCAAATATTTTCTCCCATTCTGAGGGTTGTCTTTTGGTCTTGTTTATGGTTTCCTTTGCTGTGCAAAAGCTTTTAAGTTTCATTAGGTCCCATGTGTTTATTTTTGTCTTTATTTCCATTTCTCTAGGAGGTGGGTCAAAAAGGATCTTGCTGTGATTTATGTCATAGAGTGTTCTGCCTATGTTTTCCTCTAAGAGTTTGATAGTGTCTGGCCTTACATTTAGGTCTTTAATCCATTTTGAGCTTATTTTTGTGTATGGTGTTAGGGAGTGATCTAATCTCATACTTTTACATGTCCCTATCCAGTTTTCCCAGCACCACTTATTGAAGAGACTGTCCTTTCTCCACTGTACATTCCTGCCTCCTTTATCAAAGATAAGGTGACCATATGTCCGTGGGTTTATCTCTCGGCTTTCTATCCTGTTCCATTGATCTATCTTTCTGTTTTTGTGCCAGTACCATACTGTCTTGATTACTGTAGCTTTGTAGTATAGTCTGAAGTCAGGGAGCCTGATTCCTCTAGCTCCATTTTTCGTTCTCAAGATTGCTTTGGCTATTCGGGGTCTTTTGTGTTTCCATACAAATTGTGACATTTTTTGTTCTAGTTCTGTGAAAACTCCATTGTTTTTTTATTTCATTGTAGATAATTAAAAATTATCCTTGACCACTAAGGTTTAAGTTTTGAAAATATAAATGTTTAACAGTGGTGAAACTTAAAACTCTCTTTTGATATCGATATTTTATAATAAAAGTATGTCATGAAAGCTAGCACCACCTAAGTATTCTACCACGAAGTAATTTCTTTTTAATTGGCATTTACTTACCATTAAGCTTATGATGATTGCTCTGGTTATAGTGACCTATCCTTTCTTTTTCAGAATCCAGAAATATGTATTTTTTGGATCAAGAAAGAATGATTAAAATATCTTTTGCCCATGTTTGATGCTAAGTTTATTATATTGTATTTTTCATCGTTTAAAATTGATAGAGCATTATTCCATTCCCCTGCAATGCCAGACTAGAGTATACTGTATCTTGTAATTCCTAAATTTGGGGTTTTCTTTTTGCTGTATAATGTATTATTGTTACTGTTGTGTAGGAATTGCTTGAAAGAGAAAAAACAGCAAGAGGAAACTCTAGTGGATGAAATTGAAAAAACAAAATCAAGAATGTCTGAAGTTAATGAAGAGCTGAATCTTATTAGAAGTGAACTGCAGAATGCTGGAATTGATAGCCATGAGGGAAAACGTCAGCAAAAGAGAGCAGAGGTTCTGGAACACCTTAAAAGACTTTACCCAGATTCTGTGGTAATTGAAATAAAAAGGCTAAGCTTTCTTATTTGGGATTAAAAATTTGCCATTAATAGGAAGTAATATTATTTCAGAAATCTATAAGATTGTGTTTTATTATTTATATTTAAAACATAATAGTAAATAACTGAGGTAAAATGTAAATAACTCCCAGTAATGTCTATAGATAAGTAATTATTGGGGAGAAACATTGACATGAACACATTACCCAGAAAGTCCAGGTATGGCCAACATCCCCAAAGGACACAGGTGCATGAAATAGTCTGTCGCCCATAGACACATGTCCTCAAACCTCATTTTCTTCATGATTTCAGGTTTTTTTAAATACTTTTTTCAGTAGACATTGTTGGCATACTTTTGAAACGGTGAATTTTTATTCTCCAAATGTGACTGCTATCCAGTATTACTAGTGTATTTTATTAGCCCCAGTACAGCAATATCTACTAACCTGTTGCTTGGGGAGTCAGCCTCACAGAATTGTTTCCTTTGGAATTGGGGTCTGGCATCTCACTCTCTTGTCACTGACACCAGTGTACCCTGTGTTAACCGCTTGCACTCTTTGGAAACACCTGTCCATTGGCCTGCATGATACTATGTTGGTTTTCCTCCTGTCTCTCTGGCCTCCCATCTTCGTTTCCTTTACAGCATCCTTTTTGCCTTTCTGACTCTTAAGTGTTAGTCTTAACTTCTAGACAATGATGGAGGAATAAGGCTGGGTCACAGAATTCTTCCCCTAATACCAAGGAAAATGACAAAAACTAGTGAGAAACTAGTTCAACAACCAAAAGAGGAAGGGGCTCATACATCATGCTATAACCTTCAGAAAATGGTAATAGTCCAGAATTTCTTAAAAAAGATTGAAGTATAGCATTGCTTGTTCTTAATTCTGCAGAAGGCAAACTGATAAATCAATTCATTCCTGAGAATTCTCATTTATTATCCCTTAATCTAGAAAGAAGCAAACTCATATGTTCGTTTCCTTTAGAGTAAAAATTATCACTAAAATAGAATCAGAGAACATGGACCTCTGCTTCTCTTAGATGGAAGTGAAGGCTCTAGGGCTCCTTGTTAAATTGAGAAGCCAAATCAAAGCCCTCTCCCCAAAAATGGGATTTATTCTCTTCCCCCAAGGAGAGAAACGTTGGTATGGGATATTAATTAAAAACTGAGAAGAAAGAACAAAACTCAGGTATTCAAATAAAGCATATGCACAGCCTTAGCACAGCTCTCTTACCCCTGCCATCTAAGCCCTTAGATGATGGGAAATAGATCAGAAAATACTTAGAATATAGAACAGAAAATACTTGGTCCATCATCTGTTGTTCAGAGGAGATAAACATCTCAATTTTAGGTGAGACAATCAAAAAAATTATCCGTCACAGAAAATAAAAGGTTTGCCCAGAGCTGCCCACATTAAATATAGGGAAGGTGAAGAGAATCGATATGGCAGCTATAGGCACATATAATAATAAAAAGAAAGAATAATTTAAAAGGCTTTTAGAAGTCAAAGAGCCTTGTGGAAGAAGGTTACAGGACAAAATCCCCTGTAAGTGTTCTGTGCTGTGGACAATTTAATAAGAGCTTGAATTCATAAAATCAGATTCAAATATGAGCTAAAATAAAATAAAAAGAAAAATGTAGAGCTAAGGAAACAAATCAAGAACAAACATTACTGAACTAATAGTAAATTGCAAATAACAAGGAATGGATTACATAGCTGAAAATCAAATTACTGACCTAGAAGTAAGGCTTGAGTTAATCATAGGTAAATTGAGAAGAACAAAGACCAAGGTAATAAATATTAAAGACAATGATGATCTATCATGAAGAAATTGGTATTTCGAAGTAGAACCTAACATTGAAGAAAGAGTCTAAAGATGTAAAATTGAATCTGCAGACATTCTAGGGAGGATTGGTACAGGACGGTTGGCATTGTGACATTTAATAGGCTTTTTGAACTTCAGTCTGATTCTTGACCAGTCTTCAGATCCCCAGAAACACTTCTCCATGGGAAGCCTTCCCTGGCTTCTCAGGTCACCCTCGTCCCTGATACATATTCTCAGAGCTCTCTGTGCCTAATCACAGTGTCTGTTATCACTCTACTTTGTACATGCATGTAATTATTGATTATTTATATCTTCCTTCCCTACTTCTGAAAGCTCTGTGAGGTCAGAGAGGATCTGCTTTATTCAGGCATGTTTACCCAGTTTGTGGCTCAGTGCCTTCATGTAGTAGGTGCCTCAACAGTTTCTTATTTAATAAATAAGGGAATGAATGAATACTATTTAATTACTAGCTTTGTAAAATATTTTAATACCTTGCTATGACTAATCCCTCCTTATTACTCTTTTGTTGAATGAAGTGTGACACACCTAAATGGATATTGCATAATGAAATTTATTTCCATTTGAATGAGACTGTTAAATTATCATGTTTATAATTTTAGAAAATTAGTTTTTGGTCTATGCTGCTTTGTTACATTAGAAAACAATGAATTATATGTTCCTCATTAATGTATTTGTTTTTCTCTCCTTTTTTGAAACCTGCTAAGTTTGGAAGACTGCTTGACCTGTGTCATCCTATCCATAAGAAATACCAGCTGGCTGTTACTAAACTTTTTGGTCGGTACATGGTTGCCATTGTTGTAGCCTCTGAAAAGGTAGCAAAAGATTGTATTCGATTTCTGAAGGAGGAAAGAGCTGAACCTGAGACATTCCTTGCTTTAGATTACCTTGATGTAAGCAATTTATAATCCTTAGTATTTAGTAGTGATAAAATTCTGTCTTTTAAAGTGTGTCTTTATTGCCTGAGACTATGGTAGTGATTGAAAAAATCATAAGTTGGATGCCAGTTAGTCATTCATTCAGATGGCTGGTGTTAATGTATTGGCAGGCAAAGAATAGTATCAAGTGGGTGCTATCTTTCTTGCCTTCATATCATTTCTTCCTAATCTAGTTTTGCCATAATTTACCCTGGTGATTTCAAGGACATTGCTCAAGCAGTGCACCAGTCTGCCTACTAGCCAGCAATTTATTTTGTCCTATAGCAAAGTATAGGAGATGGATAAGACATATGTTCTGTCGGTGAAATACCAACCCAGAATCTCAGTTGTAAATATGTGGTCCAGTAAGTATACATGTCAGCTCTTGGTGTGGAGCAAGCCAGGTTTTGAGCCTTGAAGTATGTATTGAAAGGCCTTAGAGCATCCGAAGTTTAAATTCCTGAGGCAGGAACTCCGTCATTATCACAGCTGATATCCTTCAGTAATCTTTTCATTGCTTAATAAAGAAAATGTTCTACTTGGTCCAGCTTTCAAGTCCCTGAACTGCAGGCAGTGTGCATAGTGGTTAGGAGCACATGCCCTAGAGTTGGACTGACCTGAGTTTGAATGGCAGCCCTCCTTCTAATTAGTTCTCACTGATTTGTCCTTAACTTTTCTGAGTGTCAGTTTCATCATCTGTGAAGTGGAGGAATTAGTCCTTACCTTACTGGACTATTGCAAGGAATCACTACATGTAGTACACCTAGCACAGTGCCTGGCACAGAGGAGGGGCTCAGCAAATGCTAACTGGGCATTAATGGTTCAGACTTGGCCTTTTGTAGTTTCACACTTTTGTTTATACCTTCTGCCCACTAAAACTATTTAACCTAGTTCATCTGCCTGTTAAAATTCTGTTTTATGTATTTCATGTTTAAGATTTTTTTCAAGGCACACTCATTTTTTAAAAATATAATACAGAAGTGTATCAAATATAAAGGAAATACTCCTACCTCATCTCAGTGCTCAGTTCCTTTATCACAACTATTTTAGATTGCTTCCATCCATACAAATTTATATAAATATATGCTCCAAATATATGCGTGTGTATATATATGTGTGTGTGTATATATACATATATATACATATATACACACACATATTTTGGTTGTATATAGGGTTTTCCCTTTGTTTTGTTTTACAAAAATGAAATTATACTTGCTGTTTTTCAGTAATATATTGCAGACGTCTTTTGATCTCTTTATTGACCCAACTTAAAAGTCATGTCAAAGAAGGTGTAAAAGCTTTCCTGATCATTTAAGCCTAAAATGATTTTCTGAGTTCCATGCTATTGGGCCACTCTTTTGAAAGTATGTAAATGGGTATTATTCCCCACTACATTTTATGATTTTGAGAGCATGAAGAGGTTCTCATCTATTGCTTTATCCCAACTAGTTAGTGACAGAGTTGAATCTAGAAATTTTATCTTCTGGCTTTTGATGAAGTGTACTTTTAAAAAATATTACACGAGCCAAAGGTGGGATATTGTTCATCAGGTTCTTGTCAAACTTGTATTGTGTATCAGTGCATACTACTAATCATTTGCTTTCATGCTTCTGTATGTTCTTTGAAAAAGAATGTACTGAGTGTTTGGTTTTTATTTTAATATACCTAATATATCAAGTATATTTTAAACCTTTTAGATCAAACCAATCAATGAAAGATTACGGGAGATTAAAGGCTGTAAAATGGTGATTGATGTCATAAAGACTCAGTTTCCTCAGCTGAAGAAAGTAATTCAGTTTGTGTGTGGAAATGGCCTTGTCTGTGAGACTGTGGAAGAAGCAAGGCATATTGCCTTCAATGGACCTGAAAGACGGAAAGTAAGAGGCTTAGATTGTACTTTCGGATAATTTGAAGCAGTATTTATAAGACTAACATATTACACACACGAATATCTATATATGCTTTCATATGTTCTCTTATGTAGGGGAAACTAAAATAGAACCTAAGATGTTAATGGCTTCAGTAGTTTTTATAATGTTGAAGTTTTCAAAGAATTAATTTCTCTAATACTTCCCCAAATCATAAATCATATTTTGGAAGTTAGATTTATTGTAGTGAGAGCCTAAAGCTGTTAATTTTTTTTTACTCTATATACAATAAATGTCCCTGTCGAATCTCAGATTTTCCCTGTACTTACATATATAATACGTGTGTTTCTGAATACCAGAAAAGATTTTAGGTGCTTATTTTACATTCTGGGTTAATTCTTCCATAGCTCAATGGAGATATTAACTGTCCTTTTACACATTCAAGGTTTTAACACATTTTGAAGTTGTAGAAATAGCACAATTGAAATGAGGTTACTAGATACCAGTCTCTCAGGGGAATAATTCTGGTTTTAAAAATATTGTTTTACTCTCAATTGAAATAGAGTTTGTATTTAGTTAAGCAGTGTTAAATTCTTCAAATTATCTGGCATAGTTTTTTTTAAAACTACATGTGTGATGAAATGTAACATAATGCCTAAGGGCATAAACTATGGAGTAAGACCAGTGATACTACTTAGTAATTAATTTTGTGACTTTAGGCAAGTTTCTAAACCTCTAATTTTAGTTTGTTCATCTAAATTTGGGGAAATAATAGTACTTATTTCATAGAGTTATAGGATTAAAATAAGTAATAACATGCAAAATGCTTTTATAGTACCTAGGAAATAGCTCTCAAAAAGTGATAATCATTTTTTATTTACTAGCCATTTTACACATTTGATCTGGAATGTCCAGAATCGCAAATTAACACGAAGTGGGGGGGTTTGGGCTATTCTTATGAAAGATAGGAATTTCCAGTATTAAATGTATTGACTTGTCTAATATGATTAACTTCTCATACGTTTTAGTAGTTGTATCTATAATTATCTTAATGATAATGTGATCACTGTCTTAGTAATCACTGTCATTGATTTCTACATATTAAATTTAAGCAGGTGTAATAAGTGAGCTACTACAGTATCTTCCTTATTTTGCTACCTAATTAACTATGGTAAAATTGATTTTTGTATATTTGTAAAATGTATTTTGTAAAATTGATTTTTGAAGATTTGTGTGGTCAATTTAAAGAAGTCACATGAAAATAAATAAGATTGTGTTTAACACTTCCTTCATTCAACATATATTTATGGTTTATATCTTGTCCACAGTAACATGCCTTACCTCTTTAGGCTGTATTTTGTTCTTATCGTTATTTCAAAATTTTAATCAGGTTTATTTGTCATATTTTTACATTAAGTACATTCCAGGGACTCTTATCTTCTTCCTATTACTATTATTCCACTTGAAGAATATTCTCTGTGTTTTAGGATGCATAAAACATTTGGATAGGGAGTTCCCTGGTGGTCCAGGGGTTACGATTCTGTTCTTCCACTGCCAGGGTGGGGAGGGGGTGGCGCAGCTTAGATCCCTGGTCAGGTAACTAAGCTCCTGCATGCCATGTGCGTGGCTAAAAAAACGACAAAAAAAACCCCAAATATGGGAAATGCCCATTAAAACTACACTGAAATACTATTTTCATCTGTGAGATTGATCAACATAAAAACGTTTGATAACACTTTATGGGGAAAGAGACCCTTGCATTCACTGCTGTGGGCGTGTGAATTTGTACCAGCTCTGTGAAGGGCAATTCTAGCAGTTGTACTTCTTCAGAACGTTACATACACATGTATATGAAATGATATGTATAAAGAGTTATTCGTCGAACCACTGTATGTAGCAAGCAAAATTGGAAACAATTTGCACAAGACTATGTTCAATAAAATTATAATACGTTCATAGAATGGGACACTATGCAACCTTAAATAAGAATGAAGCTCTTTATATACAAGTGTCAGACAATCTCCAAGATATATTCAGTTTTAAAAAAAGTAATAAGTAGACTAGAGTGTAGTATGTTACCATTTATGTAAAAAATGGGGAAAGAAGAGATATATGTGTGTGTTTGTTTATGCAAAAATATTTCTGGAAGAATACTTAAGAAATTGACAGCATCGATTACCTCTGGGGAGGATAACTGGGTGGTGGGGTCTAGCAATGCCAGGGAGATTTTTTACTCTTTACTCTTGTATCTTTTGGATTTTGAACTACATGAATATTTTACCCATTCAGAAATAAAAGCAAAAGTTAAAGTATATTCTTTTCCATATCAGTGAAAGGCAACTTAAAAATTATGTATAATCTGCATAACACAAAAATTATAGAGGATCTACTTGTAACACTGAAACAGTATTTCTTGAAACAGTTGAAGTTGGTTCAGTGGAATGCTTGGTTAGCCCTCAGGGCAAATTTTTAATGCCAAAAAATTTCTCCTTTTCCTAAGCCATGTTCTCTGGAACTTTTATTTAATGCTATTTAAAAATTCCTCCAACTCCTTATTTTGTATAAGATCCCTGTTGTGCCAGCCGTGGTATTTTTTCAGGAATGCAACCTCCAAAGTAGGCATAGGATTACTGCACTGAGCAACCGTTGTAAGCTATAAGTTAAGGAATTTGCAGGCTGGAAATAGAAATTATAGTCCTTCCAGAATAGGAATTTGATTGTAAATCAAATGTAAATAGGTTATTTGATACTAAATTTACTTTTAGAAGAAGTAAATTATTTTAATAAACCTAGAAACTATCAAAAAAAACCCTATAATTCTATGAATTGTTGCCCATTGCATTTTTAGAATTGAAGGAGGTCTATAACGTGGTTATTGAGAATATGGACATTAAAAAAAAAAAGAACATGGACATAGATGTTTGACCAACTTTTGGTTTAGGAATTTTAGTCCCTGTGTATGACTTTAGGCAAGTTTCTTAATATCTTTAAGCCCTAATCTATAAAATGGAAATCATATTTACCTCACGGGGTTGAAACATAGAATCAAATAGTATAAATGCACTCTGTCAAGCACAGTATGGTAAATGGTTGCAATAACAACAGCAGCAGCCAACCAAGAAATGAAAGTAAAAAGAATCTCAGAAAATCGTTTGTCCCTCTGCTCTGAGAGGGGAAGTTGACTTGCCCAAGTATGGCTGGGAAGAGAGAGTTGGCATAGAACACCATGTGTATTATGACAGATTCTTAGCTCAAAGTTCTCAATACACTTCTCTCTCTTCTCTCCAAGCCAGCCCATGGATTTTTTTCCTTTGTGTTACACTTGGCTTTTACATATCGGAAACACAAGTTAATAAATGTTCAGTTTGGGAAAAAGAGCTCAAAAAGGAAAATAACCATCCCTAACATGTCCTCTAGAATAGAGTTGCCAGATAAAATGTTTGGACATACATTTAAAAGTTATTTGTTGTTTATCTGAAATTCCAATTTACCTGGGCATCCTGTATTCCTATTTGCTAAGTCTGGCAACGATACCCTAGAAAGATCTAGTGAGTATTGTGGTATATATGCCATATATTTGATAATCAACTATATTACTCTTAACCTTTATAGGTATTGGTATATGTATAATTGAGTCTTTACTATGAGATCAAAATATATTTACTTAACTTCACTTTTTTTTAATGGTATCACTTTTATATTTTAATTTAATCTAGAATTAATTTTAATATGTATTATTATATGTAGGTATTAGCATTTTCCCCCTAAATGGTTAATTACCGGTCCCAGCATCATATATTGAATAATTTTTCTTCTTCCTAATTATTTGATTGAATTTACTGATTTCTCATCAGAGTCTAAATTATTTATACTTTGTTCTTTTTTCACCTAGTTTAATTTGTTATCTCTAATTATTATTTGTAGCTATCTTATTGTATATTTATATTTATTATAATAATCTTTATTATAATCTATAAAAGAATAATTTCTTTTAGGAAATAGTCAAGATATACATTATAAATAAGTAAACTATTAGCCCACAAGCACTGTAAAATCATCATGTATAAAACTACACTCAGGTTCTTCTTTCTAGATCTTGATCCCTCTCCTGTATTCTTCAATTCTTAGTACCACTATTCTAACCAATGAAATTCTGTTTTCTCCTCATGGATTTCCATGTAACCTCTACAATTCCCAAGGTTTTCTGATTATACCATCTAAATATTTCTCAAATGTTTTTCCTTTTCTTCACTGTAGGTATTGGCTGATTTCATACCATCACCTCTGGCTTTACTTGGACCACCCCATTTTCTAGATACTTGCCAGATTGGTCTACTTAAAGTTCATATCTGACCATTTCACTCTCCTGTTTGCTGTTAGACTGTTCAGTGCTAATCCCCCAGCCCCCTCCACAAGCCCCGTCAGTACTCATTTGTATTTGATCCACATTCTTCCTGTGATGACATACAAAGAACTCTGTGATCTGCCCTGTCTACCAACCTCATTCCTTCCCTTCTTTCTTGAAATACAGACACATAGCTAGAGCTCTAGGAGTCGTCTTGGACTACAAAATGACTTTGAAGATTGTCATAAAAGAAACACTGACACACACGTCACTAGTGACACACTGTGGATGTAAAGTAAGCTTTATTTAGAACAACTTAAAAGCAGAGAAGCAGTGGAGCCTGTGTATTTCCTCAGCTTTCATTCCACAGAGGTGGGCTTTGGCCAGGCAGAAACAGGGTGAGCTAAAAGTGTTCCAGGAGAGGGAAGCTGCCTCAATACCACTTTATATTTTTATGGGGAGGTCGGAGGAGTAAGCTGATCACGTAACAGTGGGCTTCCTGGTCAGGGAAGCTGCTTTCCAGACCAACCAGAGCTTATCTACAGGAGTTCAGTTTCCATGCCATGGCTGTTGGTATCCAGTAGAGATCTAGTGTCCTTCCAAAGTTCAGACCTGATGAGAAAACTCATTGCCAAGCTAACCGTTGGGAGGGAAGGGAGCCCCCAGGGCCTCCCAGAAAATAAGAAGCCTGTCTCCCTTGAGGAGTAATCCAAGTACTAAGGATGGTAGAGCAATATTATAGAAGGAGTCTTTTTTTGTTAACTATGCAACCACCATACATAACGCTGGAATGTTTACCTCTGTAATTGCAAGAGAGAAATAAACTAAGTTTTCTGTTAAATATAGTTAATCTACTTCTAACTAGTACCTCTGATAAGATACAGTGAAAGCCTTCAACTCCACTGGAAGCCTTCTGTGAACCTTCCAGGCTGGGTTGGAGCACCCAAGTTTTAAGCTTCCAGATTACTCTATGTTTCTATTGTCTCATACTTTACATTGTAATGATATGTTTATATGTTTCTTTTTCCTACCAGCATGACTCCCTAAGGGTCAGTACCATATTTCACTCCCTTTTGGTCACTCCAGTCCCCAGTATAGAATGTTTCAAACACAGCAGTCACAAAGAGAATGTTTGTCTGAATGCAGGAATGAATGAGATTCCTGTCAGCTTTTTTTTAACATTAGTTCACATTACATGGTTTTAGTCCTCCACAAGCTGTCTCCTCTGCTTTGACTAATTGATTAGAAACATTCACAAAACACTGAGAATTGCTTTCATTTATTCTATAAAGCATATGGTTACTCGTAGGACTATAAACTTTAAGCTATTTTATACCTTTGACTCCATTTAGGTTTTTTTCTTGGTCCCAGTTTCATATTCATTTTAGAGAACGTGATATTTTTGATATCCTAAAGTAACTAAGGCTGTTTTCATAGTATGTCTTTGACATGTGATGTCAGATTCTTTAAAATACAGTATTATATAATGCAGACTATGAGATATTAAATACAAATACTCTTGGTTTTTTCTTCTCAATATTGAATATGTTTAGAACTAATATATAATTTTATTTTGAACTTTTTAAATTGCTGCTAATCTGTTGCCTAGAATTGTTTGGGCCTTAGCAAAACAGGGTTTTGTATTTGAGTTTGTTGGCTGGTGTCCCTCATAAGCTAGTTATCTTATTAGTGGAGTTCAGTAAGTAGTTTTTCTCATCTGCAAAGTCTCAGCTGTGAAAGTTGTCATATTATGTTCTGTTTTTATCTTTATGTACATTTCTCCAAGGTAAAATATTTTTAATTTTACAGACAGTAGCTCTTGATGGAACGTTATTTTTAAAATCTGGAGTCATCTCTGGAGGGTCAAGTGACTTAAAATACAAGGCTAGATGCTGGGATGAGAAAGAATTAAAGAATTTAAGAGACAGGAGAACTCAACTAATCCAAGAATTAAAGGTAAGTCCATGTTGTAAAAATTGTAGAATACCAAGTAGAGTAATTGTGTTTTTAAGCTAATTTCTTGGGTAATAAAAGTACCATGCCTATAGTTTAAAAGATTCAAATTATGCAGAATGGAATAAAGTAAAAAATAAAAATCTCTCCCTCACCCATCCTTACATCTCAGTGGTATTCGTTAAACATAGTTTGATGCATAGCCTCCAGAAATGTACTCTGTGTATGCAAGCATATGTGTTTTCTGATTTGTTTTATAATAGACTTTTGCTATTGATAGTGTTTGCAACAAGCTTTTTCACTTAATATCATAACGTGGACATGTTTTCATTTTAGCATATAGGAACCACTTTATTTTTAATGAATCCTGCCTGGCATTCCATTATATAGATTTTGTTTATTTAACCAGTGTCTAAAAATGGACATTTGGTTTTTGCTATTACAAATGATGCAGCATTAAACTTTCTTTAGAGAGGGAAAATAACACAGTGCCTAAGAGTATAAACCCTATAGCCACACTGCCTGAGTTTGAATCCTGACTCTGCCACTTACCAGCGGCAGTATGACCTTAGGCAACTTACCTTATCCCTTTGTACCTTAATTTCCCATCTGTAAAATGGGGATAATAAAAGGACCGGCCTTTTAGAGTTATTTTAAAGATTAAATCAGATATTCCAGGTAAAATACTTAAAACAATGCCTGGTAAAAATCTAAGCATTATATAAATGTTTGTTGTTACATCGTTGCTTGTACCTCTAAGATGATTTCCTACATGTGGAACTTCTGGGTCTAAGGATGTGTGTATTTAAAATGTTGATAGATACTGCTAAGTTCCCATCAAAAGAAACCTGTAGTAGAGTGTGTCTGTTCCTAGATTGCAACACTAGATACTAACAAATATTTTAATCTTTGCCAATCTGGTAAAGAAAAAAGTGTAATCTAATTGTTTGAATATGCAATTCTTATAACTGAGGTTGACTCATGTATTTATTGGTTCTTTGTAATTTTTTTCTTCTGTGAACTTCTTTTTTTTTAATAAATTCATTTGTTTGTTTATTTATTTATTTTTGGCTGCATTGGGTCTTCGTTGCTGTGCACAGGCTTTCTCTAGTTGCAGCGAGCGGAGGCTCCTCTTCATTGCACTGCAGAGGCTTCTCACTGCAGTGGCTTCTCTTGTTCCAGAGCGCGGGCTCTAGGCATGTGGGCTTCAGTAGTTGTGGCACACGGGATCAGTAGTTGTGGCTCGCGGGCTCTAGAGCACAGGCTCAGTAGTTGTGGCGCCTGGGCTTAGTTGCTCTATGGCATGTAGCATCTTCCCGGACCAGGGCTGGAACCCACGTCCCAGGCATTGGCAGGCGGATTCTTAACTACTGCGCCACTAGAGAAGTCCTCTTCTGTGAACTTCTTATTTATTTCCTGTGCATGTTTTTCTATTAGGTATTTGTTATTTTATTACCTACTTTAAGAATTATTTGTATTATAAATAAATTACCCTTTAGTCATGTATGTTGTAAATATATTCACGTTCATGTTTCAATATTTCATGTTGTAAATATATTCTCTATACAACTTTTTTTGTCAGCTATATTGAAATGTAATTTATATACAATAATGGTCACCAATTTTAAGTGTATGATTCTATAAGTTTTGACAAATGTATGTAGTCGTGTAACCACCACCAAAATCATGATATAGAACATTTCCATAACCCCCCAAAATTCCTTTGGGCTCCTTTGTAGTCAGTACCCTCCCCTGGACCCTCTGGACCCTGGCAACCCAATCTACTTTCTATCATTGTAGCTTTTTCTGACTTAGAATTTCATATAAATGGAATCATACAGTAAGTAGTCTTTTGTGTTATGCTTTTTTCATTTAACCTAGTGCTTTTGAAATTCATATTGTGTGTATCAAAAATTTATTCCTTTTTACCGTTCAGTATCTGTTTGACATTTGACTTTGTTTTATCATACATGTATTTTTAATCTTTGTGTAGCCAAATTTATTAATCTTTTATAATTTCTGGATTTCAGTGTCATGCTCAGAAAGACCTTATTCTTTCTGAAAATGACAAAAGAAATTCAATAATGCTTCCTTCCAAAGTATCATTTGTTGAATATTGTAATCCCACACACACACTTACTTGAAATGTCAACTTTAACAGATACTAAGTCAGTAGAATGCTTTTAGATTATTTATTTTTCCTATTTAGCTTTCTTCTTTTGTGTATACAAATGACCAGTTTTTGATTCAAGGAGATATTCTGGCAAGGTTACTCTGCTAATTTTAATCTTTTTCTGTAAGCATAAGACCGCAAATTATGTTTTGATCTAAGTAAGGTATTTAATAAATATTCAGCTTTTAAAGATTTTACAAATTTAGGCCTAGGCACAGAGAAAGTTCTAGGAAGGTGGCAACTTGAAATGAATCTGGCTTCCTATCCATGTTTATACTAAGCTCTTACCTGTGTGTCTCACCTGAACCTAGTGGAGAGTTGGGTGCAAATGATGTCTTGGGTTCTGGGGGAGGCCACCAGGAAAAGCTGATGCAGGGCTTCTGTTGATCTTTGAAGAGTGCTGGGAGAAGAATCAGGACATAGGGGAATCCTGGGGGGAGGTTAAATATTTGTGCCATGTGAATATGCATAGTCTTGAACACCGTGAAGCTAAATATTAGTAGGTTGTGGCCTCCCTATTCCTGAGTTTGGGAGAGGCCAAAGAGACCAGAGAGACGTCTTTTCCTCCGTCTCAGGGTGGGGCACTGACAGTTTTCTGTTGTAATTGCTGGCCTTTGGGTGTAGAGAATGTTTGTGGGACAGCTGCCATTTAGGATACCTTAATACCAGACCTGATCCTCAGTAGGGAAAGAAATGCACAAATGCATTTGAGATGTTCCAGGAGCCATCAACACTTGAACAAAAAAGTAGCAGTAAGGAAATGCACTGAAGTGTCGACCCTCTCTCTGTCCCACACACACAAAAAGACTTTCTGTCACTAATAAATGTATTTCTAAACTATAGAATGCAGTAGATGGATTGAGGGATGGGATTGCCATTGTTGAGAACCAAATTAATAACCTGGAAGACCAAGTGGAATAGTATCTCAATGAGGGGGAAAATTACAAAGATAAGGAAATCATGAGAAAAATAGAGACTTAGGTAGACTCAGGAGACTTGGCGTGAGAATAATGAAAGTTTCAGAAAGAGGAAGGGGAGCACAGAGGAGAGGAAATAACTGAACAAAAAAGAAGAAATGTCTCTGAGGATTCACCTTAATTTACCAATTGAAAGGACACACGCAGTTCCATGTAGGTTTAATGAGAAAAGGCACACATTAACACAGAAGTCCTAGGTTTTAGAGGCAAGGCTAAAATACGAAAATACGCCACCCCCCTTTAAAAAGTATTCCTTGTATATATTTTTTTAAATCAAGCTCGTATCCGACTACAAAACTAGATGAGACTGGAATAACAGCTATAGGCAACTGAGGGAAAAGGGCTACATCCCAAGATATCATTTACCTTTCAGGAATCTGCAGATAAGCAGATTCAGAGATAATGTCATGCACATACTCCATGTGACAAAAATACCAGAGAAAGTACTCTAAGCAACACATGGATTAGAACAGACCTAATTATAATAAATGAATAGTGCTAAACTAACTCAGCAAAACCTGGGAACTAGAGATGGAGAGAGAAGTAAATATGTTCCAGAGGTCTTATCTGTGAGGAGATGAAGAAGTAAGAATATTTTAAAGATTGTATCTTGGTGGGACTAGAGTGTTTAAAAGTACACTAACACAGGAACAAATAACAAAAATAATGCATGAAAAGAATAAAAGATAAAAAGTAAGATGGAGGAAATAAAATTTTTGTTTATTAGTCATTATAGTAAACATGAGTGGATTTAAGTTTCCCATTAAAAGACCAAGATCATCATAGCTTAAAATAAGGCAAAACTCAGCTAAATGTCATTTGTAAGAAATTGTCTTAAAATTGAATGTTGAAAATTGTGGGATGAACACCTGGCAAATGCAAACAGAAAAGAACAGGAGTGACAATATCAGACAATGTGAACTTTAAGGTTAAAAATCCTCACTATATTAAGCTTTCAATAAATATTTATTGAATGAATTGAATAAAGAAGGACGTTATATATTAAAAAACAAGATTTCCATTTTAAACCTCTTTGCAGCACATAGTACCTAAATATTTAAAGCAAGGATAGTTAATAAAAATGAAATTATAGTGAAACATTTCAGTATATGTATGTCTTTCAAAATTGGACAGATCTAGTAGACAAAAACAGTAACTTAGAGGAATTGGTAATACAATCAATAAGCTTAAATCCAGATTCTATTTCTAACACTTATTAGCAGTATGACTGAGTAAGTTACTTAAATGCTTTTATGCTTTAATTTTCTCATCAATAATAATGGGGATAATAATAGTACCTATTTCATAGCATTGTTAAGAGGATTAAGTAGGTTAATGTAAACTTTACAAAACAATAAGTGCTCAATAAATGTGAGATATTATTTAAAATAACTATGAAACACTAAAAACTGATCATATGCTTGTCCACAATGGAAACTTCAAGTTTTTTTTAAAGTAGAGATTTTTATACATCATCTTGATCATAATTTAATGAAATAGAAATAGTGACCAAAAAAATCTTTGTCTACATAGAAATTCAGAAATGTACTTGTAGATAGTTTGGGGATCAAACAAGTAATCAAGAAGAAAGTTACAAAATGTCTTGAAAATGGTGAATACAAAATCTTTGAGATACAGCAAAGCTACATCAAAAGGAAAATACCTTCATTATTAAAGAAGAAAGATGAAATATAAGGGAATTTATTACTTTAAGAAATTAGAACCACCACAAAATAAACAACAGTAACGGAAATTTTTAAAGCCGCAATTAACTAAATAGAAAACTCCAAATAGAAAAGGGAAAAATGAATCTAAAGCTAGTTCTTTTGAAAGACTAATAAAATAGATAAACTCTTTGCAACTCTAATGAAGGGAAGAAAAGTTAGAAGTAGTCATGTACAGATCAGGAATGAGAAAATTAAAATAATTTTAAGAGAATCTCACAAGCAAATAATTATATAGTAAAAAAAATTGAAAATCTGTAAGGATGATGTTCAGAAAAATATAAATTGCCAAGATCGACCAGCAAAAAAGCGGAACATTTGAAAAATGAGGCAGTGGCAGGCAGTGGTATAGTTGGTTGGCCCAGTACCTATCCACAACCTTTTCCTTCCTTGCTTGCCTCTATTATAGAATCATAAAAAACTAAAACAACTTGATTTCCCAAGTTTCCTTGTAGCTAGTGGTGGCCCTGTGACAGTTTTGAGATATAAATGGGGAAGTTGGTATTATCTTTTGCATTTTCTTCTTCCTGACTGGAACGCATTCAAGAGGCCTGGAGATGCAGCAGCAGTTTTGCACCAAGAGATAGCAAGCTTGAGTATAAAAACCATTGTATTAAGAAGCTGAAAGTTGATGCCATTGTTGAGGAGCTGCATCACTGTAGACTGCTTCTGTGTGAGAAAAAAACAAAAAACATGTTTTTTAAGCCATGGTTAGTTGAATGATCTCTCATTGAAAAAAGACTCCAGGAATGTAAAATAGTACAGCAGCTATGGAAAACAGTGTGGTGGCTACTCAGGAAATTAAAAATAGAATTATCATATGATCCAGCAATTCTGCTTCTGGGTATATACCCCAAGGAGTTGAAAGCAGGGTCTGGAATAATACTTGTACACCCATATTTATAACAGCATTATTCACAATAGCCAAAAAGTAGAAGCAACCCAAGTGTTCATCAGCAGATGAATGGATAAACAAAATATGGTCTATACATATAATGGAATATTATTCAGACTTAAAAAGGGAGGAAATTCTAACACATGCTACAAAATGGATGACTCTTGAAGATGTTATGCTATGTGAAATAAGCGAGTCACAAAAAGACAAATACTGTATGATTCTACTACTTATATGAGGTACCTAGAGTAGTCTCATTCATAGAGACAGAAAAGTAGAATGACGGTTGCCAGGGCCTGGGGGATTAGAATGGGGAGTTAACTGTTTCATGGGTCTAGTTTTCAGTTTTTCAAGGTGAAAAGAGTTCTGGAAATTGGTTGCACAACAATGCAAATGTGCTTAAACACTATTGAACTGTACACTTTAAAATGATAAAGATGGTAAACTTTATGTATATTGTGCCACAATTAAAAAAGAAAAAGACTGGGACCAGATGGGTTTATAGCTCAGTTCTGTCTAATATAATTCTAATGTTACATAAGCCATTCTAGATCATAGAAAAAGATGGAAACTTCTCAGTTTATTTACTAAAGGTAGTATAACTTTTTTAATATAAACTTATTATTTATTTATTACTTTTGGCTGCATTGGGTCTTCATTGCTGCATGTGGGCCTTCTCTAGTTGCGGCGATCGGGGGCTACTGTTCGTTTTCGTTGCGGTGCGTGGGCTTCTCATTGCGGTGGCTTCTCTTGTTGTGGAACATGGGCTCTAGGTGTGCGGGCTTCAGTAGGTGTGGCGCATGGGCTCAGTAGTTGTGACTCGCAGTTTCTAGAGTGCACGCTCAGTAGTTGTGGCGCATGGGCTTAGTTGCTCCACGGCATATGGGATCTTCCCAGACCAGAGTTCGAACCTGTGTCCCCCGCATTGGCTCGTGGATTCTTAACCACTGCACCACCAGGGAAGCCCCAGTATAACTTTAATATCAAATATTATAAAGATACTACAAAAAATAAAACTAAAAACTGACTTCCCTTGTGAGTATAAATATGTAATTTCTAAATTAAATATTACTATAGAGAATTTAGTAATGTAGTAAAAGAAAAATACATCTGCTGAATAGAATTTGTTCTAAGAATACATGGGTATTTCAGTATTAAGTGATCGATCAACATAATCCATTACACTAACAAATTAAAGGCAGGAGAAAAATCATATGATCATACATAAAAAGGCATTTGGTAAAGTTCAGCAGCTAGTCCTAATTAAAGTTCTAAGTAGAAGAGTAATTGGTGGAAATTACTTCAATAAAATAAAAAATAGCTCTTACCCAGAACTAACAGAAATAATTGCTTAAATGGTGAAACATAAAAACTGTTTTAGTTAAAATCAGGAAGTAGAGATATCGGCTCTTACTGTTATTATTTAACATGATCTTGGAAGTTTTATTAAATATAGTTAGTCACAAAATGAAATAATTTGTATAAATTTTTGAAAAGGAGAAAAATTGACTTTTTGCTGATAATAAGACTGTAGTTTAAAAACTACTAAATTTAGTAAGATAATGGAAGGGCTACATAAATAAACAAAACTGTGTAGTTTTTCTCTATACTATCAAAAAGTATCTAAAAAGGGAAAAATAGGGGCTTCCCTAGTGGCGCAGTGGTTGAGAGTCCGCCTGCCGATGCAGGGGACGCAGGTTCGTGCCCCGGTCCGGGAAGATCCCACATGCCGCGGAGCAGCTGGGCCCGTGAGTCATGGACCCTGAGCCTGCGTGTCCGGAGCCTGTGCCCCGCAACGGGAGAGGCCACAACAGTGAGAGGCCCGCGTACAGCAAAAAAAAAAAAAAAGGGGGGGGGGAAGTATTCTGCTCACAATAGGCATAAATATAAGTATAAAGACACAGTAACTATTAGAAAAATAAATCTTATTGAAGGACAAAACAACTGAAAGGAAAGACATACTATATTCTTGGGTTAGAGGTCCTCCAATTAATATAACTTGAATGCAAGTTCAATTAAAATATTACCAAGAGGGGGGACTTCCCTGGTGGTTAAGAATCCACCTGACAGTGCAGGCGACACAGGATCAATCCCTGGTCTGGGAAAATCCCACATGCTGCAGAGCAACTAAGCTGGTGAGCCACAACTACTGAGCCCATGTGCTGCAACTACTGAAGCCCACACGCCTAAAGCCCGTGCTCTGCAACAAGAGAAGCCACAGCAATAAGAAGCCCACACACCCCAACGAAGTGTAGCCCCTGCTTGCTGCAACTAGAGAAAGCCCAGGCACAGCAACGAAGACCCAATGCAGCCAAAAATCAATAAGTAAATAAATAAAATTAAAAAAAAAAAGAATTACCAAGAGGACTTCCCTGGCCTGCCAATACAGGGGACACGGGTTTGATCCCTGGTCCAGGAAGATCCACATGCCGCGGAGCAACTAAGCCCATGCGCCACAACTACTGAGCCTGCGCTCTAGAGCCCGTGCTCCGCAACAAGAGAAGCCACCGCAATGAGAAGCCTGCGCACTGCAACAAAGTGTAGCCCCTGCTCGCACAACTAGAGAAAAGCCCAAGCAGTACCAAAGACAAAATGCAGTTAAAAAAAAATATATATATATATATATATATATATATATATATGTGAAACCAAGAATTTTTTATTTGATAAAATGATCCTCTAATTCTTACAAATGAAGAATTTCCTGAGACTAGTCAAAAAATAGGTAACAAAAGAGAGTGTGGTAGAACTTGTAGTATTCTGTATGTTACCAACATACAGAATACTATGAAAAGCCATTGTAACCAAGCTGAGGTAGTATTGGCATAGGAATGGACAGATTAATGAAAAAGAATAAGGACTTCAGAAATAGGGCCCAGTATATGTGATAATTTAATATACAACTAAAATGATGTTTTAGTTTGGTGGGAAAAGGTTAGATTATTTAGTAAATGATATTGGCACATCTAGGGAAAGTAATTTTGTGCCCCATAATATGACATATAAAAATAAATTCTAGATAGATTGAAAACTTGAATTAAAAAATATTTTAAATGAGGATACATTTTTTTAAGTTTAAAATGAAGACTATAGGTTCTGTAGTATCAAAGAACTCTATAAATTGACTTGAAAAAGACATGATAGAAACATCTGGGCAAAGGTAGTCAGTTCATAGAAGAAATCCATATGGCTAGTAAACATGAAAAAATGCTCAATATAGAATATAGTACTCAGGGGAACACAAATTAAATTAGTGTTACTTCAAACATATCAGTAAGACTTGGGAAAAATGTATATGCTGGTAGGGTTGTAAAGAAACATACTCATAACGTTATTTATAGAAATGTGAATTGTTTAGCCTTTGGGAAAGCAGTTGGTACCAGCTAGTATAATAAAAACATGAATATCTTTGACCCATTAAGCTCACTCTGGGGAATCTATTGCATGGAAATAAAAACACCAATATTTAAGGGTATACATACAAGTATGTTATTGCAGCACTGTTTGTGGTGGCAAAAACCTGGAAACCAAGTGAATGCCCATCATTACGAGAAGAGTTAAATAATTTTGTTACAGTCACACTGTGGAATAATACACAGCCATTAAAAGACTGAATTTAGAGCTTTATCAGTTGACCTTTGTGAGTAACTGAATGAGAAAAGCAGGAGGCAGAAAAGCATGTTTAGTGTGATTCTGAATTTGTAAAACAAGACTGAAAAAACAACATATATAGGTGAGTATGTATACACGTTTTCATATACGGACTTGGAGTAAAAACACAGAAGAACATATACTAGCGAGTTAATTTGGTTGAGTAATAGGGTGGGTGAAGGGAGAAGGAAATGGATGAGGCAAGACAAGGATGCACTAAAAACAAGGCAACACGTATCATATGATCTCATTTATGCCATTTTTGTGCCTTGGGTGGAACATGGACTCCCCATTCCTCATTTTCATGCCTGTTTCCTGTTAGGGAGATAGTTAGTTTTTTGAGGATGTTTTATGGCATCTTGGTTACTCCAGATGACTTATGTACTTAATTGCCCAGTATCAGAAGAAGGGAAGGTGGAGTGTGGATGCGGTTATATGTAAAAAGCAGTGAATTATGATGTATGAAAGCACTGTGAAAAGTAAAAGTGTTGTCTGTTATAAAATATTTTTATATTTCCCTTCCTTTTTAGAACTTAATGAAGACACTTCGCAAGGAAGCAGATTTGAAACAAATACAGACTCTAGTACAGGGAACTCATACACGACTCAAATATTCGCAAAGTGAACTAGAAATGATTAAAAAGAAGCACCTTGCTGCTTTTTACCAGGTAACGCAGACTTAGATAAAATTTGATGGAAATTAGAACCAGGACATAGAATTTCAGGAATTACATTTATAAAGCACCATGTAGTTGTTATACTTTTCCCCATGATTGAGGTATGTTATAGTTCTTTAAGTTACTTTATTTTTATGGTTGTTAATGTTGTTATCCAGTTGTACCTGAATTTACCTTATCTCACAGATTCTCTTTTTATTCTGAAAGATACCTATCATGTTTTTGGCTTCACTATATAAAGCTAAAATGGCCATGTTAAAAAGACATTTTTTTCTCTTTTGTAATCAGGAACAATCTCAGCTACAAAGTGAACTGCTAAATATTGAGTCTCAATGTACTATGTTGAGTGAAGGAATCAAAGAACGGCAACGAAGAATTGAGGAATTTGAAGGAAAGATACATAAGGTTATGAATGATATATTATTACTAAATGGCATGTGGAATATAGTTCTAGACCAGATACCAAATTTAGGGCTTCTTCAATATGTGCTAAAGCAAAGTTTGATAAATGCTAAGTTCTACTGGTTTGCCAAATTAATTTCCTTGTGTTTTTTTGAGAACCACTATTGCTAATCTCAAGAGAAAATGACTAGTATACATGGTTATTCTCTTCAGCTCTCCAGCCTCTCCTTGTCCATTGTAAAATTTGCGGCCACTTTCTTTCTCTCACTGCCCTTAACACCAAGAAGGAAAGAACTTTGTCATTTGTGTCATCTTTTAAGGTTGTGTATTCACTCAGTAGTTTTTTCTTGAACATTTATTATATGCCAGGCACAGTTGCTTGGCTCTGGGGCACCAAAGATATGATCATCTATCCTCTGCTTATAAAGTGACAGACACTTTCTGGTTTAATTCATTCCGCTGTTGCTTATCTCTAATCCTTAAAAAGTTGTTTGTCACACCATCACTCAATAACTTACACCCATTGCCTCTAGTTCTGCCTTTTACCACATGATTTGAAACTACACTTATGTTGCCCCCTTAATTTTCTCTTTTCCAGGTTAAATACCCCTAATTCCTTAGTTATTTACATTTACTATGGATCTAAGACCAGTTCTGGTAACCAGCCTTTGGGTGCTCTGTTATTTGTCAATGCCCAGAACAAAAAATAATGTAAAAATACTATCTAACCAGTTCAGAGTACCCTGGAACTCTGCACATAGAACTATAACTTTCCATGGCTTGGATTATCTACTTATACAATTTATAGCTTACTGTTGTGTCAGTCATATCACTTTCATATTTAATTTATATTAAGCAAATCTGAAAGTTTTTTAACATGTCCTATTGTTAAAACAAGTCTCTCTTATCCTATAATAGTGCATAAATGCAGGGCTTTAAAAATATTAATGTTAAATGTTATTTTGTTAGATATGGCTCATTCTAGTTTTTCCAAGTGTTTTGAGTCTTAATTCTATGCTTCAGTCCTCTTGGTTTTACACTGCTTAAGACTAAAGTATTACTCAAATATAAAGAATATTTTATGTATTTATGTAGAATGTTATATTTTGGTGAATGAAATACTTCCGATTTTGTATTAAACAATTCATAGGGCCAAAACACTTAAAAGGCCAGCTATGAGCTTTCTTATTTAGTTTTCAGAATAAGAAATTTGAAAATAGGTAAGCGTAGTTTATGGAGTTAAAGAAAGAGAAAGCACTAACTTTTCAGAGTACAGTGATGCTTGTTGGGATTAGTCTTTGGCCAGGAAAATCTTGGTGGGAAAAACGTAGATTTAAGCATTGTCTATGTATTTTCTTAAAATTAATTATTAAACCACTTGGTTTAAAATAATTTAAAAGGTTGAAGATGATATTTTTCAACACTTCTGTGAAGAAATTGGTGTAGAAAATATTCGTGAATTTGAGAACAAACATGTTAAACAGCAACAAGAAATTGATCAAAAAAGGTATTTTTATTAAAAGATGTTGGTAAGCAGTTACCTATATATAAATGTAACTATTACTTCATAATTTAAAGGAATTTGCCTGAGGTAGTCTTTATTTCAGTTTGTCAAGAAATAGCTAGTAAACATTCCTATTTTAATAAAGAGATCTAATTCTTTTATTTCACAATTTTTTAAAGAGAGAAAGCACAAATATACAAAATAAGAGAATGGGGAAATAATTACACAGTGGTTATTAAAATTTACTTAGTTTTCTGTAAATATCCGTATACGGATAAAATTGTGTAGCCTTTCTATAAACAAACTACCAGGGAGACAATATATTAGGTGAAAATATCCCAATTATAGTGAAGAGGAAAAAGGTAAAATACTTAGTACTTAGAAATAAACTAAGATGTGAAAGCAATATATAAAGAAACCTTCAAACAAGACTGAGAATTATATGCAGAAATGTGAATTAAAAGGAAAGGCAAACTAGTTCTTTCATAGGAAGACTCAGTGTTGTAAAGAAGTTGGTATTCCCTAATTTAATCTAAAGTGTACTTTAAATATCATCTCAATACATGTATGGACAAGATTTTTTTTAACTGGATAAGGTGATTCTAGAGTTCACATTCAGAACTAGTTAAGAAAAATATGAAAAAGGTAATGAGAAAGGACTGGAACTCCCAGATTTTAAAACATAGTATAAAGCGATCTTAATTAAATCTTGAGGCTCACAAACAGAGTCCAGAAATATACTCAGATCTACAAGGGAAATTTGATTTAAAATAAAGGTGCATTTCATCAGTGGAGAAAAGATACACTTTTCAGTAACTCAGTTGGAATACATTTGTTAGCATCCTGGAAAATAACCTACTTGGATCCCTACATCATTCCTTAGACTCAGATTAATTCCAGCTGAATCAAATATTTTAATGTAAATAAAATGAAAGCATAAAAATATTACTAGAATAAGTCATAAGAAAAATTTTAAAAATAATCTCAGATTAGGGAAGATCTTTCAGTATGACAGACCCCAGAAGCCATAAAAGAAAAGATTGATAAACTGCAAATGTATAGAAATTTAAAAACAATTTTTGCATGGCAAAAGCATCTTGAAGAAAATGAGAAGACAAATGACAATAAGGGGGAAAATATACATACACATACATGTTTATATGTTACTTTCCAATTAGTATGCCTTCTATTTTCTTGTCTTATTGCACTAGCAAGGCCCTCCAGTACAGTACTGAATAAAAGTGGTGAGAGTGGACATCCTGCCTTATTCCCAGTCTTAGGGGCAAAGCATTAAGTCTTTAACGTTTAGGTATGATATTAACTTTAAGATGCCCTTTAGCAGATTGAGGATGTTCCCTTCTATTTCTCGTTTGCTGAAAATTTTTGTCATGAATGAGTGTTGAATTTTGTCAAATACTTTTTCTGCTATCTTTTGGGATAATTGTATGGTTGGGTTTTATTTTGGGGGGGGGTAGCTTATTAATATGGTAAATTACATTGATTGGTTTTATTTTTTAATTTTTATTTATTCATTTTTTTTGCGGTACGCGGGCCTCTCATCGCTGTGGAGCACAGGCTCCGCGGCCATGGCTCACGGGCCCAGCCGCTCTGCGGCATGTGGGATCTTCCCAGTCCGGGGCACGAACCCGTGTCCTTTAGCATCGGCAAGTGGACTCCCAACCACTGCGCCACCAGGGAAGCCCCACTGATTGGTTTTAGAATGTTAAACCAACTTAGCATACCTTGGGTGAAGCCCACTGGGTCATGCTGTAGTATCCTTTTCAAATATTTTGGATTGATTTGCTAAAATTTTGTTAAGGATTTTTGTATCTATATTCATGAGAGTATTGGTCTATAGTTTTCTTTTCTTGCAATATCTTTGTCACATTTTTGTATCAGGGTAATGCCAGACTCATAAAATGAGTCAAGAATTATTCTCTCCTCTGTTTTCTCATGGAGAGTTTTTATATTATTTCTTTCCTAAAAGTTTGGTAAATTTTTCAAGTGAAGCCACTTGGGCTACCCACCTTTCTTTATGGGAAGATTTTTAAATTACAAATTCAGTTTCCTTATTAGATACAGGGCTATTCAGGATAACTTTTTTCTTGAGTGAGTTTTGGTAGTTTGTGTGTTGGAAGGAATATTTGTGCATTTCATGTGAGTTACCAAATTTATTAACAAAGTTATTAATATTTCCTTTTTATTCTTTTCAATTTCTGTAGGATCTGTACTGATGTGCCTTCTTTCATTCCTGATGGTTTGTCTTGTCTTTTTTCTTCTTGATGTCTAGCTAGAGGTCCTTTGGATCCTTGGATCCTTTCTAAGACCAGCTCTTGGCTTCACTGGTTTTCTCTATGGTTTATCTGTTTCTATGTTGTTGATTTCCGTTCTTAACTACATTATTTCCTTCCTTCTACTTATTTTGGGTTTAATTTACTCTTCTTTTTCTTGCTTTTTAAGGTAGAAGCTTGCTTTATTTATTTTACACTTTTCTTCTTTTCATGTAAGCTGTTTATTTCCCTCTAAGTATCGCTTAAGCTGCATCCCACTGCTTCTGGTGTGTTTTATTTCATTTTCATTCCATTCAAGATATTTTCTAATATCCTTTGTGATTTCTTTCTGTGACCTATGGGGTGTTTAGCAGTGTTACTTAATTTAACAGAAATTGTGGTGGGGGGGAGGATTTAGATATGTTTCTGGTACTGATTTTTATTTTAATTCCATTGTGGTAAGGAATATATTTTGCATTATTTAAATCCTTTTAAATTGATTGAGACTTATTTGATAGCATGGCATGTATTGTATCTTAGTAAATGTTCCATGTACACTTGAAATGAATATGCATTGTGCTGTTGAGTGGAGTGTTTTCTGAGTGGTGCTTAGGTCAAGTTGATTGGTGTTGCTAGGTCTTCTGTGTACTTACTGATTCTCTGTCTAGTTGGTCTAGCATTTCCTAAGAGAGGAGTGTTGAAATTTCCAAGTACTTTTGGATCTCTCATTCTCTTCTTCCAGTTCTGTCAGTTTATACTTCATGTATTTTAAAGCCTTGTGATGAGGTGCATATATATTTGGGATCATTATGTCTTTTTGATGAATTAATCCCTTTATCTTTATAAAATGCCCCTTTTTATCCCTGTCATATTCCTTGTTCTGAAGTCTGCTTGAACTTCAATATAGTTTCTTGCTAAAGAGTTCTGCCAATCAATCATAAAAATACAACTGGAACTCTGATTGAGATTGCATTGGATTTATAGATTTATTTGGGGAGATCATCTTCAAAATATTAAGTCCTCTCATCTAAGAACATAGAATATCTCTTCATTTATTCTAATCATCTCTATCCTTTATTAAAATTTTAAAGTTTTTTCCATAAAGATCTTGTGTGTTCTTAATTTCTAGATATTTTATAGTTTTTTTCCTCTTATGACTAGTATCTATTTTTATGATATTTTCCTAGTTGCCTTCTACTGGTTTAGAAAAATGGTATCAAATTTTAAATTATCTAACATCTGATAACTTTGCTAATGCCTCTTATTACTTATAGTAGCTTATCCATTATGTATCCCAGGTATTAAGTTTGAGGTGCCTGTGACATCCAATTGAAGGTTTAGTAGAGTAGACAGTTGAATATACAAGTTAGGAATTCATGGGAGAGGTCCAGGCTGGAAGTATAAATTTGGGGACTGTCAGTATACAGATGGTACTTAAAGTCATGTGACTGGATAAGATCACCAAGGGAATGAATGTAGATAGAAGAGAGAAGAGATCCTAGGCTATGTAAGCAAGTTGAGGAGGTAAGAAGGAACTATTAAAGGAGCAGCCAGTGAGGGGAGAGGAAAGCCAAAGTGGTATTCTGGAGCCAAGTGAAGAAGTCTTCCACTCGTACACAGCCTGTGCGTCTGCCTCCTGCAGCAGAAATAAACCCCTGAAGGGTTTGTTCTTAACCACTCGTACAAGCAGCATGGTCAGTGATTAAGAGTAGGGATGTTTTGGCCCTTGCCTGAGTGTGTCATGCCTGGCTCTACCACTTCCTAAGTGGGTAGCCTTGAGCAAGATACTTAACTCTCTGTGCCTTGGTCTCCCCAACTGTTAAATAGGGATAGTGGTATTACCAAGTTCAGAGAGTCATATAACCTAAGTGAGTTAATTCATGTAAAAGCATTTGTAACGGTGTCTGGCATATAGTAACCTCTCATTAAATACGACTCTTTGTTTTTATCATTATTGTTGTTGCCTTTGTATTACTAGTATTTAGCACAGTATCTGATACAATTAGTGCTTTAAAATGTTTCTTAAATGAATGATTCTATTAGCAGGCTATGTAAGGGAGAGTGGGTAGAGAAAGTATGAGCTACAGTTGATATTGAAATTCTTTTTTTTTAGAGATATGGCTTTTTTACTGAGTTATAGTTGATGTACAATATTATATGTTATAGGTATATAATATATTAATTCATAAATTTTAAAGGTTATACTCCATTTGTAGTTTTTATAAAATATTGGCTATATTCCCTGTGTTATACAATATATCCTTGTAGCTTATTTTATAACTACTAATTTGCACCTCTCAGTCCCCTCCCCCTATATTGCTCCTCCCCCCTTTCCTCTCCCTACTGGTAACTACTAGTTTCTTCTCTATATCTATGAGTCTGCTTCTTTTTTGTTATATTCACTAGTTTGTTGTATTTTTTAGATTCCACATATAAGTGATATTATACAGTATTTGTCTTTTTCTGACTTATTTCACTTAGCATAATACCCTCCAAGTCCATCCATGTTGTTGCAAATGGCAAAATTTTGTTGTTTTATGGCTGAGTAATATTCCATTGTATATATAAACCACATCTTCTTTATCCATTCATTTGTTGATGGACACTTCGTTTGCTTCCATATCTTGGCAATTGTAAATAATGCTGCTATGAACACTGGGGTGCATGTATCTTTTCGAATTAGAGTTTTTGTTTTTTCAGATATGTACCCAGAAGTGGAATTGCTGGGTCATATGGTAGTTGTATTTTTAGTGGGTTTTTTTGAGAAATCTCCATATTATTTTCCACCGTGGCTACACCAATTTACATTCCCACCAACAGTGTACAAGGGTTCCCTTTTCTCCACATCCTTGCCAACATTTGCTATTTGTGTTCTTTTTAATGATAGCTGTTCTGACAGGTGTGAGGTGATACCTCATTGTGGGTTTGATTTGCATTGCCCTGTTGATTAGCAGTGTTGCGCATCTTTTCATGTATTTGTTGACCACCTGCATTTCCTCTTTGGAAAAATGTCAATTCAGATCTTCTGCCAATATTTTAATCTGGTTGTTTGTTTGATGTTGAGTTGTATGAGCTGTTTGGATGTTTTGGATATTAACCCCTTATCGGCCATATCATTTGCAAATATTTTCTCACATTCCGTAGGTTGCCTTTTCCTTTTGTCAGTGGTTTCCTTTGCTGTGCGAAAGCTTTCAAGTTTAATTAGGTCCCATTTGTTTATTTTTGCTTTTCTTTCCTTTGCTTTAGGAGACAGATCCAAAAAATATTGCTACAATTTATGTCAAAGAGTGTTCTGCCTATGTTTTTCTCTAGGAGTTTTATGGTTTCTGGTCTTACATTTAGGCCTTTAATCCATTTCGAGTTTATTTTTGTATATAGTGCTAGAGAATGTTCTAATTTCATTCTTTTACATGTAGCTGTCCAGTTTTCCCAGCATCACTTGTTGAAGAGACTGTCTTTTTGATCCTGGAATTCTTTGTGGGGACTTTATGAAGCTAGCAAAGTAGGAAAGTACATCAGGAAGGAACTTGTTCTTAAATTCCCAAGTTTGGAGTTTGTGAATGAATAGCTATTTGAAAAGACTGATTGGCTAATTAAATAAGAATAAACATATAAATTGTTACTTAAAGAAAAAGATAAGGGAAGGAAACTATAGATTTTAAAGGATTTAAGAAACATATTCATATGCAGTGTATGAATCCTGATGCATTTTTTTTTAATTAATGAGACCCAGGAAATTTGGCAGTGATAGCATTTTGATATTAAGGATGTTATTATCATTTCTACCTATAGTAGTTTATGGTTATGTATTAAAAATCACTTCACTTTTGGAGATACATGTTAAAATATTTATAGATGAAATTATATGATGTCTGAAATTTGCTTTAGATAATCCAGTGGTGGGAAGGAGTGATGAGTGGGATTATAGATAAAACAAGATTGACCATGAATTGATACTTATAAGAGTTGGGTGATAGCTATATGGGAATTCATTATAGTATTCCTTTTATGTTTGTATTTGTTTGAAATTTTCCATAATAAAAACTAAAATAGAGTTTAAAAAATAATTGAAGGACTCTGTTTACCACTTGTAATGCTTGACTTTATTATACTAGATTAGAATTTGAGAAACAAAATACTCGGCTTAATGTTCAACTTGAATATAGTCGCAATCAGCTGAAGAAAAAACTGAATAAGATTAACACATTAAAAGAAACTATCCAGAAAGGTAGAGAAGACGTCGATAAGCTAAAGAAGGTAATTAATGATGGGTGGCTGAAGTCATTGAAATGATGACTTTCTTCCATGATTAAACATTCGTTGAGTTCCTGAAAAATTCTAATAGTGATAGAAGGTGGGGGCAGGGTACACATTTGAGAAATACTTGAAGTACAGTCCACACAGCTTCATGAATTATTAGATGTTGGGAGGGGTGTGACACGGTGAGTCCTGAATTCTAACTTGGGTGATTGGTGGATAGGAGAGATTAAGGAGAGAAAATTCTGGACCTGTGGAGCATGACTTCCCTGTGTGACATCTAAATAGCAATTTCCAGCAGGTAGTTAGAGAGGACGTAGATAACAGAAGTCTAGGCCGGTTTAGGGGAGTAAACTGAATCCATATGAGAGTGGGTGAGGCTCTAACCAGAGAGGAAGGCAGTGAAGAGCAGTGGGGCGAGGATGGAGTTCTGCAAGTGGAGGCCACATAGGTTATGAAGAGAGCCAGAAGGGGTGGTGTTACAGAAGCCCCAGAGAGGGAGGGAGAAGGAAGTGAGGAAAGTTGTCGAAAAGGTAAAGTCTGGAAAATGTCAATTTTCAAGAGGTCAAAATCTGGAAGATTGCCAATTAAGAGGTCATCGTAGCAAGAACATTTTCACTGGACAGTGGAAACAGAAGTCAGATGGCAGCAAGCTGAGAAATGAATCCAAAGTAAAAGAGAGAGGTAGGTAGTGATTTACCCGGAAGTGTAAACAAGGGTGGATCATGTTCTGTGATAGAGGTTCAGGCAGCCTACAGGATAGGGGTTTACCTTGGAATGGCTGGTTTTGTTGTATTAATAATAAAATGATCTATTGACCTTATTAATGTAGAAGATGGTAAATCTACAATGTAAATCATCTCCATTCAGGCTGAAGAAAATTGTCTGAAAGTTGTGGATGAACTCATGGAGAAACGGCAGCAACTTAAGGACATACTTGTCACTCAGAATACCAACACTGAGAAAGTCCAAACTCAAATTGAAGAGGAACGGAAGAAGTTTTTGGCTGTTGATAGGTGACTAAGAAGTTTATCAGAGTTTAAAAGATGTTTACCATCAATTTGAAATTTATTATAGGAAGTTTTATTATTTGAATATACACCCTTTGTTGCTTTTGGTCCCACATCACACCTATCAAGCATTGCAGTTTGGGGGAAAACCAAGAGAGGTGGTTAGTTGTTTAGAGTGAATAGTTCCTTTTAGTGCGTGAAAACATGGACCTATATAAAGAGTTCCTTACCCTAAATCCCCTTGACACCAGTACCTTCCTGTTGGGGAGTCTCCTGCTAGTCTGTCTGTGTGACAAAGCATAGCAGGTGAGGCGCAGAATCTGGAACTACACTGCATGGTTCCATGCCCCAGTTTTGCCGCTTATTTACTGTGCCTTCGTTTTCTCATCAGTAAAATGGGGATAATAATAGTGCCTACCTCATAGAATAGTTGTAAGGATTAAATGAGTGAGTGTTCATATGGTACTTAGAACAGTACCTGGTACACGATAAGCAGGTATGTTTGCCGTGATGATGACCAATAACACTTTGAGTCAGCTGGCTTGTTGCACCACAATGACATCTGCTTTCCTGTGTGACTGACACAAACATAAGTGATCAGATGGAATGAGCTCTGTTTTTTGCTCAACCTCTTGGCATTTCACAATTTCCCACAATGTTCAAAGACCTTTAGTATTTCAAGATAGAGCCAGAAAATTCTTTGTCTAAAATTTTTGAGTGGAATTAAGTTCATTTACTCTTGATTTTTTTTTAACTCGTATCTAGTTTAAACAGAACCATATCTCTGTCATCAGATTTTTTAAAACCATATAATTCTTAATTTTTTAAATTTTATTTCTGGTCCTTCTTCTGGGTCCTCTTTAAAGTCCCACCTTGTTTCAACTGGTAAAACTCCCAAGCCCTCAGTAAGATAGAAGGCATTACATTAGTGGTGGTAGTAAAAAAAAGTTGAGACTGTCAGGTGCATAATGACTTAACTGGTAAGACATTTCTCTTGCTAAGAGACTCTTTCTCTTGGTTTGATGTTCTAAAATGTAGAACTTATACTGAAAGAGAAATGCAGCTTGAAAAATTGTAAGATTTAAAGATAAGGTAAGTAGGGCTTCCCTGGTGGCGCAGTGGTTAAGAATCCGCCTACCAATGCAGGGGACACGGGTTCTATCCCTGGTCTGGGAAGATCCCACATGCCGCGGAGCAACTAAACCCGCGTGCCACAACTGCTGAGCCTGCACTCTAGAGTCCGCGAGCCACAACTACTGAGCCCGCGTGCTGCAACTACTGGGCCTGCACTCTAGACCCCGCGAGCCACAACTGCTGAGCCCGTGTGCCACAGTTACTGAAGCCCGCGTGCCTAGAGCCCGTGCTCCGCAACAAGAGAAGCCACTGCAATGAGAAGCCTGCGCACTGCAACAAAGAGTAGCCCCTGCTCGCTGCAACTAGAGAAAGCCCACGCGCAGCGATGAAGACCCAACCCAGCCAAAAATAAAATAATTAATTAATTAAAACAAAAATAAGGTAACTAGGAAAGCACTATATTGGTGCTAGCCTGATTAAAGTAATAATGTTTATTATTGAAAATCCTCCCTTGGATTATATTCATGGCCTTTGCCAGGAGTGTTAAAGTTTAAATTACAAGCATCCATGGGCTAACTCTGCAACTTAACAGCACTCATAAGAAAAAATCTTTTTTTTTTCAAGTTAGTTTATAACATATTTTTCTTCCTTGGTGCAACTTTACATAATTAGTAAAATACAATCACTTTTTCATATCTGTGTATTTACAGGGAAGTGGGAAAACGGCAAAAAGAAGTTGTACTCCTTCAAACTTCTCTGGAACAGAAGCGATTAGAGAAACATAACATGTTGCTTGATTGCAAAGTTCAAAACATTGAAATAATTCTTTTGTTGGGGTCACTGGATGACATCATTGAAGTGGAGGTATTCTAGCAAATGATTTTAAAATATGTGCAGTTGTGTGGAACTTAATGTAAGGCCTTTGGCTGCTTAGTGAAGTTGCATCTATGCAGATTCTTCCTCTTGTTCTGAAGCTCCTTTAGGGGTAGAAAAAACGTCTCTAGGAGGGAAAAAAGGGCAGGATGGTCCTCATGCCAGAGGGCTGGGCATTTTGTGCAGTTCTCTTAATTCTCTTGTCCTTTGAGCCCCACAGGATGGACCAGAGTCTCTTACCTGTGCACAGATGCCCAAGAGGGGTCAGAGACTTGAACCTGTTGGAGTTAGGGGCGCTGGGGAGGCGGTGTGAGCCTCAGGCCAGGTGCCAGTGGCCTGCTGGCGTGAGCACTTCTCTGTACTCTGGTAACGTTGTCCGCGGTGTGTGGAGGGGTCTTGCTCTGCACCTTCACCAACAACCTGAGGTGGTTCTCAGCAGAAACGTGCCTTACTGAGTCTGTCCAGGTGGTGAGAGTGTGGGGGAGGCAACAGCAGGCCCCACGGAGCCAGAGGGCGAGACCAGCGTCGGCCAGCGGTGGACGTTTCTCTGTTTGCCTCTTTCCTTTCTTCCTCGTCACATTTGTATCACACAGTACTCTTTAGGCTGGCTGGAAGTTTATACACCCTTAGTTCTGTCACTCATGTTAAGAAAGATATGACTATACAGTTCAGGAAGAATATCTTACTGTTAGCCAATCCAGAGGATGGTGAAAATAGTTATTTCTTTTACCTCTCAGATTATCTCTGAGTTCTTTAGTGAATCTCTGTGGTCTCCCTTCCACATCCCTCCTCCCCTTTCTGCTCTGCCCCCAGTCAGAAATCCATGCATTTCCATCCAATTTCTACTCCAGAAGAGGCCTTCAGTCCTTTGGGTTCTTCAATTTGAAGTAACTATAAAACAATTTTTCTCTTGCTCATATTGACCACTTCTCATAGCGTAATTCTGGTGTGATATTATACTCAGACATCCTTTTTCTTGGGAATTCCCTGGCAGTCCAGTGGTTAGGACTCGGTGCTCTCACTGCCGGGCCCCTGGGTTCGATCCCTGGATGGAGAACTAAGATCCCGCAAGCTGCGCAGCTCGGCCAAAAGTCTTTTTTCTCTATTTTAGCAGAGATCACATCCCAGATAGAAGGTAAGGAAAGGATAAGGAAAGGAGAAGACCCTTTGCTGGACACAAGTGTCCTGAACCCCACTCAGATGGCTTTAAAGGGGGAAAAGGCAGGTAAAGGGCTAGGGCTGGAATGGAGGCAGTCTCACACGTGACTCGGTCCAGGAATTTGAACACTGTCAAGAACTCTTTCTGGCTCAGTATGTATTGCCTTTATTTTTTCAGATCAGCTTTCCTCGTGGGGCTGCAGCTGTAGCCACCAGCTTTGACCAGAGGGGAAAGACGCCTCTTCCCTGCCCCCTCTCAGAAGAATCCTGGGGAAGAACTCTGGTTCATTCAGGGCCACGTGTCTGCTCTTAAGGGTGCAGAGAGAGGGAAGGGGAGGCATCTGTAACAGCAGAAGTGGATGGGAGCAGAAAAACAGTACTCACAATAATATAGAGAGAAATGGAAAGTCTGTTTAAAAGGCAGTGTAATTTTAGAAGAGGTTCGTCATAGAATAGTGCAGAGAAGAAGCAGTTTTAATGACTGACATCTAGGTAAATGCTGTTGGTTAAGTACTCCTGCGCTGCTTTGGTCCTATTGTTCTTTCAGTTAGTGTGAACTTTCATAAGTATTCTCCAACATGCCCACCGTGAGTGTGAAATTGTTTATTAGCATGAACGACTTTCATATTCATAGTGGGCTCTTTCAAAGCAGGTATTAATACCTTAGGCCGGATTCATAGTGGATCATTATCTAAAAAGAAAAAGTGATAGTTCTGCTCCACTTTGTGCTGATCAAGCCACACCAGGATACTGCATTCGCTTGCTAAGCATGGTGCTCTGTGAGAGTAAAGTGTCCATGATAGTGAAAAGGCCCCAACCGTGTCGTGCTGCGAAGAGAAGGCTTGGAGAATATGGTTATCCCTCGAAGAGAAGAAGGTCTGTCATAGAGGACGGACCTTACTTGTTCTTTCCGGTCCTAAGGGGGATACTAGGGCTGGGGGATTTAGGACAGAGTCAGATTTCTTCTACTAGGGAACACTTCCTACTAGAAAGAGGGAGGGCCTCTAGTGGGGAGTTCCCTGATTGAAATTTTACAAGACATCTAGTAGCAGCCATGTAATGGGGATGCTATACAAGGTAGTGTATAAAGCCCAAAACAGAAAAGGCATTAGGTATAAATTGTGTCTCTCCAGAGGGCTAGACAAGGATCACCGAATAGAATTAATTGTCTTACAACAGTTGTAAGGAATCATTGTCTTACAGCCATTGTAAGGTAGAACCCGAGATTTCCCTTCCATTGGAGGTGTGCAGACAGAGGGTAAGTTACCTACATCTGCCAGGATTCTCATAGAAGATTCTTCTATTGTGGGGAAGACTACCAGATCACTGGTTCCCAAACCATACTGTGCACATGAAGCATCTGGGGATCTTATTTCCTAAGAGATTGAGTTTCTAATGGCTCCCAGGTGAGGCCCGCTCTTGCTGGCCCACTGACCACACTTTGAATAGCAAGGCATCAGATGACTCATATAGAAGCTTAATACAAAATAACGATGTTGAATCACATAAACAGGAATCGTGAGATTCAGGGATTCAGTATTACATTTTGTATTCAAGTCCCACTTCCTTGTGAACAATTTTAACATAAATATATTACATAAAATATAGACTTAATTCCAAAAGTAGTTTTATTGGGTTTCAGCTGAGAACATCTAGAAAAGAGTGAGTGACAAAGGGGTTTTTTTCTCTTAATTTGTAAGTCTTTGTTTTTGGTATCAGCATTACACCAAAGACCAGCCTACAGCTGAGTAAGTGCTCATGTATTTGTCCCTCCTTTCCTATTCCTCTCTCCATTCAGAGTGATATATATTGAAATTGAAGTATATTGCTATGTTGTCAGCATTGCATTAGGCACTGAGACCACAGCAGTGAGTATAACTGCCAAAAATCCCTTCCTTCACATTCTACTAGGGGGGAGAGAGGCACCGAAACAAAATGGTAAACAGATAAAATACGTATTTGGTGATGCTGTAGGCTAAAGAAAATATAAAGCAGGGAAGGGCATAGAGAGTATTGGTGGAGGAGAGTTTGCAATGTTAGATGCAGAGGCCGTGGATGTCCTGAGAGAAGGCAGCTGGTTAGCAGACAAGGTAGAAGATGAAGAGATGCAGACATCTAGGGGAAGGGTGTCCAGGCAGAGGGCAGTGTGCCGGCCCTAAGGTGGACGTGTGCCTGGTCTGTTCAAGGAGGCCAGTGTAGTGGGAGCAGAGCGAGTACCAGGAAGACTGGCACAAAGTGAAGTTAAAGGGGAAGCAGAGGCCAGACCATCGTGGCCTTGCAGGCCAACATAAGGGTTTTAACTTTCAATCTGCATGAGGTGGCAATCAACTGGAGGCCTTGGGACAGACAGATGAGTGGAGATCACCATTTCAGATAACAAGGAAAGGGCTTCATATGTTTTTCAGTTGGGACCTGAAGCAGAAGGTACCCAGGCAACAATGGATATATATGAAAAAGAAGAAGCCATTGAGATAGACTACAGCTCTCTAAGAGAGGATTTGAAGGTAACTGAAAGATTTCTGTTGTTCATGACTAGCTCATCGTAATAGTGAATATTTAAATACTGCAGAATAATTTTAGATGATAGAGCATAAATTTAGGGGAGAAAGTAGATTTCCTAATGGTTTTTTAAGAAATAGTCTAAATAGGTTACACATAAAAAATGTTTAAAATATTTAAAGTTTTTATATCATCATTTCTCACTGTGTGTTCTGTAGAACACCAATACCATGAAATGTCTTGCCAAAGAAGGAAAGTTTCTGTCAGTGTTTTGAAAGTCTGTTCCCTTCTTGGAGATTCAGAATGAATAATAAAGTCTTTGAGAAGTCCTGAAATAGGCAAAAGTAGCCAACATACTCCAGCATCCTGAATTGCCCTGTCTGTGTCCCAGTGCAGTACCCTCAGTAGGCGACAAATCCTTCACAGCTACAGAGCACAAACCTGGAATTCAGTTTCATGGTCTCTTTAATTTAGCAGCTCTCACTCTTTCTCTTAACCCTATAGCCATATTTTGCTTTGTGGTTTGACTTCGTCCTGAAGCTGCTTCTCTCATGAGGGCAAAATGACTGTAGCCTTTCTTGGCCTTCCAGCCACCCAACCACAACCCTCAGAGAAGAGAGAGACTGCCTTTTGTAGTGGTGCTGTTCTAAAGATTGAAGAAAGGCTTTTCCACAAAGCTCTACCAATTGTCCTCTCATCACAGTGGCCTAAATTGGCTCACATGTTCATTCCTGACCAATCACTGTTGGGGGTGGGATGGACTTAGCTTTAGACCAAGCAGGGTTCATGGGACGTATGAGGGAGAAATGGTCAAACGTGGGCTCTGTTAGAAAGGAAGAAATGGAGAATGGACACCAAGTAGCAGTAGCTACCACATCTTTTAATTTCAGATGTTTCTAATATATTTTGTTAGATTTGTTGGGCTCTTTTCATTGTACTTATGGTACTTTTGGCAATCAGAATAAAGCTCTTATCTATTTTATAGTCTATTCAGTGCTTTCGTATTTAGAAAGTCCTTCCCCACGACATTACTGAGTAAATATTTATAAATATTTTCTTCTTGTTAGTGATTTTTTTTGTTTTCACTTACCTATTTAATTAATCTGAAATTTATATATGGTATGAGGTAAGAATCTGTTTTTTAAAAGGTACGTAAGTTAACCAGTTTACTCAACATCTTCTAAATAATTCTTTTCCCAATGAATTTAAAATGTCACCTTTATCAGATATTAATTAACCCCCTCTGGGGGGGGTCAAGAAAATTTTCCTGGAAGGTGATGCCTACATCACTTTTTCCCTTCTCTCTTCACTCAAGTTAGTTCTGCTCATTGTTTAGGTTTCAGCTTAAGTGTTACCCCTCCAGGTGGGTTGGATCCCTTCTGCCTGCCCCATAACACCTGTGCTTGCCTGGTAGAGGGTTTCGCGCTGTTGCAGACACCAGTTTGCATGTCTTGACTTCCCTGTGAGCTCTTTAAGGGCAGGGACAGAATAGTTTTCATCACTGAATCCTCAGTGTCTAATACATAGTAGATGATCAATATTTTTTAATGAATGAGTAAATGAAGTGATACGTGAATTGTTACTTTTTTAGCCAGATTAAGAAAGATGAAGGTGCAGCGCATTCCAAGAGAGCAGCATCTATGACTCTAGAGCTGTGAAAGAGCACAGCCACCTTCAGGAAGCTACAGCAGTGTGACCTGACCGCACTGCAGACTCAGAGAGGGCTGCAGAGGAGGGCAGGAGTGGACATGGAGGGAGACGGGCCAGGTCCCGAAGGGCCCTGTGCCTAATTATTGTACCTTAGTAGTTTGGATCTCAATGGCATGCTAATAACCATTGCTGTTCTTTGCCAATAATAGGCTCTACAATCTGATAAAGAAATTGAGGCCCACCTTAGACTCCTGCGGCAACAAATAGCATCCCAGGAAGAGGTTCTGCTGAGGACAGCGGCCCCAAACCTCAGAGCCCCGGAGAAGCTAAAGACTGTCAGAGACAAGTTTCAGGAGTACACAGATGGTGAAATTAAGCTTTAGTTGTTAGCAAGATCATATTCATGGGTGTTAGGGGCTTTGATTTCTGTAACATTTACTAATAATCCCCCCTGAACTGTACCTTTGTTTTTATTATATATATTTTTTCCTCTGTTATCTTATAGTAATGTACTTTTAATACTGAATCACTAATCCCTTCCTTTTTGAAAAGCGTTCTGCTGTAATTTAAAAGCAGGTGTATTGATTATTTTAGAATAGTGTCTTATTTCATACCAGCATAAGAGGCGTATTAGATACTCTGTTGGAGTTTGTTATTATTATTTAAAAATCAGCCCTACCAGAAAAAGGGCTCATCAGTTTTAAGTCATTTTCTTGGAATTAATAACAGTTGAGGTGTTTTGAAGGTAGATTTTACTCAAGACAACCAAACTCAAAATCTAGTTTAAAAAATATTTTATGCTTTAAAGTTGAAATAAGAGAAGCCCTTGGTGGTCTCCAAAATAAAGAACATTGATTCTCTCTTAGCTTTTGAGGCCAGCAGAAAGGAAGCCAGAATATGTAGGCAAGAGTTTGAACAGGTGAAAAAAAGGAGATACAATCTTTTCAGCCAGTGTTTTGAGCACATCTCAGTTGCAATTGATCAGATCTACAAGAAGCTCTGCAGAAACAACAGTGCCCAAGTACGTATTTTTCACCTCAAATATGAGTGGGAACTTTGTGTTATTGGTGGTGTGTTTTTTTTCTGGTGGGAAATCGCCACCACACTATCTGAATGACCCACTTACCGGGCAAAGTCAGCTCATGAAAATTGGTCATTGCAGTGACCTGTGTTCTAGGTCCTACTCATTCCACCACTAACCAGCCTGGACAAGTCAGAATCTCTCTGGTCTTGCTTCTTCATTTGCAAAATGAGTGGGTTAGATCATTTGGTTTCCAGGTTCTCTTTCAGTTCTGGAATTCTGTCACCTGTACTAATTTGATTTTATAGAGCCGTCTCTGTAGTAAAGTTAGGGTAATGTAGACGATCTGGGGAAAATGGTTGATCTGGAGTCTGTGGAGTTGCCCAGAGTAACAAAGGAGAGGGAAAGAACTAAAGGCAACGTTCAAATCTAGATATGCCCCTTGTAATGGTAATCTCTCCATTCCATGATCAATATCCACGCAAATACTGTGGACATGAATGTGGACTAAAGATGTAGATCTGATCTTATATATCTGCTTTTCCCTCTTTCTCATGGTATTCTTTTATGACTGAGGTAATCCTGAATCATACATTTAGAATTTCCACCAAAAATAACTCATTTTCAGTAAAGTAAGACTAAAAGAAACCCATCAACTCCTTGAGGGCACGATTCATCAATAAAGATTTGATGAAAGGACCAATGAAAGAACTGAATGAAGATTGTTTTAGTAAGACTGCAGCATATGCTTCTGAGCTTTGAATGGCAGCCTGATGGGAAGGCCTTATCCTTTATGTTAGAATGCTTTCCCTCTACTCCCCGCCCCAGACACCCTTGCTGTCTGTGATTACATATAGAGCTAAATACATTATTTACAGGCATTGATATTTTTCCATCAAAATGGAGGAAAATCTAACCAAGAGTATTTTGTAGTTAAACTCTGTTGCAATTCCAAGTTGAAATTTACTAATAGCTTTTCTGATGCTGCTAAATAAATAACATGTGTTTCAGGCATTTCTTAGCCCAGAAAACCCAGAAGAGCCTTACTTGGAGGGAATTAGCTATAACTGTGTGGCCCCAGGCAAACGGTTCATGCCAATGGATAATTTGTCGGGGGGAGAAAAGTGTGTGGCAGCTTTGGCTCTCCTGTTTGCTGTGCACAGGTAAGGTCACAGTGAGCTATATGATTTTGCATCAGGGCAGAAACCAAATAGACCTTCCTACAGAAGATCTGTTAATTACTTGTCTTTAGTCATATTTAGCGTATGTGACACAAAACTGTTTTTTTCAGCCAGACAATTCAGGTTATGCTGTAGGCCTGTAACAATTTAGGCAGCAAATCTAAGAGAGAAATCAGTCTTTGACAGATTTTTATTCAGTTTGTTATTATCAGTAGCTACTAATATTCCAGCTTCATAGAAAAGAAAGGAGAAAAAGGAGTATCAAGTGGCCAGATGTGAAATCAGGATTGCCAAAACACAGTACCAACAACAAAGCCAAACAAAATAAAAACACCTAACTTGTATAGTATTTTCCTTGTCCCTATTCAGAGATCTGCTATTTAGTAAGGAATGTTAAAGTATTTCTTCTGAAAAAAATGTTTAACCTCCTCGTTTCCACTGATGATGGTGACACTTACGTTTGTAAAATAAAGCAAGGGGGAAAATGTTAGCTAAAATTAAGGCAATTAACTTTTGACATTCAAAGCATTAGATGAAGAACTAAGGTATAGATGATGCTGCCTCTCTATTTTCATGATCAGAAAGATCAACATAAAAGTTTTACAACTGTTTTCTACTGGTCTCAAGAAGGAAAAGGAATTGGCAATTAGAGGAAAGGAAAAGAAACTGCCATTAATGCAGGAGGACTTTGGGAAAAACAGGAGGCAGGAACTTAAACAGGAGCCTGTGTGAAGTAAATCTTAGCAGAATAAGACTAATACTAGGTGTCACCCCCATCCCATTTATTCAACAGATATTTATTAAATATTTACTGTGTGTCAAGTGGTGTTAACAGACATTAGAGGGACTTCCTTGGTCTTCCAATGGCTAAGATTCCATGCTTCCAACGCAGAGGGCCTGGGTTCGATCCCTAGTCAGGGAACTAGATCCCACATGCCACAACTAAAGATCCCACACGCCGCAACCAAATAAATATTTTTTTTTTAAATAGACATTAGAGACAGCAGTGAAGAAAACAAATTCCCTGCCTCAAAGATGCTTCATTTTAGTTGAGGAAGACAGATGAGATAAATAAGGTGTATTAGTAAAGTAATTCTCTAATATAGAGACTATTAGAAAATGACAGATGCTATAGAGAAAATTAAAGAAGGGAATGGCGATAGTACCAGGGAAGGGTTTGCAATATTTAAAAGTCTTCTGGGAAGGCCTATTTGAAAAGGTAGTATCTGAGCAAAGATTTGAAGAAATTAAGGGAGCAAGTCACGTGGATGGATGTTCTAGGGGAGAATTCTAAGGGAAGAATGTTCTAGACATGAGGAACAAGTGCAAAGGCCCTGAGGCCAGAGTGAGCCTGGCGCCTGTAGAGAATAGACTGTGTGCAGCAGTGGCAGGCACAGCGTTAGGAAACTCCTGTAGCAGTCAGGGTGGAGGATCATGGCGGGTTGGACCAGTGTGAGAGCAGACAGGGCGCGGGGTAGGAGGGACCCTAATCAACTGGAGTGATAAGAGCTGCCATTCACTAAGCCGGAGAGGACCACAGGAGGGATGGGTTTGAGGGGTAGGTGAGGAGTTTGATTTTGCACGAGTTCAAGCTAGACACCCACATGGAGTTGAGGAAGCTGTTGGACCCGTGAGGCCAGGGTTAAAGAGAGAGGTCAGAACTATCAATAGAAGATACTTAAAACCTCGAGAGCAGATGAAATCACCAGGGGAGCTAATCAGATAGAGGAGTGCTCTAAGCGCTGAGCCCCGAAGGCACTGCAGTGTCAAGAAGTTAGAGAGATGAGGAGGAGCTGGTAGGAGACTGGGGCCTGGAGCAGTGACTGAGGCACCTGGCGTAGACCATGTTGTTGTCCTTGACGTCAGAGGAACAGGGAGGACCGCCCCCTGGTACCATCTGCAAAGGTCACCTGGGATGTGGACTGAGAATTGAGCGTTGCATTTACCGACATAGAGGTCATTGGTGACGTAGACAAAAGCATCCAAAAGGACGTGTTTTATTTATTTATCCTGAATACTCTTAGTCCTCTCCTCCAAGTCTTGTAAAACAAAGTTTAACTTAAGCGATTATAATTTTTTTCTAGTTTTCGGCCTGCTCCATTCTTTGTTTTAGATGAAGTAGATGCAGCCCTGGACAATACTAACATTGGCAAAGTAAGTTCCTTTCTGCTTTTAATTTCCAGTACAGTGTCTATAATTCAAGGATCATGATGCAGTCAGAAGGCAATTTGCCCTGAACAAACATAGTTTATTTGATAATTGCTGGTTAAAAATAGATTTTTCTAAGTTAAAAATCTAAAAACAAGATGATTCAGGGTAGTAGTTTTCATTCAAGGTTTAGGGGACCCTCAATGAGTTGCTGGGGAGTCAAGTGAGAATCACCATACTGGATCCACAACATTGCTACTGGGTGACTTGCTTTTCCCTAAATCTAGGTTTTTGGGACCTAGAGGGTCCTTAATAGTAGGCCACATGGCAAACAGGACCAAATTAGTGTTTAATAAAGTCCAAAAATAACATATCTAAATAAAATTCCAAAGGAATTAAAGTTCAAAATTCTGCTTCCCTTCATTTATTAAAATTTATACAGTCATTTGCTACACTTGCACTGTTTTCAGTATTTGAGACCATGAGGGAACTAAGGACACAATTGAAAGTCAGCCTTAAAGATCAGTGCATAGATACACAAAGCCACCTGAGAGACAGGCTCTCAGACCACACATCCTGACTGTAAATTTTTGACCTGAGAATGGGGTTGACCATGGACACATCACCAAAGGATAGAGGCAAACACTGGCAGTGCCTGTCACTGCCCAGGGCTGGGACAGCTCCATCCTGCAGAGTCCCTGTGTTGTGGTCCTACTTCCAGAGCCATCCATTTCCAGAAATGGATGAATGAAATGACTGGGCTTTGCATTTACAGCTGCTTACAAGGAGGCTGCTCTGGTCATGCTGACAGAGATATCTCTGTTAATTTGTAAACTGGCATTCTGGTTTATACCTTAGTCTTATGAGCTTGGTTAATGAGTCCAGCCCCGAGAGATGTATTCAGTCTTGGAGTGCCACCCTGACAGGTTGAGTCTCTGAAAGTGACCTCCCTGATTTCTTACTCTGTTGAACCTCATGTGTAATGCCTGGGAGAGTCAGGGGATTTTTAAGGAGCTGCAGCCTGGGGTAACTTCTAATTTTAGGCAACAATGTCATCTTTCAGATTTCCCAGGCTGTATTCATCTAACCCAAACCTCTCTAGGACCTTATCTATTTTTTTATACTTTTTAAAAAATATTTATTTTTGGCTGCGTTGGGTTTTTGTTGCTGCGTTGGGGCTTTCTCTAGTTTCGGCGAGCGGGGGCTACTCTTCGTTGCGGTGTACGGGCTTCTCATTGCAGTGGCTTCTCTTGTGGAGCACGTGTTCTAGGTGTGCGGGCTTCAGTAGATGTGGCTTGCGGGCTCAGTAGTTGTGGCTCATGGGCTCTAGAGCACAGGCTCAGTAGCTGTGGCACACGGGCTTAGTTGCTCCGCGGCATGTGGGATCTTCCCGGACCAGGGCTCGAACCCTTGTCCCCTGCACTGGCAGGCGGACTCTTAACCACTGCACCACCAGCCAAGTCCTGGACCTTGCTTTTTAAACATGTCATAGCATACATAAGAATAGCACATCAACACCACACCCACAAAAGTCAGAAAACAAATCCAAAGTCCCCTGAACCTTGTAGAGAACAGGCAAGAGCCACATTCTGTGACCTACCAGAGACTTCAGGATTACTGGGGGAAGAAAAGAAAATCTTGATTTCTCTCTCTTGAATGCTAGCCAGTGTGCGTCAGCTAACTGGACTCCGTAGCCTCACTCATTTGGGAGAAATTTCCCCTCAGAAGGTTAATTTTAGTACTTTGTATCCCATACCCTTTGTGTGTGGTCTGGGGGGTGGGGATCCATCACTGTGGACTGCCCCTTCTCTCTGTAGCACTTAAGGGATCCATATCTTCTAGCAAAATTTAGATGTTCGTATTAGTGGCATCTTCACATACTAGGTCTTTCTTAAGACTCTTTTCTATTTACACCTATCCTATGTATTAAAAACATCTTCATTTCCAGTTTCCCTTTGAGATTTACGTTCCTGGCACCCTGTTGCTGAATTGAGTATGAGCAGTGATGTAATATGAGCAACTGTGAAGGAGCTTCCACCCCCTCTTGTGATCAGGGTGCCCAACATTTATCATAGGTAACTCTCCTAGCAAAATGGCATGCCTTACCTATTTGCATCCCATCTCCTCTTCCATTCTATCAATATCCCAAGACTTTTTAAAGACCTGTATCACAGTGGCTGCCATTGCCTCTAATGCAGCAGTTCCTTCTGTGAATTCAGCCTCTTAGCCCAAAGCCATTCCCCTCCTCTCTCATCATTCACCTCAACTAATGACTCATTTCTCAACCGAAGCTGCCATTCCTGCTTCCAAAACTTGTGTCCTTAGTATCTTGGGTGCAGTCAGGACCAATACATGTGGAGAAGACACCCTCTGGGCTTGCAGAGAGATCCAGGGAGTTGGCAAGTATCTTGTTAAACTGTGGTTTCAGTCTAAGTTCTTTATCATCCTCCAAATTCTGAGTACTTTGTTCACCAAGACCCATTTCTATCCAGTCTATCTTGTTCTTATTCTCATTCCTTGGAATTAAGCCTCCTGAAGGAGCTGTTGAGCTCCCCTCTAACCAAATGAGTTGATTATGGATTATGAATACATATATAATCGCCATATTTTTCCCATCCTGAGGCTTTGTTGGCAATATAGGAAGTTGGAAGTTTAAATACCACTCCTTCTTCACCCTCATAAAATATCTGAGTGGTAGTTTTATCTTGTTGTAAAGGTTGATTTCATATTCACATGATAGTATCTTAAGTTAGAGCTTTATTCATGAAAAAAATTCTTCCTAGTTTTCAGTTACAGAGTTAATGAGGTTTATATTTTTTTACTAACCTCTTATTTTACAATCTGAGCTATTTCCATTTCTGCAGTTGTAGTGGATTTACTGAATTAAAAGAAAGGGAAGTAAGTGCCTTGTCACCTATAATGGGCAGATTCAGAGACATGCAGAATCACTGTCCTCAAGAAACGAGGCCTTTCTTTACTGATGAAATGTGTGCTTTCTGCTTCCTCCCAGGTATCAAGTTATATCAAAGAGCAGACTCAGGAACAGTTTCAGATGATAATCATTTCCCTAAAAGAGGAGTTATATTCCAAAGCTGATGCACTGATAGGCATCTATCCAGAGGTAAAGATAAGTAAATGGGGGAGAGGAATAAAATCACCTTAGAGTCCTGACAGCACAATTATAAGTTCCTAGTGAAGTCTATAGATACTGCTTGATTTCTGCAGTTTATGAAATATAGGCTTAAATGATTTTTTAATCAAATAAGACTTAACAGTAACTACTCAGATATTTTTCCATGGCAGTACACAGAAATTTAAGATATATTTTAAGTTGAAAAGCAAATCGAAAATTGCAGAACAGTATGATAATTGTTTATATAGTACATATTAACTTAGAATAAGTTGTCGATATTGTGTTTCATATTTCTGTAATGTTTGAATGTTTTAGGCAAAAACAAATGCATTGTGGTAGAATAAGGAACCATTCATCTTCCAAAACTAACAAAGGAAAAAAAAGCACAAAGAAATTGACAAGTTCCAAGTTGTACAGTAACTTCTAGAATTCAAACACACCTTTCTTGAGCCACTGAAAATACTCACCTGAGCTAACGGAGCAGGGCAACTCATTCAAATCATTCAATTCTTGGGCAATTAGGGTTTACTTCCTGTGTTTTCCTTTAAGCTAAGATAAAAATTCATTTCCCTTCCTGTGCCTAATTAATGTCAGGGGATCACTGGAAATATGCTGTCAGAGAGAAATGGAAATTCTCATTACCAGTGTAGGAGAGGGATAAGATCTTTTCCTACCCAACTGAGGTTCTCTGGCTGGGGCCCTGTAAATTACACCAGGAACAGACAGATTAACAAGAGAAAAACAGGTTATTAATATGTGCATCATGTGTGCACACATGGGTACACCCAGCAATGAGTAACTCAAAGGGGTGGCTAGAACTTGGACTTATATACCATCCTAGGCTAAAATAGGGAAGAGAGTCTTGGGGCTTCTGGGCAAGGGAGGCAAGTGATGGGAAGGTGACCAGGAAAAGTACAGTAAACAAGGGCTGTTCAGTCAGATTTGCTCTGCAGATTCAGGTGCCTTCTCCACTGATAAAGAGTTAAGAGTGGAAAGGGTGTCATCTTTTACATAAATGTAAACTTCCTTTACAAAAGGAAAACTTGTGCCTGGTTTTTGGAGCTTTTCCTACATCTGCTGGTTTTCAGTAGCCTCTGGCTGAAAACAATGCATATGCAAAAGAGGCATATTTTCGGGTGGCATGTTCTGGTACCCTTTACCAGATTAATACAAAAAATAAATAAAGCTGATGTAAATGCAGAGAAGTAATACCTTTTTAGGTGGCTATAAGGAGGTTCCTTTTTAAATGCAAATCTAATGGCTCTTATTTTACATTTAATAGCACTTATTCCCTAAGTAAAGGAACTGACTTTTAACTGTCTTCTCTCCATTTCAGCATGATGACTGCATGTTCAGCCGAGTTTTGACCCTAGATCTGTCTCAGTATCCAGATACTGAAGACAGAGAAAGCAGCAGGAGACAGCAGGAGGCCCGTTAGGACACAGAATGCCCCTGTGCTGTAAGAGCAGAGTCACGCAGCGCTCGGGCCAGTCATTGTTCTCACTCTGCCGTTCAATCCCACACCACTCTTGAGTACAGACTTCTGGAGCAAAAGCTAGACAGCCTGTGTGCCATTTATGAGAAAGCTTAATTGCTACCAGGCAAAGATGCTGTAGCTCACTTCCATTAAGGAGTGCTCAGGCTCTATTCCAGCAGGTAGTATTTCTTGTGAGAGTTAGCTCTGAATGAGTTTAAAAAAGAAACAACCATAGTTTTAACTTCCATTTTGAAAGCCAGTCAGAAAGTTTTCAAATCCTGCATCATCTTTACTCTGATCTCGCCTTGTATGTTTAAGTAATCTTTAAGGGAAACTCTTAGTTTCTAAATATGCTAGTTATGTGGTGTTAAACCTGTGTTTTATGGAAAATTATTTCAGAGGAACTGAAGTCAGTATTGAAAATGCCAATAAAAAAGTCTAATTTCAAATGTCTACCATCTACATTTTAGAAACAAAACTTTAAGGTGAAATTAAATGTCTGCTTCAATGCGATTTAAAATTTTCTGAATATAATTTCTGTTAAGGAAACATTGAAGAACACAGGTTTTCCCAAGTAACAAATGACTTCTCCACTTAAACATTCGTCCTTATTATCTGTGGGCATCACGCATGCCAAAATCCAAGCGCGCTCAAGTCCCTTATTCAAATTGGTATAATATTTGCATATAACCTATGCACATCCTGTTATATACTTTAAATCATCTCTACATTATTTATAATGCCTAATACAATGTAAATGCTATGTAGATAGTTGCCTGTATGCAGCAAATTCAAGTATTGCTTTTTGGCATCTTTTTTCCCCCCGACTATTTTTTTTTTTTTTGGCTGCACCATGCGGCTTGCAGGATCTTACTCCCCCGACCAGGGATCGAACCTGTGCTTCCTGAAGTGGAAGCACGGAGTCCTAACCAACTACTGGACCACCAGGGAATTCCCTTTCCTATTTTCAATCCAAGGTTGGTTGAATCCACAGATGTAGAACCCATGGCTACAGAAGGCCCACTGTACATTGTTAGGGGTAGGAAAGAAAGTTGCAGAGTTTTCAATAGTACTTCGTTTCCATTTAAAAATGGAATTAAAAAATTCTAAGGTGCTGGTGGTCTTGTGTTTAAGGCTGCTTTGGGCCCAAGTGCTAATTAATTAATCAAGGAGTGGCCTCCTGAAGTAATGGAATCGCTTTTGAACAACATTCATTATTTCAGGTAAAACTTGCTTTCCTATGCTCCATCAGCTAGTCTCTAAGAACTTGAGACAGCAGAAGCCACTAGTCCTTTGTTCCTTTTTTTAGTGCTGGTAATACCATCTAAATCACCGCCTTCTGCCTTGAAAGGCATCAGCTTTACATTGAAATGTACCTTTGGTGACACAGGAGCTCAGTGTAGACCCTTTTCTCTGCCTGGGCTGTTCTGTCTCGTAACTTGGACTCGTGGATTGCCGGTGATCCTTGAGTAGGATCACTGTTCTGTTCTAACGCAGTACACCCATATTCCTGAAAACCCCGGTACCATGCAAAAGTACACAGTGAAAACCACCAGGTGATGGGAAACATGGGGTCCAAAAAAAAAAAGACAGGAACTTAGTAAATAGCTGGTTTTATACACACTATGTAGTTAAGAAATTCACAAATACTAGAGCATATATGGCACTTCATCTCAAAAACATTCAGACGTTGGCTTGTGAAATGGGCAACCCATCGGGTGAAGCTTGCTGCTGAGGTCGAGTGGGGGAAGGAGGCTTGTCTGAGGGAGCTGGCCGGGGCTGAGGGCTGGGCGGTATATCCCCCGCAGCTCTGTGCAGCCGGCTGCAGTCTCCCATTTTCACCTAGAGCAGGTCCAGCAAACTTCTTTAAGGGCCAGAGAGTCATACGTATTTCAGGCTTCAATGAGGAAGCAAGGAGGCTATTGTGTAGGTGTCCGTATAACTATTATTTAAAATATAACCATTTAAAAATGTAAAAACTATTCTAGCTTGAGGCAGCAAACAAATCCATACTTAGTCACTCCCTGACCCAGTGTTTCTCAGAGACAAAATTATAAATAAGTGAACGAGTTATGCTCAGATTGTTTCTAACATATCAATCTTGTTGGAATAAATTTGCATTTTAAAATAAGAATCACAGCAGAACTGACTAGATATATTCATTCATTACAGCAAGAAGACCTCCGATTCTTCAGCATGGCACTCAGAGCTCGTCTTGAACTGGCTCTACTTTACTTTTCCAGTTTTATATCCTGTTTCACATCATTTTCCATGCTTGTAATATTGCTACACCCTATGTATGACCAACTTTCAAATTCACGTATCTTGCCCGGATTGCACTTTATAAATGTGTCTTTTTTTTAAAAGCCAACTTAGTTTGCTTTTCAAAAACTTTAATAAACACATTCAAGTAATCAGTTTCACAACTGAGTGGCAACTCAAGGTAAAAATTCTCATTAAATACATGATACCATACCTTGTCATAACTAAAGAAAAGTTGAGCAAACAGAATTGAAGATAAAATTTTATTTCTGACCAGAATAACATAAAAGGTTTGTTTTCCATGCTTCACAAAGAAAAAAACAAAAAAGGTCTTAACCAACTCTCTGGCTTTTCTCTCATTCCCTACACATCCCAACTTCATGCTTCACTTTCCCTAAACCCTTGGGGAGCTAAAAGGCAGCCTTGACACAGAAACCAAGCAGGGACAGCGCCAGGGCCACAGAGCAACTCCCTGGGCACGAGCATGCAGCTCAGCATGCCATCTGCCCTGCGTGAACCCTGACAAAGTCTAAAGTGTTACAGACCCTTGACAAGTTTTGCCTACTTCACTCTGTGCAAATCCTTTAATATGGGTTGCGGGGAGAGGATTTTAAGAGAGAAGAACAGAAAGGTTGGACCTTAACCCACAGAATAAAGGCTTGGAAAGCTTGGAATTTAACTAAAAGTTTAGAACTTGGTCTTGTGCTCCACTTGTAATTTCTCAGTTATCCATCGCATGACACACTTGGACACTGACCTGTGCTTTTGAAAAGGCCCTCTGGCTCCTGGAGACTTCACTTCTGAGTCACAGTTAGACCTGCCATTCTTTAGAGACCAAGTACTAACTGAAATTACACAACTCCAAAGAAGCCTACAGGTCAAGTCATTCTTAAAACATACCGCTCTCACTGGCAGACTCAGTGCCTCCAGTTTCCATTCCTTCTTTACTATTTAACAATGTAACAAACACACTTCTAATTTTTTTTCTACACTAACGGATGTTTCCACAAAGATTATAAAATTTAAGTGTCTAGTGTCTTATTTTCTCTTTGGCAACTACTGTTGCTTGGACAGTGTTTACTTTCCTCCTTTTATGAGAGAAAAAAACCACCTGACAGAGGGCATATCAAATGGGAGTCGGGAAAACCAGGTATGTCCCTGCCCATTGATTTGGTCCCTGAGGTAGTTGTGTATCAGTCCTCACAAAGGACACCTGCCGTGTGTATGCGTCACCTCCCAAACAGTTCAACACAACGCCTAACTCCCTCACCCAGCCTCTGAGGGCCACACACCCACATGGCTCTTTTGGGGTATTTGACGGTTCAGGATCAAGAGGTCCTGTGTGGAGTTCTCTAACATTCCTCATCGTTTGGGATGGCACTGTGGTTACAGAAGGCTGCTTTTCAAGTTGCAGGTTTTATTGGTTTTAAAGATTTCAAGACCCTCCAGCATCATCTGTTTAAACAAAAAGAAAGGAATACCAAAACATTAAAGTTGATCTTAAAAAAGTAACTGCAATGGGATTTTTATTTCAAAAACTGGTTATGGTTTTTCTTTTGTGCTAAAGACTTTGAAAATACCTCCATAATGGAAATAGTGGCCACTGTCTAAAAATGGCTTTCTGAGTTATAAATACCACCATGGGACAAAGTGAATTATAACATTAGATTTGCAAAGCTCTATGGAAGTCTTGACCCATGAATGTGAGTGCTTTTCCCCTTCTCAGTGGACTGGAAGAGGGAGCGGCTGTCAACAGTGAGGGGCAATTTCAACACACACAGGGCGTGAGCCTGTTGACTTGTAGAGAAGAGTGAGGTTCAGGGTATGTGCACAACGGGACTGCCTGCTGTGGGAGCCTGCCATGCTGCTCTGAGCCCTCCAGCCTGCAGGTATGGCCAGCAGCACTGAGAAGATGAACCTTGGTCTCACCCACATGCAGAGCAGGACAAAGCTTTCTGTAAGAAAGACCAGAAGGCGCGCTCTACACAGACAGACCTGCTTGGAGAGGAGGCTGCTGGTGTGGCTGCTGGCATCCAGGGGATCCCCGAGGAGCCCACGGACTGGCTTGCCCACTGCTCTGGAACAAAGTCCACCAGGCAGTCCGCCCTGCTGCCCTATACACACACCACCAATTCAGAGGGCAGCCTGGGGCAGAAAAGCTATGCATATGCAGCAGCAGCCAGAGCAAATCCACACAGCCAACTGCGCAACAGTCACCCAGGCCCACCTTCTTCTTAAATGCCGGCAGGCAACTGAGGAGCCCCAGACATGGGGGAAACACGCAGCAGGAAGGAGACTAGAGGAAGAGAATCTCTTGTCCTGGAGGGAACAACTCAAAGAACACTAGTTTTATTTTTTTTTAGTTACAGATGTCCCTAACTACTGGATTTACAATCCAAATATTTGCTAAAAGACTTCAAAGAATTTTATCCAACATACTATCAAAATGGAATTCTTCCTCTAAAGATACGTGCACTGAAGTTGTACAAAAGGTAAGGGGGGGTGGGCGCAGTGTCAGCCGCGGTTGGAACTCAGCCAGCCCCTCAAAAGGCTCAGCTCACCAACACACACCGCCACCACCGCCAGCCAGCAGGAGCCACCACCTTACCTGTCTCCTCCTCCCACCGGGCCCAACTCACTCTGCAGGCAGCCACTGAGAAAGCTGCCGTGTTTGCTTATTTGTTTAACGTTTATTATGAACTTTTGTATCCATAACAAACTATTTCAACAGTACACGTTCCCTGTGGTGTAGAAGGAAAATGCAGTATCACAGTACTGCTCAAACATACGCACTGAGGACCTAATTTAAATGTTAGGTAAGTAACTGGTAGTATGTTAAATGCTTCATAGCTCTCCGAAATTCTTGGTGGATTATTATATTGGTGTTTAAGAGTGTTTTACTGAGGTTTTCTTATCTAATAAAAAATAAACTGTTACCTGAAAATCCTCTATTCTAATGTTTTCAGGAACAGAGTCGTCAGATAACCAGGGAAGTCTCTGGTATCTCTAGAGATTTGAAAAGATACCGTAGTCCTAAAACAACAGATGCTATGAGAAAAACTAAATCAGAAAACAAGAGCTCTCAGAAATGAACAGTAACGCCCAAAATAAAAATTTAACACCCAAAATTAAAAAGAAAAGGGTGGAACATATTTTGAGAATCCTCCAGAAAGTTTTTGAAGAAAATTAAGACATTAGAGAAAACACAGTAGAAATCAGTCCAGGAGGTCCCAACTAATAAGACTGAAGGAAGAGGGAACAGGAGACAGATTATTCCAGAACTGGAGGGAAGAAAAAACTGAGCAAGGTATATAAAAACCTTGCTCACCTATACACATCCTCATGAAGTTTCTAAATATCAAGGAAAAAGAAGATCCTAAAAGCTTCCAGAAAAGAAAGAACAGGTCACCTACGAATCACAGAGATCTGGGTTGCAGCAGACCCTCTTCAACAGGAAACCTGGCCGCTTGAGACAGTGGAGTTCCAAGGTGGGATCACGAATGAAGAATCCCACGCTCCAACCAACAGTGAAGAGCCGGTCCTCGGGGGGCTGGGGGCTGTGGGAGCTACCAGAGGAGGTTCTGGCAGAAGTGGGTGCTGTTAGCAGAAGTGGGTGCGGTGGGCAGAAGGCAGACCTGGGCGGTAATCCAGGACAGCAAGGAAGGGGGCTCCAGGGTGACACGTCTGCAGCAGTCCAGAACGAGCAGGTGGTCAGGGGATGACTCGGAAAATGAGGGGCAGTGTGACTGAGAGAATACATACATTTAAAAACGTTGTGAAATGTGATTTTTTTTGGACAATAAGGAGGAAAGAATCTAGAAACTCCCCCCAAAAATAAAAGCAACACAAACACCACCAATACGCAACAACCAAAAATGGGAGCATGATTAATGCAATGTTAAGGAAAGAAACACACTGGACCTTGATACTAAGAACACGTCCTGCAGCTGGCACAGCAGTCATGGCACTGGACCCATGAACACAACACACAGCTGGCTAACCAGGAAAAATACTTCCTGTGTTTTTAAGCAACTATTGTTTTCCAACTTTTAGAACCGACCTATAGACAAACTGGAGGGCTTCTTTCCCCTCAGTCCGTGACCATGATGATCAACACTGGCGATGTAAAAACTGGTGGGCTTCGGGAAGTGAGACGAGGAAGGGGAGGTGGGAAGGGTAGGGGCCGTTACAGCTGCATCTTCATATCGAGAAGTCAGAAGACGTAAGTGCACTATTTAAAGAATGAGAAAGTACAGACTATGGAAACCTGGAAGAAGGAGAGGGAGGGAATGGTAAGAGTGAGCTAGATCCCCTTTCCTAGGGGTGACGGAGATTGTCTATTTAAATAAACATTTCAACTAAATATTTAGTTTAAATAAATCTCATTCGGTGATAGAGGTAACAAAAAACACATGATTTAAAGTGGTTTTCTCTGGAAACTAAGGTGACATAAATCAGGATAGTGGTCACCCTCGGGTGGTGAGGGAGTGACTAAAAAGTGATGGGGCTTGGGGCGGGCAGGGGCAGGCTCCTGACACCATTTCATTTCTTGAACTGGAGGTAACCAGTGAGTTTTCGCAATTGTGTATTCACTTTGTGAAAACTCACTGGGCTGCTTACAATTTGTGTACTTGGCGAGTTTTTCTTCAATGACATGCTAACTTAAATAAACAGAAATTGTTAAAGTAGGAACCTCTGGGCAGTTGGAATGATCTATGTATCATTCCTTCCACCAAGAGGCTGGGGTATTAAAGCAAAGCACTGTGACTGAAAACACCTCCAAATAAGGCCAATCTGCAAAAAAGAAAAGACATTACAGGGCTTCCCTGGTGGCGCAGTGGTTAAGAATCCACCTGCCAACGCAGGGGACACGGGTTCGAGCCCTGGTCGGGGAAGATCCCACATGCCGCAGAACAGCTAAGCCCGTACACCACAACTAATAAGCCTGCACTCTAGAGCCCGTGAGCCACAACTACTGAGCCCACATGCCGCAACTACTGAAGCCCGTGCACCTAGAGCCCGTGCTCTGCAACAAGAGAAGCCACCGCAATGAGAAGCCCGCGCTCGCTGCAATTAGAGGAAGCCCGTGCGCAGCAACGAAGACCCAATGCAGCCAAAAATAAATAAATAAATAAATAATTTTTTTAAAAAAAGAAAAGACATTATACCAGTATCTGATTGTCTGAGTTTCTTTGAAACTTCAATTCCATTTTCTTCTAACTTCCTCTTTGCACAGTCCTGGCATGCATTACCTGAAAGATGAAAACTTTTATTAAAAAAACATCTAAGAACAGCTATCATCAAAAAGAACATAAACAACAAATTCTGGCAAGGATGTGGAGAAAAGGGAACCCTTGTACACTGTTGGTAGGAATGTAAACTGGTGCAGCCACTGTGGAAAACAGTATGGAGATTTCTCAAAAAACTAAAAATAGAATTACCATATGATCTAGCAATCCCACTCCTGGGTATATATCCGAAAAAAACAAAAACTCTAATTGGAAAAGATACATGCACCCCAGTGTTCATAGCAGCACGATTTCAATTGCCAAGATTATGGAAGAAAGTGTAAGTGTCCATCAACAGATGAATGGATAAGGAAGTTGTGGAATACATCTTGGAATACAATGGAATACTACTACTCAGCCATAAAAAAAGAACAAAATGTTGCCATTTGCAGCAACATGGATGGACGTGAAGGACATTATGCTAAGTGAAATAAGTCAGACAAAGACTGCATGGTATCACTTACATGCAGAACCTAAAAAATATAATAAACCAGTAATGTAACAAAAAAGCAGACTCACAGATATACAGAACAAACCAGTGGTTACCAGTGGAGAGAGGGAAGGGGGGAGGGGCAATACAGGAGTAGAGGATTAAGAGGTAAAAACTATGAGGCGTAAACTAAGCTACAAGGGTATATTATACAACACAGGGAAAACAGCCAGTAGTTTATAATAACTATAAATGGAGTACAACCTTTAAAAATTGTGAATCACTCTATCGTACACCTGTAACATATAACATTGTACAGCGACTATACTCAATTAAAAAAATTGTTTTAATTTAAAAAACACTTATCTGATTTTACTGAAGCACTGACCAACTAATCCCTACCATACGCTACAGATGTCTATCAAGTTTTACTTTTTTCAAAAGAAATGGATGACTCTGGGAGTCAGAGAACGCAGCTAAAATAAATGTGTCCTTTCCCACGGAGATAAGGGAGAAACGGCAAGCTGAGCGCGCCTGTTTCACAATTCCTTAACTGAAGCCCGTGCAGCACTACCAAGTTTCTATTTGTGGCTCTGCTGAGAGGGGCAGGGAAACCGGGGCTGCAAGGCCCCCGGCTCCACTGACCAGAGCCCCTTCTAACCCAAGTGACTGACCAGCGTGGGGAAACCTGGCTCTAAGTTCACCCCAGGGTGGACGGTGGGAGCCTCCGAGCGCAGTCGCACCTGGTCAATTCATTAATGGGCAGAGTCGAGCCCTGCAAGATGAGTATGGACATTTCAACCACGTAGTAGATATAAAATTTTACACCAACGCTTAGAACCTTTGCAATTAAAATCTCTGAAGGGGATGGGTCAAATTATACACTACCGTGTGTAAAATAAGAGAGCTAGCGGGAGCCTGCGGTACAGCACAGGGAGCTCAGCTCGGTGCTCTGTGATGACCTAGGTCGGGGGGCGGGGGGAGGGAGGTCCAAGAGGGAGGGGGTATGTGTATACGTGGAGCTGATTCACTTCATTATACAACAGAAACTAACACAACACTGTAAAGCAATTATATACAATAAAAAAAAAATTAAACTACATCTTAGACCCAACGGTATGATACAAATAGACTCTTGTTCTAATTCCCCCGGACTCTTGGTTCCAGGACAGGAATTATTCCCGGCACCAGTGGACGGCCCACGTTTGACAGCTGCTTCCCAGTTCAAGGGACCGTCACGCAGGTGTGGCCATCTATCATCTCTGGCAGGGCTGTCTTGACGCAACACAGGCTAAGTATTCAATGTGAGAAACACATCTATGATTTTATAAGTAAGAGCGGGAAAACACTGGAACACGTAGGCAAAAAACAAGCTGGCAAAAGCCAAGATGTGCTTTACCGAACAACGTGGTGCTGTCCACTCGATCGGCATCTGGGGAAGAAAGGAGAACAGTCAGCAGAAGCGACTCACAGCGCTTCCTCCTCAGGCCGGCAGGGGGAGACGGAGGCAAGGCCTGCTCTGCGTGCGGGGGCAGCGGGGCCGGCTCCCACCCCTCCTCTCCACCCCCAGGGCCCACGTGAGAACTGAACCCCGACGTGTGAAGCCCCCGAGCCGGCCCAGGCACGGACACCCTCTCCCAGCAGGAGAAGCACCTCAGGAACACGCGTACAGACATCCCTAAAGACACGGTCACACATTACAAGTCCAAACGGCCTTCAGCCCCCAGCAGCCTGTCAAGTCCACTCAGCTGCCAGGGTCTGGAAAAGGGGGCCTGGGTGGGGACAGGAGGCCCCGCCACCGGCGGCAGGCGCGGGAGCCCCGGGTGAGGCCCGTGGGTGCAGAGACACCCTGAAGGCATGTTCCACTCTGCTGTCGGTCCAGGACCCCAGCCCCAGCTTCAGATACCTGGGCACTAACTCTCTGAGCCTGTCTCATCAGCTCTAAAATCATCTACTTAGTAGCAGTGGATACTGTGACCAAAAGTGAAATGAGGTCAAGAATGTAAAATTCACAGCAGTGTGTAACACAGCAAGTGTCGGCTCCCTGCTCTTTCCCGTAGTAAAAAAAGTAGACTGCCACCCTAATGACACTTTTATTAATGTGAATGCAACTTAAGTCAGTCCATCTTGCTAATTATTAGCAATTCGGAAAAGGACTAGTGGGAAAAAGCTAGACTGCGGGATTATCTGTGCATTTGGTTCCTGTGATCTTCGCATTATCTCTAGTCTTCAAGTTCATGGCCGGTGTCACATGCAGGCAGCTTTGTGGTTAACCCAATTCCACTGTGTGGGTGACTATGTCTGGGTTTCCTATTACCGTGACATGACAGCCAATACAGACCTCTTGAAGTCTGCCGTCATCCATGTTTTATGACACCAAACTCAAAGCCGTGAACTGCCCTTATGGCAAGATGACCAGTTTAAGAAGTGCTCACTTCTCTTGGTCATTCCTGGCAGATGATCAATTCCCCAAAGAAGGGCCAAGGAGAATTACTTAAAAGGTGTGTCGCGCTCAGCAGAACAGGGAAAAGACGTTATTTAAAAAAGAAAAGTCTTCATGAAATCATTTTGTGCTGCTGTGTTTTAACTTTTAAAACGTAGTGATAGGATAAAGGTATGATGTATCTGCATTTTTCAGGTTGTCAGTGTCACAGCTGATGAAGCTGGCTGGGCAGTTTTCTTTCTCGGTTAAGGTAATCTGAAGCATGGCATGTCATCTGTAACGAATAGATGTGTACAACTATATGCACAGCTTTGACGGTAACGTTCTATTTATACGCTATTACTATCATACCAATAACCCTAATCTATTTTTAAAGTACACAGAGACATTAAAAAAAAATAGTAACTAGAAGACTGGTAAATCTAATGGTATGTAAAATTACCTCTCAATTTTATTTTATGGTATGTAATTTATATCTACAAAAAAGGGGGGAAAAAAAAAGGGCTTCCCTGGTGGCGCAGTTTTTGAGAGTCCGCCTGCCGATGCAGGGGACACGGGTTCGTGCCCTGGTCCGGGAAGATCCCACATGCCGCGGAGCGGCTGGGCCCTTGAGCCATGGCCGCTGAGCCTGCATGTCCGGAGCCTGTGCTCCGCAACGGGAGAGGCCACAACGGTGAGAGACCCGCGTACCGCAAAAAAAAAAAAAAAAAAACGGAAGAATCCTATCAGATTTGTATATTGAAAAGTGAAAAAAGGGCTTCCCTGGTGGCGCAGTGGTTGAGAGTCTGCCTGCCAATGCAGGGGACACGGGTTCGGGCCCTGGTCGGGGAGGATCCCACATGCCGCGGAGCAACTGGGCCCATGAGCCACAATTACTGAGCCTGCGCATCTGGAGCCTGTGATCCGCAACAAGAGAGGCCGCGATAGTGAGAGGCCCGCGTGCGCACTGTGATGAAGAGTGGCCCCCGCTTGCCACAACTAGAGAAAGCCCTCGCGCAGAAACGAAGACCCAACACAGCCATAAATAAATAAATTAATTTAAAAAAAAAAAAAAAAGTGAAAAAAAAAATCTCGTACCTGGACTTCGCTGTTTGCAGATCTGAGTGGCAAGGTCTTGCACGTACCCCGGAAAATAGTCAAAACAGTCCCCGTAGGACACGACTTTGATCCCATGCAGAAGCATGTCTGCCTGATGCTTAAAGAAATGGTCTTCGTTCTCCTTGAGCACAACCATGTAGTGCTCCAAATCCACCTTGTTCGGCACCGAATAAAGGAAGAGGGCCTGGAATATCTGATCACGAAGGGTCTCTCCGCAGCCCACAAACAGAAAAGATTTGGTGCGGTACAAGTTCTGAAGAACTTCCTGCGAAAGAACCAACGAGGAGATTGAGATGCTCATCTGAAAGTGAGTGAGATCTTATGACGTGAAGCTAGATATTTGTGATTTTAAATCGCTGCTCCCTAACCAGCCTTTCCCAAGAGCCACAGAGGAGCAAAGTTAGAAAAGCAGCAAAAGGAAGGGAGCCCCTTCCTCTCCAAGCCAGGGCAAGCGGCCCAGGCCCCAAATCCACGTCCCCAAATCCGTGCAGATGCGCTACTGCCCACCCCTCCCCACCCACCATCTCGTCAGTGTAGTCACTCAATTCAAATCTTCTACATTTATGTACAATTTTAAATGATTAAAACATAAAATAAGGGCATGAAATTTCCTTTCAGCTCCAAGCTGTGCATATGTAAGGTCCTGGAACTGACCTCTGTCCCAGTGAATCACAGGTGGGAACTCTGCGGAGAGGGGCCTGGCCTTGGAAGAATGGCGTTTTGGGGAGTGCAGGCAGGAGAGCTGAGGAGCGGACCAGTGACAAGGACCCAAGGGAGTGGGCGTAGAGGGAAACAAAGATTATTAGCAGGGTCGCTCAGGCACGCAGCAGAGAATCACCAGTTCCGACACCCAAACACCCCAGAGAGAGTTTCAGTATCGGCAAGGTACTTCTTCCCGCGCAGCACTGGTGCAACCGAGGGCGTTACCCCTGTGCCCGGGGCCGAGGGGCGAGGGAGGGAGGGCCTGACGCTGAGCTCAACAGCGAATCAGTGAAGTGGTTTCTTTTTTTTTTTTTGCGGTACGCAGGCCTCTCACCGTTGTGGCCTCTCCCGTTGCGGAGCACAGGCTCCGGACGCGCAGGCTCAGCGGCCCTGGCTCACGGGCCCAGCCGCTCCGTGGCATGTGGGATCTTCCCGGACCGGGGCACGAACCCGTGTCCCCTGCATCAGCAGGCGGACTTTCAACCACTGCGCCACCAGGGAAGGCTCTCCGTGGTTTCTTAAGTGCCATAATAAATGAGTTTATAAAAAGCTAGCAGGCAGTTTCTCCACACTTCATTTTGTCCAGGATATCAAAAAAGCCTCACAGAGAATGAAATTTTAAAACTAGGTTTTGAAAGCTAAAAGAGATTGCTAAATAGAGAAGGGGAAGGAGATGCCTGAATGAACAGAGAAAAAAGATGAGTACAGAGGAGTGGCCAGAGAACAGCGTTGCAGACCCTGCTGGTGCCTGTGAGTCACGCTGAAGAAACCTAACTGTAACCCTGAGCAAGAGGATCATGGCAAGTTCACTGGGCGTCTATTCAAGGTGCCAGACCCTGTGCCGGGCCCTGGAGACAGAGCTGGGAGCAGCGGCGTGACCCGAGGGGCAGGAGGCCTGGAGGTCAGGAACCTGCTCAGACCGCGCCACTGCTGGCTAGCGGCGGCCACACAGCCCCAGGGGTACAACCAGTGCCTAGTCAGGATGCGCATACCATGACTTCTGGGTCTTGAGTAACGTCTTTATATCCCGACAGGTCCAACACCATCCCGCAGGGATCTGTGTATAAGCCGTGAATGTGAAGAACTCCGTATCTGATGTGTCCTCTAGCCCACTGAAGGACCTAGCAAAGGGCAAGCCAGACAGAGGAAGAACACTGGTATTTAAAACAGGTATAAGAGGAAAATATCCACAGTGATTCATGGCCTCTCAAACCTACCTGGGAAACAGTAAGAGAGATGCTTCAATTTATATCTTTAAACCTAAGAGAAACTCAGGTGTTAAATGCTAGTTATTCGTGTCCTGCCATATCGAAAAGAACTTCTTCAGAGACCGAGACTGTTATGTAGAAAATACCTTTAACATCTGAGATTATAGCACACTGTCAAGACTGATGAGTTTAGGGAGATGAGGAAGGCTTTCACTTCTAAGTCACATGTTTTATTTTACTTACTGCTAGGTATACATTGTTTGTACACCCAGAAAAAATATACATATACAGAAAAAACAATTTATCAAATAGCTCTAAGTTGGCTTCATTTCAAGATGCAGAAGATGCAGAAAAAATAATTTATCAAATAGCTCTAAATTGGCTTCATTTCAAGATACAGAAGATGCACATCACGTATATTCCTTTTACCTCCACGCCACGGGCTCTCACGTCAGCGGGCCGGACTGACAACCCCAGACAAACGGACTAACCCCCGCCCCCCGCCCCCCACGAGCAGGCGGAGGAGCCAGCACTTCTGTTCCCTGCCACGTGCAGCTTATTTCCAGAGGCCCTCGGTACAGCAGGGAGCAGCCCCGCAGACGTGGCCACGCTGCTCCGACACGGGAGCAGGTGTCCTGCCACGTGTCACGGGGGGGCCCGCTCAAGGCGTCGGCCGGGGCCCCGTCACAATTCCTCAGCTAAGCACCGGGAGACAGGCCACCTAAGGGCAGCTCCCACACTTCCCCAGGTCCCGAGTAAGACAGCATTGCAACGGGCCTCGGTGTCCCTGTGTGTGCAGCGGGGCTGGGACCCCCTGCCCACCAGCAGTGAAGCAGGAACAGGCAGCAGCCGTAGTCGGCAGGGATCGTACAAATCCACAGGCACGCACAGCACACAAGAAATACAATCGATGCAATGAAACTGTGGTCAACCTTAGCAATAAAAGAAATAAAAGCGTAAAATGTGCACCTTTCCGATGGGAGAAATGTGTTTTGTTAGGTTTTTTAGTAACGCCTCGTGCTGGCAAGACATGGGAGACGGAGTCTCCCTCACACAGCTGCAGGAGTGTAGACTGGAAATCTTTCTGGAGAACACGTGGGTGATTTACATCGTTTGTCTTTAAAATGGTCATACCCTTTGACCCTAACAAGTTCTCCAGGGACTCATCAAAAGTGTAGGAATTTTCACTGTAGCGTTATTTATAGTTGTGAAAATATGCTCACAATGATAACTATAATCTAGTCTCACATGAAATTACATTTAAAACCATGCTTTTAAAGACAGCCTGATGACAGGAAAATGTTCACAGTATAATATTAAGGGAAAAACATCAGCACAATAACTTGACATGTACTGCAATCCCAGTTTGTTAATTAATAAATAAATAAGCCAATTAACCAAAATTCACAGCAATAGGACTGTAGGTGATCTTGCTTTCCTGAACTACAGCCTTTATCACCCACATCTCCTACAATGACAGAGCCCTCGCGGGCATGCAGGACAGAAGCAAACCGGAAGCCGGGGCAGGTAGCCGAGGGGTCCTGAGGAGCTGGCGGCAGCGCCCTGTCCCAGGCCCTTCGTGTCTCGTTCCAGCGGGGAGAGGAGCCTCGGCGAGCAGAGAGCACCTCTCCTATGACGGGCCCTCCGCTGGGAGGTGACAGCTCGTGCCACACCACAGCAGCAGTGCAAACATGCCTGCGCCTCTGCCTCTACTCCCGCCTCCCACCTCCCGCCCCGGCGGCCGGCCAGCACCTTGGTCTTGTCCTTCAGATCCAGAGACTCCATGGGCTTGTTGCGCTGCTGCCCGAAGATCTCCAGCAGGTTGTCGTAGTTGGTGGTCAGCACCATGGCGCCCCTCTCCATCAGGCTGAGGATGGCCTGCAGCACCAGCGGGCTCTGGATGTGCTGCTCCAGGTTGTCGAAAACCTCCAGCAGGCAGTCCTGGAAGAAGTTGGGCTTGCAGTCGCCCGTGCGCTACGGAGAGGTGGACTCGGAGTTACAAAGCTGCCGTCTCTCAGCCACCACCGAGCACCTAGGCAGGCGACAGTACTCTACGCGCCAGGGAGGCAGTCGTTTTTTAAAAAAGAGAAAACGGCTGACCTCGTAGAGTTTACTGAAACCCTAGGGGAGGGAGGCCGGTAACGTGCAAACACGTCAGCAGTGATACACACTGGGGGGAAGCCCAGCAGAGAAGGGGGCTCGCTGCCACGCGGCAGAGGGCACACGGGCCAGCAGCCCCTGGGCGGCCTCTGATAAAGGAATTGGAGCAGAACGCGGAGGGGGGGAGGCAGCTTTGGAGAAGGTGGTCCAAGCGGGGGAGGAGCCAGCGCCAGGCACCAAGGTCAGAGCACAGGTGGGGCTGAGGGCGGGCTAGGAGTGAGGGCACGTGTCACAGGTGAGGCCAGACAGCTGACCTGGAACCAGATCACGTGGGGCCCTGAAGACCACGGTGAAGACCGGGGCTCCCTCCCCCTCCTCGAGAGCCACAGAGGCCCTGGCCTCCTCCTCCTTGCTGCACTAGGGAACTGGTTGAAAGACAGCGTGTCATGCTGCTGAGAGACCCAGCAGGGTTAGGAGTAGGACTGGGCCCCTGGATGTAGCACCAGAAGTCACTGGTGGCCTTGACCGGAGCGGCTTCAGGGGAGCCTGGCCGGGCTGGGTTCCGAGGGGAGGTGAGTGAATACAACAGCTCCTGAAGAGCTGTGCTGTGACGGGAATCAGAGAAGTGGGGTGTGGCGCCCGGAGGATGCTTCATGCACTCCCAGCATGAGCACCCCTCAGCCAGCCTTGCCCCGGGGCCAGCAGGACGGGCGGTGAAGCCTGACCCGTGCGTGCGTTCACACGAAACACCTCTGCCAGCCCCTGCCCGCCCCCGGCGCCCCCCGTCACCACCGCCATCGGCCTCGGAGCGTCCACCAGAGCCCCGCCACGTCCTCCCAGATGGTCGCTCATCCCAGGGCTCGGCGCTCCCTCTTCTGAGACTCTCCCATCCCTCCCCGCTCTGGAGACCCCGCTGTTCCCGGGGCTGCGCCATCAGTGAGCCCTCCCATCTGCACGTGCTTCTGTGAGCCTTCGCCTCCTTCTGCCCTGAAGACCGGCCCCCCACGTCCCTGGCACCGCACACTCCGGACCAGGGAGCATGCGAGGCTGGCACCCGCTCGCTGCCGAGTCTCTCCGGCTGCGCTTCTGTCACAGCTCACGCTGGGTTCACATCCACGCAGCTGATCCTTCCTGTATCACAGCCTCTAAATTCCTCCATCACCCTCCACCAGCGATCTTGTCCCATCTCCGCCATCCACACCCCAAACCTATCGTGACCAGCAGTGGGACCCTTTCCAGAAGCCTTGGCCGGCCTCTCCCTCCACCTGCCCAACTCTGAGCACCGCGGCTCCCAGGGGACTTCACCCCACCGGGACCCACGGCACTGACCCACTGTCTCTCCCTCCCCCGCCAGCCTAACGTCTCCCATTACGCAGCCTAGATTCCATAATGTAACACTACAGCTACTCCTGAAATTCGCTTTCAACTTCCCTGCCCTTCCCTGGCTTTGCTGGAATCCCTGGGCAAAACCCCGACCCTGAGAAAACCAACTCTCCACTTACTCTGCACCTGTTCCCGACCCGCTGAACACGAGGAAAACACAACCATTCTGCCTGCCTCACTTGAACTTTTTTTTAATGGAAGTTCTCAAAATACACAAAATTAAGAGGAGAATAAGATAAAGCTCCAAATATTCACCTCCTTGACTAAACAAGCATCAACCTAGCTGGCCTCTATTTGAACGAATGGCCTCATCCGGGGGGTCCTTCTCTGGTCCATCAGCTCTGCCCACCCCTCCCCTGACAGGGCTCAGCAATTCCTTTAGAAAGGGCCCCAGAGAAAACTATTTTAGCCTTTGCGGGTCCCACAGTCTCTGCTGCCAGTACTCAACTCTGCCCTGAAGCATGAAAGCAGCAGCCCTAGACGTTGTGTAAAGGAACGCAGAACTTTATTTACAAAAACAAGCAGCAGCCAAACCCTGCCCTCTGAGGCTAGCTCCCCTTATTAATACAACACCCATACCTGGCATCGTCACCCAGCTAAAACCACTTCCCAGACTCTGGTAAAGCCACGTATGGCCACATGTACAACTCCCGGCCAATACCATGAAAACAAAGTGACTTGCATGTCAGCCCCCGTAAGGGAGGACGCACGGCCCCTCTGTCCCCTTCACTAGCTGGCAGGCACACATCATTTACGGCAGGAGTCGGGGCAGCTAACGTGGAGCATGAGGTGCAGGCTGCACGGTGAAGACGGCGGAGCCATAAACGGGGGTCCGGGTTCCCCACCCCGTCAAGCCCCTGTGCTCCCCTGGGGCTGCCTACCCAGATGTTTATGTGAGAAATGTAAACGCAACCACAGTCAAGCCACGTACTTTTGGGTTTCTTTCTGCAGCAGTCGAAGCTCTGCGTACTAGTTTTCAGGCTTTCTTCTCGGTTAACCCTCAACATCTCCCCACCCCAACTCTCAGATGATGGCTATACTTCTTCAACAAACCCCAGGGGAAGAAGGCTGCCTTGGGCATCACTCAGTGAGTGTCCCCTGTATCACCAACCGCTCTTCCTCTGCTAGATCCTTTCCACCTGCAGACAAAGAAGCTCCATCTTCTCCCATCTTACAATGTTTGGGAAGCCCTGGTCGTGTGAAGGGATGCGGCTGGCCTACCCGGACCAAAAGCAGACCTGGCTGCTCCGTCCCTTCGCTAAACGAGGGTGACATCACCAGGCTGGTCCCCAGAGCAGCACGGCAACCTCCCTGAGACAAGCCCCCTATCCAGGCTCTGTTTAACAAGGACTGTTTTAGGAGCCCACACTGTGCTCGGCACCCCCTCTGTTTAAAGGGACGATATTCTGATGAACTGAAAGATTTCCAGCTTGTCAGCCCAACTCGGTGAGAAACAGACACGACGCAGGCCTGGAGAAATCTGAACGCTAGACTCATTCACCAACCTGGCCCACAGCCCAGGTGTCCCCAGTGAGATCTGACGCAATTGTGTGAAAAGACTTACAGGGGACATCTTCCGGATCAGGTCATGGGCGACAACCAGCAGGTCCCCGTCCTTGGTCACCTTCCTGCGGAACTCGGCCACATCCCCGGGGTGCAGCACCTCGAGCTGCTCCGCGGCCTCGATGATGGCCTCGATGCAGCTCCTCCACGAGCACAGGGCGGGGATCCCTGGGGCCACGGCGGCACTGACTCCCGTCCCGATGACCAGGAGCAGTTCCTGGGGCTGTTTCCGGATGAGGCTTTTTAAAAACTTTCTACTTAAAAACAAGGGAGGGAAAGAATGAAAGCCAACATGGAAGCACTGCAACCACGAAGAAAACAATGCGGTCTGGGGACATCCATGAGGCGTCAGGTCAAACCCAGCCCGTGCTGGACACAAACACACACGCAACGTCCCCCCAGTTATACTAACCGCGAGACGGAGCCTGTGTATGTTCCTCTTTGTGTATTAATCTCACACGTTCTGCCCTCATTCCTAAGGGACTCGGGACAGCACTGTCTTATTCATCTCGAGTCCCCCCCATAGTGTTGAGCACACGTTTAAGTGATATGTGTTTGTGAACAAGAAATCTCAGCAATTTAAATTCCTTTAAAACTGCAAAGGGCTTGTAAATACAAACTATGGTGATAAAATGATCCCTGATTGCAGGGACAGAAAAGAAAACTCCTGGCAAAATGCTGGTCCTCTGCAACCCACCCCCCGGCAAGCACCTCCTCCTCCCGCGTCACTTCGCAGAAGTGTAACCCGCCCACTCCCAGTCAGAGGTTTCTTTCCTGTGAAACGTGGCACCCCCAGCCTTAGACGTGACCCTCTGGTCACCTGCTGCTCGGTATGGAGGCCAGGCGACAGTCGCCTCCTTGGGCAGAAAGAGAGCTGCCTCTGCGAACGTTCCTTACTTTGGAGCAAAGCGTAGTTACCTGGCCCCGGAGACGCCCTCCCCGGCCGGTGTTCTCACTTCGCACACCCTCTCAGGTACCAAATAACATATAAAGAGACTTGTGATGGAAGCTATACACCTGTTTAAGGGTGCAGTTGACTTCACTTACCTTGATTTTTGTTCACTTCTGTTTGTTGTCTTTTCCACGGAATCCATCTGTAAATCCTAAAGAGATTCAGAAGCAATCGGTCAGAAGCGACTTCTACTTCCCAGATGAAAGTTCTTTTATTAGTACCCTGGAAGAGAGATGGGGTGGAATTAAAATCAAAGGTCTTGGAGCTTTCTTTAAATTAGAATAACTGAAAAGCATCGTATACAAAAACATACATCCAAAATGGTTCCTAAGCCCCCATTCCTAATTCTGTGACTTAACAGGCCAGGCAAAGTCGCAGACCCAGATTCTGCAAAGGTCGACACTGGAGGGAAAATGAAGGAAAACCAGCGTGAGGGAGCGCAAGTGGTGCAGCGGTCCAGCGCTGCGTGTTTTCACTGCCCCTTCATGACTCTGCTCCAGAACCGCTTCCAGGTGACACGAACACAAACGACTCATCACGGAAGGAAGACAACGCAATGGCACGACAAAGTAAGCCACACACGGGTTTCCAGGACTATCCGAGCTCTTGAGGGTACCGAGCAGTGCGCTGAGATGGACCACGACACGCCCAGCAAGTCTTCCGAGGAGATGCCAGGCCTCCCCTTGGCCGTACTGAAATCCAGTCCAAAGGAATAATCGAAGTAAAAGGTCAATTCTTAGCTTACATAAAACACGACTCTCGAATCAGCTAGGTCTCTATTGCCAAACTATCTCCATGTTCTATCATTTTTCCAGAATCATATTCCCCCCTCCCAATTCTCTACCTAACATTTACTGCAAAGAAGGAAATATACAGAAAACTAAAGATTAAAAAGCCCATAATCCTACTACCTACAAGCAATGACTGTTAGCATTTGTAGAGTTCCCTCTAGACTTTTTCCTTTAAATTTTTTACATCATTTGAGACCATAGGTCATATCCTACTTTTTTCATGCATTTAAATAAAAGCATTTCTCTTATGTTATTCAAAACTATTCCTGGGCTTCCCTGGTGGCGCAGTGGTTGGGAGTCCGCCTGCCGATGCAGGGGACGCGGGTTCGTGCCCCAGTCCGGGAAGATCCCACATGCCGCAGAGCGGCTGGGCCCGTGAGCCATGGCCGCTGAGCCTGCGCGTCCGGAGCCTGTGCTCCGCAACGGTAGAGGCCACAACAGTGAGAGGCCCGCGGACCGCAAAAAAATAATAAATAAATAAATAAATAAATAAAAATTATTCCTAAATATAAGTGTAATAGCAACAGACATGAAATTCTATCTTACTGATATGCTATCCTTTACTTTACCTACCTCCCCAATGTAGGGCATTACTGTAACACTCTGACAACCATCTCTGTGCACAAAGTTTTCATCTATTTTGAAATTATTTATTTAGGAGAGGTTTCTGACCAGCAGAATTTCTCAGTTAAAGAATATGAACTCTGTAAAGTATCTCAGCACATTACCGCCAAACTGCTTTCCAGAAAAGTGGTCAGCAGAATACATGAGTGCCTGCTTTGCACAGCCTAACCAGCACTAATTGAAAACCACCTTTTCACATGTATAATCTCTTTTTCCCCCCTAAATTAGAATTAGGTCACCAAAAATAATTTTCCAGGGAAAGGAAATAAGGCTTAATCACTCTATGAGCATCTTTAGATTTTAAAGCTAAACAGGATCGTAAGAATATCCCCTGGAAATGTATACAGAACTCTGTGTAGGTGCCTGTGCACATTTCCCCCTCCCCTCCCCTCCCCCCACCACCCCACCCCACCCCACCCCCGCTCATGGGAAAGGGTTCAGAGCGCCCTTCAAACTCCCAAAGGTGTCTGTGACCTTGGCCCAAATGTTAAGAGACCAGAGTCTGCAGGTGAGGAAAGTGCGGCTCCCTGATGCCCGTCACCTGCCCAAGGCTGCTGCAAGGCCCTAACTCCTTCCCACTGTGGAGTTACTATCTAAGTCATCAAAGGTCAAATTGTTTCATTTTTGTTTTTATCTACTAGATATTTTCTAAGGAAAGGAATAAATGTTGAGGTTTTCCACTATATTATATAATCCCGAGTATAAGCAACCTTGGGCCCTGGCCTGGAGATTTCAATGACTGACCTAACTATTCACTGATCCTCAGTTTTAACATCTATGGAATAGGAAATCCTGCGAACTGACCGAGTTTTGAAAGCTTGAGAACCTCTCATAGGAAAGATGCTCTGGAGTCAACCTCTGTAGTCACAGAGCTCAGGAGGCTGCAGACTTCCTTTCTCAACCACCTTCCACTGCAGGACGGAACTCAGAGTCCTTCCTGTTCAATCCTATGTGAAAGGTTAATACGAGATGCTTACTAGCTGACTAATCCAAATGCCCCCCAATCCTGCTCCCCCAAATAATCTACATCACTTGAAAATAGTTACTCCTTCCCACCTGGAAAGGAGTCTTTTACCTCATCCTGCTCTACAAGACATTTTAGAATATATTTTAAACAGTCACTGGTCAACCAATGACTTAAGAAATCACATGCCCCAAACTGTCACCATTGTGAAGAACTTTAAAAATCTCTCTCCAGTTCTTTCAATTATTGCTCAGCTGCTTTCGATGCTCCATATATGTACGAAGATAGATACAAGTGGAAAACCTAAACACTGCATTTACACATCTGCAAAAAAGTATGAACAAATTAAACTTTTGTGGGCTGGACTTAACTCCAAAATTAAGTGATTTCAAAGTTTTCCAAAAGAACAAGTTATCACTGCAAGCACTGAGCACTTACATAACAGGTGACAGCTTGCACTCCTGGCTGGTGGTTTGCTGGCTTGAGCGCTGAAAACTCACTCTCCTCCTGAGCGTGATGAAGGCCTGGCGCCGGCTCTGCAGCACTTCCAACAGAACCGCATGCGCTCCAAACTCAATAGGCAGGTGAGCCTCTAGGCTTTAATACCGATGGGTGTCTTTAAGGATCAAAGTAGCCAACACAGAAAGTACCCAATTACATTAAATCTCAACACAATAACTATGTAACGATGAACTGCATAGCTGCCCATATTTAGACATTTACAGTTCGTTATAACACTGCATGTTGAAACACATTACCTCATTTCCTGTTCTTTCAGCAGCATAATTATCCGAGCCAAATCTCACAATGACTTATAAAGTACCCCAACTCTCTCCTTGTTTTTAAACCAAGGGCCAAGCAGGAGATCTCCCTCCAAAGCACTCAGTGTCCGATCCTAGAAGTTCCTGTAGGTGGGCAAGCCTCTGGGGTTCTGCTCGCATCCCCAACACCATTCCTCCAAGCCAGTCAGGTTCCAGACAACAGGAACAAAAGCCTTCAGAGACCTTTTAGACACTGCACCTTTCGGTTTCCTTGGTGATCGTGTCGTCACCACAGTTTGCAGGCCCAAAGCCAAGTCATCATGGCAACCCATTTTTTTTTTTCAAGGACTTATCAGCATTTTCTGAAAGCAAAATCAGGCCCCAACACAGATTTGTATAAGCAGTTCCTGTCCTTTTTATTTAAAGCCATGAATAAAAGTCTGAATAGGATATTTTCTGCTTAAAATCTGAGATCATGAGTATTCTATGAACTTCAGAGTAGCTAGAGACTGCCTTATCCTTTGAATCCCTAGCGTCCAGCACTAAATAAATGTTCACCAAACTGAGTCTAATGCAAAACAGAATAAACTACGAACACCGAACTTGTTACTTACAGCTAGCAAAACGAAGTCCCGCTCCCCAGCTCCCTAACTCCACTGCGCAGGGCTGTCGGTGACCTCCCCGCCCCGGCTCCACCATGCCTCCTGGTCCCCTGGCCCTTGTGTAGTCAGTCCCGCTCTGACTGACTCTGGGCTTGGACATGTGACTTCTTTGGCCAATGGGATGTCAGCAAACAAGCAAGCAAGCGTTTGATAAGCATGTTGACACTGGAGCCTGCCCTCTTGGAACTCAGCCTCCTAAAGCCCAGTCTAGCCGCCTGGACGGCCACCGATGGAGAGCACACCAGCTGACAACCCAGCACCATCCACTCGACAAGCATGCGAGGCTACAAGGGACCGTTCAACGCCAGGCAAGCAGCCAGATGACCACAACTGCGTGAGCCACCCCAGCTAGGCCAGCCGGAGTCCTGCCGAACCAGGCCCAGGTGCTGATCTACAGAACTGGCCGTTCTTTGAAGTGCTCATTACCGTTCTACACAGCTAGAAAAAGCAGAGAGATGGGAAAAAAGACGAAAGTATCAAGACCAAAAAAAAAAAAAAAAAAATAGCACAGATCAATGAGTGAAAAGGGTCCATAAAGTTTTGAGGGGGAGGGAGAAAATATTTGTCAATAATAGTATTTTAGGGACTTCCCTGGTGGTCCAGTGGTCCAGCTCCGCGCTCCCAATGCAGGGGGCCCGGGTTCAATCCCTGGTTGGGGAACTAGGTCCCACGTGCATTCCGCAACTAAGAGTTCGCAGGCCGCAACGAAGATCCCACGTGCCAAAACTAAGACCCAGTGCAGCCAAATAAATAAATAAATATTTTTTTAAAAAGAATAGTATTTTATTACAAGTAGCATAATAAAAAACTTAAAACGAATCACTTTCTATGATAAATTACACCTTCACTTAAGTACAAACCCTGAATTAGAAGTTTCCAGTCTGTGGGATCCTCAAAAATATTCTTAAGAAAACTTCTTAACTTTTTCCTATAAATAAATTATCACATGGGTTTTGAGTGGTATAAAAGGGCATGGAGATGAGAGCTCCCAAGTTGTTACAGCCCCTGATTACAATGAAGGAAGAGAGGCCTACAGTAGACATATGCTCAAAATATATTCCTCTTACACAGGGACATCGCAAATATTCATGAAAATTTCCAAATGCTCGCTTTTAACTCACTTGTACCCAATCCATAGTGATGGAATAAGATGTCCCCAGAATTTGTGGGAAAAGTCAGGTCACTGTGACTACAAATGACTTGATTAATGTAAAGGCCTGGCAACACAGCTAGCTCTGGTATTACCACTCTGCTACTGTTACAAAAGTAACCCACACTAAGAAATGATTTATAAATCTGCTACTCACAGGAGACAGGAGACCTGAAAAATTAATACTAGTATTAAATGGAATCCCTGGAGCCAGTGTGGTTCCTAAGGACTGGAATGTCCTTAAATGAGGCCAAACCAATTACCCTGTGACTACACCCAGGCAGTCTGGAGGCCTCCGGCCAGGAAGCAAGCTCTTCCCAGCTCCATCAGCATATCGCAGGGGAGTGCCTGGGGCTACAGCTCACTGACACTGACACACCTGGTCCTTAACATCCTCCTCCTTGCCCTTTTCTCTAACTTGAGCCCCTCAAACTGCCTTTTTCATGGCAATCTGGTTCCCCGTGTTGACTTGGGAGGGGGGCCACAGAAGCAGAACTCATTCGGCAACCAGAGGACGTTTCCAAGTACATCTGACAGACTTCTAACCACAAACGGATCATCTGGGATCTAGTTGGCAGAGGTATTTCTGGCGGGTTTGGGTAGCATAAGTAGGTTCATCTGAGCTGAAAACAAGGTGCAAATGGACCCTGAAAAATGAAGCTTCCAGAACTGCAAAGGAGAGGCTTGTCCTGAAACCACAACACCTGGGGCTCTGGTGGAGAAAATACAGGATCTGGAGACAGGAAACACCACCATATCCCCAGCCCCGAGATCGCTCTGAACCTCAGTTTCCAAATCTGTCAAATGGGAATGCCATCATCCACATCACTGACTGTTGTGAAGATTTTGAGTGAGTCAAATATCTGAAAGGCACTTAACCTTAAGATGTTTATCTACTACTATAAACAACCTCAGCAGCCAGCTGCTCTCCCTCAGCAACAGGAAGCTTTCAGTTCAACACTACTTCTCCACAATGACATACTCATTTAACCTGGATTCTGGTAAAACTTAACCCAGTCATTACTAGTAAGAGATCTGCAGGAGGAATTGTTTTCTTCAAGTTACAGGAAATACAAAACCTTAATTTGAAAACATGCTACTTAACGAATCACTTTTTATTCAGTCAAAATAAACTGCAGGGGGAAAAGAATCCTTATTTTGTAATGATCAAAATGTGCTAATTTGCTTCTTGAAACCAGTGCCTCTGAACAGAGCTGCTTGGGCACATAAGCTCAAAGCAAGAAAACAACAAAACCCACCACTAAGAAAAAATTTAAAGGCCACAATTTAGTTCAAAAAGCAACATTAATTACTGACACTTTCTACGCCCCTATTAGATTCAAGGGCAAACACTAAGCACTTTACACGCATTCCAATATAAAGCTCAACAACCCTGTGACGTGGCTCTTATTATTACCTCTCACCTGGCCAGCGGTGACATCAAACCCTTTTAAGAGGCCAACCACCATGCTAAATGGAGTCTTACACGTTTTCTCCAATCATCAGTGCAGCTCAGGAGGGCAAGCAAATATACCTGACATTTTACTAGGAACACTGCCAACATCTGAAGTGGTCACTGGTTAATAGTTTGTCCATCAGATGTGACATGCTGCACAACTCAAATAGACACGTTACTTAACAGTAAGCCAATAATGGTTTATTAAAATGTACCAATGCAGAGGCCAAATGCTGAAGCACCAGCATTTATCCATCCCAAGAGGAGTAAGAGATGTTCTAGAAAGTAAACCTCCAGTGAAATCTAAAATTATAGAATTTTAGAGCTGGAGGGATCTTAAAGGTTCTGCGATGTCAAATACCCTAAATAACAGATGTGAAAATTGAGACTGAGAGGCAGTGACTTGGTCAAGGTCCCCTAGGGAGTCCGGGGACAAGCTATAAACTCATTCCTGGCTTATGTCCCATAATCTTGCCACTGTCCCGGGCACCAGCTGGTCCACTGTGACCCCAAAACTCCACGTAAGGTACTCATTTGTACCTCTTTTTACGACCATATCTTTACAAATACCAAGCCACACAGTTTGGCTGATCTGCAGGTTCACCTGCTTCCTTGCTCCATTCATTTTCCAGAAATGCTAAGAGAAACAGCCAGCATTAGGAAGATACTAGAGGCAGCAAGAAGCAGCCTCGGGCAAAACAACTAGCTCACAAGAGCTTTCTGTTTGCTCCGGGCTGGCAGCTTATCACACAGCTGTCCGTGTTAACTTTAGCAGATAAGGGAACAGATAAGGAGGGCTCAGCTGGGAAACAAAGCCACCCCTGGAGAGGACGTCATTCTCCTGGGAAAGAGACCTTGAGGCTCCCTGAGGGAGGAAGTAGGATCCAGCAGAAAGAGCCCAGGCTTAGAAGTTAAACAACCAGAGTATCAGCTGTACTACTTAATATGGGGTTGAGTTACTCCGTCTCTCTGAGCTGTATTTCCTTCATCTGTAAAAAAGGAATAATATCTTACATCTCAGGGTTGCTGCAAACACTAAAAGGGGTAACACTTAAAACAGCAAAGCCCACAACAGTGCAATCCCCACTACACCATGTGCACGCGAGGGGTATCCTTCCTGGATTTAATCAACTGAAATTAAATAAAATTTAAAATTCAGTTCCTCGGTCACACTTGTCACGTTTTAAGTGCTTGACAGCCACACGTGTCGAGTGAACTGGACAGCACAGACCCAGAGCGTCCTCATCAGCACAGAAAGTTCTACTGCACAGCGTCACCGTACCGGGCAAGTCTCCCTGCCCCGCACCCAAGCCCAGACCTCAACAAACAAAAGTCCTGTGGATTTATTCTCAATCGATCTCTAATCCGTACCCTCTGCCTTGCCTCGCAGTCCTCACAACTTGTCTGGACTGACAGCCACCCTGCTTCCGGTTTCAGCCCTTCCGGTCCCACACTGTCTCCAAAGTGACGCTTCTGACACAACCCATCTGAACTCGTCTCTCCTTCAAGGGCTTCCCAGTTCCTTCAGGAACCCCAAGCCCAGCTTCCAAACACTCCATGATCTGGTCCACTTCTGAGACCCAGCCTCTCCTGCCCCTGCCCACCGTGCCACTTGTGCACCTCCGGGGTGGATGCCGGGCTCACTCGGACACACAGCCACCCTGATGAAGCCCTAGGTGACCTATGGGCAAAAGACCAAAACCTCCCCTAAAAGGACTAACAAGCTCCCAGCGTCAGTCCCCAGGCAGAAAACGATGGGCTGAGACAAGAGCGAGCTGGAAGGGTCTTTTGGGCCTAGACTTGAAGAAGCTTAGCCATGCTTGAGGAAGCCGAGGTCCTCGCCGGCAGCACCCTGGTCCAGGTCACCTCCACCTCTCCCGTGGTCTTGCTTCCCCCAAACAATTCTCCCACACCAGACCCAGCAATTGTTCAAAAACACAAAATCCCTCTTCACTCCCCTTCTCAAACCCCTCGATGGCCCCCCACTCCCTTCAAATACCAAATCCTCCACCAGGCTCCAGGAGCTCCTCTTGCTTTGGTCCTGACTACCTTGGCCCAGCCCGCTCTTGCCACCCCATGCCTGAAACCCCACCTCTGCCAAGCTTCCCAGTTTCCCCCATTCTGGTCTCCTCTATCCCGAACACCTCCCTCACTCCGCTCCACTGACCAACGCCCACCTTTCTTCACTCCGCTCCACTGACCAACGCCCACCTTTCTTCAGCTCGGAGCAGGACCATCACTCACTCAGGGGGATGGGAGAAGCAGTAATTCAAGAAAGGGCCAAGGGCACGGTGGGCCTCAGGGAACAAAGCTGGATCCTTCCCACCTAGGATTCCCTCTAAGAGCCCCTGAGGACCTTGCTCATTAAGGAGGTATTACATCTCCAGCCACGCCCCAGCAGGATGAATCCAGCAGGATGAATCTGCTCCAGCCCACTTCTTGGGTTCCCAAAATCTCACGTGCTCTGTGGCATGCCTCTCTACCTTTTCACATACTGTCCCTTTGCCTGGAGTGACCCTGGCAAACTTCTTGATTTCAACCTTCAAGAATCAGCTCACCTATTACCTGTCACTTTTCCTCCCCTCCAAGAAGCCCTCCATAACACCCCTTCCTGAGAATCTGACCCTCACCCCAGCTAAGTTCAAGGCCATATAAAAACTACCTGCGTGCTTAACTACCCCCCTCCATCGTGGCCCTGAGAGCAGGGGCTGTGTCATCTCTGGCTCCAGTGCCAATTCCTGGAAACTTAGTCTTTTGGGTCTAGACTTTAAGAAGTTTAGCCGTGCTTGAAGAAGCCACGGTCCTCACTGCCACCACCCTGGGTCGAGGTCACCTCCACCTCTCATGTGGTCCTGCTTCCTCCAAACAATTCTCTCCCACCACAGCCATTTAAAGAAAAAAAAAAAAAAGTTAGCTCCATGAATGACAAAATTAGGAGACAAGCTCAAAGCGTCCTGGTCCGCCCCAAGCCCCTCACCTACTTAGCTGGGCCGCCCTGCACCACATCGGATCTGTTTTCTAGGTGCTTCTGTGGAGCCATGAGTCTCACCGCAGAGCATGAAAATTAAACCCTGTCCTGCTCTGGCCTCAATGCAACAGTAAACACGACGCCACGGCCTGCGGTGAGATCACAGCCCCTACCTGGTTACAAAGGGTCATCAGGTGACTCAAATGCCTCTACTTCTTTTATATTATCAAGAATTCACAAACCCCCAGGAGCACTTTCACGGACACCGCATTGGTCCACGGACATCAGGTTTGAGAAACCCAGCCTCGAGACCAGCGAGGAGAGAGCCAAACGGCAACTGAACCTCGGGGCCGGTGGTAGAGAGCAGGGCAGACGCCGAGGGTGGGGACGGCGCCCAGGGAGCCGGGGGAGGGGCTAGGGAGAGATGGCGCGGAAGGCCTCAGGGAACCCGGGGATGCGAAAGTCAGGGACGGTCTCGGGAGTCCTGAGGGAATCTTGGGGGGTTTCTAGAACCGAGGATCCTAAGGGGTCCCGGGGCCCAAAAACGGCGGGAGGGCCTCAGGTGGTCTCGGGGTCTAGGGGAAACCCTGAAGGGTTTGGGGGCTCGACAGTCCTGAAGGTGTAGGGGCCAGAGGTGGCCGGGGACTCCGACAGGGTCTCGGGGGCCGGGGCGAATCCCCGAGGGGTCTTGGGGGCTGGGGCTCCCAAGGGCGGGTGAGACGGTGGTCTTGGGAACCGAGCTCTGGGGTCCTTAAGGCGGCCGTGGATCCCGAGAGAGGCCGGGGGTCTTGAGGGGCTCTCCATCCGGCACCCCCGGGCCTCCCCAACCAGCCAGCTCACCCGCGGGGCCGCCGAGACGCCGGTCGGAGCTCGCGCTCCCGCCGCCTCCTCCCGCTCAGCGGTCCAAGTCTCCGGGGGCTCCGGCAGGCCGCGCGCCCCTCACGCTGGGCGGGGCCGGGCGGAAGTCGGTCTGCGGATGGGGGGACGGCGCGCGCACCCGGAGCCGGAGCCGGAGCCGGAGCAGACGACGCGCAGCCCCCAGCCGCGACTCCCACGGAGGCCGGCCGCGGCGTTACGGTAAAACCTCGCCGCGCGCGCCCGCCCTCGCCGCCCGCGAACGTTCCGCCCCGAAACCACGGTTCCCTAGCCGCCGGCCCCGCCCTCCCCGGAGGCCCCGCCCCCATCTCCGGCGCAGGCGCGGTCGAGTGCGCGGAGGGTTCTCTCTGAGCCGAGCCTTCGTCCGCGCTCCGCCTGCAGCTGCTCACCGCGCGTTCTCAGCTTCTTCATCTGCAAAATGGGCGCGGGCGCACTTTGCAGGGACACAGAGACCATTAAGTGCAATCGGAGGCGCCTCTCTGCAGCCAGGCCCTGCATCACACTCATGCACAGCTTCTATTCTCCAACCCGAGTTGGGTCCAGACCCGGGCCAGTGTCGGCTCTCCAAACACGCCCTGCTTGCCAAAGACCCTGCGGACCTAAAATCGCCAGTCCCCTCCCCCAGCCCCGCGTTCTTTTCTTTCAGAATTCTTACCACTCTGAAATTACGTATACTTGTCTCTCCCCAGCTCCCCGGGAGAGCCGGGACCTTGTCCGCCTTGTCCATCCCTGGGTACCCAGAAGTTAAAACGGGGCTGGGCACACGATCGGTGCCCAAATGTGAATGAGTGAGTGTCCACCCGTGCTCTTCCCTCATCAAGAAATACTCTCACCCGGAAGCTGGGAATGGGACCAGCTTGGGTTCGGATCCCTTGAGTCCCAGTGACCACACGCCCGTCCGTGTCCCAGGTTCCGCGTCTGTAAAACCTGTGATGCTAGTGCGCGCCTCCTGGGGTGGTTGAGAGAACCAAATGAGATGGCGCATAGATGGGCTCGGCACAGAGGTACGCAGCTGGTTTAGTGTCCCCTAGTGATCTTATTCTGGTGGCCCCCTCCTCCCATTGTCTGCCCCTGGAAGCCCTTCCCTTCCCAGAAGAAAACCTAGCCGGATCACAAGCCACTTCCTCTTGCCAGCCTTCCCGTCCTTCCTGAGTCCGCCCTCCCTGCCCTGCCCTGCCCAAGCCAGCCAGAGTTAATGGCTATTTCCTCTTCCCTCAGCACCTCCCCCATCCCCCCCACCGCGGGTTTTAAAGTTGACTAACAAACCCCACCCCACCCCCAGCCTACAGGGAGCCTCCCATTCGTGAGGGAAGTCGCGCTTGTAAGTTTCAAAAGCCTGTGAACTTTTGGGGCCCCAGAGCCCCGAACACCGTGGGGGCCAGTGAGTCAGGAGTGAAGGAGGGGCAGAGGTGGGCTTCCTATGTGGTGCCAGGCACTTACCTGTGTTCCTTTAGTTCTCGGAACAAGGTGAGGAGGTCGTCATCGTTATTATTCCAGATGGGGAAGCGGAGGCACATTTAACCACCACTGCCTGCAGCTCCTAATGCCCTGTACCCAGGGTCGGAACACAGTGCAATTCAGTTCCTGAGCACCTGTGCGGAGTGCTGGGCACCTGCGTTACCCGAAAACCGGGTTCACCTCTTGGTGAGTGTGGAGCCAAAAGACACAACTAAGCCAAAAAGAATGCGAAGGGACTTCCCTGGTGGTCTAGTGGCTAAGATTCTGCGCTCCCAATGCAAGGGGCCCGGGTTGGGAACTAAGATCCCACAAGCCACGTGGCGCGGCCAAAAAGAAAGAATAAACTAAAGACGCATGCATGTTCACGAAGGGGCTTGAGCAGAGGAGCATTCTGCATAGAACTGGGGCAAAGGTCGCCACAGTCAAAGCTTTAGTTGAAGTCAGAAAGGTCAACATCATCTTTCTGTCCTCCACTTGGATTGGGGGCCTTAGTTCCTGCAGAACTCAAAGACTGTATTGGATTAGGATGTGTATCTCTTGAGGAACTGGGACTCTGTTTTATCACTGACTACTGTTTCTTGACTGCTTTTCCTTTGTTCCTGCATTCCCTCATTTCTCTTAATATCATTAATTCCTGAGACCTGTTCAAGGGCAAGCACTATGGCCAAGCTGACATCCCAAAATGGCTTAGGCCAAAAATAGCTTCTCTTATGTCAAGAAAGCCATGCCGGGCTTCCCTGGTGGCGCAGTGGTTGAGAGTCCCCCTGCCGATGCAGGGGACACGGGTTCGTGCCCCGGACCGGGAAGATCCCACATGCCGCGGAGCGGCTGGGCCCGTGAGCCATGGCCGCTGAGCCTGCGCGTCCGGAGCCTGTACTCCGCAACGGGAGAGGCCACAGCAGTGAGAGGCCCGCGTACCGCAAAAAAAAAAAAAAGAAAGAAAGCCATGCCTGGTTCTCTTTCTCTGGGGATCCCCTAACCTATCTGCTTACACCTGGACCTGTAGGAGACAGCCCCTGCCCTCAAGGCCCCCAGGCCCCAGCGTGGACCTTGATAAACAGAAGCGTGTGGGCTCGGTGCTGTCAGAGGTCAGACCCAAGGCACAGCGGGGCCCCGGGCAGGGTGTGCCAGGACGGTGGAGCTGGAGTAATCATTTCAGCTCCAGGCGAGATGCAGGCTGGAAGTCTCAGCCCCTCCACCCAAAAGCTCAGCCAGGCAGCCTTACAAGGACAAAGCCAGCAGAAGGGACACCTTGGGAACAATGCCTTCCCCTCCCCTCCCCCATATCCAAGAGAGAGACAGCTTCTCTCAAGCTGTGGAAAATTACTGGGAGGCACTGCCACCTGGCCGCGTTGCACACTCTCAGAGCAGATAAGGCAGTGGCGGGGCAGGTAGACACGGAGCTGGCATGGTGCTGGGGTGCGGATGTATGTCACATGGTGTGGGCGCTGCAGGGTGTAGGAGTCCGCCTCCCAGCCTCCACCCCACGGGTGTGAGCACATCTCATTCAGCGTGTACTTGAACACAGGAGTGAATATGTGTATGCGTGAACCCACAAGGCTCGGTTCCCCGGACAGACCCCACTCACTTCTGTGCAGAAGTTGCTCTCGTGGACATGCTTTTGTGTGCGTGTTTACACTACTGTTTATTGAGCACCTACCACGTGCCACGTGCTAAACTCTCCATATGCATCTTACCGCACCGTCAGTCGTCCTATGCGGTAGGTATTATTATTCCCCTTTAACAGACTGAAAAACAGACACTGAAGACTTACAGTAACCAGGCCAAGCTGGAGGGTGGGCAACTGCTTGGAACCGCTGCAGGACATGCCTGGCTACAGAAAGGGCGTGGTGTTGTCAGAATGAGAAAAGGGACAGAGTCACAGGCGGGGCCCCAGGAGAGGGAAAAGACATCAGGGATGAGCTGACAATCCTTCCATCCTAGAAAGGAAGTTGTTGCTCTGTTCCCACGGAAAGACCCACATCATAACACAAAGATGCCCTGCACGGGTGTAAAGGCCTGAGGTATGCATATCGTATACCTCTGGACCACACCCTACGTAGGTAACACACACTACGCCCGCCCCATGTGGCTTGTGGGATTTTAGTTCCCGGAGCAGGGATGGAACCGGAGCTGTCAGCAGCAAAAGCACGGAGTCCTAACCACTGGACCGCCAGGGAATTCCCCTACCTCCCCCCACATCAATTTCCTGTAGAAACTCCTGGTGCTGTACCTGTGTCTGGGCAGGCTGGCAGGTAGGACTGTGATGCCAGTGCTGGGCAGCCAGTGGGGCGTGTATAGCTAGCAGGACGGCTTTGCTGGCAGGAGAAGGGAGGAGGGAAGCTTGGAGAAGTCTCTCTGGCCCTCCTTCTCCGCTGTTCCCTCTGCCCCCCACCCAGGCCCCAGCTCAGGCCTCTTCACCCCTGGCCTGGAAGTTTGCAACAAGCCACTCTGAGGTCTCGGCTCACCAATCCAGGCCCCTGCTCCTCAGCAGCCATGATAAGGCTAGGGGGACCAGCATGAATACCTCCTAGGAGCTGAGGACACAGCAGGAAAATAGCCCCTGCCCTCATGGAGCTGACGGTGTAGAAGGGAAATGGGCAATAAACACATGTCACATACCTAGGCCCATGCTCCGCAGCAAGAGAAGCCACTGCAATGAGCAGCCCACGCACTGCAAGGAAAAGTAGCTCGCGCTCGCCACAACTAGAGAAAGCCCGCACACAGCAATGAAGATCTAATGCAGCCAAAAATTAATTAATTAATTAATTTAAAAAAACATAACCATTATTAAAATTTATAAAGAAAAAAACACACGTGTCAGGGCGTGGGGAGGCTATAAAGAAAAGGGAAGTTGGGTCAAGGACAGACACCACTATGAAAATAAAAGGGCAAAACACAGCCTGGGAGCAATTTGCAAAACACATATCTGACTAAGGACCCATCTAAAATATACTAAGAACTCAGGACTCAATAATAAAGAACAACCCAGTTTTTAAAAACTGAGCAAAATATTTGAACACGTTTCATCAAGGAAAATATATGAACGGCAAATAAGGACCTGAAAAGGTGTTCAACATTATTATGGGGAAATGCAAATCAAAACTACTACACACCACCAGAATGGCCAGCATTTAAAAGCCTGACCACACCAAGTGTTGCAGAAGATGTGGAGGAACTGGAACTCTCACACTGTGAGTGGGAATGTGAAGGCATACAACCACTACACACCTATCAGAATGGCTAAAATAAAAAATAGTATTGTACTTCCCTGGTGGCGCAGTGGTTAAGAATCTGCCATGGGTTCGAGCCCTGGTCTGGGACGATCCCACATGCGGTGGAGCAGCTAAGCCCGTGCACCACAGCTACTGAGCCTGCACTCTAGAGCATGTGCTCTGCAACAAGAGAAGCCACCACAGTGGGAAGCCCGAGCACTGCAACGAAGAGTAGCCCCCGCTCGCTGCAACTAGAGAAAGCCTGCGTGCAGCAACAAAGACCCAACACAGCCAAAAATAAATTAAAAAAAAAAAAAAAGGAAACATGCACTTCCCATGCAACCCAGCAATAGCACTCAGGTGTTCACCCCAGAAAAATTAAAATTATGTTCATGTTAAAACCTCACATAAATGTTCATAGCAGCTGTATTCATAACAGCTAAAAACTGAAAACAGCTCAAATGTCCTTCAGTGGGAGAACAGATACACAAACTGTGGTCCATTTACATCACGGGACACTTACTAAGCAATAAAAAGGAATGCACTGTCGATACCTGCAACAACTTGGATGGGCCCCAAGGGAACTACGCTGCCAGAAAAAAAAAAATCTCAAAAGGTTGTATGTTGAGAAAAGTTGAGAAAATCACCTCCTCCTCCAGGAAGCCCTCCTGGCTATGCCAGCCCTGGTTGGGTGGGGAGGGGACTCCTACCTCTGATTCTTACAGCACTTCTACACTGACCTGTGTGTCAAAGGCCAGACCATGCTCTGTCCAGGGTTCTGCTCTGACAATTCCTCTGTGCATTTCTATTCTGATCAGATGGGTGGCTCCAAGTTTTCCCAAGCCTGGAGCTCAGGGCTTGGTTGGATTTAACTGAATGACATCACCTTGTGATTGATTAGATCTCAGAAAAAATCACCTATTTTGGAGCAACCTTCACAAACATTCTAACTCTCTTTGCACAGATGAGGTCAGAGGAGCCCAGAGAGGGTACTTCCTTGCCCCAAGTCACACAGCATGTCTACAGTGATCAGCTCATTGATGAACCATGATTGAGATAGGAGGGAAGGTGAAGCAGCATCTGTGTGGAGGTGGAAAGCTCAGCTCTGAAGGCCCTGCCAGCTCAGTCATGGAAGGAGAGGATCCTTCAGAATCTGAGAAGTGAGCTAGAAAAATTGCTTCTGTGGGTATTTATAATTAGAAGTTTCTGTGAAGCTTGAGTCCAGCCCAGAATCCATGAGCCAAGCCCAGCCTCTCCCACCCACCCCCGCCCACCAGCTTGGGTTATTCTGCAGACTGGATAGAACTGACTGGAAGCTGGCCAAGGCTTGGCTTCTGCCTTCGAATCCAAGCTCACCCCCCAACCCCATGCTGCCCAAAGATGAAGGTTTATCCTCCTCTCCCCTGTGCTGCACGGAAGGGGCCTGAATGCCATTCCAAAGGGGCCAAAAGCCTCCTGCCTTGTCAGCTATGGCCCCCTCTGGTGCATCTGGACATGTCTCAGCATCCGTGATCTGGTACCCCGAGAGCATCCCATCAGCCTACTGGGGCTCTTCCTCACAGCTGTCAGGTAGCGTTCTTTCTTTAACCAACCCTGCTCTGACAAACCTCTTCTTTTTTTTTTGGTCACGCCGCTTGGCATGTGGGATCTTAGTTCCCCAGCCAGGGATCAAACCTGCGCCCCCTGCACTGGGAGCACGGAGTCTTAACCACTGGACCGCTGGGGAAGTCCCCTGACAAACCTCTTCTTCTTTCAGTGATGGGAAGTGGGACTGACTTGTTTTGCACATCCCAGAAAGGAAAGCAGTCTTGCCACCTGGCTCAGAAGACATAATTGAGTTATCTGAGCGGAGACTCACAGACCCAGGACTGGGAGACCCCGTCTGCCCCCAGGAGGACTTGGTGTCCCTCCCCTGTGTCCTGCAGCCTCTTCTGCCTGCCTGTGGTGGGGTCCTCAGAGAAAGCTATGAAGGGACCCAGAAGTGCATGGCCCTGAAATTAACTGTTTACATCAGCCCATTTTACTGATGAGGAAACTGAGCCCCAAAGAGAAAGTGCTGACTACAGGGTTGGTGGGGGGGCAGGACGAGCTGCCAGCAGAGCCATACCCTGGGCCCAGATCAGCTTCTGGTACCTCACATCCAGCAACCCCCAAAACAGCATCTAATAATCCCTAAAGCTCACGCGAAGCCCTCAGGGGAGGTGCTGATTTCCCATCTTCCGGAGGAGCCTGAGATTCAGACAACCCCGGTGCTCTAACAGCCCTGATTTCCTTACCCTCTCCACCTTCGCTTTGACTGAAAATTAGCCCCCTGCCCCCGCCCTCCAGAGAAACAATGCAAACCCTCAAAATGACAACTCATTCATTCATTCAGCATCTCACTCATTAATTCTGTAAGTCTTTATTGAACTCAAAATCTTGGGAAGATTTTATTAAGTGCTTTCCTGCAATTGGACCAACAGGCCCTGTGTTTGCCTTGGTTGGGGTCAGGGTGTGAACATGGCCCCCCGCAGACCCCTGAGCAAGCCCCTCGGGGAGACTGTGGCCACCCAGAAGCGGCATCCAGGCTCAGTCCTGGAGCTTGCTGGCATACACCTCGGCCCTGTCCAGGGGCGGCCCCCGGTTCACAGACGTGTACGAGGGCTCCGAGGTCCCCAGGGACTTGGGGACGGCCTCCTGCGTGATCTGGGAGTCGTGGGCTGTTTCTCCGTCAGCACTGCCCACGTCCCTGATGGAGGAGATGAACAGAGCCGGGGTTAGGGGCGCAGAGCAAACCCCAACCCCTCAGCTGGTCAGGGACCTTTCTACTTAGACATTGCTTTCACAGAGGTCACCTTAGGCCTTCATTCAATAGACCAATCTTTCCAGAGCACTTACTGTGTGCCAGGCCCTGGGATAAGAAAAGTGTCACCCTTTTGGAGTTGTGTGAACAATTTACAGGTCTTACCGTGAGCTGGACAAATGTCCCCAAAGAGCTAAGATTGTATGGGGAGACAGACCACAGCACACAATGACCAGACAGAGTGGATGAGTCCACTGGAGGGCTTCCTGGAGGAGCGGGCAGTTAATCTGGCCTTAAAGGAGGAGAGTGGAGGCACAGAAAGGTATTTCAGGCATTTGATAGGAAGGACTAGGGAGCGTCTGGGGAAAGAGTGGGAAGTTGGGTGCAGCTGGAGCTGGGGTGGGGACGGTAGGAGGGAAGAGCCCAGCTAAAATCAGATAACAGGACCTTGGTGCCAGATCAGGGTGCTGCCCAAAGGGAGGGAGGGACATCACCACATCCCGACTGCTCCCAGGTCTGGCCAGACAGACCAGTCTCTTGGTGGCTAATCTCATCTATTATCTGTGTTTTTAACTTAAATGTCAGAGGGCAATCTGATTTCCAAGTTCACTGACCGCTCCCTACTCCATCCTTCACCCACCCCCCGTCTCTTCCTGCCTGGCTAATCTCTACCTTTCCACGTAATTTCACCTACTCCAAGGAGCTTTTCCATCCACTCTCTCCACCCGCGCTGGGACAGGAACACCCCCCCGCCCCCCATCTTTAAAGCCGCCTGCGTCTCCTGCCTCTCTTGCGGAGATGCACACTGCATGTGAGTTTTCAGTTCACCCCAGTCCTGATAAAAATTTGTTCCTGCTGTTCCTTCCTCCAGGAAGCCCACCCTGATGCTCCAGGTAGGATCTGCCCTGCCCTCTTCTGGATTCTCATGGCACCTGCACCTGCGGCTGCCTTGATTCACCTCCTGCTCCATCCTCCCAGGATTAGTGGATTCCTGTCTTCCCACCAGGCAGTCCCATTAGCTGCTCCAGACACCCCATGGGACACCTCCAGTCCTGATCTAAATAGACGCACATCAGAGTTGGTAGTGGCGTCAGGAGACTCAGGAGCTCTGGTCCAGCTCTGTTTTACCTGGGGGTATGACCCTGGGCCACCCTTCCCCCCTCAGGCCTCAGTTTCCCCATCTGTACTGCAAGTGAGTGAATTATAATGACAACAGAAGCTAATACCCATTTAGTACGTGGGTACTGCCCTGAGGACTCTATAGGGAATATTTCACTTAACCCTCGAAACTCCATGGGGCAGATAATATTGATTAGAATCTCCATTTTCCAGAAGAGGAAACTGAGGCATAGAAGGATAAGATACTTGCCCAAGACGCACAGCTGTGTCAGAGCTAGGATCTGCCCACAAAGCCCCAGTGCTCAGCAACCCCCTACCCAGCTGAAGACTTGACCTTGGACACACCAGGACCCTGCTCCCCTCTCACTAGACCCCACCCCACCCAGGGTGGAAGGCAGCTCTCTTGCTCCCGGGCTCTCCCCACCTCAGAAGACCCTCCTGGTGGAGTGTGTCTCCAAGCCCTGTCCACGCCCCCCGCAACTTGTGGGTACTCACACGAGGCTGAGGACAATGGCGCCAGCAAAGCCAATGAGCAAGAAGAAGGGCAGGGAGCCCAGGATGGATGTGATGACAATCATGCCCCCACTCCGCCGGCCCGGCCACATGTCGATCGCCGAGTACGGAGCGACTGTGGGATGCAGGCTGGTTACTCTCCAGATGCTGCACCCCCCAGCCTCCTCCCAGGGACGCACAGGGGGCCCCCTGCCCTGGAAGCCTAAAATCTCAGGGATGAAGCAAGGACCCAGGTCAGTGCCTCTCCCTGGGTTTCAGGTGTAATTATCTGACTTGCTACCGCATCCCACTCCCCAACTTTCTCTTGCGTGTGTCTGCTCTCACCCTCTTTTAACTGTCTTTTTGAATAATTTTAAATTATGAACTGACTCAAGTCTTCCGAGACGGATGGGATACAGATTATAAACAAAATAAAGGTGGAGCAAAGGTCCCCAGTCTAACGGAGTCAGGAGCACTGTGCCCTCCCTCTGCTCTGGCCAGTGTCACCCTTTTGGAACTAAGTGGACAGACCATTTATAGGTCCTACTGTGAGCTGGCCACTTTTCTTCCAGTGTCTCCTGTAAATCCCATGAGACCCCCATTCTGCAGATTGCTCCCTGCAGCTCAGGGAGATTGAGTTCCTGTTCAAGGACACTCAGACTCCAGTCTCAAGCCTGTAGGTCTGTCTCCCTGCCCCAAGAGAGCTGGGCCTGGTGCTTTTATCTGGATTACCCAAAGGAACCCTGCTGGAGAAGCAGAGCAAGGATTCTTCTTCCCACTTTTCAGATGGGAAAACTGAGGTCCCACACAGCAGTGAGGCTCAGATGCTGGGCTTGAACTTGGGACTCTCGGTCCCAGGGCAGTGCTGTTTCAGTGGGACCACAAAGCATGGGCGTGCCATTGGAGGGGTGAGCAGAGACAGAGGGTAGCAAGGAGCCCCCAGCCACATGCATGCCTACCCAGCTACACCCTCACTAGCCGTGTGACCTCAGGCAAACTCACAGAGCCCTAACTGGCCCATTAGATTACCATGGGTGGCAGGGGAATTGTTTTTTTTGGCTGTGACCTGCAGCTTGTGGGATCTTAGCCCCCCGACCAGGGATTGAACCCAGGACAGCTGAAGTGAAAGTGCGGAGTCTGGACTGCCAGAGAGTTCCCAGGGAGTTCTAAAGTTAGGGTCACAGGTCGTCAAAATTATCGTAGGAAATCTCTTCTGTTGCCCCTAAGGTTCAGCAGACATGATTTGGTGTGTATAAACCTGGGATCTGTGTTGAGAACTCAGATGGAGGCTTGAGGGGGAAAGGGCAGGACGACCAGGAGATGCCTGGGCCTGCAAGACCCCCCATTTCTGAAAAACCAGAGGAGAATGGCGCCCCTGCTGCCTCCAGGGCTCATGCCCCTGTGGCTACGATGCCTCTGGAACCGCCTTACAGAATAATTATGTTGTCCTTGTGAGGGCTCAACAAAGGGGCTCGTTAGGGTCTAAATGCAGGATAAACGCTAAGCATTTGGAGGCAAATGCACCATCAGGGCTGGAAATGCCGGCTGACTCTGCCTTCAGTTACACCCATCCAGGCAGCCAGCCCAAACACCTGCAAATCCTCCACCTTCCTCTGTCATGGCACCTGGTCCTTGAGGAAGGGAGGGAGGGAGGGAGGGAGAGAGGGAGGATGAAGTCTTGGGTTAAACTATTTTAAGATGCATTTTCCTCATAACCCAATAACCTGCCTGTATCTGGAGAGACTTTTCCAGGTGACAGCATGAGTGTGCTTCCCAGGGTTCCCTTGAGGACCACTCCCAGCTCACTTCCACCACTTACGTCGGTTGGTGCGGATGGGGTCCGACCACAGGGTCTGGTCCTGTACCAAGCCTGTGGACATATTGACCAGGACGTACTTGAATCTGGAAGGAAATGGAGCAGGGATGACTTCTCTCCATCCTGTGAGCCTCAGCCACAGGGAGGGGGAGGGACCGGGGCAGAGGTGGGACTCCTAGGAGATGGAGATCTAGGTGGCCCCAGTGCGGGTGGGGGGGGTGGGTGGGAGGGGCTCTGGCAACAGGATGCTGCTGGACTTTGCATTAGCAGCACGTTTGCCCACGTGTTTCCACAGCACAGATGCCACCTCATCCACGAAACCGTCGGAGCCTAGGCTCTCCCTCTGGGAGCCCCTCTGGGAGCCCCTCTGTTTCTCTGCCGTATATATTGTGCATGTAGCAGATGTGCTGAGTATTGACCCGTCTGTCCTTCTTGCATTTTTGCCTTCCTCTATTCCCAGCCTGGTCCTTGGTCTCACAGAAGTGACATAAAAAAAAAAAAAAAAGGAATAATATCCTTGTGCAACCCCGATGCCCTGTGATAAAGGATAACTTCATATGCAGAAAATCCCAATCAAGTGTTACAAAACATAAAGGAAGATCAGGTGACACAGTACAGAATACGCATGGCCTACTTTAGGTCTTCTTCACCCTCAGTTAAGAATGATGGATGTTCTGAGATCAAATAAATCAACAGCCTCTAGTTTGACACTTAAAAAAAAATGAAGACCCTTAAAATCTTTGTAGCATCCAGTGTTTTGCTTAATCCCTGCTTCTCTAGGTTTGAAGATGAGAATTCCAGAGGCTGGGAGGTGTGCCCTATGTCCCCTAGGTAGGGTGGGCTCAAGTAGGAGGGAGAGGTTTTCCCACGTTAAGAACAAGGTCAGAGGTAAGGGTTGAGGGTGGGGGAGAAGACAGCCAGGACTCAGGTCCTGCCCAGTGGCCGAGGCCAGAGGAGGGCTGAGCCCTGTGAGAGGATGGAGGTAAGGGATGGCCTGGGCCCCAGATGTGGCCTAGAGGGTACAGAGACCCCAATCTAGGTGTCTCCGTGGTAACAGGGGTGAGTGTAATCAAGGCTAGGCACTGGGTAAGACGCCTGGCCCTGGGTCAGGGCTGAGCCCCCAGCTTGGCACAGAGAAGATGCTCAGGAAATACGCGTGAAAATGAGTCGCTGTGCGCTCCCTGCAGCGCACTCTTTCATGGGTGGGCCACGAAAGGGTGTGCTGCAGGGAGGCGGGAGAAGTCTTTGCGCTGAGCCCCAGCTTTTCTCGAGGTGACCCCCTTCCCTCCCTGGACCACAGCTCCTTCCCTGTCAAACGAACTGCCACATGGGTGATGGGCCAGGACCAGGTGCGTAACTTGTAGGGCCCAGTGTAAAAAGGAAAATGCGGCCTCTAGTTTAAAAGTTAAGAATTTCAAGATGGCAGTGGCAGAGCATTAAGCCAAGAGGGGGTCCTTCTGAGTGCAGGGCCCTGTGCACGGTCACGAGCCCAGGAAGCCAGGAATCCTTTATGGCAACCGGGACGGTCCTGGCATGTGGTAAGCTCCGGAGAAATGTGGCTTCTCACACTTCACCGGCTCTAGGTCGCCCCACGTCGGGGCTGGGGCACACCTGCCCCTCTCCCGCAGCCGTTCACACCCACCTGTATTCCGTGGCTGCTGACAGGGGTGGGTTGCAGAGGCCCCAGAAGTTGGGGTCAGACAGGCAGGTCCCATTGGTGCCCACCCTGACCAGGTATGCGTTCAGGATCTCCGAGGCCCGGGACACATCACTGACAGCATCCAAGCTGGGCAGGTCACTGCAGGGGGTCAGGTCAAAGGCCGCTGCCTTGTAGGGGCCTGTCCTCCCTCCCTCTGTCTGCTGGAACGTCGAGCTGAGTGGGGCCTTGGTGCTGTCCTGCACAGAGGCATTCCTGGAGCTGGCTGTAGAGGCAATGCCGGGAGTGAGGTTCCTGGCCACCCCAGCTTAGTCACTCACTCAGTCATTCAACAAACGTCCCTAAGCATCCTCTCTGCGCCAGCGCTGTACTGGGCCCTGGGGTCTCTTCCTTACTTGCTGGGTGATCTTGGACCACTCACTTTACCTCTCTGGACCCTCTGTGAAATGGGAGGAAAATACCTCGCAGGGCCTGCAGATTGGGATTGGGAACAGGTAGGCAGTCAATACTTGTTTGCTGTAGTATAAAATGATGACCCCAAAGGAGCTGCTGTAAATGGCTGCTGGCTGGAAACGTAAGAGGTTGTCATCGGGTCCCCACTCTCAGATCCCAGGGTTGCTGCCAATGAACAGGTCGGGGCTGGCCCAGAGCCAGCAAGTCCGAATGCGTGGCTTCCGTCCCAAACACCGATCTTGAACTACCGCGGGAAGCCTTGGGCAGGACTTGAGCTTGGGGACCAGAGAATCTGATCTGCTCTCCAGCTCCGGGAGCTCCCATGAGTTGCTCAGCCTCTCTGAGCCCCGATTATTTGCCCCTGTGATGAGCATCCTAACAGTTACCTTGCAGGCAGGTTGTAACTATTAGCTCAAAGGTGTGCGAAGCACGAAGCACAATGTAAGTACACAGTGATTGATGCTGTTATTATTTCCCCCACTAGACTGGATGTCCCTCCAGGGCAGATGCACGTCTGTGACCGCAATCTTCCAGCCCAGGGCTGGCACAGAGCGGGCACCAGTGCATGTCAGCGAGGTGCATGGGTGGTTTAATTGCAGGGATGGAGCACCCCTCTACCTGTCTCCTTCCCTCCTGCCTGCAGACAGGTCAAAGACCCTTTCAGAGCAGCCCAGAGGAAGCAGGACCCTTACCCGAGTCGACCAGGACATAGAGGTACACCTCGTAGATACCATGGAGGGCCGCTGGGCTGTCAAACATGCAGAGAGGCTTTTCCAAGGCCACGGTGGTGAGTGTGGGGTTGCTGGTGGCAAAAGTCACACTAGCCAGCTGGGGCTGGAGGTTCACACCTGGAGGAGCAATGAGGCCAGGAGCTGACCCCCAGCAGAACTGTCCACACCGACGGGCACGCTCTGAGCACGTGCACACACGCACACACACACACACACACACCCCTCTGCAGTTACTGAACATCTGCGGTGAGCCAGGCACTGGGTTTCACTCTCCCTGTGGACCATCTCAGGAACTTGTCTCAGACACGGGCAGCATCCCCATCCCCACCCAGCCATCCTGACCAGAACCAGGAAATCCAGCTGAACTACTTCTCTCTCGCTCCCCCCAACAGACATTCAGTCACCAAGAACCCCATCGCTCCTCCTATGCATCTCTCCACCCCGTCAGCCCGGTCTGAGTCCACCCTCTTCACCTGGACCCTAGGAAACAGCCCTCCCCGATCCTCTGCGCTCTATCGTGCAAATCTGACTGCGTCCCTCTCCTGCTGGGCCCCTTCCTGGCTCCCCACTGCCCTCCAACACGGTCCAGCCTCTCTGGAGGGGCAGTGAGGTCCTGAAGCTCTGGGCCTTGCCTCGTGGGTCTCCAGCCTCCCCTCCATGCACACCCCCTGACCTCATGCTCCGGTCACACCGATGGACAATGGGTGGGAGGTTCCCAGGATAGACAATGCCACCCCCCTCCTCCCTGAACTTGCCCATGCTGCCCCTTCACATGAAATATCGCTCCGTGTCCTGAGTCCAAGCATCACCATGAGCCTAGTCCAGTCCCTTCTCTGCTCTCCCACAGTCCCCTGTGTGTCTCTTGTAGCACCCAGCACAGAGCCCTCGAATACCCATCAGAAGCAGCTTATTAATCAACATTGGCTATTATTATTAATATCTGGGTCCCCAGAGCCTGCACAGGGCCTGGCACAGAGCAGGCATCTGTGCCCATTCCTGGAGGGAATAAGTTCCCATTCCTGATGCCACTTCCCAACCAGACTCCTCTGGGGACCCTTCAGGAGGATCAGGGTGCAGGACACGCCCCGGGACACAGCTGCCCGCCCTCCCCGGGCACAGCCCCCTCCTCTCATCCGCCGTTTACCTGAGCCAAGTCGCAGGCAGCCGAGGGCCAGCAGGACCCAGAGCGGAGGCATAGCCCGAGAGAAGCTGCGACAGGGCGGGCGGTCCTGGGGGCGAGCATGCACCGCGCCTCTCCCGCCGCGCGCACCTGTCCGCCCTGGGCCCCGGGCGCGCCCCGCCCCCGCCGCAGCCAGCCAATCTTCCGCCTCCTCGCAGGATATTTGCATAAACCCCGCCCCGGGCTCCCCCGGACCGCGAGGTGCTCAGGGCACAAATCCATCCCCGCCGGACCTTCCCCGTCCCCTGACCGAAGCTCCTACTGTGTGCTGAGGCTGGAGCGGCGCTTTCAGGGCGTCTCTTGCCTAATGAGACCTTGGGGGCAAACCACTCCCTCTTTGAGCCTTAGTTTCCACACTGTAAAGTGAGGACGCTGATTCCTTTATGGAATTCTATTTATGGAAACCCTACTACGTGCCACTCACTGGGCTCTTGTGAGGATGAAACGGGTTAACGGGTGAAAGTGGTGTCATGGAAAACCTCGAAGTCCTGGGTCTCTGAGCTGTCTGAAGACCCCTGGTGTGGCCCTTCAGTTCACAGGCGCAAGGCCAAGGCCCCGGGAGGCCAGGGACTCGCCAAGGCTGCAGGTGGGCTCCAGGGCTGGTGGAGCTCAGGAATGCTGCCCCCCAGCCCAGGGCTGTTTCAAAAGGGATGGATCAGGGTTTCAAGGCGTGCTTCCTGGGGGAGCTTTTGAAAATAGTGTTGGGGTCTTCACCTGGACCAGATGGTTCCCTCCAGCATCAGGAAGTGTGCACATCTCCCAGTACACCTTAGATTTTACATTTTAAAAATAAAAGTAAAAGGATGGGAAATTTTTAAACTGGAACCCAACAGTAACTAGTGAATCTGTGTATGACATTGGTGGTATAACCACTTGAAGAAAAGGACTGTACCTGAGGGACTTTGGAACAGGCTTGCCTGCCTGTGCTCCCTTGGTGGAGAATCCTCTAAGGACAAAGAGACCCTGGTCCTCACTGGTAAGGCAGTGGTGACGGTGGGAGACAGAGCAGCTGGGAAGCAACTTTGGGACACCCTAGGACTGGTGCTGTCAGGACCCAGCTTCCCGCCATAGGATGAAGGGGAAATGGAGTGGGGGAAGGGGGAGTATTTTCAATTAGCAGTATTATTATGAAAAAGTAACAAAACGACTCCCAAGTTCTGTCTATTGAGAGGACATAGAAGGGATGACAGCCTGTTGCAAGGAGCTCACTTAGCACTCTTGGACCCGAAACCTCATCCACCAGCAAACCGCACCAGGGCCCCTGGAGGGATGGCGACTCCAGGGCTGGGGCAGGGAAAGTCCAGAGGAGCTTAGAAAGTAAAGAAACTCTAGAAGAACGATGGCACAGAAGGGGCTTGAAAGGGCTCCCAGTGGTCAGGTTGGGGAAATTTGAGCACAAAATAAATAACCAAAGTAACATATTTAGCCCATTGGATAAAATCCAAATCCATGTGTCAATACTGATACTTTTAAAAAATATTTATTTGACTGAGCCAGGTCTTAGTTGCAACATGTGGGATCTAGTTCCCTGACCAGGGATCGAACCCAGACCCCCAGCATGGGAAGCACAGAATCTTAGCCACTGGACCACCAGGGAAATCCCAATACTGATCCTTTAAAAAACGTTTCATAAGAGAAGGGAACATTCTTCTTTTTTTTTTTTTTTTTTTTTTTTGTGGTACGCGGGCCTCTCACTGTTGTGGCCTCTCCCGTTGCCGAGCACAGGCTACGGATGTGCAGGCTCAGCGGCCATGGCTCACGGGCCCAGCTGCTCCGCGGCATGTGGGATCCTCCCGGACCGGGGCACGAACCCGTGTCCCCTGCATCGGCAGGCAGACTCTCAACCACTGCGCTACCAGGGAAGCCCTGGAACATTCTTCTTTAAAGAAGAACACCAACGAATAAATGTAGAGAGAATGACAAAACCAAAAATCACTATTTTACAACCAGCCTGGTAATAACTGATTCGAGAAGGAATCATCTCAGAAGATGTTAAAATCATAGGGTCAAATATTTTTAGGGAACAAGATACACAGAAATCTGGAGACACCAACTTAATGAAACAGTCAAATCTGATGTCACCAATAATGGGACGGACTGACCTCACGTGCTTCCCGGCATCATGGCTCTGGGAAGGTCTCAGCATCATCTATGGATTTCCTGACCAAAAAGTCTAACCGGAATCGAATCAACAGCAAACAATCAGACACATTCAAACTGAGGGATCTTCTGCAAACCAGCTGGCCTGGATGCTCTTAAAATGGTACTGTCATAAAAGGCAAAAGCAAAAACAAAACAACAAAACAAAAGCCTGAGAATTGCTGTAGACTGAAGGAGACATAACAACTATTGTATAAAGGCACTGAGTGACCCTTGATGAATTCTTGGGTAAAAGCAAAGAAGCTCTAATGAACACTGTGGTAGTTAGCATGACAAAGAGAGAAATTTGAATTACAGAATGTGTATTGGATAATAATATTGATTAGACACTAAACTTCCTGAGTGTGACCACCTTATTGTAGTTCTGTAGAGGGAGATGCATGCTGGACTGTTGTGGGTGAGGCGTCGTGATATCTGAAACTCACACACGTATTTAAGGAGAGAAACAGAGAAAATAAGAGACAAAGCAAATGTAGCATAATGTTAACAATTGGTAAGTATGCATATTCACTGTACTCTTCTTGAAACATTCCTATAGATTTGAAATTTTTCGAAGTAAAAGCGTTGGGAGAAAAAGATTCTATGCTCAGCCACAAACACACTGATCCCCTCCCAGGGCCTCAGTTTCCCCTCTGTAAAATGGCGTGGGGGTTTGATGGCCTCTCAGCTCTGACCTGCCAAGAGTGGAAGAACAGATCCTTATCTCCGGGGAACAGAAAATGCCCCGAGATAAGAACTCTTGAGCAAAGGGTGGGGTTTTCCTCCAGGAATTTTTATGGACTGACATTTCTTGTCCAGCGACTGTGTGTGTGTGAACCAGAGTTTGTCAGAGGCCAGCAGAGCTGATCTTGAAGGCTCAGCCCAGAATCCCCCATGAGAGAGAGCAGGCAGGGACTCACTGTCTTCTCCAAGACGCTGCAGTTTCTTATGAAAAAACAAACAAAAATCCTTAGCCTCTTGCCTTGCCCAAATATGGAGAAAATATTTGGGGGAAAATGTTAAAATAATAATCTACTGAGGCCCAGAAACATTCTGCAAAAAAAAGTGTTGGATTTATAAACAAGTTTCCACTTCAAAGTACTGACTTTTGTTTGGCAGATCCTGAAGAAGGGAAAAGTGCAGGAGATACGAGTCGTTTTCCTGGGTGACACTCATGCTGGTGTCAGTGGAGGGAAACTGGGGTGACAAAGAGGCCCTGACACCGGCCAATGCGTCCTCCTGCTTCAGCCCAAACATCCCATGTGGACATTCCAAAAATTTCTTTTGCTAATACCAATTTTTTAAAAATTTCCTCTTTTTGATCAGGCCCATTCCAGGGCCCTGAGTCTTCCATCTGACTTAATATTTTACTTCCAGTTTTATTGAGATATAATTGGCATAAAGCCCTGTATAAGTTTAAGGTGTACAGCATAATGACTTGACTTACGTACATCATAAAATGACTATCACAATAAGTTTAGTGAACATCTATCATCTCACACAGACACAAAATTAAAGAAGTAGGAAAACAATTTTCTTTTTAACATCTTTATCGGAGTATACTTGCTTTACAGTGCTTTGTTAGTTTCTGATGTATAACAAAGTGAATCAGCTATATCCCCTCCCTCATATCCCCTCCCTCTCGCGTCTCCCTCCCACCCTCCCTATCCCACCCCTCTAGGTGGACACAAAGCACCGAGCTGATCTCCCTGTGCGATATGGCTGCTTCACACTAGCTAGCTATTTTACATCTGGTAGTGTATATGCGTCAATGCTACTCTCTCACTTCGTCCCAGCTTACCCTTCCCCCTCCCCGTGTCCTCAAGTCCATTCTCTGCGTCTGTGTCTTTATTCCTGTCCTGCCCTTAGGTTCTTCAGACCTTTTCTTTTTTTTAGATTCCATACATATGTGATGAGAACTCTTAGGATTTATTCTCTTAACACCTTTCATATGTAACATACAGCAGTGTTCATTATATTTATCATGTTATACATTACAACCCTAGTACTTAGCCAACTTATAACTGGAAGTGTGTAGCTTTTGACTGAGTTCATCCAGTTCCTCCGAGCCCCACTCCCCACCTCTGGTAACTACAAACCTGATCTCTTTTTCTATGAGCTTGTTTGTTTTTGAAGTATAATCAACTACAGCACTATGTCAGTTCCATCTGACTTTAAATCTGTTTGTGTATTTCAATCCAACAGACCATCTTTCTGAACCCTGGCCTGGACTACGTGCTTGCTAGGAGGCCACGGAGCAGGAAGTTCTGTAATGGGAAAGGTTATACAAACCCAGCCCTGCACAGACCTCCTTTGAATTTGAAACATGGGGAGTTTATAGGTTGGAAATTCTTGACCCAGAAATGTTTCTCCAAGGGCCAGAGAGGCCAGAGAGGCCTGAGCCGGTTTCCACAACTCTTTTCTTTCGATGTCACCCCAGCGAGCACTTGGTCTTAGTCTTGGCCACATCTGAGATGTCCTGGAAGCCAAGCTTTTAGCTGTGGTGACATTAAGTCACTTTCAAACAAAATGAAACAAAATAAAATGTGAGCAAAGCAGCCCTCACCTCTCTCTGCGTTCCCCAGCCTCCTCCCCGCCCCCCACATCCTGCAGAACAGCCCCAGCAGTGCCCTGAAGGGCCTTGGCTCTGGTTCTTTCTCCAAAGCCTTAATTTCTTTCTCAGTGAACTGGGGGTTCTCAAGGTACCCTCTGGCAGAGCAGAGGCGTGAAGTGCGATGGTGGGGTGAACATGACTGGGGTGCTGGGCAGTGTGGGCAGCTAGAGCCTTCACCCTCCTTCTCAGGCCATCAGAGGCCTTCCTTTCAGTGCCCGCTCAGGTAGAATCCAACCTTACTCTGCAGATATTTATTGAATGCCTACTATGTGCTGGCCACACCAGTCTCCCAAGTGACTCAAATCCATCTGTTCCTTTCTGGTCCTGCTCCGGCTGCCAGGCACATGCTATCACTTTGCTAGGGCTGCTGTAACAAATACCACAGACTGGGGGGGGAGGAGGCGGGGCTTAAACAACAGAAACTTAGTTTCTCACAATTCTGGAGCCTAGAAGTCTGTGATCAAGGTGTCAGCAGATCTGGTTGCTTCTGAGCCTCTCTCCTTGGCTTGCAGGTAGCCGCCTTCTCCCTGTGTCCTCAGATGGTCTCCCTCCGTGTGTCTGTGTCCTAATCGCCTCTTCTTATAAGGATGCCTGTCATATGGATTAAGGACCATCCTAATGACCTCATTTCACCTTATCACCTCTTTAAAGACCCTGTCTCCAAGTACAGCCACATTCTGAAGTACTGGGGGTTAGGACTCCAGCATTCACCCATGACACACATACTTGGCTCTGTCTATGCCTTCCTGCCTGGACTAATAACATAATAACAACAGTTGCCCTTATGTGTCGAGGACTGCGCTAAGTGTTTTACTCACGTTAACTCATTTATCATAACCAGTCTGAGACGCAGGTATTATTATTACCTCCATTTTACAGATGAGGAAACTGAGGCTCAAAGAGGTTGAGCCTGTTAGACTGTGAGCTCTGTGGAGGCAGGAACCTTGTCTTTAACCCCAGCACAGTGCCTGATGCTGTTATGCAGGACAGACAGACATGCCCAGTGTCCCCCAGGTAGGAAGTAGGGAGAGGATTTTAAACCCATGTCATGGGACCCCATCATCCATGCCCTAACCACTGCAAAGACCTGCCTCTTCCTTGGTCTCCTCTCCCCCAGAAACCAGAGTGGCATTTCTAAAATTCAAATCTGGGCGCCACTTCCTCATGTAAAACCCTTCAGGGGCCCTGACCGTCCTCAGGATGAAGTCCAAGCTTCTAACCCCAGCATCCAAGGCCTCACATGGCTGGTTAGCTCCCGCTAACCTCTCCGCCTTCCCTCTCTCCCCCAACTCGGGGCACTAGCCCCCCTGAACATTGGCATGTCCCCCAGCTCACTACACTCTCTCTTGCCCTCTGTTGCTCCAAAGATGCGGCCTTTTGCAGCGTCCCCCAGCTTTGATATCAACAACTGATGTTTTCTCAAGACTGATTTTGACTGCTGCCCTCAGACAGCTGCCCAAGGCCTTTTTGCACATGTTGTGCCCACTGCTTAGAGTACCTGTGCTCCACACTCTTCCATGGAAGCCACCTGTCCTCCAAGGCCCGGCCCAAATCCCTCTTCCTCCAGGAAGGCTTCCTTCCATGGCTCTCCACACATGCCATGGCTACTATGATGACATCATGCCGGCGATGTGTCTTGCTCCCTCAAACCCCAGAGTAAGAGCCCATCCCGGGCTGTGATAGGATCTTCTTTGTTACAGTGACGCCCATGCCCTGCACAGGGCACATGCCCAGCAGTGTTTGATGAATGAATAAGTGAAAGAAATTTTATTTATGTTATTTTATTTTTTAAAAAATTAATTGATTTATTTGGCTGCGTTGGGTCCTAGTTGCGGCACATGGGATCTTGGTTGTGGCATGCAGGATCTTTCCTCGCAGCACACAGGCTTCTCTCTAGTTGTGGTGCACGGGCTCCAGAGTGCATGGGCTCAGTAGTTGCGGTGTGTGGGCTTAGTTGCCCCGCGGCGTGTGGGATCTTAGTTCCCCTGACCAGGGATCAAACCCATGTCCCCTGCACTGGAAGGCGGATTCTTAACCACTGGACCACCAGTCCAGTGGTTTTTTTTTTTTTTTTTTTTCTCTTTTAGTTCTGGCTCACGGGCTCTAGAGCACAGGCTCAGTAGTTGTGGCACACGGGCTCAGTTGTTGCGGCGCACTGGCTTAGTTGCTCCACGGCATGTGGGATCCTCCCAGACCAGGGCTCAAACCTATGTCCCCTGTGCCGGCAGGCGGATTCTCAACCACTGCGCCACCAGGGAAGCGCCACCGTGAAAGAATTTTGCTGTACAGGAGAGACTGGCACAACATTGTAACTGAACTATACTTCAATTAAAAAAAAAAGATGGACTTCCCTGGTGGCACGGTGGTTAAGAATCTGCCGCAACTACTGAGCCCACGTGCCACAACTACTGAAGCCCGCGCGCCTAGAGCCCGCCCGCGCTCCACAACAAGAGAAGCCACCGCAACGAGAAGCCCGTGCACCGCAATGAAGAGTAGCCCCCGCTGGCCGCAACTAGAGAAAGCCCGTGCGCAGCAACGAAGATGCAATGCAGCCAAAAATAAAAAGAAAAAAAGAAAAAAAAAGAAAGAATAACAGCAGTAGGGAGGGTGTGGGGAAAGCAGCACTTTCTATTATACTTATAATTTGGTATAGCCTAGTGGAGATGTTTTCGGTTTTTATGTAATAAAAAATTTTTATTTAATAAAAAATGTTCTAGTTAATAAAAATCAAAATGTAAAAAAAAAAAAACATTTTAATGAATATAAGTAGAAGCGAGGTGGCTCTTTGAAGGTGCCAAGTTCATCTCGGTTCACACCAGACGCCCTCCAGAAAGGAGCCGTAGCGAGGCGTGCGGCCGGCTGGCATGACTGCAGGCGGAAGGAGTGTTCACACCATGGACGTATTTTGAGAGCTGAGCCACCAGGATGCTGCTGATGGACTGGATGTAGGGTGTGGGTAAGGGAGGAGTCCAGGGTGGCCCCAAGCTCTGGCTCGAGGAGCTGGAAGGATGGAGCTGCCCTTAAGCGAACGGGGAAGGCGTTGGGAAGAGCAGGTTTGGAGGGGAGAGGGAATCCAGACGTCAGTTTTCGACCTTCTAATTCAGTTGAGGCTCTGGGGCCCAGAGAGGGCGAGTGGCTGGGCTAAGCCACCCAGCCCCTCGTAGGCGTGGACAGACTCTGGTGATCTTCCCGCCCCCCGTGGTCTCCACTTTGAGGTCTGTGAGGCCGGTTCTCTGACGACGGCCCCACCCCTGGGCTTCGGAGAGTTTATGGAGCCAGTGGCAGCTTCTCCCAGCCGGTGACACCGGAAGGGTGGCAGGAGGGGCGTGGCGGGGACTGATTTACAACCTGAGAGTAACTACCATCCCCCAGCGCCGCCAGCTAGCTGCCCAGTCCCGTGCGGGCACAGCGGCCTGAGGGCCGTCAGACCCACGGGTCCTGGAGGAGCTCTTTGGAGCCCCGGTGTCAAGGCCGAAGGGGGTACTGTGGGGCAGGGGAGGGTCAGGGGTGCTCTGGCGTCACACCCCACCCCCCACCTCCCCCGCCTTGTGGTGGGCGAGGTGAGCCTTCTCCGGTTGAGCAGTGACAAACTGGTTTGTCCGTCTCTGGAATGGAGCCCAGATTAGACATTAATCTCTCCTTGTCTGTGTGATCTGGAAGCTGGCAGGCATGGGGGGCCCTGAAACGCCTGGGTCGGCTCAGAATTGTTCTCTCTCTGTCACATGGCCACGGGCAACCGGTCACTCCCCAGTGGCCCCTCCCCCTGGCCAAACCTGTGGGTCAGAGCCTGGAGGGTGAGAGCAGAAGGGGGGCCCTTTACAGCTCCCAGGCTCCTCCCCCTTCCATCACGTCCCTTCATGCCTGCAGGAGCTTGGGGAGGTGGTTGGCGTCACCCCCACTTTACAGAGGAGAAAACAGGGGCTCCCAGCTGCAGTGCCTTTCCCCAAGTCTCCTGCGCCCCAGGCTGCCGGCTCTGCCTCGCAGAGGGTGTGCTTCAGGGGTTCAGGAGGGATGGGGGCTATGGATGGAGGGGATGGGGTGGGGCCTCCCCAAGCCCTGGGGAACAAACAGCCGGGCACTGGGAGCTGGACTCCAGGCCTCTGCCTGATCTGACTGGTGCTCAGCCCCGCTCCCGGTCCCATCCATCCCGGGACGGCCCGGCCAGCCGGGAGGGGCCTGCGAGTACATCCAAATCCTCCCCCTTGCGGTCTGGTGGGGACACCGAGGCCTGGAGGGAAGAGCTGAGTGCAGCCAGCCAGTCAGGCCCCAGCAGGGTCATCTCAGAAGCCTGTGCTCTTGTCCCATCTCTGCTCCCATTTCCATCGACACGCAGGCTGCAGCCCCGGCCCTTTCTCAGCCTCTCCCAGCACAGATATAGAGCAGTTCCAACCTGGTCTTTTCTGACGCTGCCCTTTGGGTAGCAGTGCCTGAATTTGAACACCCTGCCAGTAACCTCAGCTCTCAAATGAATTCTCCATTTCATGTTTTCATCCTACCCAACCCTCTAATGGTCACCACTCTAAAAGGCCTGAAAAGCTAGGTCATGTGACTCTGTGAACTTCTGGGTGGGTGGGAGGGTCCCTGGATAGTCCCCCACAGAGGCTGGGAGGCATTCAGGTCAAGCCCCGAGATTTGCTATCAGTCTCTGTGGCCTTGGGCACGTTGACTGTACCTTGCACTGTGTCCTATTTGCAAATGATCTTAATCTCTCCCTCACGATCTGCTCTAAGGATTAAATAAGCTAATGTATATAATAAGGACTCAATGGCAGGCAAGGATTAAATGAGATGGTGCATATCATGAGTACTTGATAAATAAATAAATGAGTCCTGGGCATTTCCTTGTTTAGCAGAGTCTTACTGCAGACAAGTAACCCCACTGGGGGGTTTAGAATACCAGAGGGAAAGGAGCCCATCAGTGCAGCCCATGGAGGTCCGAGGGCACAGGCAGGGTGGAAGGATGGAAAGGGAGTCGGGAGGGACAAACGGAGAGAGCCTGGTCTTTGCCTGGTCCGTGCCCAATGGCTGAAGGTACCTTGGAGCAGTGACCACCTAAGGGTGTCCTCCCCAGCCTTTGAGCTTAGCTTGTAAATCTTAGATTCTAATGATGTATGACTCTATCAAATGTGAACACTGAGAAAAGATTTCTTTTTGCGGGGGAGGGCGGCCACACCACGCGGCTTGCGGGATCTTAGTTCCCCAACCAGGGATCAAACTCGGGCCCCGGCAGTGAAAGCGCCGAGTCCTAACCACTGGACCGCCAGGGAATTCCCAGAAAAGATGTTTTTTTGCTATGGAAATTTAAAACACAAACAGAAATAGAAAGAATAGAATATACGTATCACTTGGCTTCATCAGTGATCAGCATTTTGCCAATTTTGTTCCATCCATCCTCCTGACGTAAAATAATTTTTTATCCTGGAAAATTGTAAATATATTACAAAAGTAGAGCAAAGGAACAATGAATCTCCAGTACCAGTCCCCCAGCTTCAACAATTATTAGCTATTTCATCAATTATTTTGTCTATACTCACACCCATTTGCCCCTCCCCAGAGATGATTATGAAGCAAGTCCCAATTTACAATTAATGGAAATTATGAAATATTGGATTATTCCATTGAGTCTTCGCCTTGAGTTGGAAAATGTCTTCAAACAAATGTATTCCTTATCAGTATAATAATTAAATGAATGATAAGAGTCACAAGTACATTCTATTAGGGTCACCTTCTGGGAATATTATGGTAACTTTTTATCTTATGTGTCACTATGGAGTCACGGTATTTCATAGATTGAACGTGTTTCAATCAAGCACAGTCAATTTACTTTTAGTGCTCAAACTGCCAGACCTTTGGCCAATGGGAGGCCCTTTAAGTAAACTCTTGTGTCCTCTTGACGTGACCGCAGTGAACCTTTTTTTTTTTTTTTTTAAATTTATTTTTGGCCGCGTTGGGTCTTCGCTGCTGCACACGGGCTTTCTCTAGTTGCAGCGAGCGGGGGCTACTCCTCGTTGCGGTGCGTGGGCTTCAGTAGTTGTGGCACGCAGGCTCAGTAGTTGTGGCTCATGGGCTCTAGAGCGCAGGCTCAGTAGTTGTGGCGCACGGGTTTCGTTGCTCCGCGGCACATGGGATCTTCCTGGACCAGGGCTCGAACCCGTGTCCCCTGCATTGGCAGGCGGATTCTCAACCACTGTGCCACCAAGGGAAGCCCCCCACAGTGATACTTAAAGCTTCCTTGCCCTGTGACTCATCAAGATGGCCCAGGTTTACCAGGAGACTCCTGGCCCACACGCGGGGATAAGGAAGATATTTATATATCATCATTAATAATTGCTAATGTAGTTATTTCAAATCATGAGTTTGTGTCAATATTTCCAATATAGTTCCAACATTAGAGTACTCCCACTTACATTATTTGATTCTATAATTGTTACTTATGTTCTTAACTGAAAATCTTGACTCCTATCATATGAACATATATACTTAGTTGTTTTCACTTACAATACAATAAAATAGTTCCAAAAGAACTCTGCCAGATTCATACGGGAGAAAAGAAAAGAAAACCACTGAATCAAGTTCAGGATTTTATAAGAAGTTCCTTTTTACGCAACCCTTTGTGATGGTTAATTATATGTGTCAAGTTGGCTGGACCACGGTGGCCAGATATCTGGTCAAACATTATTCTAGATGTTTCTGTGAAAGTGTTTTTTTTTGGATGAGATTAACGTTTAAATTGAATGGACTTTGAGTAAAGCAGATTACCTTCTGTAAAGTGGGTGGGCCTCATCCAATCAGTCGAAGGCCTGAACAGAACAAAAGACTGACACTGACCTCTCTCTGCTGAGCAAGAAGGAATTCTGCCTCCAGATGGCCTTGGACTTGAACTGCAGCTCTTCTCTGTTGCTCTTCTGTAGTCTCCAGTCTGCCAGCTGCCCTGTAGATTTTGGACTTACCAAGCCTCCAGGATCACATGAACAAATTTATTAAAAATAAATCAACCTCCCATCCAAGTACTAACCAGGCCCCACCCTGCTTAGCTTCCACAGTAATTAACACAACATTGTAGTTCAACTATACTTCATTAAAAAACAAAACAAAGCAAAAAATAAATAAATCAACCCCTCTCACTGTCTGGAGACATTGTTGGCTGTCACAACCAGGGTGATGGGGAGGGGTGCTGCTGGCATCCACTGGGTGGAGTCCAGAAATGCCAATATACATCCTACAATGCACAGGGCAGCCCCCCATAGCAAAGAATGATCCCATCCCAAAGGTCCACTGTGCCGAGTTGGAGAAACTCTACTCTAAGGCATATGTCATCCACACTCTGTGTAGCCTGTAAGCAGTCACTTAATGGACAGCGACTGCCATGTCCCCTTTTGCTTCCCATTCGGGTGGGTAATACAACGGTAGTTCAGTTCTGGGTGGCTTTCAGCTTTGGGCAAAATACAGCACCTGGAGGAGAGGGTCGTCTGCTCTAGTGGTCCGCTACGGGGTGATGCAGCGGAATCCTGAGGGTGCAGCGTGCTGGACACCAAGGGATGAGAATGACCAGCTGTGCCATGTGATGCCAGAGGCCACATAGCTCGGGGCTGATGAGCGCATATTAGACTTGGTGACGTGGGAGCCCCCGGGGGCCTTATGCCACCCGGCTCAGAGGATCAGGGGCTGCTAGCCAGGATGCAGGAAGCAGCGGAAGAGTGAGGAGGAGGTGAAATACGGGGAGAGCTTTCCAGAAGTGTGGCCGTGAAAAGCGTGAGAAACAGGGAGGGGGAAGCTGTAGTGCAGGGAGGAGCCCACAGGGGGCCGCGTCCAGGGGAGACCCTGGCGCTGGGGTCTCAGAGCCTCAGGGTCTGCTGTGGGGCCGTGGAGGGGGCGGGGCGATGAGCGTCGGATACAGAGCTCACCCAGCGGGAAGGCTCAGGGCGGCCTGCTGGCTAGGAGGGCAAGTCCCCCCACCACCCCGGATCTGGAAGAGGAATAATCAGTCCTCAGAAGTTACAGACAGAGGTGATGGGTTGGGGTTGGAGGCAAGGAGCCCAGTTACTGAGCATCTGTGCCCACCTAAGCATGCGTGGGGTGGGGGGCCAGGACCTCCACCACCGACCACCCAGGAAAGCTGCGTGGGCCTCCCAGCTCGCAGATTTATTCACCTGAAAACCATTTCCCAAGTGGCCATACTGGGGTCATACGTGACCCAGGCCCATCCCTGCCTGAGGACTCACCGTCCACTGTCTTGGGGGAAGGAAACAGTGACTGACAGTGTGGACAGGGCCCCAGGGAGCTTTGGGAGCTCAAGGGAGGTGCCTGGCCCAGCCCGAGGCCCAGAGGACTTCCTGGAGGCGGTGGTACCTCAACTGGGTCTTATAGGGCGAAGAGGGGCCATGAGGCGCATGGAGTGGGTTTTTGGTGCAGCGGGGACTGTAGGGAATGGACCGGAGCCCCCAGAGTACCGCCCTGCCTGCGGAGCGCTGGCCCCTCCCTTGTCTCCTTCCTGCTGTCAGTGGGGCCGCGCGCTGGTGTCGGGCGCCCCCTGGCGGCGCCCGCGCGCGGGTCGGACAGGGACCGGGCGGTGTGGTGGCGGTGCTGGGAATGGGCCAGACCCATCAGGCTGACTTATCCCAGTTCTGTTCGAATCAGAAGAAAGAGAACGAGCTTTTGGAGGAAGGAAATATTTTAGCGTATAACTTTGATATATTTGTCTCTATACTAACGCAGTCGTAAAGCAGTTTTAATTAATGATGAAGAAATGTTCACATATTGAGGTTTGGGGAAGTCATTCTGCCATATGCAAGGCTTAACTTGAAATGTCTGCTGCCTTGGCTCTCTCTGTCTCTCCTGGGATAACCGCTCAAATCCTTCCAGGTCTTCCTGCTTTTGCTGCTCCCTCCGTGTGGCAGCAGGAGGGACCCAACGTGGACAAGTGTGTCTAGACATCCCACCTCATTCCTTAGGGCTCAAAAGGAAGCAAAGCCAGGAGTAGATACGGGAGATCCTCCATTGTTCCTGAAGACAAGGAGAAGTGCCTTGAGCTTCCTGGAGACCAAAGCACAGAGGGAAATAGGGTCCGTTTCTCTTATTGGTTCAGTGCACAGAAATAGTGAGAAGTCAAAGGTGAAAGAGTCCCCTGACTCCCCAAGATTCCTGGGGTCCCAAAGTTCCCCCAGAGTGGATTTGGCTGGACCACCAGAGCACAGAGCTTCGGGCAAATTCTAGGTCACAGGATGGACCCTCAAGGAGTCATGTTTCTGATCTCGGTAATTAGCAGCTCTGAGGAGGAAGCGGTGAAGAGGAGGTGCATCCTCAAGGAATCCTGGAATATCATGGCCCCTGGAAAGCATCAAGCCTTCCTCCCCCTTGGAGGTGGGGAAACCAAGGCAGGGAAGAGGGGAAGGGATGCGGCTGAAGCCATGCAGGCCAGTTCTCCAAATATTTACCGACAACTGGACCAGTCGAAGCACTGAGTGGTGGGCCTGTGTAAGGCCAGTCCCCTGCGCCCCTCAGGAAGAGGGGAGAAGGCGTGCAGGCAGAGCTTGTCTCACAGCGACTCCAGGCCAGCCTGGCTCCGGGCTTTGCATCACAGACCCAGAAATAATGACCAAAGGGGTTCCCACACAACCCCTGCCACCCTCTGTGCCTCACCCCTTCAGACGGTCCCCCTCCTAGGATCTTCTGTAAAACAGGGTGATGATACTGCACTGCATTCTAGGATGTGATGTCTGTCATGAATTAAGGGAGCTGTCGCTGTTCTAGGGTGAAGTCCAAAGCCTGGCATTTAAGGCTCTCCTTAACTGCCCTTGACAACCCTCAGCAGCAGCCAGACTGAGAGGGGCCTTGCTGGGCCACCTGACAAGGACCTGGAGGAACAAATCTGTGTCCCCTGCTCAAAATCCACCCCCAGCTCCCTGGCGACTGCCCCCACCCCCAGCTCTGCCCAGGCCACAGACTCAGCGGCCGGGGAGCCAAGAAGTGGAGAGAAAACTGGCAGGTGGGGACCAAGGCCAGCTGGGGAGCCCGTGCCAGGTCCAGAGGGGCCCTGGGTCCTCTGCTCTGGCCGATGGGCAAGGCACATGCAGCCGGTCAGTCACATTTTTCAAGTAAAATCAGAAATACAGATTTTAAAAAAATTGGAATCACCCTTTTTTTTTTTTTTTTTTTTGCAGTACGCGGTCCTCTCACCGTTGTGGCCTCTCCCGTTGCGGAGCACAGGCTCCGGACGCGCAGGCTCAGCGGCCATGGCTCACGGACCCAGCCACTCCGCGGCATGTGGGATCTTCCCAGACCGGGGCACGAACTCATGTCCCCTGCATCGGCAGGCAGACTGCCAACCACTGCGCCACCAGGGAAGCCCGGAATCACCCTATTTTTAATCTACAGGTTTTTGAGGTATAACTGACATATAATAAACCTCACATGTTTAAAATGTATGATCTGATGAGTTTTGACATATATATCAAGTTTGACATATCTATCTATGTGTATATATATATATATATATATATATATATATATATATATATATATATATATTTGTGAAGCTACCACTGCAATCAAGACAATGACCATTTCCATCACCCCCCGAAGTTCCCTCCTGCCCCTTTGTAATCCATCCTCTTCGTCCTCCTGTCCCTTCTACTCCACCCCCAGCCAACCACAGGTCTGCTTCTGTCACTATGGATGCAATTGCAGTTTTTGGAATTTCACGTGAATGGAGTCATATGGATTGTTCTCTTTCCTTGCCTGGCTTCTTTCACTGAGTGTAATTATTTTGAGCTTCATCCCTGTGGTTACACGCATCGAGTTCGTTCCTTTTTACTGCCGAACAGCATTCCATTGTAAGGATAGACAATTCGTTGATCTATTCACCTGTGATAGACAATGGGTTGTTTTCCCTTTCTTTTAGCTGTTACACATAAAGCTCCCATGAATACTCATGTGCACCTCTTGTATGAACATGTGCTTTCATTTCTCTTGGGTAAATCCTAGAAGTGGAATGGCTGGGTCATGTGGAAGGCATGTGTTTTTTTTTTTTTTTTTTGCAGTACGCGGGCCTCTCACTGTTGTGGCCTCTCCCGTTGCGGAGCACAGGCTCCAGACGCACAGGCTCAGCGGCCATGGCTCACGGGCCCAGCCACTCCATGGCATGTGGGATCTTCCCGGACCGGGGCACGAACCCGTGTCCCCTGCATCAGCAGGCGGACTCTCAACCACTGCGCCACCAGGGAAGCCCCTGAAGCATTTAGGATTGAACAATCACCATGTCTGAAATTGACTTTAAAATATTAAGGAAAAAGACAAATGAAGAAAAATGGCAAGACAATTAACAATTATTTAAATCTAGGTGATAGGTACAAGGAGTGTCCATTATACCAGTCACTCTACTTTTGGGTTTATTTGAAATATTTCATATTAAACAGAAAAATAAAAGAATAGCAAAGAAAGAAGAAGGAAATACAGATAGATCAATGTTATATAGATAGATGGGCAGACAGACAGACTGATAGAAAAGATAACCCTGGTTGTCCAGCCTGGGTTGGAGGGGCCAGGCCTCCCAGGCTGGGAAAGCCCATGAGGACACTGTCCATTGCAGGTAAATTCTAAAATGACCACCAGTAGCCTTGTATAATCTTCTCCCTGTGAGTGTGAGTGAAACTTATAGATATGATGGGAGACCACTCCCATAATTATGTTATGTTAGATGGCAAAAAGGAACTTTGCAGGTGTAATTAAGGTCTCTAATCAGTTGAGTTAATCAAAAGGGAGATTTTCTGAGGTGGGCCAGACCTAATCAGGTGGCTCTTCAAAGCAGGAGTTTTAAAGACAAGGAAGTCAGGAGGATGAGCTCCTGTAGCCTTGAAGGCACAGCTTCCATGAGTTCTACAGCTGCAAGGAAATGCATTCTGCTGACAACAACATGAACTTGGGAAAGGACCTGGAGCCTCAGATGAGACGACAGCCCCGGCTGACACCAGGATTTCAGCCTGTGAGACTGAGCAGAGAGCCCAGTTGTGCTGGGCCTGAACTTCCGACACACAACAACTGTGAGACAACAAGCCACTCAATTAGTGATGGTTTGTGACGCAGCAACAGGCAACAAATACACTGTTAAAGAGTTTAGGTGAAAGAATCAGGGGCTTGGATTAGGGTAGTGACAGTGGGGATGGTGTGAAGAGGGTGGGCTTGAGAGTGTTTAGAGGTTCAAATTGCCAGATGGATTAGATATGAGAGTGAGGCAGTGGGACGTCTGGAAAGACTCCTAGATTTCTGACTTGAGCAATTGAGAGGCAGGCCTACAGGAGGACGAGACCGGAGGGACAGCCTAGGTGTCCCTTCAGGCATCTAATAGAGCTTGCCGAGCAGGCTGCTGAGCCTGGGGAAGGTGAGGGCTGGAGGTGAGGCAACGTGGGCAGTCGCTGGTGTGCGACAGAGGCTAGTGCCAAGGGCATGAGGAGATGGGCCCAGGATGGAGCCTTGGGGATTTGACTCTGAAAGTGCCTGGAACGGCTGATGGTGGAGGCATGGGTGGTGTCCCGGAAGCTGGGGAAGGGAAACGCCTCAGGGTGAGGGGCAGGGGCTTAGGCTGCACGTGACATGGGCCACCAAGGCCTGCCATCATGACCTCTTCATGACCTTTGCACTCTGTCTTCTCCTCTTCCCCATTACCACTGGACAACTCCAGCCCAGGACTCCTGGCCCTCCCCAGGCCTCCTTCAGCAGCCTCATCCCCCTCACTGGCCTCCCTGACGCCAGTCCCTACCAATTCTCCGGGGTCCTTCTTATACACTCACGTCTGAGATCACGTCCCTGCTTGGGACTCCCTGAGCTCCCAGGGCAGCTCTGGGAGGGCAGGAACCAAGCCTGACTCACCTGCTACTGGGTCCTATGTGGGTGCTGGTGACAAAGTTGCAGATACTACTGCGGTTTGTGATATTTCTGTGGTCTGCAGCCTGCAACCATATTGAAAGGAAAGATAATGTAAGATAGAAGTTTGTGAGAATAAAGATGTGATTTTTTTTCCCCACTCAAGTCCACAGACCTCCTGAATCCTAACTACCAACCCCAAGATGAAGGGTTGGAGCTCCATCCCTAATGAGGCATGAATCGGTGCATCGCCAAGAAGGAAGACAATGTCAGCAAGCAGTGGCAGCAGATTCAGCAGGGCCACTTTGAGTGCAGGAGGACAGATTGGGCTTAAGCAGGAAGACAAGTTCATTGACAGCCAGCCTGCCTGCAGGAAGAGCCAGCGTGGGAGGGCCTGGGCTGAGTTTGAGGGTATTTTGAGGGTATTTTGTGGGGGTGCACAGCCCCCCACAATGGACCACAACCCATGCTGGGGTCTGGGAGGACAGCACCATTTTCAGGCATTTGTTGGCCTCAGTCACTCTTGCTTTTGGAGGCTCTGCTCACATCATCCCAAACATGAATGTACCCTTATAGGATGTAATTTTTTTCCCAAAATAGATTTTGAAACGATTTTTATAATTTTGCTCTTGAATTGACTTGGCTCCTTGACTCTGCCTTTGATAACCTTAGAGCAGACACCTAACCTCTCTGGGCCTTAGCTGGCTCCTCTGTGAAAGCGATAATGATATTCCTTTATAAGTCATGGGGTCCAATGTCAACATTTGTAAAGTCATAAGACAGAGCCCGACACATAGCAAGCCCTACAGACACGTCTGCTAAATAAGATAAAATGCCAGTAACTCTTCATTTCTGATTTCTTATCAATGACCCCGAATTCTCAAAATTCTCACTACTTGATAGTTCTCCACTGTGGTGAAACTTTCATAATTACCACATTGAAAATAATGATGACATGATGTCACATCCTGTAGGTATTTAGTGAAGCATCTTTTTAATTTTGTCACTTTATTTTTGCATTTTGCAGTAGTACACAATGTTGGTTGCTAATACAATTTCTATCGCTCCAAGGGGACAAAGGCTGTGTGTTCATGGGCAAGGAAAACAACCTTCAGCCGGAACTCTGAGAGCAGGAGCCTGCAGGAGCCGGGAAAAGGAGGGCGGGCTCTCCAGCCCTCTGCCGGGTTCACCCGACCTGTCCTCGCATCATGTCTGGGCGTAACAGGCCCGAGGGGACATACAGTTCAGCCTCCTCCTTGACAGATGGGAGGCCCGGGGCTCTGGAGCAGAAGGGACTTGCCCAGGTTCAAACTGTGTGTGGTCCCAGGTCTCCCTCCAATGATCAAATTTCTTTCCCTATTTCACCCCCTCTCAAATTTAGCACAGCTCCCCCTCCTCCTTATCCCGGGGTCCAGTTGTTCTTCCTAGGAACAGCCCGCTGCCCTGCAGCTCCATGAGGAAGGGCTTCTCCTTTCAAAACTTGTCATCCCACGTCTGTTCTCCAATGGGCCTTCCCTCCTGAAACCAGAAAGAGGACGAGCTGACGCCAGATGGTGTGTGGGTGGCTGTCTCTTCCTTCCTGGCTCCAGGGTTCGAATCTGGCCTCCAGGTTTAACTTGCTGTGTGATTTTTGAGTGTGACTCAGCCTCTCTGGTTTTTGCTTGTCTCACCTAACACAGAAGATGACACCAGTTGCCTTCTGGGGCTCAGGATTATTCTTGTCCACATTTGTGAATCTTCTGGCATAAAGCAGTTCCTCAAGAAACGTTAGTTATGTATCTCCCCAGCCCCCAACCCCATCAGGCACTTCCTCTTTTCAAAACCTCTGAATCCTTTCTTCTCCCCAGTGTGTCGGTGTCTAATAATAATTTTAAGGTTATCCCTTCTGGGGAAATTTTAGCAGAGATCTATTAAAAAAAAAAAGTGGAGTGCTATAAAGGTAGAGTTTCTGCCAACAGCTGAGGATGAGAAGATATTTCGTGTGTCAGGCGGACGGTGGAAAGGGTCAGAGGAGGGGAGAATGGAGGCTGTTGAACATTTACAGGCTGCTCCTAGGCCTTGGTAGCACATGAGAAGCACCCAGTGTTGGAGAAGCTGTTGCAGTCTTGAGCTGGGGGCGGTTGGATTTAATTTTCCAGATGAAAACGAAGGCTGAGGAACAGGAATTCCAAGAACCTGAGTCACAAGAAGGGGGGAAGTCAGGCTGGGAAGCTGCTGACAACACATTCATGTGACTGCAAAAAAGTTTCAACAGATTATCAGGGTGGACGAGGAAAGCTTTGAACCTGCCCTTTGGACTTTCTGTTCATCCACCCCAGGTGAGGTTATTTACTCCTGACCTACTCCCAGAAATTAATTGTCTTTTCTAAGGCCAGGGGGGTTCTCGGAGATCACCCAGCCCCACGTGCCATTCTATGGGCAGTAAACAATGCTCAGAGAAGAGGAGGTTGGCGGCCAGGCACCCGTATAGGAACTGGCGGCTTCTCTGACCAGTCCCTGGGAGAAGAGCTCCCTGGCAGCATTTGTTTCTAACACTGACTGGCTCTTTGAATGAGATCAGCCCCAAACGTTTAGAGAGAAAGACATGAACCATCAATGCTGCTGTCCCTCATATACCCAAGGATGGTGTCCAGGTCTACAGGGCAAGGATGTCGGGGAATGAAGCAACAGACCTATTAAAGCAGATCAGTTGTGGTTGATTTTTCTTTTCGCTAAACTTTGCCTTATTGCTGCTCTAGGGCTGTTTGCAAAATAAACCTTGGGGAAAGAATCGTTGGAGTGGAGAGCTTACATGATTCCCTCCATCTCAGGTTTGCCCATTGTCTTGGTTTTCTGTTGCTGCCAATAACAAACTAATGAAGTAAGCACCTTAAAACAACACAAATTTATTATCTTATAGTTCCATGGGTTAGAAATACGTCTGGACGAGGTGGGGGTGGGTGGCACTCACCGGGTTAAAATCAAGGCGCAGGCAAAGCTGTGTTCCTTTCTGGAGGCTCTAGGAGGGAAGCTGTTTCCTAGCCTTTTCCAGCTTCTAGAAGCTGCCTGCATCCCTTGACTTGTGGCCCCTTCCTTAACCTTCAAGACCAGCAGCGTTGCATTTATCTGATCATTCTTCTGTTGTCACGTCTCTTTGACTACGGCCAGGAAATCTCCAATTTTAAGAATGTATGTGATTACACTGGGCAAACATGGATAATTCAGGATACTCTCTCCATCTCAATATCTTTAACCTAATCACATCTGCGAAGGCTCTTCTACCATGTAAGGTAATATATATTCACAGACTCCAGGGATTGGGGTTGGACATCTTTGGGGGCCATTGTTCTGCCTATGTATTCTTCTTTTCCCCTCAGTGGTCTCTCTAAAAAATACATTTCACTTCTTTGCAGAAAAGAACATTTTCACTGTCATGGGGAATATGGCTAAACCAGAATTTTTTCAAGGATTTTAAATCTTTTTATTTTTAATTCTATTTTACATTCTGCATATATACAGAAAAGTGCATAACTCAAAAAGTTACAGTCTGATTTTTAGAAACTGACCACACCAATGTAAATCAGCACTCAGATCAAGAAACAGAATGTGCCCTGGGACCCCAGAAGCCCTGCTCGTGCCAACTTCAAGTCCAAAATATTATTCAACATTTGTTGACATTAAAAAATTTCCTGGACTTCTCTGGTGGTCCAGTGCTTAAAAATCCGCTTTCCAATGCAGGGGACGCAGGTTCGATCCCTGGTCGGGGAACTAAGATCCCAAGTGCCGCAGGGCAACTAAGCCTGTGTGCCGCAACTACTGAGCCCACACGCTCTGAAGCCCTCACACCATAACTGGAGAGCCTGCATGCCACAACAAAAGATCCGGAGTGCTGCAGCTAAGACCCGACACAGCCAAATAAATAAACAAACAAACAAATAAATAAATATTTAAAAAAATTTCCTATGTGGGCAATACTTGGAGTATGATTGAATAAAAAGGAAAGAGCCCAAGTGCTGTTCATTTATTCATTCAACGAATATTTTCTGGCACCTGTCCTGGGCTGGATGCCAGGGAAAATGGGATGAGTTGATTCGATGAGGGTCCTCTGGCACAGAATCTTTGGAGGTTACTGTGTGTGTGTGTGTGTGTGTGTGTGTGTGTGTGTGTGTGTTGGGGGGTGTGGGGAGGGAGTTTGTGAAAGAGATAAGAATACAAATGCATTGACCAGCCCTAACCAGAAGGCTTCCCAGGGAGAGTGGGTCCCGAAGATGAACACAGCCGAGGAGAAGAAAGGATTTCCAGCAAGGGGGAGAGCACAAGCAAAGGGGTGGCAGTGGGGCAGGCAGGGTCATGGTGGAGTTTGGGGAACAAAGAGAGAGATGACCCCTGGACTTGCCAGCCTCTGGGCCCTTGCTCAGCCATTCCCATTTCCCATTTTACCAGCCCAAATCCCAGCTGTCCGGACTCAGAACCAGAGGCCATAGCCTTCAGGCCAGTGTCTTCATTTCACAGATGCAGAAGCAGGCCCAGAGGAGAACACACACGCACGGCTGGTCACTGGCTTCATTACTTCTCTCACTCCACACTTCTCTACAGAGCCTCCCAACCCCTACCCTCCCCTGTGCCTGGTGCTGGGGACACAGAGGTGTCAGCCTCCAACCCTGCCCCGAGGCATGCAAGGCCTGGTGGCACAAAACAAGCCACGAGGCCTGAAACATGATCCAGACCACCCATTTCTTCCTCCAGGGCAGTTGCCATACCCCACAGCCCCTTACTGCCTATTCCACTTCCCTGCTTCCCTATCAGGCCTCTCATTCATTCTTCATTTGCACATCCCACATGTATTTATTGGGCATCTACTTTGTGCGGGGCAATGTTCCAGGCACAGGGAACACAGCTGTGCAGAAGACAGACCCCTTCCTCAGTGGGGAAGTCAGACAATGAACAGAACACATAACTATATAATGGGATGTCAGCGGAGGTAAGTGCTGTGCTGTGAAGAAAAATAAAGCAGGGTAAAGGGCTAGAGGGGAGGGAAGCTGGTGTTTTAGGTAAGGCTGTCACGGCAGGCTCTTAGAGGAGGTGACTCTGGGACCCCAAGGAAATGAGGAAGCATGTGTTACAAGGATGGGGGAAAAGGGAAGGGGGGTGGGGCCTGGAGGCAGGCCCCTCCTTGATGGGTCTGTGGACGCAGGCTAGTGTGACTGCAGGGGGATGTCCTTGGCCATTTAGCTAGTTGGGAAATCTCAGCACTCTCCCTCCATTTGCATCTCCCAGGTCCTTAGACATGGGCCATGGGGCCTGAGGTCTGGGAAGGGCCTTTAGCTGCCTCTCACCTAGATCTTCCTCTCTCAGTGGAGGCCAGCACGCGGATGGATGCCCACTGGACCTTGGCCTTCATCAGGAGCATGTGCCCAGCTGACCTCATACCTCTCCACCCCTCAACACCCTCATACCTAGTTAACACTCGGAGCGAGACCCCATCGTACAGCTGAGGAAACAGGCTCAGAGCCTTTCTCAACGCCCTGCACTGCGCCAGGTGGAGGAGTCTGGGGGCAGGAAGGGCTCTGCCACCGTCCCCCCATGAGACCTCTTTATGGCGGAGGCTGACCTCTTTCTGGGTTCTGAAGAGGAAGTTCCCAGGGGAAACCGGTCCTGACAACTTGACTGAGGAGAAAAGGAGGGTGGCAATGGGGAGGGCAGGGGACAAAGTTAGTCTCTCGCGGGGCGAGGCGGGGCGGGGGCGGGGGGTACGGCCCGGAAGGGGCGATGGGAGGGGCTCAGAGACGCCAAACTGCCCGAGGGGGTGCAGGGGCCGAGGTAGGTCTTGGGGACGGCCTTGGGGAGAGGGCCTGAAGAAAGTGGGCGCAGGGATGGAGGGGCCGGCGAAGGTCGAGGCGGGATCCCGAGAGCCATTTGAGGAAGAGCTTGGCCGGAGTCGGAGGTCACCTGAGGCTAGACGCTTGGGGGGGCGGGGCCGGAGCGGACCGGGCATTGGAGGGTGGGGAAGGGAGCCAGCCCGGTAGGTCCGGGTCCGGAGGTCAAAGGAGGGCGGCCCGGGGCGTGGCCTTGGGCGGGTCTTGGGTGGGGCCTTGCGTGCCAGGGGCGGGGTCTAGGTGACAGGGGCGGGGCCTGGAGGGCGGTGGCGGGACCTGGATGGCTGGGGTGTGGCCTGAGGGCGGGCAGGGGCGGGGCCGGGCGAGGCGGGGCGGGGCGGGGCAGGCGGCGGCCTGGAGGCGGGCGGGCTGTGTCGGCGACGCGGAGGTGAGCTCGCTTCACTGGGCTCGGCAGGAGGCGGAGGCGGCGGCGGAGGCGGCGGCGGAGGCGGCGGCGGCGGCGGCAGCGACGCGCACAAAGGCGGATTGTGGCTTCACTGGTGCTCGCGGCGGGCGGCGCCGGGGCGGGGGCGGCGGGGCGCGCCGGGGGCCCCCGCGGGCGCGGCGCGGACGATGAGCCGGGGCCCGGCATGGCTTCCGCGCGGCCGCCGGGCCGGGCCTGCGCCTCGGCGCCCGCGCCCGCGGGGCTCCGGGCCGGGCCGCCCGCCCTCCCCGCCGCCGCCGCCGCCGCCGCCAGCTCCCCGGAGCCTGCGGGCGGCGCGGAGGCCGAGGAGCGCTCGCTGCAGCACATGCTGCGCGCCATAGCCGAGGAGCGCGGCCGCCTCAGCCTGCGCCGCGAGGTCTGCGGCCTCGGTGAGTGGGGTCGGCCGGGGTCGAGGCCGGGGCCGCCGCGTCGTCGGGATGTGCGCGCCTCTGGGTGTCTCTGCGCGTCTCTGTCTCTGCGTGTGTCTCTGGGGCTCCCTGCGTGTCGCATCCCCCTCACGCCCCCGGCTCCCCGCGTCCGGCTGTTTCCTGTGCCTCCGCGTCTCCGTCTCTGATTTTGGTCCCAAGAGCGGTCCGGCACGCTCTCGTCCCTGTGTGTCTGTCTCCCGGGTCACTCGGCGTCTCCCTCTGTCTGTCCATCCGGGCGTCTGCCCGTCTCCCTCCTTCCCCTCCGTGGCTCCGCCAGGCCTCTTCCTTCTCCAAGAAGCCCTCCCCGGGGCCTCAGTGCCGCTGCAGGGAGTGCGGGCGCTGGATCTGGGGAGACCCGGAGCCCGACATGGCAGGGCCGGGGCCCCGTGAGCTCCGGGCAGACCTCCCTGCCAGCTGCCCCGGCCACCGTCCCACCTCGCCGGGAGGGCAGGTCTCCGGCGTCCTGAAGCCTTTGTTTTCCCGCACCGCTCTCTCTGCACATTGGCTCTAACTGGGGACCTGTTGGACCGTCGCCCCCTGAACCCACCCGCTTGGCAGCGGGAGCGGGGCCGGCCGCCTCTCTGGGTGTGATGCTGCTCTAAGGAGGCCCTAAGTCCTAGATGGGCCGGTGACGTGGGGTGGAGGTGCCCCGTGTGGTTTGCGAGAGCCTGGGGCTCCAGGTGTAGGTGGGGTCTCCGTGAAGTGATGGCTATTGACGGATCGTGTTCAGACTAAAGCCCGAGGAGGCCGTTTTCTCTCTGAAAAGACCCCTCCCTTCTTCCTGCGGGAATGACTTCATACCACGTTCTCAGCCACCCCCCAGCCCCACCCTCATCCCCAGTCTGGGCTGGGGCTGTCTGAGGGGGCGACAGCATTTTGTGGAGAAGGGAATGTCAGCCTTGGAGATTCTGCCAGACCCACTCCCTTTCATTCACCATTGAAGAAACTGAGTCCCAAAGAGCCAGCGCATCCCCACCTAAGGTCACAAGGCATTCCAGGCCCCTCAGCAGGCCACACCCTGGAGGCTGGAAGACGAGAGGAAATAAATTTGCGTTCTCCTTTTTGCAGGAGGCAGATTTGGTACAAGATACTTCCCCTCAGCCGGTCTCAGTCCAGCCTGCCCTGGAACAAAGCTTTCCTCAAGCATGGGGGTGGGGGTAGGGTGTCTACAGGCCGGGGTGGACGAGGACAGAGGTTCTTTGGTCTCTTCTGAAAAGGTGTCACTAATTAGTTTCGAGCAGAAATGGAAGGGTCCTCATTCATTCATTCAGCACATGTTCATTGAGCACCTACTGTGTGCCCGGCTGCATGCCGGCCTGGGAGGCCACCTGTCACCTGGCACAGAGTGTCTGAGAGTGGAGGGGTCGGAGGGACCATTGCTCAGGCCCCTCAGCCCTGTTTGCTCAGCAGCTCCAGGCACCCCTCCTCACTCCCCTGTCAACACGGTCCTGCTGTCCTCTGAGCATCTCTCTGCCCTGTTAGACAGTCCCTGCCCCCAGGAGCCTGCACTGCCACCCCCTAAGAACAATAATTTGCTGTAGCACGTGGTATTTCCTGAGCACTCAGTATGTGCCCAGTGCTTTATGGAGGCTCTGTCAATTTGATACTGACCTTGCCAGATATAGGAACATTATCTCCACTTCACCTATGAGGAGCCTGAAGTTCAGAGAGGCAAGAGACTAGCTCAGGGGCAGCCTGCGAGGAAGTTGTATAGCTGGGATTGACCCCTGGTCAGTGTGACCCCAGTGCCTGTCCCCCCAGATGTCCCAACCAGGCCTTGCTGCACCTACTGCGCTGCATCTGGGGAAGGGACCTGCCCGTAGTAGGCCAAGAGCACAGCCTGGTGGTTGCACTATTGCTGTGTCTCCCCTCCTGCCTCTAGTTCCCCCTCACGCACAAGCTTTTCCCATCTTACCACCCCCAGCCCCTCAGAACTCAGTCCCTGTAGTGCTCTGATGTGCTGCACTTTTATTTCTGCTCTTTTCTGCACCTGGAAAGCTACCTCCTACTTAACCTGCCCTGCAAGCACATGCAGGGCTCCTTTCAGGCCTCAGAGCTAATGCTGCCACCGGGGGACCCTTCCTCTGCCCCCTGTCCTGCTGCCTGTGCTCTCTTTGTACCGGGTTCGCGTCCGGTGGACGAACGGATGACTGTGGCACTGTTGATGGTCTGTGTGGCTGTCTCCCCAGTTAGCAGGTGACCCCCCCAGGGCATTGCCCAAGCCTGAGTCTCCTCAGTGCCCAGCATGGGGCCCATGCAGAGCAGAGCCCCAGGGCACACTCAGCAAATGAATGAGAGGATTACTTTCTGGACTGGGGAATGAAGGGTGTGGATGGGCAAGGAAGTTGGAAACTTAAAGTCTTAGAAGGGCTCACGTTGCTGTCTCTTTCATTTTTCAGATGAGAAATGTGATGTTCAGAGAGGGACAAGCTAAACAGTGACTTCACGCCCAGGGTAGAGTTAGGACAGAATGATTGGCCCGAGCACCCAGGCGTGAGCCCAGAATGCCCTCCCCAAAGCACTTTCACCATGTCGCTCGCTCATCTCCACTTTGCAGCTGGGACAACCTGTTACATTTATGAATTAACTTAAACCTCCCAGATTTTTGTTGTTGCTGTTGTTTAATTAAAACTTAGGTTGTTCAGAACTAACCTCAGGTTGTTTTGAAGGTGGAAGGGAGTCACTGGGGGAGACGCTTGACCCTGGACAATCTGTTGTCATTTCTTTTATTTATTTACTTATTTGGCTGCGCCGGGTCTCAGTTGCAGCATGTGGGATATAGTTCCCTGACCAGGGATTGAACCCGGGCCCCCTGCATTGGGAGCACAGAGTCTTAGCCACTGGACCACCAGGGAAGTCCCTCTTTTTTTAAAAAAATAAATTTATTTATTTATACATTTATTTTTGGCTGCATTGGGTCTTCATTGCTGTGCGCGGGCTTTCTTTAGTTGCGGCGAGCGGGGGCTACTCTTGGTTGCAGTGCGTGGGCTTCTCATTGCGGTGGCTTCTCTTGTTGCGGAGCATGGGCTCTAGGTGCACGGGCTTCAGTAGTTGTGGCACGCGGGCTCAGTAGTTGTGGCTCATGGGCCCTAGAGTGCAGGCTCAGTAGTTGTGGCGCATGGGCTTAGTTGCTCCGCAGCATGTGGGATCTTCCCGAACCAGGGCTTGAACTCGTGTCCCCTGCATTGGCAGGCGGATTCTTAACCACTGCACCACCAGGGAAGTCCCGCTGTTACCATCTGAGTCACAGTGTCTGTCTATGAGATGAGAGAAAGCGACTACCCCCTTCTCCCTGCCCGCATTGTCTCTTGGTTGCATGATGAAAAGTATCTTGGAGATGCAAACCTGATTTTTGAATCTTGTCTACTGTGGCCTCTGCAGTAGAAGCATTTTTTTGAGGACTTGCTCTGTGCCAGGTGGGGGGATCAGCCTTGATCTGTGCTGCATGGGGTGTGGGTGCAGTTGAGTGGGGAGAGAGAGCCAGATACACAGGTGACTTGGCTGAAGTAAAAATCCTGCTGAAAGCAGCCAGGGCTGTGCAGGATTTTGAGCAGGATTTTGGTGTTTTATCCACAGGAAACTGCCTGTGATTCCAGGTAACAGGTGAGCCAGGCTGATGGCTGAGGCGGCCTGAGCGGGGCTCCAGAATCTCTGAGTTGGGAAGAATCAGGTGGTCCAATGCCCAAATGTTGTGTGATGCAGACGTCTGGACCAAAGGTGGAGATAGCCTGCCTGACACTTCCTCCTGGGGCTTGGGCCTTCTAATGGGCCCTGGACGTCAGCGCACACCTGCTGTGTGGGCAGGCTCCCTTCAACAGGGGCAGCACGCCCCTGGCGTTTGGTCAAGTCACGTGGACATGACCCGGGTCTGAGTGGCGGAGGGGCGCTGTGAGTGGAGGGGCCTTCCCCGTGCTGCTTGTCTTTGGGCCCTGCCTAGGCTGAGCGTTTTATTTGATTTTATTTTTTCAGTTTATTTTACTGTATTGTTTTTTCCCATGGCCGCGGCTGGCTTGCGGAATCTTAGTTCCCTGACCAGGGATTGAACCCGTGCCAGTCCTAACCATTGGACTGCCAGGGAAGTCCCCAAGGCTGAGCATTTTAGAGCCGTTTATTCTTGGGCTTTCGCCCCCTTTTAGGTGGCCTGGGGAATTTTCTCTCTCTTTGGAGTGCTGTGGGACAAAAAGAGTGTTTCACATTCACCATTTCCTTTTATCGTCAAAATAATCCTCTAAGGTAGGTATCATTAAACTGCTCTCTTTGTCCTGGTGAAGAAGCACAGGTTTAGAGGTGAAGTAACATGCCCCAGTCCCATGGCCAGTAAGTGGCAGAATCTGTCTGAGCTCTTAGCAGGGGTGAAGCCCTCACACCTGTCCTCGGGTGCGTGTGGCCTGGCCACCATAGGTGTGCTCAGCTGCCTGGCACGAGGTGGGCTGAGGAAGAGCCCAAGTCGAGGTGTGAGAGGTTGTGAGGGGCACAGAGAAGGGAGCCACCTTGGCTGACCAGGGGGGTTTGTGCAGGCGTGGCCTTTGAGAGGGGGTTAGGGTGGGCAGGACTTGCCTGGAGGAGCAGGGAGGCTTGAAGCCTGGCTGTGGGAGTTGAGACTGGAGTGGTGTTTGGGGCTCCGAATGCCCGGCTGGGACTTTGGTGTTCGCTTGGCCTGGCCTTTGGCAGCTTGGCGGGTGTTTGAATCGTGGACCAGCCGGCACTGGAGAGGCCGTTAGCACCAGGGATGCTGCTCACGTGCCGTGTGCCAGCCGCGCTGGACCTGCAGCAGCACCTCCTATGGAGGCAGGTTCTGTTATCAGCCCATTTTGCAGATGAGGAAACCAAGCTTCAGAGGGGAAAGTGACTCACCCAAGGTCACGTAGCTGGGAGGTAGCAGAACTGGGCTTCCTGGGGTTCCAGCCGAGGCATGTCAGGTGCCAGTAGCCATCCTGCAGAGAGTTCTGGAGTGAGCCAGAGGAGTACGGGGGAGACTGCCCTCCTGTGAGCCTCGCCTCTGTGCTGAACACCTACACGTGCCAGGCACCTGACACCACCCTGTGAATCGGGAAGAGGACCTTGCACGCTCGGCCCAGCCCTCTGTCTTGCTCGGTGCAGTGTAGCTGGGCGTAGTGGTGGGCGGGGGATGTTCGTGGGAGGTGTGGCTGGAAGGGAAGACCGGGGGCCTGAGCACGCCACCGTTTGGAGTTTCTGGGTCCTCATCTGTAAAGTGGAGAAAAGTCTGTAGGGTCATGGAAATTGTCTGAGAAGTGACAGGCACAGCCTCATGCCGCCCCGTGAGGACTGCAGGAGATGCGGCAGGAACAGACCCAGCACAAGCCCTGGCACGGTGTTGACCCTCTATGCTGTTGTTGTTATAAAGGACACAAACATCTGGCCCAGTGCCTGCACATGGAATTAGCGTTGGATTCAAGCTCTGAAGTTCAGACTGCTTTGCAGTGGCTGGGGCCAGTTTTTCTGGGTTCCCCTGGGGCCCTGGGCCCTCCGTCCCCAAGGCAGGCAGAGCTGGTTCTGGGGCAGTGCAGCGGGGAGGAAGTGTGGCCGTTTAGAGTGGCAGTGGTGTCTCTTTTCGGTTCCTGCGCCTATTTTTAAGGTCTGTGGGTTCCGGCCTCTATCCGTTTCTGGGGCTGGAGCAGCCCGGGCCGCTGCCGGTGTGGTCCTCTCACAGGGCAGGGACTCTGCATCCTTCCAGAGAACGCTGAGGACGCTGGACCTCGCACTCTAAGGAGACTGAGGGTCATGGCTGCAGGGATTCTTGGCAAAGCGAGAGGGCCATCAGCTGTGTTGGCATCCTTGCCCCCTCCCCTGGCCTGGGCGCCAGTGCCCGCTCTGCCCCTGCCCTGAGGCCTCACACAAGCCGTGCCCCCTCCTTGCAGCGCTGGCTCATTTACATCTGCCTCCTTCACTGGGCTGGGCGGGCTCAGGAATACCAGCCGAGCCATGAGGCCACTGCAGAGAAGCCCCGAGCAGGACGCTTGTGAAAAAAAAACAGCATCAAAATCCCCAGACAAATTTTTTCCAATTAAAAAATGTTACATGGGCTTCCCTGGTGGCGCAGTGGTTGAGAGTCCGCCTGCCGATGCAGGGGACACGGGTTCATGCCCCAGTCTGGGAAGATCCCACATGCCGCGGAGCGGCTGGGCCCGTGAGCCATGGCCGCTGAGCCTGCGCATCCGGAGCCTGTGCTCCGCAACGGGAGAGGCCACAACAGTGAGGGGCCCGTGTACAGCAAAAAAAAAAAAAAAAAAAAAAAAAAAGTTACATGTACAATATAGAAACTGGAAAATATAAAGAATGGAAAAAAATTACTCATAGTTCCAATCACGCAGTCACACTATTAACTTTGCAGCATCTTGCTTTCCAATCTTTTTAAAGCCCCTTTAAAGAATACTTGATATTCTACACATAAAGTTTCTTAATCATGCTTTCTCACTTAAAATTCCTAAAACATTTTCAGTGTTGTTCAAACTCTAAACATTATTTAAATGATACAGGATAGTTGAGTGGATGTGCCATAATTTACTTAATCAGTTTTGTCTTGTGGGTAACTTAGCTTGGATCTAGTTTTTCACTCTTATAAATAGCTTGCAACAGGCCTCTTCATTTGTGCGAAGCTTTCTGCATTTGGATGACTTCTTTTGGCTACCAACCTGGGAGGCCATTTCTTAGAGGCTGCTGTCTGACCCCCAAGGCAGGACTAGGACCATAGGTGGATGTGGCGGGTGGCAGACAGATGTTTACCAAACTCATAGAGAACTTTCTGTTATTTATTTATTTTAATTTTTGGCTGTGTCGGGTCTTAGTTGCGACATGCGGGATCCTCTGCTGCAGCGCATGGGCTTCTCTCTAGTTGTGGCGTGTGGGCTCAGTAGTTGAAGCGCCCGTGCTCTGTAGTTGCAGCACGTGGCCTCAGTAGTTGTGGCGCGTGAGCTTAGTTGTCCCACGGCCTGTGGGATCTTAGCTGCCTGACCGGGGCTCGAACCTGCATCCCCTGCATTGGAAGGCATATTCTTAACGACTGGACTATCATGGAAGTGCCATGGAAAACTTTCTGAATCATTGGCATTGGTACAAACAGGAAGAAAGGTGAGTGGCGGGTGACGGCTTCCTGGCACCCAGGTGTGCCAGCTGCTGAGAGAGGATCCAGCCTCAGACGGGGCTTGGGGCCGGGTGCCCGCTGGTTGGTGATTCTCCAGGCCTGTCTTCTCGCTGGGACCCCAGGCTTGCCTGCTGAACGGGGGAGTCAGGGGTCCTTTGTCCTGCAGCTGGGGGTGGGGAGGCCTGGGAACTGAGTGGCCCGGGCTGCTCCTCCCTCCAAGACCCTCTCACTTCCAGCTCTGGGCGGCCCCTGCCTGCCCAGCCTCGGGGACAGCAGACGGTGGCCCCCACGTCAGCACGGGTGCCAGGCTGCCTGTGCCCAGGCCCTGTGGGTGCAGTGCAGGCCTTGGTCCTGGCTCTTACCCTCCGGGGGCTAGCGTGGGCAGGGAGACAGTGCTGGGTGTGATCGGCAGCCCTCCAGTCTGTCCTCTTGCTGCTGCTGCGCGGCTTTGGGCCAGGTGTTCTTCCGAGAGCGGGCCTGACGTCCCTCTGCCTGACGTCGCGTCCTCCTGGCGTCGGGGCTGATCTGGCAGCTTGTTCCCCACCTCCTGGTTTTGGCTTGGGCAGCAGAACATCCTCAGGGTCACAGCCATCCTGGGGGAGCCAAGATGGACAAGAAAGATACAGAATTCAACCAGCCTGTCACTGTTGCTGTGCAGACAGGTAGGTGAAGCTCAGAGAGGGCCCTGGCAGACTGAGCACCAGAGCCAGAATGCCTGATGGGCCCTCCCGCCTGTTGTCTCGGTTCAGGTAAAGAGATCGAGGCCCGCTGGGGGCAGGGCAGGGTGTCCTTACTTTCCATGTGCGGTGACCGGGCCGGGGTGTTGGGGGGAGAGAAGCACAAGGAGGCCCCTCAGGGCCCAGCTGGCTGCAGCAGGAGCTGAGAGGTTGTTGGTGAACCTGAAGACGAGGGGTCAGGGTGTCTGGGGGCCGAGGTAGGAGCTGCCCAGCGTGGGGAGGACCCTCTGCACGGTCCAGGCCGTGCAGGATGAGCATCAGCTCACTTGGGAGGGACCACCTTTTTAATATTTACTTATTTATTTTTATTTATTTGGCTGCGCCGGGCCTCAGTTGTGGCATGTGGGATCTTTTTTAGTTGCAGCATGCGGGCTTCTTAGTTGCGGCATGCGGGATCTAGTTCCCTGACCAGGGATCGAACCCGGGTCCCCTGCATAGGGAGCGCAGAGTCTTAACCACTGGACCAGCAGGGAAGTCCCTAAAAAGGGAGTCTTGTGTTTGATGGGATACAAAACAAATACCCGGTTAGCCTGAGTCTTTTAAAGCAGCAGTCCCCAACCTTTTTGTCACCAGGGACTGGTTTCGTGGAAGACAGTTTTTCCATGGACCAGAGTGTGTGTGGGGAGATGGTTTGGGGATGATTCAAGCACATTACATTTATTGTGCACTTTATTTCTATTATTATTACATTGTAATATATGATGAAATCATTATACAACTCACCATAATGCAGAATCAGTGGGAGCCCTGAGCTTGTTTTCACTTGCCACTCACTGATAGGGTTTTGATATGAGTCTGCAAGCAACTGATTTATTATGGTCTCTGTGCAGTCAAACCTCTCTGCTAATGATAAGCCGTATTTGCAGCCACTCCCCGGGAGCTAGCATCACCGCCTCAGCTCCCCCGCAGATCACCAGGCATTAGATTCACATAAGGAGCGTACAACCTAGGTCCCTCACACGTACAACCTAGGTCCCTCACACTCGCGCAGTTCACAGTAGGGGTCGCGCTCCTTCGAGAAGCTAATGCTGCCCTTGATCTGACAGGAGGCGGAGCTCAGGCGGTAATGCGAGCGATGGGGAGCGGCTGTCAATACAGATGGGGCTTCGCTCACCCGCCGCTCACCTCCTGCTGTGCGGCCCGGTTCCTAACAGGCCACGGACCGGCAGCAGTCCGTGGCCCAGGGGTTGGGACCCCTGTTTTAAAGGATATGTTCTTTGCCTCCCTTGAATGACCAGTGGATATGTGAGAAATGTCTCTTGGCAAAGTGAAAAGGAGAGGGGCTTAATTTTTAGTGCCGTAGTTGGAGGTGCTGTCGCTGTTTATCTTTAGCATAAAAAGCCTTTGGTTTGGGACGTGCTTTGACTCTAGACTGTCTACACTTGGGACAACACTTAACGACAGAACAAATGAGAAAAGCAGAGCACAAACCGCTCTTTACGAGGAACGTGTACTACCAAGATCAGCAGGAAAAAGCCCGACTTTTACAAAGGGCTCTACCGCGTCCGCACGGGTGCTCACAGCTGCTGAGCGGAATCCTGTGCGGGTCTTGTCCCTGTTTACAGAGGGGAATGGAGGCTCAGAGTGACGGGGACCTCGAGTGAGGCGGGCCTGGGCTTCTGCCTTCTCGTTCTTTCTGGAACGTTGCTCACGGGCACCATCGCAGCCGCACCACCACCCAAGACCCTCGTGCCAGTTGATTGCTCACCTTTCCTGCGATCTCCACCCCTCTTTCAGTGTACATTTTTAGGTAACCGTAGTCACTGTTGCCTCCCTCGTGCAGGCCGTAGTGACTGAGCGCCCGGGGATGCAGAGCTGGACTGGGCTTGGCCCTGCTTCCCGGGGCTGAGAGCCTCCCCGGGAGATGGTAGTGGCAGGTGGGTAGAGGGTAACCGATCATGCTGCCCCCTGACCCCGCCCACACCCATCACGGACCAGCCCAGACACTCCCTGGACCAGCCCCCACTGCTGACTGCCCTCGGACACCCGTCTCCCCAGAGTGTGTCACCTCCAGCTCAGCCTGACCAAGACTGGGCAAGGGTCAGCCCTTCTTCACCTGCCCCTCCAGCTGTGGCCGAGTTCTGTCTGCCCTGAGCCATCCCTCATCCCCACCTGGGTCACCTGTGGGCTGGACTACACCAGCCCCCGCGCCTGGTCCTCTGTCCCACCACGGCTGCCACTCCCGACTGTCATACTCTGCTGCTTACACCCCTAAAAACCTCTGAGGCCTACAAGTCAGAGTTCAAGATCCTTCGCGACCTGGCCCTGATGACAGCTAAGCCCCAGCCGTGCGAGTCTTCTCGGGGGGCTCCTCCACACTTTGCCACTCTGTCGCCGCATCTGTCAGGGGAGCCTCACCTCTCAGTTCTCAGCTCAAGGGCCCGTCTGGCCCTTTCCTGACCCCTTGAGAGGACCAGCTGGGCACCCCCCCCCTTGTTCTTGACAGCACTTGTACCGATTTCTGCTATCAGTCCTGTGATGCTGCATAGCCTCCTGTGTGTGACTTCCTCTCCCTCACCCCCTGGGGTCCCCTGCAGGGTCATTGGCACTGGCTCTGCATCCCTTGTGCCAGCTCAGGGTAGGACTGATGGAGCGAGGCCCAGGGAAAGGGGCTGTGAGGGGAGTGTGGGTGGTGAATCGATGGGTTGGTATCTGTTGAGTGAAGAGGGTGGTCATTTCTTGGGGAGGTAGCCCTTGAGCGGGGCAGTCCTCACAGGGGGTCCCACCTGGGCAGAGACAGAGCAGGGAAGAAGGCAGAGGAGACTCAGAAATTAATTTTCCCTGAATGCTGTGTCACTTTGGGGAAGTCACTGCAGCTCTCTGGGCCTCCGTTCTCCTGGCAGAGTAGGACTGATTACTGCCCTGAGTCCACCTCGGGCAGAGGTCAGCCTCCAGACCTAGAGCATCAGAGAGTGTCACGGAGGCTGCCTGTGACAGGTGACGGCCCTGGGTCAAGTCCAGGGCGCCTGTGGGAGTCTCTGTGGGCAGGGCCCTTCCCCCTTCCAGCTCTCAGTTTCCTCTTAGGGTAAAATGGGGAGAGGAAGGTTGACGTGGACCACTGTTCTCAGCCCGTGGTTCTGGGATGTGTGGTCAGCAGTCCACAGGCATTACTGCCTAAAACTGAGCCACTTGAGAAAAGCAGGGCCAGTTACACTGCACCTCAGGGAGGTCAGTGCCACTCTGTGCTCTGATTCAGGGACAACGGAGATGAAATAGGAAGAAGCAGAAGTAGGAAGAATTGCATACGCCACCCTGCAGCCCAGAGATGGAAATAAGAACCCGGTCGTCCCACCACCCAGAGCTACACCGTCACACTCGGGGCTGTAGCTTTCATACCCGCCAAGCCCCCCAGCTCTGTCTGCAGGTCCATCCTACTGATCCACAGCATCTGGTGGCTGGTGCTGCCTCGGGTGGTCACCAAGACTGCGCCCCCTGCCAGGAGGCGGGGGCCTAGCGTTCCAGCTTCCTCCTGACCCGGGGAGGAGGGAGCTGCCCCCCGCGGGGCTCATCAGCTCTCGCTCAGCTCCTGGGAGCCCTCGTCCCGCTCCTGCTCCGCACGGCAAACCCCAAACCCCAAGGAGTCAACTAAGGCCAGAGCTGCTGAGCCGCGCAGGGAGCGGGGATGGCGTCATCTCAGGCGGGGCACGTGTCTGGGAGCCTCCCTGCAAGTCCGGCTGCCGCCCCGTTACTGCAGGCCCAGCACTGGGTCGTTCCCATAGCAGCCTGTGGTGAAGGGGGGTGTCACCCCTGCTGGCAGACAAAGAAGATGAGACTGAGAGAGGGGAGGGCCCTTGTTCAGCGTCCCAGGTAGTCAGTCTGGGTTCTGGGCCCAGCTCTCCTGGACTCGAGGCTGTGGCCTGTCCCTCTCATGCTTGGACATCCATCTCTCCAGGGAGAGGCATTTGGCGCCTTTTTTTTCCGTGTGGCTTCGCCCCGGTCTAGTGTATGAAGAAGAACCCCACCCCCTGGTTGTCACAGAGAAGGAAGTCTTAGAAGCGAGAATAAAGGAGGGAAATGAAAGAGGAGGCAGGCTCGGGAGTGGGCGTTCCTGGGGAAGAAGCTGCGGCTGGAATTGAGCAAGGGAACCAAGACCCCAGGAGCGAGGAGAAATGAGACAAGCGGCCCCTGGGGGGGGCGGCGTTGGAGGGACTACGCTAGGTGACATTGAAGGTAGAACACCTGAGGGGCAGGTGTCCTTTGGGTCTGCCCAGGGGCCGGGGGCAGGGGGACTTGAATCCTAGCTTCACTCGGTGTGTCATCAGCTTTGCATCCTGGCACATTGGAAGCGCTTGGTAAACGTCAGCCTGGAGCCCGAAGCCTGCAGGAGTAGGTGCTGGGGCACAGCGGTGAGCAAGACAGTACCTTCCGCCTGGACTCACTGGGTGGGTTGGTCCAGCTGTGCCTGGTCCCCAGCTCTGAGCCTGGTCCGTGGGCCAGGATGGGTGCACCAACATGGCCTGGGGTTGCTGGGTTTCAGCATCTGCTCTGGCGCAGTGGTGGGAACAGGTGGGCTGTGAGCCTCTTGCGGTGCTGGCCAGGCTTCTGGGCTTCTGTCACGCGCCTCGTGCTGCGTGGCGTTGGGGGGTGGGGGCAGGAGGAGGTGGAACAGGGACCGGGGCAAGAGGAGGTGGAACAGTGACCAGGGCAGTGATCAGGGCGGTGACCAGGCGATCGCAGCCCAGGAAGGTGGTGAGGGCGGGCGGGAGGTGGGAGCTGCGGTGGCTGGGTGGCGGCTCCTGTCGGGGCTGGGGCACCTTGTGTGGGTGTCCACCGAAGACCCATCAGGAGAACGGCACCTCGTCTTGGAGGCCCGTTTATGTGTCAGAGCAAAGCAGTGAGTCAGGAGTTTGAATAAGGCCACGTCAGTGACGAGCTCCTAGGAGATGGGAATTTGAATGTGGAGCTCCTGTTTTGGCCTGATAGCTGCTTAGGCAAGATCGAAGCCCCCTGGGAAGAGTTGGTGGGGAGCGAAGTGGCCGCAGTCCTATGATGGTGGCCGCAGGGCTGCAGGGGTTTGCAGGCATTGCTGTTCTGGAGAATGCAGAGGATTGCTTTTGGGAACTGTGGGCCGTGGGAACTGAAGCCCCACCCTTGAAAGTGACCTTGAGATCGGGGTCCGGGTTTGTTTTCTCACTGCACCTGGGGCCTCAGGTGATGCCCGGCACGGGGCAGGCTCAGAGTGGGTGCTGAACCTGACTTGGATTCCAGTGCCAACTCCCATCGTGATCTTGCTGGGTAACCGGGACCGAGGGCCTCCTGGGGTGACCTGAGGGCCGTAGGAGCACTTTAAGGGTTTCGCAACATTGCGCATATTGTGAGAAGGGACAGTGGCTTCGGGTTTCAAAGCTTCCGTGGTGCTCTCTGAGTAAACTGGAAAACCGGAGTGCAGTCACGTGGTTATTTGTTCAACATTCACAGACTCCCCGCTGTGGGCCCTGCCCTATGGTGGGTACCTGGTCACCCTGCCAGTGAGGTGCCTTGTCATGGTGGGAAGGGACACATGAGTGTGTTGTGTGACAGGCTTAGAAGGCAGCTCTGGGCTGTGGTCTGGCTCTGCCAGGTGCCAGCAGTGCGACATCAGATAAGTGAATCAAACCTTGAGCCTCGATTTCCTCATCAGTTAAATGAAGGTAGTAACATTATCTCACAGGGTCTTTGTGAAGATCAAATGAGGTAAAGTGGCTCAGGTGGGTCAGGGGAGGTGCGTGGGGCGGGTGGTGGGAACAGGCACCAGGGACGTGATGGCCAAGCTGACTTGCACAGGCCGGGTTGGGACGGGCCTAGGGCCCTGTGGTGTGGCCCAGGAAGACTCCATGGTGAGGGGCGTGGTGGCCTGAGGACGCGCAGGGTGTTTGGTCAGGGATGAAGGGAGGGGCTGCAGCATGGGGGACCACAGCGCAGACTGGAGGGGCTGTCTGGAGGGCCTGGCTCATCTGGGGAAGGAGGCTCGACTTTTTCCTGGAGAAGAAGGGGGCCAGGCAGGTGGTGGGCTCTCCTGACCCGGCCACCTTGCCGTCCTTGAGACCCTGTGCTTCCCTTAGGCTGGAGCGGAGGACTGGCCTGGCCTGTGGGATTGCTCACATGGGGACCCGTCTGACCAGTACTTCTCCATCCAAGTGCCTCATCAGGGCAGCCCTGGGCCTCCCTGGACAGCTTCTTTGTCTTCTGTGCCCTGAGGGAGGGTCTCCAGCCCACGAGGGGCACTGAGAGGCACGGGTTGATGAAAGGCCTATTGAGGGGCCACAGAAGCCTATTCATGCTGCCCTGGCTGCTGGGGCGGAAGCGGCCAAGGGCTGCCTTGGACTCTCCCCAAAGAGGCCAGTTGACCCCCAGCGTTTGGGAGGGGCCAGGCTGAGCCGAGGCGGTTCTCAGGAGGTCCCTCTCGGGGCCCTTGGCCCAGGTGGCCCTTGGACGGGCTGGGCATCGGGCATCTACAGGCCGTGGGTCATTCCTCTGCCCCTTCCTTCTCCCCACAGCAGAGAGACTCTGTCTCAAACCCTTCAGGGGGCCCCGGTCCTCTGAGGATAAACACAAAGCCCCCAACCCAGCCAGGAGGCCCTGTGAGGTCACGTCCTCTACAGCTTGGGCTCCCACGTGGCATCCTGGCTTCTGGACCCTTTCCCTGTCTCTGCCTCACCAGGAGGACCTTGGATGCTGTTCCCACCCCCCCACCAGGAAACTCCCCTCCTCAGGGCACGCTCCCTGATGCCCCAACGAGGCGCAGCGCCCGTCGTGCAGGCTCAGGGAACACAGCCTGCCCTCTCGACCCTCACGAGGCCGCGTCCTGCTTGTCTGTGTGAGTTGTTGATAAATCCTCCTCCCCCTCAGCGCCAGGTAGGCAGGGTCCGTGCTAGATTCTGCTCCCCGTCCCGCCCAGCACTGAGCACCCAGCCTTGAATGGTGGCACTCCGTAAATGCTTGCTTCAGCTTAAGCAAGATGTGGATGGCTGGGTTCAAGTACCAGCTGCAGCCGAGGTGAGGATGGTAGGTGGTTAGCACAGCGCCTGGCACACGGTGAGTCCTTGGTGCTGTTTAGATGCACAGCGTATTATTAATACACTACCAAATGTTTGAAAAACAGGAAAAAGTTGTAATTCCACCACTCTCAACACTAACCACTATGGGCGTTTGGGTTCAACTTCCTTTCAGCCTTTCTTCTTAGGCATTTTTTTAAAAAAAGCAATCTCCTTCCTTCAAGCATTATGTACAATTTTTGTGGCCTGCTCTTTGTTTTTTGCTGTTCTTCTTTTTTTAGCTTTCTATCATAAGCATTTTCCCAAGCAACTTTATTGTGATTAAAAATGTTTGTTACTCTTGGAATAGGTAAACGTGGTCAGGGCACAAAATTCAGATGTCTGAGAAGAGTCATAGAGAAAAGGCCAAGACGCCTTTCTCCTCCCTGGCCTCTCTCCAGAGGCCATGGTAACACCGGCAATGATGTAAATAACACTTGCTGACCCTGGGCCCCTGCTCAGTGGCAGCCTGGTTGGGCTCCGAGGGTATCAACTAATTAAAAACTCCGAACAGCCCCGAGGGTTGGGTTCCATTATCCCAGTGCCCCAGCCTCTCACCCCACAAGCACTTGGGTCATTACGAACGATTCACTTTTATATGAAAAACCTCTAATATTGTTAGCTCCTCATATTTTCCCTCGCTTCATTTACCCTAGAGATCTTTCCTTAGTAGTACAGATAGAGCTGCTTCAATTCGTGTTTGAAAGCTACACGGTATCCTATTCTGTGAATGATCTCTCATTTATTCAGTTACTTTCCTGTTGATGGGACCATTCCAGTACTTTGTAAGCAGTGCTGTAGGAATTACAGAATTTTACACGGGCGGGTGGAAGACTGTCGGAAAAACCCCTCAGGGGAGGAACTGCTGGGTCAAAGGGAGAACCAGCTGTGGTTTTGTTGCCCAGCTCTCTCCTTACAGATTTCATCAGTTTATTATCCTGCGGCCTGATGTGAAGTCCCCATTTCTCCACACCCTCTTCAGCGTGGAATGTTGTCAGGTGTTTTGATTTTTTCACATCTGATAGGTGAAAAATAGAATTTTTCAGTTTTCATTTACATATCTCTGTGTGAAGCTGAGCATAGCTTCCTGTCTTAGAAGACATTTATATCTTCCTTTGCCTTTCTGTCCTGTTTCATTTTATTATGCAGTATATGAAACTTATTTGTTAAGAAAATTCACCCTCATTTAAGAGTTCCAGTGATTTTTTCCAGTGTGGGGTTTGTTTTTGCCTTTGTTTATGTTGTGTGGGGTTTTTTTTCCTATGGAAATTTTTTATGTTGTTTGATTTATCTATCATTCTTTTCATTTTTCTTTTATTTATTTTTTGTCTTTTCTTGTTTTTTTTTGGATTTTTTTTTTCAATATCATTCTTTTCTTTGACAGCCTTTGTGTTCTGAGTCTGAGAGAATTAAAAAATTCACTCAAGGTTTATTTGATTTTCTTATGATTTTACTTTTGGCATCAGAAGTTTTTCTTTTTTGGAATTGGTTTTGACATGACCAGGGGCCCAACCTTATTCTTTTTCCTCAGCTGGCCAGTTGTTCCAAGAGCAACAGTTGAAGAACTGTCTTCATCCTACTGATTGGAAGGATGAATATTTATATAAACTAAATTACCATGTATTTTCATTCTGCTTTTGTACTTTCTTTTTTTTTTTTTTTTTTTTTTTTTTTTTTTTTTTTTTTTTTTTTTGTGGTACGCGGGCCTCTCACTGTTGTGGCCTCTCCCGTTGCGGAGCACAGGCTCCGGACGCGCAGGCTCAGCAGCCATGGCTCACGGGCCCAGCCGCTCCGCGGCATATGGGATCCTCCCAGACCGGGGCACGAACCCGTATCCCCTGCATCGGCAGGCGGACTCTCAACCACTGCGCCACCAGGGAGGCCCTGCTTTTGTACTTTCTATTCTGTTCTATTGATCTAATTGTGTACCAGTACCACCTTGCTTTCATTAATCACTTGGCTCATTTCATTTATTCACTTAATTAGCCAATATTTATTGTTTCCTATAGGCCAAATACTATTCTAGGAGCTAGGTGTACAGCAGTGAACAAAACGATCAAAGAGGGAAAATGCTCTGTTAAAAGAGATCTGTTCTAGTAAGGCAGGTGCTGGCACACGATGGCCCCAGGCCACCTCCAGCCTGCTGCCTCTTTTGGTAAATAAACTTTTATTGGGACATAGCCATGCCCATTTCTTTATGTATCGCTGTGGGTGATTTTGTAGTTGAGACAGGACCGTGTGGTCTGCAGAGCCTAAACTATTTTCTATCTGGACCTTAACAGAAAAAGTTTGCTGGCTCCTGAACTCAGGAAAGACTGAGAGCAAAGAAGATAAGTAAAAAATATATGATGCTATAGACTGATAGGTGCTATGGAGAAAAATAAAGCAGGAAGTGGGGTAGGGACTGTTGGGGTGGATTTACAATTTTAAACAGGGTGGTTTGGGGAGGCCTCCCTGAGAAGGTAGGTGTTTGAGAAAGGAGCCAAGGGGAGGTGAGGACGTCAGCCTCATGGAGGATTGAGAGCAGGGGCGTGGCCAGAGCTGATTCAAGCATGGGGACCAGTTAGGGAGCTGGGCAGGAATAGAGGCGGGAGATGGTGGTGCTTGGCCCTGGTGCCAGAGTGGTTTGTGAGAAGTGGTTGGATTCCAGGTACATTGAAAGGTAGAATCAGTGAAACGATGCAGAGATGAAGTCAGAGAGTTCTGCAGGAAAGCAAAAAACAAAACCAAAAAACAATGGTAGAATTTAACAAACCTGTAAATTAACATATCTGTCCAAGTAAGAGAGGACTGAAAACTTTGCGCTGGAGACAGCTTCTGGTGAGACAGTAGCTAGAGGTGATGTGGGATTAAGGGAGGGTTTTTGGTTTGTTTCCTTAAAGTTGGGTGACTCTTGAGTTCTTTCTTAGGGTTAGAAGTGAAGAAACTAATCCATGGTAGCTTAGACAAAAAGAAATTTATTAAAATAACCAACAAAGGGGCTTCCCTGGCAGTCTAGTGGTTAAGAATCTGCTTTCCAGTGCAGGGGACGCGGGTTCGATCCCTGGTTGGGGAACTAAGATCCCACAAGCCGCGGGGCAGCTAAGCCCACGCGCCGCAACTACTGAGCCCACGCGCCTCAACTAGAGCCCGTGTGCTGTAAACTACAGAGCCCACGCGCTCTGGAACTCGCGCACCACAACTACAGAGCCTACGCGCCCTGGAGCCTGCATGCCACAACTAGAGAAGAGAAAACCCACACACCACAACTAGTGAGAAGCCCGTGCACCACAACAAAGAGCCCGCATGCCGCAACGAAAGATCCCGCATGACTCAACAAAGATCCTGTGTGCTTCAACTAAGACCCAATGTAGCCAAAACTAAATAAGATAAATAATTAAAAAATTTTTTTTGATTTAAAAAAATTTAAAAAATAACCAACAAGGACCTACTATATAGCACAGGGAACTATACTCAGTATTAGTAATAACCTATAAAGGAAAAGAATCTGAAAAAGAATATATACACATATATATGTACATGTATATATAACGGAATCACTTTGCTGTACACCTGAAACTACCTCAATAAAAAAATTTGTAAATTTTTTACAAATTTGTAAAATCAACTATACTTCAATAAAAAAAATTTTTTTAAATAAACAAAATTTTTGGCTAACAATCTGTAGAAGGGTTGAAAACTAAAGCCTCCAGAAGACTAGGAATGCCCAATACTAAGGACTTGAGGGGCCCCACTGTCTCCATCTCCTATCTCCGCTCTCTCTGGCCCTTTTCCGGCCTTCAAGTCGACCTCGTCCACGTGGCAGGACAGGCAGCCAACAGTCTGTGGGTTTTTTGTTTGCAACACGGAAGGGTTGTGTAGTTTGTGTTGATGGTGACATGAGGATTTCACTTTCTAGTATGTTTTAATATCTGATAAGAATCATGATCCCACATCACTCTGAATTTTCCTGGCTGTTCTTATTTTAAAACATTCTCTTGGCATTTTCTATTGGGTCATGTTAAATTAATAGATCAAATTAGGTAGAATTGCTCCCTCTGTGATTTGAATATTATTATTATGCTTGCCATGGTGATCTGTGATCAGTGATTTCTGACGTCACTACTGTAAAAAGACTTGCTGAAGTCTTGCTGAAGACTTGCTGAAGACTCAGATGCATATGCCTACATCTAGGGCCTTGGAAAGAATATGAGTGGCAGGGTTTGAGCCCCCGATGCTATCGAGCCACTGGATTCCCAAGCTTCAGTTGCCTTATTTTTAAACCAAAGACTGAGGTTTTAAACTAAACTGAGGTTATCCCACCTCATCAAGTTGCTGTGAAGGGGTAACAGGTGAAAGGGCTTTCTAAACTGTAGAGTGCAGGGCACGTGTGAGCCGTCATCACTGTCAGTGCTGTTGAGCTGTTGGCACGATTACATCCCCCATTCAGTGTCATGCAGAATGAGGTAGAGAATCTGTGGCCGGGTGGTTGTAGAGCACGGAGCTGGGCGTGGGAGGCACGGGTTCTTGTCCTCACACAGCTGCGTGCCTTCTTCCATGCGTCCCCAGAGTCACTAGTCTATAAAGGGCTCTCCCAGTTCTGAAGTTCAAAGCTGGTAACTTGTGAAAGCAGGTCACTCACTGCAGGCAGGGGAGGCGGCTGGATCCCCGTCGTCCCATTTGGAGCTGGCAGATACCAGTTTTTCTGATACAGCGCATCCTCATTATTCACGGATTCTGTATTACAGATTTACCTACTCAACAGAAATTTATCCGTAACCTCGAAGTCGTCAGTACCTTTGGTGCTTTTGTGGTTAATCGCAGACGTGTGCAGAGTGGTGGGAAACTCTGAGTCACCCGAGGTAGGTGCACGGTCCCAGCTGAGGTTGAGCAAGGTGACACCTTGCCTCCTTGTTTCAACTCATAATTTTTGTGGTCTATTTAGTGCCATGTATTTGCATTTTTGTGCTTTTTGGTGGCGATTCTGCTGTTTAAAGTGGCCCCAAGCGTAAAGCTGAAGTGCTGTGCAGTCTCAAGCAAGAGAAGGCTGTGATGGGCCTTATGGAGAATATACATGTTAGATAAGCTTCGTTCAGGCACGAGTTATAGAGCTGGTGTCTTGGAGTTCAATGTTAATGACCCAACTGTATATTAAATAAGGTGTCTTTAAACAGAAACACACGTAAAACAAGGTTATACCTATTGATTGGTCGACGAAAATGTAACCAGAGACTTGCAGGAACTCGACCCTGTATTTCCCTAGGAGCAGTGGTTCGGTATTTGCTAAGTCAGTGTTTGTGGCTACTTTATAGAACATAACTACCATGGATTATGAGAACAGGTTGCAAGGACCACAGCCCAGCGGGGAGCAGCCTGGGGGCATGGAGCTGTCCGTGGTGCTGCCCCAGTGAGTGGCTCAGTTTCTGGGGCTGCATCTCTCCCATAAGTCTGTCATCCACTGGATTCAGGGGTCCGGAAACTTGCTGCCCCTGTGGCCAGATGGCAGGGGGACAGGGAAGGAGAGAGTCCTGGAGATGAGGGAGCTCTCTGTTGGACTGGCGGCTCCCAGGGTTTATGACCCAGGGGATTTCTTGCTGGACAGGTCTTGGGAAAAGCTGCTACTGATTTCACAGGCCACACGAGGGTCCAGTTACCCCTCATGTGTCTGTTCACACAGTTACTGTACCACGTAGTTTAGGGACACTGGCAGGTTTGGGATCCATGACCTCATCTGAGCGAGCCATGCTGCCGACAGAGACACACAAAGCAGCAGTGCCGAGGGTCCCCGCAAACGTACATGTGGACAGAACTTTACAGCTTACAAAGGACTTTCGTATTGGCCTCTCCCCCCGCCCCCCGTCCTCACTGTTGGTTCTGGGAAGGTGGCAGGTTAGACCCCTCTGACAGATGGAGCTACTGGGATCCAGAGGGGTGCCGTGGCCACCTGGCTAGGGGTGAGGAGAGTCAGGACCTGAACTCAGATATGTTTGGCTGTAGATCCGCACACTGTACTGTGCTTCCACGAGTCTGAACTCTCTCCCTGACCTTGACCCTTCCTAGCTTTTGGACTTGGCTTGTCTCCTATCCCACCCTCCTCTCCTCCCTCTGAAGATGGGGAGTCCCTTCTCTATCCCCCTCCTCTCACTTTAATGAGCCTTATGACATTCATCAGAAGTCGTACATTCATGGGAAAAAGTGGTATCATCTTACTATTAAAAATATTAAAAGTAAAAAAAAAGAAAACAGAAAACATATTTCCTGTGCGGTTGAGCAGCTCCCGCCTTTCGGGCGTGTGACGTATGTAGTTGTGGTCAGTGTGTGCGCAGCCTGAGCTTCTGCTTTTTCACCAAACATTATATTACACGCATTTCCATGTACCTACTTGTCTTCATAGGCGTCCTTTTAAAAGCTTGACGGAGATTAGGTTTAGTACATACAGCATAATCTACCTAGATTAAATGTCAATAATTACAGAATATTATTTTCTTTTTTCCTTCCTTATTATTATGATTATTGTTGTTATATTATTTGCTCTCATTAATACAGAGGGAATGTCTTTGTGCATAAGGCATTTATTTACTTTACTCCTATTTTTTCTTTTCCATAAGATAGATTCATAGAAGCAGAAAAATGCTCATTTGCTTTTCACAAAGGATATAGTGATTTTTGTTCTCTAGCCAAATACGAGAGTTCCCAGTTCAATGTACTCTTGCCAGCTTTGGCTGTCGTAACTTTTTATCAACTTTATTGGAGTATAATTTATGTAAAATAAACTGTGTCCACGTAAAGTAGGTAATTGGATGAGTTTTGATGGTTGTGAAAGCACCACCAGAAACAGAACGTTTTGGGGCAACTACCAGTCTGCTTTCTGTCACTATAGTTTTACCTTTTCTGAAGCGTCATGTGAATGTGGGCTTTCAGTGTGTAGCTTTTCTCATGCCTGACTTCTTTCACTCAGCGTGATGATTTTGAGATTTATCCTTAGTGCAGTGTGGATCAGCAGTTTGTTCTTACCGCCAGTAACATTGAGTGGCTATGTCACGTTTCACGTGTACCTTCTCCTGGTTTCCAGTTTGGGTTTACTAGGAACAAAGTGTCTGTGAACACTTGTTATACCAGTGTCTGTGCCAGACACATGCTTCATTTCTCTTGGGCAAGTACCTGGGAATGGCTGAATCACTGGTAAATATGTGTTTAACTTTGTAGAATCTGCCAGTTTTCCTAAGTGGTTTTTTTTTTTTTCTTTTTGCACTCTTCTTTTTTTTAAATTTATTTATTTATTGTTTTTGGCTGCGTTGTGTCTTCGTTGCTGCGTGCAGGCTTTCTCTCGTAGCAGCGAGCAGGGGCTACTCTTCCTTGTGGTGTGTGGGCTTCTTATTGCGGTGGCTTCTCTTGTTGCAGAGCACGGGCTCTAGGCACGTGGGCTTCAATAGTTGTGGTACACGGGCTTCAGCAGTTGTGGCACGTGGACTCAGTAGTTGTGGCTCGTGGGCTCTAGAGCGCAGACTCAGTAGTTGTGGCACACGGGCTTAGTTGCTCCGCGGCATGTGGGATCTTCCCGGACCAGGTCTTGAACCCATATCCCCTGCATTGGCAGGCAGATTCTTAACCACTGCACCACCAGGGAAGCCCCTAAGTGGTATTTTTAAAATACCAAATTTGCCTTCTTAAAAATGACAACTTGGGAAGGGCTTCCCTGGTGGCGCAGTGGTTGAGAGTCCGCCTGCTGATGCAGGGGACATGGGTTCGTGCCCCGGTCTGGGAAGAGCCCACATGCCGTGGAGCGGCTGGGCCCGTGAGCCATGGCCGCTGAGCCTGCGCGTCCGGAGCCTGTGCTCCTCAACGGGAGAGGCCACAATGGTGAGAGGCCCGCGTACCACAAAAAAAAAAAAAAGACAATTTGGGGAATTCCCTGGTGGTCCAGTGGTTAAGACTTCATGCTTTCACTGCCGAAGTCCTGGATTCGATCCCTGGTTGGGGAACAAAGATCCTGCAGACTGTGGGGCGTGGCCAAAAAAAAAGAAAGGACAACTTGTTCTTTCAATGTGAATTTTTAATTACTAGTGAGATTTATATTTTCCCACATTTTTGTTAAGTGGTTATGTTTCCTTTTTGGCAGTTACCTGTTTTGGTGTTTTACCCATTTATCTATTGGGCTCTTATGCATTTTTTTTCATAACTTGCTATGATGTGAATTCTTTATTTTCTTTGTTTGTTTATTTATTTATTTAGGCTGCATTGGGCCTTCGTTGCTGCATGGGCTTTTCTCTAGCTGCAGCGAGCGGGGGCTACTCTTCATTGCGGTCCGTGAGCTTCTCATTGCAGTGGCTTCCCTTGTTGCAGAGCACGGGCTCTAGGCATGTGAGCTTCAGTAGTTGTGGCTCACGGGCTCTAGAGCGCAGGCTCAGTAGTTGTGGCGTGTGGGCTTAGCTGCTCCGCGGCATGTGGGATCTTCCCGGACCAGGGCTCAAACCTGTGTCCCCTGCATTGGCAGGTGGATTCTTAACCACTGCGCCACCAGGGAAGCCCCGTGAATTCTTTACTACATGGAAATTAGTTATTTATTGTGAATTTCCCTCCCCTGGTTTTCATGTTCCTTTTGATTTCAGCCATGCTTCTCTTGGGCATAAGGGGAATTTTGAGTGCTCGGGATCGGGGGCAGCTCTTGACCTTGGCGATTTCTCTTCTGGCTTTAAACTGGGTGTCCTGGGCGTGGCCATGGTCTGCGTGTCTGTTCCGCCAGCGTCTCTGGGTGTGGTGCCCACAGCTGGTCCTGGCGATGGTTCTGGCAGGCCTCTCCCCACCTCATGGGTGAGAGAGGCAGGTGCGTGGGGTTTCCCTGAGAGAGTAGAGTTTCTTCCTCCTGAGTTTGTCATTGGTACTGAAGTAATTACGCTAATGATAACATCTGTGTGGTGTCCCCAGCTGACAGCGAACGTCTAGCCCCCCTGTTCCTTTCGGAGCGTGTTGGCGCTGGGTCTCCCAACCCGCACCTGCCGGGCACGCAGGGGCTGCAGGTGCTCAGGAAGGCGGGATCGGGGTGGGCCCTGTCTGGATGCCCAGGGGTCTTCTTAGCACACGTGACAGGCCCACCTGCCTGTGGAGCCATTGCTTTGAGCCCTGGGCAAGCTAAGTGAGGGGGCTACAGCCCTTGTGTCGTGTGGTGTTTGGGGCGTCTTCGGAAGATCTTTCTAAGTCAGAGCGCTTGTGACTGAAATAAAGTGGCAAGTCCACGCCCTGTGTCCTGCGTGGGGCACCCAGGCCTCAGGGGGACAGTGGCTGGGCCACGTCCCTGCTGTGGTCACCTGGGCAAGTCACCCACCTTACTGAACCTGCTTCCTGTTAACTTGGGACAACCCATTTATTCACACAGCATTTATTGAGTGCCTGCTGTGTGCCTGGCTCTGCTCTGGGCACTGAAATCTGATGGTCATCCACACAAGTCCCTCCTCCTGAGATGCTTTCATGCAGTGGGGGACAGACAGCAAACAGATATGAAAGACCAGTGGTGATGACGGCAGTAAAACAAGGTGATGTGACAGGGAAGCCCCTTGGGCCACATTTAATGTGTCCAGAGAGGCTCTCTGAAGAGGTGAGAGTCGTCTAAGCTGCAGCTGGAATGACAGGAAGGAGACGCCTGTGCAAAGGCACCGCGGCAGAGAATCAGAGGGGGAGGAGGCCAGCAGGGCTGTTGAGCAGCGCGGGGAGGGGCTGTCATGGAGAGCTTTCTCAGAACTTTGGCTTTTATTCCGAATTCCCTGGGAAGGTTCTAAGGGGGGCAGGGAACAATCTTTAAATAAAGATCCTGTGGCTGTGGTGTGGAGGGCAGACTGTCAGATGGGAATGGAAGGGGCAACCAGTGCATTCTAGGGGTGATGGCACCAGCCTGGGTGGGGGCCTGGCAGTGAGGGGGACTTGCTGATGGCCACGTGGACTGGAAGCATACGGGGGGTGGGCTGTTCCCCTCTGAGAGGTTGTTTGGGAGTGGCCCGTCGGGGGTGGGGGGCAGCCGGCCCGGAGTGACCTTCGGGCTGGGCCCCAGCAGCCCCTGTGTGAGCTGAGCCTTCGTGTTAGGAAGAAGTACTAGCAGGCAGTCTGCTTCAGACTCTTGGGACCTGCAGGCTCCCTCACTGACCGGGCCGGATGAGCTGTGAAGAAAGTGACTTTTCAGCATTTGAAGCAGGGACACGGGACCCCTCGTGTGGCCCCCACTGGGCCAGGCCTGGCGGCACGTGGAATCCTAGAGAATGCAGTGGCATGTACTTTGTGCCACGTCCAGCACTCCACTCCTGCATGCAAACCCGGCATTCTCCCCCAACCCCAGAACCCCTCCCTCATCGCGCTCCCAGGGTTGCCAGCTGCCTGCTAAGCGCTTTGCATTCATTATCTGGGTCCAGCGTTTTCCAAGAATGTCAACGCGGGGGTCTGACAGGTCTGAGGACTTGGTGGTTTCTAACTCTGTGATCTTGGCCTCCTTTTTAACCTCTTGAGAGTCAGCTGCTTCTGTGAAACGGGGCAGTAGTCATAACAGAATGCAGGCAGAGTTCAGTGAGATGATCTGCATAGCTCTACCTGGTGCTCACTCAACATGGCAAATGTGTAACAAATCGTAGCCATCTGGGTGCCCGAGGTACCACCAGGCTCCTTCTGCTTGCAGGATAAAAGGAGAGTGCCGCCCGAGGGGGGCAGCGCTTGACCCTGAGTGATGCTGATGGTGAGCTTGTACTTTACTGTGGCAGGTGGTGGGGATTGGAGACCTGACCCACTGCTTGTCACTTGTGTATCCCCCGCGGGACCAGGAAGCAGTCGGCGTGGGCAGTCTTTGAGCATTTCGCCTGATAGGCCTTCTGCTGGGCTTTGGGCTGAGAGTAAACAAAGTCACGGGAGAGTTCCTGTTTTGTTCGTAATAACACAGCCCCTTTGCTTAATTTTGTCGGGATCTGTAGGGGCATGAATGGGGGTGTGGCAGGAATGTCCGGGCGGTGATGCAGAATGATGCGGACAGCGACGACATTCCACCTGGTGCCTGCCAGCTTGGGGATGCGGCTGTCAGCCCTGCGGCCTCTCCCAGCCTTTGCCGCCAAGGCTGACGGGTGGCCTTTGTCTTAATCAGGCTCGCTGACCTGGACGCCTGACTGATGAGGCGCCTTCTGTTTCCCTCACGTGGGAGCCAGGCAGGGCGTGGGAGTGGGCGGGCTGCAGACTGCCCGTGGCAGCCCTGCAGAGGGCAGAGGGCAGGAGCTGGTGTGGAGCCTGGGTCTCTGGTCATGGGTTTTCTGCCTGCGGCTCAGTCTTCCAGAGCCTGATGGCTGACTCCCCGGAGGAGGGGGCATGGGCTGCAAGTCAGGGGGCCTGGCCAGTCCCTGTACCGCCTGTGAGGACAGGGGAGAGCCCCGCATCAGCGGCCCCCAGTTTCCCGCCTCCAAGGTTGGGTTAGGTCAGGTCCTTCCAGCACCCAAGTGCGAGGGCTCAGTCACGGTGGTAAAGTAGTTTCTGGAGAAGAGAAAGAAACCAGGAGCAATTTAATATCTTGGGTTTCTAAGAAACAGCTCTGCAGCATATCTTGGAATTTTGTCGGATCTGTCTAGACACCCGCCTTTGTGGGTCCCGCTCTGTGCCAGGCGCGGGCTCTGCACGCCCATGGTCTCCGTCTGTGTTCACCCCCAGAAACCTGGGGGTCAGAGAGGCTGCGATGCTTGCCCGCTGTCACGTGGCAAGTGCAGAGCTGGAATGGAAACTCAGTCCTTCCTACCAGAGCCTGTGGGCTTTTTCTCCTTGTGTGGGAAAGAGTCCCATAAAGATTTATCATAAAGAAATCCTGTTTGTAATAAAAAGAAGAGTCAGTCAGTCTGGCATGCCGAAAGGCTCTGCGGCGCCAGGGTCAGGGTAGGGTGGACGTCCTCCCTGCTTCCTGCCTGCAGCTGAGAGTGGTTGGCAAAGGGGCAGCTGCTCCTTTAAGTCGGATTCTCCGTGGGAGCTGCCGCAGCCTGGGGTGGGGATGGGGGAGGGAGGTGCCTGCCTGACAGACCTCCCCTCCTGAGCCCTTCCGGCGCCCAGCCAGACAGCCTGCCCATGACGTTCCCTCTGATTCCATCCTTCCTTCCCCATCGAAGCTGCTGATTCATCCACAGGCTGGAGTCCACTGTGCCATGGGGTGGGGGGGGCGGTCTCGGGCCACCGCTGGGGGGAGGAAGTGGGCCTCCTGGGAGGTGGCCTTGAGCCTCTTTGGGTGCCCCATGGTGGGGTGTGAGGGAAAAGGGGGCTCTGAACATCACGGAGCCCTGGCTGCTTTCTGACCAGAAACACAGGTCGGGGGCGGGGTGGGGGACAGAGCCCGGCCAAGGTCACAGGGCTGGGGCCAGGTTGACCCGTCCTTCCTCACTCCTCTCTGGCCTCCCTGTGCAGGGTGCTTCAAGGATGACCGCATCGTCTTCTGGACTTGGATGTTCTCTACCTACTTCATGGAGAAGTGGGCCCCGCGGCAGGACGACATGCTCTTCTACGTGCGCCGGAAGCGGGCGTACGTGGGCAGCGAGGGCGCCGTCAACGGGCGGAAGGTGAGTGGCCCCTCGGGGCCCAGCCAAGCCTCCCTGGAGGTCTGCTCTTGGTGTGAGAGAGGGGCTTCCCTGCAGTCCTTGTGCGAGTCAAGAGGGGAACGTGGTGTTCATTTAGCACCGGCCAGGCGCCAGGAACCGTGCGGGGATGGCGACACACGCGTCCGGTGGCGGGATGCGCTGGGCTTGTGTCGATAGACATCATTATTAATCTTCACCACGACCCTGGAAAGCAGCGATTATTATCACTGTAGTACCCTGGAGGAAACACGGACAGAGGCTGGGGGATTTGGCCAGCATCTCATAATTAGTAAATAAGTGGGGGAGCAAAGATTTTGACCCCAGCGGGCTGGGGTCCTCCCTGGCTGCGGGCAGTTGAGCCGGCTTGATGATGATGCTGGTGCCTACCAGTCCCTGAGCCCTCACCACGCACCCGACACGGTGCTGAGCTCTCTGCCTCCCGATCTCGTTGTGTCTTCCCAGCGACTCAGCAGGGCAGGGGTTATTATCCCCTTTTTACAGAAGAGGAAGCCGAGGGCTCATGGTGAAATGAGTCGCCTCAGGTGTTTATCTGCTAAGTTTGTGCAGAGCTGTTGATCGAACAGACTTTGCATGTTTTTCAGAACCTTTTTTTAGTATTTTGTAAAATGTTTAAGCAACCTGTATGCCAAACATGGAAACACATTGCTTCCTTTTAAATACACAGAAACAGGAGGGCCGTGGAGGCAGGTCTTTGCAGCGTGCCCACCGCAGGGCCTGCAGCCCTGGGCTGGGGCTTGTCACCTGGGGCTGTGCCCTCCCTGCCATGTGCCTGCTCTTTGAGCCTGACGCGTGACGGGTTTTCTGCAGATGGACAGGCCTGGTGCCCTCTGCAAAGGAGGCATGGTGGCTTGCATGCCGGCGGCCATATGGCTGGTCTGGCCGGGCTGCGTGTCATGCGGGAAGGCCCAGGGGTGGGCCAGGGTCCTCTGGTGTCCATCTGGTGTCTGCAGCAGCTGGCTGTGTGGCCGTGTTGTCACTGGGGCCAGTGGGCACTGGGACCCTGAAGTGCATCGCGTGGAGCCAACACAGTGTGGCAACTGTAGTGACCAGAGGGAGGGGAGTGGTCAGCAGAGGCCACCTGGGTGAGGTGAGTCTTGAAGGGAAGGAAAAGGTGCTCCGCAGCAGAGGGGCCGATGGCCAAGCTGTGGGCCTGAGCACGTGGCAGCCCCGTGCGTGCAGGTGGTTGCCGGTGGTCTGTGCGGCTGGGTGTAGAAAGGTGGAACCCGGCACGTCAGGTGGGCGGGGCCAGATCACATGGGCACTGAGGGTCATACCCAGGAATTTAGGTTTTATCCTCAGAGCCCTGGGAAACCACTGAGCCCGATAAACCGAGGAAGAGGGCGTGGTCAGAGTTCCATGTGGCAGGCTCTGGAGCATAGGTGGGGGAAGGGCTGGGGGGCGTCAGAGTAGAAGTGAGGATCTGCCGTGCTGAGCGGAGCCCGGCAGAGGGAGGGGTGTGGGGGAGGGGTCAGCTCCGAGGAAGGCCCAGGAAGGGGGCTTAACTAGCAGGGCTTCAGGTGATTGAATGTAGGGCGGAGGGAAGACTCGGCCTGGCAGCCAGGCCTCTGGCTTGGGCCCGGGGTGAGTCTGGAGGGGACACAGGAGGAGGGCAGGTATTGGATGGATTGAATCGCAGGTGCCTGTGGGACATCCAGATGGCAGTGTCTTCCAGGCAGTGGGTTTCCTGTCTGAAACTGAGCAGAGAGGTCAGGGAGGAACTACAGATTTGGGTCCATGGGCACCAAGATGGCATGGGAAGAGGAGGGAGCCTCGGGGGAGTAACAGAGAGGCCTAGGACAGAGCCCTGAGCCAGCCTGACATGGGGGGTACCAGCTGGAGACCTTGAGCAACTGGCTGGAGAGGTGGAGGGCCCCAGAAGTGGGCTGGCGTGGGGATGCAGGACGAAAGGAGTCGGGCCATTGGATCTGGTGACCAGAGGCTGTGGCACAGGCCTTGCCTGCACAACCTTGGTGCTGGGTGGGACCCGAGCCACACTCAGTGTGGGCAGGGGGAGCCCTGGGAGGGATGGAGGGGTGGAATTTGGGGGCAGGTATTGGTGGAGAGGTCCTGAGCTGAGCGCCTTCGGGAGCCTGGCGCAAGGTCCCCGGTCACCACACCTGCCCTTCCGGTCCAGCATCGTCTCCCCCGACTGGCCTTGTAACCTAGTCCAGTCAGCTCCTCTCTAGGGCTCAGCCTCTCCTGGAAAAGGGGGCCGGGTTAAGGCCATCCCATCGCATACACCTGGGGGGCCAGAGGTTTGGGCGATGTGACCACACGAGTCCCCTGGCAGAGGGTGGTGAGAGTCTTGGGAGCCTCGGAGCCGGCGACTGCCGTGATGGGCACGCTCTCCTCTGTCCTCGGCACAGCTCCGGGGGTGCAGGCACTGCTCCCTCCTTGGTTCGCCAGTGAGGAGACTGGAGCCAGGGAGCGTCCGCCTGAGGGCAAACAGCTGGGAGGCAGCAGGGCTGTGGGCTCTGACTTTTGTCCCCCACCTCTCCGGCCTGTTGGCGTCTGCTGGGGTTCAGATTGCAGATGATTTTTTTTTTTTTTTTTTTTTTTGCAAAATCTTGGTGTTTTCTCAAAGGCAGGGAGACCAGAGGCTCCAGTAAGGACTGTACATCTGAGACTCAGCTGTGCCTTGGATTTCGGTGCCTGGAGAGGCCCCGGCTCTAGTCAGGGAGGGTTTTCTTAGCCCTACTTGGCCTTGAATTCTCTAGGTAGGCAGGCGGGAACAGGGAAAGGTCAGGTCTGCGTGTTCCCAGAGTGGCCGGGCAGGGAGGCGAAAGGAATGGGCAGACGATGGTCTCTTTCTCGCGGGGAAAGAACCCTGGACTCAGGACTGAGGAGTTTGGAGCAAGAGGCCCAGGGCCATGTGCGAGCTCTCCTGAAGGTTGGGGGGTGTTGAGGTCGGGGGGGAGCCTGAGTCCATGGGAGCGTGTGGCAGTCTAGCTGTTCATGTGCTGGAATGTTCCATAGAACACCTGCCATGAGTTCTCAGACTTGGCCTGGTCCTCAGGGAGCCCGCAGTCTGTTGGGACGGACAGACAGCGTGGCCAGTGGCACGTGGAGCCGTCGGTGCTGTGATGGTGGGAAGAGTGCGGGTGTCTGGGGACCCACAAAGAGGAGGAGGTGACATCTGGCCGGAATGTTGTAGGACAGAGAGAGGGGACGGCAGTGGACTGAGGACATTCGTGTGGAGGGACCGGCACATGCAGAGCGGGAGGGGCGTGTCAGGTGCACATACGATGGCGCCCTGCCGTGGTGGGCCATGTCACATCTGCTGGTAGAGTTTGGAAGGCAGCCTGCGGGCAGCGATGTGGGGCGACCCCACAGGCCTGGGGGTGCGAGGTGGGCAGTGAGGGGGAGTGGGGAGACCACACAGCCGTTCCCAGGCAGCTTCTCTGCCCGCACTGCTCAAAAAGAACAGAAAGGCAAGCCCCTGGCAGGCGTGCTGCGGGCCCTACCGCAGCGCCTGCGCGCTGCGGGTTCTCTGCGGCAAGCCCGGGCTGCCTCCAGCCCCCTCCTCGTCCTACAGCCTAGCGGTACCCGGTCACCATAGCAACCCCAGGGCTGCCTGCGCTAGGCCAGTGGTGGAGGGTGGATGGGTGGACGGGCCGCCTGTAGGCGAGGTGAGGAGAGCAGCGTGGGCGGCACAGGATGCTGGGACCCCCCCACCCGCTGCAGGGCCTGAGGGACAACCTTGGAGGCTGAGTTCTCGGTGAACTCTGGGTCGCATAGCTAGAGAGCCCACGTCTGCGTTACCACCTGGCGGGTGCAGTGGTGAGGGAGAAGACGCCCCCGTGGGGCGGGGACTCACCTCTGCCCTGGGCCTCGCAGCTGGCCGAGGCCGAGCCCGAGGTGGAGGTGGAGGTGTACCGGCGGGCCTCCAAGAAGCTGCCGGGCCTCGGAGACCCCGACATCGACTGGGAGGAGAGTGTCTGCCTGAACCTCATCCTGCAGAAGGTACAGGGGCGCCTCGGGGCAGGGCTCCAGGAGGGGGGCTGTCAGAAGGCCCCGAGGGAAAGCACACCACTCCACACCCCTGTCCTGCGCTCTCTTCCAGCTGGACTACATGGTGACCTGTGCTGTGTGCACACGAGCTGATGGGGGGGACATCCACATCCATAAGAAGAAATCCCAGGTGAGCCCTCTGGCCGCCCCGTGTTTATTCTGGGAGGCAAGTCCTCCCCCTCCCTTCCCTGCCCTGAGGTGAGCGTCTGGCTCCAGAAATCCATTCAGCCCTCGGGGGCCTATGTCCTGCTCAGGAGCACTGAACCAGTCATCCCAGACGGCTTCTTCCCAGTGGCAACCTTGAGCGTGGCCTGGCTCTGGGCAGTGTGACCGCAGTGACCTGCGCCTTGGGCAGCACACTCCACCCCACCGAGTGGCTCCGGGTCTGGGTGCAGGGCCGGGGCCACACTCAGTCCTCTGCGTCTCCTTTCTTTCAGCAAGTGTTCGCATCCCCCAGTAAACATCCCATGGACAGCAAAGGGGAAGAATCCAAGATCAGCTACCCCAACATCTTCTTCATGATCGACAGCTTCGAGGAGGTGGGCTCTGTCTCCCTCTAGTTCCCCCTCATCAGGGAATACGAGGGAATACGAGACGCTTTTCCCTCAGGCCTCACACGCCTTCAGAAAGGCGGTGGGCGCTGGGCTGGGCTCCCGCTCTTCCTGCTGTTTGACTCGGGGCAAGTGAGTTCACCTGGCTCAGAGCCTCGGTTTTCTCATCTGTAAAATGGGCATCAGGGTTGAAAGATCAAAGAGCTCATGAAAAATGGGAGCAGGCGCCGTAAACGCCTACAGAGAGTGCTTCCCAGGCAGGAGGAATCATTGTTATGGCCCTTGAATGCTGAATCAGGGCCTCCACACCTTGGGATCCTAGGATGTCCAAGATGGCTAGGGCTCTAGAAGTCATGTGGACCAAGCTTCTATTTTAAGGTTGGGAAAACTGGGGCCCAAGGCAGGTGACTCGACTGGGAAATGTGGGGTGCCAGGAACCCAGCTGCATCCCACTTGCGACCCTGCCAGCTCCTGTCCAGCCACCCTCCCCTGTCGAGGCCCTGGCAGCAGTGCCGGCACCCACCGGAGTGGGTCGGGGCCCTGGGAGGACTCAGGAAGAAGGGGGCCTGTGTTTCAGGGCTCTTCTTGATTGGATTGGTGTGTTGAGGCATCTCAGGCTCACACGGCTCATCCGTGGCAGAGCTGAGATTTGAACCTCAGTCTGTATGACCTCAGAGCTTGGCCTGTACACCGGCCCCCGGGACCGGTGACTCGAGCAGGGGCGGGGTGCGGAGTCCCCCACGGGCCACCCCGGCGGTTGGGCGGTCCGTCCGTCGGGCGCCTGAGCTGGTGCCTGCACGCGAACCGTGAAGCTCGGGGTGGGTGGGCCGAGCGCCCACAGCCGGGGTGGAGGAGATCCTAGAAAGCAGGCCAGACGGTCCCCGTGGACCGTTTAACTCCCTGGCGTGAGGAAGAGTGATGGGGACAGTGTCCTTCCGGTGGCCATGGCGGGTGCGTCCTTTTCCGGTCCCAGAGTCACTGTTATCAACCCCACCCCCTTGTAGACACTGTCCCCGCCCCGCGGTAGCCTGTCCGCCTTCCTGTGCTGGTCTTGGTGGAGCCGCGGGGGGCCTTGAGCAAATACCCTGACGTCTGTGGCTCAGTGTTCCCACCTGCAAAGTGGGAGTTCCTGAGCAGTTCGCCCTGCGCCAGTGAGAGGGTGCTGGGCCGGGAGCCGGGCTGCGGCTGGGGGGTGGCAGCTGGCGGGTGATGAACCCGTCTCTGCCTCGCGCCCCACCCCAGGTGTTCAGCGACATGACCGTGGGCGAAGGAGAGATGGTCTGTGTGGAGCTGGTGGCCAGTGACAAAACCAACACGTTCCAAGGGGTCATCTTTCAGGGCTCCATCCGCTACGAGGCGCTCAAGAAGGTGTACGACAACCGCGTGAGTGCAGGGCGGGCCCAGGGCCCAGGGGCGGGCACCCCCCAGGCCCCCTTCTGCCCTCGCCCGGCTCGGAGCTGTACCTGCCCCTGCTCGGAGCGCCCGCAGCCCCCCGGAGCCCCCTTAGGCGGCTGTGTTGTGCTCTCTACAGCACGTCTCGGCCCAGTCCGGCCCCTGAGGGAAGACCCTCCTGGATTGGCCCCTGCTTGACTGAACTGAGGGGAGAGGAGTCCAGGTGGACGGGCCGCTCTCCCGCAGCTGAGCACTGTCCCGAGGACGTCCTCTCTCTGGAGCCTGGGAGGAAGGGACAGGGCAGGTGGTCTCAGGTCCCACTGGGCTGGGGCCCTCTTCCCAGCCTGTGCTGGCCCTGCGTGGGGCATGGTCATCGGGCTGAGAAGGGCATCAGCCAGGGATCCCTAGCGCCCCGGCACTGCCCTGCCTTGTGGGCGAGCCCGGGTCAGCCAGGGCTCGGTCCCCCTGGAGGTGGGCTGGCAGTCCTCAGGGGCTGCTCGTGCCCCCAGGGAGAGGGCATCCCTACCTGCCTGACTCAGGCCCTCTCCCACCCGTCCACAGGTGAGTGTGGCTGCCCGCATGGCACAGAAGATGTCCTTTGGCTTCTACAAGTACAACAACATGGAGTTTGTGCGCATGAAGGGGCCACAGGGCAAGGGCCATGCTGAGATGGCGGTCAGCCGTGTGTCCACTGGTGACACGTCCCCCTGTGGGACCGAAGAGGACTCCAGCCCGGCTTCGCCCATGCATGAGCGGGTAAGGGCTGTGCAGCTCGGGGAGGGGCCTCCCGTCCCTCAGATCTGCTTCCCACTGTCTCCCTGATCCTTACAGCCCCCAGTGAGGTAGGTGTCATCATCCCCAGCCTTCTGGGGAGGAGGCCGAGGTTCAGAGAGGGCAAGTGACTTGCCCAGGGTCGCACAGCAGGTTAGTGCCTGGGCCCTGAGCTGCCGCTGCAGCGGGGCTCAGTCTCCAGGGTCCTGGCGCCTGCCTCAGTGGACCTGCTGGGCGAGTGTGGGCACGTGACCTGCCTTCCCGGAGGGTGAGCCAGGGATGATGAGGAGCGAGCCTCCCCTCCTGCCCCAGCGGGATCAGTCGGAGGGCGCAGAGGCCCTGGGGCCTCCCAGCTCTTCTCTCTGCCCCGGCCACTTGTTTACAAGGTGGTGTGCACCTGAGCTGCTGGGAGGCCGCCAGCAGCCCCGGGTGGGCCTGAGCTTCCCTGTCTGCGGGCCTGGGGACCCAGGCTTGCCTGATTTACTTGCCCCGTCCCAGGTCACATGGCTCTCGTGTGACAGCACTGAGCCTTTGAGCCCTGCTCTTTCTAGGCCACTGTCCTTCCCCAGGGGTGGGAAGCTGAGGTCAGTGGCAGCTTTATTTGTAGAGCCTCCAGGGGGTCCCAGGGCTCAGGCAGAGGAAAGTCTCCAGCCCGCTGGCTGCTTTGCCCCAGTTGGGTCTTCAGAGGGGGCCGCTCGGAGCTGGGCGTCTTGGATGAAGACAGGGCACTGGGGGCACCTCCGGGAGAGGGGCTGCTGGGGGGCTGGAATCCAGGTGCTGCCGCTTGCGTGAACTGGGACAGGTCTCTTCTCCTGAGCCTCAGTTTGCTCATCCAAAAATGGGGTGAAAACACCTGCGTCCCGAGGTGCTGGGGGCTCAGAGGAGCCGCTGAGCATCAGACGGGGCCCTCAGGTCACAGCCACCATGGGGCCGGCTGCTGGTCTGCCTGGGAAAATGGCTCCCGGGAGTGTAAGTCGTGCGTCACTGCTGGCGCGCCCGAGAGGGGGGAGCGCACACGTGAAATACTTTTAACTCTGTAAAATTACGTTCACCTTGCACATCTCCAGGTAGTCAGATGGCGGTTTTCCTTCTTTGTATGTCTTTTTTTTGCTTTGAAGTTTCTGCAATGAATGTGTTTTATAAGCAGAACAGAAACAATAAATGCTCTTTTTTGTGATGATGGGTGAGAATTCCAGGCAGGGGCCTCTGTTGTCTTGGGAATAGAGGTGGTTTACAGTTGAGATAAGGAGGCTTATTCTTCCCCTTGGTCCTAAATTGCCCACTGAGGCCCTAACGAATGTGTATGTGAAACCCCTTGTAAAGACGTGGCCTGGGCTTGGGCTGGACAAACCTGGGTGCCCGTTCCAGCCACTTGTTTGCCGAATGACCACAGATAGGTTACTAGACCTGCCCGAGCCTTGATTTTCCATCTGTCAGATGGGGGTGATGATCTTTCTCGCTCAGGGTGGCTGCGGGGGTGAAGGAGACGGTGCCTGGGAAAGTCCCTGGCCCATAGTAGCAGGGAGGCCTGGGGTCAAGGGGAGGGGCTTGCCAGGGTCACGCAGCTGTCAGTGGCAGGCCCTGACCACCCAGGACTGCACGGGCCCCCTCCCACCTCTGTGCTCACTGTCGCTTATCCCCTCCCTTTTCCAGAGGGGTCGTTTGTAACCAGTGCACGACAAATGCAGACTCTGTGTGTATTGTGGTTTCTGGTGTTTGTTTTTTATCTTTTAAAAACCTTCCCTGGCTTGTGGGATGACCGTCTGGAGCCCAGCGGCCGCCGGGACTCTGGTGGATGTCGGAGCCGTGACGAGGAGGCTGATGGGGCTCCCGAAGTCTCAGTCCCAGCTCGTCTTGTTCCTCAGATTCTTGTTTGCATGGGGAGGAGGGAGGAGATGGGCCACGTTCCCTCTGCCTGGAACGCCCTTCCCCCCCTTCTTCACCTAGCGAACTCCTACTCGTCCTTCAAGACCCAGCTCAAGCGGCATCTCCTCCGGGAAGCCTTTCCTGATTTCCCAGGCTGTTGATTCCTTTTGCCTCTGTGCTCCCCTGTATCCTGTGCTTCCCTTTTTCTGTCTCAGCAACCAACATTCGGTCTGTGGTTGTCACTTTTGGGTCTCTTGCCCCCAGCAGACTGTGAGCTCCTTGAGGGCAGGGACCACTGTCACGTGCCTGTCTGTCCTTAGTGCTGCCCTGAGTGGGTGTGGAGAATGGGTGGTGACTGGCAGTGTGGCTGGAAGAGAGGAGAGGAGGAGATGGAAGCATGGACCGCTTGGCCACTGCACGTCTATGAAAGGCTGCTGGGAGAGAGGGGGGATGGGACATAGTAGCCAAAGGAAGAAATCAGGGTGAAGAGCATGGCCTTAGGGGCAGAAGACCTGGGTTGCAACCCGGTGTGGCCACCATCCTGCTGGGTGACCTCGGGCACGTCAGGGTCGCTGTCCCGCCTTAGTTTCTTCTGTGTCAGATGGGCTGATGCCGGTTACCGTTGTGGGAGGGCTGGGAAGTTTCGGTGCCGCGGCGGGTGCTTGAGCTGCGTCAGCGGCCAGACTTGCTTTGGGCTCTGACGACCCTCTGACCGGCGTTTGAGGCCCGCAGGAGGGCAGCCCGGTCCCTCCTGGGGCAGCGCTGGCGGCCAGCGCCCGCCGGGCCCTGGCAGGGCGGGTGTCCTCGTCGTCTGAGGCGGGAGGTGGGTGAGCGCTGGGACCCCGGGTCGGTGGGCCGCTCTGGTGACTCGCCCCTTGTTCCCAGGTGACCTCCTTCAGCACTCCCCCAACGCCCGAGCGCAACCATCGGCCCGCCTTCTTCTCCCCGTCCCTCAAGAGGAAGGTGCCCCGCAACCGGATGGCGGAGATGAAGAAGTCTCACTCGGCCAACGACAGCGAGGAACTCTTCCGGGAGGATGACGGGGGAGGTGACGCTGCCCCTCCCCGAGCTGCTGCCTCCCTCCCTCCACAGTTAGAGGGCCGGCCGTCCCGGGCGGGGATGGAGCCGTGGACAGACAGACAGAGGCCCACCGAGAGGCGCCCCCAGCCCGGCACTCTCAGCGCTCAGCGTGCGAGGCACGGCTGGCAGTCTGCACTGATTTCAGGGGTTCAGAGCCTTCCCGACATCACTGGTCTGCCTGTTCTGCCGAGCGGGTGGGGGAAACGCCTGCCGGGTTAGGGGAGCGCCGTGGTCCGCGTGCACATGCTGTCACCTCCCTCCCTGGCTTTTCTTCTCGGGTCGCTCTGGAACCCCGGGTGGGGGCGGTCCTTCAGGGTCTCTCCTTGCTCCGTGCGGTCCCCTCAGGGCTCCCCTGCCCTCCTCCCCGAGCCCGCGGGCCTGTCTGGCGGCCTGCTGGGCGTCTCGGCCCGGGTGTCGCAGAGGCCCTGGTTCTCAGCCACTCAGTGTGCAGTGTCTCCCGGCCGGCCTGCGCCTTCCCGCTGCTCTCTCTGTGCACGTGGGCCCCGCCGTCAGCCAGCCGTGCAGCGGGGCAGCGGGTCCGTGTTCGTCAGAAGAGCAGCGGGAAGCCATCCGGAGGAGCTGGGCTGTGGCGTCCAACGGTCCTGACCGGCAGGACCCAGAGGCAGAGGGCCTGCTGGACGAGACCCTGGCCGGGGCCGGGAGACGCCAGCACCGGCCTCGACCTGCTCTTGAGTGAGCTTGGGCGAGTGCCTTCCTTACCTCGGCTCACTTCCAGACCAGCAGGAAAGCACTCGCAGCCCCAGCCTGCCTTCCTGGGCGACCCGTAGATTGGCTGATGGTGACAGGTCATCCCAGCCTCACCCCCATGGCCTCCCAGTGACAGACAGTACCAGAGGGGAGCAGCAAAGTGACACAGTGTGGCGATGGGCCAGACCCCACAGAGGAGACTCTCCAGGACAGAGAAGGGGGTGTCAGGGAGGGCTCAGAGGGGTGGGCCCTGAGGGGTAGGATCGGGCTGGATAGGCAGGAAGGGGCGCTGGGTGTCGCAGGCCGGGGCGATGGGGCGCCCAGCAGAGGGTCGAACTGGGCCAGGGAGGCGCCACCTGGAATGGGAGGTGTTCTCCCCGCCGCCTGGGCCTGACCGGCCTTCTCCCCTCCAGCCGACCTGCACAATGCCACCAACCTGCGGTCTCGGTCCCTGTCTGGCACGGGGCGCTCCCTGGTCGGGTCCTGGCTGAAGCTGAACAGAACAGACGGGAATTTCCTTCTTTATGCACATTTAACCTACGTCACTTTGCCGCTGCACCGGATTTTAACAGGTAATTTTGACTTTGCGTGGGACCTCTGGGAAAACCATGGCCCCTGAAGGTGTCCCCTTGGGCCGTGCCCTGGCGCCCACCCCGTTAGTCGAGGGGGAGGCGGAGCTCTCGCTGACGGGCCGCAGGGCGGTGCCGGGCAGTGGCTCCAGAGTCCCCGTGTGAGCCCCGTTCCCCATGGCCTCGCCAGGCGGTGCAGCTGCTCCAAGCCCATTCGTTCCCCGTCTGCACGGAGGGTGGTCACAGCACTGCAGTTCCCCGAGGGTTGGAAGAGAAAACGCCCGTGAACAACGTGGCGCGCTTCCTTCATAAATGGAGCACTGGGGGTGTGACCGCCCACGTCTTCCCCGCCACCCTAGACATCCTGGAAGTACGGCAGAAGCCCATCCTGATGACCTAACCGTGTGCGGAGCCCACGCGGAGCCTCCAGCCCTGCCCAGTCCTGGGAGTGCTGCCAAGTGCCTACCTGTCCACCGCCACTGGGGTCTTCCGGGACCACCCAGCGCCGCAGCCGGAGCCAGGCGGGACCACTCGACTCCCGGGGCCAGGGCCAGCTCCACCAACACCAGCCCAAACTGAAGTGCCTCGTTCTCCTCCCCACTGGCTCTGCTCCTGCCCACCCACCCGGCACCCTCAGCCCGTCTCTGGAGAACCCTCTGCACCCAAAGAGGACCAGAGGTGCCAAGAGGCTTAAGAGAGAGAGCAGCGGAGCAGCCAGCATCCAGAGAGGGTCCAGCCCTACGGACCCGATGTACGCATCCCGACAGGCGGCAGGCAGAGACCACTGGCTGGGGGCACGCGGTGTGTCGGACTGTCAGCACTTAAGGGAACAGTGGTTTCAGATTTTGTGACACTGTACCGATGACCTTCAGCATCCAAGTTAGTCCCGATCGTGTGTCCTCCCTCGTTTACTCCTGGTTGTAGATGGGTTTCCACGGGGAGCGGGGAGCACGGCTGTCTGATGGTTTTGCCCTGGGCTGGGAATGCCTCACCCCGTGCCCGGTTCCAGACAGGCCCCCATCCTGCCAGAATGGCCTTTGCTTCCAGCCAAAGAGCATCACCAACACACACACCTCCAGCTTGGAGACAGCCACCCCGTCTGCGCCTCAGCTGGCGTGGCCTGCGGAATTTGGATTCTGAGGGCAGGAGGGAGGGCTTGGTAGCCAGACAGGAGAAGGGTGGGGCCCCTGCCAAAGGGCGAGGAGGGGTCTGTGTTCTCCCAGGAAGGTTCCAGGCAGAACCTCCGTCCTCTGGGGCCAGGGGAGGGGATAGGGTGTTTCATCTTCCCTGGTTTCCTAGAGCTTATTTCCTTTGAATGGGCGTGCTGGTCCCATTTCTCAGACCAGTCACTGAGGCAAAGGGGAACTGGCTTCCACGTGGCTTGTCAGGCCTCGTTCCAGCTTGAAGGGTTTCCACCTATGGTGACACATTGCGCTCTTCTCAAAACCGCGAGCCCCCTCGAGAACAGAAGCCTTTCCCCTGCCCAAGGGAATAAGCCGTCAGCTGGGTCTTTGCTGCTCTGTTTTGCTTGCGTCCTCAGGAGTGTTTGAAGGGTTCCTGGTGTACTAGGGTTAGAGATACTCTGGGGGAGAAGAGGGAGAGGAGGAGGGGCTCGTTTTCCCGTCCGTTTCCATTCTGCGCGTTCTAAGGGTTTGCGCTGGGCTCCGGGAACCGGGGACTACTTTGGGGCTTCTCCAGATTTTGTATGCTGTTATTAAAAGCGAGCTACTGCATTTCATTCTGCCTCAGTTTGCCCACCTGTCGATGGGGCTGATACCACCTACCTCACTGCAGTCTCCAGGGTTCTGGTGCACGACCGGGTCAGGGCAAGATGGCCAGCCCTCCTGCATAGCTCAGCTCAGGTCAGGTGGCAGACCATCGGGACGCTTACCCCACCCCACACCCCGGTCACCAGGCTGGGGAGGCGAGCGGTGGGGTCGGGGCGAACGTTCTTGCGTTCTCTGACAGCGCCTGGCTCGTGCTCGGCTGCATCTCAGCTCCCCGCACAACTTCACGTTCCAAAACTGTGTCTTAGGGCAGCACAGAGTCAGGTCACGCCCCAGAGTGTTGGAGCAGAGCCTCAGGGAGCCGTGAGCCTGGCCCGGTGTTCCCAGGTGCCGGGTGAGTGTTCTCTGGGGAGCCCAACTCTGCCGCCACGTCTGTGTCCGAGGCAGCTGAATTACAGCTTTTCCTTCAGGCTCCTTTTCTTCCTGGTCTTCTGGGGTCTGAAGACTCTGGCTCAGTTCTTGGGAGAAATGCAGCCCTAACGTATCTGCCGTGGAAGGATGAGGTAGTTTCGCACACGCGCAGTGCAGCCGCCCTCCCTGTTCTCCTCGGGGTGGAGCCCGAGAAGGGCCCGCCCACACTGGAGCCAGAATTCGGCTCCTCCTCCAACCTAAGTTCTGCCTCGAAGGGTAACTGAGGGCCAGTTGCAAGGAACGCGTGAACGTGCTTTGCAGAGCTTAGACATGCGGGCCACGGTGGTCTTAGAGATCACGCCTCACTGGTAAAGCGCATGAACATAGGTAGCACCTAGCACGTGCAGGCACCGTGCTAAACGTTTAGGTGCCGTCATCACCCCCTTCTTACAGATGAGGGAGCAGCCACACACGGAGAGGTTGGGACAACAGGAGCCCAACCCAGGCGTCTGGCCCCAGTCGACACTGAGCCTCGACACCGTGCTGCCCCAGGACTGACGCACGAACGTTCTGTGGAATCGACCTTTCTCAGTCTTAACTCCTCCAGAGGCTACTTCTGACACTGAATTTAAAACATGCTTAGAGGCACTTGGTAACCAGGCAGTAAGCTGTTATTCTGAGTTTTGCTTTTCTCAAAGTCACAAATGACATCAGTAACAGAGTGACGAGTGATGGGGCCAGAACCGGGGCCCCGACATCCCGGGGCGTCCTGGTGTTGACACATCTTACTTCCTGTAGGGCCATCTTTCGTTTTCTGGGAACATGCCTGTCTCCTGTATAACAAGGGGACAGCCAAAGCGCGTGAACGGGAATTGGAATTAAAGTGTAGTTTTCCTTTGAAGAAACCTGTAACCTCTAAGCTTTTTAGGACATTAATAAGAAAGTTATCTTCTTTTTAGAGTCAGACCCATGTCTTCTCTGTTTCCATCTCCTTCAGCACCTGAAGGTTCAGGCAGTGTTTAGTCTCCATTCCAGTGTCTGATGGAACTTTCAGTTGTCTGTGCAAACAGCTGAGGCTTCTTATTTCAAAAGAAGGATATTATTTTTAAGTAACAGAAGTAGTCAAAGAGAAGAAAAGGCAGAATATTCTAAAGCCAGTCAACTTGGAGATAGCGTGGGTTTTCTGGCGAGTCAGAGCCTTGCTAACGTTTGGGCTTTTCAAGGACTGTGAACAAATCGTCAGAAATCAATTAGGTTTCTGTCAATGATACTAATGACAGACAGGCATGTTCCTGATGTGATTTTTTTTTTCTCAAAGAATCTAGCTAGAATCGAACCAGGACCTATTTTTGCTGTTTTTATCACAGATAAACTAGTCAGTAGAGATTTTTGAAGAATGATGTGAAAACTTTTTTTATTTCTTAAAAGACATTCCAGAGGAAGTCCCTATGCAGTTGGTACATTCTAACGGCTGACTTCTGAACAACATTCGACATTATCATAATGAGGGGGTTTTAAATTGCTGGCCAAAATTCTTCAAAGATTTACCTTGAAAATACAGATTTACCTATAAAACTGTCAACTTTTTAATGCGCCTTGGTGATAGGTTTCACTCTGATAACTCTGTTCAGTTTTCCAACGTAGCTGGAATTTAGTTACAAAAACCAAGTGTCTTTTGCCAGTACATTGATTAGTCCTGTTCAGGCTTTCTCTCTTCTGTGTATCAGACAGCAGAATTACCTCCCTTCAAAAAGATAACCGCCCTAATAGGACACAGACTCCAACAGGGATGTGATGCTGGCTGACACCGGGCCCTGGAGCTGGAGTGGAAGTAGCCTCTGGAGGCGTCCGCAGCCCTTCTGGCAGCGCTGCTCTCCGGCCAGGCAGCCAGAGTCCCACCCTGTTCCTCCAGGAGTCGGGTGATGGGTGCACCGGGGCTTCTTTCCTTTGTTCCTGTTCACTGACGGACGTGATCCTCAGCAGAGAAGGAATCCTGCAGCCCTTCATCTGAGCCCCGGGAACAGACAGCCCTGGAGAACTCCTCAGGACACCGCACAGAAGCCAAATCACTTGAACACCGAGTGGCCTGGGGCTGGGTTCAGAGTCCACAGCAGGTAGAGCATCAGAAGCAGAGGCAGCCGGCTGCGTGGAGGCGTTGGTGTTTACAGTTTTCTACTCTTCCCAGGGCAGGCGGGCATCTTTGTGGCTGCGGTTCCAGCCCTGAGCTCAGTAGATGAAAACCAACAGCAACGCTTCAACTCTGCTGAGCGGCTGCCAGTGTCCGGTCTTTAGTCCCCCACTTCCTAGAAGGTTGGACAATTTAGGTTGTAAATAGCCATCTTTTATGGTCTCCAAACGAGTTCTGCGTGTGAGAATATGTAAACCTGCAAAGAAAACCTGTTGAGATTTTTCACTACTTTGAGGCCTAACTAAAATGATTTCTACAAAATATATTTTAGCAGAAACACCAGGACGGCATACATTGACTATATTAGGATCTAACTGGCAGTGCTGTTTCCATAAGCATTGTCAACAGCTTCTGGGTTAACCATCTTCCACATACAATAGAAGTAATTTCTAAGCAGTTGTTTGTGGTTGGCTGCTAGCTGTGCTTTATGATTTTGCATTTCTTTTGAAAGTTGATTTGCATGTTGGGTATTATTTATTCTCTGATGAATCTGTACCTATTTTTTTCTCCAGTGGGTGTTTCAGATTACAGATATTACAGCAGTGTGATTTACTGATTGAACCTTAATTTCCCCCCAGAGGTGTCTTAAACTTCTTTTGGAGCTTTCATACAAGTTACTTCATTGAATGACAGAAGCCACTCCATACCCTGGCTTTGGCAGGCCTGGGAGTCAGCAAGGGGTTCTGGAGGCCAGCAGCTGCAATTTGGTCAGATGCTGTATTTGAAAAATGAAATCAGAGATGTGTTTCAGGGACAGCTCTCTCAGCCCCTATGAAGTCAGTTATAAAATTCCCAAGCCTTTGCCAGAGAACCTCTGCAAAGGCCCTAAGAGAAGTGGGAAAGTGACTAGAATAAAAGGAGTCCCAAGTTCACGTTCTGGCAGGCTTCGCATGAGCTACTGGTCTTCTGGAAGGTGGTTTTGGACCGTGGCTGGCTGTTGCCTCCCAGCCCCGGTTCATCGGGTTGACACTGAGAATGCTCACAGCCCCTCAGGCTGACTACTCTGCCAGAGCCTCCTACTCCGGTTCCTGCAGGTGGAAGCACTGCTCAGGCAGTGGGCTTTTTCTTTCCATGGTCAGGTGCATTCTTACGTCATAGGGTGATGGGCACAAGTAAGGCCTAAGACACTGCAGAAGGTTATAGAAAATGACAACAAAAAGGGGGGCGGTCTGCGAGGGACACTTCCACACATCTAGAAATAGAGTAAAGGTCATCACAGCACATGATATCTCTCAGAAACACCGGAGCCAGGATTCTCTGAGCTGGCGTCACCAAGGGTAGCCTGTACTTCGGAAGGCGCACAGATGGTATCTAGAAAGGAGGCAGTTTAGTAGGTGAAAAAGGTGATTTCCTTCTCATCCAGATTGGCCCCCTTGTTGTTAATAATGAGGAGGTCCTTTTAAGACAGTCACCTGAGGATTAGTAGACGTGGGGGGACAGTCTGCACCCTGGAAGCTACCTGCAGTAACTACGTTCCTGTTCACTGCCTACTCTTGAGGGCTATGCTGCTGTTTGCGTTTTTATTCTGACCTATATGCACTTTTAGGAACTACTGTCATGCCCTGGCTTAGAAAAAAAATGTTGACTGGATGGAAAACCTTTGGGAATTTTATACCGGCAGAAGGGGTAAATGTAAAATAACTGAATCCAGACAATAACATGGTTCACTGTATATATACATGTTGAATGTGTAAACATGCTGTACTTTGTGCTCGACTGTTAAAATGACAGAACAGCTGGAAAATTTATATGAGGAAGGAAAAATATTTGTTCTGGGGATGATCAAACAAAATATGTCTTTGCTTTTGCCCACAGCAACATTAAATTCCCTCCTGGCTTGGCCTCCACGTAAGCCAACAGGCTTATTAACAAGATACTTCTTTCCTATTTGTGGGTTAAGGGTCTTTCATCCTGGAACCTGACTTTAATAAAACAATTAGACTGCTCAGTTTGAAATACCATGGTTTTTAGTAAACTTTAGTGATTATAATTTAAATAAACAACTTTGTTAAAAAGATTTTAGCCAATTTCAGAAACCAGTGAAGCTTAGTCCTTCAACGGGCACACATACCTTCAAGTCACACTGGAGGGAGCCCGCGTGGCTCTGTTCCCTCGACAAGCCGCATCTCCTTAGGGTTTTGTGAACTGTGAAGTAGAATCACCACCTACCTTCCCAGATGCAATGAAGCTGGAGACACGTACAAAGGCTGGCCTAGTTCCTGGCAACTGTGATACTCAGTTTCCTCCTGAAATATGTGCCCAAAGGGTGTTTCATAGGTTATCTTTAAACAAGTCATAAGAGAGCACAGATGTAGCCCAGTGGTTCTCAAATTTGACTTGTGTCAGAAACACCTGTTAAAACCCAGATGGCGGGCTTCCCTGGTGGCGCAGTGGTTGAGAGTCTGCCTGTCGATGCAGGGGACACGGGTTCGTGCCCCGGTCTGGGAGGATCCCGCATGCCGCGGAGCGGCTGGACCCCTGAGCGATGGCCCCTGAGCCATGGCCGCTGAGCCATGGCTGAGCCTGCGCGTCCGGAGTCTGTGCTCCACAGCGGGAGAGGCCACAGCAGTGAGAGGCCCGCGTACCAAAAAAAAAAAAAAAAAAGAAAAAAAAAAAAAAAAAAAAAAAACCCAGATGGCTGGTGATGAAATATTCTGGAATTAGATAGTGGTGATGGTTGCACAATTCTGTGAATATAGTAAAACACGTTAAAAGGGTGAATTATATAGTATGTGAATTATACCTCAATAAAAACCAAAACACATGCCTGGGCCCCTGCCGGAGGATCTGGCTGGGTGGGTGTAGGGTGGAGCCCCAGAGCTGGCATCTCTAACAGGTGTTGCTGCTGCTGCCCCCACGGACCACACTGCAGACCCACTGCTCCAGGCTGGCCATTCAGCTGAGCACTAAACGAGGGCCGGCGCAGCGGAGATGCACTGCTCTTTGCACAATACCTACCCGCTTAGTGTCTTCAGCGGTTTCCGTCAGATGTCAGTTCAAGAAAAATATTTTGATGGGTAACTCAGTCTTTATAATATTTTCTTTACCAGGAGACACCTCTTAAAAACCAGCTAAGTGCTGAATAACTCAGGAACGTTTTAAAGATATGAACCTTATTCTAAAACTTTCAAAAGTATATTACAATGTAATCTGTTAATGCCTTAATAATGATTTTCTAAATCACCAAAAACTTAAAGTAACATGAACTTAAAATACATTTCTTCTTTCATTTTGATCCTTAGTTTTAAAATGTCCTCCTGGACACAGATCCCAACTCCACTTACTTGTGGAAGAAACCTCGCCTGCCTCAACTCCAGTTTCTTTGGAAAGCCCACCCAGGAGCCCGTCTGGAAGGTTTGCTGCAAGCACTAAACAAGAGAATATATAAAAAGCCCCTAGCGCAATGCTTTGCATATTATCCAACGAAAGATCTGTTATTCCCATTCTAATTTGTAAAAATGTGAATCCAACAGAAATTCCTGAATGGCCTGGAATTGGTCTCATCTGGCACAAGGAGTCTGATGATAAAAGGGTCCGGGTCTCTCCTCACCTCCCAGTGACCTTCCTGCTGCTGAGGCTTCTGGGCACTGCTTCTGCGTGGTGCCTCCCCCGCCGGCTGGCTTGCCTCTTGCCTCATACTAAGGCCAGGTGCAGCACAGAGGAACACAAGAGTGTCAAACACTGTGATTCTGTTTACTTTCCATTTATTCACATTTCATGGATTGATACCATTCCTCAATGGGATCATTCAAAAACTAATACAAACTGAGATTACACTGTCCGACGATTCAAGTATTTTAGTTTTAGAGAACGATTTCTGATTTAAAATAGAAAGCAAACAATTTATCCATTTGATTGCTGAGAAGTTTCCTGCCTCTGCCATAGCTGTGTCCGCATCAAACGGAGAGCCCTCAGCCTGGACCATCATTGCCACCGGCCACCGACACACAGAGGCCCTGTGCTCAGAACACCGAGTGGGAAGAAAAGTTCTGACAGGCTCCTCACTGTCACCGGCTGGACAAATCAGTTTCTGCTGAAAAGCCCTCACTTCCAGAACGAGAATGGATCCTAGGGGTTTGGGAGTAAGCCCATTTAGTCTGGAAATCTGCAAAGCCTTCAAATGCACTGCGCTTACGTTTGGATTGTTCTGAAATATAAGAGTATCTGACAAATGCTCAAAACAAGCAACTTGTTTACCTTTAAAACTAAACCAAAAAAGCTGTCTCAGTGAAAACTTGTTCTGAACTCTTAACAGTAAGGGAGAATATTAGTTTTTTTTGCTCTACCCCAGAACAGGTAGATATTTTTTGGCATGCAGCATATCAAAAATACAATTTAGAATTGAAACTGTAAAACAATAATCCTTTTAAGGAAAATCAGTCCATAAACAGACCTGTCCTTCCATGGAAAACACAATCTAAACTTTAAAAACTGGACACGCATTTTTAGCCTGTAATTCTAACAATGAAGACAACATAACATTCAATGTTTTGCTTAACGGGAATGCTCAGAAGGAGATGAACGAACAGCGGTTTAAAAACAAAAAGGTCACTGGGATACTCTGTGTTTGTCAAGAGATAACACAATCTGATTTAGAATTAAAGATATATACACCCTTTAGGCCACACTTATGACAACACTCCTAGATTCTCAAACTAAAGACAAAAATTTTAGTCCACGTTAAACATTTTAAAGCCTAATTTCTAATAATTTGCTAAAAATAAATCTAAACCCACAGGGCAGAACTGAGGTGTTACACAGTGGGGATGAAAAGGCAAGCCCTCCAGGGGCCAAGGAGCCCATCCCCCAGTAACAATATGCGGACTTAGAGTTTACAGTGAAATCCACATACGCATATTAGGCTCTCTTACACTAATACATAATTAAAGTGGAGACTGGCAGGTTCCTAAAGTGTAAGAGCGATTTTAAGAAAATACCACATTTTGACTTACGGTGGACACATCACATTTCCCCCTGTAATCTTCACTTTAACAGTACAGTCTTAGCAAGAACTTGCTGGGAATGTTAGGAAAAAGAAAGCCACACATATCCAGTAATTTAAAAAGACAAACTATTTTTACCCAGGGGTTGGGGGGTGGATGGGGGTGTGAAGAGTTAATCCAATCATGACTTTCATGCCATTTCTGGTGAACATTCCACATCGCATGCAAAAGCAAGCAGAAGGATGCACTGAAGAGTCCCCGAAGAGGTCTGTGAGCCTTACTTTCTGGTGGGGCCCAGGAGCATGCGCAGCTAAGCTGTGACCTGCTGAGGTTTGTCCCCCTTATTTCCTCAGCCCGTTAGCAGCTGGATAACCCTAAGGTCAACAGGGCAGGGCCAGGGTTACTTTAACAGCATCCACCACCTGTTGACTGAACTCATGAACACTCCCAGTTGTAAAAAGGAAGAGCAAGGTGACCGCCCCTCCCCCCCTCACGCCACACCCGGATCGATGCCACCCAGGCCCAACAGAGCGAGCGCCTCCCTCTGCAAGTGTCCGGACGAGGTCGCACACTGGGCCGAATCCTCCCAATGGCTGGCGAGCCGCAGCGCAGGCAGCGTGAGACACTGGCGTGACTACCTGACCTCTGGTGCTTAAGAGGGACACATTGCAAAATGGATTCCCCGCCTCCTGTACCTCTAAAAGTTAAAGCTTTTTTTCTTTTTAAATAAAAGCAGCTGTACTATCTACACTGATTTTGACTTTTTTTAAAGTCAGAGACATCATGTGCTGAAGATCAGAATATACGAGTGTGAGCCCTCAGGCACAGACCCTGAGCCTTTTAACAAGATCATCTGGTACCAGCATTAAGTGATTCATGAGGAATGAATGAAAGTGGACATTTAGAACATTAAACTTTACCTCTAGTTCATATGACCAGAGTCTTCAAAGAACCCTAGTGTTAGTTACCTGACAGCTATGGAGAAGTGACGTGGGTATTCATGTGCACACCCATGGCTCCCCTTCCAAATAGACATACTGAATATCTTACTTTTTAAAAAGTAAATGGAAATTTCAGTATCAAATGCAGAATACACTGCTGTCTAAAAGTTAAAGGCAACATTTACACACACAATTTTCTCTTCCATTTCCTTATTGCATGTTTCCTGGTTAGTTCACATGGCTCCTGTGTAATAAAACTCCTATATTTAATAAGTTTAGGTTTTAGATCCATAGGGTTCACCATGGTACAAATAACCAAGAGCATATTCTCTTCCTTTTGTTGTATGGTTTAACCTTTTCTTTTCTATAACAGTCTACAAACTACCAATTTGTGCTTTTAAATCTCATTCCTGGCAATCCCCCCCCATCCCATTTGTCTCTAGGGGGACACAGAAGTAAGAGCACCTCATGAATAAACCTACAAAACCAAAGATCAAGCTACTCATTTCCTTTTAAAATGAAACAGCAGTTCCAGAATCACAGTAAAGCAGCCGATGGGGTTAAAGGCCAGCGTCCACACAGAAAAAGCTGAAGGCAAACATTCAGTGCTCACATTTCAGCTGTAAAATAACACAATAAAGCAAAGAAGAAACATCTCCGCCGCAGCACGGTTCACGTGGACACACATCAGCCAAGCCCGCCAGAAAGAAGACCGCTACAGGCAAGCTCCCTTCTGGACACACCGCCGTGAAAAGCCGCGCCGGTGGTGGCAGCTGACCCTAAACTCCTGGATCGGAAAAGCCTTTGGGAAATCTAATCGATACCCTGATTTCAGTCCATTAAGAAATCACCTGTGGTTAGTTTAATAAATGAACATTAAAAATCTTCCAAAAATTTCCTTTCAAATGTATTTCACACATTAGACAGTTCTTAAGAAGGGAGAATAGTTTCTTGACACTTAACGTTAAAGGTTTTATTGGCTGTGTTAATCTTCCCCACAAAACTTATAAGTTATCTATAAGTCCTAGAGTGTCAAAGTAGGAAGAGAAGAAAACTAAGTTTAGGGGGCGGTGGGGAAGCAGCAACTTGGCGACGACTCCTCAGCCGAAGTGTGTTCAGGCATCCTTTTTCTCCTGTAAAATTCTGTGCAGCTCATCTGCATCCTCGCTTGTTTTTACCCGAATTAACATGGTAACTGGGGTGGTGGCGTTCTTCTCATCAATGGGTGGGTTTGGAACGCAAACAATAAGCACATTGTTTTTCCCTGTGCGAGTACACGGCATACTGGGTGGAATCAGAACATTGAGCAGTATGTTGCCTGCATTTAAACACAGGGAAAAAATGCATCAAAATATATAAACTAAAGTTCCGTGAAACTACAGCTTTAACAGGCTAAACAATAAACACCAGAGCAACTTATACTTAATGGAGCCACAGGAATGTCCTAAGGACGGCCACAGCTCCCTGCCAGACGCCAGCACGGTGTCCCTGAGAGAGGACCATGGGCCTCTGGCAGGACGTGGACTGGGCCTCCCTGAGGAGGACCCGCCTTCTGCGCACCTGCCCCAAGTCTCCCACAGCCATGGCAGCAGCCCTAAACCAGCAGCGCTTTAGAACACATCGTGCTTTCTTGCACTGCAGAAAAAAACACGCCAGCACGACGTGGAGGCTTCACTATGTCATTCGAACAGAGAATGGTCAGCAGAGAAACGGCTCTGTCAGAGGCCAGCACCGCTCACAGGGTGACAGTGATGTTGCTATGATAGTATCACAGATTAGTCAAGTCCACAGGAAAGAAGCCTCACAGAAGTTTCTTTCCAGGACACAGTCTGGTGTACTCTGCCACCACCGACCACTTCCCCTTAGACCCGCCCCGAGCCCAGACACTACCTCTTCCTTTCAGAGGACTGTTTTAAAGGTAAAGCTGGAGGGTGGGGTAAAGGGTGGACAGCAACGAGTTAATGAATATTTGCTACATAAAAAGGATTCCTTTAAACAGTTAATTTCCCTTGAGTGTTTACTAAACCATCCGATTTACCTGTAGCTTCTTAGTCACATACCTAGCACAAAGGAAAATGAAAACCATTTCGGTTACTTCTGGGCAATAGCTTTCAATACATCCAGGTTTTCTTATACCCTACTACCCTGGTACTCGACTAAATCTATAATCAGTGAGTACAGGATGAATTTGGCCTGAACAAACTCTATTCCATTCCAAAGAACACATTAATATACTTGAAAATCTCAATGACTAAATCAGCAAAGGGCTTTTACATACTATGTGATTATGATTATTTTGTACCACCTGAAAAAAAAGATACCCACCTAAATTGGTGTCGGCCCGCACTAAAAGCTGTGTCTTCTGATTAGCTGTAGGTTTTAAATGCAGAGTGCCTACACCCTTCTCTTTAAATTCATTGTCTTTCTTGTAAAATAGTTTACACCTACAGAGAAAAATAATAGGTACGATCAGACACTCAATGACAAACAGCCAAGCATCCCACACCTCCCTGACGTGCTCCTTCGGCCCTGAGCTCAAAAGAACTGACCTGGTCCTTAAAGAAGAGGAACAAATACAGAACACACACTCTGCCACACAAACACCCCCCCACTTTCCTGCTTATTTTTGAATTCTCTTCAGGACTCCTTCAATTTCTGATCTCCCAAGATGTTGAAATAAGTCTGGAAAACATGCCTAAGCAAGGCCTAAAATAATGCTGTCAAATGTTTCCCCAGCCTCCTGTCACACATCTCCTTAGGTTATTAATAAACAAATCAAAACTACTGCCTGTTCCTTTGATTTACTCTGATTAGAAAAAAATCTTGGGAATTCCCTGGCGGTCCAGTGGTTAGGACTTGGCGCTTTCACTGCTATGGCCCGGGTTCAATCCCTGGTCAGGGAACTAAGATCTCACAAGCTATGCGGCGTGGCCAAGAAAAAAAAAAAAAAAAACCTTAAGTCAGGGTCATTCTTTTATATCATCTGTGTAATTAAATTTTAAAACAGGCAAAAGGAATTGCTGGTCTCTCTTAAAAGTTCTCAAAAATAAACAACATTTGGGAATCCCACAGGATTTGGTGATTCACACTACGAAAATTGCTGACTTAAGTCTGAAATGTTTGTATTAGAAAAACACATCCAGGGAAGTTTCTAAGAGGGCACAAATGTTTTCCAGTAAATATCTTTGTTAAAAAGCACTAATTTCATTGAGAGATAATTCAAAATTTCTCTTCAGCCTTCTTCTGAAATCAGCAGCTCTCATTAGACAAACAAACAAAAAACAAAAACCCCAAACCAGCTCGCATCACTGAGGGAAAGATAAAGTATTTACACATCCTTAACGGGAAGGAATGGCTGCTATGGAAAACTTTTTGGCTGTGAGAAAATCCACGAAGGTTAATGTGTCTCCAGGAAGGAATCCAAGATGCCACCTAATTTAAGAGCAGAAGTAAAACCAAACCTCAAATCAGTGACTAGGTCTTTGTAGGGGAAGGAGGAGGGGAAGAGAAGAAAGGAGAAAAAGGGAGAGAATGATGAGATGAGACTGGGGCAGGAAGATCAAAAAGAAAAGACTGTCTCTAAAGCACTTGAAAAGCAGAAAAGAGCTAAATTAACAGAAGAGAGTAGGATACGCCCAGCAGGAAATTTTTAGAGTCGGATTATTTTTAAATAAACAGGCCAAGAATTCTTCCTTGTTCCAATTCAAAGAATGGGCACAGCCTGACCCCAGGATGGGACACCCAGTAAGTTCTGCAGGGACAATGACACCTGCGCTCTCAAGCCAGAAGCCTCTTTCCACGTCTTTGAAAAGTGGAATTCCCGTGACTATTACTTACTTTTTGGAGTAAAAAGCATCTTCTTCTTTTACTTCAGTAACTACTACTTTGGGTGGCTCATCATTCTCTTCTTCATCTCCACCTTTTATAAAAACAACACTAATTCAGTAAGATTCAAACCAAGAGCTTGAAAACGTGACAAAAGAAGTTCGTTACCTACCCCCGCCCCAACCTAAAAATTCCAGGTAAGCTGATACAGAAACTGAAACACAATCTAATCATGCGGGGGGCGGGGATAAGGAGGCACTCACTGGATTTTTGCAGAAAGCCTTTGAATCAAAGTGTCCGTGCTTGTATTCAGTGAACAGGCAAACTCACACAGGAAAACAATCAGTCAACACTCACATATACTCAGATTACCCACTGGGAAATAAAAATCTCAGATGGGCTTCCAACACTTTCATCCCCGAATGCTCCTGTGACTGTAGCTGCATCACGCCAAGGAATAACCAATGAGAGCAATGACCAAAGATAATGGAGAAAATAACAACTTTACAGGACAAGTTGTCAGAGAAATTAGTCCAAAGCCAACTGTAAGCAACTTAAGCTCTGTCAGGGCCACCACGCCCCTGGACATGCTGGTACCACGGGCACCCTCCCGGGCTGAGTCCAACAGCACTTCCCTTCACTCCAGTACCTCAACCTCAGGGGAGAGCTAAGTCACTGCTGGACACAAATTACAATCCCCTTAAGGAGAAAGCAACTGCATAAAACTCACTGACTAGCGACTAAGAAAAACAGTTCTGGCGCTCAAACAATTCAGGTCACAAGCTCATTTCGATTTTAAGAAGGCACTCCTGAGTTAGGCCCTCCAGCGTGGGTACCCGGCATCTGTTATTTTAACAAGCTCTTCAAGTGTGCGTAAGACGTGCTAACCGCGAGATAAGGAATAAGTGCTTTATGGAGGGGCATCCTGCTGAGATGGAGACTTAATTCAAACTCGACATCCCTTCCACAACCAGCAGAGTCCCTGTGACTATGACAGACTCTCCCTCTGTCGTATTTAGGGCAGAGAAGAAGAGGGGAGCTCTTTATTCTATGCTTTGCCCTGGAGGGCCCTTGCCTGAGGATACAGGTGAGGAGGGCAAGGCAACATAAGGAGAGTTTCCCTCCAGGTAGAAAAACATAATATTTAATATTTAACGGCCCACTGGCAATTGCAGTTTTCCTTCTCAAGGATCAATATGCTGATGCCTGAGAGACGTACTTTTTTTTTTTTTTTTTTGCGGTACGCGGGCCTCTCACTGTTGTGGCCTCTCCTGTCGCGGAGCACAGGCTCCGGACGCGCAGGCTCAGCGACCATGGCTCACGGGCCCAGCCGCTCCGCAGCATGTGGGATCTTCCCGGACCGGGGCACGAACCCGTGTCCCCTGCATCAGCAGCCGGACTCTCAACCACTGTGCCACCAGGGAAGCCCAGAGACGTAGTTTTAACTGCTTATAAGTAAGAGCCTACATACACAGTTTGTTCACCACCACCAGGTGGTGAAGAGGGATTATGATACAACCCCTCTTTCCAGGGAGCTTCTTGAACCACGTAGGGAGCGGAGGGGCGGGGATTAAGGCCTGGTTTGGGGCACTAACACGACACACCACAGAAACTTCTAGAAAGGTGGCTGCAGTCCAGGCACATCTTGGGAAAACCCTGTCAATTTTTTCCCCCACAGCTATGAAGTCTACCTTTTTTACAGTAGAGTATGGTTTTGCCTTGTGAATTTATTTATAAGCAAATCTCTTAAAAACAAACAATTCAGTGAACGTCCATCATGAATTTTTCAATAAACTACAATTTTTTAAAATGGAAACCCAAGTATTTGATAATTTTCAAAGTCACTGTGCCAGGTGTTTTTATATTATTTTTATTTTTATACTCTTAATCCTTAAAATAACCCTACCAAATCAGTCTTACTCCATTTCACGAATAAGGAGACAGACTCAAAGGAGTTAATCGACTCTGTCCGGGATCACACTCACGTCGAGGAAATGATGGAGTTGTGACGTGAATCCAGATCCACCTCGTGCACAAGGCTACGCTTTTCCCACCAAATACAGAACTCCCACAAATCTAGAAGACTTCCAGGGCTGACTTTGTGTTTACCTTTGCAGTCGTTGCCGCCACCTTCTGCTCGGCTCTCCAACGTTTTAGGGGAAAATGGTGAAGAAACTGGTTTACTCTGGGTAATATTTTTGCCAAATAAACTGGCGTTTCCAGAAGAAAATGAAAATCCAGTCAAGGGGCCAGAGTTTAAGGAGCCCAAAACAGAACTATCAATTTTCTTGCCGAAATTAAATGAGGCACTTGTTGCTCCTAGTGATGGGTCCTTGTTCTTTTCAGACACAGCCTCCACCTTCTTTTCAGATGTATCCTCAGTTTTGTCACCATGAAACAAAAATGTTGACTCTTGCTGTAATTCTGTTGAACCAAACAGGGAAGGAGGCTGTGTTTCAACTGATATTTTGTTGGTTTCACCTTCAGAATTACTGCTGCCACTGTTCCCATGTTGCTGTTCGATGCTTGCTAAGTATTTCTCATAGTCTTTAAAGATAGGTGTCAGATCACAGAGCGGGTTTGTATTCACATGCTTCACAATCCAATCCCGAACGGAGCAGTTTAAGGCCGCCAACTGCTTATGATAGGCATTCGTGTGGCGGGCGGCACTGGAGGTGAGGCCAGAGGAGGCGGACTGCTGACTGTCGCCATTAGTTCTGGGATTTGAAATCTTTTTATCGACCAAGAAGGTAGGGCCATTTACAGCAACAGACCCTAAAGGAAATTACAGTTTTAAGAATTTATTCAGAAGCTGATTTAATTAAGTCATCTTGATTTTCATACCACTCTGTCTTCGTATTTTGTGCTTTTACTGTATCCCATTTTTGTGACAGTTCAAGAAGTATGTGCACATATAGTATTTGGAAACTAGTTATTACAAAAATCAAATCAAACATTATATATATGAATATATCTACTTTTTACATGCTTGCATTAAACCGCTATAATTTTAAAATAATCTCTTCCTTCAAAAGGATGGCTTTTTTACCTAAAACTGTCAAAGTACTATGTTAGTATAAAACTTAATCCCCAAGGTTGTAGGGAGGAACATATATTAATGCAGTTAAAATCTTATAGAAAGTACTTACCTTAATCACACTAAACATTCTGCCTAATTTAAATGAAACAGTATATACTCTTAGAATAACTAGCTAAGTATAATCCAACGAGTCAGGATCATTTCTAAGAACCAAAGATTTTAACCCATGATCCCATTCTCTGTTGTTAATCCCAAGACTTCTTGACCAATTCCCTCAAAACAGGATTAGGCAATCAACATGTCCTGGGCAAAATAAATCTAGACTGGGAACAGTAAGGTATGTGGCACAAAGGAAATTCTTGGTACGTGTATAATGAATGAGGGGGTGGGATGGGAGGCCTTTACAGAGGGTCCGCTAAGAGCTTCTTTTTCTCCTTTGACCCTTAGGTTGATTCTGAGGTCATTCTCATTTCGCAGTTGAAGATTTGGAGGCTCAAAGGTTAAGGAACTTCACCGAGGTCACACAGAGCTGGTAACTGGCGGAACTGAGAACAGAACCCAGGTCTATTTTGGCCTGTGCTCTACTCACTTACTCTGTAAAGAGCCAAAAGCTCCCTAATTTCCATCCCTTTCACCATTACCCTGTTTTTGCTCATATAGCCTCAGGACTCAGAAAAAGTACAAGAAAAACATCTTTGAAAGTTATTTGTCATAGATCATCTTTACACAGATGTGACTCGGGGGAGAAGAACCTACTCACCAAAGGTGGCCTTGGTCTCGGTCGCTGTCCTTGCACTGGAGAAGGGAGGGGCACTAGTTATGCTGTTTCCGTTTGACAGTCCTTCCAAAGTCTTCCCTCCAGCGCCATTACCAAATCCAGAAAACCCCCCTGCTCCAGAAGGTACAACCAAACCTTTAAAATCTTTAAAGGCCCCTCCACCATCAGACTGAAATATAAAGAAAGAGCACACACGAGATAACTCTACTTTTTTGTCTCCAAATAAGCAAGTGAATAACAGTACTATCTTGGCTAAATAGTACCTAGAATCCTTATGCAACCAGCATTAAAGGAAACTGCCAGCACAAGCAGAAACAGAACATGGATTTTACTCATGACAGCTTTGCAACCCGGAGCTGCCTTCCTAAAACAGGAAGGATAGATGTGATTTACAGTTAAATAATTTTTAAAAATATATTTAGGATATAAAAGGTTAAAAAGACGAATTCAAATAAATTCACGGACTCACCACCGAGGCACAGAACTGTAACTAAAAACACATTCTCAACACAACTAAACCCCAAATGAAAGATTCTTCATATACTACTCAAAGACCCTTTGCCTAAGGAAGTTGTAGAAACATCAAGTGAGGTTAACTAAAAGTACTTTACCCACTACTTATAATTTCCTAAGAACTTTTGTTGCTTGCAGCCTGCTTTCAGTATACAGAAACTTGCAAAGTTGACTGAGTCCCAATTCTAGATTTTCCGTGAGTTGAGAAATCCAGAGGCAACATTTTATTTCCAAGGTTTTCTCTGCTTTCTTTAGCAAGGTCTTTCTCGCAGACCCTTCCTGCTGTTGGTGGCTCTCTCCCATCTCTAACCCAAGATGCTCTGGAAATGTTTGGCATGCCTTATGAAATTCTAATGCTGCTCTCTGCCCCTGGGCTGTGGTCTGCACTGTTTCTGCCTCTTCACTGTCACTTGTCCACAGCTAGCCCGTCCCTCCTTGAGCCTGTCTCCCCTAGGCATCTCGTTCTTCATCATGAGCTTGCACTCTTAGGCCTCTTCTCATTTCCCCTGGCTTCAACCTCCTTGATGGGGAAATTTCTCAGAGCTGCACCCACCTCTCACGCCACTTCCTGTTCTGAGTGGCCAATCAGTACACCTAGTGGTCTCCTAGAGAACTCCACTTGGATGTACCAGGCCCTTGAAATACATTTTTCTTTTCTTTTTTTTTTTTTAAGAGATGTTAATGGCAGCCCAGATGGCAGGACAGTTTAGGGGAGAATGGATACACAGATGTGGGGTGAGTCGCTTTGCTGTGCACCTGAAACTGTCACAATATTGTTAATTCGCTATACCCCAATATAAAATAAAAAATTAAAAAAAAAAAAGAGGGATGTGCAATTTATTTGTTTATTTTTCTGGCCACACCTGGAGGCGTGTGGGATCTTAGTTCCCCCACCAGGGCTCGAACCTGCACCCCCTGCATTGAGAGGCGGAGTCTTAACCACCAGACTGCCAGGGAAGTCCCGAAATACATTTCTAAAACAAAATCGATCACCTCCTCCCTAATGAAGCTGTCCCTCCCCCGGTATCTTCTTCATGAAAGAGCCACCAAATATAACTTGGCTGAACACCTACATCCAGCCAGTCACCAGTCTTAAGAATGAAATCAGGCCAGAAAAGAACTCGGAATAAAGAAAAATTGAACAGAGCCACCACAGAACGTGCAGTTCTGTAGGTTTTTTTCCGAGGATGCCACCCAAGATGTTCAAACCAGCTTCTCCTGCCTGACAACAGATGTCCAGGTCATCAAGACAGAGCTCACGTGTCTGGAATTTATTTGAGGGATGAGGACTGTACTGGGGAAGAGTTATTAAACATGGAGTGACGGCTGAATACTGACCACGTGACTTCAGTTCACAAGTTATAACTCATCTTTTATCCTCTGGAACACAGGAATGAAACATTTTAATATACCATATTATACTAGAAGGAAAAACAAAATGGGAAACGCTTCTATTATTCTCAAAGGTATCAGCCTACCCAGAGCTTGGTCCTAGGGAGCAGGTAAGGCTCTGAGAATATCTTACATTTTCCTCTCTTACTTCCAACACCCTCTTCCTTGCTTTCCTATTGCTACCCTTTTCCCTCTTCCTACTGTCACTCAACTCAAATTTGTCTACATCTATATCTTATTTCTGCAATTGGATAAGTTCCCTTTAAGGTACAGATCTCTTATTTACTTACTTACTTATTTATTTTTTCTTCTTTAATATAAATTTATTTATTTTATTTTATTTATTTTTGGCTGAGTTGGGTCTTTGTTGCTGCGCATGGGCTTCCTTATTTGTGGCGAGCGGGGGCTACTCTTCGTTGCAGTGTGCGGGCTTCTCATTGTGGTGGCTTCTCTTGTTGTGGAGCACGGGCTCTAGGAGTGTGGGCTTCAGTAGTTGTGACATGGGGGCTCAGTGGTTGTGGCTCGAGGTCTCTAGAGCGCAGGCTCGGTAGTTGTGGTGCATGGGCTTAGCTGCTCTGTGGCATGTGGGATCTTCCCGGCCCAGGGCTGGAATCCATGTCTCCTGCACTGGCAGGCGGATTCTTAACCACTGTGCCACCAGGGAAGTCCCAGATCTCGTATTTATTATCTTTTTGTATCTCCCATGGTCTACACCAAGGAATTTTCACAAGTGCACTAGGCATTTAAAAAAGCATTTATTAACAACCCAATCAAAAAATGGGCATACGATCTAAACAGACATTTCCCCAAAGAAGATATACAGATGGCCAACAGGCACATAAAAAAATGTTCAACATCGCTAATTATTAGAGAAATGCACATCAAAACTATCAATACAATGAGGTATCACCTCACGCCGGTCAGAATGGCCACCATCAAAAAGTCTACAAGTAATAAATGTTGGAGAGTGTGGAGAAAAAGGAACCCTCCTAAACTGTTGTCGGGAATGTAAATTTGTGCAGCCACTATGGCGAACAGTATGGAGGTTACTTAGAAAAACTAAAAACTACCATACAATCCCACTCCTCGGCACATATCCAGACAAAACTATTGATATAATTCGAAAAGATATTTGTACCCTAATGTTCACTGCAGCACTATTTACAAGAGTCAAGACAGGGAAGCAACCCTAATGTCCACTGACAGATGACTGGATAAAAATGTGGTATATATATACACAATAGAATGTTACTCAGCCGTAAAAGAAAATGAAATAATGCCATTTGCAGCAACATGGATGGACCTAGAGAATATCACAGTAAGTGAAGCAAGCCAGACAGAGAAAGACAAATATGATATCGCTTATACATGGAATCTAAAAAAATGATACAAATGAACTTCCTTACAAAACAGAAATATGACTCACAGACATAGAAAACAAACTTATGGTTACACCAAAGGGGAAAGGTGAAGGGAGGGATAAATTACGAGTTTGGGATTAACATATATACAATACTATGTATTAAATAGATAACCAACCAAGGAATTACTGTACAGCACAGGGAATTATACTCAATATCTTGTAATAATGAATTTAACAATGAAAAACCATTATATGTATTTAAAAAAAAGACATTCTTGATAGATTACATAAGAGACAGTAATTAAAAAAAAAAAAAAAAGCATTTATTGATCTGACTGCTCCCAGAGGTGGAAATATTCTACAGCTCAGAAATCGAGTTAGTGTTTAATACCAGAAGCTGTAAGAAAACACTCACTTCAAATCCAACACTTCTACGCTTTGCTCTCTTTATGGCTCTATTCTTCAAGACTTCCTCACTGGCCACCGAGAATGTTCCCACCTGCAGGAGTGTACAAATTAAACAGCAACAAGATAAGGCCAAAAAGGAGATAAAATGCTGAACAAAAAAGCTAGACCAGACAAACTGATCGAGATATCTTTTTTTTTTCCTTTTTTTCTTCTTTTGTGGTACGTGGGCCTCTCACTGCTGTGGCCTCTCCCGTTGCCGAGCACAGGCTCCGGGTGCGCAGGCTCAGCGGCCATGGCTCACGGGCCCAGCCGCTCCACAGCATGTGGGATCTTCCCAGACCGGGGCACGAACCCTTGTCCCCTGCATCGGCAGGCGGACTCTCAACCACTGCGCCACCAGGGAAGCCCTCTTCTGGTTTTTAAGTAACACGAATTATGGAGAGGGCACGTTAAAGTTTACGTCTAGTACCTACCCTGTGAATTCCAATGCTAGTTAGGCGAATCAGAAACCTTCCAGAAACTACAAATCCAGACTTTATCACAATTCAGAGACAAGAGCGCATATATCAAAGTTCTAAGAAGACTAAGACCGTCAAAACTTTGGTGCAAAGCTGTTCATGATCAATTCTTCGAATATTTCAAACATATTCAAAGACATTACCCAGATGCCCAAATCTAATCTCTTACAACTATGGTTTTCAAAAATAAATTTTATGTTCATAATACACATTATTTCAAAGAGGAGCTTTGCCCATCTGCCCGTGACCCAGAGACCACTGAGACTGGGACTCTAAGTAACTTGCTGGAAACCTGCTGAAAATCTTTTGCTTTACTTCAACCCTTCTTTTTACCCTGGAGGAATGGCATAAAATATTTTCTGTAAAAAGTTCTCATCTATACTTATTTCATTTTTTTTTTTTTTTTTTTTTTAAATTTTTATTTATTTATTTTTGGCTGTGTTGGGTCTTCGTTTCTGTGCAAGGGCTTTCTCTAGTTGCGGCAAGCAGGGTCCACTCTTCATCGCGGTGCGCAGGCCTCTCACTATCGCGGCCTTTCTTCTTGGGACCACAGGCTCCAGACGCACAGGCTCAGTAGTTGTGGCTTATGGGCCTAGTTGCTCCACGGCATGTGGGATCTTCCCAGACCAGGGCTCGAACCCGTGTCCCCTGCATTGGCAGGCAGGTTCTCAACCACTGCGCCACCAGGGAAGCCCTCTTCTGGTTTTTAAGTAACACGAATTATGGAGAGGGCACGTTAAAGTTTACGTCTAGTACCTACCCTGTGAATTCCAATGCTAGTTAGGCGAATCAGAAACCTTCCAGAAACTACAAATCCAGACTTTATCACAATTCAGAGACAAGAGCGCATATATCAAAGTTCTAAGAAGACTAAGACCGTCAAAACTTTGGTGCAAAGCTGTTCATGATCAATTCTTCGAATATTTCAAACATATTCAAAGACATTACCCAGATGCCCAAATCTAATCTCTTACAACTATGGTTTTCAAAAATAAATTTTATGTTCATAATACACATTATTTCAAAGAGGAGCTTTGCCCATCTGCCCGTGACCCAGAGACCACTGAGACTGGGACTCTAAGTAACTTGCTGGAAACCTGCTGAAAATCTTTTGCTTTACTTCAACCCTTCTTTTTACCCTGGAGGAATGGCATAAAATATTTTCTGTAAAAAGTTCTCATCTATACTTATTTCAGATAATACTAAACTTAAAGAAATCTCTACACCCACAGAAGGGATCATTTGGCTACACCTGACCCAAATTAAATGTAATGTCCTTCCACACTCATTTCATTAGAATCTGTCCAAATGGAAGCTTTTTCATTCCCGAAGTATTTTAATGTCAAAACAAATCATTATATGGTAGGCCCAGAATGTAACTGTGCCTAAAACCTGGAAAGAACTAAAGTTACCAAAGACTTGCTTAAAAAGTACCAAGTCAGTCAGAATTGTTAAAAGCTCTTTTAAAAGCCCATACTTGTGATGTTGGTTTCCCCAAACATACCAATACACATATTTGTAAAGGAAAAAATATTAATATTAGAAAACAGATTGCGAAAGAAGGAAAACAGCAGTCTAAGAATTATCTTGGAAACACTTTTGCAGACTCTTTGAAATATACATCTATTTTTTAACCTAGCACACTTCTACTAACTTGAAAGGCTAACTTGGTGCAGATTTCCTTAGTGAACTGGCCTGGGAATATCAAACTGCTGATGAGGCACTTTAGAAATGCAGCTGTGTTCTATTCTTTGTAAGATAAAAATTAAAAGATTTCCTCAGGGAAGACCATTTTTATTTTGTTAGGAAAGAAACTAGGCCATCTAAATTCTATTCCTATTAACGCAGTTGTTGCGGGGTGGGCAGTGTCTTAAGTATATGAAATAAAATGGGCCTCTAAGAAGCATTACAGTAAGGGAGGCGACCTCAATCTTCTAAAATCTAAAACTGTGAGCGTGGCAGACTAAGACAGTGGTGGTGAACCACTTTTCAAGTTTGAGTGCTGGCACTGTGCTAAGTTTATGACTAGATCATTCACTCACCCTTCAATCTGGGCTAAAACCATGGGCTTAGAATGCTCCAATGGAATGCTACATGAAATTCAGGAGGAAGGTGCTTCTACAAAGGAGCAGAGCATTTAGGGAATAGCTGCTAATGGAAAAGCACACCCAAATGTAATCAATTTCTAGACTAAGTACAGATCATAAGAAACCATACTATTTCCAGTTCTGGATGTTCTTAAAAAGGCCTTTTAATTGTACCAGAGTCTTCATGAGGAATCCCAAAAAGAATGTAAATTTGGAAGTAGAAGGAAATCATTCTTAGGGAAATTATTTCTTACCTCTTCTGCTTCATCTTCTTGATCCCAATTCCTATCCGTCAATTCCTTCTCGGCAATTCTTTTGGCCATTTTTTCGAACCTAAAAGCAAAAAGACTAGAAGTAATAAGTTTACTTTTCTAGAATATGATTTAAATCTTACAAAGAATTTTAAAAATTCACTCTAGCATGAATGAGATAAAAACATTCTTGATACCAGTGGGCGCTGCTTTAATGAGAACTCTGTAGCACTGTGGGGCTCCTAGGGTCATGAATCCAATAAAGATTACAGGAGGAGGCAGTGAGGTCCTCTAAGGCACAGCGAACAATATACTAAATCAACTGCATTTGAACAAATTACAATGAGGGCTTCCCTGGTGGCGCAGTGGTTGAGAGTCCGCCTGCCGATGCAGGGGACACGGGTTCGTGCCCCGGTCCGGGAGGATCCCACATGCCGTGGAGCGGCTGGGCCCGTGAGCCATGGCCGCTGAGCCTGCGCATCCAGAGCCTGGGCTCCGCAACGGGAGGGGCCACAACAGTGAGAGGCCCGCGTACCGCAAAAAAAAAAAAAAAAATTACAATGAAACACTGATTTTTAAAAATCAGAAATCTAAAGAACTGAATAATAATCAACAAATACTTAACTAACTTATTCCATGCAACTTATACTTACACAGAGTCTTACTACAGGCAAGACTTTTTTTTTCTTTTCTTTTTGCGGTACGCGGGCCTCTCACTGTTGTGGCCTCTCCCGTTGCGGAGCACAGGCTCCGGACGCGCAGGCTCAGGGGCCATGGCTCACGGGCCCAGCCGCTCCGCGGCATGTGGGATCTTCCCAGACCAGGGCACGAACCCGTGTCCCCTGCATCGGCAGGCGGACTCTCAACCACTGCGCCACCAGGGAAGCCCCAGGCAAGATATTTTTAATGTTTAAAATTCTCTTAAGGATGATAAAGTACAACCTTAGTTAAGAATTTGAATAAGGTATTGGAAATACCTTCCCAACATGAGTACAGATGGTCCCTGACTTACAATGGTTCGCCTTGCAAGTTTTCAAGTTTACAGTCGTGTGAAAGCAATACACATTGAGTAGAAACCTTCTTTCAGATTTTGATCTTTTCTCAGGCTAACAAGAGGCGGTATGATATTCTCTTGTGATGCTGGCCAGAGGCAGCAAGCCACAGCTTCCAGTCAGCCAGCCAAGCCATCACAATCGATATACTTACAACCATTCTGTACCCATACAGCCATTCTGTTTTTCATTTTCAGTACACTATTCAATAAATTACATGAGATATTCAACACTACTATAAAATAGTCTTTGTGTTAGATGATTTTGCCCAACTGTAGGCTAATGTAAGTGTTCTGAGCACATTTAAAGTAGGCTGAGCTATGATGTTCGGTAGGGTAGGTGTATTAAATACATTTTTTTTTTTTTTTTTTTTGGCGGTACGCAGGCCTCTAACTGCTGTGGCCTCTCCCGTTGCGGAGCACAGGCTCCGGCCGCACAGGCTCAGCAGCCATGGCTCACGGACCCGGCCGCTCTGCGGCATGTGGGATCCTCCCAGACTGGGGCACGAACCCGTGTCCCCTGCATCGGCAGGCGGACTCTCAACCACTGCGCCACCAGGGAAGCCCTGCATTTTCGACTTAACAGTATTTTCATCTTACCATGGGTGTATTGTGATGTAACCCCAACATATGTTGAGGAAGATCTCTATTCATTTTTAGGCTACAGACAAGTTGATAGTAATCTATTTCCCAAGACTGAACGTTTCATTACCCCAAATTGCATATTTCTAAGCTAGGACACCATTTAAAAGTTCAAAATATGATTAATATGGATGTGTTAACATTCCTAGAATTTTTAACTCTTCAAAAATAAGCCATCAGGGCTTCCCTGGTGGCGCAGTGGTTAAGAATCCACCTGCCAATGCAGGAGACATGGGTTCAAGCCCTGGTCCGGGAAGATCCCACATGCCGTGGAGCAACTAAGCCCGTGCGCCACAACTACTGAGCCTGAGCTCTAGAGCCCGCGAGCCACAACTACTGAGCCCGTGTGCCACAGCTACTGAAGCCCGCGTGCCTAGAGTCCGTGCTCCACAACAAGAGAAGCCACGGCAATGAGAAGCTCGCGCACCGCAATGAAGAGTAGCCCCAGCTCGCCGCAACTAGAGAAAGTCTGCGTGCAGCAACGAAGACCCAACACAGCCAAAAACAAAAATAAAATAAATTTATAACAAAAAAAAGCCATCAGCTCAACTCCTCAAAAACCATGGTGTTACGGGGAGGAATAAGAGTCAGGGATTGACGGTATTATCTCTACAAGCACTTATTCAAGGTGGGTACTTGTATCCATCCTTTAAAATTTCCAATTTATTTTGTGATCCTAAGATCATAAATCCTTTGCTATTAAAAACAGAAACAGGGGGCTTCCCTGGTGGCGCAGTGGTTGAGAGTCCGCCTGCCGATGCAGGGGACACGGGTTCGTGCCCCGGTCTGGGAAGATCCCACATGCCGCGGAGCGGCTGGGCCTGTGAGCCATGGCCGCTGGGCCTGCGCGTCCGGAGCCTGTGCTCCGCATCGGGAGAAGCCACAGCAGTGAGAGGCCCGCGTACCGCAAAAAAAAAAAAAAAAAAAACAGAAACAGGGCTTCCCTGGTGGCGCAGTGGTTGAGAGTCCGCCTGCCGATGCAGGGGACACGGGTTCGTGCCCCGGTCTGGCAAGATCCCACATGCCGCAGAGCGGCCGGGCCCGTGAGCCATGGCCACTGAGCCTGCGCGTCCGGAGCCTGCGCTCCGCAATGGGAGAGGCCACAACAGTGAGAGGCCCGCGTAACACACACACACACACACACACAAAAAAAAAAACAGGAACAATCAATGGAGAGCTCCACTGTGAGTGCTGTGCTGGATTCTTCCCTAACTGACCAGTTAAATGGACCAGAACTCCATTTCCTCTGCTACTTACCTTGCCCAGGAATTTATCGACTAGTTTGGAACACTAGCCAGCGTTCCTGAAAACCAGCCTAGCTTCCTTCCTATAGTCCTTCCCCAGTCTCATTTGCCCTCAACACCACAACCCACCAGAGTAAGTTTCTAGAACCTCCTGGTCATTAAGATACAAACTTACACATCACCCATTGCATGTTAGTATCTATAAAATAAAATTCAAATGCTGGTATTCCAAAGTCCTCCAAAATCTGACCCCCTGTAGGGTAATCACATAGGGCTTTTCAGCTTTTAATACTCTTCTAATAATCTCTCAATTTTTCTTTTACAAGTGCGTTTTTCTGATTACAGAAAAAATGGTTTTAAAGTCCCAGATTCTAAAACATAAATGAGAATTAACGTAATTTTCATTCATTACCTGCAAATCCTCTTTTTTAATGCCTCCCTCCCAAACACTTGGTCAAGTTTTGCTACTAATCTTTGTCATCCAGAAAACAAACAAGGTACCCTTACACATAGATCCTTATTAAACTTGAACTGTTCAGAGGCCAGGTCTCTGTATGGATTCTTTCGGGCCATTTTCCTACTCAGTAACTAGCACCTCCACCAGAGGGCGGAAGAGGGGAGAATCTGAAACAGTCATTTTTTGCTATCAACTATTAACTTAATAACTTAATAGGTATTAAGATTAACTGGCAAAAAGGGGTGGAGGTGAAAGTGCAAAACCTGTGATAAGCATAAAATTGTAACACCTAACTCATACCCACAACTGAAGAGACAACTGGCATACTGAAACAACCTAAATTAATGTAGCTGCTTCTTGTTCCACCCTATTTATCCCATCAATGACTAATCAGAGGGCGGGTACCTTTGTTTCACTCACTCATGTACCTCAAATCCACTCTCCCCCCCCAATGGCTGATGGTCCGGCTGTTGCAGAATCAGAGATCTGGGGCACGATGTATTTGAGAAAATACTACAAAATGCTAGAATCCAGTTTTGCCATTTTGTTGCTGGAGACCTTGGGCAAATTATTTAATTTTTGTGCCTCAGTTTCTTCATTTGTAGAACAGGGAGGTGTTGTGAAATTTAAATGAGATACACAAAAAGCTTAGTTTAGAACAGTGCCTGGAACAGAGGAAGGACTCAATAAATATTATTAAAGGAACAAGTTTTGTTAGAAGCAAAGGCTACAAAATACTACTTCTCCCTAACTTAAAAGCTGTAGTGTGGAAAAAGAGAGAATTAACTTGAATTATGAGTCTGGCTTTAAAAAATACATTACCAAATCCGTATTTTATTTCAAAGCATGATACTTCAGACAATAATCTTTTTATGCCAGAAGAGAAAAAGGGAAAAAAATTCCTGTAAAGTACTTAGCACAAAGCCTGGCACCTAGAGTCTTATGTGCTATTACTAAGAACTTAAAAAACATGTGGGCTTGTGGTTTAAAAGGCACCAAATTATGAAATGATTACTAGGTATGAAGCATGCCTTGTGATAGCAAACGGAAACTTTTGGTAATTGGAGAAAACTTTATTTGCCCGACATAGTGAGGTATGCGATCTCTACCACCTGGTGCTGCCCCACCCTTGGGGTTTAACTTCAGTCCACATCAGTTTTAAGACGGAAACAGATTTGAACATACTCGACGGTGTGATGCCCGGAGGAAAAAGGGAACATGCGGCCGAACTCCGGAGGCTGAAACGCTAAGGAAAAACGAAATCTCTAACACTGCTTCTTAATCGGACAGCCTAACGGGTGATCAGTGGCCTGAGACTGCAATAAGAAAGTGAAGCCAGACCAAGGAGGTGGTGGAAGGAGCGAAAAGAAAGAGACGAGTACCTAGAGGAACCGCTAGGAAACAAACCGAGGGGGCCTCGCCAGGACGGTCCCTGCCCGCTCCGGCTCCTGCCTCCGCCAGGGCCGCAAAGGCCCTGCGCCCGGGCGGGCCTTACCCAAGTCGGACACCGCAGCCCCAACAGGCCGGCCCCGAGCCCGGCTTCACAAACACGCCCGACTGCGTCGCTGCTGACACTGCGCCCCCCCTCCCCGGCTCCCCCATTACCCGCTCCCCAGGCGGGGCCCCGCACCCCGCTCCTCCCTCCCAGGGTCCCCATTCCAGGCCCGGGTCCCGCACCCGGAGCCAGGCTTCCTCCTCCCAGACCCAGGCTTCCTCCTCCCAGACCCGGGCCCCGCACCCCAGCTTCCGCGCTCGGCCCCCGCCCCTATCGCGCCGCCCGCCCGCCCGCCTGCTTCTCACCTCGCCGGCGGCAGCCGCGGCCCTCGTTGGCTTGTGGGTGCGGCGAAGCCCGGGTGCGTAGCGGCGAGCAGGTGCGAGGTCGCGGCCGCGGCGCTCGGGTCTGAAGCGGCGCCCGGTCGCTTCCGGGGCGCTGAGAGCCTCGAAGGATTCGGTGGTCGGCAAGCCCTGAGACTCAAACACCATGTCCCTCGGGGACCTCGCCTCTCTGCGTTGGGCAGTGAGGGGGAGAGCCGTCCGTTCAGCAGGAGACAGTTGGGAAAACAGCACTCCACACGCCCCACGCCGCCATTTTGTAACTCGAATCTACCCCTCACGACCAATTCGAAAAAAAGGGAGGAAAGAAACGCCCGCGTCCAGCTACTACGCAAGCGCGCCGGAGCCTTGGTTTTGCAGCTCCTCCTACGGCGGCAGCGGGGCGTCACGCGGCGCATGCGCCCAACTGCTTTGAAACGGCCGCCGGAGCGCTCCCGTCTTACGCATGCGCACGCGCATGCGCGCACTGCACGCGCCGGCATCTAGGGCAACCGGTGCTGGCGGCCAGGGGTTAGCGGGCGTTGGTCACGTGCCGGCGGCCGTAAGTGTTTGAGACGTCCGCGCGCCGGTCGCTGCTGGTGGTGGGCGCGGCTGGGAGTCGCGAGGCGCCGGGGAGAGTGGGGTCAGTCAGGGAACGTGGCTGGGGCTCGTGGTGTCCGTGTATGATGCTGGAGGGCTGAGGAGAGATAGGCCGTGACTCCCAGAGACGTGAGTGAATTCGGGTAGCGTCACGTCGGGACCTCGGCGCCGTGGGCCCGCGATGCGCCGGCTGCGGATGCTCGGAAGGCCTGGGATTGCGGAACCGGGAGGGACGGTCGCGGGCGTGGATGAGAAAACCGGACCCGTCCGCCGTTCCACGGCCACCTTGTATTTGCTTTCCGTGGTGGGTCCCCTAGAGGCCAAGTAACTTGCCATTTGCACACCTAGTCGGGATCAACGAAGATGAAGTTTGCAAACACATTTTTAAACTGTGGGACTAATACATATGTCCAGTGTCAGGATTTGTGTTCGTATGCTTTTATTTGAGTACTACAGTATAGCGTCTCAGATACCACGTACAGTAGTAGATTAAGCTGTACAAAGCGGTTCAACTTTAACTCTCCTTGCCTAACGGTTAATAGGACACTATGGGAATTTGACCCATTATTAACTCAGCAGGAAAGTTGCCTCAGAAAAGGAACATTCCGGGACTTTACTGGTGGCACAGTGGTTAAGAATCCGCCTGCCACTGCAGGGGACATGGGGTCGAGCCCTAGTCGGGGAAGACCCCACGTGCGCGGAGCAGCTAAGCCCGTGCGCCACAACTACTGAGCCTATGCTCTAGAGCCCGTGAGCCGCAACTCCTGAGCCCACGCGCCACAACTACTGAAACCCGCGCGCCTAGAGCCCGTGCTCCGCTCGCCGCAACTAGAGAAAGCCTGCGCACAGCAACAAAGACCCAACACGGCCCAAAATAAAAATAAATAAATGAATAAATAAATAAAAGAAACATTCTTAGAGCAGTGGTTATTAACCTTTTTTGGGGGGAAGGGTTTATGGATTACTTGAAAATGCAAAGAAATTTTGTGCATACATTCATGTAGGAAACCAGTTTGCATATAATTTCAGGGTGTTTGTGAGTCCTCCCTAAAAGCCTATCCATGGACTGACTAGCGTGTTAAAGACTGCTTGTCTAGGTACTAGATTACACATCATAAGGGTTTAAAGAAGAACAAAGGTGACCCCTATTATGTTTACTTCTCCTAGGATGAGACCTTCAAAACAGTTGTTGCCAGGTGTTTGTTCTTTTTCTGAGGATGTACGTGATAAATACCCAGCCAGGGAACTGTATTGTTGTGTATCTTTCACACCGTCCTTGTAAACTGGATGGAATGCGAACTGTACGGAGAATGTTGACTGACAGCGTATTACAGAAAGAGAGATCTCCAGAGGCATGCTCTTAAGTGTTTTTTTTTTTTTCTACAAGAAGAGACATAATACCCTTCAGGATGATATATGACTTGGCAAAGCTATGCAGTTGGTTAGTGGCAGAGCTAAGGCCAGAACCCAGGTCTCACTCACTTCCAGCCCATCGTTCATTTCAACAATCATAGAATGCCTACTGCTGGACACCACAGATGTTACAAGTGGCCCCTCATCTCTTCCAGCTGTCCCAGGTCAGCTTTCCCACATGTCACACTGGCTGTTCTAAGTACTTACCACTTAAACCTCACTAGCCACATTTCTCCATATTCCACCTCCCAACCCCCAGCCTCACCTCCTGCCTAACCATCCTTAGTACATACTATGCATTCAACTAGTTACCAAATGAATGAACCCTTTTTATTTTTCTTCACTGAGAGAGACATTATCCCAGACATTTCTGGGTTCCCTTCTGAGTAGTAGTTTGTGAATCTTCATGTTTGGTTCTGTCTCTGTGAAGCTCATTCATTCCAAACTTTCTAGTGCCTTAGAAACTGAATGGTAATTTTTGTTTTTCACAGGCAACTGTGATTACTAGACAACTTGCTGTATAATATCTGGTCCTTACTATATAAAGGACCCAGCTTAGGTAGTGCTAGGCTTTCTTATAGTCAACATTGAAATGTGGCTAGTTAAAATCACAACTTTTATTCTTGCAGTAATCCATTTATCTTGTAAGGCTGAGCTGGTACATTTATTTCTTAATTACATATTGTAGTATGAGGTAATTCATGCCTTTCTAATGCAAATAAAGATTTATGCATATAATAGCACAATAGCACTTGAGCTGACTTACACAAAACTGTGGTGGATTTTAGTGCTTTACTAAAATGACAGCTTTAAACAGGCTATAACTCGGGAGAATGAAGGCAGTCTGTATGCAACCCGTACCTCCACTGAATTTGGCTTCCATTTGTCACTCATTTTATGAAATAGTCCTCCAAAAGCATTAGCTAGTTTTTTCTGAAATCTACCTTTCAAAAATCTCTTTGAATTTGCTTAACCTCTGAGGATTTTTATGGTTGCCAGGTTAGGTCACTTTCATCTTTATGTTAAGTAAATAAGTAACCAGACACATCAGTTTACCTTCTTAACCTAATTCAGAATGAGTTCATGGCAATGTAATCTTGCATTCCTTTCTCCTGCTTGAGTTCCATGACGGGAACCACCATTGTGTCAGCTTTGCCACTGTGATCAAGTCATAAATGTCTCAGATAATTCAAGCCTAGTTTACCCTAATGAAGAAAATTCGAAGATAACATTTGTTGAATTCCAGCTGTGTCCTGGCCTTTGTTTTAGATAGAGAACCTTGAGATTGGAATAATTCTCTGTTTGGACTTAACAGAAAACATCCAACAACAGGAAGCCTATAGGACCACACTGTGCTCCTAATATTAAGGAATTGAAAAAGGAAGTGTTTTTCTATCATCAGCCCAGCAGTGGGACTGCTGTCGTGGAGTGGTCCTGCTGAAGACCCCAACTAATAGAAATTTGTACCTCTTTTGTGTTTGAAGTGACCTCTTTGAATCCAGAAATGCAATTGCACTTTTCTCTTTATTTTGGGTCATTTGTTGACCAATACCTGTGCCCTGTCCTAGAGTAGGTTTTACCTAAAGAATAGGAGAAAAAGGTTAGGACATTTGGGCAGAGAGCATGCACTGCCTTAAAGGATGTCGTATACTGCTTTTCTCTTCCTGTTCTTCAGTTCTTCATGAGTTTGGTGTTGAATACTGATAAAACGACCTCCACAGTCAAGAGAAGGTAAATACTAAAGGCAGCAGAATGAAGAATTTGGGGTTAGCGTTACCAGATCACAGAGCATGGAATTCTTAAATAGTTGTGCCACAGGAATTCACAGAGTTCTTGGAAGATTCGCATTCCCCCAGACCTGGTCTAAGAGCCAGAAGTCTGGTGGGTGATGTGTGTATAACAGGCACCAAGAGTCTTGTTTTCCTCCCAGACTCTTGCTCGAGTTTGAGCCTAGTGGAAAGTCCGCCTCCTTTAGTTGTTGGGCAGGCAAAGGTTATCCAACCGAGTGAGGGAAGGGAGATGCATAAAATAGGAAATATGGTGATTAAGAACAAGCTTTGGAGTTAATTTTCCTGAGTTTGATTCTTTTTTTTAATCAATTAATTTATTTACTTATTTATGGCTGTGTTGGGTCTTCGTTGCTGTGCGCGGGTTTTCTCTAGCTGCGGTGAGCGGGGGCTACTCTTTGTTGTGGTGCACGGCCTTCTCATTGTGGTGGCTTCTCTTGTTGCAGAGCACGGGCTCTAGCCGCGCGGGCTTCAGTAGCGTGGCACGTGAGCTGCAGTAGTTGTGGCTCGCGGGCTCTAGAGCGCAGGCTCAGTAGTCGTGGCACACGGGCTTAGTTGCTCCGCAGCATGTGGGATCTTTCCAGGCCAGGGCTCGAACCTGTGTCCCCTGCATTGGCAGGCGGATTCTTAACCACTGCTGCCACCATGGAAGCCCTGAGTTTGATTCTTAAACATGGCTCATACCAGTTGGGTGTCCTCAGACAAGCTATTGAACTCTGAGCTCAGTTTCCTCATCTGTAAGCTGAAGGTAATAGTGCCTTCATGGAGTTGTGAGCGTTAAAGGAGAACATTGATGTAAGGCACACAGTAAGGGCTCAGTATAAATGGATCATTATTATTAAGACAATAGCCCCTGTTTTTAAGTTTCTTGGAGGTTTTCCCTCCTCAAACACTGAAAGGATTTTAATTATTTTTTTCGAATAGGATTCTTGTTCTAAAAGATTTTTTTTCTATCAAAGATTGTATTTGTGAAATGATAATTCAGTTTCCCTTTACTAATCAGAAATGTAACCGACATGCGGAGGTTTTTCCCTCCTTACCATAACTAATATAATCTCACCGGGTTCTTGTTATTCCAGCTAAAAGCAAAGAACTGTGATGTTATGGCTGGAGCAGTTTTATGATCAGTTAGACTTATGATTTCCAGTAGGCTCTTTGAAACGTTACTTATGGGTCAGAGAATCCCTGTGCCTTTTCATAGATTCTAGACTACATTTTTCTCAATGTCAACACAGTTAGCTTCAAAATTAAAAATTAATGTTAAACTAGGATTCAGCTGGATTCTCCTGAGACTTTGCGCAATGCCTGACTTATTTTGTCCTGGAGGTTGCAGTCCATTGACTTGTATTTTCATATTTCAGGCTTCAATGCAAAAGGAAAACTAATGGCTAAATTTTCTAGAGCTGTTATTATTATTATTTTTTTTTTTGTGGTACGCGGGCCTCTCACTGCTGCGGCCTCTCCCCTTGCGGAGCACAGGCTCCAGACACGCAGGCTCAGCGGCCATGGCTCATGGGCCCAGCCGCTCCGCGGCATGTGGGATTCTCCCGGACCGGGGCACGAACCTGCGTCCCCTGCATCGGCAGGCGGACTCTCAACCACTGCGCCACCAGGGAAGCCCCCATAAATATTTTCTTATATTGAAATTTAAAGTCTTTGGTTTTGGCACTCAGGGACCTTCACATCTTGCCCCAGTCTATCTTTTCAGTCTCTTCCAGTGTTCCCTGTCATGCCCTCTATACCCGCTAACCTCTCAGTGTTCACCAAATACATCTGCCTTTTAAAGTCTCTCGGACCTTGCTGGGGGTTCTCTCTGCCTGGATTGCTGTTTCTTCTCCTGGTCGGGCCTCTTTGAAAACCTGGTTCAAATGTGTGCTCTGTGGAACCTTTCATATCTCCCAGGCCAAGGTGGAAGCACTCATCATGTATTTTCATGAGATGTCTCTTCTTGGTAGACAGTGTGCTCCTAAAGCATATAGGGCTTTGTCTGATTCATCATCATCTCTCTAGAGCCAAATGTGGTGTATTAGTTTGCTCAGGCTGCTGTAACAAAATGAGCTGGGTGGCTTAAATTACAGACATTTATTTTCTCACAATTCTGGAGGTTGGAAATCCCAGATCAAGCCCTAGCAGGGTTCCAGTTGAGAAGTCTCTTGAGGCTTGTAGATGGCCGCCTTCTCACTAAGTCCTCACATGGCATTTCCTTGGTGTGTGGTGTGCTGCGGAAGGAAAGAGAGCAAGAGAAAGAAGGAAAGAGATCTCTCTCTGGTGTCTCTTTTTTTAAAAATTTATTTATTTTATTTATTTATTTTTGGCTGTGTTGGATCTTCATTGCTGCACGTGGGCTTTCTGTAGTTGCGGCAAGCAGGGACTACTCTGCGTTGTGGTGTGCAGGCTTCTCACTGCAGTGGCTTCTCTTCTTGCACAGCACGGGCTCTAGGCATGCAGGCTTCAGTAGTTGCAGCACACGGGCTCAGTAGTTGTGGCTCATGGGCTGTAGAGCTCAGACTCAGTAGTTGTGGTGCATGGGCTTAGTTGCTCAGCGGCATGTGGGATCATCCCAGACCAGGGATCGAACCCATGTCCCCTGCATTGGCAGGTGAATTCCTAACCACTGCGCCACCAGGGAAGTCCAAATTCAAGACTTTTAAATGCTTTAATCCAAATACATACCCACTCCTGTCTTATATATCATTATTGTCCATCATTTTACTTATAGCTCCTTTTTTTTTTTGCAGTACGCGGGCCTCTCACTGTTGTGGCCTCTCCCATTGCGGAACACAGGCTCCAGATGCGCAGCCTCAGTAGCCATGGCTCACGGGCCTAGCCGCTCCGTGGCATGTGGGATCTTCCCAGACCGGGGCACAAACCTGTGTCCCCTGCATCGGCAGGCGGACTCTCAACCACTGCACCACCAGGGAAGCCCCAGCTCGTTTTTATATTCTTCAAATTATTTACTATTGCTGTTGTTTTTAAACAGTCGGTGCTGATTTAGAGTTGCCACGTAGTTAGTTACCAATTACTTTGCTACCATTTTTTCTTATATCTCTTTTTCAAACCTTTGCTTTCTGAAATAAATCCCATAGTATTTCTTTCAGTGAAAATCTTGATAGTGGTATTCTTTTAGGCTCTTCAGAAAAAAACAAACCTCTTCTCTTCCTCATTGTTATATTGACATTTAGCTGGGAAGGTAATTATAGGTGGACACTTATTTCTCTCAGCAGAAAAATTTACGTGTATTTCTTTACAGAGAGATTATGCTGTGCCACAGCCAGTTAGCGGAGGAACGGAGACTTGAATCCATGCCCACGTGACACTAGAGCTGAAGTTATCAGCCGAATCCTTTGTATTTGGATTCATCAAATAATATAACGTGAACAGTAACAGGTCCACAGTGTATCTACATCATGACAACACATAGGCAAATTTTAAAATACAATATTCAATCCAGTGCAGCAAGCATCTTTTGAAAACTTCTCAAATGCTAAGCAACATGGGGCGTACAAAAAGATATTGTGCTTTGGTGGAGGCAGCACAGTCTCCTTGGGGAGGTGGGAAGCGCTGGCAGCATTTGTTCCAACACACTTCAGCATCCCAGCCAGGGTTCTAGGTCTTGTGATGCTGGGAAATAGCAAACACGTAAGGCTCTCTTTGAGCTATAAATGTGCTTGTATACTGATTACCCTCAGGAATACATATGCAAACATTGTATACTGGCTGAGGAGCCCCTTGAAAGCAAGCCTGGACAGGGGTATGCACATACCTAATTGATTTGGGAAAGTGAGTGATTCCAGAGACTGGGGGAGTATAACAGGGAAAAAGGAAAACCAATAAAGAGTGCATTCTCAAGCTGGTTCTGGGGCTCTGTCTTAACCAGGGTTCTCCAGAGAAGTAGAACCAAGAGATTTACTATAAGGAATTGGCTTTTGCAATTATGGAGACTGGGAAGTCCAAAATCTGCAGTGTTGGCCGGCAGGCTCGAGACCCCGGAGAGCTGATGGCACAGACAAAGTCTGAAGGTGTCCTGCTGGAGAACTTCTGCTTCAGGGAGTTCAGTCTCTGTTCCATTCAAGGCTTCAGCTGATTGGATGAGGCCCACCCATACTATGGAGGGCACTCTGCTTTACCCAACGTTCACCATTTTAATGTTGATCTCATCCAAAAAACTCTCCAAATTGACATATAAAATTAACCATCACAGGCTTGGTCCTCTGGTACCACCTAGCAGTGTGTAGAATTGCCTCAGACGGTGCTACCTGGGACAGAGAGGGAGCAGTTGTCTGCTGGTGCTGTGCCCCATGGCCAAGGCTTTCTTGCCTGTGGATGCATGAATTTGGGGCAGATTCCTGCAGGTGTCCTGCACTGTAGTGTCAGGGCAACCCTGGGGCAGAACGCCAGAGATGCCTGGGTCAGAAGTGTGGCCAGGAGCATCAGGATACACCTTCATCAGGGTACACCTGCATCAGGGTAAAACTGCATCAGGGTACACACACATCAAGGTACACCTGCGTCAGGGTACACCTACATCGGGGTACAACTGCATCAGGGTACATCTGCATAAGGGTACAACTGCATCAGGGTACACACACATCAAGGTACACCTGCATCAGGGTACACCTGCATTGGGGTACAACCGCATCAGGGTACATCTGCATCAGGGTACACATGCAGGATACACCAGCACTGGCTGGAATAAAAGGTAGGATGGGAGAATATAAGGCCAGGGCATAAGAGAGTCATAATTCCTTCTGACTACCTTAGTTTTCCTCAGTGAACACCCTTCTCCATTTTCTACTGGAGACTTTTAGAGTTACTGTTTTTCCCACTCATGGTAGGAAAATCATTTAGTTTTTGTTACTCTCCAGAAATCACCAATGTCTTCGCCAACTCCTAATGATCCTCTCTGTCCTTGGATGTCACTGTCCGTCTTTCTGTCCTGCAGTCCTCATGACCACACGGTACTGAGAATACTGTTTCACTCTCCCAGCTGCCATGAAGCCTTTGAGGCCACGGATCCACCCTCTCTTCCTGTTTCTCAGTTCTGTGGTTCTTATTAATTGCTGAATAAATGTGGCTAAAACAAACTGAACAGGCTTTGCTTTTCGACTCTACCATACGGGTCCATTCTCATCGTGCTTTTAAAACTGCGGTTAGGGCTTCCCTTGTGGCGCAGTGGTTGAGAGTCCGCCTGCCGATGCAGGGGACACGGGTTCGTGCCCTGGTCCGGGAAGATCCCACATGCCGCGGAGCGGCTGGGCCCGTGAGCCATGGCCGCTGGGCCTGCGTGTCCGGAGCCTGTGCTCCACAACGGGAGAGGCCACAGCAGTGAGAGGCCCGCGTACAGGGAAAAAACAAAACAAAACAAAACTCTACGGTTAGACCTGACCCCAGTCCCTTAACCCTTTGGCCCCATCTTCTCATGCATAACATGAGGTACATGTTACCTACTCAGAGGTTCATTGCTCGATTACATGAAGTGGTGGGTATGAAAGCACTAACAACTGTGAAGCCGAGCAGAGCTGCGGGCTGTGATTGTTACCACGGCGGAGTTTGCTAGCTGGCCACCACAATCTGCTCCCCCGTCTTCTGCAGGAACGAACTGCCGTGAGGCTCAGCGAGAGATGGCCCTGCCCGTCTCCTTTGTTGCTGGTGTGGCCTTGCGCCCAAATGCAGGGATGCACGCGGAGATGATGGTGCAACTTCTCGGTCATCTCCCACATAGACAACGAACCCCAGCCCGGAATGGAGCTCTTTTCCCTCCTTGCAAGCTGGAACGTGGATGTGCTCACCACCCAGCTTGGACCTCGGGAGGAAGACGGTGCCCGCAGCCAGCACAGCAACAAGCTGGAAAGGGCCTGGCTCACCATCTGGACCTTGGGACTGTTATGTGGTAAGGCAATCAGCTTTTCTTTAAGACACTGTCCTTTATGTTAGAGTCTCTCTGTTTCTGCAGCCTGGACTCTGTCCCATTATTATGAGTACGGTGTCAGCGTGAGTCTCATATAACGAAGTCCTCTTCCTTTGACACTAAACTCATGTTGGGCCTGAATCATTTGGCCTTAATTTTCTCTCAGTGAAGATGTTACGTTGGAGGGGGCAGGAGACACTGAGGACCATTCTATACCAGATACGTGAAGGATGGACAGCCCTTGCCTTTCCTGCATTCCTGTAGAATAACTCTCAACGAAAGCGTTAAGCTCATATTAAACCATCTTCTTTGTGAAGCCTTGGGCAGAGAAGGTGGAGCTGATATAATGACACCCCTGCTTTTCTTTTCGTGGCCTTGGCCAGGACTTTCTGTGACACACATTTATGAACCAGAGTCTGCCTGGAAATTGGGGCTGAGGAAATTTTCCTAGAGTGGGAAAAGCCCAACGCACTTGAAAACATGAGGCACAGCTAAGCCCAAATTCCAACTTTATCACTTAACAGTGAAGTCACTTAATCTCCCCAAGTCCCTTTTTATTATTTTATCCAGCTCTTAAATGGGGCACCACTGTCTGCTTCCAAGAGTTGCTGGGGAGATCACATACCATTGAGACAAAGGGCTCCAGCATATTTCTGGGCGTTTTGTACACTGTTCACAAATACTCATTTCTTTCCTCAGATAAATTTGGGAGAATCCGTTCTTAAAAAGTTTTGCCTGAGTTACTTTATATCCCACTCTCTCAGAAGGTATCTGAGGCTCCCTCTAAAAGCAATGTGATTTCTAAAGAAAGTTTAAAAAGTGCTTTCACACTCCTTTTAGGAGTGATTATTTAGGATTATTTTCTTCTTCCGATTCTGAGAGATGTGTGTGTGTGACGGGGTAGATTTAGTTCACTACGAAAGAGAAGGCGCGAAAAGACAGCAGTCCTTGGTTTATGACAGCATTGCTAACCTTGACGGGAGGGAGGAAAAGATGGGAGGTGCTGGGCGATTCTGACCCTCAAGGTCGAGGAAATGAAAGCTAGTTTGGGAAAGCCATGGTCAATTTTGAGTGAGACCTCTGAAGCTCCTAAGGCTGGGGAGGTCTGCCATGATGAGGGTGTTAACGATCACAGTTTAAAGCCTTGGTGTCTAAAGCCATAAGGCAGGTGATTTCTAAGGCCCCGCAGGTTCCTGGGGATTCCAGGTGTGGGGTAAATACTTAGCGTTCCCTCTCTTCTCCTTCCCCCACTTCCTGCCTCCCTTTTCTCTTCTGCCCACTTCCCTGCAATCTTATGCATGCACGGACACTCATTTGTATTCAAAGCAAGGCTTAATCCATTCATTAAATATATACTGAGTAATAAATGTGTCAGATTCTAACCAACTGAGAAACAGATTCGCAAGGAGCCACTGAAAACCAAGGTACGGATCAGCTTTATTAATGGGCCACGCAAGTGCCCAATAGCCTGGGAAGAGCAGAGTTCCAGGTGCCGCTGGACTGGAGCTGGTGGACCCGCCTCCCACCAGAACCCTGACACCCCCATCACAGGCAGAGGGGCAGCACCCAGAACAGCCTGGTCTGATGTGTTCGGCGCAGGGAGAGCGGCGGTCTGAGGGAGGAGGAGTTAATGTCATCTGGTAGATGAGGCCCAGTGTCCTCTGTCCTCTCGTTGCTGGTCCTGCCAATGAGAGAAGGGAGCAGTGAGTGACGGGCGGCATTCAGTACCCCTACTGGGGGAAGAGCAGAAGTCCACCCCTCTGTACCAGGGAGGGGAGGTCTGAGTGGGCGGGTGGGGGACATAAAGGCTCCTAACAGGGAACTTTGGATCATGTCTCCTCAAAGCTCACGTTGACGTCCTAACCCCCAGGAACTCCGAATGTGCCCTTATTTGGGAATAGGGCTGCCGCAGATGTAATTAGTTAAGATGCAGTCACACTGGAGGAGGGTGAGCCCCTAATCCAACACGACTGGCGTCCATATAAAGAAGGGAAATTTGGACACAGGTACACAACGAGAAGGAAGGCCACATGAAGATGGAGCAGAGATCGGGGTGTTAAGTCTTCAAGCCAGTGAACACCCCAGATGGCCAGCAAACCCCCAGAAACCAGGGGAGAGGCCTGGAACTTTCTCCCTTGGAGCCCGCAGCAGGAACCTGCCCTGTGCACACCTCGATCTCGGATTCTGGCCTCCAGACTGTGAGAGAATAAGTGTCCATTGTGCAAACCCCACAGCCTGTGGAGCTTTGTCCCTGCACCCCCAGGACAGTCTACAGAGGCCTTGAAAGGAGGAGCCCTGGAGGAGGACCCCACTGGCCGGGTGCCCGCAGATGCTGTCCCTTCTCCTCCCAGCGCCACCTCGTCCCGCCACCCCCCAGAGCTCTGGGGAAGACCCTAGACTCCAGGGGAAAGGGCAGCGATTTCTGCTCATTCAGAAACCTTGTCCTCTGCCCCAGGTCCCCGTTCACGGGACTCCAGTCACAGTCTCGCTAATTACCTACCCTGTGAGCCAGAGCCAAAAGCAAAGTGAGCCAGCAACCTGCTTGTAAACCACCTTGGGTACCTGTGTGTGTGGAGGGCGGACCCGACCTGCACTCCTCCGTCACCTGATTCTACCTGCAAGAAATGCGCACGCGCCCTGCCGCAGGTGGACGGCACCAGTGAGCGTGATCCCTGACTGATGGAGCTCCCAGCACCCTTGGGTTTTAAATGCGCTTGGTTTTTGCCTGGTTCACGGCCTCAGTGGTTCTCTCATCTCTTTAGAAGTCGCTGTTGGGTCTTCCCTGGTGGTCTAGTGGGTAAGGCTTCGCCTTCCAACACAGGGGGTGCAGGTTTGATCCCTGGTCGGGGAGCTAAGATCCCACATGGCTCAGGGCCAAAAAACCAAAACATAAAACAGAAACAATATTGTAACAAATTCAGTAAAGACTTTAAAAATGATCCACATCAAAAAAATCTTAAAAAAAAAAAGTCACTGTCCTCTTCATTCAGATCATGAGGCCCTTAAGCTCAAGCACACTCACCTTGTATCGATATAGTAGTTTTCTCTGCTACAGTAATAACCAAGCCATCTTCTCCAAAATGTGCAAATTTAGGAGAACTGGGCTGGGGAGGCCAGGGCCCCAGGGGCAGCTTCCCGGTCCCTGTGAATGTCTCTCCTGAAGTCGCCTCCCTGCCTCCCCCCACTATCCCCGCTGTACCCCTAGCACACACTGGGGAGTAGGACTCCCTCCTCTTCTGCTTTGCACAGTGCCTGGATGTGGCAGGCTGGCAGCAGCAAAGGCCTGAGGACCACTGTGCGTGCTTCTGCTGGAGTGGCCAAACATGACTTAGGTGTCCTGTACTCCTTGCCCCACCCAAGCCTCTTGCATGCGTTACTTGAACCCAGGGAATCAGTTTCCTCAGCATCTGGCCGAGTGCCTGGCACCTAATGATCAATGAGCACTGGATTTATTTGAACCAGCTTTGTGTCCTGGGTCAACGCATTTTATGTCCCTGGGCTTCCTTCCATCACCTTTTCTGCCAAGAGACGGACCTTGAACTGGATGCTTTCCGCAAGGTGCCTTCAGCTCCAAAGTTGTCATCTTCAACATGTGAAAGTCACTTCCTAATAGCTTCTAGTCACCAACTACTCCTTCTACCACCACCACCCCCGCCCCACCCCAAACACAACTGTCAGCACAGTCTGGGTTTTGGGATACGCATCTAGTCTTACAAGAAACAAAACGCTTCTCCCGTTTTCATTTCTTTCGCATCTAAGATTATAATGGTTGTTAGCATTTGATTATTTGTTGATGTGCAGGAGGTCCCCAAGACAACTTTCAGGTTCAAAATTCTCTAGAAGGATTTGCCAACTCAGAAAAGCTCTTATACGCATGGTCACAGTTTATTACCACAAAAGGACAGAGAGTAGAATCAGCAGAGGTAAGAGGCACAGAGGGCAGAGTCCAAGGGAGACCTGGACTGGGGCCCCCAGCTCTCCTGTCACAGTGGAGCCATGTGGTCAGTGCTTCATTCTCCCAGCAAGGACGACGGAGGGAAGAGGGTGAGCCTGAGGATGAGAATTGGCCACATGCGAGGATTCATAGAATTAATAGGCGTCGCATGACAGGAAAGTCAAGGATGACCCCCACTTTCCTGCTTATGAGAGAGGGAATGTGAGAGGGGGTCTGGGTCTGGGGAGGAGTGGAGACAGTGAGTCCGGTTTTGAAGATATTGGTCTGAGGTGCTTGTGGTACGTCCATGTGGGCCAAACAAGAGGTTTGAACTGGGAATCGTAAGTGTTGAAGGAGGTATCAAAGCCCTGTGAGTGGATGAAATTGACTAGGGGTGGAATTTAGAGTGGGAAGGCATTTTCTTTTTTTTTCCTATAGCTAATTGTTTGCTTTTATTATTTATTTAAAAAAAATTTTATTGGAGTATAGCTGACTTACAATGTTGTGTTAGTTTCAGATGTTCAGCAAAGTGAATCAGTTATACATATACATATATCCAGTCTTTTTTAGATTCTTTTCCCATATAGGCCATTACAGAGTATTGAGTAGAGTCCCCTGTGCTATACAGTAGGTTCTTATTAGTTATCTATTTTATATATACTAGTGGGTATATGTTAATCCCAGTCCCCTGGGATTTTTTTATATCTTTTTTTTTTTTTTTGCTGTACGCGGGGCTCTCACTGTTGTGACCTCTCCCGTTGCGGAGCACAGGCTCCGGACGCACAGGCTCAGCGGCCATGGCTCACAGGCCCAGCCGCTCCGCGGCATGTGGGATCTTCCCAGACCAGGCCATGAACCCGTGTCCCCTGCACCGGCAGGTGGACTCTCAACTACTGAGCCACCAGGGAAGCCCATATCTATTTTTTATATCTATTTTTATATCTATTTTTTATATCTATTTTATATATACTAGTGGGTATATGTTAATCCCAGTCCCCTGGGACGTAATTTATCAAGTCCCCCCATGTTTCCCCTTTGGTAACCATAAGTTTGAGTGCAAGATCTGTGAGTCGGTTTCTGTTTTGTAAATAAGTTTATTTGTATCATTTTTATTAGATTCCACATGTAACTGATATCATATGATACTTGTCTTTGATTTACTTCACTTAGTATGATAATCTCTAGGTCCATCCATGTTGCTGCAAATGGCATTATTTAGTTCTTTTTCTTCTTTTTTTTTTTAAGATTTAATTTTATTTATTTTTGTCTGTGTTGGGTCTTTGTTGCTGCGCGTGGGCTTTCTCTAGTTGGGGCGAGCAGGGGCTTCTCTTGTTGCAGAGCATGGGCTCTAGGCTCACGGGCTTCAGTAGTTGTGGCTGGCGGGCTCTAGAGCACAGGCTCAGCAGTTGTGGTGCATGGGCCTAGTTGCTCCGCGGCAAGTGGGCTCTTCCTGGACCAGGGCTCGAACCCGTGTCCCCTGAATTGGCAGGCGGATTCTTATCCACTGTGCCACCAAGGAAGTCCCTATTTCATTCTTTTTTATGGCTAAGTAGTATTCCATTGTATATAGCAAGGCGTGTTCTTGAGGAGTTCCATTGTATTAAAAATCTCTAGTTGGATGGTGAGCCAGCCTGGGAGGCTGAGGATATAGTCAACTCGAAATATAAGAAGAAGACTAGGCGAAGGTGTCTAATGTTTCAAGAAAGAGGGAATGGTTAGGGGTCTTGAATGTGCTGAAAGGTTAAGTAAGATGAAGATTGTACAATATCTACTGGATCTAGCAAAATCATTGGTCATTGGTGACCCTGCAGGAAGCCATTTTGGAGAAGGGAAGTTTGAGTAGAAGCCCTTTGCAGTGGTTTGAGAAATGAGGAGTGGAGACACTGTACATTACTTTACAGAGGTTTGGCTGAGAACTGAAGCTCAGAGATCAGGAAATAGCCAGAGAGGGCAGTGGGGTGGAGGGGTGATTTTTAAAAATGTCTTTAAAAGTAGAAGAGCCCCGAGCATGTTAACATGCAGAGTGGAATGATCTAAGAAGAGGCTGAAAATAAAGAAGAGAGATGGATAATAGAATGCAGTTCTTGAGAAGGTGAGAGGGGCTGGGACCCAGGGCACACAGGGGTGCTTAACCCAGGAGAGCAGGAGGGGAGGAGAGGATGTTCGCGGACACAGGTGAGTCTGGGTAGTGACAGTCCCGTCCTTAATGCTATGGAAGGTGCCACTTTTCTGTTCAATTCAACTCCACAAATACTTGTTCCCAGACACTAGGCTTTGAGCTGGTGAGGTAAGTGAGAGCGAATCTAAGGCTCTCATGGAGTCAGAGAGAAGTGGGGGAGACAGGTAACCACCATCAGAGCTAATGTTCATGCAGTCATAGCACTGAGTTCTCACAACAGCCCAGGAAGTGAGCAGCCACGTGATTCTGATCTAACAGCTGAAGGAACGGAGGTGCCGAGAAGTTAAATTACTCGTTCTAGGTTAAAAGAAATTGTGGGACTGAAATGAAAACCCAGAGAAAGCTCTCTGGAGCGTGTGCTTTTCATGACAACATCACGTGCTGGCTCTTGTTCATAAATCACATCTCAGGAAAGCAACTCGCCAAAATGCCAGACGCCCAGCTATCACCAGTTTTCCAGGGCAATCCTGGTTTAATGTCATTCTCATCTTTTCAACGAAGGCAATTCATTAACTTTCCTTCTGGCATCTCTTCAGCTGGCACGTTCCTGTCAACCTTTATAATCCAGCCTGTTAACCCTCTGCTTCTTCTGTAAAGCTGGTCTCTCTCTGTTTTAATCCTTCTTGGTTTTTTCATTATAGTTCCTTTCTGCACCCCAAACTGGGGCACAAAGGACTTGTTTTAATCTAGGAATCTGTGTGGGAAATCTTACAAAAAGCTCACAGAGGTGATGATATGAGACTCTAATCTCCAGCCTGGACCTCTCCCCTGAACTCCAGCTCCATATATCCAGTTGCTTACACAGCATCTCTATCTGGATGTCACATTTCAAAGCCTGAACCCCCAAAGCCTGATCTCCATCTTTGACTCTACCTCCTTGTCTGCTGCCCCCTGCAGTCTCCCCATCTCAGTTAATGGTATCTCCATAACCCCAGGTATTTGGGAAAAAACCTCTCCTTGATTTATTTTTTATTTTTTAAAAGTGTTATTGAAGTTTAGTTGATTTACAGTGTTGTGTTAATTTCTGCTGTGCAGTAAAGTGACTCAGTTATACATATATATATTCTTTTCCATTGTGGTTTTTCAAAGGCTATTGAACACATTTCCCTGTACTTGTTGTTTATCCATTCAGTATATAATAGTTTGCATCTGCTAATCCCAAACTCCCAATCCTTCCCTCCCCCACCCTCTCCCCCTTGGCAACCACAGTCTCTTCTCTATGTCTGTGAGTCTGTTTCTGTTTCTTAGACAGGTTCATTTGCGTTGTATTTTAGATTCTATATATAAATGATATCATGTGGTATTTGTCTTTCTCTTTCTGACTTACTTTGCTTGGTATGATAATCTCTAGGTCCATCCATGTTGTTGCCAGTGGCATTATTTCATTCTTTTTTATGGCTAATAGTCCACTGTATATATATACTACATCATTTTTATCCATTCATCTGTCAGTGGACATTTACATTGTTTCCAAGTCTTGGCTATTGTAAATAGTGCTGCTATGAACATTGGGGTGCATGTACCTTTTCGAATTGTATTTTTGTCTGGGTGTGTGCCCACGAGTGGGACTGCTGGATCATGTGGCAACTCTATTTACAGAAAACCTGTCCTTCTCTCAGGCCCCACATATAATCAGAGGATGCATCCCATTGGCTCTCCAAATTATGCACATCCACCATCTGACCATGTGATGGTTAATGTGTCAATTTGGCTAATGGTACCCAGGTATTTGGTCAAACACTAGTCTAGATGTTGCTGTGAAGGCATTTTTTTAGATGAGATTAACATTTAAATAAATTGATTTTGAATAAAGCAAATTACCCTTCTTAATGTGGGTGGGCCTCATCCAATCAGTTGAAGACCTTAAGAGAAAAGATTGACCTCCCCCAAGGAAGAGGGAGTTCTGCCTGCAGGTGGCCTTTGGTTGCAACATCTGCTCTTCCCTGGGTCTCCAGCCTGCAGGCCTACCCTGCAGATTTTGAACTTGCCATTCTCTATAATTGTGTGAGCCATTTCCTTATAGTAAATCCCTCTCTGGAGAAAGAAGAAATGCTCACGACGGTCACAGTCCTCATTTCTGTAACTCTTCACATGGCTGTCATTGGTATTTTTAAGTACCTTCTTCTACTACCCATTCTGTATTTCCATTGCCCTCAGCAAGCACTTAGCTTGTTGTGGTTCTTTGGTGGGGGGACCCAAACTGTCATTCCTGAAGGGTCTGGGCCATTAGTAGTCCTGCTTGAATTAGATTGTTGTAGTTTTCCATCAGCTTTTATCACAGGGTGTGATAATACTAAGAGATGACCTAAGTGACCTCCCGTATTCCAGACATACCCAATTTCCCCTTGGTGATCAGGGTCAATCACCCCAGCCAGCACAGCAACTCCCTTATTTGCCTGTTGATTCAGAGACTGGGTAGCAGTCTTAACTTCCGTTCAGCGGAATCATTGTTGCATCTACTGGTAGAAGCATGTCCTCTCTTTGGAACTAAGACCTCAGAGCCAGCTGAACATAGGTCATGGGTATAGGAAGCAAAAATCTCTGCTAGTAGGACCCTAGGGGTAATAGTAAGTGATGCCATTTCCACCCCTTGACTCCTGGACTCGTGAACCCTGGCTACTAGACAACAAGAGAACTATACACATCTTCTTGGTTGTTTCTCTGGAGAGCTCGAACACAGGCCATTCCTCACCACCTCCATGATTACCTTGGCCCAAGCCACCAACATTTCTACCTGGATTATTGCAAAAGCCTCCTAAGTCATGAATAAATTGATGAGGGAATATGTAGGCTGGACCTTGAAGGAGACACAAGGACCTGGTAGGTGGGGAAGGGGCAGCAGAATGGCATTAGACAGAGGAAACTGCAAAAACAAAGGCATGGATAGTTCTGAAAGGGCAAGCTATGTCCATTTCTAAACATCAGTGAACTGGACAGAGAAGGGGAGGAAGAGCAGATTGGGACATATAGTGAAGTTCTTGCATAGAAAAATTCAGCTTGATTACTAATTGAGAAAGCTTTACCTGAAAGATTATTCAGAATTGACTTGTTTTATTTAGATAAAAGTATTTTGTGAAACTCAGTGTTATCTTATTTTCACTTTCCCCACTATCTTCTTCCCTTGTGTTAATTTGCATGGAATTAGCCAAGTGGAGTTTTGGAAATTTTTCTTTTGTACAATACATGTATTTAAGATGTAAACCAGTTTACTAGTTGATACTACAATATTATATTATAAAATTTTTTTAAAATAAACTTTAAATTTTGTGATAATTTTAGATTTATATAAAAGTTATAAAGTTAATAGAGTTCACTCATCCCCTTTCCCCAGTTTCCCTAATCTTACATCTTATATAACCATGACACACTTGTTACCACTAAGGGATTAACATTGGTACGTTACTATTAACTATACTCTATACTTTATTCCTATTTCACCCATTTTCCCACTAGCATCCTTTTTCTGCTCTGGGATCCGATGAAGGATCCCATGTTGCATTGACTTGTCATGGGCTCTTGCTCTCCTCTGGTCTGTGATAGTTCTTGTTTGTCATTACTTAGTCAGTTAGGAGTACTGGTCATGTATTTTGTAGATACCCCTCAATTCAAATCTCTCTGATGTTTTCCTCATGTTTAGACTGGTGTTTGGGATTTTGGGGGTGAATACAAAACAGAGACGAAAAGCCCTCCTTTTCCCATGATTTCAGGGGTACATGATTTCAACATGACAATACTGTGATGTTAACTTTGATCACTTGGTTAAGGTGGTGTCTGCCGGACATTTCCACTGTGAAGTTACTGTTTTCCTCTTCCAATGCTCTGTTCTTGGGGACAGAGTCATTAAGTTCATCCTCAAAAGGGTGGGGTTAGGAAATGAAGTGCCACCTCTTTATGGGGGGAGTATCTACATATATTATTTGGAATTCTTCTGAAAGGAAGATTTGTCTCTTCTTCCTCCTTTTTGTATTCAATCATTTATTTGTATCAGTGTGCACTCATGTCTATTTATTTTATACTTTTGTTGTAATCCAACACCACATTCTTTCTTTTGTTCAACATGCTGCATTTTTTTTCTAACACTTCCTTTCTTTCTGGCACTACAAGATGCTCCAGGGTTATCTCCTATTTTCTCTGCCCAAGCCCTAGAGTCAACCCTGTCTCCAAGGAGCTATTATAACATTTTATGAACACCTTAGTATAGTTTTTTTTTAATTTAATAGTTTTGAACAGATAGAACATTAAGTTGAACTGTATTGAATGTTTAAGTATGAAGGAGTGGAGAGTAATATATAGATTTTGTTGATGGGTTTTTATCCTTATGAAAAAGAGAATTATCTATTTATATTAATATATATTGTTATTGCCTTATTTTATTTTATTTTTATTTATTTATTTTTTATTGCCTTATTTTAAATATAATATTTAAACAGCGGAAGCTGTTTCCTGCTTGTGTATGTGCAGGCATATTCCTGAGTATACTGTTTGTATATGTCCCTTAGCTCAGGTTTGTTAATTTTGATTTTCAACTATAGAATCTCTCTACTGGATTGTTCCTTTGCTTATTCAATCATGGAAAAAGTTATGTTAGAATCTCCCAAATGTGATGGTTGACTTGTGAATTTCTCCTTGTAATTATTTTAGTTCTTGCTTTGTATATTTAGAAGCTATATTATTAGATGCACACAAATTTAGAATTGTTCTGTCTTTGTGTTTAACTTCCCAAATTAACTATTTTTATCTGTAGCAATTTTCTTTCTTCTTTCATGGTAGTTAAACATACATAACATAAAAGTTACCATTTTTATCATTTTTGAGTATACAAGTCAGTGACATAAGTACATTGTTCTGCAACCATCACCACCATTTATCTCCAGAACTTTTTCATCTTGCAAAACTGAAACTCTGTCACCATTAAACAATAATTCCCCTTTTCTCCCTCCCTCTAGCCCCTGGGAACCACCATTCTACTTTCTGTCTCTGTGAATTTGACTGCTCTAGGTACCTCATGTAGTGGGATCATACAGTGTTTGTCCTTTTGTGTCTGGCTTATTTCACCTAGCATAATATCTTCCAGGTTCATCTGTCTTGTAGCATGTGTCAGAATTTCCTTCCTTTCTAAGGTGGAATAATATTCCATTATATGTGTAGACCACATTTTGTTTACCCATTAATTTGCTAATGGGCACTTTGGTTGCTTCTACGTTTTGACTATTGTCAGTAATTCTGCTATGAACATGGGTGTACAAATATCTGTTCAAATCCCTGCTTTCAGGTTTGTTTGTTTGTTTTTTTGTATAGACCCAGAAGTGGAACTGCTGGATCATATGGCAATTCCAATTATTTTTTTGAGTAACTGCCATACTGTTTTCCACAATGGCAGCACCATTTTATATTATCACAAGCAATGCACTAAGGTTTCAATTTATCCACACCCTCACCAACACTTCTATTTTCCGGATTTTTTTTTTTGATAGTAGGCATTCTCATGAGTGTAAAGTGACATCTCGTGGGTTTTATAGTAATTTTTAAAATGAAAGTTCTATTTTTCTGACTAACACACAGAGTTTTCTTTTGGTAAATATTTGTGTGGTACATATTTTTGTATTCTTTACTTTCAACTTTTCTGTGACCTAATGTTTTATGTGAGTTTCCTAGAAACAGCAAATTATTAAATTTTCTTTCACATCTAATCTGACAATCCTTGTCTTTTAACTAGAATGTTTAGTCCACTCATATTTATTGTTGTAATTGGTATAGAGTTAATTATGGCATGTTATTTTATGTTTTCTATTTGTCCTCATTTTTAAATTAAAAAATTCTCTTTTCTTAAATCCTTGGGAATTAGTTTATTTTTTCATTCCATTATTTTCCTTCTGCCGTTGTAAAGGGATAAACTTTGTTTTTATTCTTTTAATACTTAGCCTTGAAATACTTTAACAGGCACATTTAACTTTCTGAAGTCTAAATTTAATAACTTTAGCTTCCTTCCAAATAATATAAGGACCTTACAACATTTTAAGTCCAGGCACTTCCCTTTTAGCTTATGTGTTTTTGTTGTTGTTGAGTGTTTTAGCTTTACCCCTCTTTCTCTGACATTAGTCTTTATTGTAAGGTAGTATGGTTTATTCATTACTCCTTCTGTTTCCCTCTATGTGTACAGAGATTCACTAGCATGACACTTCTAGCCTTTCTCTGCCTGACTTAAACTAATGGGTGAATTTGGAAGGGAAACTAGACATGTGTAACTTTGTCTTTTCTTGAGAGGGAGTTGTTTTCAGGAAGAACACATATGATTCTTTTCCTCCAAGCTGTAAGTCTTACAGAGGCAGGTTCCCATGTACTTGGCAGAAGGGAGGGTGAGGGTGCAGCTGTGGAGACCTGGAACTGCCTGTGACTGGCTGGGTAAGTTGGCCTAATTCTAGGGTTCAATATTATGAGATGTATTTGCCTGCAGATATAAGCTACATTTCCCAACATTAGTTTTGTTGGTAATAAAAGCAAAAATTTGTCCTTCTCTCTGCCTTCTTGTATGTTCTTGTTTTACAATCCATTCATAATCCATATATGGAAAAGAAATGCTTTTTATTGGGATCTCTAAAACCTTAACAAATTTCTGTTATTGTTATTTTTGTTATTATTTTATAGAGTAGTTTGTTAAGGTTTCCTCAATATTTGCCATATTCTTTGCTCACCTTTACTCCTTGTATCACAGACTTTCCTTCTGGGATAACTGTCCTTCTTCTTGAAGTTATCTTTTTTTTTAATTAATTAATTAATTTATTTATTTTGGCTGCACATGGGTTTTCTCTAGTTGCGGCGAGTGGGGGCTACTCTTCGTTGCAGTGTGCGGCTTCCCATTGCAATGGCTTCTCTTGTTGCATAGCATGGGCTCTAGGTGCGTGGGCTTAAGTAGTTGCAGCATGTGGGCTCAGTAGTTGTGGCTCACGGTCTCTAGAGTGCAGGCTTAGTTGTTGTGGCGCACGGGCTTAGTTGCTCCGCGGCATGTGGGATCCTCCTGGACCAGGGATTGAACCCATGTCCCCTGCATTGGCAGGCGGATTCTTAACCACTGCACCACCAGGGAAGTCCCTTGAAATTATCTTTTTTTTTTTTTTTTTTTTTTTTGCAGTACGTGGGCCTCTCACCGCTGCGGCCTCTCCCGTTGCGGAGCACAGGCTCCGGACGCACAGGCTCAGCGGCCATGGCTCACGGGCCCAGCCGCTCCGCGGCATGCGGGATCCTCCGGGGCACGAACCCGTGTCCCCTGCATCGGCAGGTGGACTCTCAACCACTGCGCCACCAGGGAAGCCCGAAATTATCTTTTATTTGTTCCTTTTGACAGGATATGTTTCTGGTAAACTTTCTTAATTTTGTTTGAATTAATTTTGTCCTTGTTCTTGAGAGATGGTTTCATACTATGTACAATCCTGTTATTTATTTTTTCAGAAGATAGCATTCCACTGGCTTCTGTCTTTTATCAATATTATTGCTGTTCAGAAGTCAGCTGTCAATCTAATTATTGTCCCTTTACAAGTGATCTCTGTTTTCACACTTGGTGAAAAGACCTTTTTGTCTTTCGTATTCTGCAGTTTCACAGTGATATTTCAAAGTATGGATTAAAAAAAAAACCCAGATTAGAATTCACTGAGAATCTCAAATCTGAGAATTCATTTCTTTAATTAAATTAGGAAAATTATCAACTACTTTCTCTTCCCTATTCTTCTGTCATCTTCTAAAAACTCTTCCTTGTTTCTCAACTTCTTATATTTTCCATCTTTATTTCTGTCTGTATTGTATTCTGTGTAATTTCTTTTGATGTATCATCCAGTTCACTAATTATTTCTCCACCTGTGTCTAACCAGCTGTTTAACATATTGATAGAGTTTCTAATTTCAAGTTTTATGCTTTTTATTTCTGTAAGTTTTAATTGATTTTTTTTCAAATCTGCATGGTCTTTTTCTGTATAGTTTCTCATTTTTATTCATATTTTCAATTTTCTCTAACTATGTTGGATATACTTTTTTCTGTTTTATATCTGATAATTTTCAAAATCTGGAGCTTTTGCTAGTTTACTTTATGTTGTATCTGCTTATTCTCACTCATGGAGACTTATTTCTTTGTGTGTGTGTGTGTGTGTGTGTGTGTGTGTGTGTGTGTTGATCAAAAGTTCAAGATCCTTGAAACCTTGTCACTGGGAATTCTTTGAGGACTTGCTTGAGGGTGAAGATTTTAGTTTGATTCTATCAGGCTCCTGAGTACACCACCGACCTGGGACCACTTGGGATGAAATTCTCAGTTTGACGTTTTTCTGGCCATGCAGGTAGTGTTAACTGAAGCCACAAACCTGTGTGAGGACTGGTTTGCTGCTAAGATTTTTCAGGGCAGCCGTTCCCCCTCCACCCAGAGTTGAAGCTGAGACAGACTCATTTCCTCACTGACCCCTTTTCAGGGCAGATTCTTTCTCGCTCACACTTTCAGTGGTCTCTGATGGAAATGCCCACCTTGTGTGCACCTGAGACTAGTCTTCTAAAACTGAAGCTCTTCTTTCCCACAGTTGACACAGGATGCCTCAGGGCTGGCCTCAGGCCTCAGGGCTGGTTCTCCTCCCAGCACCCCTGCTCCTGCTTTGTTTTTAGCATCTGAGAATTTCCTTTTCTTTTTCATAAGCCCAGTCATGCATTTAAGAGGACACTTTTTACATTTAATCTAGAACTTTGGGATTTTTGGTGGGAGTGTGTCAGGACAGCTTTTTGCTGGACTAGAAACCTCTTGCAGGGCTCCTCCATCCTCTTTGCTGCAAGAGGGCACACTACTCTTTTCTCATACTTGAGCCTTCTTTTATAACCACACCCCTCACTCCAACAAACAGCTATTCCCTTTCATACAATTTCACATCAAGGAAGCAGAGGGGAAAAGAAAGAAATGATGTTCTGTCCTCCTCTTTGTCAACTTAGAATATAAACACTCCAAGAGTGGGCACTTCTTTTTTTTTTTTTTTTACATCTTTATTGGAGTATAATTGCTTTACAATGGTGTGTTAGTTTCTGCTTTATAACAAAGTGAATCAGTTATACATATACATATGTTCCCATATCTCTTCCCTCTTGCGTCTCCCTCCCTCCCACCCTCCCACCCTCCCTATCCCACCCCTCTAGGTGGTCACAAAGCTGATCTCCCTGTGCTATGCAGCTGCTTCCCACTAGCTGTCTATTTTACGTTTGGTAGTGTATATATGTCCATGCCACTCTCTCACTTTGTCACAGCTTACCCTTCCCCCTCCCCATATCCTCAAGTCCGTTCTCTAGTAGGTCTGTGTCTTTATTCCTGTCTTACCCCTAGGTTCTTCATGACATTTTTTTTTCTTAGATTCCATATATATGTGTCAGCATACAGTATTTGTCTTTCTCTTTCTGACTTACTTCACTCTGTATGACAGACTCTAGGTCCATCCACCTCATTACAAATAGCTCAATTTCGTTTCTTTTTATGGCTGAGTAATATTCCATTGTATATATGTGCCTCATCTTCTTTATCCATTCATCCAATGATGGAGACTTAGGTTGTTTCCATCTCCTGGCTATTGTAAATAGAGCTGCATGAACATTTTGGTACATGACTCTTTGAGTTATGGTTTTCTCAGGGTATATGCCCAGTAGTGGGATTGCTGGGTCATATGGTAGTTCTATTTGTAGTTTTTTAAGGAACCTCCATACTGTTCTCCATAGTGGCTGTACCAGTTCACATTCCCACCAGCAGTGCAAGAGTGTTCCCTTTTGCCCATACCCTCTCCAGCATTTATTGTTTCTAGATTTTTTGATGATGGCCTCCTAGAGAAATGAAAATAAAAACAAAAATAAACAAATGGGACCTAATGAAACTTCAAAGCTTTTGCACAGCAAAGGAAACCATAAACAAGAGCGGGCACTTCTTTAGGAATGATTTGTGTAGTAAGTAACTGCTCTTAATCATGGACTCTCACTTGTTTCCACAGATCTGTATGTTGAATTGGATGTTTACTACCTTTAGATGTACCTTAGATGGATTGTGGAGTTGAACTGGCTATTTAAAGGCATCCCTGATTGACTCTTTGTATATTAAAAGACATGCTTTGGTTGAATATCATAAGAAATTTTGCTTAAAGTGGGATACTTTTGGCATTGTGCAGCTGTATTTGGATTTAACTAGCACAGGGTAACTTGGGGAAGCCCCTGGCGTTATTTTATTGGTCAAAAACAATGCCTCTCTCATAATTTATACATTTAACAGTCACCCAACGTCCATCACCCAAACAAAGGGATAGGTAAAGCCATGTTTCTTGGCCTCTGAGAAGTTCCCTTTGCCTGCTGCCTTTCAGCCAGAATGGGCTGGTAACCACGTCAGGCTCACTAGCCAGACGGGAAGATGCTTTTGCTGAAGTCCGGTCCAGCAAAAGGATGACAGAGTGGTTGATGTGCTTCATTATCCTAAGAGAACAGCTACTCATCACTCCTGTTATTTCCAGGAATAGCTACCTTCCCTTGTTTCTTTCAGCAGTAAGGGAGTGCTCCCAGAGTGGAAGGCAACCCAGCAGCTTTGTCTTTTTTTTTTTAAGATTTTTTTTGATGTGGCCCATTTTTTAAAGTCTTTATTGAATTTGTTACAATATTGCTCTGATTTCATGTTCCTGGTTTTCCAGCCGTGAGGCATGTGGGATCCTAGCTCCCCCACCAGGGATCGAACCCGCGGCCCCTGCATTGGAAGGCAAAGTCTTAACCACTGGACCGCCAGGGAAGTCCCAACCCAGCAGCTTTGGACATTTATCTGCATAATCCTTCTGGAAAGCCCAACGAGTATTTAGTTTGTTCCTCTCATCCAAAGCAGGGACGCTCATTTCAAGAGAGCAAAGGAGTGTTTCCTGCCATGCCTTCCTTCCCTGTGCTGTGCATAGTACATCCCAAAGACGATGGGGGAACCCAAGGGGTCCCGTGAGCAATAGACCCCAGAATTATTTAGGGAATTAGGATTGGAAATGAGGTAAACGTTTCCAAAGCTTTGCAAATCATTCTCGCAAACCCACAAAGGACAGCTGCAGAGCTTCAAAATGAGAAAGTATAAAATAGTAAAGAACGAGATCAAACCAGATGGGAATAATCACAGCAGTGAATGATCACTTTTCATTTTTGGAATCCTTTAAAGCTGTGTGTTGCCTTTGTCAGTACCAAAGATGCTAAGGAAAAGGTGCCCAGTCATCAACTGTGCTAAGATTTTTTTTTTTTGTTTTGTTTGTTTGTTTGTTTGTTTTTTTGTGGTACGCGGGCCTCTCACTGCTGTGGCCTCTCCCGTTGCGGAGCACAGGCTCCGGACGCGCAGGCTCAGCGGCCATGGCTCACGGGCCCAGCCGCTCCGCGGCATGTGGGATCCTCCCAGACCGGGGCACGAACCCGTGTCCCCTGCATCGGCAGGCGGACTCTCAACCACTGCGCCACCAGGGAAGCCCTGTGCTAAGATTTTAAAAAAAATGGATCCTATGCTTTGAGTTTAAAAAAATGTTGAGCAGACATATGACCTTTATGTCATTTCTGAAAATGGAAGACTGTTTAGACCTCCTTGCAAGCATCACCGTTCTCACAATAACACATTCATCAGTGGAGCCAGTGGTCAGACGGTGGTTAGGCTGTTGGTTGCCTTCCACTAATCCGCATGATGGTCTTTCATAGAGCTGCCCCTTTGTGAGCCTCCGATTCCTAGCTGTCATTTCTTCCACTCCCCCTGAGTGTCTGCATGTTGAAAGCACCCTGGAGCTGCCTTTTCACTGTGCAAGCGCTTGCTGTCTTAATTAACGTGTCCACGTCTGTCAGGAAGCACAGTGTCCTGTGGCATGTGGCAACATTGATATGGATCACAGTCTAATTTCGAGCAGCTAAATGTCAGGAGAGCAGAGGCCACCCCGTTTTTGGACCTTGACTTTGAAGGCAGGTCTTGTTGCTAGGTTCCTCATCCCCTCTACCTGCTCCCACGGAGTCGAAGAGAAATTCCCCACAGCTGGAAGAAGTCAGCACACCATGGCGGCTTCCCTTCACTTCCTTGGACAATGGGAGAAAGTAGCTATTGTTGGCAGCTCCCGAGGCAGCCATTCTTCCTGGGTAGAAATAAGAGGAGGTATCATTTCAACAGGATCTTGAAATATGGGTAAGCATCATCAAATATGGAAAGGGGTGTTTTCAGGGGGTTCCACTTCTGGCTATGAAGGGTACTTATAACAGACCAACCTTCCTACCATGAGCAATCATAAGAGCTGGATAGGGCTTCCCTGGTGGCGCAGTGGTTGAGAGTCCGCCTGCCGATGCAGGGGACATGGGTTCGTGCCCCGGTCCAGGAAGATCCCACATGCTGAGAGCGGCTGGGCCCGTGAGCCATGGCCGCTGAGCCTGTGTGTCCGGAGCCTGTGCTCCACAACGGGAGAAGCCACAACAGTGAGAGGCCCGCGTACCGCAAAAAAAAAAAAAAAAAAAAAAAAAAGAGCTGGATAAAATACCAGACACCTGTTTGAAGGCATTGGTGAGTAACCAAGGCAATGAGGATATGGTCTCTGCTTCTCCCTTCAGGGCATTGATGCTTCGTGGCATGGAGCCCAGAGGCAGAAGTGCCACCCAGAGCTTCCCGCAGTCTCAAGGTGCTGGGGACACTGAAGTCCACTGCCACCAAAGCAGTGAGGATGTGATAAAAGATTGTGAATGGAGACATGTTTTACAATCCCAGTTTGTCACTTAATTAACAATAAATGAGAAATAAAAACTGTTCAGTAAGGTACTTGCTCAGCAGCCCATGCCTTCCCCTCAGACAAATCTTCATCAGAAAGTTCTTGATGAGTGTGGAATCAGATTCTGATGGGGATAGAGTTGCATATTTCCAGTCCAATGCAGTCAGCCTGACACAAGGGCTGGCTGCTCCATGATGGGTGGCTCAAGCCCTAGAACAGGCACCCTGTCCCTGGACAGGCACCACTGATTTGACTCTTTGGTCTCCCCTTTTCTCTCTTTTCTATAATCACCATTCTTTTAGTTTGCACAGAATTCCTTCAGACAGGGTAAAATATGATTAATTTGGTTTCTGCTCACTAACTTACTCACATTCGAGTCCTGTCCCTCTGAGACTCCAGGGTATGCTGAAGCCAGCTCGTACTGGCTTGCAAGAACTGACTGTGCATGTCTCTTCCCAACTCTGCAGCCAATTATTTTGAGTTAGTAGCTTGAATTGGCTGTGGTGGAGCATTGACACCATGGAAGCTGTAAATATTACAAACCAAGACTTCTTCCCAGAGAGCCCATTGTTAAACATTTACCAGCACACCACTGCCCAGACTTCTTCATTGGAGTTTGGGGGGATATTCCAAAATCTTGGGTCTCACATTTCTAGAAATTCCCTGATCACTCCTGCAAACCCTTCATGTTATCATTGCCCAAGGGTTCAAGGGTACATCTGGGAGAGCAGCCTCATTCCTCTTATCTCTGGATTCCCGGGGGAACATTTTACTTTTGCCCCATGAACCAGCAAAGGCCAGACTGTGAACAGCCTTGAAGAGCAGTATAAGATGAGTGACAAAGGAAGATGAGCTCGGAAGCTGCTGTACTGTCTGGGGAACGGTGACAGAGGCCTGCATGGGATGCACACGCATCTACTGCCTGGATGGCCATTTCATTTGAGAGCAACCCCATTCTACCACTTGAGGAAACATTCTCCCAGAATGACTGAGAATCTCGAGGATTCTCAGGATGCCACTATACATCAATCCATTGACGCTTCTCTCTCCACACCTGTCTTCCAAATTAGTCAGTGTTTTCAGGGCCCTTGAATCCCAGGAGATAGATATTTTTCAGAAATAGACCTGTGGGTTTGTTATGCAAAAACTAAGTCAGATCAACCATCCAGAGGACAGAAAATCTTTGGTCATGGAGTGACAACTGTCGATGAGAAGAATTCATGGTTTTTACTGTGTTTATTTATACATGAGCATCTCAGATGACTATTCTTATTAATCTACATCAAAAGTCTATTTCTTGTAACCTGAGATTTTTCCCTGTTAAGCCCTGTAATGATGGTGTCCTGAGCAAGAAAGTTTTTTGTTTTGTCTTGTTTTGTTTTGTTTTGCCTCAGAGCGTAGCCTAAAGTACAGTTCTGATTGCCTTGTAAATAGGATGTTCCTTGAGTAATTATCTCAGTGACCACGGGTGGTTGTAGTTGATTCAGAAAAGTCTCCTTTTGGAGACAGAGTCTGTTCACACTTCCCATTAAGTCATGAAGACCAAACCCAAGAGTGAGTTTGAATACTTATTCAATATTCACGCAGGGTGATTTGATGGCAGCAAAGAGGACTGAGAAAAATAAACAGCCATCAGCACAGAAGAACCTCATTAAATCAGCTGATGAGAGCTTGTAGCTTCTCATATTTACAGTAACATGACAGTGTATAAATCAGCATCCCTCTCGAAGGCCAGACCCTCCAAAGAAATGGGCTTTTAAAACAGGAAGATGCAGAGCTAACATATTCATATACTTTCTTCTCAAATAATACCTACCTGTGCAGTCCTCTAAGCTCTTCCAAAGATTCTTCACCTGCATTGTTTGTTTTGTTTTGTTTGTTTGTTTGTTTTTGGCTGCACCACGCGGCACGTGGGATCTTAGTTCCCTGACCAGGGATCAAACCCGCACCCCCTGCAGTGGAAGCCTGGAGTTATAACCACTGGACCGCCAGGGAAGTGCTAGCTACGTTATTTTATTGAAATTCTTATAACACATGAGGGGATGAGATGGGCAGACTATGTTGTATTTCTGTCTTCTCTCACCTGCAGGAGATGCTGAGGTTCCAAGAATGATGATGCTGGATCAAGGTGGCCCAGCAGGAGAACCACAGTAATTCAGGTTCAAGATTCTCGGCTTGGCATTTATCGTGCTGACTGCGAGGCTCATGGCAATTTATTTTTGTGAGTGAAACGTACTTAGCTATAGGTGGATGTTAACTTTTGATAAAGATGGTGATGGAAGTAGCAAAAAGAGGGGTCTGGTGTGGTTGGGATTGGGGGACTGACACTGAGGCTGGTGTGGCGGCTTGTCCCAGCAATGGCTCCGACGGACCCCACGCCTGGAATTCACCCCCTGCCTGGACACCTCCCACTCTGGCCCTGTGACTCACTTTAACCCATACAGCGGGGCCCAAGGGATGCTGCACCAATTCTGGGTCTAAGCCTTAAAGATGTTTTTGCACTTTTGGGAGCCCCGAGCTGCCGTGTAAAAAGCCCAGTTACCCAGAGAGACCACGTGAAGAAGCCACATTGAGAGGGAGAAGCCCTGAGGCTACAAGGGGAGAGAGGGAGAGAGAGACAGACAGACGGACTGACAGGAGAAGGAGGGAGCCCCAGATGAGCCCACCCAGCATTCCGGTTGTCCCAGCCATGGCACTGGACACATGGGAAAAGCCACAGCAGAGGTTTCAGCCCCTGCTGCCATCTGACAGCAGCTGCATCCATCAGAGACCCCAAGGGAAACTGGCAAAAAAACTGTTCAGCTGAGCTCTCGTTAATCCCAGATCATGAGAAACAAAGAAATAGTTATTGTTTTAAGCCAATAAGTTTTGGGGTGGTTGTTATGCAGCAAGAGATACACAAAACAGCCGGAGGAGATTTCATGTATTCATTCGTTCACTCGTTGGTCATTTACTAATCATCTACTATGCTCCCATCACTTTCCCTTCTTGTTGCTTTCATCTAGCAGCATTCCAATCATTTCCCTTCGTGCAGCTTTAGCACCCGGCTGTCTGTCTTCCTCTACACCAGCTGGAATTTTTATAGGGATTCCACTGACTCTGTAGATGGGGACTGTTGCCATTCTAACAGTATTAAGTCTTCCAATCCGTGAGTACGGCTGTTTTTCCATTTATTTAGCTCTTCTCTAATTTCTTCCAACGTTACATAGTTTTAAGTGTTCAAGGCTTACACATCTTTTGTTAAATTTCTTCCTAAGGATTTTATTCTTATTGATGCTGTTGTAGTTGCAATTGTCTTTGTCTCATTTTCAGATTTTTCACTGGTTGGTAGTGTATAGATATACAGTAGATTTTTGTACATTCATCTTGTATACTGTAGCTTTGCTGAACTTGTTTATTAGTTCTAATAGTTTTTGTGGATTCCTTAGGATTTTCTACATATAAGATCGTGTTTGTGAATACAAATAGTTTTACCCTTTCATTTCATTTCCTTTAAAAAAAAAAAAAAAGATTTATTGGGCTTCCCTGGCAGTGCAGTGGTTAAGAATCCTTTTGCCAATGCAGAATGTGTCAGGTCTTCGTTGCAGCATGCGGGATCTTCGTTGAGACATGAGGGATCTTGAGTTGCAGCGTGCGGGCCCTTTGTTTTGGCGCGCCAGCTTCTCTCTAGTTGTGGTGCTCAGACTCCAGGATGCGTGGGCTCTGTAGTAGTGGCGCGCGGGTTTCAGAGCGCGTGGGCTCTGTAGTTTGCGGCACACAGGCTCTCTAGTCAAGGCACATGAGCTCAGTAGTTGCAGTACACTGGTTTAGTTGCCCCCCAGCATGTGGGGTCTTAGTTCACTGACCGGGGATTGAACCCACATCCCCTGCATTGTAAGGCGGATTCTTTACCACTGGACCACCAGGGAAGTCCCATACCCTTTCATTTCTGATCTGAATGGCTTTTATTTCTTTTTATTGCCTAACTTCCCTGCCTGGAACCTCTAGTAAAAATGTTGAAAGGAGATAGCAAGGGAAAACATCCCAGTTTTGTTCCTGACCCTGGGGGAATCCTAGGGGGATTCAGCCTTTCGTCATTAAGTGTGATGTAACTGTGGGTTTTTCACTGATACTCTTTATCAAGTTGAGGAAGTTCCTTTCTATTCTCAGTTTACCAAACATTCATCTTTTTTTTTTTTTTTTTTTTTTTGCATTACGTGGGCTTCTCACTGCTGTGGCCTCTCCCGTTGCGGAGCACAGGCTCTGGACGCGCAGGCCCAGTAGCCATGGCTCACGGGCCTAGCCGCTCCGCGGCATGTGGGATCCTCCCAGACCGGGGCACGAACCCGCGTCCCCTGCATCGGCAGGCGGACTCTCAACCACTGCGCCACCAGGGAAGCCCTACCAAACATTTTTATAAAAAAGTGAATTTTGTCAAATGCCTTTTCTGTGTTTATTGAGATGATCGTGTGTTTTTTGTCCTTTATTCTGTTGATACGATATATTAATTGATTTTGAGATGTTAAAACAAACTTGCATTCCTGGGATAAGAATCCCAATTGATTCTGGGATAAATCCCATTTTGGTCATGGTGCATAATCCATTTTATATGTTTCTGGATTCAATTTGCCAGTGTTTTGTTGAGGACTGTTACATAATATTCAAAAGAGACATGGGTCTATAGTTTTCTATTCTCGGGATGTCTTTGACTGGTTTTAATATCATGGTGATACTGGCCTCATGGAATGAGGTGGGTACTTCTTTTTCATTTATTTACCGCAGCTCTCAAGTGGGAACTCAGAACTGCCAGACAATCCTGCTACACTTCCCTAGTAAATTTACTTTCGTACTATTATGTAGCTTTTCATCTGTCCTTATATCTAACACTACTTAGTTGATGACTGCCTCATGTTTTATGGAGAACAGAGATGTAATTAAATGAGAACTACCCCATTTCCCACACCCAGAGTTACCAAGTCTCAGCATCCTTTGCCATGGTTGACTGCTCTCTCCTTGAAATACTTCCTTCTGGAGGCCACTAGGATAGTGCACTTGTCTGGATCCCTTCCTGCCTCAGAGACTGCCCCTTCTCCACCAGATCTCTAAATGTTGGAGTTCCCTAGGGCTCTGCCCTCTGCTCTTTCCTCTTTTTTTACCTACACTCTCCAGGTGATCTCATGTATCCCTTTAACTTTGACTCAAAAATGTATATGTCCTGCCCTGACCTTTCTCAGGAATTCTAGACTCATATCCAACTGCCTTCTCATTATTGCCATTTGGATGTCTAAAGGCTTCTCAAAGTTAATGCTGCCAACACCCAACTGTTTCTCCCCTGCACCAGCCCCATCCTGCAGCTGCCTCTCTCCTAGCCTCCCCTGTCCCTGTGGACAGCACTGCCACTAGCTAGGGCATCTTTGATTCATCCCTTTCTCTCAGATCCCATTTTTTTTTTTTTTTTGGTGGTACGCGGGCTTCTCACTGCTGTGGCCCCTCCCATTGTGGAGCACAGGCTCCAGACGCGCAGGCCCAGCGGCCATGGCCCACGGGCCCAGCCGCTCCACGGCACGCGGGATCCTCCCGGACCGGGGCACGAACCCGCGTCCCCTGCATCGGCAGGCGGACCCTCAACCACTGCGCCACCAGGGAAGCCCCTCAGATCCCATTTTTAAACAGAAAAATTCTGGTTGACTCCACACCGAAACATAACCTGCTGTATTCAGCTACTTTTATCCATTTCCTCTGCTTAAAGATTCCCTGATTTGCTTCCTCTCACACCTATTATCTCTGAATGCAACTTGCTCTTTTTGGTGCACTGATGAACTTTCCTTCCTCCCTCCCTCCCTCTCTTCCTTCCTTCCTCTCTTTCTTTCTGAAACAAAAGTCAACTTGGGGTCTTGCCTTAAAGAAAAAAATATATGAATACAAATACTACTATCTTTTTATCAGGAAATAGAATGTCTGGACAGGGATGCCATATACAGGTTGTGCACTGCACAAGTCCAAGGGTGCAAAATGGCATGGTGGTATTCAACAGCCCTGTACTTATGTATTTTTTAATGAATATATCTTTTTTATTATTTATTATTTTATTATTTATTTATTTATGGCTGGGTTGGGTCTTCGTTGCTGCACGCAGGCTCTCTCTAGTTGTGGACAGCAGGGGCTACTCTTTGTTGCAGTGCACGGGCTTCTCATTGTGGCGGCTTCTCTTGTTGTGGAGCACGGGCTCTAGGCGCGCAGGCTCAGTAGTTGTGGCACATGGGCTCAGTAGTTGTGGCTCGTGGGCTCTGGAGTGCAGGCTCAGTAGTTGTGGTGCATGGGCTTAGTTGCTCCGTGGCATGTGGGATCTTCCTGGACAAGGGATCGAACCTGTGTCCCCTGCACTGGCAGGCAGATTCTTAACCACTGCTCCACCAGGGAAGTCCTGTATTTTTTTAATTGATAACTTTTATTGTGGCAAAATATAACAAAAATTGATCATTTTAACCATTTTTAAGTGTACAATGCAGTGTCATTAAGTACATTCGCAATATTGTACAATCTTACCACTCTCCATTTCCAGAATTTTTAAATCTGCCCAAACAGAAACTCTCTCCCCATTAAACACTCCCTCTCCATTCCCCCTCCCCCAGCCCCTGGCAACCTCTATTAAACTTTCCGTCTCTATGAATTCGCCAATTATAGGACCTATAGAAATGGAATCATACGTTTGTCCTTTTCTGTCTGCTTTATTTTTATGCATTCTTTTGTATTTTTCCATCCTTGAAGCGTTTCGTTTGAAAGTTAAAATTTCAAAGCATTATTTAACTAGCACACAGGTTAACATTCTACCTTTGAACAAATTTAGTTCAAGATATTTTTGAAACTAGTTTATCTTATCTTTTCTTTATAGTTTATCTTTTTAATTTATCTTGTCTTTTTTTGCAGATTACTTAGCTGTAAAATGTAGTTTGTCTCTTAGGGTCTCTTAATATTACGTTTTTTTGAAAAGAAGACATTCTACCATGATAAAAATTCTTTGTTTGGTCAAACTTTAGTCAGGCTCCTAAACCTCCTCCTAGGCCAATCTGGGGGTCCCTGTTAAATCTAGCTTTGGCAAGCACCCTGCTAAGTCGATTTAACCAGAACCCCCATCCTTGATACTTGATCACCCTCGATAATCTGATCTGGTTCCTCACCACCCCCCCACCCCCTGGCTCCACACCAGGTGATGCCTAAACAGGCTGGCCTGTCTTCAGCAAGAATCCTGTTAGGTTGGCTTCGCCAGAATCCCCCTTACCCCTGATGTTTCCTCTTAGTCATTTTCCATCCACTGACTCCTACCTCTCCTTGGCTCTAAATCCCCACCTGCCCACCCTGTTTTCAGAGCAGAGCCCAACCTCTTTCCCCCGACTGCAGAATCCCATTGCAGTGGTCCCTGTACATATCATGATGGTCCTGAATAAAGCCTGCCCTACCGTCTTTAACAAGTGTCTCTGAATAATTTTTTAACAATCATTGCAAATTAAGTGCATGGCAAAGTCTTTAATATAAAAAGAAATGTATGTGGGGGACTTCCCTGGTGGCACAGTGGTTAAGAATCTGCCTGCCAATGCAGGGGACACAGGTTCAAGCCCTGGTCTAGGAAGATCCCACATGTCACAGAGCACCTAAGCCCATGCGCCAAAACTACTGGGCCTGCGCTCTAGAGCCTGTGAGGCACAACTGCTGAGACCACGTGCCACAACTACTGAAGCCTGCGCGCCTAGAGCCTGTGCTCTGCAACAAGACAAGAAACCACAATGAGAAGCCCATGCACCGCAACGAAGAGTAGCCCCCCACTCGCCACAACTAGAGAAAGCCTGCGCTCAGCAATGAAGACCCAATGCAGCCAAAAATTTAAAAAATAAATAAATTTATTTTTTAAAAAAAGAATTGTATGTGACTTTCGTCAACCATTTTTCTTTTCTTTGTGACCATAGCAGGGGTTTAGATTTTATTTCAAAAATGTTTTTTCCCATTCACACCAAGACCAGATTTCCCCCCTCCGCCGCCCTGCCTTTTTTCTTTTTCCACTGATTTCCAATCTAAGCCAATCAGAGTTCATACTTTCTGCCAGAAAAATCCAATCAACTCTCCCTGCTTTGCAGCCAGACCCAGTCAGCTCTGCCTTGGTGCCCAGGTTAGCCGCAGGCCTCAGGAGAGAGAGGGTGAGAACAGAAGGTCCCTCATCATGGGCTTCACGCATTGCTCTTGAGGGGCACTGCCAAGTTTGTCCTGAGCATCTTTCCCCTGCCCCACACTGCTGCCCCCCCACCCTTTCTCCCAAGACTGAAGACAGCCAGTCTCCTGACTTTGCCATCTTTTGGAGAAAGGAAAGAACAGTCTCACATACTTCTTTTTCAGGATTATAGGTTTAAAATCAGCTTGGATTTGCTGCTTCTGGACTTTTCTCCTCTTTCCCTGCCTGCTAGTCTTTGTGCTGGGAGCTTTCAGGACAGAGTCTGCCTCAGTCCTGATGATGGTAATGGTGATGATGGTGATGATCATGGTGATGGTGGTGGTGGTGATGAGATGATGATGATGGTGAAGATGGTGATGATCATGGTGATGATGATGGTGGTGATGAGATGATGATGGTGATTATAATGATGGTGATGATCATGGTGATGATGATGGTGGTGATGAGATGATGATGGTGATGATGATGATGATGGTGGTGATGATGGTGGTGATGATGATCATGGTGATGGTGATGATGGTGGTGATGGTGGTGATGATGATGATGATGGTGATGATGATGGTGATGATGATGATGGTGATGGTGATGGTGGTGATGATGGTAGTGACGAGCTAAGATATGTGAAGCCCTCTCCACCTCTACGTGTTGGCTCATGTAATCCTCATAACAACCTGAAAGGGTAAGGAAACTGAGGCATGAGATACTGAGCTGATTGCCCTTGTCACAGTTGAGTATCTGAGGCCATGTCTGAGCTGCAGCTGGCGTCTGGAGCCTGCACTCTGAGCCACAGGAAACTCTCTGGGACCTGCTCCCAGTCTAGCACTGAATCTTTGTTTAGTGGATGCCTGAGCCAAGGTCCTTAAATATCACTCTCCCTTGTTGGAGAAGAACCACTGAGGCCATTTAAGTATTGGCACATTTGCAACCACTTCAAGTAATTTTATTTGTCATGGAACATCAACTTTTACATGATGTGTGCACAATATCTACTCACTATGATCCTTAAATCAATAAATACAATGTATTTAAATTGATAAATAGAATGTATTCAAATATAATATAAATAAACACAATGTATCCAGATACATAGTAAACAAACACAGTGTATTTAAATCAATGAATGAAATGATTAAGGGACCCTAAATGGACACTTACCTGGTTCCAGAGGGTTCTCTAGTTTCAATGCTTTCCAGCTAGAAATTCTGAGAGGTAGTCTACACAATGTCGTTGTATTTCAGTTACTTTCACATTTTCTTGGTGCTTCCAAGAACTTTCTCTGAACTTCTCAGGCCCCTTATCATTCCCTATAGAATTGTAGTTATTTTTTTAATTAATTAATTATTTTATTTATTTATTTATTTATGGCTGTGTTGGGTCTTTGTTGCTGTGTGTTGGGCTTTCTCTAGTTTTGGCGAGCAGGGGCTGCTCTTCATTGTGGTGCACAGGCTTCTCATTGTGGTGGCTTCTCTTGTTGCAGAGCACGGGCTCTAGGCACATGGGCTCAGTAGTTGTGGCACACGGACTCTAGAGTGCAGGCTCAGTAGCTGTGGCACATGGGCTTAGTTGTGTCACAGCATGTGGGATCTTCCCGGACCGGGGCTCGAACCTGTGTCCCCTGCATAGGCAGGCGGATTCTTAACCACTGTGCCACCAGGGAAGTCTGAGAATTGTAGTTATTTATGTGCCAATTTCATCTCTAAGTGTCTCGAGGTCAGGCTTGATCTTTGAGTCATCTGTCCATCCTCCTTTCCACCCACTAGACCCACCCTTCCCCACGTGGTGTCTAGCACCATCCCTTACCGGTTGTTAGGACTCAGTACATATTTGATGTTTGAAAGAATGAACAGTCCTCTAAGACATTGCCTGATGGAAGAGATCCAAGTACACACACCGAAGCTTGTCTCCATGGTGCAAATCAGGATCACTCAGGATTTCTCTATTGATCTTTCACTGTATCCAAAAGGGCTAGACCATGAAGGCAAAGCAGTTACTTTCATTAGAGTCCAAATGAGACTAGTGAAGTTTTATGGATATTTGAAAAAAGACATTTAGTTCAAACAAGAAATGTCTAGCTCTCATTTCCATCACCACAATCACTCTCCATGAGTCAATGTTGGGTTTCAGCCTCCATGACCCTGAGACTGTTTCAGTGGCCCCTCCATCCCTGTGCACTGGTCAGTTGCTGTTCCACAGCCTCAGTTCTGAATCACCTGAAGCTCATGATATACAAGTTCCCATTCGATGGGCTAAGTGTCTTTTCTGCAGGAAGGTAATACATCCCTCAATTACAGTTGTCATGATTTCTTAAGTAACTCTATGGATACCGGGACTCAATTCTGGATACGTAGGGAATGGCTGTGGTCTCTAACCCTCGAATTTATATTTTCATTGGGAATATTTAAAAGTGACAGTAGAAGTTAAACGACAGTCTGAGCTTAGCAATGATAGAAGGCAAGAGCAAAACTGTATCCCGGGATGGGGCGAGATGAACTCATCATTGGCAGGTCTCGGAATTCAGAGAACGGGAAAGTGACTCTGGGCTGAGCTTGTGTGGGAAGGCTTCGCCCAGAAGAGGATGATCTTGTACTGCCCTGTCACCAGTGGTAGCAGCATGCCAGGCTCTCAGTGCGGCAACCAGGCCATTGGTCAGCAGGCTGACCTCCCTTAAGCTCAATAGCCAGACTGTTACAGTTATGGTGGGAATCGATGTACAGAATGATTTATACCTTCCATTCCCCAAACCAATTTTTTTCCTATTTCTTATCATTACTTGCTGAATCTATGTGCTAATTAGTAGCTGTCACTTCATTTTCAGCAGCTTAACCTGCTGCTGAAAATTATGACAGAGCTAAAAATGAATGATTACCAAGATACACTAATTACATCTCAAGGGATGTGCCCAAGATATTTAGACTATCTTTTCTCCTCCTTTGTTGCCTTTCCCTAGTGAGTAAGTTTGCTCTAATCACTTTTGAAGGAAGCAAGTTACATCACAACTCTAGCACCTTGGGGTTTGTATGTGTAAGAGCTAAGAGGAGGATTAGATTCTGTTAGAGTGGCTGGCAGTCTTTGAAATGAGGTGTATCAAGGCCTGGCCCATTTTCTTCCCCACATGCTAACTGCACATTGGCACGAGGGATAAAATAGGGCAGACTATTTTAGGGTAGGCTTGGTATGCCCTTTCCAGCTCCTGATTCAGGGCATGGACTCTTTCAACCCGAAAGGAAGGGATTAAGGTGGTAGAAACAGCTCATGTACCAGCAAAAACTTGGAGCGCCATCTTTGGTACATGGTCAGCCAGCTTCTGTACCAAGACCCCACCGCATCAGTATCTTTGGACTTCCCATCATACAAGTGGCCACATTTAACATTTGAGTTGATAGTTAAGGATTAAAGAACCTGGGTGGAACCGAAGTGGATCGGATTTCTCATATTTTTGTTCTGATTTTCACTAAATAGAATTAGGCTGAGTTTGTTGCTGCTGGCTTCCTGCCTTTCCCTCAGTCCTTGTCTCTACATACTGAGAGCTGCTGACCAGAGGCCCCTGAGACTCAAGTCCTGATGCCTTTTTCCCCGGGCTCTTAGACTGTACTGGGCCTGGCCACTGGACAAGCCAAGCGGGAAGTGCAGGAGAGTTAATGCCCCAGAAGCAGCCCTCAGCTGTTGTTGATGGGGCGCAGGTGAAGCCTAGCTTCTGTGCTACCCAGCAGAGTAACTCCGAGATGCTGTCTCAGGAGCCTAGTAAAAAGATATATTTCTTTTCTCAGGAATTTGATAAAATGATAAGATTTCATCAACAGTCACCCAATGTTCAGCAACTGTCCATTAATAGTCTGCTCTGTGCCTGGAACTGCTCTGGGCGCTGTGAGTGTGGTGGGAACTGAGACATAGAGGGTTCTTACCTTCATGGAGTTTACATTCTAAGCAGGGCAGAGCCACAGTCAACAAGTAAATAAATAAACAAGTAAATAAATAAATGAACATGCTGTAATAAGTGCTATAAAGGTTATAAGACATGATCAGCTCTTGGTTATTTCATTCACTGGACAAATATTTATTGAGCTCTGTATGACTGTATGCCAGGTACTGCATTGGGCCTTGGTGACATGGTGGAGACAGGACAGAACAGGTCCCTGAACTCATGGAGATGTGTCTGGTTGGGAAAGATGCAGCAAATACATGAATAGATGTAACAACTGCAGATGACCAGCTGCTATGAAGGAAGGAAATGGAGTGGTATCTTGGAACCACCCCATTAGGTGGTTCCAAGGTGGAAATTAGGAAATTTCCAAGAATTTCCTAATTCTTGGAAAATGCAAAGAATTAGGAAATGACTTACTCTGAGAGCTCACCCTGGCTGACAGGTGGGCATATTTCAGCAGAGGTGGCTTGTGAGGGGGTGGAGAGGTAGGGTGGGCAACTTAGAGTGCTTCTCACAGCAAGTGCAAAGGCCCTGAGGTGGGAAAGGGCTTGGCGTGTTTGGTGAGAAGAAAGGAGGCTATGTGGCTGCCACCTGCTGAGCCAGGGAAGGGGGGAAAGGAGCAGTTGGAAGCTGGGGAGAAGCCTGGTCGCTCGGCCCCTGGTGGGCCACGGGGAGGGGCTTGAATTTTATCCTAGTAATTATCTGGAGAGCTCCTGGAGAACTGAAGGGAGGAAAATGACACAGTATGACTTATGTTTTTAAAAGCTTGCTCGCTGCTACGTGGGAAACGGCGGGTTGTGAGGTGAGACAGGAAGCCACCATGAGGTCAGGAGGTTATGACAGTGACCCAGGCAAGACCTTCACCGAGCGTATTGTTTTTGAGGTTCATCCATGTTGTAGCAAATGTCAGTACTTCATTCCTTTGTATTGAGGAATGTCTGGGTACACTTACTGCATCTGGACTTTTGGGTTGTTTCCACTTTGGGGCGATCATGAATATTTTGCTGTTATGAACATTCATGTACAGGGTTCTGTGTGGACGTGTTTCCAGTTCTCTTGGGAGGATAATACTTTCGAACTACTAAGCGATTTCTTTTTTCTTCTCCTGTAATTCTCTTTGTTTGCCCTCCCTCCTACTCAAGCAGCTAGACAACTTGGTAAAACAATCACAGAAACGCTGCCTTATTTTTCTCACTGCATCCACGGGTGGCTGGTGATTTCAGTTGGCCCCATCCATGATATTTCCTTGACCATGTGATGCAGGTGGTGCCTGCCAGGCTTCTCTTTTATAATAAGAGTTATTCCTTTCCCTGGTTTTCTGCCATTTTTGTGGGGAGGTTCTTTGAAACTCTGCAAGGATCTCCATTCATCATTAACTCTTGATGTATTCATTTTACTTATTTATATCTGTATGGATTTACACTTTCCTATTATAGTCATTGGATTTTAATTATTGGTACCATTATTTATTTTTATGCTCAAATCATCCTAGATTTGGCCAATGGCAGCCTTTTCAGAAGTAGATTCCATATTTGTTGATGCGTCTCTCTCATCCTATAAGCACTTCCTCGCTCTCTGGCCTCTTTCCCCTGTGGTGTCTCATTCCAGCCCCATCTTCAAAGAGAACCAACCCCAACGCCAAGGCTCATCAAGCCTCTGCTTTTGTTACATGCTGGTGTCTCATTGGCTAAAGCAAGTCACATGGCCTGGCAGGTGTAAGCATGGGCGGGGCCACGCAGGGGCACAGAGCCCAGGAGGGGGGATTCATTGGGGGCCGTCAGTCCTGCAGGCCAATTACAAATGCTAACTGACATCCAGCCACAGTGTTGGGGAGAAAATAAGGAGACGTGTTAGCCGTTAGAGAATGAATGCCCCAACCAAAAGGGCAGCCCCTTTGCAGCTCCAGGTAAACGTTGCCATGTAGGACATAAGCCCAGTGTTGCCAGGTCTTGTGATTTTTTTCAGAGACACAGAAAATCTAGAGTTATAGACAAAATCCAGATTCTAAAGTGTTGACTCAAATTTTTAATCCCATGTGGGCCAACAAAACCCATCTGTGAGTGGCCTTTGGCACCCGGGACACCTGTCGGCCACCCCGGTGGGTGCACCTTGTGTTTCTAAGCAGTGTCACTGCACCACAGCCCTGTAAGGCAGTGCCATCAGGAATCTTCCCATGGCAAGGGGTGGCATCACCCACCCAGACTTGCTCGGGCCGGAAGGACAGTTATTGGTTCAGTAAAAAGAACTTGCAAGGCTGGCTTTGGTCATGCTGACCTTGGGGCTTAAGTGACGTCCCCAAGACTCGGTCTCTGTCCCTCAGCTCTGTTTTCTCATTCGTTGGCTGCATTCTGAAGCAGGCTTTCTCTGTGCAGCCGCACAATCGGCAGCTCCAGGCTTAGGTGATCCTCTGCGCTTGAGTCCCCCAAAGAGAAATTATCTTTCTCCCAGCATCCAGCTCTGCCCAGCTGACAGGCCCTCCTGCCCCACCAGGGACCACATCTGTCTCTGGCCAGGCTGCCTCATGAGCCCCTGTGACTTGGAGAAGCAGGGACATCCAAGTGGAATTGCATGGAGTGGGTGGCAGGGCTGGGCGGGGTGGGGGACAGTAACATAGGCAGGGGGAGGAATCTGAGAGGGAAGAGAGAACAGGTGTCAGTCGCAGGAGGGAACTCATTATTTCTCGCTTGTTCATCGAAGAAAATTTTAGAAAATGCAAAGAATTAGGAAACGACTCACTCTGAGAGGTCACCCTGGCTGACAGGTGGGCATATTTCTTTCTTTCTACCCGGGTGAGCTTCATCCCTGCTGTATGTGTAACTTTGTATCTGCTTTTTTCTCTCAGAATTGTAAGTTCCTCAGGTCTCTGTCTCGAGGATCTTGAGTGGAGCCCGGCCTGGGGTTCCTTGAAGTGTCCCGTCTAGGGACAGGGTGACCAGCCCCTGGGGCCAGGTTGAGCTCTCCACGGAGGACCCAGGAGACTCTCTGGTGGGGAATGGAGAGACTGAGGCAAGGAGCCAGGCGGGTCCTGAAACACTTTCAGACAACACAACCATCGTGACCCCGGCGCTCTTATTCAAGACCACAATCCTGTGTCCATGACCACAGCAGTGGAGCCCGGATGCTTTCTCGTCTGCGTTCTGATGATTGCTCTAGACCCATGGGCACAGTCTGTCAATGTGGGAAGGAGGGAGAAGCAAGGGGGCACGTGCCTTCTTGGGCAGCTCCTCTGCTTTTTCATTTTTTAAATATTTTAATTTATTTATTTACTTATTTGGCTGCGCTGGGTCTTAGCTGCGGCATGGGGGATCTTCTTTGCGGCGTGTGGGATCTTGTTCCCTGACCAAGGATCGAACCCGGGCCCCCTGCGTTGGGAGCGTGGAGTGTTAACCACTGAACCACCAGGGAGGTCCCGCCTCTGCTTTCTTCCTTCACTGGCTGGTGGCAGAAGAGCAGAACATCACCCTGTTTGCTGGCTGGGTGTGTGATCGCTGGGGCCCCCCCTCACCATGGAAGGCTTTGGGAAGACAGTCTCTGAGTGTTCAATGGTCTCCAGACCGACGGTGAGTCCTGAGCAGTGGTTCTGGCACCTGCTTATTAGCCCGTCTATGAAACACACGCTATGTACGCCACGGCACTGAGTGGGTCCCAGGGGGCTAATTGCTTCATTGTGTAAATCCACGCTTAGGGAAGTTTAGCACACACAGACTATGCGCTCAGCCAGCTGAAATGATCCTCTGTTGCTGTTACAGTCAATGGTGAAAATCACACACACCACTTTGAAAAGTGAACGATTTTTTTCACCTGATGGATCATAATAACTCTGCAGAGTGGTTAAGGCCTGGACTGTCAGTCCATTGAGAGCCTGTGGAAGTGGGGGCGGGGGTAGAAGAGCGAGGCTGGGGGTGAGAAAGGGTGTCCCATCATGTCACTCCTTCTAGAAAGCCGGCACGAGAAAAACTGGCAGGCGCTTCTACTGGAACGCCAATCCTTAACTCCGTCTATACTTTATGGGCTCGTGAACATCCCTGAACCCTCTTCTGTATTTCCACGCACAACTCTTTGTTTGGCTGGCACCCAATTCCCACTCTTTCTCAGTAAACCCTCTGTGATGTGTGTAAAGAACAGAGGAAGGGCCATGTAAGTGTTGATGGTGTAGGCAGGCAGCCAGGTCCCTCTGCTTTGAGGTCTAACTCAAGACCCACCTCTGAAAGATCCGCAGCCCGCTGATGCTCCCCTTGCCTCCAAATGCTGAGGATGGTGACAGGGCCAACAGTGACGACAATGATGGTGATGACAATGACAATGACGATATGCTGATGACAGCCAACACCCACTCTGTGAGGCCCTGGGACCATGTTCTAAATCCTTTATCTGTGTTAATCAACGTACTACAACAGTGCACCAAGCCACTTGATGTCTTTCCTGTTATTTGGATCAGGAAACTGAGGCAGGACAGGCTAAGTGACCTGCCCCAGCCGCACGGCTGGTCGGACACAGAGTGAAGATCTGGACCCAGGCCACAGGCCTTAGGAGTCCAGCCCAGAAACCAATAGACAGGCTGCCTCTTCGAGGTCACAGCTACTGGTTTGGGCCCCGTATCCCTGCTGGAATCATGAGCTGACTGGCTCCACTAACGTGCCTTCTTCACTTCTCAAAGCAAAGCCACCTTAGTCTTTGTATTCCCAAAGTGTACACAGTAACTGCTCACTTAGCATCGATCAGCTGGCAAAGACCCCGACGGGCAGATGGTGAAATGCTTTCATTTCACAGTAACAGGCCCTTGTCTGGCTCTCACGTTCTAAGGGGGAACATTGTGGCCCCCTCCCAGGTCCCAGGGGTCAGAAATCCAGGGATGCCTGGTTGGGGGGACAGAGAGGAGGCACACCCCCAGGGGAGGAGGGACAAGAAGGTTCGTCCCTGGGAGGAGAGCTCTGGGGGTGGGGCAAAGGCGAGACCAGGTCTCCCAGGGCCCAGTGTGGGAGCTGCAGGGTTGGCAGGACCTCTGCAGAGTCCGGTCCCGGTCAGCTGACTGGGACTGTTAGCCTGACTTGTCCTTAGGTGACAGCAGCCTGGAGGGCAAGAGAGACCCTGGGAACAGGAGAGCAGGGAGGCCCGCCCGAGGAGCCTGCCAGGCCACCCGCCCGGCGTTTGGAAGGAATGTGTCGCACCTAATGGGAAACAGGAGTGCTCTGGAGCTCCTGTCTTTGGGCAGGACACAGGCAGCTGTTCTGGCTCCCATGGGGACTTCAGGAGGGGGAGGGGGGACCCTGGCCTGCGCCCTCCGATTGGCTGCGGGAAGCAGCTAAGCCACAGGCCCCGCACGAAGTAGGTGCTGAGGCTTGTTGAATGAACGAACGCAGGAATGAATGGACCTTCAGAGCAGTTATGGAGCGACAGAGCCCAAGTCACGTGCTTCTACACGAAGCAATTCCACGCTGTCATCCTAAGTATGAGGACAGGCAGTTTCCTAGGAAGGAAAGTAGGCCTAGGCATTGGCTCACGTGACTTAGCCAATTGCCTAGAGCGGACCAGAGGGTCTGCAAGGGTCTTTCTCAAAGGGTGACCTATGGGCAGACCGCATCTGTGTTGGGAGGGGCCCAGAAATCTGCATTAGCAAACTCCATAGGTGATCCTCACGCGGAAGATGGGGCCTGTGACTATTAAGAGGAGAAAAAACAAAAACGGAGAATAAAATGTTCCCGTGAACTCAGAACAAAACAACAGCTTCGGTCTAAGAGGGCTCTGAATAATTGTCTGGGTAATGCTACCCCCTCTTTTTTATTATGATAAAATACATATAGCATCAAATTTACCGTTTTTTTTTTTTTTTTTTTTTTTTTTTTGTGGTACGCGGGCCTCTCACCAACGTGGCCTCTCCCGTTGCGGAGCACAGGCTCCGGATGCGCAGGCTCAGCGGCCATGGCTCACAGGCCCAGCTGCTCCACGGCATGTGGGATCTTCCCGGACTGGGGCACGAACCCGTGTCCCCTGCATCAGCAGGCGGACTCTCAACCACTGCGCCACCAGGGAAGCCCTAAAATGCTTTGTTTTAATGTAAATTCCTACCTTTCCTCAACTCTCACCTCCCTGGTGACGACTCTGTGGCCACCTCCACTGCGGAGACTCTCACCTGAGGGCTTCTCTGCCCAAAGCTGCAGTTGTGTTGAACCGAGTCAGTTTGTCCTTCCCGGATTCCGAAAGCTCTGACACACACCTCTCCGTGTCACTAGATGGTGCTGGAGAGTAGTTTGGTTTTTTCCTTGGGGAGAAAGACCTGTTTTGTCTCCTTCTCCTGGGGGGTAGAGATTCCTTGTGCCAGTGTCGGGGGATTGCTCTGCAGTGTCCCCTGCCTGGGGTCACATTGACTAGAAAGTTGGCCACGTTTTTGAGCGTCTAATATCTTTAGTTGGAGAAGCCCACATTATCCTCCCTAAAAGGTGTAAAGTTGTTGGGAAAACACCAGCACGTTGGAAAGAACATCGGATGCGGTGTCAGAAAAACCTGCATTTTCATCCTAGGTCTGTCAAATTTGTGTGTGACCTGGAAACATCATCTGGGCTCTCCAAGCCTTAGTTTCCCTACCTGTAAAGTCAAAGAGTTGGATTAGTCAGTGGTTCTCGATTCTGGCCATGCCTGAGGGTCCCCTGGGAAGAGGCGACATGCACGCGGGTTGAATCAGAATCTCTAGGAGAAATGTGTTTTGAAGCTCCCGGGTGGTTCTGATGCAGTGGGTGGAGAACCCCTGGGTTACGGGGTCCCTGAAATCCTTTTTAGCTGTAAGAGGCTCTGTCCCTTACCAGCTGGCTGACCTGAAGCAAGGAACCCTCTTGAGCCCCAGCTTTTTCATCATATAAAATGGGAATAATAATGGTACCTATTCTCACCTGGGGTGTGATCATTAGAGGGGACAGTATGAGTAGAACCCCATGGCACAGTGCTCAGGCTTAGCCGCTCTTACCTCTAGACGAGCTTTGCTCAAAGCGCAGGCGGTGGGGGTACACAAAGGGGGTCTCTCACAAGACACCTGCTGCCCAGGGATCCACATCCCGAGCTCCTGAATCCGTGGGACTAACTTGAATCCGTGGGACAGGGCAGGTCCAGCTCTGAGGCCTTTGAAACACGCCCCCTGGTACTGTACTCGCTAGATGCTCAACAAATGTTTGATTAAATACCTCATTTAATTAAGGAAAGCTTCTGGAAGAAAGTGACACCAGACCTGAGTCTTGAAGGCCAACCAGGAATTAGCAAGAGAAGGAAGGGTGGGGGGTTTCTCCCCAGGCAGCTGGGATGTGTGGTGTGTGTGTGGGGGGGTGGAGCAGCAGGGGGCTGGCCCAGGACCACTAGGCTTGACCACCCGTCCCCTGACGGAGCCCTCCTCCCCGCAGCGGGCCCTGCAGGATGGAGAGTGAGGCAGCGTGCTCCCTGGTGGGGAAGCTGGGGAAGGTAAGAGTGGAGGCCACACCCTGAGGTCCCTCAGGCAGAGGTCTGAGCTCTGTCCCGCGGGTTCTGCAAAAGCCCGAAAGGGTTTAAAGCAGGGGGGGTGTTCTGGAGCTCCTGCTTCCTGTGGATGCTTGATGGAGCATTGAGGGGGAAGCAGGAAGAAGGAGGGGTGAGGAGGGAGACCTGGAGGAGGAGGAGGGTGATGCTGTAGTCCAGGCAGGGAACTCTGGGGGATGGAGAGTCGGGAGTCAGTTCAGCAGCCGTGGGCGGGGGTGGGGGGTGGGGGTGGGGTGAGCAGGATCGGGGTTGGGTCCTGCTGGGGCCTTGCAGGGGAAGAACACACCCTGACGTAGGTGACTTAGGTCTCAAAGGACCACTGTGGCCCGGTGGAGGGACAGGGGTGAGGGTGGAAGCGGGGCGTTCATCCAGAGGAGACTAAGCCCGGCAATCTCTGCGTCTGGTGGTGGCAGCGGAGGAGGGGAGGACAGGTCAGCCTGGCCGTGTCTCAAAGGCAGAGCCACCGGGATTGCTGATGGATTGGATGTGCGAATGAGAGAGGCGTTGTGAGGACGCCATGCTTTGTAGCCTGAGCGACTGCAAGGACCTGGGAGACTGGGGAGGGTTGAGTTAGGGAGTTTGGGGTGTGGGAGGTGCTCACCGGGCTGTCATGGGAACCTGTCCCGTGGCCAGAGAAGTCAGGCCTGGAGGGAAATCAGAGCCACACAATGTGCCCAGTGAGGCGAAAGTCAAGGGGCATCAATACACCCACTGGCTTTGGAACCTGCGACCTTAGCCCCTGCACCCTCACTGGGTGGTCTGGGTGGGAGCTGAGGGACAATGGGTGAGCAGGAGAGCAGCTTGGGGGTGGGTAGAGGGGGTAAAGGTCAACAGCCTGGATTTGTCCCCTCGGGCCGCCACAACCAAATACCACAGCCTGGGGGGCTTAAATAACAGACGTTTATTTCTCACAGTTCTGGAAGCTGCAAGTGTGAGATCGGGGTACGAGCAAGGTTGGGTGCTCTTCCTGGCTTAGAGACGGCTGCCTTCTTGCTGTGTCCTTTCGTGGCAGCTGTCTGCAATCCAGGAAGGAAGTCTGTCCTCCCTTCCTCCCTCCCTTCCTTCCTTCCTTCCTTTCCCTCCTTTCCTTCCGCGCTTCTCTCTCTCCAAACTCATCAAATTATATACATTAAATATATGTTCAGTTAATATGTGCAGTTTGGGGTATATCAATTATATCTGAAAAGCTGTTAAACAACTGTATTGACATTTTTGTTTGCTTTTCTTCTTCTCCTTTTGCACTGTGGCTTTATAAATTTTTAAAATAATTACCTTATTGAAGTATAATTTATGTACAATAAGCTGAACCCATTTACATAAGATTTGATGAGTTTTGACAGATGTTTTCGCTTGTGAAACTGCCATGTGAAACTGCGATGTGTGAGTGATTCAGTTCTGCTACATTCTTTCCAACTCTTGGTATTGGGTTTTACAATTAAATAAAAATTTTAGCCATTCTCATGTGTGTGTAGAGGTATCTCACTGTGATCTTCATTTGCATTTCCCCGATGACTAGTGATATTGAGCTTCTTCTCATGTGTTCATTCATATATGTTCTCTTATGAAGTTGTGAGCCCTTTCCTGAACCCTTTAGCTGGATGCAACCATCACCACCATCCATCTCCAGGACTGTTTCATCTTCTTAAACTGAAATTCTGTCCCCATTAAACACTAACTCCTCACCCCCACTCCCCCTGGCCCTTGGCAACCACCATTCTACTTTCTGTCTCTATGAATGTGACTACTCTAGGGAACTCACATAAGTGGAATCATACAGTGTTTGTCTTTCGTGGCTGCTTATTTCACTGAGCATAATATCCTCAAGGTTCATCCATGTTGTAGTATGAGTCAAACTTCCCTTCCTTTTAGAAGCCAAATAATATTCCATGGTATGTATAGACCACATTTTGTTTATTCATTCATCTGTTGATGGACACTTGGGCTGTTTCCACCTTTTGGCGATTGTAGATAATGCTGCTATGAACATGGGCATACAAATAACTGAGTCCCTGCTTTCAATTCTTTTGGGTGTATGCCCATAAGTGGCATTACTGGATCGTGTGGTAATTCTGTGTTTAAGTTTTTGAAGAACCACCATACTGTTTTCCATAGTGGTTTCACCATTTGACATTCCCATACTTTCTTTCATTCTTTTTTTTTTTTTTAAGGTGTCACCTTTTATTTATTTATTTATTATCTTTGGCTGTGTTGGGTCTTCGTTTCTGTGTGAGGGCTTTCTCTAGTTGTGGCGAGTGGGGTCCACTCTTCATCGCAGTGCGCAGGCCTCTCACTGTTGTGGCCTCTCCTGTTGCGGAGCACAGGCTCCAGACGCGCAGGCTCAGCAGTTGTGGCTCACGGGTCCAGCTGCTCCGCGGCGTGTGGGATCTTCCCAGACCAGGGCTCGAACCCGCGTCCCCTGCATTAGCAGGCAGATGCTCAACCACTGCGCCACCAGGGAAGCCCCTCTTTCATTCTTAATCAGAGGGTTCTGGGTAGGATTCCACTTCTGGTCAGCACCCTGGAGTCCTGGTCATGCATCTGCCTTGGGGCCAGGCTGGTTGGATTCTCTGTATGAGGGTCCTGGGCTGCTGTGCAGTAAGATTTTTTTTAAACAGTAGAGCACCTATTTCTTTTGTTGTCATTTACAAGTCAAGGAATTTTAACATTAGAAGGAATCTTAGAAATAAATCTTGTCTAATAACTCCCCCTTCTATTGATTAGGGAACTGAGGTCAGAGCAGCTAAGTGGGCTGCCAGGACACTTGGCGAGTTGCTATGGGATGGGCGTCTTCACCATTCTCCCCGCCCTCTTGGGTCGCTGTCAGGAGCTGGGTTTGAGCAGCTTCTCTCCTTACAATATGCTGTGTGAGCTGGTCCCTGCTGCTCCCCCAGCCCCACCCCCCAGCTTCTCCTCCTTCCCTGGGCCCTTGAGTGCTGATCTCTACAGACTTCATCAAACCAGCTCTCTTTCCACTGGGTTTCCACTTTGGTTGGGCCAATGGGAGGTGCTGGGAGGAGAGAGAGGTCTGGGTATTTATTCCCCGGCTCCTTCCCTGTTAGAGTTGCCAGATAAAATACAGGATGCCCGGTTAGTTTTGCATTTTAGATAAACGAAAACGTTTTTAGTATCAGTATATCCCATGCAATCTTTGGGATGTACTTATACAAAAAGTTATTCATTAATCTGAAATTCAAATTTATCTGGGCATCCTGTATCTTCATTTGCTAAATCTGGCCACCCTATGAGCCCCTGTGGGTTTGCAGAGGGCGAGCCTGGTGGCTTTGCTCTGCCAGAGACCCCAGCTCCTGGGGCACCCCCTTCTCCCTGCCACAGATCCTGGGGTTCCAGTTTCTGCTCCCTTCACTCCTGTTGGGGGGGTGGCAATGACATCCCACTCTGGCTGGTCCCAGGTACTTTCCTGGCCCTTGCTGGGTTTTCTTAGCCCTGCCCACACCTTCACATAAAATCTCTTCATTAAATTCTCCTCCATCAGCCAGTGAGGGTTGAGCTCTGCCCAACATTGATAGGTGAGGAGGGCTGTGTAAGCAGTGGCCGTGAGGGGGCATTCAGGTTGCCCCCCACGGCGGAGGTGCAGGTGCCTTCGTTACAGCCACTGCGGGGCCGGGAAGCTTTCCCCTACAGCCATGTCTTTAGCCTCAGTTTCTTCATCCCTGAAATGGTGCACGTGTGTGTGCAGTGGTGGGGAGGTGGGCGTGAGATCCTCCCTGCCTCTGCAGTGGGGTTGTTGTGAGGATCAAATGTGTTAATTCATGTGAAAATACTTGGTAAGATTTTAGTAAAATGTCGAGAATAGTTACTATGCAGCAGGAAGATGTTTCCGTCCATCATAAGCCCCTCTTCCTGCCCTCGGGGACGAAGCGAACGCCCCCTCCTCGCGCCTCACTTCCAGAAGGCAGTGGCCATCTGTAGGTTGAGGCAGACCTGGTCCCCGGAAGGAGAGGGATTGGACAAAGTCCGTTCTGGGCCGGGGGCCTCTGAGATGCCCTTCTCTTACCTCCCCCTTCTCCCCCTCCAGGAACCTCTCCTTCTCTCCCAGCCCCTGTTATCAAAACCTGGCCACGAAACACCGTCATCTTTGCTCCAGCCTCTCCTGGGCCGATGTGCCAGAGCCTGATGGCGGAATGAAAAGCTTTGGCATCTGATGCAAATGGCAGAGCCCTGGCCACCCCATGGGCCGTCTCAGGAGGCCCTCAGCAAGGCCTGGGTGACCGTTTACCTGCCCGATGAGGCACCGTAGGAGAGCCTCTCGGGCCGACCCCTAGGCCAGACCCCCTGTCACAGAAGGGAGACAGAGCTGGTTTGGTCAGTGTCACTTTGCCATGCGGGGGTGCACACATGGCCCCATACACTTGTTGGCGGGGCTCGTGAGCATCTGCTGTGCCACCCCATTTCTGGTTTGGGGGACACACACTGAGCCAGACATGCCCCTGCCCTGGAGGCGCGGCCAAGCCGGGGAGACGCACTTACAAACAGACAGTTATGATGGGGCCAGAGACAAGCACAGGGGCAGTAGATTAGGAAGCTCGACGGAAGAGAGGTGCCTGAGCTGAGTCTGGAGGTGCATGTAGGAGCTGGTGGGGGGAGAAAGTTCCTGCTCGCTCAGCCTTTTCCAATGATCTGTCTTGCTCTGTCTCTTAAAACCCGTGAAAATGATGAAATGCCTGCATCCCACCTCTTCTAACTCTGCCCATAGCCTCCACGATACGGAGGACAAGTTAGCTGGTCACTGGCACCTGAGACCCTGCAAAGATGCTCAGCAGTGTCCCTCAGGGTGAATGATGATATTTAGCCACATTCAGGGCATGAGTATGGGGAGCCTGTTGTGTCTTGTCCACAAGCAAGAAGAGATTACTACTGCCAGCAGCATTCCAATATCTCCCCTTCTGCTATGGCACTGCTGTCTGAGAATGCTGAGACAGCACAGCTATGGAAAGAGCAGGATTGGCCTGGAGATCAGTGACCCAGACAGCAGAGTCCTAAGCGTGTAAACGGGCCCTGCGGGTTAAGGGAGAATGAGGCCCCTTGGCATCGAGCAGGGCCGCAGCCCTCACCAGGCAGGACTGTGGAGGGGCTTGAGTGCTCACTGGAAGATTCTGTTCTTAAAGACCGTGCTTTGCCTAAAGGCATGAACGAGGACTTAGAATTTTCCAAGCTGGATAATCTTGGTTCTAAAACAAGAAGTGAACCTTCTAGTATTAAAACATATGGATCGAGTGTGTGTGTGTGTGTGTGTGTGTGTGTGTGTGTGTGTGTGTGTGTGTGTGTGTAAAGGCACTAAAGAGCTTGGGGCAGAGTAGATGGACATTTTCTTTGGATGAAATAATGAAGGCTCATTGATGATTCTTCATTGAGACTATTATTCATGGGTCGTTGTGAATAAATGTTTACAGGTTTCTTTTCAGAGTTTGGATTCAGTCATTCTGAGAGAATCCTTTTGTCATCTCACAAAGCCTAGGATTAAAGACTCCATCCACATATTATTTTCTACATATGGCTGGACAGGATTATCGTGCCGAAAGGGGGTAGGCCAAGTAAACAACACTTTCTCTAGAATGCGGCTTTCATGGGGGATATATGTGTCCAGGCTGCTGGTGTTGGTCCATGGGGCCTTGGACTGCTGGTTTTGCTCTGATCTCTGGTACTTAGCAGAGAGAACAGATGGGTTTTCAAATCCATCTCCTGCTCCCATTCTCACTACTAAACTTCAAATAATCTTAATCCCTATAATTGGATTAAGGCAACCTGGGATTTCTAGAGGCACTTGGTGCCTACCAGAAGCAAAAGTAAATCCTCTGTGGAGGAATATATCATTTTAGCCCTCAAATTATTTCTATAATTTTTTCATATAGAATGATTGAGTCTGACACTCAATCAAAAATAACAGAGCATAAAGGAAATAAGACCATATGATCAAAACCCAGGAGAAACAATAAACAGTAAAAGCAGATTCACAAAGGTTCCAGCTAATGGAAAGAACAGACATAAACTTGAAAAATAGCCTTTTTTTTTTTTGGTACGCGGGCCTCTTACTGTTGTGGCCTCTCCTGTTGTGCAGCACAGGCTCCGGACGCGCAGGCTCAGTGGCCATGGCTCACGGGCCCAGCCACTCCACGGCATGTGGGATCTTCCCAGACTGGGGCACGAACCTGTGTCCCCTGCATCGGCAGGCAGACTCTCAACCACTGCGCCACCAGGGAAGCCCCAAAAATAACCATGTTTTTAATATGTTTGAAGACTTAAGAAAAATGAGTGTTATGGCAGATCACTAGAAACTATAAAAAAGAACCAAATTGAAATTCTGTGCCTGACAATAGACCAAATTCTATATTGTCTATACAATAACCAGAATTAAAAATAAAAGGGTTTAACAGCAGAATGGACATTGCTAAAGAGAGAGTTGGTGAATTGAAAAGTGTCACAAGAAAATATCCAGAATAAAGGATGGAGAGTCAAAAGAATGAGATATATATAACAAAAAGAAATTCTACAGCAGGAAGAAAACCATATCCAGGCGTATCATAAGAAAAATTCAGAACACCAAGGATTTCTCAAAGAGAAGTAACAACAACTGACTTCTCAACAGAAACAATGAAAACCAGAAGATAATAGGATTTATTTCTAAGGTGCTAAAAGAAAATAAATGCTAGTCTAAAATTTAATATTGAAAATATCCTTCAAGAATGATGGTGAAATAAAGACATTTTCAGACATACAAAAACTGAGATAATCTGTCAGCAGCAAATATTAAAGAAAATACTATAAGTATTATTCCAGCAGAGAGAAGGTCAGAGATGTAGAAAGGAATGAAAACAGAAAATTTGTAGATAAATCTAATGCAATAAAAATATCATAGTATTTGGGATTGGGAGAATGGAATTGAAGTGTTCTGACACCCTTGTATTGCCTGGGAAGTGGCAAACATACCAGTTTATGCTAGGCTTCAATACTTCAAGAATGTATGCAGTAATCTCTAGAGTAATCACTAAAAGAATAGGAAAAATGGTATCAGTAACAAGCTAATTGGGGAAGTTGGGATAATAAAATATTCAACTAATAGAAAAGAAGGCAAGAAAGGAGAGAAAAAGGATATAAAAGGATGATAAAATTAGAGAAAATAGTAAGTTGGTAGATTTAAATCTAAATATATCAGTAAATACACTAAATGTAAATGGACTAGATGCTCCAATTAAAAGCAAAAACTGTCAACCTGAATAAGAAAATAAAACCCAACTATGTGTTGCTTTCAAGAATCATAAACAAATAGCAGAATATGCAAAGTTTGAAAGTAAAATGATGGAAAAAGGTGTACCAGTAAACTCTAACCCAAAGAAAACTGGTATAAGTATACTAATATCAGACAAAGACATTAAGGCAAGCTGCATTACCATAAACAAAGAGGGACACTTCATAATGATAAAAAGATTTAACTTACCAAGAAGATACAACAATTCTACATTTGTATACATCTAATAAAATGGTCTCAAAATATATAAAGCAAAAATCAACAGAAATACAAAGAGAAATAAACAAATTCATAATCAAAGCAAAAATATTTTAACACATTTCTCTAAGTAACTGACAGAACAAACAGACCAAAAAAAATCAGTAAGTGTACAGTAAATTGAACAACATGATTGTGTTAGGGTTCTACAGAGAAACAGAACCAATAGAATACTTCTCTCTCTCTCTCTCTCTCTCTCTCTCTCTGAGAAAGATTTATTTTAATGAATTGGCTAATATGGTTATGGAGGCTGACAAGTCCAAATTTTGAAGGATAGGTTGTCAGGATGGAGACTCAGGGAGGGGCCGGTGATGCAGTTTAAGTTTGAAATCCATCTGCTGGCAGAATTCCTTCTTGCTCAGGGAGGTCAGTCTTTTGTTCTATTCAAGCCTTCAACTGATTGGATGAGGCCCACTACACTATGGAGAGCAATCTGCTTTACTAAAAGTCCACTGATTTAAATGTTAATCTCACCCCAAATCACCCTCACATATAGGATAATATTTGACCAAATATCTGGGCACTGTGGCCCAGCCAAGTTGACACATTAACATTACAGTGATTAAAAAACTTGATTTAATTGATATATATCAAATTCTGTACCAAATAATTACAGAATACACATTTTTTTCAAGCACACATAGGAACACTTCTGAAAGTAGACAACGTGCTGGTCCATAAAATAAGTCTCAACAAATGTCTAAGGATTGAATTCATACAGAATATGTTCTTTGATAATGACACAATTAAGAGGGAAGTCAATAACATAAAGATAACTAAAATATCTCTACTTATTTTGAAATTAAGATCTACATTTCTAAATGACCCATGAGCCAAAGAAGAAAGAGTGATGGAAATGTGAATTTGAATGGAGTGATATTGAAATGATATTTTGACCTGAATATTTTGAATTGAATGGTACTGAAGACAATATTATCAAAGTTGTGGGATGCAGCTAAAGCTATGCTCCGAGGGAAATTTATAACCTCAAATGCATATCTTAGAAAAGAAGAAAGGCTGAAAAGCAATGAGATAAGCTATGTTATCAAGAAATTAGAAAAAAAAAGAACAAATTAATCTGCCCTCCCCCCATTGAAGGAAGGGAAAAATAAAGATGAGAGTAGAAAGTAACAAAATAGAAAATAAACACATATTAGTGATGGCCAACAAAGCCAAAGGTGCACCTTGGAAAAGACCAATGATGTTGATGAACCCCTGGTGATATTGAAAAGGGAAAAAGGAGAAAGGGCACAAATCCCTAATGTCAGGGATGAAAACGGGATCACAGAGGATATTATGAACAAAATGCCAATAAATTAGGAAAAAAATACAAAAATTCCTAGAAATATACAACTTATCAAAATTGACAGGAGAAGAAATAGAAAACATGAATAATCCTTTAAACAATTTGTAATTAAATTCCTCTCGATAAAGAAACTATTATGCCCAGAGAGCCTTCGTAACCAAAAGAAGAAATAAAGCCAGTATTTCACCCGTGTCTTTCTGAGTGCGTCACACCCTGTTTGAACCATTCATTAGTGATTAGAATCAAATACATGTTCCTTAGCTTGGTGTACAAAGCTTCCGATTTGACTCCTGTTTACTTCTTATCTCATCCCCATCCCTCCTGTATAAGCCATTTCCCCCCTTCCCCCAGCCTAGCAAAACAATTTGCACCTCCCTGAACTCACCATGCTGTTCCTTGCCTCTGGGACTTTATAGTCACTTATTTAACACATTTATGAGACCTAATCTGTGCTAGGCACTGGGCTAGGCTTTCAGGATCCCAGGAGGCCATCCTGGAAGAAGCTGTGGCTCTCACTACCTGGGGCACTTTACCCCCTTCTTTACCCAGCTCCTCCCTCCTTTCCCTCTGCTCAAGTTCCGTTGTTGTTCTCAGACTCTGTGTGGTGGCCAAGTGTTGCAGGTCTGCCTCTCCAGCTCTGTGTTACCCACATGTCAGCAATGTCTGAGTATCTTCAATGCCTGGTACACAGTAGGTGTTTACTTGTTGACTGAATGAGAAGGAAGCAAGCATACAGTATTAGTGCTTGCAGGAATCCAATGGGTCCTCTAGACCAGCTCTCCTGCTGTCTGGGAAAGGAAGCAGTTCCAGAGTTAGGGACTGGTCCAAGGTCACCAGTGAGTTAGAGGCAAAGGCAGAGGCAGGACAGAACCAGTGCTGCCCTGTCTACACAGCATTGTCTCTAGATCTGTCTGTTGGTGTGGTTTTCCTTGCCACGAGCTTGCTTTTTGCTGACTCAGACTTTGTGCCTGGCCCAGACTCTACCTCTAGGCCTCTACACCCAGTGAACAAGTCCCATCAGAAAGTGTAAAGTGATGTCCTCAGGAGCAAATCCCCAGAGACACCTCCCTGCCCGAGCTCTGGGAGTCCACCCCTTGCGTGTGAGGGTACTGGTGTGCATGTGTGTGTGTGTGTGTGTGTGTGTGTGTGTGTTCAAGGAAACCAGATCACTCAACGGTCCCACAAAATCACTGGCAGCAAGTAAGATCCAGTTTTAGGATAAATTAAGATGAAATAATCCATCTGCAATGGCTAGCAGAATCAAGAGGTGTTTTTGTTTGGATTAAGGTTATTTTAATTAGCAGCCATAGATTTCAGTGGAACTGGACTTTAGTTTTATTGATTAGGACCCCAGTTTTACAGGGCAGTGCATTTTGATGCAAACTAAAAAAAAAAAATCGGTGCATAAATTATTACTGAAAGTATGAATTTCACATATTTCTTCAATGAAGGGATGTGTGTGTGTGTGCATATGCTTGACCACTGGAACCAAAGAGGTTACTATATCCATGGAAAGAACCAGTAGGAAAATCACTTACTTGGGCACTTTTTCCACTTTTGTTGTTGTTTTTCTATTGTTTCCACTTTTGTTGTGAGTGATAAGCTTTTGTTAACTTGTTTGCAAGGTCAAACCTACAAAAACCCAATGGGGCAGAAGTCCCTAAGAGAGCTGCCCATTCCGGAAATGCAAACAGTTCTCAGGGAGAGGAGAGTACAAACAAATTATTCAGGTTGACAGATGAAATAGAAAAATTCTGACCATCAGACTTGCTAATTAGTCCTCTCTGCTTGCCTGTAGCCCTAATGTGTTGAGGGGGGAGGGCAGGAGATGTTTTGTCCTCTGTAAGTAAATTTTGGCCGAAAACAGGTCAGAAAGATTTGTACAGCTGGGCTGAACCCTCCATACCTGCGCGGTCCTGCGGAAATGTAACATGAGCCCTGTGGGCCATCTAAAACTCTCTGGGAGCCACATCAAGAAAGGAACAATCAGGTTAAAATAATGTTAACCATTATCTTTTTTTTTTTTTTTTTTTTGGCTGCCGCACGCGGCATGCGGGATCTTAGCTCCCCAACCAGGGATCAAATCCTTGCGCTCTGCAGTGGAAGCACGGAGTCTTAACCACTGGACCACCAGGGAAGGCCCAATCTTTATCTTATTTAACCCAGTACATCCAAAATATTATCCATTCAATGTGTAATCCACATAGAAATTATAAATGAGGTATTTTACATGCTTTTTGTCATACTTGGTGAGTCCTGCAATGCAGCAGTGACAGGTGACAAAGACATCTTGGAACTAGCTGTTCCTAGGTGGGAAGAGGGAATACAGAAGTGAAGGTCCACTCACTGACATGGAAGTCCATCCCCAGCTCAGACTCTGCACACACCTGTCCCCAGGGAGCCAGCAAACCAAGCCTCATGGGTGGCTCGGAAGTGCGGCTGGGCGATCGGGCAGTGCTGCAGACTCCACTCGGACCTGGGGAAACTATGTCCCTGAATTCCTGTCTTGTTCACTTAACCAGTATTTGTTGACCACCGTCAATGCAAAACACTTAGTGAGCCGCATTCAGTGTATCAGTATTCCTCTGTACTGTCTCCTTTCCTTATTAGATGCTCAGAGCCTCCAGCCTTGTCTCTTCCCCTCTCCTGTCAGTGCTGAGTCCCAGTATGTAGCTTTTTTTTTTTTTTGTATTTTTTTCATTGAAGTAGAGTTGATTTACAATGTTGTGTTAATTTCTGCTGTACAGGAAAGTGATTCAGTTACACATATCTATACATTCTTTTTAAAATATTCTTTTCTATTATGGTTTATCACAGGATATTTGAATATAGCTCCCTGTGCTATACAGCAAGACCTTGTTGTCCATCCATTCTATATATAATAGTTTGCATCTGCTAATCCCAAACTCCCACTCCAGCCCTCCCCAAACCCCAACCCCCTTGGCAACCACAAGTCTGTTCTCTATGTCTGTGAGTCTGTTTCTATTTCGTAGATAGGTTCATTTGTGTTGTATTTTAGATTCCACATGGAAGTGACATCATATGGTATTTGTCTTTCTCTTTCTGACTTACTTCACTTAGTATGATAATCTCTAGTTGCAGCCATGTTGCTGCAAATGGCATTATTTCATTCTTTTTCATGGCTGAGTAGTATTCCATTGTATATATGTATCACATCTTCTTTATCCATTCATCTGTTGATGGACATTTAGGTTGTTTCCATGTCTTGGCTATTGTGAATAGTGCTGCTATGAACATAGGGGCGCATGTATCTTTTTGAATTATAGTTTTGTCTGGATATATGCCCAGGAGTGGGATCGCTGTATCATATGGTAATTCTATTTTTAGTTTTCTGAGGAGGCTCCTTACTGTTTTCTATAGTGGCTGCATCAACTTACATTCCCACCAACAGTGTAGGAGGGTTCCCTTTTCTCCAGCATTTTTTACTTGTAGCCTTTTTAATGATGGCCGTTCTGATCGGCGTGAGGTGGTACCTCATCTGTACGCAGCTTTGAAACAAACTCTTCTGACTGCTGGAGAGAGACCTCAGCCAGATGAGGAGGAAGGGGGCTCTCTTTCACAGCTGCAGCAAAGCAGATATTATTCTGCATCATAAACCATCTGTGCAAATATTTCCAAGAGAGGAATCTTCAGAGGTTGTCTCTGTATCCTGGGAAGGTTACCTTCAGCCTCTAAAAAGTTCAAGTCCCGTTGGTTATCTTACTCAAGAAGTTGCGACCTTGGGTAACACTGCACACATTCAAACCTTTGTCTCCTGAACCGTGTGAGTATTTGTCTGGTTTGTCGGCCCCTCGTCCAGTCCATCTGCTTGAGTGGACTTCCTCAATTGTGAATCCTCTTTAAGGCAGAAGGGCATTTCCCTCTTCTCCTCCACGGAAGGGGCTTGAAGAAAGAAAGAAAAACAGAGACAGGATTCTGGAGCAGAGCTCTCAACCTGGGGCCATTCTGCCCCCCAGGGGACATGCACAGTGTCTGGACTCATCTTTGGTTGTCACAACTGGGCAGAGGGTGCTGCAGGCACATAGTGGGTGGACACCAGGGATGCTGCTCCATGACCTACAGTGCACTGGACGGCCCCCCACAGAGAACAGTCGATGTCAACAGTGCCGAAGGGGAGACGCCTGCTCTGGGGGCGGAAAGTCTGGGTTGGATCGCGGCTCTGCCTCTCGCTAGATTTGGAATGGTGGGCGATCCACCTCACCTCTCTGTGCCTCAGCCTCTTCATTTGTAAAGTGGGGATAATGATAGTAGCAGCCTCACCGAGTTCATTTGAGGATTTTTTTTATTGAAGTAGAGTTGATTTACAATGTTGTGTTGATTTCTGCTGTACAGCAAAGTGATACATATCTATACATTCTTTTTTAATATAGTCTTTTTCATTATGGTTTATCATAGGATATTGAATATAGTTCTGTGTGCTATACAGTAGGACCTTGCTGTTTATCCATTCTATATATAGTAGTTTGCATCTGCTAACCCCAAACGCCCAGTCCTTCCCTCCCCCCCCACCTCCCCCTTGGCAACCACAAGTCTGTTCTCTATGTCTGTGTGTCTGTTTCTGTTTCATAGATAAGTTCAATTTATGTCATATTTTAGATTCCACACGTAAGTGATAGCATATGACATTTGTCTTTCTCTGTCTGACTTACTTCAGTCAGTATGATAATCTCTAGGTCCATCCATGTTGCTGCAAATGGCATTATTCATTTTTTTTTTTATAGCCGAGTAGCGTTCCATCTGAGGATTAAAATGAGTAAATATATATAAAGTGCTAGAGCATGCCTGGTGCATAAGAAGTGCTTTTAAATACCGATTAATATGTCTCAGCCAAATTAACAGCATCTCCTTAGAGACAGACTCTGCTCTAGGTGGAGAGAGGGCCACACAGCATCAAACCGAACTGACTCCCAGGGCCTGAGGGCCGCAGCGAGGGCCGCTTGAGACAGCTGGTATCAGCTTCTCATCCTCATCGTCCTCCCTGGAGGGGGCTCTTTCCAGAGCTCTTGTCTTCCCGAACTACTCCACAGCCACCCAGGCACCCTGGCCTGAAGGTTCCCAACAGCCCTCCCTTCCCTGCTCCCTGGCCCGTCTGTCCCCAACTCTGTGACAATGTGGTGTCTTTCACCTCTCCCCATCCTTCCCTCTTACTTTTAGAGTCTTAGTGTAAGGACCCCATCATCTATAAGGTCCCCACCATCTGTAAGGACCCCAACATCTGTAAGGCCCCCATCAGCTGTAAGGTCCGCATCATGTGTAAGGACCTCATCAAGTCTTGCCTAGACTAGTTCGACAGCCTCCTGGCTTGTCTGACCACCCAACCCTCTGCCGATCCATGTTCTTGGAAGGAACTTTCTCTTTTTTTTTTAATTTTTATTTATTTAATTTATTTATTTTTGGCTATGTTGGGTCTTCGTTGCTGCGCACGGGCTTTCTCTAGTTGTGACGAGTGGGGGCTACTCTTCATTGCAGTGCGTGGGCTTCAGTAGTTGTGGCACATGGGCTCAGTAGTTGCAGCGCACGGGCTTAGTTGCTCCACGGCATGTGGGGTCTTCCTGGACCAGGTCTTGAACCCGTGTCTCCTGCATTGGCAGGCGGATTCTTAACCACTGCGCCACCAGGGAAGCCCTGGAGGGAACTTTCTTAACTGCAAATTCTCTTTATCTACAGGAAAAGCAACTCCACACTCATCTGCAAGGCACAGGCAACCCTCCAGCGAGGCCCCTCTGCCTGTCCTGCCCTGGCCATGGCCACACCTGGCTGCTCTCAGGGAGGGAGGACCAAGGCACGAGGGTGTTCTCAGGGGAGCTGAGTGCCTCAGTCAGCTCTGGCTAACAAATGACCCCGTAACTCAGGAGCTCAAAACAGCCATTCCTTTCTCCTACAGCTCAGCTGGGTGGTTCTTCCATTCTTGGAATCTTCTCACGCGTCGGCGGCGTGCAGCCCCCGGGTGAGCAGGCAGCTTTGCTGACTTTGTCTGTCTCTCTCCCACCTCTCAGGCCTAGACTGGACTCCTGGGCCAACGGTTCCACATGGTCTTCCGTCCCCCGCGGGCTGGTCCAGGCTTCCTCCCGGGAGTGTCACGGTTCTACCGCTTTCTCCCTGTCGGATTCTTTGCAAAGCTACCATTAAGAATTATAGAGGGGGCCTCCCTGGTGGCGCGGTGGTTGAGAGTCCGCCTGCCGATGCAGGGGATACGGGTTCGTGCCCCGGTCTGGGAGGATCCCATATGCCGCGGAGCGGCTGGGCCCGTGAGCCATGGCTGCTGAGCCTGCGCATCCAGAGCCTGTGCTCCGCAACGGGAGAGGCCACAACAGTGAGAGGCCCGCATACCACAAAAAAAAAAAAAAAAAGAATTATAGAGGCAAATACCGTGGGGCCCATGAGTCAACTCTTAGAACAAAAGATGATCATCCTTTCTGGGAAGATGTGTTTGCAGCCACTGCTTACTCCTCCTGACTGAGTCACTGGTGCCTTTATCGGGAGGCGGGAGAGCAGTGGTTTACAGTGCCCGGGAGCTGGGCGTGTGCTTCTGCATCTTAACCTTCACCATTCACAGCCCTGTGCTCACCCCACCCCTTTGATGTGCCAGTAGGCTGGGAAGGGAGATCGGAGCCAACGTGACTAAGAATTTTTAAATTCTCTATGTGGCAACTACAGGGAATAAAGAGCAAGGCATAATTTCAAAACTTTTTTAAAGCATTGCTCTGGGTACCTCTATTTTCTTAGCTCTTTTTTTTGTTTGTTTGTTTGTTTTTGCCGTACGCGGGCCTCTCACTGTTGTGGCCTCTTCCGTTGCGGAGCACAGGCTCCGGACGTGCAGGCCCAGCGGCCATGGCTCACGGGCCCAGCTGCTCCGCAGCATGTGGGATCTTCCCAGACCAGGGCACGAACCCGCGTCCCCTGCATCGGCAGGCGGACTCTCAACCACTGCGCCACCAGGGAAGCCCTGAATGCACTTTTGTCTCACACCGCGAGCTGGAAAGTATCCGTCTATTTGCTCAGAATAGGGCAATTCAGTGAGTCGGTTAATAGGACTGGGCACCTACCACGGGGCCGGTCCGGATTCAGACACTGGACAGAAGGCTCTCGGGACAGGACGTGCCCTCCAGAAGCTGACGTTCCACTTGGGGAAAGGAACTAAATACTTGGACAAACAAGATAAATGCAGACACAGATCTACGCTGTAAAGAAAAGGAAAGTAAGTCTTGGGACAGAGCACCCCTGGTGTGGGTCAGTGGCCTGGGGAGGCGTCTCGGAGGATCGCTGTGTGAGCGGAGGGCTGAGAGAGATTGATTCTTCCCAGGTGGAAATGGGGGAGGGGTGAAGCTGGGAACAGCACCAGCAAAGGTGGGCAGGTGTGAAAGGACAGCAGGTGTGCAGGGGGACCCACTGTGGCTGGGACAGGATATGAGATGGGGAGGGCATGGAAGGTGAGGTTGGACAGACGGGCAAAGGCTGGGCTGTGGAGGGCTGGGTGCAGAGTTTGGACGTGACCATCGAACTTTTTAAAAATCGAGGTATAACACACATGCTGGAAAGTACATAAAGTGCACCAATCTTAAATCTACGGGTTGATGAATTTTTACCTATGTATACACCCTTCTAATCACCCTCATCCCCGGCCCCCAGAGAGATGGCTTGTCCCCTTCCTGGTCACCACCCTCCCCACCAAAGGGAGTCACTGTTCTGACCAGCAGCCGTTGGTTCGTCTGACCCATTTTGTACTTTCTATCAGTGGAATCATGCAGTCTGGTCTGTACTCTTTCACGCTGGCTTCTTTCACTCAACACGACGTCTGTGAGATTCATCCGGTCTCTCACACGTAGCAGCAGGTCATCCTTTTGCATTCCTGTGTAGTGTCCCATCGTACACGCGTGCTACACTTTATCCATTAACTGGTTGATGGGCACGTAGGTTGTTTCTCTTCTTGGCTCTTGTGGGTAAAGTGCTAGGAACATACCTGCACGTGTGTTTTGGGGATGTAAGTGCTCACTTCTCTCAGGTGTAAACCTGAGTGGAGCCTGGGTGGACCTGTGTTTGCCTTCAGAAGACACTTCCCAGTGGTTCTCCTAAGAGGAGGAACCACTTCACGCTGGCCCCAGCCGTGCGTGAGTTACAAGTGTGACGGCTGGGGTCCGGAGCTGATTTGGGGACATACATGCTGTGGACCATTTAGAAGTGGAGAGAGGCAGCGGTGGCCTGCGTGGGGAACAGGCTTCAGGGTGGCTCCACTCGCTTTGCTGACAGCCTCGGTGTGGGCTCTGTTTGCAGGACACCTGAGACCTGTGGGTGCTTCTCATGCCCTGCTTCCCTGACCTGACAGATGCCCAGTGTTGCCTGGGGAGATTCTGCCCCCACAGGTCTGGGGGAGCCCTGGGGTAACAGTTTGATGCACAACCGCAGGGCTCAGACTCCTGTTGGAAAGCTTGCCACCCACCCATCTCCATCCCCAGCGGAGAATCGGGATGTGTGGATTGGGTCAGAGCCTGCAAGGCTCCCCAGATCCAGGTGTGATGGGCATGGCGTGTGTGATGCCCCTCTGCAGGCCGGACTCTGGCCAGGGCCTCCACCACCCCTCCCTCCGTCCTCCCCTTTGGTCTCCACACTGCCCAGCTTCTGTCTGTACCACCCGTCTCCAATCCCAGTCCCGCCACCAGCCCACCTGGTCCCTTTCGGATTCCTGCTCCCATTCTCACAATAGGCAGCTGAGGCTTGGAGGCGTGGCTTCAAGTGCCCACGTTCAGGGTGGCCCGTGGCAGAGCCGGGACTGGAGCCTCTGAGCCACAGCCCAAGCCCCTCCCGCTGCACCACCCTCAGGGCTTGTCCCCGGGGACACACTGAGTGTCTTTGCTCCCTCAGGGAAGGTCAGGGGTGGGGCTTCTGCAGCTCAGATTCAGGGGTGTTGACTTGGGGGGAGGGGAGGGGAGAGGTCCCCCTCCCAGCTTCACAGGCTGGGAAGGCTTCCCAGGCTTCTCTGCAGAGACTTTCCTCAGCAGGAAATCACCTCACAATGGTTAACACCCACTCATGTGAGAGAAGACAAATTAAACGCCGCCTTAGGCTCTAGTGTAGCTGGAGCCAAGTGACCGGTCGGTCGCGTGACAAGTGGGGCTGGAGCTGACCTTTTTCGAGATGGCTGAGGGGGCAGACAGTACAACAGGAGGCTCCCTGGGGGCGTCTCCCAGCATCTGGTCCAGGGACAGGGATCATGTTACAGGAGGGACAGGAGGTCCAGGGTGAGGCAGGCTGCTCTCAAGGACCCTCTGTGGACTTGAACAACCAGACTGGGACCATCCCCAAGGACCTGGAGTCCAACACCCTCTATCTGTCCATCCCAGGTGACTGGACTCCAAGCCCAGGTGACTTTCTGTGATGTCACAGAAATGAAAAGTGAAAGGATGACACTCTTTGATGACCTGCTGAAGCCTGTGTCCAACCGCAAGCTCTTATTCATCATCGGTGTCCCTGTGGCCCATCCTCCCATCTGACAAGTGGCCCCATGGACCACCTTCCATCCCACAAGTGTCCCCGTGGTCCATCCTCCTGTCCCACGCAGTATCTCTGTGGTTCATTCTCCCCTCCTACAGTGTTCCCATGGTCCCTCCTCCTATTCTATCAGTGTGCCCGTGGTTCATCCCCCTGTCCCACAAGTGTCCCCATGGTCCATCCTCCTCTCCCACCCACTGACAGGTGGTCCATCCTTCTGTGTCACACAATGGTTCTGGGGTCCTATCCTCCAGTTCCACATCACGTGGTGTGCAGAGATAAAACACCACAAGCAAACAGTCAATTATGAAGATCTGTGTTGGGGACCTGAGCGCCTCTCAGGGGGATTGCTGCACTGGGCACAAGGCTTTGCTGGCAGAATTGTTATTCCAGCTGTGGGCCTGGGGGCTGTGTCCCCAGATCAGAGACCAGTGCCTCCTCTGGCTCATTTTCTTGCATGTCAGGGTCCCGGGGGAGAATTCCACATCAGCTGCTTGATCTACATGGAGAACCAGCCTGCAAAGCTCACACGAACCATTGTCTTCATGGCTCAGCGAGGTAGGTATTATTACTATTACTGCTGTTATTGTTCCCCCTGCACCACTTTCCAGATGTGACACAAGGCACAGAGTGGCCAGTTCCTTGCCAAGGCCACTCGGGGGAGCAGAATAATGCCCTCCCCCAAGGATAACCACACCCTAATCCCTGAACCTGTGAATATGTTGCCTTACGCGGCAAAAGGGACTTTGCAGGTGTGATTAAATTAAATGTCTTGAGATGGGGATTATCCTGAATTATCCAGGTGGACCCAATGTAATCACAAAGGTCCTTATAAGGGGAGGAGGGAAGCAGGAGGGTCAGAGACAGAGAAGGAGATGTGCTGAGAGAGAGAGAAGGGGGAGAGATGAGAAGATTGGAAGATGGAAGATCCTATGATTCTGGCTTTAAGAACAGGAAGGGGCCATGAGCCAAGGAATGCAGGTCACTTCTTCCAGGTGCTGGAAAAAGCAAGGAAAAAGATTCTCCCATAGAGCCTCCTGAAGGAGTACAGCCCTGCTGACACCTTGATTTTAGGACTTGTGACCTTCAGAACTATAAAATAAGAAATTTGTGTTGTTTAAAGCCCCCCAGTCTGTGGAAATATGTTACAGCAGCTACAGAAAACTCATACAGCCACACGCCCAGTATGTGGCAGAGTGCACACAGCCCAGGGAGCTGGCCCGACCTCAGTGCTGTCCACCATGGTGTCAGTGGGGCAAATGGCCGTGACTAGACAGCAGGGCTCACAGGCCTTGCTCGGCCACTTGGCTCTGGTCCTGGCTGGCATATCTGGGTGCTTCATTCCATTCCCCCAGCTTCTCACCAAGGATTCCAACGATGCTTGTTAACTGAGAGAAGGTGCAAGTTGCTTGGCTAAGGCAGGTGCTCTCAGCCCTGGCTGGGTGTGTGACTCTGAGAAGGTGCCTCAGGGGTCTGGGGACAGGGCCCAGGGTGTTGGGAACCGCTCACTGGGGACTTCCCACCTATTCAGGGCCCTCAAAATTGTTACCATTGAGATCACAGCCATGATCGACTCGGTGGAAAAATAAGGTATATTTCATCAAAAATCATTCTGAAGCGACCCTTCAGCTCTATTCCACACATTGAGGGTTTTGCAGGGGCATGTGCACGGGGACATTGAGGGTGCATTCATTCATTAATTCATTCACTCACTCATCCTGTGCCTACTGTGTACGTGGCATCCAGACATCTGGCTGTGGCTGGCTGGAGCATACAGTCTAGAAGGGAGACACACAGTTGGAGTCGAGCAAACCAACGCCAATTACAAACTGACAAGGAGATGGAGGAAGCACGTGGAGTCCTAGGCAGACGGGAGAGTCTGTTGGAGTGACTGGCATTCAAGTTGTCCAGTGCCTCTGATTGCGCCAGGCACATAGTAGGGCCTCAAGGACCACTTGTAAAACAAAACAGGCAGAGAGGGCAGTAGGCTGGCAGGCAGGGATGTGCCCGCCATAGACTAGACAACGGTGGCTCAGCCCTGGGGCCCTAAGCTGGGGAACGGGGCTTGATTCTTTTGAATCTCATCTTGACCACTTACTAACTTGCCACCTTGCTACATGTGTTTATCTCTCAGCCTCGGTTTCCTCATCCACAAAATGGGGATGATCACAGCCCCCCCCCCACCCCAGGATCGTAAGGATTCATTGGGGAAAAAACAACAAAACACAGAAAGCCTTTTGTAGAGTGGAGGGAGAGATGAGGCCAGAGCCAAGCTGGGTGGAAGGAAGGATGTTTACAGGGGCCTGGATGGGGGGGCCCGGTGGTGGGCATCGGGGTGTCCTTGGGAGTTTGTGGAAGGTCCAAGCTCTGAAGCGTGACCTCATCTGCACAGACCTCTTCTAAGGCCCTCCTAGGCCTTCAGCAAGATCCTTCTGGCTGCAGTGAGCAGGGCCAGATTGGGCAAGGGGGTAGGACAGGAAGCAGGATGGCAGCGTGTGCTGGGGGAGGGGTGGCTGCGGGGATGGAGGGAAGCAGGCGGATCCCAGTGTCATTTAGGACTCAGTGGAGCTGTTTGTGTGGTGGGGGGGAGGGGATAGAGGGTGGGGATTTGTCATGATGACTCTGGTGTGAGTAATTGGGTGGGTGGAACTCCATTTACTGAAGTGGGAAGAGCAGGAGGGAAGCAGAATTGATGGGAGAAAAACATCAAGTTTGGTTGTGGGCAGTTTTGGAGAAAAGGCACAGAGAATAGAGGAAAAGAGGCAGAGGGGGAAGCTCTGGAGCTTCCAGCGTTCATGGCTTAAGGGGCGTGTCCTCAGCCCCTACAAATGTGGGGGGCGGGGTGGGAGGGGAGGACGGGGTCCCACGCCTTATTCCAGAAGGACTGTAACATCAGGAACACCTAATTAAGACTCTGTCAACGGGACCCGAGAACAGAGCAGGGTTATCCGTCACAGAGAACAGTTGGGAAGGATTAGGGACAGCCACGCATTTGGGACGTCTTGTGCTTTGTTGAGAACGCCACTCCCGGCTCTGCAGAAGGTTCTAGAACACCCGTCCAGGTGGAAACTGGACTGAACTCCTGCGTAGAGCCTCCCTTCCCCGAGGGCTGCAGTTTCTCCCGGAATCCAGGCAGCCTGCACGCTTCACCCCTCGTCCCCATAGAACCTGGCAACCCCCTGGCCCAGGGCCTGTTTTTCTTCTCAGGCTCCTCTTCAAGGACGCTGACGAGCCCTAGACTGGGAGCTGCAGCCAAGAGGAACCTTGTGCAGCTGCCGCTGCCACCTGTCCCTGCAAACTCCGCCAAAGGGTGCCTTCCCCAGGGGGTAGGAGGAGTGTGGCTGCAGCCTCAGAGCCTGGACAGCAAGGTCCATCCTTCCCCCACCAGCTGGGCCAGGGTGTCTTCAGGAGGGTTTATGCTCCTTACTCCTCCCCCTCCCCTTCCCCCCTCCCCCTCCCCTCCCCCTCCCCTCCCCTCCTCCCTCCCTTCCCCTCCCCCTCCTCCCTCCCCTCCCCCTCCTCCCTCCCCTCCCCTCCCCCTCCTCCCTCCCCTCCCCTCCCCCTCCTCCCTCCCCTCCCCTCACTCTCCTCCCTCCCCTCCTTCCCTCCCCTCCTCTCCTTCCCTCCCCTCCTCTCCTTCCCTCCCCTCCTCTCCTTCCCTCCCCTCCTCTCTTCCCCTCCCCTCTCCTCCCCTCCCCTCCCCTCCCCTCCCCTCCCCCCTTCCTCTCCATCTCCTCCCCTCCCTTTCCCTTCTCTCTCTACATCACCACCTGGCTCACCGCTCTTGTTCACGCGCTTCCTTGGTGAATACCTCTTGTTCACGCGCTTCCTTGGTGAATACCTCGTGCGTGCTAACGTGGCAGGCACTCTGCCAGGTGCAGGGACCCACTTGCAGCGACAACAGGATGGTCCTTGTCCCCAAGGAGCCGACACTCTAGGGGAGAGAGAGACAGACAAGTAAAGCAACGTGGAAGACAGAAGGCACTTGGGAGGAAGGGTCAGCAAGGAGAGCCAACCTGACCCGAACAGGAGAAAATGAAATCCCACTGGAGCTGCTGTGGCCAGGGAGTAAAGAGGAGTCTGACCAGGTGTGAAGGCGGGAGATCGGAAGGAGGGACATGCAAAGGCCCTGTGGGAGAGATAGCCAGCAGCCGGGGGCATGAGAGGCTAGTGTGTTGAGCTCAGAGGTGAGAGAGGTAGGGCACATCAGGCAGGCAGTGATGTGACCTCTTCCTGAACCAAGGGACAGGCGTGCAAGGAGAGGTATAAGGGAGGCCTAAGGAAAAGGGTAAACTCTAAATAGACCAAGCCACAGCCACAAAGCAGCTCAATCCCTATCTACCTGCCGAAATCGAAAGCATATTCTTTCTGGGGGAACACAGAGTCCTTGAAGTTTTTACACGACGTCTGACATTCAATTAAAAAAAAAAAAATCACCAGGTCTATAAAGAAACAGGAGCAGAAGGAAAAACATTGACTCATAGAAACAGACCCACAGCTGATCCAGAAACTGGAATCATCGATGTGAAAATCAAAATAAACGTGATTAATGTGTTCAGGCATGTAGGTAACGGTGGGGAATTTTACCAGAGAACAGGAATCTACAAACCAAACCAAATGAAAATTCTAGAGTTGGAAAACTCCGTAACTAACATCCAGAACTCAGTAGATGGTTTAGTAGCATATTGTTTATAGCTGAAGAGAGGATTCATGAACTGGAAGGCACATTTCCATAAAGTACCCAGAGTGACACACGGAGAAAAGAGAATGGAAGTCTTAGAAGAGAGCTTCTGAGACGTCTAGGATGTGCTGGAAAGTTCTGACATGTGTGCAATCGGAGTCCCATCAGTAGCCAGACACACGGACGTCACGTGCCACCTAATGGGTTGCTTTGAATAGGACGCTGGCACCCTCATCTGGGACCCCCAGCCTCCAGAACTGGAGAAAATAAATGTCTGTTGTTTTAGTCACCCCGGCTTTGGTATTTAGTTAGAGCAGCCTGCGCAGACTAAGACACTCCTATAGAAAGGAACACATCGGTTCCCTTTTCCCTTGGGGCATTGCCGTCTGGATGAGATGCTGCCGGGTTCCAGGCACTCTGGCCTCGGGGATTCTCCACCATCCCCAGGGCCTGCTGCAGGCCCTGCCCTCATTGGTCCCCGCAGCTGGATGGATCTTCCCCAGCAGCTTGTGAGGATCCTTCCTTCTCTTTAGGTCTCTGCTCAGGCATCCCCAGGACTGAGACCATCCTGACCACTCCAAAGCCCCCCACCCTCCCCGTCACGGTTAACATGCCTCCTGCCTTGTAATTCCTCAGGGCACGCTGCATGCCTGACAGCCTGCGTTTGTTCTCTTGTTCGTGAGACAGCTGTCTCACGGGAACGAGATTTCTAGGACTGAACAATTTGTAGTGTTCATTGCTCGATCCCCAGTAGGGCCTTAATATGTATTTATCAGTTGAGCTAACGAACGAACGAACAAACAAATGAATGAATGAACGTCACATCGGGTGGCAGAGCAAAGACTGGGAAGGAGCCTGGGCCCTCGATGTGCCACCGAGCGGCCACCTGGGACCCCAGGCAAGTGGGCTTATCCCCTTTGGGGGCCCATTCGGGTGGGAGGCTTTGTTACTCCCCCCCAGGTCCCCAGTGCACCCCACACTTATGCCTGCCCTGCTGACTGTCTGCCTGGAGTGAGGGTCCCCCAGCTCTCCTTCTGACCATTGTGACCACAACGCGGCCCTGCCCCCTGACCACGACATCTGGGGTAGCGCCCCTCCCCACTGACCTGCCTTATTCCCTTCACGACACGCGCTGTTGTGCTGTTACCTGAAATCGTCTCGCCCAGCTGCCTCCAGCCCCCGATGCTGCCCCGTGTTCTCTAGGCTACGACGGGGCAGAGAGCAGCTCAGCCCTGCTTCTCCCCACTTCCTCAGGGACCATAAGGGCTCCTGGCACATAGTGCTTGCTCAATAAATACTGGTGGATGCACGGATCTCTATTTCACAGAAAAGCAGACAAACCTGGAGCAGTTAGGTGACGAATCAAAAGTCACACCGTTTATATCAGATGTGGTACCCAATTCCAGGGCTCCCTTCGAGGGACCAAACTGTCTCTCTAGAAAGACAAAAAAGAAAAAAGAGCAGGGAGAGAGAAGATGAGGGAGTGTAAAGGCCCTGAAATCAAAATAATATTTGTAGAAAGGTTTGGTTTGCTGGGGGTTGAGAAATGAATTATAAAACTCTATCCGTCATGTACATTTCTTTCATCATGATGTACGCCGAGGATTCTGGAAACGTGGACTGTGGAGACCGAATGGTACCTCAGGACGCACCTACTACAGTCGCCCACTCGGTGCTTTCACGTCTTCCAGAGCAGGAGTGCAGGGTAGCACATTAGGTGTCTGTTGCTTGGAAAATCTGCCATCTGTGAGAAGATCAAGGCTGTTAAATTATCTCTAAAATAAAAATAAATGCTTAGAGTAGGAGCTGGGAGGGGCCCCCTTGTGAGTTCTATGTGTGAGTCTCAAGGTTTGGGTCTGAGCGTCTATTGTGAATGTTTAGGTACCTGTCTTTGCTATTTCCAGTTCTAGAGAATGTTCCAGGTAGTGAGGGAGCTGATGGTGGGTCTCCAGAGGCCAGGGGTCACTATGGGGTTGGCTTCCCCCTGAGCCTGTGTTGGGAGGTGCTGCTCTGGCCCCTGTCCTCCTGGGGCCCTGGAGGTGGAGCCCGTGCTTGTCCTCAGCCGGTAGGGGAGCCAGTGCCCAGGGGAGTCGGGAATAACCAGCCCCAGGCCGTGGGAAGGCTTTCTGGTGGCGGCTGAGCTGCCCACAGTGACTAAGAATGATGCGTGAAAATAACAGCTGAAAATGTCACCACCCACCCCCCAAACTTTCCAAGAAAAAAAAGGAAACGTTGGCCCAGGGAACAGCAGTCTGTGAGCAAAATGAAGAAGCAACAGTTTATTTGTGGCCAGAGACTAGGCTTCCCTGAAATGAACAGTGCTCGTGACTATCTTTGTCCATTACCCACAAACCAGCCGGTACCTTGATGGACGCCTGCGGCTGCAGCCCAGTCCGTTCCACGCGGCAAGGCCCCTCCCTCCCACACCGGGAGCGGCACAAGTTAGTGGTGACGTGGCAGGTCAACTATGTAATGCAGAATATGCCACGTACAGTCCGTCAGCCTCGAGTACTCGTGTATAAAGAGATAATTCCTGTCCAGGCTGCCTCCCAGGGTGGATGCGAAGCTTTGTGAGAGTAACTGTGCTGTCCATCAGTTTCCATCAGTAAACCCCCTTATCACGACTGTCCTGTCCTTCCTTTTTTTTTTTTTTTTTTTACATCTTTATTGGAGTATAATTGCTTTACAACGGTGTGTTAGTTTCTGCTTTATAACAAAGTGAATCAGCTATACATATACATATGTTCCCATATCTCTTCCCTCTTGCCTCTCCCTCCCTCCCTATCCCACCCCTTCTTGACTGAGGTCTTATCTGATGGGTGCGAAGTGGAGGCCACCACATCACCCATCACCCGAGGGGCTGTCCTTTGCCCCCTCCCGCCCCAACAGGAACCTACGGTGCTCCCGGACCTTGGGTCTGAGAACAGCACCAAGTGCTATCCTCATGGAGATGGAAGGGGCTCCTGTCAACTGCGGTCGGGGGGCCCCAGGGGGCAGGGCATGCGGGAGTACAAAGCATCCCGAGCAGCATGGGCCTTCCTCATAAAGGGCCAAATAAAGTACTGAAAAGTGTAACCAAATGACTTTGAAAGCCCAGTGACCTGAGTTGGAAGGAGAGTCAAAGGGTATCCCAACCACCCTGGGTAGGGCGGGATTGTTACCTGGATGCACAGATGCGGCTCTGAGGCCCCCTGGACTCGCCCCCGCTGTGCCCCACTCCCTGACCTCCCTCCTAGAGAAAATCCAGAAGATGTGGGCTGTAAGATCACTTTTTTCACTTTTAGTAAACAGGGTCATTTTAAGATTCTGATCATTACTGACAAGCCTTAAAACCAGCCCTACTATTAACTAGAACAATCCAACAAGAGAAAACGATAAAATCTCAGACAGAGAGGAGAGGAGAGGGATGGGGCAGGGGAGGTGGTGGAAATGGGTGAGTGCAGAATTCAGGTAACAACATGGATGGCGTCTCTAGTTAGAATGAGGATTTTAATGCTGATGGTGGCTAATATTCATTCAGCTCTTACCGTGTGCCCGGCAGACTCTAGTGCTTTCCTGGGTTCACGAGTTTAGTCTGATTAACGACCACCCTGTGGCCTCCACATCTGCTCTTATCCCCAGCCCTCTGATGAGGTAACTGACGCTCAGAGACATGAAATGAATTACCCAGCATCATTCTGCCCGTAAGTGGCTGAGTCGATTAGATCATCTGTGTGTGTGTGCGCGCGTGCGCATGTGCGTGAGACAAAGAAAGAGAGACTGTCATTGTCTCTTGATTTCCAGAAACTTCCCCTCTGAAACTGCGGTATCCACAATGCAGTTGATGAGAATATGAATGTATTTCTTGTGGATTTATCTATTCAGTCAATAATAGACTTGGTATCTTCTTAGGCTGTTTCTGACTATCATATTGCTGCACTCTGCTTCATAGTCGTTAGATTCGTTAAAAAAAAAATCCAGCTGTAAAGAATTAGAGATGGGGGGACTTTCCTGGCAGTCCAGTGGTTAAGACTTTGCCTTCCAGTGCAGGGGGTGCAGGTTCGATTCCCGGTTGGGGAGCTAAGATGCCTAGGGGCCAAAAAACCAAAACATAAAAGAGAAGCAATATTGTAACAAGTTCAATAAAGACTTTAAAAATGGGCCACATCAAAAAAAATCTTTTTTTTTTTTTTTTGGCTGTGTTGAGCCTTCATTGCTGCGTGTGGGCTTTCGCTAGTTGCAGCCAGCAGGGGCTACTCTTCGTTGTGGAGCACGGGCTCTAGGCGCACAGGCTCAGTAGTTGTAGCTCGCGGGCTCTAGAGCGCGGGCTCAGTAGTTGTGGCTCGCGGGCTCTAGAGTTCAGGTTCAGTAGTTGTGGTACGCGGGCTCAGTAGTTGCGGCACACAGGCTCAGTAGTTGTGGCTCACGGGCTCTAGAGCACAGGCTCAGTAGTTGTGGTGCACAGACTTAGTTGCTCCGCGGCATGTGGGATCTTCCCGGACCAGGGCTCAAACCCGTGTCCCCTGCATTGGCAGGTGGATTTTTAACCACTGCTCCACCAGGGAAGACCCACACATCAAAAACATCTTAAAAAAAAAAAGTCAGAGATGGCACACGGAGCAAGGCAGTGCCTTTGGAAACCATCCTGCCCAGACCTCCCTTATTTGAAACTTAGGGATGCTGGGGAGGCCAGGAGGAGGGAAGTGAGGTGGTGAGGGCAGCCTGAGGCCGAGCCAGAACCGATTCAAAGCCCCCTGGCTGCTCCTCTGTGACCTCCCTCCTGTGGTCCCTCCTGGGACCCCTCTCCCACCCTACCCAGCCAACCCCGCTCCTCCTGTGTGGTCCCCGCTGTCTGGCCCATGGCTGAGAATGGCTGAATCTATCCTAAATCTATCCCTGCTGCTGAGACCTCTTCATTTATTCATGCAAGAGACCCTCCTGAGGTTGTTCCCTGGGTCGGGATCCAATCCCACATGAACAAGTGACTCCCCACCCAAAGGGGGCCTGAGAGCCCCTCGCAGTGCAGCCCTGACGCCTTCCACCACTGCCCGGATCATCCTCGGTGGAAACCCCAGTGTCAGACGCCACGCTCCTTCCCCTCTCCCCTGCCCTCCCACCAACATCCTCCAGTCCCTGCAATCTGCTTCTCTCTGGTCCTGAGTCCATCCACTTCTCTCCAGGCTGGGAAAACTCCTGGCATGTTCTTCAAGGCTCATCTTCATGTCCCCACCTTCACAAAGCTCACCCTTCCCACCAGGTGGGGATCCCCGGCCCCTCCTTTGGCGGCTGTAGCCCCTTATTTCTGTCTCTGTCCCAAATCCCAGTCAGGGTCTGTCTTCTTAGTGCAGCACCTGACACCCTATAAACACTGAGCAAACATTTGTTCCATGAACAGATGCGTGGACGAGTAGAATCTATGACTTCTAATGCTCTGTAAAAGTCCTTCCACGCCATTGGCTCTCCCCACATTATCATATTCTTGGTCGAGGTAATTGGGGAAGATGGTATTGTTCCCATTGTACAGGTGAGGTAAGTGGGTCCACTACACCTGGGAGCCATGTGTGTGCCTTTCTGATCCTGCTCTGGCTGATGGTCAGACTAGAACGGCACCTGCTTGGTCCTTGGTGGAGAGTGGACACCCTGATTGGGATGTTAGTGTCGCTCATCAGATTTTTTGGTGAGGGTAAGTTCAATCTGGACATGTAGATTTTGAAGGTCTTGTAATGCTCCAATCTGAGATTTTCTGTTGACAATTGGTACAACATTAAGGTGCCTTCAGATCTTACATTTGCAAGTATCTGTTCATATTAGACTCTCAGAACCATGAGATTATAGAACTTTATACTCAATAGATCATAAAATTTTAACATAATTAAGAAAAGATCTAAATATACTCACAAGAACATGGATGAATCTCCCAGAAATTATATCAAGTGAAAGAAACGAGACACAAAAGGGTACGTACTGTATTATTCCACTTATGTGAAGTTCCCAGACCAGGCAAAACTGATTTATGGGGACAGAAATCAGAACAGTGGTTGCCTCTGCAGGGGTCAGGGTGGAGGGGATTGAAGAGGCACAAGGGAACTTTCTGGGGCGGTGGGAATATTCTAGATCTTTATTGAGGTGTGGATTCTATGAGTGTATACATCTGTCGAAACTCATAGGACTATACTCTTAAGATCTGTGCATTTCCCTGTGTGTTAACATTTGTATTTGAAAGATAAAGAAGAAAAGCTCTAGGGATCCCCCTCTCCTCTATGTAAACGTGTCCCATGTCAGGGAACCCACTGCCTATGTCACAAGACACCACCCGGTGACAACAGGGACCCTCTGACATGGGCCCCAGGGCCCTGGCCAGCTCCTCCTCTGCAGCCAACACCCATCCAGCCCCCACCCAGGTCCTTCAGGGGTAGGAGAGCCAGGGCTGCCAGATGGCTGAGGGACCAGCTTTATGACAGCCAGGTGACCGGGGTTTGGGCTGAGGGGGTGAGCCGTCCATGTAGCACTCGTGCTGGCAGCAGCTTGCACTATTTGTAGGATGCTATGTCTTCTGTGTAGTGATTCATCCTTTCTACTTAAGTACATCAGTGTCTTTAGAACACAAAGCATGGCATGAAAACAAGTTCTGCAAATGGGGAGGGAAGGTGTTTACATCCCAGACCAGAAACCAGTAACTTGGAATCCTGGAATTTATGAGCTGGAAGTTTGGGGGCCACTGAGATCCCCACCACACACACACACACACACACACACACACACACACACACACACACACACACACACACACACACACACACACCCAACCTCTGTTCTTGCTCAAGGGACCATGCAGAGCCTGCAACATATTCGGTTATCTCTTCATGGATCACGTCTTTTTCTTTGGAGGGTAGGTGTGACTTGGGGAACAGCCAAAAGAATGTAGATGAAAAAGAAACTCACGGTGTAGAACCCTGAATAGTGTGACTGCAGAGGGACACACCTGAGGTGACCCCGATGGGTCTGCCCTGGCTGATCCCCTCTCCCTGGGTGTAGGTGTGCCTTGGGCCTCGCTTCTCCCCAGAATATGGAGACAGTGTCTGTCCTGGGATCGGGAGAGTCATTTGTCAAAGGTTTCAGGATGTCACGCCCTTGGTTATACCCCCTTGCCTAAGACTCCCTCTGGGCAGAGGAAGTGGGAGACCCTCCTTCACTGGCTTTGGGGAAATAGGTTGCCGAGCTGAGAGGGTCTGCAGGGGATGCGGGGTAAGAGCTGCAGGGGCCTCTGGGAGCCGAGAGCAACCCCCGTTGACACCCAGCAAGAAGACGGGACCCCAGTCCTGCAACCACAGAGCACTGAACAGGCCTGAGGCAGGACCCTGGCCTGGCGGGCACCTTGGTGGCACCTGTGAGACCCGACCAGAGGGCCCACTGAGCCAGCTTCCCACCCGCAGAAGCTGTGAGATAACCAACGTGTGCATCTTTGCCAAGTTCGTGGGATTCAGCACAGAGGAACAGAAAGCGAGTACAGCAAGTTACCGTCCTACACAAGGGGACTTGGTGTTTGTATTCGCCTCTAAATCCTGGGAGGATACAGAAGCTAGTAACCAGGAGAAGCTGGTTACCTACTGTGTGTGTGGCGGGAAGGTGACAGGGGTGCTGGTGGAGAGTCTGTACTCTACACCTCTGTTTACTTGGTCGATTTGGCAAAAAGTAAATGTCGAAACCTATTCAGAACCTGAGTAAACTGATGGTGACTGTGCTGATAGAGATGGAGCCACTGTCTGAGGCACCACATGTGAAATAACTCATTTAAGCCCTTCACACCCCTGTGAGGTGGAGGCTATTATCACCTGCACTGGGGAAACTGAGGCCGCGTAGCTTCCTATCGCCCTTGGGCTAACAGAACCCTCCCCCCGACCCCCCATCCTCCGGAGCTGGGCTCTGGGCCTGTGTCCTGCTCTGCTCGGCCGTGTCTCAAGTCCAGGTCTTGCCGAGGAGGAGGCCTGAGAGCCCGCCGTTAATGCAGGCAGGGCAGGGCGGCTCTCAGAGGCTGGGGAGGTGGGTGGAGGGCACCTGTAAGGCCTTGGGTGCCAGGGTGACTATCACAGCTTGGCAGACTCCAAACTTCATAGCCTGCAGTTAACTTTCAACAATCAGACCTGGGAGGAGGCTCCTTTACATTCTGGATATTTCCACACCACGACCTCTGTAATTCACGTCTCTATGCGTTAGCACCCACCACCGTCCCCTTCACTCATTCCTGAATCTGCTTTGTTAAAAATTCCAATGGAAAAATCTCCTTTGATTTAAAAAATTTTTTTTCTTTAAAAAGGAGTTTGTATTTCTAACCTTGTCATTTTACATGTATGAGTTAGATTTCATCAGCATATTCTTTGAGTTTCTGTATTTCATTATACTTTACTATTTTGGGAGGTCCATATGCAAGGATTGTTTCACAGGTACCATGTCTGATCTCAGTGTGTCTTTCTTTGGTTAATAAAAACCACAGTTTGTAAATCAGGCATAAAAAAATGGCATTTCCCTCAGCTCCCAGGATGATGCAACAGTAAATTCAGCAGCTTATGTCTTCCTTAATTTTTTTCCTTTTATTTCTTTTGTCTCAATTTCCCTGGGGAAAGCCCTGCAAATAATTTCTTTAGGAGGTAAGGAGAACTGTGTTTCTGCTAGTTTTATTTTCATGTCCATGTGCGCCTGCAGAATATCTCCACTGTGTCAACTGGCTGTGAAGCATCATTCTTAAGTACCCACCCCACCCACAGGGGTTTAATTATACTCCTCTTCTCTCTCTCTCTCTTCCCCTTCATCCCGGTGGGTCGTCTTGAATCATGATGGAAAGGGCAGCGGAGCAGACGGGTATAGAGTTAAAGACACTGAAGTTTGACTCCTGGGTTTGCCGCTATCCTGTTTGCTTTGTGTCCTTGGGTAATTGCTAAACCTCTCTGGTTCTTGAGTTCCTACCGTCAGTGGGATCATCTCTGCATCTCTATAGTGTTGCTGGGACAAAGGACCTCTTTACACAAGATGGTTGCTGTCACGATTGTCGTGAATAATCCTTAATCAGTGCCTGGCACACAGAAACTAGCCGTTAGGCAAGCCTCCTGCAGTGGACCGATTGCCAGTGTGTCTGATGGGTCATCGTGAGATGGTCTACACAGTGAACAGGTGGTTATGGCCAGGCGCACACCAGCCTTGTGGTTGACTCTCCTAGTGGACCTGGACAGCCTGGAATCCTTCTTTCTCTACTGAGGCACAAAGGTGCTTCTACCAAGGGCTAGGATCTGCTGCAGCAAAACCCAGGTGTTGGGCTTCCCTGGTGGTGCAGTGGTTGAGAGTCCGCCTGCCAATGCAGGGGACACGGGTTTGTGCCCCAGTCCGGGAAGATCCCACATGCCGCAGAGCGGCTAGGCCCGTGAGCCATGGCCGCTGAGCCTGCACGTCCAGAGCCTGTGCTCCGCAATGGGAGAGGCCACAACAGTGAGAGGTCCGCATACCGCAAAAAAACAAACAAAAACAAACAAACAAACAAAAAACCCCAGGTGTTCACATTGTTACAAGCTTCAGGGGACTGCCAAGGTGAAGGTCCAAGGGGTTGCAAAGAAAATATTGTTGGTCCTTACACGTCTTGGTTATGTATTTAAGATGCAGTGGCAATTTCAGCACTAGATGAGGAAGTTTTACTTGCCTGACATCTAAGTGCACACGCAAATACTGCCACGTGCTTGCTTGTGAAAATCCACGTGTGCCTTTGTGCAAAGGTACTGGGAACCGGTCAATCCATGTACCAATCCAGACTCTGGGCTGGGTGATGGCTTCGTCCGTTTGAACATCTGTAGGTTGGGTGGCCCACTCGGTTCACAGACGGCTCTGGCACACTAGGGTGGTCCCTGGGCCCTGTGACCTGCCTCCCTGGCCACAGCAGATTGGTCCATGGAGTGACCGACCGTTCACCCCAGTTACCTCCCTTCCCTCCGGGTCTACGAGGATTAACAATGTACAGTGACTGGTCACCACCGTCCCTTCACTCCCCAGTCCTGGGTGATACAAGAAGATGGGCACCTGCCACTGAGCAAGTGATATGTGACCTGAGCCTTAGAGGTCAGGAGGAGGAGAAAGGAAGAGGGGTGAGTATAGCAGGATGCGGGGGAGAAGGTGCAGAGATTCAGGGTCCTGCACAGGTGGGCTCGGCACCGGGCGGCGTCTAACCTCGCCACGAGGAGGCCAGCAGCAGCTCAGGCAGCGGTCAACCCAGGCCCTTTGCAACCCGAGCAACTGAGCAGCTCCCATGGGTCACAGGAAGGTCTGAATCCCAGAGCCCCACACACCCAGCTGCTGCTCGGAGCAGCCAGGCTGGAATCAGCTCGCTTTTTCCTGGAATCTTACGCTGAACAAGCATCCCCGTCCTTCCCCTCTCTCTCTCGGGGAACTGGCAAAGCAGAGGCCCCTGGGGTGTTTTTATTTTCCTGGAAGCTGAGAGAACTAACGTGTGCTATGTGCTTTAGTGTGTGATCTTCATAAAACCCGTAACTGTGTTAATTTAAAACCAATTTCATTTCCTTTTAAATGTGGCAAAGTCACTGGTCTTAATTCAAGGACTCCAGCACCTGAGGTGTGATGTGGTAGGCGGGTCGCAGGGACAGAAAGGAAAGAAAAAATGCCACTTGGATGTACTGAGACCCCCAGGGAAACCCCTGGCGGGGAGAAGTTCTGGGGGATTTGAGGTTTCGTTTCAGGTTGAGGAAATGTTTTTGATGTTTCCCTTTGAGCAAAGATCCCCACTGGACCAGAGCAGCGGGGTGGCCCAAGCAAAGACACTTGGAGTTCAGTTTCCTGGGATTTGCTCTGAAGCCCCCCAACGCCGTCAAGCCAGGAAATGCTCTCAGGGGCTCTCAGTAGCACATGGGGGTCCCCAGGATGGAGTCTGGGTCACAGCCAGGTGTGTACAGTGATCTGGACTTGTAGAATCTTTGAATCTTAGACTCAGGAGGCAGGGACAGTCCTGTCTCTTGCCTGTTTGAAAACCAGCCCTAGGAATTCCCTGGCGGTCCAGGGGTTGGGACTCCGAGCTTTCACTGCCGAGGGCCCGGGTTCAATCCCTGGTCAGGGAACAAAGATCCTGCAAGCCATGTGCTGCGAGGCCGATAAGATAAGATAAGAAAACCAGCCCCTTAGCAGGGCCTCTTGTGCTTGCAGGACCTGGAACCAGACTTGCCCCACACCCCAACCCTCTGATGCTCCAAGTGCTTCTCTTCCTGAATGGGCCAAGCATCTGTCACCTACAATGACTGTCCATAGCTTTTGGACCAGGGCCCAGGCTCTCCTTTCTCCCAGCCCCACCCTGCCAACTCCACACTCCTGCGACCCCCAATGTCTTTCCCTGCTGAACCCCCATTCTTAATTTCACTTTGGAGCCTTTTCTGTTCTTTCGCTCAGAACTTCTCCCCCAGTCGTCTTATATTTCAAATCTCAATTTAAATGCCACTCCCCTGGGGAAACCCTCTCTGATCCCTGGAATCTATCAAGGGCTGGGGCCAGGGGCTGCAGACACAGTGCCTGGGCTCCAGGGGCCCGCAGCCTGGTGTGGCTGACAGAGCTGCAATGGGGCAATGACAGGGCAGCAGGAGAGGTCCTGGCAGGGAGGCACAGGTGTGTCGAGCCCTGAAAAGGACGGGTGTCCCCTCCCTGGGAAGCCACGAAGTTGGCCCGAGGAGACGGATAAGGGACTTGGTGCCAGAAGAATGGCCCTGAAAGTGGAGGACCCAGAAATTGGTGAAAGGGACAGAAGCCCCTCCGAACCACTGGCCCCATCAGCTTGTGCTTGGGGCCGCCCGACTGCCATTCCAGCAGCTCACTTTGCAGCCCAAGCTCAGGGTGCCTGTCACCTCGGGTGCCAGTCGGTGAGAGACACAGCGCTTGCAAACCGTGTACCTCATGGAGGCTTGTCCTGTGTCTGAAACACGCCGATGTCCCAAGAAGAGGAGACGCTGAGCACAGGTGACTTGGGAGGGCGACACCGGCACTGCGGGAGCACCCACCCCTGGAGGAGAGCAGTGTTTTCTCCTGACGTCTTTCCCCACCACAGTCCCTCCCTCCTCCTAACCTGCAGGAACCCTCTAAGCTATTTCCCCCTTTGCAATCGACCCCACCCCCGCACACCCAGGAGCTAGTTCTTTCTAGGTGAACAGAGAAAAATGGCACCTAATTAAGATTAGATGTGCTGTTGTGGTTCTTTGAAACTTATTTCCCTCTGCAAGTTAATAATCCCTACCGATCACCCCTTTCAGGGCAAATAATTCACCTTAGGAGACAGTGGCAGTGTGCACTGTACCTGATTCACCTTAAATGGCTTTGAACTTTTAAAGTGCCCCCCCTTTAATGGTGGTGTTGAAATAGCTCAGGATTCTTATAATGATTGTAATTACAGCTTCTGTTTAGTTAGTACCAATGATATACTAGACACTTCACTTCCATTCTCTCAGCTTCTCAGAACACCTCTGCAAGCCAGGAATTATTCAGAGAGAGAGAGAGAGAGGGAGGGAAAGGGAGGGAGGGAGGGAGAGAGAGAGATGAGCAGTTTAAAGGGAATCAGGGGACTTCCCTGGTGGCGCAGTGGTTAAGAATCCGCCTGCCATTGCAGCAGACACAGGTTTAATCCCTGGTCCAGGAAGATCCCACATGCCACAGAGCAACTAAGCCCGTGCACCACAACTACTGGGCCTGCGCTCTAGAGCCCGCGAGCCACAACTACTGAGCCCGCGAGCCACAATTACTGAAGCCCACGCGCCTAGAGCCCGTGCTCCACAACAAAGAGAAGCCACCGCAATGAGAAGCCCGCGCACCGCAACGAAGAGTAGCCCCTGCTCTGCACCTAGAGAAAAGCCCGCACGCAGCAACGAAGACACAACGCAGCCAAAAATAAATAAATAATTTTTTTTAAAAAAAGAAAAGTTAGAGAGAGATTAGGGGTAGATATCACACGACTTAAAGTCACACAGCTGGACAGATTTGAACTAAACCTGCCGGCCATGCTTCCTCCATCCCACAGTGAGGCTCTGATTCAAGCATCTCAGAGCTAGGAAGGACCTTAATCTCATCCCCACCCTGCCGGTTTTATAGGTTAAGATGCCCACCGTCTGGGGGAGATGAGGACAACTGCAGAATTCAGAGTCCTTGGGGAGGGGACCCCAGGGGGTCCCCTGGATGAATGAGGATTTGGGGATGTCTGTGCTCGCTGGGTTGGGGCTGGGAGGAGGTGGGGTGATAGCCAGCTGGACCTAGGCCAGCAGAGACCTACATGCTGGGGCTGAAAAGGAACAGGAATGTGCCTGGAAGGGGACAGACTGCTGCCAGGTGGGTCTGCCGAAGGAGCAAGCGGGCCAGGACCACCAGTATCACCCCCGAAGCTCCCGCCACCACACCGCGCCCCTTCCGGCCACTTGATGTCACAGGTATTTACAGTGCTTCCAACGGGCGGAATCCATTGTAGATTCCCGTGCTGTTAGGTTACCCAGATCTCTGTGCTCTGCAACGAAACCACCACTTAGCCAGAAATCAAATAGAAGCAGCAGCAACCAAGCGGGCAGGGGGGAGGGGGAGGGAGGGAAGACAGTGCAAAGGCCCAGGGGTGACATGAGTGTGAGCTTGGGGAACATGAGAGACTGCTGGTGTTCCATGTAGTTGGAGTGACCGGTGAGGCTGGGAGGGGAGGGCGCCAGCTCTCAGAAGCTCTCCATCCTGGGGCTGATGACTTTGACCCGGGGAGGGACATATTCCCATTTGGTGAATGAGCTGAAAGGAGGCAGGGCCGGGGCAGCAGGGCCACAGGAGGTTTCCAGGTGAGAGAAGCATCCAGGTAGTCGTGGGCACGGGAAGAGCCACTTTGCCGTGGGACCTGGGGCCTCACTGTCCATGGGGGCAAGAGCTGGCTTGGGGATGGCCCAGGCTACTGAGCAGCACGGGTGGGGGGCCATTCACCCAGGTCCCAGATGCAGGGGGAGGAGGGGGCTTGGGGAGAGGGGGTGTTCTGTTTTAGACACATTCTGTTTGCTTCTCCGGGGGGACGTCCTCACAGACATACCTGGAAAGTGCACGTGAGGGAGGCCACCTGCACGGAGACGGAGATCTGGTAGCAAATGGTCATTTCCCTTCCCCCAGTTCAGGCAAAATCCTAACAGCCAAGCATGACAGCACTGAAAGCAGTATTAACAATTTTAACTTTAATATATATATCAACATGTAAATATTTATACTTATTTATAAATTTTTGTTTATTAGTACTTAAATTTAATATATTGTCTACTATATATTAATACATATTATAAATTTATAACTATTAAATAATCGTTAAAAATTTTAAATTTAGAACAAGGTTTAAAGAAATTCCTGTACACGATTTAGCTCCCTTGCCCAGAGTCTTGAGTTGGCACTACTCTGCTTAATCCCACACTGTTTGTTTAATCCTAGGCTCAAGGCAAACCATTTCCGATTCACTTTAGTTTTTTTATTTTATTTTATTTTATTTTTATTATTATTTTTTTTTGCGGTATGCAGGCCTCTCACTGTTGTGGCCTCTCCCGTTGCGGAGCACAGGCTCCGGACGCACAGGCTCAGGGGCCGTGGCTCACGGGCCCAGCCGCTCTGCGGCATGTGGGATCTTCCCGGACCGGGGCACGAGCCCGCGTCCCCTGCATAGGCAGGCGGACTCTCAACCACTGGGCCACCAGGGAAGCCCTATTTTTTATTTTTTAAAAATATGTATTTATTTATTGGCTGTATCGGGTCTTAGTTGCAGCTCGCGGGCTCTTTGTTGCAGTGTGTGGGCTTCTCTCTAGTTGTGGCGTGTGGGCTCCAGAACGCGTGGGCTCAGTAGCTGCGGCGTGGGCTTAGTTGCCCTGTGGCATGTGGGATCTTAGTTCCCTGACCAGGGATCAAACTGGCATCCCCTGCCTTGCAAGACGGATTCTTAACCACTGGACCCCCAGGGAAGTCCCCTGATTCCCTTTAAACTGCTCATCTTGTCCTCGTTCCATCTCAAGGGCCCCTCCCACTTTGACTCCAGAGCCGCTGGGACCGGCTGCCTCCAGGTGATGGAGGTTTGCTCTGCCATCCCTCTGGCTCAGCACATCATCTGCTTGTCTCCTGATGCGAAGCAAAATGAAATACTCCGGAAAGCAGGGGCCTCCTGGTGATCTCCCGAGCAATCTTCACATCAGCTTTGGACAGATATTCCAGAGTGTCCTGGGGTAAGTCCCCCTAACCTAATCCCCCCCCCACCCTCATGCTGTGCACCATACAGGCCTGGCTTTCCTTATTTCCTCTCCGGCTTTGCCACCAGTGGTGGGTAGAATGGTGGCCCCCAAAAGATATGCCCACATCCTAACCCCTGCATCCTATGAAGGTGACTGAAAGTTCTGGGACCAATTCCGACATGGAGAGGGGTCCCCACCCCTCCAAGCAGTGCCCCAACACCAGCGGGGCATCCTAAAATTCAACTCAGTTCCGACACTATCTACCCGGAGATGGCAACAGATCCCACAGGTTAAGGCTCCGTTCCCTAAGACCGCCCCACTTCAGTGCCAACCTCAAGTCCAAGTTCTTACCTGTGCTTACAAATCAGAGGTTCCCATGACCCCCTCCTTGGGTTCAATTAATTTGCTAGAGCGGTTCACAGGACTCAGGAAACCTGCTTACTCGCTAGATTACCAGTGTATCACAAAGGACATTAACAGATACCAGTCAACAGCCAGATGAACGGATACACAGAGCGAGGTCCTGAACAAAGGAGCTTCAGTCCTCGTGGAGTTTGGGGCCCTGCATCGTGGAAGCCTTCTGGTTCCCCAACCTGGATGTTCTCTGCACCCTGTCCTTCTGGATTTTTATGGAAGCTTTATTGCTTTGGCACGGTTGATTAAATCATGGCATTGGGCATTGATTCAACCCTCCAGCCCCTCTGCCTGGTCCAGAACTCATGGATGTGGGGCCTGAAGTTCCAACCTAATGACCACACAGTTGGACCTCCTGGTAACCAGCCTCAGCCCTAGGTTTCCAAAAGGTGCCTCATTAACATAACAAATGATGCCCTCAGTGATTTTGACGAAGGGGTACGTACCATCGAGAGCACATCCTGGAAGAAGGTTACTGCTATTCTCAAGGAACAGGTACCTTAGTTAATGGTTTTAGTGCTTTTCTAAGTATGGGAAGATGCAAGAATCCAGGTTCATAAAAAATTTCTCCTGAAAATATTTAACTCTCTGAGGGCCACTTCTGTCAGTTTTCCCAGAGCACAAAGTGCCTCACCCTGATCTTTGCCCTGAATTCCTTTCAGGGTGTATTGTGGCCACTACAGTGGATAATGACTTGATTCTTGTAGAACTGGAGGGTGGGCAACATTCTTTAGTTTATAATCCCTTCCCTTTTGATCTTAATTTCAACCAAAGTTTGGGAGACATTTCTCCACCAATTTGTCCCACTGGTCTAGGAATGCTCATTCCCAGGTCAGGTGAGGATTTCATTGATGGGCCACTCAATGTGCTATTGGTAGACTGTTAACAGCAGCCAAAAGCCTCTGAACCACCTGTCTTACTAGTCTGTCAAGGAAACGGTTCCCTCTTGTTGCTTCTTCCCATAGCTAGAGTTACACTATGACAGTCATTGATCTTATAGGACTATATATTTGCTCAATCATTGCAAGTGGCCTAATCATCGTTAATTTTATCTGAGGCTCAGCCACACATTTGGTAATGCAAGAAACAACAATCATGCATTTGGTAATGCAAAATAGGCAGAATACAAGTAATATAGCTAGTGACATTAATTAGGCCATAAGGGAAGTATTTAAGCTAAGAACTTCAATTAGGTGCAGCCCAGTATCTCTCCAGGTCATCTGACTAGTCTATTCTGCACCAGTCGTTATCTTTAAGGGAAATGTTATGTTGGCACTGTACGTAAAGCTCACCAGAGATATCTGAACGTACAAGGTGAGTGGTGGGTCATCAAGACCCCATCATGATTGAGAAAGGAATGTTATCTCCTAAGGAGTTACATGGCTGGGGCCAGAAGGAGAAAAATGGATTTTTATGGTTGAGCAGGTATTTCTGCCGCTGGGGACATCTGGCTAATGTAGATGCACAGTGCTCACTAGAGGACAGGGAGAAGGCCCAAACGGGCCGAGTAAAATTTTATGTTTAAATATTTCTTGTGTTGCCTTAAAATATGAATTTTTATTTCATCACCTAACACATCGCCTGTCACAGTTAACCTTCAAAAGAGTTAACTTTTGGGGTGAATAGTGGGATACGTACATTCTCATTCTTTTGGTATATCTTTAGCCAAACAGACCTTAGACTTTTTTTTTTTTTTTTTTTTTTTGTGTGGTACGCGGGCCTCTCACTGTTGTGGCCTCTCCCATTGCGGAGCACAGGCTCCGGACGCGCAGGCTCAGCGGCCATGGCTCACGGGCCCAGCCACTCCGCGGCATGTGGGATCCTCCCGGACCGGGGCACAAACCCGTGTCCCCTGCATCGGCAGGCGGACTCTCAACCACTGTGCCACCACGGAAGCCCCAACATTTTTTATTAGAATTTGAGGAACACCCTCTTGGGAGCTGGCCTTTCAGCAGGACAAGTGCCCAGATTACTTCTGGGTCTAGCTGGGATAAACACCTGCAGGAATCTGCATGTCAAGAAATAAAAGTTGATGCAAAGGCAAGAACAGACCTGTGGAAAGAGCACAGATTTATTATAATCTCTAACTGACTAAAGAAATAGAATGTAATGCATATGAGTTATTTTGTGGTGGATAAATATTGAGCAGGGTATAACTAAGATCTATATTGATGAATGTTTAAAAAATCCACAGATAAGTTGTTTCACCAAAAACTTTTTTGGGGGCTTCCCTGGTGGCGCGGTGGTTGAGAGTCCGCCTGCCGATGCAGGGGACACAGGTTCGTGCCCCGGTCCAGGAAGATCCCACATGCCGTGGAGCGGCTGGGCCCGTAAGCCATGGCCGCTGAGCCTGTGCGTCCGGAGCCTGTGCTCCGCAACGGGAGAGGCCACAACAGTGAGAGGCCCACATACCGCAAAAAAACAAAAAAAGCAAAAAAACCTTTTTTTTAAGAAAAAAGCTTTCTGTTATAAATAGAAGGGTGTGAAGTCAGGAAACAAGGGAAAGAATAATCAAACAGTTCTCTGGAGAAGCCTCCAAGAAGTATGACTGTAGGAGGGCCCTTCCTACTGATTAACAGTTAATAGAGTCTCGGGAAAAACCCGAGTTCCTGTTGCTCTCTCTTCTGGGAATGACCTGCCAAGCCGAGAGGGAGAAACTCAGTCAGCCTCCTAAGGATGCTGGGGGGTGGGGAGCTGGCAGTGGAGCCCCAGGTCCGCAAGCATCACTTTGTGGCTTGAGGGGAAATAACGCCGTCATGCTGATAAAATGATGAGGCTGAGCTATCAGTTATGATTCAACGAAGAGCATCCAGAACAATGGCATGTGGAGTGACTGAATTCTATAACTGGAAGAACCATGCTGACGTTGGATCTGATCTCTGTTTAACAGAGAGGAAGCTGTGTCCTAGAGAGGTGAACTGACAGGCCCAAGGTCATCGTGTACCAAAGAAATTGGCCTTGGCCTTGGCCAAAGACGGGTCTGGCTTTTGTCCCCGGCAAAACTTTAGATTTCTTCTAAACCCTAGGAATTTCCCGAGAGTAAAATTTTATTTTTATTTTATTTTACTTTTATTCTTTTATTTCCCTAAAGGAATATAAATTTCTTTCTTATTCCTGGAGTTTCCCTCAGACCACACCTGGCAGTTTATGCTGGTAAAGGAGGCTCATGATGGGCTGCAGAATGGAGCCCCAGTAAAAATCCTGGACCAAAAATCTTGGTTGCGCTTCCCAGGTTGACCGTGCTACGTGCGCATTGTCACACATGGATGCTGGGACAGTAATGCATCCTGAGGCCAATGGAAGCTTTGAGTTTGGAACTTTCCTGGACTCTACCCCACACATTTCTTCCTTTGGCTGGTGTCAGTCTGTATCCTTCCCCTGATAAACCATAACCGTGAGTATAACAGCTTCCAGTGAGCTCTACGAGTCTTCCAGTGAATTATTGAACCCGGTGGTGATTTGGGGAACCCCTGAACTTGCAGTTGGTGTCAGAGGGGAGGGTGGTCTTGTGTAGAAGATGCCCTCCTACTCTGTAGTTGACCTTGACTCCCTGAGGTTGGGACCAGCTGTCTTGGGCAGACAGGGCCAACTCTAGGAATTCATGCAGTGAGCTTTGACTGAGCCAGGGCTGGCATGCAAAGCAGAAGGGCCCTTTAGATGATGACAAGGCCAGTGGTGGGACGGAGTGGGCAGAGGTGGAGAGCCTTGTGTGAGCAACTGAGTGGAGTTAGAGGACAAGAAAACAGGATCCCCTCCCAGAAAACAGTTTGCACGTTTGCGCTGCAGAGGGAAGCCAGGCCAGCCCCTCGTGAGTAAGGCTCTCCAGGGTGGTCAGAATTCCAGGGAAAGGCAACCTTGGGATTGAAGGGTATCCACGGTTTGCAAGGGCAGAGGCTGGTGACTGAGAGGTGAGGGACTGCCCGAGTGACCCTAAAACCAGGAAGGACACACACAGTCCATGTCCAGTCTTGACCCCAGATCTGTGTTTGTCTCCTATGGCTGCTGTTACAAATTATCCAAAACAGTGGCTTAATTAATACAACATTGTAAATCAACTATACTTCAGTTAAAAAATGGACAAATATAAATAGCTAAAATCATAATCGAGTCATAGGAGTAGAATCATTAGTTAATTAAAAAAACAAACAAACAAACAAAACCCACAGTGGCTTAAAACAGCACGAATAGATTCTCTAACAGGCCTGGAGGTCACAGGTCTGAAATCAGTTTCATGGGGTAGAGCCAAGGCGTTGACAAGGCTCCACTCCGACCCCTCTCTCATCTCAGTGGCAATGACATTCATCATTGTCACAATCTAGTGTTAAGAGTGACACAACAGTGCCTACAGGCAGCTCCCGAGCTGCGGCAGGACTCCCCTCTGTGGGGCCCTGGGAGAAGGCTCGCTAAAACCTCTTCCTTTCCTGGTCAATGGCCAGCCTCATGGGTGCGTAGCCTGGGCAGTTACACAGGGTCGGGCACTCAGAAGGAGTCCATGCTGGATTGAATGCTCTACTGTCACTGCCTTGAAATTCTTAACCATTTTTGAACAAGGGGCTTGCGTTTCATTTTGCACCGAGCCCTGTAAATTATGCCGCTGGTTCTTGCCCAGCCCTAACCCCTTACCTCCAGCAAAGACACCTAGAAATGAACTTCATAGTTTTTTGGACACTTGACATAATTTTGGTTAATATTCATTGCATTTTTCTGGTCTAAGCATTCATAAGTATTATTACTGTCCCTGGGAATAAAGTTTCTGGCAACAAAGGATGTCCTTGTAAGGCGTTCTTTTCATTAAGAGAGGCAATATTGTCAATGAAGATTCAAACACAGGCACCATTTGAATTAGGGAGTGATTATTCCCATTAAGAAGACGGTCTCATTTTTAGAAAATGATTCCCTATGGAATTCCTTTAAATAGCCCGCTTTCCTAATGCATTTTTAATGTGTTTCAACATATTAAAAATTATTTACACGCAGTCCTCCCAGGTCTGTTCATTTAACCAGTGCGCTGACTCCCACTCGGTGTCGACCCTGCAGTGTTCTGGAAGGACTGCGGCCGGCAGGGCAGGGAAAGAAGGTGGTCCCTCCCAGAGGAGCTCCGCCTGTTGGGAGTGGCCTGCCCTGCGGTGAGCAAGGGGACAGGGGGGCGTGTGAGCCCAGGGAAGAGTGCAACTACCCAGGGAGCCCGGGACGTTTTCCCAAAGCAGGGGAGATGCAGATGGGACCCGATGGGATGCCCTGGAGCTTGCCAGGCGGAAGCAGGCAGGAATGTGAATTCCAGGGACAGAGGAGCTTGTCACAGGGGCTGAGGTTTGAAAGTGGGTGGGGACTCTGGGAAGACCCCAGGCATTGTGTGTGGGGAGGAGGGGGGTCAGCTTGGTTGGCTGCAGATCAAGGGTCCTCGTGCTAGTCTGAGGAGGCAGGCATAGGGCAGTGGGGAGAGTGGAGTGTCACCCCCAGAGCCGTGTTCTAGGAAGATAACTGCTCATGGGAAGGCAGATCAGAGGCTCACGATCCTGGAACTGTGGGCAGCTGAGAGGCGCTGTAACAGTCATCGGAGAACAGTGGGGCCCGGGCAGGCGGAGGCCCTGGGGGCTGGCAGGTAGGAGGCTTGCAAACAAGACCTGCGTGTGGCTGACCCTCAGAGGGTCCTGAGGGTAGAATGCGTTGAGGGGAGAAAAGACTTTACCTGCTGCACACTCCATCACATCTCAGGATCGGGGCAGGAGGGACAGGTGTCAAGGGAAAAGGGGTCCAATGGGCCTGGTCCAAGTCAGGTCTCATGGGGAGAAACTGTGTCCCCGGTGTCACAGAGAACCTGCTTTGAGGGCCACAAGCCAGAAGGCCCTATTCAGTGGGTCAGGACAGCGCTTGTTTTATTTCCCACAGGTGCTACTCTCTCCTCCAGCCAGAGTTCCACGTGACCAGAGCCTCTTGCAGACCAGACGGGGTGGGACCCCCAGACGCCATGGGACAAGCAGGGCCATCTCTTCAGCTGGGTGGGGGAGAACCACATCTGGCTATGGCCAGTCCATCGTCAGAGATGCGGAAGTGCTGGAGCATCACTACCCTCCTTGGTCCTGGGGTACGGCTGATAGGTGGCATCTCTCCCCTTTTCTTCTTCATTCAGAGCTACTGTGTGTCCGCGCTGGGCCAGCTCAGGGTGTCCCTTGGCTGCTCCCAAGCTCTGTTTCCCTGTCATTGGCCAGGCAGTGACAGAAATCCAGGCTGGCCTGTGGGGCTGGGGAGAGGGCAGCCCGTGGTTTTGGGGGAGAAGGCTGGTCTGAGAAAATGAGGCAGGGGTGGCTATGACCAAGGGGAGGGGCGATGCAGCTTCCCTGGTGGTGGCCAGGCCCCTTCCTTTTACAGACGAGGAGCCTGGCTTGGGGGGAACAGCACAGCATTTCTAAAGTCTCCCAGCAAGGAAGGTGCAGGGATCAGAGGGGAGCCCCCGAGCTCGGGGTCAGCCCCCTCTGTCCCCAGCCATTTCCTGCAGTGGGAGGCACCGTGGCCTTGTGTTGGCGGAAGTTGGAGGTGCTGCCCCCTGCACTTCTCACCTGCAAGGACCTTGGCAAATGCTTTCATCTCTTGAGCCTCAGCGTTCTCACCTGGACCGCAAGGCTCGGAGGCCCCTCCGGCTGCGAACCCTCACAGGGTCACATGGGGATCAGACCAAACGAGGTGCCTGGGCGGTCCTCCGTGCAAGTTCCAGACCAAAGCTGCCCCGGCCTCCTCCAGGGGCCGGTTAGTGCCCTGGGCCACCCGGACAGAATGCGGGTACAGGCCGCTTCCTCTGTTAGAGGCAGCCAAACAAGAGAGGAGAGAAAGGGCCGGATGCAAACATTTGTTCCCAAGGGAAATGGGTGTTGCTGGCAAACTGGAGTGTTCTCTTCCGCTTTCAAAGCGCACCAGGTCAAGCAGACCCAGGATGAGCCGCCAGGAGAGTTATTGGTGTGACACGCATCTGTGGCCGCCGAGGAAAACAGCATCTAAATATCACCCAAGATCAAGGCCATTCACTAGAGGGCCTGGAACAGGGGTCAGTGTGCACCTGCTGAGGAATGTTCTTCGTGCTGGGACAGGGCGTGGTGCCAGTGACCTGGTTTCCTTTGCGGAAATTTGCAGAATGTGGACAGACCTGACTTTCCTTCCGTGGGCTGAACAGAAAGAGCTCCTGACAAAGATGCTCCTGTTCCCCTCCCCTACTCTCCCCGTCTGCCCCTGGGTTTAACTGTGCTGCAGGCTTGGTATCTAAACAGCTGCCATCTTAGCCTGAAGCCTTAGAATAATCCTGGGGTCCAGGATGTCTTGGGTTTTGTTTGTTTGTTTTGCATTTTTAGGGGATCCAGTACATCATCAGCTCACCCGGGAGAACAGCCTTGGGTAAGCAACTGTTTTGAAATCCTTCTCTGGCCACTGTCAGGCAAATCCTCAGAACTTCCAAATTCACATATTTTCTCACATACTTAGCTTTCTCGTTCCTCCCTGATTTACAAACCTTGAGCCATTTTCTAATTCCCCAGTAAATTAGTAATTATTCCCATTGACACGAGTTCCTGGCCCCTCGCATCTTTATAATCATGATCCTCATCTCAGCATTATAAATGTTATTAATACCTCATAATTCCTTAACTACTATTCTCGCTAGTGACTGCCACGTGGCTGTTGAGAGATTTTTACCTGTGTCCTCCCCAGAGAGTGACAAGGCTGGGACTAGAAGCTTGTACCTCTGCCTCCTAGCCAACTGTGCTGTTCATAGGCCACTGCGGTCAGCCCTCGGGCCAGTGTTTGTTGGGCATCTTTTGTGGGGAAAAGGATCTATTGTTTTAATTAATTTTTATTGGAGTAGAGTTGATCTACAATGTTGTGTTGGTTTCAGGTGTACAGCAGAGTGAATCAGTTATACATATACACATATCCACTCTTTTGTAGATTCTATTCCCATATAGGTCATCGTTGGGCATCTTTTGTAAGCCCAGCAGAGCTGTGACGTGGGGGTCAGGACACCAAGCTTGGACCTGGGCTAGTTTCAGTCAGAAACAATTACTTACCAGCTGTGCTTCCTTAGCTAAGTCATTAGATAAGTTGGCCTCAGTTTTCTCATCTATATAATGGGGTTGCTAATACCTACCTCAAAGGATCACTGTGAAGGATTAAAATGAGACCACATGGGAAGCCCTTAGCATGATGTCTGGCATTTAACATGCACTTCACTCAATAAGCAGTTTATTCTTTTTTTTTTTTTTTTTCCGGTACGTGGGCCTCTCACTGTTGTGGCCTCTCCTGTTGTGGAGCACAGGCTCCGGACGCGCAGGCCCAGTGGCCATGGCTCACAGGCCCAGCCACTCCACGGCATGTGGGATCTTCCCGGACCGGGGCACGAACCCGTGTCCCCTGCATCGGCAGGTGGACTCTCAACCACTGCGCCACCAGGGAAGCCCAAGCAGCTTATTCTTATGATAACTTTAAAAGCCTGTCAGGTACTTGGCACAGGGTGGGTGCTAACAAGGGCTCTCTAATTTGGAATCTGCATGCGAGAGGAGGAGCAGGGAGACAGGGTGGGTGAGACAGGAAGCAAGGCAGTCTTCTGCTGCTTTGGCATTCAGCTAACTGAATGGGTAGAGAATAAAAGAGATTTTTTCGAAAGTCCTTGAAAGTTTTTGATGAACTATGGAAAAAATATGTGCTGAATATGTGAATGAATAATTGAACTCACTTTCTATGCCTGCAAACATCAGCCACCGAAGGAAGAGGTAGTGGGATTTGAGGACAGTAGAATATCAAGGTTGAAGATGGGTTTTCCCCCTCATCACGACCAGAGGCAGAATATTAAACCCAACCCTCTGGAGAGTATGGGAAGTACCACCTGATGCAGCCAGGCCGGGGTGATACTAATTAGGAGAACCAAGTCCAGCCTCAACCCTCCAACCAAGGAGATTTAGGACTTCGATCAGGGTGGCTCCGAGAAGGAGGTGGAATTCTCACATAGGGTGAGGGGTGAGCCTTGGTTGAGGAAGGAAAGACGGGGAGCGTATTGGTGTCCTGGGGTGTCCATAACAGAGTCCCACAGTGGGCAGCTTTATTTTATTTTAATTTATTTTCTTTTTTGACCGAGCTGTGCAGCATGTGGGATCTCCTTTCCCGCGCCCCTGCATGGGAAGCGTGGAGTCTTAACTACGGGACCACCAGGGAAGTCCTCCGGTGGGCAGCTTTAAACAGCAGAAATGTATCCTCTGAAGGTTCTGGGGGCCAGAAGTTTCAGATCGAGGCATTGGCAGGGCCATGCCCTGTCTGAAGGCCCTAGGAAGGAATCTGCTCCGTGCCTCTCCCTTGGCTTCTGTGTTGCCGGCAGTCCTAGGTCCGATGTCACGTGGCCTTCTCCTCTGTGTCTGTCTCCGTGTTTCTCCTCTTCTTGTAAGGACACCAGTCATACTGGGCGAAGGGCCCACCCTACCCCAGGACGACCTCATCTTAACTTGATAACATCTGCAAAGACCCTGTTTCCAAATAAGGTCACCTTCTGAGGTTCTGGGAAGGTTGTGAGTTTTGGGGGGACATATCCGACCCCATACAGGAAGGAATGTGAAGGAGAGAAGGAACAAGCGGGACTGACCACAAGCCTTGCTCCCCCTCTGCCTGCCCCTGCAACAGGACCTGGCCGTTTGTGGTTCACAAAATGTCCCCCAAACAAGCTTGGGGGAGGGCGGGACCATAACACCCCAACCTCGTCATCTCCCCAGCCTCCCCCTCCCCGCTCACCCAAACCCGCTCCACTGTCCCGTCCCCCAGGCCAGAATCCTGAGGCTGCCCTGGACACCCTCCTCTCTCTCGCTCCCCTCCCCTCCCCTGTCAACCTGTGTCACTTTCACCCTTCCTACCCCATGGGTCCCACTGCTTCGCTCCATCCTGTGTCCCCGTCCCAGCCTCCAGGGTCGGGGGCTGAAACCCCTCCATCCAGTGGTGGCCGAGTGACTGCTGATGACCGGCAGGTCCTCGCCCCAAACCTTCAAGGCCTGTCCTCTTGGCCTCTGATGCCGGGACCTCTTCCAGGTGGCTGCTTCGCAGGGGTGCCATGTGCGCTTTGGGGATCCAGCTGAACCCAGCACTGGCAGTTCAGGGGTGGGGGCCACCTTGTCTCCTGCCCACTGCAGCCCGGGCACTGGTCCATCCCAGCACCCACTGCACAGCTCACTTAGCAGTGTTGCCCAGGAGGAGGAATTCCATTCGCTTGCTTAACGTGACAGCCAAGCTTCAGACCCCCCAGCCTCAGCCAGTGGAAAAGACAAGCGCAGGATCCCAGAGTGACACCATGGAGCCCCGTCACCAGCCCCCAAGAGGCTAAAGTCTGGGCAGATTTGGGGCAGCACATCAGGGACCACAGAGAGCTACTGAGCTCTTCTCTCGGTGCTCAGACCAAGCTTGCAGCCCCTGCTTGGGATCCCACGCAGATACCCTAACCATCAGCGTCTCCCTCGGACGCAACCCCTCCCTGCCCTGCCTCTCGGCCCATCAACCCGGTTTGTTTAGGGCAAGATCACTGTCCACTTGGGCTCACAGGTTGGACACGCAGAAGTACTGGGGAGTCCTCTCTGTCCCCGCGGTCTCGCCTGAGGTTGGCCTCAGCTCTAAGCACCCTCTTACCCCCTCAACCCACCTGCTTCTCCACCTGGGCAGGGCCAGATCTGGCCCGTCCTCCCAGGGCTGCACCCTGACCCACATCCCCTGACATCTGGAATCTGCAGACAGTGACACTGTCACGGCACTTTACGTGTCAATGGCTCCCCTCACCTACTGACCATCCCAACTGCTTTGGGAGGCGTCTGGCCTCTGCCTCTGTTCCTGGCATATCTCCATATCTCAGGATAGGGCAGTTGCCGCCTTGCCCTGTCCCTCCCGTGCCCCCTGAGGCTTCTGTGATCACCTGTGATGCTCCAGTCGTCCCGAGTGGGCGTGGCCTATGGGTTCAGATTCAACAAGAGAGAAGTAGCTCAGCTCTCTCCCCTAGGACAAGTCGGAAACCCTGGGTCCCATCGCGGTAACCTGCTCCTTAAGTCACCTTGCTTGGGCTTCCTTCTTAGACCCCACAGGTTCTTCTTGGGATCACCCCCGGGGATCACCTCCCAGCTAAACTCCTTCAACTGAATCCTAGTCCAGGGTCAGCTTCTGGCTTAAATCCAAGCTAAGCCACCACCTCCTTCCTCTCCCGGCATAGCTGTGTCCACACCCACCTGTGCATCTATTCCTCCACGCCAGGGCTCACTGGGCCCCTCACCCTGCAGTGCCCTGCCCACAGCTATACTTTGAAAGCAACAGAGCTCAGACTCAAGCCCAAGCCTCCAGGATCTCAGTCGTCACTGACATCTACCAACTAGGTGACTTGCAAGTAAACTAACTGCCTAGAGCCTCAGTTTCCCCACGCAGAGTGGAGGTGATGGCAATCACCCCAGGGTGTCGTGAGGGGTTAGTGACATAATAGAGTGTGAAGCTCGCCAGTGGAGATGGGGACTGCCTTCTCGGTGCTCCCCACCCTGTTTATACCTCTTGCTGGCATCTATTCTGGGTCCTCTTCTGAGGTGGTGGGTTGACGGTGTTGTCCCCGTCAGACTGGGAGCCCCTTGAAGGTACCAATGTCCCCATAGCCTCCAGCACGACACCTGTCACGTGAAGCAAGAGCCAGTTTTTTCTCACTCTGTTCCCCGACAATCACCCCCCTGGAAGCACTTTGGCTTAGTCCACGGAGAGGAGAACCAGGCTTGGGGTCAGACAAGTGAAAAAGAACTTCCACTCTTGCTCTGCAGAAAGGTTCCAGGCTCAGAATCACGGCTGGGTCAGAAATCTGGAAGTAAAACCATCACAAATGAGAGAGAAAACCAGAGAACCAATTCCACTCTCGGGTTCGTTCGGTCTTGCACGTGCAAAGGTGAGAGAGACCGAGGGCTTGTCCCCCTTCCCCTCCCCGCCTGCGTGTTCCCTTCCTCCTTATAAGGGGGCATCCTCCATGTATGTGCAACACATAGACACGTTCTTGAACAAGAACTGCTGACTCAGAGCCTCTGATGATGTGGGTGTGAAAGTACTAATTAGGATGTAGCTCTAATAATAGGAGCTTTGGGACAGAGACAGAGTCAGGTGGGACCGAGGCTCGGCTCCCGTGTGGACGCACTTGCCTTTGCGGTACCCGCAGTGGGGCTCCAGGCCATCAGGAGTGCACCCGGGGAGCACCTATCCTTCTCTGGGCACTTTCTCACTTGATGCACATCAGCCACTTTTACCAGGGGAACCGGGCCTTGAAAGCAGTTTCTGACTCCCAAGATGGCCAGGTACCACCTTCCCACTCTGTCCTTCCCAGAGAAGTTTGTGCTGGGAGCTGGTGCAGGGATGCTCCCCTGAGGCTGTGGGCATGGCGGCCGCACCTTGCGTACAACCCCAGTCTCTCCAGTTCCCCATGCTCCTCCCGGCGGGGGTCCAAGAGCGTCTTCCTTTGGGGCTACCTCCTCTCGAATTACTGAGAGCTGCATTTGGGGATCTGGCAGACCCGGGTTCAAATATAGGGCTCCCAACACACAGCTGTGTGGCTGGGTTAGTTCACATCACTGCACCTCAGTTTTCCCGTCTGTAAATGGGGCATCATGTTACTATTTCCCAGGGCTATTATGAAGAGACAATCAAATAACATACGTAACAATACCTAGTCAGTGCTGGCACTTGAACGTACGTCCTCTGCAAGCGGTAATTCTAGTCTCCTCCCCCGCCCAGCCGCCACCTTCCTGGTTCTAATTCTCTACCTCAGCCCAGCCGACATCCGTTTTGGGGGAACAGAGGTGTCCACTGGGGCTGAGGCAGAGGAACATATTGGAGGTCTGCTGTAGAACCTAGCACCTATCATTGGCAGTGCTGTATAGAATACTTAAAATTCTGCCAACAGGGTAGATCTGCTGTCATGTGCCCTTACCACAAAAGAAAAAAGAACAAGTTTTTTTTTTTTGTTGTTTGTTTGTTTTGCAGTATGCGGGCCTCTCACTGTTGTGGCCTCTCCTGTTGCAGAGCACAGGCTCCGGACGCGCGGCTCAGCGGCCATGGCTCACAGGCCCAGCTGCTCCGTGGAGCATTTGGGATCTTCCCGGACCGGGGCATGAACCCGTGTCCCCTGCATCGGCAGGCGGACTCTCAACCACTGCGCCACCAGGGAAGCCCGAAGAACAAGTTTTTAATAAAGGGGGCGGAGGGAAACTTTTGGATGAATAAGTTCATGGTCTTGATTGTGGCGATGGTCTCATGGGTATATCCTTATCTCCAAAACTCATCAAGTTGTACACAGGAAATATATACAGCTTTCTGTATTCCAGTCATACCTCAATAATGTGGTTTCTCTGGGTTTTAAATTCTGCCTCTGAAAATCATACTGTTGTTTGCAGCGTAGGTAAGAAAATGCGTGGGTAATAGGAAAACAGCCACACCACCTCCTCAAAGCTTTTGATTCTGAACCTGTAATAACAGCAGGAAGGAGACCCAACTAGAAGGGCAGGTGGCCAGAGGTGGTGGAAACGCCCTGGGTTTGGAATCAGACAGCTCTGAGCTGGAATCTTTTTTTTTTTAAAATAGATTTATTTATTTTTATTTATTTATTTTTGGCTGCATTGGGTCTTTGTTTCTGCTCGCAGGCTTTCTCTAGTTGCGGCGAGCGGGGGCTACTCTTCATTTCGGTGTGCGGGCTTCTCGTTGCCATGGCTTCTCTTGTTGTGGAGCACGGGCTCTAGGCACGCGGGCTCAGTAGTTGTGGCTCACGGGCTCTACAGCGCAGGCTCAGTAGTTGTGGCACATGGGCTTAGTTGTTCCGCGGCATGTGGGATCTTCCTGGGCCAGGGAAGATCCTGGACCCGTGTCCCTTGTATTGGCAGGCGGATTCTTAACCACTGTGCCACCAGGGAAGTTCCCTGAGTTGGAATCTTGACTCTAGCCCACTCTGGCCAAGACCTGGGACAAGTTATTAGCTTCCCTGGGCTTCTAAAAAGTCCTTTACAAAAAGCGAGTAATTACATCTGCCCCCTGGGTGGGCAGGAGGCATGAGATTTACTTAGATGATGATGTAGTGAAACAGTCTAGTCGGCCTGGGGGTGTGGGCACATATGGTGATGGGTAACCCACCCATGCTGGTTTCCTTTCTCATCTCTCCCTCTTTAAATACCCAGGGAGCCTCAGCCTCACACTGGCACCCTCAGGACCTCCATCTCAACGCATCAGAACCTTCCCCATCCTGCCCCTCCAGAGCAGTCTTGTGTGTGTGTGAAGCGATTTGGGATTGCAGGAACAACCTGGTCTGGTTGATTGTCAACCTATAATCCACAACACAGAGGACGCGTCCTTCCTTGTCAGCTGACTTATCAAGAGGTGTATAGTTTAGAAATGCGACTGTGGATCAACGAAGGTTTTTGCAGGGAAAAGCTTTGAGACTTCTTGGAAAAAGGGTATTGGAAACAAAAATTTCAAACTGTAGTCAACCAGTGTCTGGCTGATATCCATGAGGCGAACCCAGGAGGCCGGAGCTCCAGTCTGCCTCCCCCCTGACCTTGAACAAGGTCTTTCCACTGAGTGCTGGGGCAGGAAGGGCCCTTACAGGTCAGAGAGGGGAAACACCACCCAGGTATCCCTGGTCAGGGAACTAAGATCCCACGTGCCGTGGTCAAAATAAATGGAAAAAAAAAAAGAGGGAGCGGGAGTGGGTGGGATTTGGACACAGGCACACAGGGTGGAGGCCACGCGAAGACCTAGGCAGACGTCAGGGTGATGCGTCTACAAGCGAAAGAGCGCCAAAGATGGTCAGAAAGCCTTCAGAAACCAGGGGAGAGGCCTGGAACTGTCTCCCTGGGAGCCCTCGGAAGGAACCTGCCCTGTGCACACCTTGATCTCGGATTCCGGCCTCCAGACTATGAGAGAGTAAGTGTCTGTTGTTTAAGCCTCCCCGTGCGCGGTGCTTTGTTACGACAGTCCAGGAAACTTCCACAGGGGCCCTGTAGTAAGTGTTAATTTCTGCTCTGGACCAATCAGCCACACGGAGTTCCTCAAACTCACTTGAGCCAGGCTGCATCCAGAGTGGTTGGGTCCCTGTACTGAGAGGCTGTGGGAGGGATTAAGTGAGCACCACCAGTGGACAGATGCTTAAGGGAAGAACTTCCTTTCTGGAGATCATTTCCTTTTTTTTTTTTTTTGAAAACAGCACTTTTAGGAAAAAATATATCTATAAGTCTGCGTTCAGAGCAGAGGCCCTGAACACTGCAGGGCGAGTGGGTCCTGTCTGGTACCTGGAGGAGGGGATGGGCAGCCCTCCCTCCGGTGTGTCAGCGAGGGTCCAAGGGGTGGGGACTGTGCTGTGCTGGACGTGTGTCCAGGGCATTCGTGGCGCCCCAGGTCGTGTCCCCGTGACCATGAGCAGGTCCTGGTAGCTCCTCTGTGCCTGCGTTTCCTCAGTCGGTGGGGGGTGATCATCACTCCTGCCCTCCCCGGCCTCTGGAGCTGCTGTGTTGGTGGCATCAAGCAGACTCTCCGAGGGCCAGGGCGTGGAGTTGACAAGGGATGTCAACGCGTTTCTGGAGTGCCGTCCACGTGCACAGCCCCCCGGGGGGAATTCTGAGGCCCTAAACGTCCTGAGTTTCCTCCACCACCAAGTGTGATGCTTATTTGGCAGGAAACCCTGCCCTGAGCTGACAGGAGGCTCTTCACTGCTCTCATTCCACTTCTGGTGAGTAGAAGTGCATCTGGCTGTGGAAATACGGAGGTTTGATTATTGAGGAATGAGACGACCTGCTGGAGAGGTCAGGAATGTTTGGTACACACTTCAGGTGACTATTAAAATCTGAGAAATTTTGGTCACTGTGTATCAGAACGTACCTGGCCCCGTGCTGGGTGCTTGCTAGACATCGTGCCGTCTTCTTATGAGCAGATGCAGGAGCGAGGGTCCCAGAAACAGCCCAAGAGGCCAGAGAGCTGCGGGGCAGTGGGACCTGGAGTAGAGCCTGTGCCTGCTCAGTGGAACTAAACTGTGTGTGGGATTCCTGGGGCCACTGTAACAAGGTACCACCGACTGGGGAAGGGGCACTTAAAACCACAGAAATGTTTTTGTTCACAGTCTGGAGGCCAGAAGTCCTAGATCACGGTGTCAGCAGGGCTGGTTCCTTCTGGAGGAGAATCCTTCCCAAGTCTCCTGCAGCTTCCTGTCGTTTGACAATCCTTGGCGTTCCTTGGCTTACAGACGCCAACCTCTGTCTCCGTCGTCACAGGGCCTTCTCCCTGTGTGTCTCTCTCCGCTCCCCTACTTATAAGGACACCAGTCACATTGGATTGAGGGCCCACCCTGATCCAGTACAACTTCATCTTAACTAATGACCAGAAGTGTGTATGATGTGGGGCTGGAGAGAGGTGAGGATGGCTCCAGGAACTGATGGGTGGGGCTGCTAAGCTCAGACTAGGATGTGTTGAGTGGAGATGCCCAGCAACATCCAAGGGGATGCACCGGGGCAGCTAGGGTACAGGTCTGAGCCTGCCAGTGTCCGGCAGGTGTCTCCCAGGCACGATACCGCTCAGCCTCTGAGCTGGTAGGCAAGTGACTGGACAGGGTCTGGCCACCCACTTTGCAGGAAGCAGAGTGACAGTCTGTCATGCTGCTGTTGGCTCGATGGCTCGACGCGGGGAAGCAGTTACTTTTACTCTGGGGCAGAATGTCCCCCTTGCTAAGTAAGCTCTTCATGGTGAGTCTTCAGAGGGAGGAGTGAAGAATTGATGTGTAGAAATTAGAAGAAGTTCCCAGAAAAGGTGGCATTTGAAGTGACTCTTGGGGGATGAAGAGGATTTTAAAAAGTGGGTTCTGAGAGAAAGGGCATTCCAGACGGAGGGCATAGGGAGGGCACAGCATGGGCCAAGGGAGGGTGTCCCGGCGTGCAGGATGCTTTCAGGGAAAAGTGTGTCTGAAGCAGCAGCACAGGACTCCTTGTAGGTTTTGTTTTTGTTTTTGTTTTTTCTCCACATAACCAGTTCCCTCACTGTCAGAGAGCACCCAGCCCTAGGCCTTTGTCACTTGCTCAGGAATTAGGTAACTGAAAACAACAGAGAAGAGGATCATTGACAGAAACTTGCAAACAGCACCATTTCCCAGCCAGACTCTGCCTGAGGCTGTGTAGGTCATGGACAGCTTGAATATCCTCTCTGTTAATTTAATTACATACATGGCCAATGAAATGATTATGAAATTTTACTAAAAAGCCAGTGACACTTACAGTGATTACAGTAGGAACCCTCTCGCATGCACTCTCCCTCTGGCCCTGGGAACACTGGTCCCTGGGCAGTCCACTTTCCCTGGCTGGCGTCCAGGCCAGCTAAAGTGCTAAGTAGAGGGGACACCATCCAAGTTGGGCTGAACCTGGAGTGGAAGGAGCCAGAGTCAGACTTTTTGTTTTGCATTTGGTGAGCCCTGCTTTTCCCCAGCTGGCGCTAGACGAAACCGATGACAGCACTTAGCACACACATTAGTTTTCTGAGTTTTTGACAAAGCTCACAAAGTAATCAGTGATTCCTCACTGAGTGTTTCCCAAAGGCTAGGTGCTGGCGGTGGGGAGAAGCCCCTGGTGTTTGGGGGGCCCAAGAAACACAGAAGTCACTTGTGGCAAATGTCCTGACTAGGAGGTCAGAACAACACTGGGGTCCCGACCTGAAAAAAATTCCAACAACTTCTTATGACAGTAGAAGCAAGGGGCGGCATGTTGGCACATGCTGAAAGGGGCCATTTGTTAAACTGCCTGTGCCTGGGTATTTTTTGTGCTGCAGAGGAATACGAAGCTATAATGATTTATCGGTGTAAATGTTTAACGTTTACTTTGAGTAATACGGTTGCACCATTTCTCCCCAGCATCTCTCAAACATACCAGGATGCTACCAATACGGCACAAAGCTTTCCGACGTTAATTGGTAAAGATGGTAACTCCACGATGCTAATCGACTCGGAGACATTAACCTCCTGGCTGCGGGGCTGGGAGTTTTGAAATGCGATCTCGGCAGCTGTAGTTATAACTGTTTAATGTCATATTGACCGGGCACGTTTACGATTTTTAACAACAGTCTTAAAAAGTCCAATGACATCTGTTGAGAGTTTAATTGTGAGTGTAAAAAAAATCATTAAAGGAACAGTCAAGAGATCAATTTTCATACTGTTTAAATAACACGGTGGCCATCAGGCGGTGGCGGAATCTGGCGACATGAGTAATTTAATCTCCCAAGTCGCAGCGCCAGTGCACAGGAGGCAGTAGGGGAGGGAGGCGGACGGAGACAGAGAAAGAGGGAGCAGGGGGAAAGAGGGGTCGGCGAGAGCCAGAGGAGAACAGAAATGGAAAAGTGGACATTTCCCCTCCCACCGGAAAGTATCTCCAACCCCGGCCTCAATCTGGGCGTGCGGTTTTCCTCGGGTTTGGCTGGGGGCGGGGGCAGAAAAGAGGAGGAACGGCTGGCGCGAGCGGTCCGGGGGCTGGTGCCTCAAGCCGCGGACTCGGGAGTTTGCGCCCCTCCGCGCCGCCACTTTTGTTCTGCGCTCCAGGCGCCTGGCCGCGGCGGGGCGGCAGTGCGCACGCGCGGGCGGGGCGGGGGCGGGGGCGGGGGCGGGGGCGGGGCGGGGCGGGCGGCGGGCTCCGGCACCGCCCCCCGCCGCCCCGGCCCGCTCCATCCGGGCACTGCCGAATTAGCATCGTGCCGCGGCACAACTTTGCCGAGGCCCAGCGAGATACAGGCGCACGCGCCGGAGGAAATATAGTCCCTGCTGGCTGGCGGCTCTCGAGGGCGGCGGCGGCGGCAGGGCGGGCGCGCGCAGGGCTGCGCGGGGCTCCCGGCGCCGGGGGGCCATGCGCCGGGCCGCGCCGGCAGCCTGGGGACCCGGCGCAACTTGCCGGGCAGCCTGAGGAGTTGGGGTGGCCGCGGGCTCGGCGCCGCGGCGCCCGGCCGCCTTTCTTCCCCCTCGCCAGAACCCGCCTCCCTTTTGGCCGTGGGGGAGGGGGCTCGTGTCCCCCCCTCCCCAGAGACCCGGTCGGCCCCCGTCCGCTCCAGCCCCCGCGGAGCCGCGCAACTTCCCCGGAGCCGGGGCCAAAGTGAGCGCAAAGTGCTGCCCAAGTTGCCGGGATGGAGCTGCAGAGCCGGCCCGAGGCGCTCGCCGTGGAACTCGCGCGCCACCAGGTAGGCGGTCGGGGGCTGCGGGCCTGGGGTCGGGGCTCCAGGCACCGGAGACCCGCGTCCTCTTCCCCGTCGCAGGGTCTTCCGGGCTGGAGGGGCTCGGAGGGGCCCCTCCTTGAGCCTGCCCCAGGGGCGGGTGGAGTATGTACATGAACGGACCCCCCTTTGGGCTTCCCCTCTGCCCCCCCTTTCGTACAATCGCACAGTTTGGGGGTCGAGGGCCCGTGGGACCCGAGCCTGGTGTCTTCTCTTTCTCGAGCAGGGTCTGCAGGACAGGGGTCCCGGGAGGGGACCCCTTGGTGCGCCTGCCCGGGGTGCGTGTGAGAGTGTGTGCGCCGACCCCCTCCGGCCCCCATACCCCGGTGCAATCCTGCACAGTTTGCAAAAGTAGTTTTGGCGATTGTTGCTCGGGCGAGCAGCGGCGTGGCGGCCGGAGCCCGAGCGGTATTGCGGCGTGCGCGTGTGTGTGTTGGGGAGATTAGGACGCGACTTGAATATTTATGAGCTTTGCTCGACACGGACTCGCCGTGTTTACTTGGCTCTTTGTTCCTCCCCCCTCCCCCGGCACACACTCACACTCACTCGCACACGTACCCCGGCCTGCAAACTTGCACGGCTCGGGCCGCGCCGCCGGGTGGCCACGGCCCCCGCCCCGCCCCGCGAGCTGCCCAGATGCGGCGGCAGCCACAGGTAAGCGGCCCCGTGCGGCACTGCCCGGCCGCCGCGCGTGCGGGACGCGGCCGGGGGAACTTGGGGCGCGCGGCTGGCGGCCCGGGGGCTGTGGCCCGCGGGGCTCCGGGCGCACTTGACGCCCGGGGCGGCCGGCCTGAGCCCGCTCCTCCGTGTTTCCGCAGAACGGCGACCTCAAGAAACAGCTCCACGAGAGGCAGCCGCGGATCGCCGCGCTCAGCGACAAACAAGTAAGCGAGCTGGAGCCTGCCCCCCGCCTCCCGCCCGGGGTGGGGAGGAGGGGTCGCCGGGCACTTTGGCAGCACCCTGAAAAGTGCCGGCCTCGGCGCCGCGCGCTCAGACTCCCAAAGGAGTCTCTCCAGCCCTCAAAGTTACCCGCCCCCCCTTTTCTGGAAAGAAAGAGCCGGATTCTTGGAGGCCGAGGGGGGAGAGCTCGGCTCTCGCGGTGGCCGAAAAAGAGAAGCTGCACTTAAAAGGCGGCGAGCAGCCCGGCGTCCATTTTGAGTTGGTGGACATGTTTTTGGAATGTGGAAATTTCTCCCGGCTCAGTGTCCCCCCGCCTCACGCTGTTGTGAGGGTGGGGGGAGAGGGGGCGGTAATTCGGGCCTGGACACCAAACTACTTGGAAGCGATTTCTGGGTTCCGTTGCAAATCTTATTTAAAGAATCGTTCCTCCGGGCTCCCCTCCCCTCCACTTCTCCAGCATCACTTTTATTCTTGGAACCTGACGCCAGCTCCCGGGGAACAAAAGAAAGGCGCCCCCAGGACCCCCCCAGTTCTGCCCCAACTTTGGTCTCCGGGCATCAGGTGTAGACTGGGACACGCAAGAAGCTCCTTGCGATGGGGGGCACGGCCGCCGACCCCTCCCGGCCCCTCGGCGAGGAAAAGTTGTCCATTGTGACTTAGTTGCGCTGAGCTCAGCGGTAGGGGTTTCAGCACCACGAACAGATGCCGCCGCCGGAGCGCGGCCGGCCGCGCGCCCCCGCCCCCTCCCCCTCCCTCCCCGCCGCTCGCTCCCCTCCCCCTCCGCCCCTCCCCCTGCGCTCCCTGCCGGCACACGCACTCCCGCCCCTTCCCCGAGCCGCCCGGAGCCGAGAACTTTGAGCGGCGCAGCCAATGGCGCTCTCGGGGCTCCGAGGCTGGCGGGGGCGCCGGAGCCCTCCCCGCTGCCCCCTCCCCTCCCTCCGCCCGCCCCGCGGGCCCGCCCCCGCCGCGCCCCCGGGCCATCGATCGCGCTTCCTTCGGAATGCCGGCCGCAGCCGTCAGCATCAAACTTGGCCCGCGCTGGCCCCCGCCCCCCCACCGGCCGCTGAGCTGGCCCCCTTCTTCCTCCCCCAACTCCCGGTGGGGGCGGTCCGTGCAGAAGCCCCCTCCCCGGAGGGATTGGCGGTGCAGGGAGAGAAGTGGACGAGACTGGCGGGGGAGAACTCGGAGGCCGGGTGTTCATTTCGAGTCTTTAAAGTTGAAAAGTGGTGGGAGGGGGGGCGCGGGAGATGAGGGGGCCGGGGGTTGCGGAAAGAAAGATGGCTGTTCCCGCGGGTCCGCGCCTGGTCCGGGGCGCCCGGCTGGACGGGAGGGTTGGGACGAATGCATTAACCCCTTTCTGGCGGTGCCGCGGCCCCCCTCCCCGGCCGCGCGCGCCCGCCCGGCCCGCGCCCCCGCTCAGGAGTGGAAGCTTCCATTCCCGCCGGAGGGGGGGGGGCCGGCGCGCGGCCCCGGCGAAGTCGGGAGTTCGCGGGGGGAGGGGACCCAGGCCCGGCATTACCATTTTGATTGCTTTGATGCCATTTTTGGAGGGGGAGGGGTTGGAAGACCCTTCTCCGCTGAGCACAAAGATGTTTAATCACTGTATGGAATCAAATCAAATACTTTCTTTAAAAAAAAAAAATCCACCACCAAATCTGGTACAGTGTGATAGCCGAGGGTTACTAAGCCTTTTTTTCACTGGGTAAAACGGCAAGTTGTTGACTCTTATGCTCGGAGTAGAAGATTTAAAAGAGAGAGAGAGAAAATCCAATAATCCGGCAGCTTTTATCGCAACAATGTCTCTTTATGTGTGCTTCTACATGGCAGTAGTTTTACTGTTTGGAGTGGCTTTTCGGAGCTTAGGTTTGATCATTTCTGTATTGTAGCAACTATTTCAAGGCTGTTTAAATTTTTATGATGATAGTAAATGAATGGCTATTTATTATCTGTCATGCTTGAATTTAGATGAGGCAGAGAGAAACATTTGAAAATCATGTTTGAAGGTTGCGGTGCCGCTCGGCGAAGGAACTGTCCTACTCCAGGCTGCCTTTGCCTTTAAATTTGAACTCGGAGAAGGATGCTTGTGAACGGAATGTACCTCCATCTTTTTGTGTGTGTGTGAGTGTGTGTTTAAAAAGAAAGAAAGAAAAAACCAAAAACTTTTGTTCTTTGGCCTTTTAAAAATGTTTCTCTTTTAAATGACTAAAAATAACATCCGGTAAGTATCCAGCGTTTGTCCTGGCCATTGGAACTTGTGTTTGTAACTGTAAGTGTGTTGTTTTTCCTTCTTCCTTTGTGGCATTTTATATAGCAAGGGCTCATAAAAGAGGGAGGGAGGGCCTGGGGCTGTGGTGTAGCATGCTAATAAAGCTGCCTTGTCTCTCCCAAGCTCCGCGGTGAAATCCTTCAGAGGTCACCTATGAAATGAGTTGGGCAGACTTAACATTTACTGTCTTTCTCTCCTTGGGAGAGTTTGGTGGAGATTGGCAGCTTGGCTGGGGAAAGGTCGATGCATGAGCTCTTGGAGGTGATTCGGGCTGCACCCAGGGCTTTGAAGAGGAGCAGTAGGCTCTGCTTAGTCACCCCAGCGCCTGCCCAGGAGGAGCTGAAATGCCGGATCAGGGATTAAAAAGCCAGTGTTTCAGAGTTTGCTTTTAACTCAGCAGAATAGTAAAGGTAGTGTCCCTTTAGTGATGTGCTTGGGGAAAAACTCACACCATCTCCATCTCGGGAGATGTGGTTTTTGTCCTGCTTCCGCTTGGAATATGGGATAGAAAGGTTACGTTTCAATTAAAAGTGCACATGAGGATGATGAGCTTGATAGTAAAACGGACAGATGACCCCATTATCCACATTTGTTAGAGATACAATAGCAGCGAGTAATACCTTTTGGTGCCTAGCCACCAATTTCCCATTCATGCCCTTGGCACTGGAATTTATTTAGTTATTTCTAGAAACATGGACAAGTGCTTAAAGATGTTTATCAAGGACTCCTAGAAGAAGATGGGTTGTTTGTTGGTCAGAAGTAGAGAGATACAAATTCTGTGTAAGTGTCCAGCGTTTCTCCCACCATTGGTGGACTAGGGGATAAACAAGAAACCAGTTTCCATAGGACCGTGCTATTTGAAGACAGAGTTCATATTTTTTCCTTGAAAAAAAGAAAGAGAGAGCTGTGGGGCAGTTGGTCAGATCTGAGTTGTGAGCCAGCCCGCTTTGGCTAGGCTGCATTCCCAGGTGTGGTGGCCCCTCACCACTGGGTTGTGATTCCGGTGGAAGATGGACCCCTTCCTTGTCTTTAACAAGATATGATGTGTGAAGACTTCATTAGTTGCTCCAGTGGTTTTACACCGTGAATTTGCAGCACATGCAGAGAGGCAGTAACATTTTCATCTAAATTGTCAAGCAACAAGCACTTCCGTGTAAATAACAGACCCATCATAAATCCTGGAGGGTTTGTGTTTTTTTCCTCCCTCTTTGGAGTTCTCGGCACAACATGTAGATGCCACGTGAAGCAGGCATCTTCAGACCTGAACTTCACGCAAGTTCAGCTTCACCACAGAGTGAGAGGAGCCTCCTGTACCAACTGCAGTCCGAGCTGGCGTGGCGGAGCGCACTGGCCTCCACCCCAGTGAACTTGGGGCCTTGTGTGCTGCTCCATCCGTCGACTTGATGGACTCTGGATTCTAAGGGGATGTCCTCAAGTGCAGCGATAAAAAATATGTCTTCTTGAAAGGTATTAAGTATGTGGCATTCGCCCAGGCACTGAATCACATCTTCGCTGTGATTCACTAGCTATTGTACATTGGACACCAGAGGGATTCCACAGTGGAAGCGTCCACCAAACAAAATTGCAGGGTGGGTTTATTCTGAAAGCTCCCCAGTTGTTTTCAGTCCTTCAGTAAAAGGATGTGCCATTGTCCAAGCTCTGCCCCCAAGTCTGCTCTCATCCAGGAGGCTAAATTTTAATCTTCCTGACCTAGAGTTCAAGATCTCATTCGTAAAATAGCACCATTACATGTGAAAGAGAAAACTAATGCTGTCTCTCCAAGCTCCGCCTTTCATATTCTGGAAAAGAGCATGGGGTTGAGACAGCAGGGGCCCAGTCCTGGCTTTGCCCGCTGCCACCTGCTTGGCCTTGACCCCTGACTCCCCCTCCCATGGCCAGAGTCTCCCAGACCCACACTTTGAGCCATATTCCTGGGGCCCCTCTTCCCCTCCATCTGTCCACCCCTCTGGTCCCTCCCCCATCATCTCTTAGCTGGAAGATTACAGTAGCCTCCACACTGCATCCACTTAAAAAAAAAAAAAAGCTTTATTGAAATATAATTAATGTATCGCATAATTCACCCATTTAAAGTTTACAGTTAAGTATTGTTTTGTACGTTCACAGATATTTGCAGCCGATCACCACCATCGATTTTAGAGCATTTTCCTCATCTCAGAAAGAAACCCTTTGGGTATCATCCCCGCTGCACATCCCACCCCCAGACCCTAAGCAACCGCTAATGTACTCTGTCTTTATAAATCTACTTTTTATCGCTATAGAGTTACTCTTTCTGGACTTTCATGTGAATGGAGTTATGTAACATGTGGTCTTATATGACGGGCTTCTTTCACTGAGCGTAATGTTTCAGGGTTCATCCAAGTTGTAGCGTGTGTCAGTACTCGATTCTTTCTTACGTCTGAATAATAGTCCATTGTATGGGAGACCGCGTTCTGCATCCATTCACCAGCTGATGGGCACTGGGGTTGTTTCCACCTTTAGGCTCTTGTGAAGAGTGTACTGCGTTTCCTCGCGCCCCCTCTGGTTCATCCTCCACCAGAGTAAGTGTCTTAAAACTTGAACAGGATCACGGTGCTCCCTTGCTTGAGACCTTCCAATGGTTTTCCGCTGCTCTCTGTGGGGGCTGACCCTGCCCCCCTGCTCGGCCCCCGACACTGCGGCTCCTTGGCTGTTACCCAGCAGGGCCTTGGGTACCGCGAGCATCTTCCTGTTCTGGAGACTGCTGACCGTTATCCGTCCTCATCTTTTCATAAAAGTCCGATGTCTCTGCTAGACCGTAAGTCCCTGAGGAGCAGGGGCTGTGCTGCTCCGCCCCCTCCCCCTGTGTTCTGAGAGCAGTGCCTTGTCGGGCTGGATGCCTGTGGGTTGAACGAGCAGATGACTGTAAGAAGATAGGTGTGCGATCTGTGCTGATGAGCAGCGTGGCCCGAGAGGAGCCCCTGGGAGTCGTCCTTTGTAGGCTTGTAGTTAACAGAGTTTTAAAATCATATGTTTGGAATGAGCAGGCAGAGATGAATAAGACTAGAAGCTCCCTGGTCTCGGAAACCTCACAGGAGAGCGAGGTGCAGGTAACCATGTGTCAAGGAAATTCCAGAAAAGTTCTGTGAAAACCATGCCTTGCGGGCCCCTGGAGATGGAAGACAGCTTCCTGGGGGAGAGGGGTCCCCAAGGACGCCTGGGGTCGTGGACAGGAGGAGCCGGTGGCCCAGCTGAGGGCTAATGGCCTGAGAAAACCTGCAGGTGCTGGCGAGTTTCTGGCAGTTGAACCATGGGAGAGAGACAGACAGACAGCAGAGAAGGCAGGCTGGGGCCGGAGCCAGCAAGGCACCGAATGCCAGGTGAAGGGCCTGGGTTTTGTGCCAGGGCTGGGAAATGGCCGGGGGCTTTCAGGGTTCTGGTGCTGAGGGGAGATTAGAAGGGAGAAGCGTGAAGGAGGCCTGAACCCACTCCCAGCTTGGCCCAGCCGTGTGAGCTCCCTGATGTCTGTCACCTGCGTAGGAGGCTCTTGCAGGGATGGTGGCACCCATGTGTGACGTGGGAGAGGAGAGGAGGCTGCTGGGCCCAGGGTGACTGGCACATAACAGGCTGTGAGGGCAGGGACTTGTGCTAAACCTCCCCCTCCTGCCTTCACCAGAGCTTCTTAGGGCTGAGAAGTTAGTGGGGGGACACTTCTGGAACCCTCTAGAAGATGACTCGGTGGGCATCTCTGCGCGATTGGTTTAAGGGAAAAAAATGTGTGTGTGTGTATAACATATTTACATTTATAGGTTATATTTTTATTGTTGACTTTGTTTTTTTACTGTTTATAAAGTGTATAATAACAAATAGTAATTACAGTTGACCCTTGAGCAACGTGGGGGTCAGAGGTGGCGACCTTTTGCACAGACACTGTGTATATAGTTGGTCCTACATGTAAGGCAGGGCCTCTGTATCCGTGGATTCAGCCACCCGTAGATCACATAGGACTGCAGTATGCACTACTGAAAAAATCTGTGTGTAAGTGGACCCGCATATAAGTGGACCCGCGCAGTTCAAACCCACGTTGTTCAAGGGTCAGCTGTGTATTGATTTGTGCCAATAAATATGCGTGAAGTCTATGCAGTGTATATAACATCAGTTGACAATTTGTCCAGGATTATATTACCAAAAATGAGAGGAAGGATTTGTTGAAATAAGACAAATAATTACCACGCCCCTGCTAAAGTAAAATCTTGCTGAGGAAGGCAGTGATTCTTGCTATTATTTCTGTAACATTAGGAGCTAAGGAAGAATTTGACTTTTAACAAAGTTTTTATTGTAAAAGCAACACCTGCTCGTTGGGGAAAAAATTCGCAGCGCAGATGTGAGAGTCATAAAGCGTGACCCCTCTTCTGCCCCATCCTACGTGTGGACGAGAGCTGCGCTGGCTCTGAGGTGTGTTCGTAGGATGTGTTCTGTGCGCACGCGGCGTCTGTAACATGGGTAAACATGCTTATTGGATACGCTACTAAGCATGCTATGCCTAAACTTGCTTTTGACACTTGACATTGTGTTCCGGACATCTCTTGGGACCAATGCAGTTTAATTCTTCAAACATTTAATAATGGGCTCCTGCCTGGTGGAGGATGCTGGGGTGATGGTGGGTGATGTGCTGCTGTTAGTAATAGCGGCATCTCATGTTATAAGGCTTTACCCTTGCGAAGTGGTTTTCCTTGGTCTCTGCTTGCAGAAAGTTTCACATGTAGTTGGGGAGGCTGGCGTATCCACTGTTACCTCTCCCGTGAGCTCTCTGCAGGAGAGGTTTAGCTCGTGGGCTCAGCCCGCAGCAGACGGGGTGATGTGCTGTGATGAGGTGCATGGGATCGCTCTCTGGAGGTGACATTCGCACCTTTGGAGAAGCAGAGACATTGCACACCCAGCGCCCTGCTATCTGCAGCACTGATATTCTTCAGTGGGTCTCTTCCATCGCGTCTTTTTATTTGATTGTCGTGATCGTCTCACGGCTTGGGTCAGGCGGGGCAGGTGAGAGAAGGGCAGCTTCCCAAGGTCAGATGGCTTGGGACCCCGGAGAGGGTGCCCTCTGTTCAGTCCCTGCCTGGCCTCTAGCTGGCCCCCTGCCTCTAGGGCCTGACAAAGCGTAGCTGGAAGAGCAGAGGCCTGACAGTCAGGACACCAGGGCTCCTATCCCAGCTCTTTGCCTCCGGCTGTGCAAGTCATTCTGCTTCCTTGAGCTCTGTTTCATCTCTGTAAAGTGGGTGTAGTAGTTGTAAAAACTACCTCACCGGGTTATTGAGATGAAATCAGGTCGAAGATGAGAAAGTGCATCTAAACTACTGAGCAGAGCAAAGGGGTTGATCTGAAGAGAACTGTGTTGGCTGCATCAGTGACCCCAGGACACTCCTGCCACGCCCTGCCCTGCACCTGGGGGGCTGGAGCCTTCGCACTGTTGCTGGTCCCTCCTGGTAGAGGTTGACGGTGACTGCGCCGCCTTCTCTGCCAGTCCAAGGAGTTGGCTCTGATACGTTAGCCTCTTAAAACACCTGCTGTCGGAACTGTAGGATTGATTTCAATCAACTTTGAATTTTTTCAAGGCGATGTCTCTGATGATAACTTTGGTAATCCCATGATGCCTCATTAGAGCTGCTGGCTATGATGATTAGCCCTGTGATTTAGCAGGTTTTTCCTCCAACGCCTTTGTCTATTCAGGACCGAATTGCGGGCTTGCCGCCGTTTCTGCTCCACTTGCGCGAGCTGATGCCTGAACGTGGCTGCTGTCCGGTCCGCCAGCGAGCCCGGCTCGGGGCCTGAGCACGTGGTGGGGGGCCCTGCCCGCGGGGCAGCGTCTCGGGCGCACCCTGGTCACGCACGGAGGGCTTGAGGAGGCCCCTTTGCGGCGTGTCTGTTGGCTCGCCCTCCGAGGCCCTTGCCGCAGACACGGGAGGGCTTTGGGGGAAGAGGTGGTTTTCTGGAGGAGGGTGCAGCTGCTGTTCATCTTCTCCACACTGTTTGGAATTTACAGCTTTTAAGGAAATATAACTCTGGATTTGACTTTCCTTGCAGAAGAGTCCCGCTAAGAAGGCTTTTCACTTTTGTCTCCGAGAAGCATGTAAGAAAGAGGCTAAGCACGGGCTTTACAACTGGGTAGACTAGAGTTGTAAACCCCTCTCCGTGCTTCGAAGGCTGTAAAATGGGGTAACAGTGCAGCGCCCGTGAGACAGCCGAGAGCTGGCGTGTGGGGTGCTCGGGAAACGACACGGACGTGGCGCTGGCAGGATTAAATGAGATGAGACGTGACACTCGGGCCATGGTGAGCCCTCAACAGGTGGGATGCGGGCGTCACAAGTCACAGCTTTCCCATCTGATGCTGACCCTGGGCCAGGCCCCTTCTAGTGCTCTCCACGGACCAACTCGGTCACTGTTCACACAGCCCTTTAGGGAAGGCCCGCTCTTAATTACCGTTTTACTTGGGGGATGGCTGAAGCCCAGAGAGGTTGAGCGGCTTGTTGACATCACACGGCTGGCAAGGGGAGGAGCTGTGGTCCAGTTCTGGGCCCTTGTGCCCTCGTGACCTTAGCCCCTACGCTGGAGCCTGTGGCGGAGACATGACAACACTTTGTGCCCTGCATATGAAAAGTTTGGTGTGTCACGTAACTCCAGGGCATGTGTTCCAGTAAAAGGAAATGGAGATAGTACGTCAGAGAGAACCACCAGCAGGTTAGCAGCTGTTTGAGATAACGAGTGGGAATTTCACCCTGAAGTGGAAGGTCGTGGAACTTGGGAGGGGGCCTGGGTCTGCATCCGGTCTCTGCCTCTGGCACCGGGCTGGGGAGTGTGGGGCAGGCTGGGTGAAGTGAGGGGTCTCGGCAGTGCAGAAGCTGAGCCAGCGGCGGGCGGGAGGTTTGGACTTGACCCCGAAGCAGATACTCCTCCACCCCCTGCTTTGTCATCCCCGCTGTGGCCTGAGCCCCTCTCTGGCTTGGCTACTTCAATATTTCCTGTTATCACTGTTGTTGTTGTTTTCTGCTTTAAGGTGGAGACATCTTTCTCATTTTGAAACGGCCTCTATTCTCCAAAGGAACCAACATGCTTCCTTAAGTTTTTTTTTCCCCTTTGGGTCATTACTTATTGTTTAGTAGTAGTTTCCGAGTGTGTGATGAGAAATGCTGATGCAGCTTTGTTCTGGTGATGACCTCTGACTGCCACCAGCGGGCGTCCCTGAAGCCTCAGATGGGCTGCGCTTTGCTTTTTTTTTGGCTTGGCACCTCTGTTGATCTTGTTAAAGCACAGCAGAAAGAAGTACATCCATGGGGGATTTTTTTTTCTTTTTTTGTTCAGGGTTGAGTGGTCCTTAGCCCCCAGGTAAGATAAGGTCAGGTTGTGTGGGTCCTTGTCTCAAAGTGGGGACAGTGCTGCTTCCCAAGCAGGGTTGTCCCAAGGGTCAATGAGGACGTGTGTCTCGAGTTCCAGGTGTAATTCCTGGCTGGCCTGGAGCGGGGCAGCTGAGTAATAGGGGAGCTGTTATCAGCATAGTTTATTAACAGTCATATGAGAAACAGGGACCTGGCAGTGCCCCAGAGATGCAACTGCCATGGAGAAGTAGACGGGCAACTGTAGCTTTTTGTTGGGACAGAGACTTCTGGGTTGCTTCTTTGTCTCCACAGACGGGTGTGTCCGCAGTTGGGACTGGGCCCTAAATTTGGGATTTGGTCTTTGGACCCGAGACTTGGTCTGATGGTGTAAGACATAGGATGTGCAAGGCCGGGGGGCCTTTGCGGGGCACCTCCCCAAGCCCCCTTTTTCCAGCTGGAACTACGGCCCTGAGTAGAGGTGGTGATGGCACCCGGGGGCCCCGGGGGTCCCAGGGCTCCAGTCTTCCTGACCGCAGCACAGCCACACGAGAAGCCCGTGGTTTTCCTTTAAGCCATTAAATTCTGTTCTCTGGTATTTTGTTTCAGAAGCGGCTTGCCCACAGGGGTGGCCGCCGTTTGAGACATGCTGGGGTCCCACACACGATGCCCTCGTGCCGACAGTGGGGCTGCTGGGGGCACAACACAGTAGTTTTCAGAAGGTGGTCATACTTTCAGAGCAGCTGGCTTCCGGTTGGCACAGGTCGGGGTCGCAGCTCTGGCAGGACACAGTGCATTCTGGAACTGTCCGTTTTATGAAACTTATTGCATCAAATTGACTGTCGATCTCTAGGTGCAGGTACATTGCAGGAAGCTGAGTACCTGCCGGGCCTGCTCGCCGCCCAGACTGCCTGCATGCATGTCTGCACTGGGGGGTGGAGACCGGTTGTGGACGTGTGTATGGCCGAGGCCGTAACCTACACATTCACAAACGGGGAAGCGTCTATCAGATTTTGCAAAGTCACCCTCCAAAGTAGAAAAGGTGATAAAAAGCACTAATTTGGGTAGGGATCAATCTTTAGGGGAAACAATGGCTGCCTTTTGATCTCTTGGGTGGAGGCAGCAGAAAGTTACTTGAAATGGCAGATGGGGGGTTGTCTGTTGGGGCCTCCCTGGGGGATACATCCCAGCAGGCCATCGTGGGGGACACCGTCATCAGTTTGGGGAGAAGCTTTTTGCCCCAGGAAAGAGAACAAGGCAGGGATGGGGCAGGCAGAGAGAGGAAGGGAGAGGGGTGTGTTTCTTTTCCGTGTAACTCAGGCGGAAAGCCAATCTGCACATGTAAATGAACTTGAAAATGCAATCAAAAATATATACATATTAGAGACTGATCCAGAATTTACTGTGAGATGCAGGTTACCAGGTGACAAGCCGCATTCCTTACAATCAGTGACACTAACTCTTCTCCGTGATTAATGCGTCTCAGTGGTGATGAATGCACCCCAGATGAACGCCGCATTATTCCTTAAGCTACGGCCCCGCTGAGTGCAGAGTTTTCTGTGCCTTCATCACCAACGTCCTTCTCCTAGCTGTCACTGCCAAGGGGACACGGGCTCAGGAAGTTTCCTCCAAGGGCTTGTCCTGGCTCGACGAGAGGTGACAAAACAGTCAGCCGTGTTGTTGTGGACAGAGGTCAGAGGGGCCCTGGATGCTGTTAACGGCTGCAGGCGCTGGGAGGTGGGCACGTGGCAAAGAGTGCCTGGCTGGGTCTTAGAGCAGGATCTGGGGCCTGGGAGGCCAGGGAGGTGCAGCGTCCGGGGCTGGAAGGGGACAGGGTGGCAGAGCCCCTGTGTCTCGTGCTGCTTTGTGTGTCCTCCGGGGTGTGCCCACCAGCGTGTGCAGAAGTGAGCACTCGGATGGTGAGGGTGGCAGCCACAACTTGGTGCTGAGTTGCGACATTCAGCACATGCTACTGGGCGCCCAGTCTGTGCTGGGCACTGGGGACACAGCAGTGGACAGAATAGGCCCTTGAGATGTGCTCACAGTCCAAGAGGGGAAACAGGCAACAGGCAGAAACCATCATAAATGAGTTATGGAGTTGGTGGGAAGGTGACCAGTGCTCTGGCAAAGGGTAGAGCGGGGGAGGTGTGCAGGGCTAGGGGCAGGTGGCTATTTTAAATAGGGTGTTCGAGAGGGGCCTCAGGCCTTGGAGCCAAGGCCTGCAGGAGTAGCTGGAGGAGTGAGCCCTGTGGCTCTCTGCAGGAAGAGTGTCCCAGGTAGAAGGAACAGCTCGTGCAAAGGCCCTGAGGTGGGTCATGCCTGGCGTTTCCCGTGGAGGCCAGTGCGGCCGGGAGAGTGAGTGACAGGTGAGCGTGAGGGTGGAGGTCAGAGAGCTGATGGAACAGGGCGGCAACTGGCCTCTCCAGCACGGCCGACCCCCACCTTTAAATCACCGACTGGCCGTGATGAAGAAGAGAAAGCGGCCCTTTCATGGGGCAGAATTTTGACTAGACACTGGAAGGTACCAGAAGGCCAATTTCAGCTCCAGGTCTGGCGGAATTCCCTTACAGAGGGATCTGCCTGGGGCTAGAATTGGTTGTTCTGAGACCTTTGACCGCCAAGGCAGCACCTCATAGCAAAGGGGAAGCGGCACCAACGCCAGTTGGGTGGGAGGCCAGGCTGGCTGGCCCTGTGCTGGGGTTCTGTGGTTCAGAAAAGCCCAGGCTCATCAGGGTTCCATCCCTGACCAATCCCAACCTGAGATGCTCTGACCCTCGCCGGATCACAGACTCTGACGCTGCGGGCGGGCTGGAGAGCGGTCCTGCTGAGGGCCGGGCCTGCTGGGGAGTCATGCCCTGCGGCGCGAGGGGACGGGGCAGGTGGGGCAGCCAGGCCAGCGCCACCCCTGCCATCACTTGGCGTGGGCCCCAGGCAGCCTGCTTTTTTGATTTTTTTCAAGAGGAGCCAGAAACCCATGCTTATGAGAAATCTGCAGTTTAGATGTGGGTGGTACGTTATGGCCTTTTCTAGACGCATTGGCCCAAAGGACACTCCACAGCCCAGACCGAACCTGCATCCTCTGGTTGCCCTTCCGAGTCCCCTCGTCCGGCTCCATCAGGCTGGCCGTGATCTGGTAATTCCCTGCCTCCGTGTCCCCCGCTCACCATCCCGCGTGGTACCTACATTCAGAGCTATGGGGCGAGTTGGAGTCAGATCGTGAGCCCTGAGGTCCAGCGAGCCCGCCGCCCTGGAGCCCCCAGCACTGTTATGGGGGGAACAGTCGCTGATGCTGCAACTAGAGGGCTGCTGAGTTTCTTCAAGAGCCTTCGTGTCTCATTTAGATAAAGAAGTGGCGCTCAAATATATTTCTGTAAATAAAACAGTCCCGCCCCCAGCCCCGGCCCAAGTCAGTGGCTTGTTGAAGTTAGTTTATTAATGAGCCTGCTGAGTGGGCTTGAATGGGGGCTGCGCTCTCATATCGCGGATCTAATTATAAACACGCGGGACGCTACCAAATAAGCAGCCTTTAAAGGGAGAAGAGTCTGACAGCTTGGTTTAAAGTGTCCTTTAATGAACTTCTTTGGCACTTGTATCTTAGCAACACATTTTATTACGTCCCGGTGCAGCTGGACTCGGGCACGGTAATTTATCCCCCCCCAGCTCCCCCCACTCTGACTTTCTTTGGTGACTGGAGGGAGGAATGTACTGACCCGGTTTTTCATGGCTGGGCTTGCATCCCTTCTGCTTTGTTTAGTTGATGAAAAAGGCAAACAGGGTGCCGGGAGCAGGGGACCTTGCAGGCCGGCAGGAGGGACGGTGGCCCCAGCCTGGAAGGTGGGCGGCTGCCCAGCTCGGATGCCGGTGTCGCAGGCTGCCTTGTGGACATGCTGAATCTCTCTCCAGCACACCCTGGGTTTGGGTATTTTTATCTGGACTTCTTTCCTGTTTTGACACTAATTTGGATACGGCGGAAGTAGGGACATTTGCAAATCTTTCCTCGTAATCAGCAAGCCTGTGAGTGGGGATGGGAAGTGTTCTAGATGAAGTGGACGTGGGGGAGGGCAGCACAGGAGCAGGGCTGGGGCACTGGGCTGGGGGGACCTTCCGGCCTGGCTGCTCCTCAGCCCAGGGACCTCGGCCGGTACTTCCCTTCCCTGAGTCTTAACTCTCTCTCGTCTGCTGTATGAGGCTCCTGCGGCTGCTGTAACAGAGCGCCACATGCCGGGCAGCTTAAATCTACTCCCTCCTGGTCTGGAGGTCAGAAGCCTGAAATCAAGGTGCCTGCACGGCCACGCTCCCTCTAGAGCCAAGGGGAGGATCCTTCCTGCCGCTTCCAGCTCCTGTGGGCTGCTGGCGCTGCTGGGCTCGCGGCCGCACCACTCTGGTCTCTGCCTCTGTCTTCACATGGCCGTCTTCCCTCTGAATCTGTGTCTTCTCTTCTTACAAGGACCCTAATCATTATATTTAGGGCCCCCCAATCCAGTGTGATCTCAACTAATTATATCTGCAAAGACCCAACTACCAAATAAGGTCACACGCTGAGGTTTTGGGTGGATGTGAATTCTGGGGGGGGGACACTGTTTAACCCAGTGTATCTACCAGTTGAAGCTAGTCACGCCTCCTCAGATTATGGTCGGGGGTCCAAGTAGGTGGAGTTCCTCCCTGCTGACCCTGCCAGGGCCTCCTTCCCTACAGCCAGGAGCCGAGATGGAGAAACAAAGGTGACCTGCCCCGTTGCAGGAGTGGGCTGGCTGTGTCTGCTGAACACATTACCTTCTGGGGGTGGGAGGATGGAGCCTGCACTCCCCTGTGGCAGGTGAGAATGTGCCTTTACTTCTTCCAACAACTTTGAGTCCTACTCCCGTCCCCATTTTTTTTTACTTTTTTTACTTTTTTTTTTGGCCACACCACACAGCCTGCGGGATCCCAGTTCCCCGACCAGGGATCGAACCCAGGCCCCTTACGTGCCACGTAAGCTTCAAGTGGCTCTGTCCAAACCCTTGCAGGATCCTTCCCTGGAGGGGAGGTTAGTGGTACTTCCTAAGACTGCAGAGGGTGTGGAGGGACGGGAATTGCATGGAGCTGAATTTTGTCCTCACCTCAAGAACTTTCTAAGGATCAGGGTGTGCATGGAGAGAGCTGGCTACCCCAGGAGGTAACAAGCTTCTGCCACAGTGACGGATGCTGGGGGTGTTTGCACGTGGGGTTAGACGGGGCCAAGTGGGATCCCCTCCGACCAGGAGTCGGCCCAGCAGTCTGAGCAGTCTGTGGCCCCGGCCACGGCTCCGTTTACTGAGTGCATACTGGGAGGCACCAAAGGAAGGGAAGTCCAGGGTTCTTGGCAGCCCCTTCCCCCCTCCAAACCCAGCTGGCCCCCTGGCCAGCACAGAAAAGCCAGTGGGGACGCTGTCCCGTGTCCCTAGGTGAGTCCTCCTGCCATGTGCCTGGATGGAGGCCAGCAGAGCCAAGAGTCAGGCTGGAGGAGGGGGAGGCGATGGAGGCGGGGGACGCGAGCGCAGCACAGAGCCGCCAGCCAGGACACGGCCTCTGGAAAGACCCCTCTTTCTCCAGGAAGGTTTACTCATTCTCACTTCACATCCTTGGTGCACAAAGGCGAAAATTACAAACGTTCATGACTGACTTGTGCCCCAGCTGGAGTAAGGCCCGCTTGCACTGCTCTGGACAGCAGCTGAGGCTGTCCCCGCCCCTCAGGGACAGGTCCCCCGTGACAGCCCCGAGAGGTGGGCAGGCCCAGAAGTAGGCTCAGGAGGGGGACCTGTGTTGATCCCACTGTTGACCGTAGCAGCTTCCCTTTGGAGGTGCACAGAGCTCGCCTCGGACGGGCAGTTAGTGGACTTTTGCCTTTTCTTTTTTTGTTAACACACCGTGGATTTGTTAAGTAACACTGAATATTCCATTGTGGAAAAGTATATAAGACGTAAGATTTACCATCTCAACCATTTTCAAGTGGACAGGTCAGTGGCGTTAAGTACATTCACAATGTTATGCACCCCTTACCGTCATCTCTTCCCAAACTGAAACTCTGTCCCCGCTCAACACAACTCCGCATCCCCCTCCCCCAGCTCCTGGCAACCACCGTTCTACTTTCTGTCTCTGAATTTGATGACTCTCGGTCCCTCTCTAAGTGGGATCATACAGTGTTTGTCCTTTTGTATCTGACTTATTTCACTGAGCATAACGGCCTCGAGGTCCATCCATGTTGTAGCCTGTATCAGTGCTTCACTCCTTTTTAAGGCTGGATAACATTCCATCCTATGTATACACCCCCTCTTGTTTATCCATTCACCTGTTGATGGACATTTTAGCGATTTCCACCTTTTGGCTCATGGGAATAATGCTGCTGTGAACGTGGGGATACAGGTTATCTGTTCAAGTCCTTGCTTTCAGTTATTTTGGGTACATACCAGAAGTGTAATTGCTGGGTTGGACTTTTGCTTTTCATCCTGGACAAACCCATGGCAGAGAGAAGCTTGAGCTGTTGCCTGGGTCGTCCCGAGTCTAGACAGTCTAGGGTCAGCCCCCTCCATCAGACTGACGTCCTGTGACTTTGGGATCCCTAGTTTTGACATCATCATCTTCTAGGGAACTTGGGGTGTCCCCGCTGGCTTCCCAGTCCCTGGCCAATCTCTGCACTGTGGAGGTGGGTGTGGGTCATGTGGATGCAGCAGAAGCATCCATGAAGCCTGTCGGTTCCTTCAGTGCACACTTTACAAAGGGGAGTTCGTGTCTACGAGGATTTCCCCCGCTAGAGTTTTGTGTTGACATTAAAAACATGGACAATGGGCTTCCCTGGTGGCGCAGTGGTTAAGAATCTGCCTGCCAATGCAGGAGACACAGGTTCGAGCCCTGGTCATGGAAGATCCCACATGCCGCGGAGCAACTAAGCCCATGCACCACAACTACTGAGCCTGCGATCTACAGCCTGCAAGCCACAACTACTGAAGCCCGTGCGCCTAGAGCCTGTGCTCTGCAACAAAGAGTAGCCCCCGCTCGCCACAACTAGAGAAAGCCCGCGCGCAGCAACGAAGACCCAACGCGGCCAAAAATAAATGAAATAAAATAAATAAATTTAAATAAAAACAACGGACATTAAACATGTGACCTGCTTGTGGTAGTTTGTGCAGACGTTACAGTATGTGATTTATTTTCCATTTTTTTCTCTTACAATGATTAGTTAATGCAGATACGGGACCGATTCCCTGGAGTCCTCTCACTCATTAACGACTAACATCTATACAGCGGTGTTTTGGTGTATCCAGCACTGCCACATATATTAACCTACTGGAAGGTCACGTTTCACGGGTGAAAAAGCCATGTCTACGGCCCCCATGGGTAAGAACCCAGAGGAGGGAGGCCCTTGGGCTTCGGAGGCCGCTTCCTGGAGCCACTGTCACCACGGCCGAGTCTTGCTCATTCCCTGACCAGGGGTTCAGGGATGTCATTGTTGAAAGGTTCACCAAGTCTGCTAATGAAGTGGCTGGCTCTTTGAGTGGTTCCTCAGCTGGGTTCCCTCGCTGTGTTGGCCTGGCCTGGCCCAGGGTGAGGTACGCCACCGCCAACTTGTACACAGGCTCCTCCAGGAAAAGAGCAATCCACAGACTCTTCGCAATTAAACTTTTTTTTTTTTTTTTTTTTTTTTGCGGTACGTGGGCTCTCACTGTTGTGGCCTCTCCTGTTGAGGACCACAGGCTCCGGACACGCAGGCCCAGCGGCCATGGCTCATGGGCCCAGCCGCTCCGCGGCATGTGGGATCCTCCCAGACCGGGGCATGAACCTGTGTCCCCTGCATCGGCAGGCGTATTCCCAACCACTGCGCCACCAGGGAAGCCCGCAATTAAACTTCTTTTTCTGGCATTAGTATTTCTTAAACTTTTGTTGTTTGGGCTCTAGCAGAGGACAAAATGACTTAAGCAGCAGACAAAAACGTACAGTTGGCTGTGATTATTTTGAGGACTAGGAAGATGTCTGTTTTTGCGTGCAGATAAATGCATTTCTGTTTTCTACAGTAAAGTCTTTTCTTGGTGGGATTAGATATGTCAGTAGTTCATGGCGTTCTGCAGTATGTTATCTCTAGGCTCTGCTTTTCTAGATCAATTTGACAGATGCTGACCAAATTCTCCAAGGATTCCCTCTTCATCATTCCCACTGGCTGAGTCCTTTCTGTGACAGGGAGCTTACTACCTCCTGACAAGTCCACCCAGGCCTGGACAGCTCTGAGTTTCAGGGCAGTCCACCTTGTTTTGAGGCCCATCAGTTCTCCTACTTCCCATCCATCCATCTACCCACTGGGGGAGACCTTTATGATCCATGGACCGGTAGGCAATGGAGAGAGAGAGAGAGAGAGAGAGAGAGAGAGAGAGAGAGAGAGAGAGAGAGAGTGTGTGTGTGTGTGTGTGTGTGTGTGTGTGTGTGTGTGTGTGTGTGTGTGTTGGGAGCTCCATAGAGTTAAGAACCGTAAGCCTCAGTGTCCATGGAGAGAGCAGTTAGACAGCAGCCTGGGATCAGGATGTGATGACCAGAGATGGCAGCCAGCGGTGCTCCAGGAGGTCAGAAGACGGGGAGACTTCTTGCTCTAAACCTTGACCCTGAACAATTCCGTGTGGTTTCAACTCTCAGGTCCCATCTCTGATCCTTGTTTGCCTTGTGACCTTGAGCGGGTTATTGACTATCCTTCAGCCTCCTTTTACTCACCTGAGAAGTGGAGATAATACGAGCAATTGCCTGTAGAACTCGAAGGATGGGGCAGGGTGATGGATGGTAGGAGCTTAGCAAAGAGCCTGGTGCACAGTGAGGGCTCCGGAGAAACGAGTTCTCACCCTGTGTCTCTAGGCCAGGCCGTTGTCCTCCACTGCTGAGCTTCGGAGACACCCATCTCTCTGGAGTCCCACTGGCCTCAGCTCTCATCCCTACCACCGTCTTGCCAATTTCACCTCCTAAATGTTTCTCTCACTTTTTCCTGCCTCTGCTACTCCAGTTCACCTCTCAGCAGCCTCCTGACTGCTCTCTTTGCCTTTAGGGTCTGTCTTCCACACCACCACTAAGGTTGTCTTTTTAAAGTATAGTCCTTAGGTGACTTCTCTGTGCTTAAAAAGCATGTCCCACACCCCACTGCCCACAGCAAGAGCTTCACATCTTCCTTAACCTCTTGCCCAGGTGAGCTGAGTCAGGCAGAGGAGCTGCTGTGTTGAAGCTGGGGCCAGGCCTAGAGCCCCACCGTACAGCCTCAGGTCCAACTCCAGGACCACTGGCAGGTGGAGACACCTGGGGCAGCGGGGAACACAGTCTGTAAGTCAGGAACTTGAGGAGGAACATTCAGAAGTTCTTTGCAGTCAGTAGACAGGGCCTTTCATTTTCTGGTTTCAGAGAACTTCTTCAGCCTCATCTCCCAACACGGAACTGTTAACCATTTCCCAGACATACTAAATGCCTGTGGGTCACGGGTCTTAACCTAGGGCAGCGCTGCTGCCTGGACTGCCCTTTCCTCTTGAACAAGATCCTGACCACCCCCCAAAGCCCAGATTAGCTCCTTACCCTCAAGAAAGGCACCTCTGGATTCATGTGGATTGGGTCCTACTGGTGGTAATGATGGTCACGGTGGTAATGGTGGTGGTGGTAGTGATGATGATGGGGCCAAAGGGGGTGGCAGGGATGGTGATGCTGGTGATGTTGGTGGTGAGGATGATGAGATGATGGTAATAAAGGGGATGGTGAGGATGGTGATGTAATGATGCTAGTGATGATAAAGGTGATGGTGATTATGGTGATGATGGTGAAGTGATGATGACATCAGTGATGATGATGGAACTACCATGTATTGGCCACTTCCTGTGGTAGGTCTGCGTGTTTCCAGCTTAACTTATTTACCATCACACAGCACATCCCTATGAGGAAATATCATCCCCACTGTACACTGGAGGGAACAGAGACACGTATCAGGTGCTAGTGCCGCTCAGCCTTGGTTTTATTACTTTGTGGCGATCAGACCCCTCAGTAAAATGTCTGTGTCTGACACACAGGCTCACAGCAGTTACGTTTGAGTTAATGGATAGTGGGTGTGCCTTAGAAACTGTAAATGTGATGGAAATGTTGTTGCTGTTATATTATGTCCTAAAGACAAGATGTTTGTATAAAGAAGAAGAAAAAAGCTTTAAAAGTTCTAAAGTCACTTATGTGGACACCCAGGCAACAAAGTTCCTTGTGCACCACCTGGGAACCCCCTACAGAGTTAAAAACAAGATGACGTAAAACACAAAATGCTGCTAACATTACTTTTAAAGACTGTGGGGCTCAGATTGCGTGTTTCGATGCAAACGCATCTTTCTTTGCAGTTATTTTTGTGACCTTTGATGTCACTCAGTAGGTCTGAATATCCCAGGTCAGCTCCTTGGAAGCTGTCTGTTCCTCTTCTGTCTGAGCCTGCAGTTCTTTTGGCCGCCAGTGGGCACCGCTGAGGTCCTGGAAGGAAATCACAGGCGTGGAAAATGGTATATGATTTTTCTTGAAAATTAAAACTTTAAATGAAAAACAACAACAAGATAAGTAATCCTACCACCTTAAAATGTACTTGATAAATTGTGGAGCAAGATTTAATACAGATAAGTATACTTGTCAAGTATTTTCACGGATGTAATTGCTACTTAACATATTTTTTAACTCTCAGGTGACCCTTTACTCTTGGCTAGTGGTTTCAGGCTTTGCAAAGACTCGGGCCCTGCTTGAATCTTCGCTCAGGGCCCCTCAGAGCCTGCCCCTTGACTGCCTGCATCTGAATCTCCCAGGAGCTCGTTTGCCAGCAGATGCCTGGTGTCACCCCACGCTTGTGGAACCAGGAGCTTCACCACTGGGCCCAAGAGTGTGTGTGACAGGCTCCCCTCAAGATTCTGGAGCCCCTGAAGTGTGAGGACCAGGGCTCAGGGTGAGGATAACCCTTCCCCTGGCCACCTGACCAAACGGAAAGGTATGGACAGCATGCTTCTTCAGCCCTTACTGGATCTTTTCCTCTTTTGTGATGATGATGGAGATTATTGTGGTGATGGTGGTGATGGTGGTGGCGGTGTTGATGATGGTGGTGGTGGTGGTGGTGATGATGATGGTGATTTTGTGATGATGGTGGTGATGGTTGCCATCCCTTGCTATAACCTCAGGGAAAGATTGAGGAGCTTAGAGCCTGGAAGGAGAGGCCTAGCTCGAGTCCTCAGATTACTCATCTCACACACTTGGGTAAGGCGTGGAAACTTCCTGAACCGCATTTGCCCTGCCTGCAAAATGGAAGTAGCAATATCTTTACTAGCTGTAAGGCTTCTGCAAATATTAGTGGTTTTATTATTAAAACTCAGAGGACTGTACTCGATTCTAACCATGTGACATCTTTACGTAAAGAGGGAGAGGTGGAAGGAGGACCAACAGTTTGTGAATGGTCTGATGTCAGGCTGTTGTCCCTTATATTTGATGTATTTAGATATTTCCGTTCACTTGTATTGGTCCCTCTAGGTTGAATTTTAAAACGTATTTCTTTTAAAACTTTAAAAAACAAACCCAGAAAGTGCAAAAGATAATCTGGAGTCGTCATCACCTGCCCTTTGGCCTGGGTCCCGCGTCCCCGGTCCTGGCTCTTGCAGGCTGGCCGCTGGTACCTGCAGGTCGCCCCTCCTCACAGCCTCGGCTCTCCTCTCCTCGCGGGGGCCTTGCCGTTCACGGTGCTGCCACCGCTGCAGTCTCTGCCCGGGTTGGCGAGCTCCCCGGGCCGAGTGGCCTGGGCGGCTGGTCCTCGCCAGGAGTCACCAGCCAAGGCTGAGGAGTGAAAGCAGCCAGGCTCTCTTTTCCCATTTTAGGTTATTGAATAGGTTTCCCCCCACTTTGCCTTTGCTCTATCCAGATCAGATTTTGTTTTGTCCACTGGAGCTTCATCCCCTAACTCCGCGGGCTTTGATCTCGCCGTCGCAGTTGAGGCGTCTTCTCTTGCCGGCCGCTCCTTCGGCCCAGGTGCCTCCTTCCTGACACAGAGCATGCTGCTACTGTAATACATACTCACCCCTAATGACCTACTTAAAAAATAAGCATTGATTTCTAGATAAAAATCACAATTAATTTTAAATGCCCTCTGTAAACCTTGTTACAAATAATTGCCAGAAACACACAAAGTCTGAAATTAATGAAAATCGACAGCCTCATTTGATGCAGGGTGTGCTTCTCATTTTTTCAGTTATGTATCTGAGCCACGTGGATATTGCTTGGGCAGAAGCTGTGGCTGCAAGATGCCGGGTGGGGGATTTGCTGGAGGACACCATGCAGGAGTGGGAAGAACATGGGTTTGGGGTTGCCCAGTTGCTGCTGGCAGCCCTGCCTCCTCTTTTGGTGGTTGGATGACCTTCTGAGCCTCAGGCTCCTCATCTGTGAAATGGGTTTAGTAGTAGCAGCCTCCCAGGGTCACTGGCCAGTGATGGCAAGGATGTGCCTGGTCAGAGTCAGTGGTCCGGGCTTAGTCTCACCCATCTTCCTCCCCACTCTCCCTGCAGCAAACCAGCCTTGCAAAGTCTCCATGGTTTCATTCATTCCCTCCCTCCCTCACTTCTGCTGCCAGATAAACAGAAGCTGACAGGAGGCAGAGAGGACAGGGATATCAGACAGTTCCTGTCATCTGGACAAAAGCACTGGCCTGGGAGTCGGGGAATGACTTGGTCCAGGCCAGGCCTGCAGACCCATCCACGAGGACCTGTTTCCACCAACCCTACTCCTGTGCTCTCGAGGCTGGCGGGGTGGTCGGAGTTGGCGTTTTCCGAGGCAAAGGGAGCCAGCCGAGGGCCGTGGCTGGGAAGCTCTGTGATCACCTACCCTCCTGGTGTAACGCAAGCCCCTCTCTCAGCACTGGGTGGATGTGTAGGGCGAGGAAATTCTTCTGCAGGATTGCTATAGTAACTGGATGCATTTATATTCAGTTGCATTCATGGTCAACCCTTTGTCAGGTTCCATTCCAGAATTCTGAGAATCACGCTGGTGTGTCCTTGAGCAGAGCACCCTGTGGCCTTCACGTTCCCTCATTGGTCCCCGTGTGGCTGTTGTTTAGGCCCACGGAGGAGCCAGTGCCACCTTCCTCCCGCTTCCCCTTCCTGAAGGAGCACAGGTGCGGAGCCAGACCCGCCCAGGGCTGACTCTTAGGTCCTGCTCTTCACTGATCACAAATGCTGGGCGGGTACTTAGCATCCTCAGCACCTCGGTCTCCTCAATCTGCAGGCAAGTAGAGGGGCATCTGCCTAATCGTGAGGCTGTTTGTTCAGTGTTGGGAAAACAGACGAGCAGCACAGGGCCCCTTGCCCTCGACGAGCTCACAGCCAGGTCTGGCGACAGATCAGAGCAGCCCAACTGGTGAGTGGAAGTGGGGGGCTCAGAGGTCTGTGGGGTCCTGAGAAGGAGCCACCGGTCCAGCCAGGGGTGCAGGAGACTGCATCCCCGAGAGGGTGAAGGTGACACAGGAAGGGTGCTTAACAGGTCATGCAGGCTCCATTGTGACAGTTTCTTGCCTCCCTTCCTTCCCTCCCTCCCTCCCTCCCTCCCTCTGTGTCTACTTCCCTCCTTCCCTCCCAGTCCCCAGGTGTCTCTTTCCCTCTGTCTCTCTCTTTGGAAGCTCTGGACAGTAAACGCTGGTTCTGCATCAGATTCCTTCTATGCCTTTGGTCCCAGAGACAAATAAATGGCACCCCCCATGTCTCTGCAGACAGTGGCTACAGAGAGGAGAGAACAAAGCTCGGGAGTTATTTATTTCTCGCTTTGCAGAAATGTTTATTGGAAAGCAGCACGGCAAGGTGGAATGGTTTGATTTGATTAGCAAGTCTAAATGTATTAGCAGCAAGACAGAAACGATATCACAATTAGTGGTAATTAGCTGTGCTGATGACTCTGGGTGGCAGTGCCGGGTGACAGATGTTGCTTCCTGGTCCCGGGTTAGACTGGGAGGGCACTTCTACCCTTGTGAAGGGACTTGGCTCCCCGGAGCGCCTAGGACCCCAGCCCAGTTGTCAGCAAGTCTGAGTAACAGCTAATTAGTCACATCACAGAGACGTATGCCAGACCTACTGGTGCTGTGTAAAGTGACTTCGTGATGTTTGGGGGGGCAGTGGGCTTGACTTTGGGGGAGCCCGAACCCCTCCCAGCCTGCCCTGCATTGGCACCACTGATGACAGCAGCCGTGGATGGTTTCGTTCCTTTCACATCTCTTCACAGGTCCTTTGTCATAACACAGCCCCTCCCAACGCTGTTCATTCAGGTTTACCTGTGGCCTCTCTCCCCGAGACCAGGGCCTGGCCAGGGCTTCAGCGAGGACCTCTGGAGTGCCTTTGCTGATGCATGGTGCATGCCAGTAGTGCTTTAAGGTGCTGGCATAGACTCAGGAGACACCAGGAACTATGTGACTGCATGTTTACAAGTTAGTTGACCTCAACGTGTGTTGTCAGTGACCTTGACAAGGATGGAGGATGGGATGGAAATGCCCAAGACTCTACCTGTCCTCCGGGAGTTTCCAAACTTGCAATGGAGAAGCCAGAGAAGCAGCCATCCTGCAGAAGCAGCCGAGAGCTTCTTGGGTGATGAAAATGTTTTGGAACTAGATGGGAGGTAGTGGTTGCCCAGCTTTGTGAATGTACTAAATGCCACTGAATTGTTCACTTTAAAATGGTTATTTTTATGTCAGTTTCACTTCAATTAAAAAAAAAAAGTGCTAAGAGATACTTTGGAAGCCCAAACACTAAACTGGGCACATCTCAGAGGCTTTAGTGAGATAAAGTTTCTGAAAACTCATTGCTCATAAGGGGAGATGATCACGGATGCTGAGTCTGCCTCTGATGTGGGAAAGAGCTGGAAGGGTGAGGAGGGGAGAGGCATGTCCATGAGGCCTGGGGTGCAGTGAAGACTCAGATGCAGAGGTGCGGTGCATCCTTTGGGGGAGAGGTGGAGAGAAGCCGGCAGAGGTAAGACCATGTTTCCTTTCTGCTTCTGGCTGCCCTCCAGGGACTGCAGGAAGGGAGCAGTGTGGGCCATCTTTATGGCTGGGAGGAGGCTGCCACGATGGCCCCAGGCTGCCTGGGCACATTAGAGACCAGAGCAGCCTCTGGAGTGTGGCCACCCTTTTCCCTGGCATCACGGGTGGACTTGGCCTCAGCAGCCGCATCTGCCAGGGCTGCTTGGAGGGGCGGCCCCCAGACAGCAGCTCCCCCCCATCCCCACAGCCCCCAAGCCATCAGGAGGGTCCGGATCGAGTGCAGCAGAGAAAGACAGATGTGGTCTGCCCACGGGAGCCGGGGAGGGGCGCTGTTTGTCCAGAGCTGCCCGAGGCCATGTGGTGGGAGTGTCAGGGGAGCTGGAAGGGGTACAGCTTGAGGAAATGCTTTGTGAACTCAAAGTTCAATTTCAGTTTAAGGGATTATTATGGGGGGTGGGCAGCAAAAGGAGTGTTCAGCTGTGAACTGGGAACATGAGTTCTCCTGTAAGGCGAGGTCCCTAGGGTGGGTGGGTGGCCTGCCTCGCTAGGGGACTCTGTGCAGAGCCCACACAGAACACTAGCTTGTACAGTCCCCCAAAGGACACGTGTTTGGTCCCTTGGAATGAAACCGTGGTCCAGAGCTTTCCTACCGGGCCTGGGGGATTGGACAGGCCTTCCTAGAAGAGGAAAAGCATAGCTGACCAACATGTGAAAAGCCTCTCGGCCCTACCTGAGTTAAGGAAATGCTGGTGAAAACCACAGTGAGATTCCATTTCCTTCTCATCAGATTAACCTCAGTGGAAAGTGCTGACAGTGTCCAGGGCTGGTGGGCGTGTGTACCACCTGAACTCTATGCAGTGCTTGTGGGCCAGAAATTGGAGAATTTTGAAAACAATCTGGAGTCTTCTAGTAAAGCTGAAGATAGATACACACACCCTGTGACCAGAAATCCTACTTCTAGGTATATACCTTAGAGAAATTCTTGCACAGGTGTGCTAGGAGACCCGCATATACCCAACAAGTAAAAGTGGTGAGAGCTTGGATGCCCCCTGACAGTAAATTGATAAACAGCTACATGCCTGGCTTGTGTAGCAGCAAAAAGGGATGAGCCAGGTTACGTGCAATGACAACAGTGAACTTAGGAAAGTGTACTTGAGTCCAAAAAGGAAGTCGCAGAAAAATGCTTTGGTATGAGTCCATTTATAGAAAGTTCAAACCGTGTAAAACAATATATATGTGTTTATATATTTATATATATTCATAAACATATTTATAAATATATATAAATATATGATATATAAAAATGTATATTTATAAACACTTGGTAAACTATAAAGAAAAGTCAGGAAATGATAAATACGAAATAATAGTTACTCAGGTGGAGGGAGTAGTGAGGGCAGGCAGGGGTGTTTCAAAGCTAGTGTTCATTTTCTTTTTTGTAAATTAATTTATGTATTTTTGGCTGCATTGGGTCTTCGTTGCTGTGCGCAGGCTTTCTCTTGTTGCGGCGTGCGGGCTTCTCATTGCGGTGGCTTCTCTTGTTGTGGAGCGTGGGCTCAGTAGTTGGTGGTGCACGGGCTTAGTTGTTCCACGGCATGTGGGATCTTCCCAGACCAGGGATCGAACCCATGCCCCCTGCATTGGCAGGCGGATTCTTAACCACTGGGCCACCAGGGAAGTCCCTCATTTTCTTTTCTTAAGCTGGTACTTTGTACACAGATGGTATTGTTATTCTTTAAATGTCATGCACTTTATTATTTCTAGTATCTCTTCAGTACTTAATAAAAACCTTAATAAAGTGAACCTGCGGAATGGGGCATCCTGCCTCAAACCCACTGTGAGTATGTGCTTTAGGCAGGCGGATGGGTCAGGGCTGTCCTTGGCCATAAAACCTCCAGGGACAGGGCACCTCCCGCTTCCTAGAAGAAAAAAGTTGTGTAACTTTTGGAAATAAGGCAGAATGGTCAAAAGTGTATGAAGCCAGCTGCGTATATGGTGAAACATAAGTCATAAATCTGCTTTTTTTCCTAAAGTAGCGTAAAGGCCACATTTTAAAAGTTTTGTTTTTAACCAAGATGTATCTCTAAATGAAGCAAAACTGATTAGCGCCCCCTCCTGGGCAAGGTGAGAAGGAGCCTTGGCGACTCCAGCGGGAGGAGGGCTGTGACCGCGCTGGTTCAGCACCACGGACAGCGCCCCCGCCCCCGCTTCCCTGCTTTGGCGCAGGCGCACCTTGCCGAGTGGGGCAGCTTTGCTGAATGAGGATGCCTGGAGCCTGGAGCCCTGGGCTGGCATCCTGCCCCTTGCGCTTGTTAGCTGTGTGGGCTTGGGCATATTTCTTAGGGTCCTGGAGCCTCAGTTCCCTCCTGCCTTCCTTGGAGGGGAGATAAGCCGGGAAGCTGCTGCATGGTCCCCAGCATGTGCTCTGGGAGTGGGTGTCCTGGTTAGAAAACGCTTTGTGCTGTGGGAGGGGAAGAGGCTCCTTTCCCCAACACAGGTGTGTCCAGCACGTGTCTCTGTGAAGTGTCTAATTAGGTGACAGGATGGTCACGGGGGCCAGGGTGAGCAGGTCAGGGTGGGAGAAGCCAGCTTCGTCCTGCCTCTGGGAGTCATGTGACATGTGGGGGACACCATGAGTGGTGACTAGTGTCACCAGGCTCTTCACACACTTCCTAGGCTGATGGCACAGGAGGCAGGGCGGAGGGGAGCCCTGCTGTCGCTCTGCAAGGTACCTGCCCATCTGCCACCTGCACTTCCTGCTCAGGACCAGCCTCAGGGTGGCCAGTGGAGGACGAGGACAGGAAGGTGCCAGTGTTGCCTTGGGCTTGTCCCAGGGGTGGGGCAGGTACAGGGAGCAGAGGTGTCTCAGCCAGGAGCTTGGACCCTTGACCATCGGTCTCTGAAGAGGGTGGCTTGATGCACATGGTGGCGGTGGTGGCAGCAGCTTCTGGAAAGTTCTCTGCTCTTAGTGAAGTGAGAAGCAAGGACATCGACCATGCGTGTGGCTGGGGAGCAGGTTGAGGAGGCATGAGGACAGAGGCGAGGGTGGGGAGTCATCAGTCCAGGAGAGGATTCTCTCAGCTTTAAATTCTGGGGCATCTGCTTCTAGTCACAACAACACCCATCTGTTAATGCACATTTCTTTTTTATTTATTTGTTCAGTGATTGGGTACTGGGAGTATTACATGATCTAGACTCTCAATAACAAGGAAAACATTCCATCAGTTGAACCAAGTTGGTTGGCATCTTCATCTCCGTATCCCACCCTGGCCTTATGAAGTCTAAATCACATTCACACTGGGCAGCTCTGATTTGAACCATGAACCCAGCGTGGGTGCAAGGATTCCTGCTGTTTGAAGACGTATCCTTCTTTCTCCTTGATTTCTGGCCTGACGTGTCATACACTGTAGTCAGAGCTGGTGAGGTGGTGACAAGGGCTGGAAGTGACACGCTGTGGGCACAGTGTTTGTCTAGCGATAAAACTCAACCTAAGTCCAAGGGAGCCAGTGCTGTGTGGCACCAGCACATTTGGGTGTGCATGTTGTGTCTGTGAGAAGGTAAGCGTGGGTCACGTCAGGGCATGTTCGTGAGACCTCTGTGTCCTTACACATATGTGTGTTTACACCATCTCACACCAACACTTCAGGGCCAAGAGTGGAACTGATGTTTCACTCCTGTCTGTTGTCATAACTGCTGTGACCCCAGCCCAAAGCTGATGGTGCTTTTGGATAAGGCGGGGTCAACTTAGTCCAGGGCTCCATGACACAACTGCCCCTGCCAAGCCATAGACTTGGATGATTCATCAAGTGTCCAAAACATATGCACCCGGTATTGTTTCTGCTCATTCTGACTGTGTTGTCTCTTTCCTGCCTCTTCTGACATACCTGCTAATCCTTTTTTTTTTCTAATTTATTTTTTGGCTGCGTTGGGTCTTCATTGCGGTGCGCGGGCTTCTCATTGCCGTGGCTTCTCTTGTTGCGGAGCACGGGCTCTAGAGCGCAGAGTCAGTAGTTGTGCACGGGCTTAGTTGCTCCGTGGCATGTGGGATCTTCCCCGACCAGGGCTCGAGCCCATGTCCCCTGCATTGGCAGGCGGATTCTTAACCACTGAGACACCAGGGAAGTTCCCCTGCTAATCCTTTAAAAATTGATTTGGCACCTCCTCTGAGAAGTCTCCCCTGACTGCACAGTGCTGGGCTGGTTGCACAGCTCTGGGAACAGGGACCACATTCGTTTCCCATGGTGCCTTGCCAAAGCTGGGAACATGGTACGTGCTCCATATGTGTTCGTTATATTTTGGAATAGTTAATTTCCCCCTCCCCTTGCCAAACGTGAGAGGACTTTTCTTCAGGTTCACTGTGAGAACCTGATGGGATTCCTGGAGGTAAAACCCCAAAATGCGGGCCCCACCCTTAGACTGGCCCCTAGGAGTTTTTAGCTCTCAAGCTCTTCTCCACTCAGCTTCTAGCAATTTGTTGAAGTTACCTTATCAGTGTTGTTGCCAGTACCCAGTTGCCCAGCTTCTGCTCCTGGTAAGCTCTGATTCTTTGTAGCCACCTGTCTGTCTGTGTGTCCAGGCAGCCTCCTGCCTCCCCTCCTTTGACCTGCCAGGTACCAGGCTGTACTAGGGCCCCAGTTGTCTGGCAGCAAAGACACCATCCCTGCTGAGTAAGGAGCTCCCTGTCTGTCGGGGCAAACACCCACACAGTCCTGGTGGAGCTGGTACACTGCTTAGGAGAGGGAAAGGGCTGGGATCATATTAGTCCCAGGGGGACAGCTCCCCCAGGGCCAGGCACAGCGGGAGGTGCTCCTTCAGTGTCTGTTGACTGACTGAGTGACGGCTTGCAGTCCCAGCTCTGCACCTGGCTCTGCCCAGAGCACCCCTGAGCTATGCCACGCAGAGGAGTTCGGGCTCAACCCTGTGGGCCGTAAGAGCCCCACCCGTCCCCTCCACCCACTCGGAAAGTCAGCTCAGCCAGGACTAGGTTCCAGACTTGTTTGGCTTTTCAGCGTTTTTTCCACCCCCTTAACAAAATGATGAGAAAAGCATAATAGGTCAAAATGCCTAAATCCATAACTCATTATACATTTTCCCAAAGTAAAAAAAAAGAAATAAAACAGAGGAGAAAAAAGAAAAGGAGTTCTCCTTAATCACCTTTCACAATGGCATCAAAGCGATTAGGTCTGGAAAAACCAACCTAGGTCAGTCATCTCGGTTGGTGAAGAATGCAAAGGCATTTGAATTTCAAAGCCCAGCCTTTATCTCTCGTTAATGTTTTCTGCTCTGAGGGCTCCCCCAAGACTCAGCTGTGGTCTGTCAGGGAGCACACGAGTGTGAACGAAGTGGCATCAGTGCTCACTCTACAGCATTCGCTGCGAAGTGGCATCAGTGCTCACTCTACAGCATTCGCTGCCACAGTGCGGGCAGCCCCGTCGTGAGCCCGCGGGACCCTCCTCCTCGGCCCCCCACCCCGCCCTAACCTGGGAGTGCTTAGCCTCGAGGACCCGAGCCGGCTTCCTTTCTGTTTGTCTGCAGCTGTGGGGCGCCTGTCCAGTGCCCAGGTGGGCTGCGAGGCTCGTAGGATGGAGCACCTCTTAGGGCGCCCTCGGTCCAGCAGGGAGACAGACCCAACCCCTGCGTGTGAAGGGTCAGCACAGACTCAAGTCACAGCACACTGGGACCCAGGGGATGGAGTGTCTACTGGGCACATGGTGGAGGCTTCCCAGAGACAGAGGCATGGGTGGGTCTGTGTTCTCCAGCGGGCAGGTGGGCGGGACAGCATGGGGAAACCAGACTGCCTGAAGGCCAGACCCCCTCTCGGCTGCCCGTCCTGTCCTGGAGGTAATCAGGGCTGCGTTGGTTCCCTCGGGCATCTCCAGGTACCTGCGGTCAGTGGTGGACACACCGTGGACACGCCCAGGGTGGAAATGTAAAGCCCCTTCTTTCCATCTTCCCGACTCTGGAGGGTGGGTCTGCCTTGCGTGCTGGGTGCCTCGGGCCAGTCCGGCCAGCCCTCATTGGCCCCTGCAAGAAGCTGAAATCCTGAAACCAGCTGCAGTGTGTGAAGAAGGGCCACGTCCCAGGGACTTGTAACAGGCTTTGTGGGCACGGGGTGAGGGGTGTTGAATAAGGAAACGCCATGAGTGAGAGACTCCCAGGGTGTGTTAGCACCCCCTTCCGTCCCGTCCAGCCCTGGGGGCAAGGAGGGGAATACTTGTAGTAGAGGCCGGACCTGGACACCAAGGTGTCGTTCCCCAGAGCAGCCGGGGGAGCCTTGACCACACAGGTGCCGAGCCCCACCTTTGCCCGCCGAGCCCACAGCTATAGGGAGGGCGGGTGAGTCCAGCCTGGGAATTGGCTGCTGCTGAGGGTGGCAGCGGTGCAGAGGTCACTCCTCTGTGCACGGGGCGGCGGGGGGGTTGCCTGCATGTGCCTCACTGAGCTGGCTCAGGGGTCTGCGTTGGTGCGTTGCCGGCAGTTATGCAGTGGGTAGCGGCGGGGCTGCCTTCCAGCACACCCGGCCCTGCCCAGCCCTGTCCTCACCTGGCCCAGATGCTGCCTATGGTGTTGTGCCAGCATCTGCCCAGTAGCCTTGCAGAGTGGACTGGGAATTGCTGGAGTCCATCCTGAGAAAATAGTGTGCAGAAAAGGAGTCCCCCAGCTCTTCTCTGCAGGAGCAGGTCGCATGGCCAGCCCAGCTTCCGGGGTGGGGATGCACCACCAGGTCATGTTGCCCAGGGCCTCGAACATGAGGAGGCTCAGGATTTGCCGACCTTTCTGCCATCTCAGGACCCTTTTCACGTGCCTCCCTAGAAGTGGGCATGCTGAGTGGTGAGGCAGGCATGCTGTCCTAGCTTTCTGACGAGCAAGCTGCGTGCCCTTGGGCTGGCCGCACAGCCTCTCTGGGCTCTGCTTTTCCCTAGTATCAAATGCTGGGAGGGGGCTGTGGTCTCTAGACCTTTCCAGAGCTCACCTCCTGTGGCTTCGTGAGATGACCCTGCTGTCGGGGGACGTGAGGGTGACAGAGCCATGACCCTGAAGGTTGCCAGAGAAATGGGGCGGGGTTCAAGTCTCAGCTCTGACACTTAGTCGCTGGATGTCCTTGGGCCAATTAATTAACCTCTCTGTGCCTCCATTTTCTCATCTGTAAAATGGCCTTTATAGGATTGTCACAAGGAGCAAAGGCGGTGGTGGAGATTTATCACATGCAGCCTACGTGGCAAACAAACGCTAGACTGTATTATCATGGAGCTCCCCCTGGCTTCTCGCCTTTCATACACACGCTCTCTTGTTACTCTCACGCACGTTTGTCGGTTGGTGAGCACAGGTCTGGGGGTCGAACCCGAGGCCTCCTGACTCCACAGGCCGGGCCTCTGATGAGGAGCGGGCATTGGGGGCGGGGATCTGAGGGGCAGGAACCCCACAGCTATTAGATGTTTGTGCCACTACCTGCAGGGTGTCCTTGGTGCTGGAAACGCCCTCCTGCTACCTGACGGGAGCGGGGCCAGGCCGCACCACCATCGCGTGGAGGCCGTGCTGCTCAGACCCTTGTCAGTTGGTTCCACGAAGCCAGGGGTGACCCTGTGGCCACAGGAAGCACCCCTGACCCTCCGAGCACCCGCTGACGGTATCCAGGTGATCCTGGCTGGGGCTCCAGCTCCTGTGGGGAGGAAGTGGTGTGTGCAGGGGGTGGGCAGCTGTGGGGTGGGCGGTGCTTGGCATTCCGCTTGCATCCAGGCTGCCGGGGTGGGCTCGTGCCTGCCGTCACCTGGTACCTGGCTCTGTCTCGCATGTGACTTCCCAGCCAGTGGGCGGCGTGGCCTCAGCCCGCAGGGCACCGTGTCCAAGCAGAGCAGGGCCTTGGGGCAGGGGGTGCCTCACATGGCTGACTGAGGCCACGCTGCTCCGGGGTCCACCGGCCGCCTCCGTTGCCCAGCTGTGTCTCAGCCGTGCTCGGACAGCGGCTCCAACACCTCCCCTGTCCCGCTGGGCTGACCACGGCAGGCTCGAGGCCCTGCAGGAGGAGGTGCTGGACAGACCCTTCCTGAGGCCCTGCCCGCTGGGTCCTGGGTCAGGCACAGCCCCTCGTCTGGAGCAGAAGGTCTGGGTGCGATGGAGGGGATCCAATGTGGGGGATCAGCTGGGCCCACGGGGCTGGGAAAGGAGTCGGGAAGGAGCCACTGGGCGGGTCTTGAAGGACAGTTGGGAACTCAGGCTGCAAGTTGGAGGGCTGAGAGGGGCTGATGAGCAGGCGCAGGGCCAGGGAGCGTGGGGAGAGCCTGAAGAGACAGGGTGCGGGGTGCGGAGGGGGGGCCAGGAACGGCGAGGCTCCGGCTGGGACAGGCGATGTGCTCCAGTGCGGGTGTTTGGAAGCTTGGAATCCTGTTTCCCTCCCCTGCCCTTCTCCAGGAGGAAGGCCCAGGTGGAAGTGGCTGGAGGGGTGGGAACGGGGAGCATGGTAGGGGATGTGCTGTCCAGGGCTGTAGTGCAAGCACAGATCCCCAAGGACCAGCATCTGGTGGGTGGGGGAGGGGCAGGAGGCTGGGGGAGGGGAAGTCCCGCAAAGCCCATCTCCAGGCTGGTGGTTCAGGCCCATGGCTTCCAAGGCTGAGGCTCAGAGTAGCTGGGGCGTCCACACCAGGTGGGGCAGCCTAGCCGGGAGACCCACCAACCACAGAGGACGGAAAGGGTGGTAATGAGCCCTGAGATGCATCGTTTCCCAACCACCTCATCTCGGGCGTACGTACAGGAGGCTAAGATCAGGGAGGTTAAGGTGCTTGCCCGGGCTCACACAGCAGAAAGCAGCGAGCATAGGTTTGAGCCACGGGCTCCGCTCGGAGAATCATCCAGAGAGGCATCTTCAAGCTCAGTGTTTAGTGAGTCTCTGGGAGGCCCAGCGGCAGGTCTCTCCCTTTGGGCTATGGGTGACTTGGATCCAAACCCGGGGATGGAAGAGCTTTTATCCTCCCACCGCCCCGTAGATAAGTCGAGGAGACCCGTTTCTTGTCTAAAGCCACATTAGAACCTTTGCTGCAGGCAAGAACTTTCCCCCAGAAAGCTCACCCTGGGAGGTATCTCCCTTTAAAACGTACTTATTAATCACTGTAGCTGAAATTAGCATAATTGGTTCGTTCGAATGCGGGGCACAGTGAGTGGGGCTCTCTCCTGTGGGGTAGGGGGGCTGCTGTCTTACTGCTGGAGGCGGGGTGTGGAAGGGACGCCCAGTGGGAGGGGCCAGGGCCAGGGGCGGGCCACACGCCGTCCCCACCCTCTCTCAGGGCTGGGGCGCTCCGTCAGCAGAGGGACTCGACTGCAGAGTGTGTCTTGGGGGGTTCTGTGTTTTGAGGGGGATGGTGGTCAGCACCATGCAGGGAGGACAGAGGCCTGGGACCTGCGTCGGGAATCGTGTCATGTGGCAGCTGCCCAGCCAGACGCCTTCTCGTTGGCCTTGTGGTGCTGAAGGGAAGCTGAGACCTCCAGGACCCTTCCCAACACCCAGCTGGACACGACGGGGCTCGGGTGGGAACGCAGGCCGTCTTTCTCTGGAGCCGGTGCCCTTTCGGAGAACTCTGAGTGCCCTCTGTCTGCAAGGCTTTTCTCCATCACGAGGGATTCAATGAGTTGAGCTGAAGGCGGGTCCCACGCATGTTCACAGAATTGATCTTTAGGGCTGGTCCTTGGCATGCTCCTCCATGTGGAGAGAGAAGCCCTGAGCAGAGGGCTCGAGGGTGGCCCTGACTTTGCGGGTGTTTTTGCCCTTCAAGAATTTCCTGGCTCCCATGGTGTGGACGGTCAGGGAAAGGCCTCGGGGTCTCGGAATTAAAGCAGAGTCTTAGGTTAGCGGTTAGCGTCTGAACTCTGCCTGGCTGTTTAGAAAGCACCTTCTTTCCTTGAGCAGCACTTTTGGCTTGGGATGATGATAATGATGACAGTGATTGCCCCAAAAGACTTGGAGAAACAGCAGTTGAGCCATCTTGGGGCCACCGGACCGGCTCCCTGGAGGGGACTTCGTATCAGTCATTTTTTCTGGGTAAAAACAAACCCGTAGGCACTGGAACAGCAAGAGTCGCTTCATCCTGAGTGCCCTGCGTGTCCAGTGTTCCTGTGTGACATTCACCCTGTACTTATCAGCGGTTGCCTCACTCCCCGGGCCACCGCTCAGGCTCATGTGACCATTCCCTTCTCATCCTCAGATGAAGAGGGGGCCGGGGACCCATTTCACAGGTGGCAGAGGGTCCCCGTGGAGAGAGCACTTGGCTTGGAGCAAGACCTTGATTCTGCTACGAGGTGAGGCCTGGGGTGAGCGCTTGCCACCCAGAGAACTCAGTTTCCTCATCTGCAAAATGGACTTAGTGCCTGCCGCCTGCTCCCTGGGTTGCTGAGAGAATCAAATGCTCATGGAGGAGCCAGCCGGTCCTTTGTCAACCATGAGATGCTGCACAACTCGCAGGAATCATTGCTGGTTTTATCATCGTGGTCACCTTGGCGCTTGGAAGAACAGTCCTGCAGGGTGTCGATCTGTATCAGGCCAGCAAGGCATTCCTGGGAGACCTCGGTCCTCTGGCCACGTCGTGAATAGGGTCTGCCTTCCTCTGTCCCCCGCCCTGCACCCCAACCCCTGTTCTATGAGGGATGAGAGCAGTTCTCCTTGTATCCACCCAGCATCGTGTCCCCTGTGAGCAAGACACAGGGGTACAAGCGACCCAGCTTGTGTTAACTTCTCCAGGGAAACAGGACCAGTAGAATGGGGATAGATAAAGTATAGATATAGATAGATATACAGTTGACCCTTGAACACAACGCGGGGTTAGGGGCGCCGACCCCCTGAGCAGTCAAAAATTCGCTTGTAACATTCTAGCCGGCCCTCCATTTCTTTGGTTCCCCATCCATGGATTCCGGCAGCCTCGGGTCGTGTAGTTACTATGGTCTGTGTTTATTGAAAACATCTGCGTATTAGTGGCGCACGCAGTTCAGACCTGTGTTGTTCAAGGGTATATGACTTAATGATAAGGAATTGGCTCAGGCAGTCCTAGAGGCTGAGAATTCCCAGATCTACAGCTGGCCAGCTGGAGTCCCAGGAGAGCTGGTGGTGTAAGTTCCACTCCAGAAGCTGACTGGCCCGAGATCTCAGAAGGGCCCACGTCAGTTCAAGTCCAAAGGCAGGATAAGGCTGATGTCCCAGCTCAAACGGTCGGCAGTAGGGGCTCCCCGTTTCCCAGCCTTTTGTTCTTTTCAGACCCTCAGTGGATTGGGTGAGGCCCACTCACATCGGAGAGGGCTGTCTGCTGTCCTCAGTCCATGGAGTCAGGTGTGAGTCCCAGCCAGAATTGCCCTCACAGACACACCCGGAATCAGGCGTGACCACCTGTCTGCAGCCCCACAGCCCAGTCAAGCTGACACATGGTATTAACCATCACACAGCTTTTGGGGAGACCGGGCCTTCGAAAGAGCCAGCAGTCCCGGGGGTGCAGGACACATCCCCTAATGCAGCCCGGAAGCGTGGAGCAGCCAGAAGTGACTTCTAACTGGCAGAGGAGAGACGGGGGTTTGGGGGGGTGTTGCAGACAGGGGGTGGCCTTGGGCCTTGAGGGGCAGGAGCGCCCGCCGTGTCTGCACGGTGCCACCAAACTGCACTGTGCCACACAGATTTCCTTAATTTTTAAGGCAGTGAGAAAAAGAAAAGACGTCTTGACGTTCTCTCTCAAAGCCAGCGTTTGACATTGAACTTAGGTAGCTGAGGAGGGAGGTGGGCGGGGGATCGTCTCTGCAGGCCTGGGACAACTGGAAATAGTCAGCAGAGATATGTTCGGGAAATAGACCCCTTGGCTCGTGGAGGACTCGGCCTCCCAGGATGTCTCAGGATGGTTGTTTCTTCCAGGTGGATGTTTATTTAGCATTTACCCTGTGCCAGGCCTTGTGCTGGACATTGGATGCACGACAGTGAATAAGCGCCCTTGGAAGTGGGCTTTCAGTGAGGGTGGCATGTGGAAAGAAGCGTGTGGTTGCCTGAGCACCTTGGGAGGGCGTGCTCCTAACTGCACACTGGCGGTGCGTCCACGCTGCTCCGATCCCGGGGCTCCCGCGACTTCAGGGAGCTGGCCTGGCTAACTCGTGCCTGGCTCGCCCCACGCCCTTGCCTTCTCTCCAGTTGGACCGCATCCCTGTGTATCCCTAAACACACTGGCCTTGTTCCCGCCTCTGGTCTTTACCTAAGCTGTTCCCTCTCCTAGAGCGTTTTCCTTCATGTTCACCCGTCTATCATCTGCACATTTTTCAATTCTCAGCTCTTCGTAAAGACCTTCTGGCTCTCCCTTCCCTTGGGTCCTTCCGCCGCACCCAGCACGCTGTCCTCCAGAGCCCCTGGGCCCTTTCCTGAATGTCTCTAACACCTGCCCACCTCCCCACCCCTACCCTCCGGCTTCCTCTGGGGATCTGAGCCCCTGGAGCAGGTGTTACAGATGCCTGCTGAGTGGACACTTCCAGAGGGCTTGGGGTGGGATCCTTCATCTGGAGCACAGTTAGAAGAGAGACCACAGCAGGAGCAAAGGCACCGAGGCACCAAGGGGCCCAGGAATTGTGACAAGTTCCGTAGTTGGAACATGAAGCATCCAGTGGGCATGTGAGAAGATGGATCAGGACAGAGGGCCATCATTTTGTAGAAAACTTTGATGACCCAGACAGACCGCCAGAAGGCTTTCCAATCCCTTGTTCTGAAATGGGAACATATAGTCAGTGGTCACCGTGCATTCAGGGGTGCTTCTAACAAGGAAGAGACCAAGACAGACGGAAAACAGGGTTGAAGAGGATGAGGAGAGGGGCTTCCCTGGTGGCGCAGTGGTTAAGAATCTGCCTGCCAATGCAAGGGACACAGGTTTGAGCCCTGGCCCGGGAAGATCCCACATGCCGCGGAGCAACTAAGCCCGTGCGCCACAACTACTGAGCCTGCGCTCTAGAGCCCATGAGCCACAACTACTGAGCCCACGTGCCACAACTACTGAAGCCCACGCGCCTAGAGCCTGTGCTCCTCAACAAAAGAAGCCACAACAATGAGAAGCCCGTGCACCACAACTAGAGAAAGCCCGTGCGTAGTAACAAAGACCCAACACAGCCCAGAATAATAAAATAATAATAAATAAATAAATAAATTTATTTTAAAAAAGGATGAGGAGGCCATGCAGGAAGCAGGAGAAGCTCCCCCAAACTTTCAATCAAAATCCTCCAAGAAATCAGGCAATCTGCAGCATCCATGAGATCAGAAGAGGCTAAAAGGAGGAACAGCCACAGACCCACAAGAACCGTTGGAAATAAAATATACAGTAGTATAATTCAGTAGTCAACAGGATGGTTGGGAGGTCTCTCCAAAAGTAGAATAAAAATGATAAATAGGTGGGAATGGATAAGAGCAATGGAAGAAATTGACAAGAGGAATTCCAGATAAAACAAGGAAACTGACAGAACAGGACCACAGAAATACGAACATTCTCCGTAATTGAAGGGCACAAGTTTCCAGATTGAAGATGCCTGACGGTCCACCGGCACTGCACCACCATGAAGTCCACAGCACAGGGTTTGAGTTTAGGATTCAACCTTGGGGATCCAGAAAGCACGATCACTCACAAAGGAATCAGGAAGGCAGGAGCTGTCTCAGCAGTGGCCCTGGAAGCCAGAAGCCGGTGTAGCAGGTGTTCAAAAAGCTGGAGGGTAATGCTTTCCAGCCTAGAATTCTGCTTGAAGACACACAAGGCCTTGGAAATGTGTTCACATGCTGCCTTTCTGGGTGAGGTGCTCCACGAAAATAAAAGAATTAAACCCAGAAAAGCAGGGCATCTAACAGCAGGAGAGGGGCCCAGTAACCTTGGGAGAAGCCCATTTAGGTTGGAGCAGGAGATGGAAGCTTCCAGAAGAAAAAGGAACTGACATCTCATTGTACAGAAAAGGGTTTTCTAATTCAATCAGGGAATTTAGGGAAAAGTAGCAAGAGGATCATAGAAAACCAAGCCAATGAAAACTCAAGGCCGGAAAAAAAGTAGTTGTGAGAGAGAGAGATGACTATTGATTATGGACATGCGTTATTTAAATACAAATAAAAATTAATTTAGAAACTCCCCTGGAGGTGGCATGGAGGTCGAGCAGCAGCAAAGTGCCCGGGACCTCACGCACCAGCCCTTCCACACAGGCCTGATTCCCGTCACTCACTGCATGAACCTGCTTTTGGCCTTCATAAGGTATTTTGTGCGTATAATCAGAGGGAAAAAACTTTTCCAAGAAAGTTAACCCTTGTAAAGAACGCCATCCTGTGCTTGACCCACAAAAGGGCTGATGAACACTTCTTGGCTGTGCTCGCAGCTCAGGCAGTGGAATCTGGTCCCTCTGCAGAAGGGCAGGGGCAGCCGGGCCATGACTGTGGGTCCAGGGAAGCATCCTGGGTGTTGGGTGGGGCTGGAGGAAGCCTGGGGAGGGAGCAGGGCGGGAAGGATATAGGGGAGGGTGGCGGGAGGTGGGGCAACGACCACAGGTAGGGCTCCCACCAGGGGAAGGAGGATGCAGGATGATGCTCCAAAGCATCTGGGATGCTGCCCTCAGAAGAGCCCTTCCGTCCCAGCTCCCAGGAGACCAGGTGAGGGAGGTGAGAGGATCAGGAGGTACCACTCATCCCTGAATTCTTCCCGAGTTTCCTGTTTCGAAAGAAGGCCAAAAGGGGTTCAGAAATGGGAACCACTGCCCTGGGGGTGGGGGCGGGCTCCCCGAGGGCCTCGCGCTCCCTGAGCAGTGAGTAGAGGGTCCCCCGGGGCACCAGCCCCCGCTCGCCTGGCCAGCGGCTGCCTCGTAGAGAGAGCCCACCAATTCTGAGTCCCATGATGCGTGATAAATCCCAGTATATCTGCCATTAAACAATAGCGTCACGAGGGCTGCATTGCCACCTGCAATGAGTAAATTAAATATTGACGATTTCATTGACTGTTAGATTTAATTTGGAGCCATCTTGCTGGGGCTGTAATGGGGCTGGAGATGACTTACTATTTAATCCTGGCTGTCATCCCTGTTAAGCGTTGAGTAATGAGGAAAAGATACACTTGTCATTGTGACACGGTCCTGACTGTCAGGCGCCCGGTCAGGCCTCCACCCCGTCGGTCTGGTGCCCGGGTGGTTGGGCCTGCCCTCCATCTGGACAGCCCCCGGCTCTGTCATTCCTCCTCAGCTCCTCCCCAGGTCGGCTCTCAAAACCTTGTCTTCTCCTGGGAGATCTCATCTCATTTTCTTTTCCCTGGAGGAGCCTGGATCTCTGGCCTTCGGGGCCAGCCTGTTGGGACTTTGCTTCGGGACATACACGGAGCATCTGCTCCATCATTTCCTGTATCATCGCAGTTAATGCTCACAACCGCCCTGCGATCACAGGTCGTGATGACCCAGATGAGGAAACTGAAGCCCAGAGAGGTTCCTGATCTTCCTGAGGTCACACAGCCAAGGGGTAGTGAACAGGATTCTGCACCAGGCTAAGTCCAGAGCCATTGCTTCCGACCAGGGAGTGTGCCACCACCTTCTGCCCACTCAGGCCTGAGCCAGCTGGATCATTGGCCTGTGGTCCATTCTGTGGTTGCTCTGGGCTTAGCTTGACCATGGCTGCTGGGCTGCCTGCCTGCCCACCCACCCCATGGCGCTGCTGTCCTCGATGGCTCACACCTCCTTGCTTTGGACATCCCTTCTCTTGTCCCTGGAGGGCAGCCCCTGTGCCATGTGTCAAGATCTGCCCCTTCTTCAAAGCCCGACTGAAGTGCCTCGTCCAGCGCTACCTGTACAGTTGGGTAGGACGGCTCTTCCCCAGGGCACACCCTTGGATGGAGCGGATCTGGTGTCGGAAGGCCCAGGTCTAGCCAGATCAGCTACATCTTGCTTGGTGGCCTCGGGCAGGTCACGTCACCTCTCTGAGTCTATTTCAAAAGATGTTAACAAGGGTAAGAATACTTAGACCACTAGGTTGTTTGGGAGCCGAGCTGAGACAGGCTAATAATAATAGCAGCAGCTGCGATGTCCTGAGCACATGCCCTGCATTGGAGTTGGTCTTTTTTTTTTTTTTTTTGCGGTACGCGGGCCTCTCACTGTTGTGGCCTCTCCTGTTGCGGAGCACAGGCTCCGGACGCGCAGGCTCAGTGGCCATGGCTCACGGGCCCAGCCGCTCCGCGGCATGTGGGATCTTCCCAGACCGGGGCACGAACCTGTGTCCCCTGCATCGGCAGGCAGACTCTGAACCACTGCGCCACCAGGGAAGCCCTGGAGTTGGTCCTTCTGCTTCACGTCCCTTCTCTCTATTCCTTACAGGAGTCCCTCAGAGTAGACAGTGGGGGAGATGAGGCCCAGAGGGTATGTGCCCTCCCCAGACCCTCACAGGTACTGAAGGACAGAGCTGGGAATCAAACCTGAGCCCGTGGGATTGCTTAGCCCGGGCCCGGAGCCCCATCCCCTCATGGTCCAGGCTGTCCTCAACTTGTCACAAGGCCACCACACTCCTCTGCTATGGAGTCTTCTCTGTTTCCAGCTTCATCAGTGCTGTGTAGGTGTTTGCATTCGAAAAGCACCCCTCACATCCCTCCCGACGCTGGCAGCCTGGGTTCTGAGTTAACTGTGTTTTGTAGTAGCTGTACTCTGGGTGACCTGTCCCTCTGGCTGTCCTGTCTGGGGCCTTTCGTCCAGTCAAGGCTCTTCCTCCTGAATGGAGTGGATGGTGAGGCCCAGCCGCGATCTTTAGCCTTGTCTGACCTCCAAGTGTCCCCGGAAGTCACAAGCAGCCCCAGAAAGAATCGCATCGTCTGCACGCATGCGCACATGGTTGGATCTGGACATGTCCTTCATCTCACTTAGCTGGGTGGTCAACAGACTTCCTGAAAAGGGCCAGACGGTGCATCTTCTCAGCTTTATGGGTCACAGGGCCTCTGTCGTAACTACTCAGCTCTGCAGCTAGCTGTCAGGCAGCTGTGGACAGTACGGAGAGAACAGGTACGGTTGTATTCCAGTACGACTTCATTCGTGGACACCGAATATGTGAATTTCATGTAATTTCCACATGACACAAAATATTCTTTTTTTTAATTTTATTTTTGGCTGTGTTGGGTCTTCATTGCTGCACGTGGGCTTTCTCTAGTTGCGGTGAGTGGGGGCTGCTCTTCGTTGTGGTGCACAGGCTTCTCATTGTGGTGGCTTCTCGTTGTGGAGCACGGGCTCTAGGTGCACGGGCTTCAGTAGTTGCAGCTCTCAGGCTCAGTAGTTGTGGCTCGTGGGCTCTAGAGTGCAGGCTCAGTAGTTGTGGCACACGGGCTTAGTTGCTCCACGGCATGTGGGATCTTCCCGGACCAGGGCTCGAACCGTGTCCCCCTGCATTGGCAGGCGGATTCTTAACCACTGCGCCACCAGGGAAGCCCCCAAAGTATTATTCTTTATTTGATTCCCACCCCCGCCCCCGCCACTGCCGCCGCGAACCATTTGACAAATCCTAGCTGGGGGGCTGTACAAAAACAGGCAATAGGCCTGATTTGACCTGTGAACCATAGAAGCCTGGTGGCTTTCCGGGGACTCAGGGCCCCCTTGTTAAAGACGGAAGGAGCAGAATCTGAGTCAGGATTGCTCGCTCTCCCACGTGTGTTCTGCAGGTGCGCTGTGGGAGGGTTTGAACCTGATGGGGTAGACTCTATGGACTTGGTGCGGCAAGGGATGTTGCCGTGATGGTTGAAGTGATGGTTTTGTGCTTCTCAGTTAATCTGGAGACCCGAATGGCCCCAGAGAGACCAAACAGATGCCTGCGGAGCAACAAGTGTGACAGGATGGAAGCTGGTAGAGTCGGGGCAGGACCTAACACGGAGATACATCCCATGTGGCTCAGGTTGGCTGGGTTGGCCTGAGCGGCTCCTGGCCACAGAGCTGGGGAGGGGGCAGCTTCATTCGCTGAGACCGTATAACCCAAGTCTTCCCAGGACGAGAAAAGAATTCGGCAAGATCCCTGTGTGGGGCTCAGAGGTAAAGATGAGCCGCTTGCTCACAGGAGTGGCTCAAAGTCCCCGAGTGCTTGGCCCCAGAGGAGGGAGGGGCCGATGTGTCCTGGTGGCTGCGGATTCTTTCAGCGGCTGGAAAGTGCTGAACAGCACTGGGTGCTGGCAAAAGTATCTTGCAAGGGGATTTGGGAAGAGAAAGGAAGAAGCTGTGGCGGATCAGTGCCTTCAGGGAAGAAGACCTTGACAGCACTGCTTTAACCTCATGGGTTGTGCAGCTTCCCTTACTCCCTGCAAAAGCAGAGGCCCTCCCAGGGGCCAAGGAAGCTCCTGAAGAAGATGGACCGAAGCTGGAGGACCGGCCTGAGGCCTGGGAACAGTGATGGGAGAAGGGCGAGTCCATCCGGGAGAGGAGGCAGATGGGGAGCCCCAGCTGATGGGGGAGGGGGCACCTACAGGGCCAAATAAGACAGAGTCGCAGCTTGGAGGCAGCATAACCCCGGGAAGCCAAACCCGCACACCTGGAAGCTGCGGGTCTTGGGCGGGGTTGGGGCGGGCTCCCCTGGGGAGTCTCCATTGTAGCAGGAAGCCCCCACTCTGCTCCCCTCCCCAGCGCACTGGAAGAGAAAGCAGTCAGAGGCGTTGGCTGCGTTAGAAGATCCTCTCCGGGGCTGGGATTATTTTGCGAGCAGAAAGACTAATTAATAACTCAGAGCAGGAGAAATAAAATGAAAGGGAACATGGGAAACCGAAAAGTGATCACACCACGAAAGCCCAGTGGTGCCTGTGACTGGTCGGGTCTGCGGATGACTTGGGGGTGACTGGAGGGGGCCCTCGGGAGCTTCCAGGGTGGAGCGCCCGCATGTTACAGTTTCCAGTTAAAACCAAGCAAACGGGGAAGCCACACTGAGATCAGAACGTGCCTCCTGTCCCAAAGTGCGGGACTAGCGTCTTCCCTGGCAGGGGTCCTCGGTGTCCCTGAGGAGGTCACAGTGGGGACTGTCTCCTCTGGCTCCAGTGCTCAGGCCGGGGTCTGGCCTGGAACCTGGGCTCCTGGCACCCAGCCCACCCACCCCCCGCTCTCCCTGGGCTGCTACGGAAGAAACCCCAGGGTCTCCAGAATGGGGGGGAGCTAAGTCAGTAGGCTGAGCACCTGCTGCTCAGCTTTCCTGAGGGCCGACCAAGGGGGGCCCTGAGAGTTTTCAGTGCCCCCAAGATTCCAAGCCCACCCCCTCGTGCATTGAGTAAAGTGGTGAGGTAGGCAGAGTGAGGAAAGAGTGATCCGGGCAGAAGGCACAGCCGTCAGCCTTCCGTGGAGCCCCAAGATTCAGGTGTGTCCAGGCTGCCCCCCTTGTGCTTGCCCACAGCTGTCTGCCAAGGTCAAGGTAAGCAGGGACCAATTACCCCTGCCCCCATCCTGCCATCAGTATTTGGGGGAGCCTTGTCGGGTGGCAGAAGATGGGGATCCCAGGACCCCCACCACTGTCCCTGCCTCCACTGCAGCCCTCTCAGAGGTGCTTTGCCCTGAGCCCAGGTGCAGGAGCCCCGAGCAGAGCAGAGATCTGGGGCCAGGGCCATGGATGGGAGACAAGCCCAGGCTGCCCGTTGCTGTCCCGGGACCCAGGCCACATTCACTCCCAAAGCAGGGGGTTCGTAGAAAGCAGAAGCTTCATGAGCTCTGGGTTCCCTCTTGGGAGTGGAGGAGGTGCAGATTTAGGTGTGTGTCTGCATGGAAAGCACCAGACCTCACATCATCTGGCCGGAATGAAATCGCCCCATTTCACGGAGGGGGGAGCCGGATCAGACCCCCATCTCTCCCTCACCCTCTTCCTACCGGCTCCTGCGAAAACCACGTTGCCTATTCTTCCCGGGGAAGCACGGAGCCTACGGGCCTCCCAAGATGCGGGAGAAATGTGAAAGAATTTACTCGTGAATGAGAGCTTGAGCCCTCCTCCTGCAGCCCTTTTTACGCACTAAGGGCTTTTCTACTAAGGGCTTTTCTATTCGTTATGTTATTCAAGCGTCGTCAGCGGCAGTTGACAGGAAATTAAGGCAGGAGGAGGTAGGAGCGGGCCATTAGTAAACAGGTTCTAGACACAGTCCAACCTCTATGCAGAAATCTCGTGTGATCCTATGAGGTAAGCATCTTGCTCCGGCTTACAGGGGAGGAAACTGAGGCTCAGAGAGGCGGATGCCGGACAAGGCGAGAACGAGGGAGCGAGCGAGGGTCCCGCTCTGCCTGACCCCAAGCCTGACGCGCTCTTCCCCATGTCCTTCTTTGCATGTCCACGACTTTATTTCTGGCTTCAGAACACGGCATTCCTGGGGACTTCCTGGTGGCACGGTGGATAAGACTCCGCGCTCCCAAGGCAGGGGGCCTGGGTTCAATCCCTGGTCAGGGAACTAGATCCCACATGCATGCCGCAACTAAGTTTGCATGCCACAACTAAGGAGCCCATGTGCTGCAACTAAGGAGCATGCCTGTCACAACTAAGGAGCTTGCGAGTCACAGCTAAGACCTGGTGCAACCAAATACATAAATAAATAAATATGAAAAAAAGAAAAGAATACGTCTTTCCTCAAGTCACTCATTCACTCGCTCTGAGGAGCCCTGCCCACTTCTTCCTCCCTTGCCCTGAGGACCCTCTCCACAAGGGGACACCCCACCCACAGGCCTGGCATCCCACACCCATATCCACTGATGGGGAACCAGGGTGTGCCGGCCTCACCCAGGGTCGGGTCAGCTTGCTGGTTGGCAGGCTGGGTTTGGAGCAGGCAGGGGCCGGATGTGGCTGGGTGTCCTGTGTGACTGTCCGTACATCTTCCAGCTCTGCTCATGCCTGTCTGTGGGTCCCCGGTTTGTCCCTGTACTGAGGTAATAATGCATTCGTGTTCCTGATGGCCAGGCCCTTGTCAGGGCCTACTGGTGGCCGTCATTAAGTCACGATCATTCCCAGAATCCAGAGGGCCTTTAAGTGACTGGGGGAGGAATAACAGCTTGAAGTGGATTTTAGAGGCAAATATACGGTCTGGAGGCACCCCCCCACCCCCCGCCCAGGACGCCATCCCTGATGCCACCAGGGCATGAAATGAGATGCACGTGGAAATGAGGTGCACGTGGAAATGAAGCTTATTTCCTCCCTGAATTTCCCTCGAAGGGATGTGGTTTTAGAGCACATTCATTGTCAGAGTTTACGCAGCCCAATGATGCGAGTGGTAGGTCAAGCTGCCTAGGTTCAGAGCCCTTCACAGTCTACAAAACGTCCTCCACATCCCCCTTGATTCTTACCAGTGGGTGGTGGTGTCATTCCCGTGTCACAGATGGGAAAACTGAGGCTTGAAGGGGCTCAGCCTGTTACCGAAGGTGAAATTGTCAGTAGGGGACAGAGGACGGACGGTGAGCCCTGCACACCCTCTTCCTGCATTGACCCTTCACGTTGGACCTCAGGGCCCATCATACAAATGGGGAAACTGAGGTCCAGCCAAGACGAGGGCTTTGCTAGAAGTGAACCAGATCCCTTTGCTAGAAGTGAACACCCACCTCCTTACCCGGCTGGTCTCCAAAGATGTACTTGTGTCTCCCTGGCAGCTCGGGCGGCCTGCCCCCAACGCGGTTTCCCTGCTGCTGCCCTGGGTCTCGGCTCAGATGCCAGGCTGTGTCCGAGCTGCAGGCGCACAGCTGTGAGAGTGGTTAGAGCAGTGGTCAGAGCACAGGCCCTGTGGCCAGGCGCCCGGTTCAGACCCAGCCCGCTACCCCTCCCAGCTTGGGCAAGTCACTAAGCTCAGTTTCCCGTATGTTGAGTGGGGATGAGACTGGTGCTTTTTCAAAGGGTTGTCAGGAGGAGATCAGCCATGCCCGTGACGGGCCTGGACCAGGGCCGTTGTGCCCTGTGTCCCTGTGGCTGTTTTGCCCCAGGTTCTGTGTTCCGTGGTGCTGGGGCCCGGGACACCCTTGGGGCCAGCCCACTGCCCCGCGAGTGGTGCTGGCGCTGTGTTACCAGGTCCCACCTCCAGGTTTCAGGTGAAGGTCAGTCTCTCTTGTGAGTCCAGCTGGGAAAGGGGAGTGAACCCTCGGGCAGTGCCAGCACGAGTGTGGCCCCTGAGCCTGGCCTCCGAGGCCCTTCTGGCCCCAAACTTGCTGTCTGGTGCAGGCTACTCCCCATCCCCAAGGCCCCCTGCTCCTGGCCAGGCTTTTGCTCATCTGTGCCCTTTCCTTTCGTGGTCTGGTTCACGGTCACCTCCTCTGGGAAGGTGACATGCTCCCTCTGCCTCCCATGACCAGAGCAGACGGTCTGTCCACACTGAACCGCAAGCTCTTGAGGATGGGCTGCGCAGAACAGAATGCTGCTTGGAACAGAATGCTGAACGAAGGAGCGGAGGGAGGAAGAAATCGGTGATGGAGTGGGTGCAGCTCCGAAGGCTGGGAAGGGCCTCCCCACTCCCTCTGATACGGCCCCCAGTGCCCTGACCTTGGCCTGTCACCAGGGACTGGACCAAAGGCCTGCCCACAGCCCCCGTGCCTGGCACACAGTAGGTGCACCGCTCAGGTCTTTGAATGGGGGAGAGGCTCTGAGGGTCCCGGTTGAGGTCCCCCCACCGTTAGTGTGGCTGGTGGAGTTGGCCGAGTTTCACCAGTTGACACTCCGTGTCCAGCAGCAGGTCAGAGAATCAGGACATTCTCGGCTTCCGTGGGACCTGTAATCTCTGGTCTTTCGGCCCCCCGCCTCCTGTGCCTGCTGTTGTTCTGAGCAATCGAGATTAAAAGCAGGGCTGCAGGAGAGGAGGGGGTGAGCCTGCAGGTGCAGGACCTGAGCCACAAAGGGGCAGGCTGGCCTGACCCACTCAGGCAGACCGCCACACCTGGCCCTCGCTGTGAGCCCAGTGCCATGCAGCTCGCGGGGAGGCCTGGTGCCGGGGACATGGGGAGGGGCTGGGAGGCAAGCCTGCAGCCGGGACCTGGTGGTCCTTGCTGCCCCCCGACCCGGGGTCTCTGGCATTTCCCTCGAGTGGGTCACGGGCTCAAAGCCAAGTGACCTTGGGCAAGTCACTCATCCCCTCTGGCCCTCCGTGTCCTCCTGTGTGAAAGGGAACAGTCGTTGTGAGTGCTCTCCGGGGTCCTGAAGTAGTAAACAAATTCCGGGCTGTGTGACACACGGCAGGGGCTTGGTAAAAATGCTGGAATTATCATTCTCTAATCCCTCTTCTCATTCAATAAATATTTGTTGAGCTTTTAAAAATTGGAACGAGCTGGAATGTTTAGAAGTTGGCATACTAACACGAAATTAAATTGCACGAAATGGCGGTAAGCTGGCCAGTCCCCCTTTGCAGGTCAGGTGGACACCTTCCTCCCTGCCATGCCCTGCAGCCCCGCCCCGACCTGTCGCTTCTGTTCCCCCTGGACTGCAAGTCCGCCTCCCTGGAGGCCTCGGGCCCTGGTGTGTCCCACCCCACCCCCGGCCTGGCTGGAGCGAGTGGGCAGGAAGGGGAGGTGCCAGTGGTTGGAGAGCCCCCGTGTGTCTGGCGCGCCACTGCCCAGCCAACTCCTCAGCAGGGCGATTCGGGGATCAGGTGTCCCAGGTGCACAGAGGTCTCGTGAGGGGTGTCTATTCCCGCCCTGGCCTGTCTGGTCCTCTCCCTCGAGGGCTGCTCGTTCATTGTTTTCACCCTCAGCACTCTGGGGGACTCCAGGGCACCCACCGTCTGCACCGGGGACAGGTGTGGGTGCACTTGGAGGGCTCCCTGGCCAAGGGCAGGGGGTCATGGCTGAGAGCGACGTTCCTTTTCCCCCTGAGTGAGGGCCGATGAGATGGGCTCCCTTTAGCTGTGCCCCCTTTTGTGTCCTGGCCCCCCGGGTGTGCAGGGACAGACCCAGGCAGGGATGGTGCGAGGGGCCCACACATCTGTGCAGCTTGAACAGAAAGCCCCCCCCCACCCTCCACCCCAAGAGCCCTGCTTCGCATCCCAGCCTGGTCCATGACGTCCTCCGATAGCCCGACTGACCCGGGCAGTATCTTGGCCTCCTGCTCTGGCCCCCTGGGCTCGTGCCTGCTTCTCCCTCTGGCTGTCCCTCATAACTCGAGACCCCAAATGTGAAATTAAAATATTTTTCTGTCCAGTGAGCCTTGGCGCTCCGCACGGCCTCATTATTCCGGCTTATTAACACGAGGATGGGGAGGATGCGGTGCTGGACCACGGCCACCTAGGAAGTCGCTCGCAGCAGGAGGGCGCAGCTCAGCAGCGCTAACGCCGATAATTAGAACCACGCCGAAGACACAGGCTCCCGCAGAATTTAAGGACCGGGTTTCATGTTTGGAGTGTGGAAATAATTAAGTTGACTGGAGGGTTTGGAGCAGGCCTGCCCAGAGACCGGAGGATCAGGCCCTCTTGCCACGAGGAGGCGTGAATTTCCTTGTGATCTCACCGCGTGGTGCCTGGTGGAGGATGGTCATGTTTTGGGCACGTCTGCATTTTACCTTGACGGTTCCCTTTTACAGATGGGGAAATCGAGGCTCAGAGCGGCAGTAGTTTGCCCACGCGCTGTACTCCCCCAGCCCCTGGTTGTGCGTTTCTTGAAGACAGGGACTTCACCTTTTTCATAGCTTTGTCCTGACCAATGAACTCTGGGCTCTCGCTGGGTTTTTCATGACTTGTGTCACGTCCTGCTTAAAACACCCCCAGGTCTCCATGCCTTGTCCCTCATATCATGTGGCCTCCCTGGGGCCCCCTGCACCTCCTCCCTGGCCTCCCTGCCTCCACGTGTGCAGCCTCTGGTCCCTGTTGCGTCTCCGAGCTGTCCCTTCACTGCGGGGGCTGCCGTTGATCGGTGCAGCTCTGCGTGTTTGCTGCAGGCGCCGCATGCCCGGCCCAGGAGCCCGAGTGAGGTTTGGGACGTCCTCCGTCCCTCTTAGTCCTCAGCCAGCACCCCTTCCCTGCTGTTTCAGGTGCTTTTGATGCTTTTCAGAGACATGAGAACAAAAGTATGTAACAGGACAGTAAAGTCTGGTCCACGATTGTGAGGCCCGTCCGCATTTTATTTCCATAAGTGGCCCACGTCCATTCCATTGCTTTCCTCAGCGCTACCCAGAAATCATACCGATCCCGATCCCAGTCCCGGGGCCCCTCCCGGAGACGGGACCTTGCTGTTCAGGCCCTAATTGACAGAACTAGGACTGCGGATTCCCGTCCAAATGCAGCAAGGTGCCTGTGAAGCCTCTGAAAGGTGGCAGGGGGATGGGTGTGGTGATCCACGTTCTCCCCCCAGCTGGGCGTGGGTCTGCGCTCCCCTCCAGTGGCACCCCCTTTTCCTTTCTTCCCACGAGTGCTGGAGCTACAGCTCTCGCTGTTTTTTTTTTAAATATATAATTTTTTTCTTTAAGATATAATTTACAAACATTGAAATGTACAGGTCTTAATTGTACTGTTTGATGAATTTTGACAGTTGTATACACCCAAGTAACGTACACCGTGATGGGGATGGAGATACAGTCGTTCCCATCTCCTCTGGAAGTTCTCTCGGGCACCTGCCCCATCAGCTCCCCCAGGGCAGCTGCTCCTCTCACCTCAGTGAACTCCGTGTGGATGGAACTGTCAGTAAATGGCCCTCCTGTCCCGCTGCGTTCTCTCGAGGCCCCTCCCTGATGCTGGCATACCTGCCGTCCATTCCTGTGCATCCCGTGGCCCTGATGTGTCACCACGCTTGTCCACTCTCCAGTTGATGGACATTTGGGTTGTTTCCACTTTGGAGCAATTATGAATGAGGCTGCTCTGAACATTGGTGCACACGTTGTTTTGAGGACACTTTTTCATTTCTCTGTGTCAGTACCTAGGAGTGAAACTGCTGGGTCCGAGGGCACAGGGTGTGTTTAATTTGCTAAGAAGACTACCAAATTCTTTTCCAAAGTGTTACACCCATCTCCCACTTCCCAGCAGTTTGTGAGGGCCCCAGCTCCCACCTGGCCCACGGAGATGGAGAAGGCTTCCAGGACAGGAAGAGGGGCAGGGATGAGCCCAGGTGTGACACGGGCAGAGGGGGGGCAGTGAGGGGACCCCTTCCTGCCATGGGAACCCAGGAGGAAGAGATGGCTTGAGAGGAGGGGGAGGGTCTGGAGCTCAGAGGAGAGGGGTTTGGGGATCGGTGCGTGCACAGTGAGAAGATGAAGACTGTCGGCCAGGGGCCAGAGTTTCTGCCAGGTCAGGGGGAGAGCGTGTGGCCTTGTGGTTGGGTGCCCACAGAAGCCTCTGCAAGGAGATGCTTTGAACTGGTCTGTTTGCTAGTAGCTTCTCCATCCCTGTCCCCGCTGCCCCGGCAGCCCTGCCCCAAATGGATGCTGCTGGGAGGAGCCCTCCAAGGCCGCCTGTAAGTGGGGGTAACGAAACAGGCCCCATTGCCATAGCACTCACCATTCATCCCAGGAGTGAAGACAGCAGCGCTGCTTTCCTCAGGACACTCTGGGGAGGTGTTTTCCACTATATTTCGCCTATGAGGATTTGTCCCTCCCTGTTCCCCACTCCGCAGCACATCTACCTCAAATTCTAAAGCTTATTTTTAACACTTTACTCATTTCCAGTCAGAAGTACTGTTCCCCTTCTAAAAAAAGCCTCAGCAGAGAGGACAGAGTGTTGAGTGTCCTCCGAGGGCAGCGGGCTGGGGGCGCCCCATCCCCGGGCACGGCCCAGCTCAGCAGGTCACTGGGTCCAGCTCGGCGGGCTCTGCGTGAGGCCTGGGCATCCTGGGGGAGGGCAGAGACAGGGCAGGACCACCTCTTGGTGAGCTGAACTCCTTACATTCCTGATTCTCACTGATTCTTCACCACCCTGTGGATCTGCTTTCCACACACCCATTTTATAGGTGAAGAAACTGAGGCTCGGGAGGGTAGGGAGCCTAATCAAAGTCCCAGCTGCCTGAGAACGTGTTGTCCTCCCTCTCGTGGTAGCTACCATTTTTTCCGGGACTCCTAGGCTCCAGGTGTGTGCCACATGCTTCTCTTTTACCTGTCACAGCAAACCTGTATGGATGGTACGTGTCGCTGCTTTACAGATGAGAAAAGCAGAGGCTCAGGGGCTTTGAGTAACCTGTGCAGGGTCTCATAGCCCCGCGGTGACAGGACCGGGCTCTGACTACAGGGCCCCAGGCCGCTTTCCTGCTGCTCCCCACTGGCCTCCTGGGGAGCGTGCTGGGGGTGCAGTGGACTGGTCTCCACGACTCTCCTGGGAACATCAGTGGCAGCTCTCGCACGTGTGGGCACTTGGCTGGAGTGGCATTTTGGAGGCTCTGCTTTTTTCCTTGATTCAGAGTAGGTATTTATATTGTGTGTGGGCGTGTTTAACCAGGTGTCAAGATTTCAAAGGCCCCAGGAATTTCCCCTTGGGCGAAGCAGGCACTGCTCTCATTTCTAAAGCATAGAGCAGAGCTGCATGTACGGGGCTCCCATCCTGTGTTCTCCCCTCTACTCAGTGTGAACCAGCCCAGTGGTGATGCTCTGGGGCCCCAGGGCTTGGGGGACAACCTCCAGTCCCTGAGCAAGGAGGACGGCCTCTCTCTCTCTGTGTCGGAGAATCACTCCCAGGGAGGGATTCTGATTGGCTCTGCTGGGTCACATGCCCACCCACTAGCCCATTAATAGTTCCCAGATAATCCATTGCTGTGATTGACCAGGCTGGGTCTGGCACATCACAGTGCACTGTTGTACCCCAGCCTGTGTGTGTGAGATGACTGCGCTGAACCCCCCGGGGACCCCGAGCTCCTCTCCGCGTGTCCTCCCTTCCTCCTCTGGCCTGATCTCATCCTGCGGGTCAGGGTTAGGAGGAAGAGAAGGAAGGGCAAGGTTGACGTAGTGGAAGGACCATCCACTTTGAGGGCCAGGGCCCCCCTCAGGTCCCCTCCCACTTGCATCTCGCCAGCCTCTTGCCTGGGGCAGGTCACTTTGCCTCCTTGCACTTTCCTTGTCTGCACGCCGGGGTCCTGAACTCACCTCCCAGACCCGAGGAAGCCACCTAGACACAGAGGTGCTTTGTCAACAACGGTCCACACCCTCACACCCCTGCCTTCCTGGCGGGACCTCCATCCACCTGCATCTCCACTGGCTGAGCAGCGTCGGATCCTGGCTCACATCCTGGCCGAGCGCTTGCTTGGAGCTTGTTCCCCACAGGCAGGGCGGCCACCTTGCCTTGCTCCCTTCTGTCCACATGGGCCTGGCGCAGGGTAGCTGCTCAATAAACGGTGCCAACTAGTGCCAACAGGTTGAGAAAGTAGTGGCGATTTAATCCTGTGTTTCTATTGGCTGCTGGGTCAGGAAATCAAACCGGGAGCCGATTGCCAAGGGCAGGACCTTGCTCCCCCAGCCAGACCCTCTTTGCAGGGCTCTTGGGAGCCTCCAGGGTTGCTAGTGTGTCCTGTATCTTGGTCTGGGTGGTGGTTACTTGGCTGTAGGCAGTGGTCAAAATCCGTCGAGCCATACACTCAGTTCTCCGGTTCACAGTAAGTAAATTGTCTCAGTCTTACCTGTGGGCCCCCCCTTTGGAGAGCCAGGCGCCTCTGGGGGACCGGTGCTCCCCCCACCCCCCGACTGCCCACCTGAGGCTTGCCACGGGGGGCCTCTCCCGATAGGGGAGCGAGTCGTGGCTGTTAGCAGGCTCCCCGGTGCTCCATGCAGATGTACGTCCCCTAAATTAGATTCTGGGCCGTCGGAGGCGGCAGGATGATGAAGCCAGAGCCCGTGGGGGGCGTGCGCCAGCTGATCACACGTGGAAATTAGGTTTCCTAAATGACTTTTCTGGATGTCCAGGGTCGGTGGGGGGCGGGCCAGGGCAGGCTGTTAGGACGCTCCCATGGATTGCATTTCGCTGTCACTGTGATTCGTATTGAGGACGTGTGGTGGGTGGTGGCTGCCTGTGGGCCCCCGGGCCTGGGGAGCAGCTCCGGAGCCTCCTGCCGAGGAGCAGACATGACTGCTCCCAAGTCTGGGGTAGCGGGGAGCACGAGGCGAGGAGGGGGCCAGGCGGTCTGTGGGGCCCAGGAGACGGGGAGGGGCCGGCACCCGCCACTCCGTGCCTTCCTCTCGCCCCAGGCCGGGGGGGCAGCCCCTCTTCTCCGGGAGAGGGAGCGGCCCCGGTGACCCCTCTCCTGAAGCCCTGGACAGGAGCCCACGCCCTTCTGGTGTCGGATTTTGCTGCATCGTTCCAGGGGGCAGACAGGAAGGAGAGCCGGCCCCAGGGTCTTCCCAGGATCCCCATGAGGCTGCAGCCCCAGCCCCTGGGTCCTCTGTGGCTGACACCACCTCGCCCCTCCTGCCTCAGGGCTGAGAGACTGGCCTCCTCCCCAAGAGGCAGCCCCTTCAGTGGGGATGGGGGAGCTTCCAGCCAGGGGCTGCCATCCAGGACTGCCCGCCCCCCATCCCTGTGACTTTGGACGTGCCCCACAGGCAGAGCCGGGCAGCAAGGCGGGTGCCTCGCCCTCGGGATACAGGGACCCAGGAGGCCCAAGTAGGGGGATTCGACAGGGGGTCCTGACCGGCTCCAGCCTCCCCCAAGTTCAGTTCTCTTTCAGACCCGGTGTTTGCTTCCCAGCTGAGTTGATGGGACGCAGCCACGTAGCTGGCCCTGTGGACACCTCCACCCCAGATCCCGTGTGGCTTCAGAGACTGCTGTCTGGGGGGGGTTTCTGGCATGCACCCACCCCACACCTGTGGTTGCCGGGGGCTCGTGGCTCTTTTTTTCCCCACACTCTCAAGATCACAGCCCCCAATACTTAGTCCACGATGCCATTTAGAGCGTGTAGCTCCTACTAAATAGCATAAAATTACACCCTTTCAAGTTAATTAAACCACTTTGCCACACTGGGGGCTGCTGAAAGGGTGTTTTAAATGTCAGCGCCGGGTAGCCACTTGTGTTTTCTGGGGCTTTCTGATTAAGAACGGCCTCCCCTGTAAAGACCTCTGCATTGGTTAAGTGGCCCCGGGCAGCCTGCCTCAGCTGGCCCCGCTCGGTCGGGGTCACCGGGACCCAGCCTGGCTGGAGCCACCTGTGCCAGCAGCTGGTTGCCCCAGGCGCACTCAGTAAAACTCAGTTGGCAGCAACCCTGGGATCCGAGCTGCAGAAAATGACTCCCCTCGTGAGGCTTGAAGAAGCGGGTTTTGGAAGAGGGTTCTTATTTTAAAGACCCAGTGTTATGGTCTCCCGAGGGTCACCTGGGTATAGCTCCCTTCCCCCGGGAGCTGCAGTATACTGGGGACCACTCCCCAAACCCCGGGAGAGAGCAGGATGCTCAGGGTGTGGGCGCCCATGGGCAGGAGCCTCCCGACCGTGGCCAGCACCAGGAGGGGACATCTAAACCGGCCTCTGCGGCACTGTTGGCCACTTTGACCCCTTGCCCCTCCAGGGAGGCGGCTGGCATGTCCCAACAGGTGAAAATGCACCCCAGCCCCCCGCTCCCCCAGCCCCAGAGGGCTCCGCCCTGGGCCACAGTTGGCACTTTACACCTGGCCTCGGGTCCTGCCTCCGTTGCAGCAGCCCCGCTCGGCCCCCTACACCGGCCAAGAGCCTGCATTGGCTCCCCGTCACCCTCGGAGAATGGCCCGAGCTCCAGGTGTGTCATCTAAGGCCCCTGCTCACCAGGAGACACATGTACGGTGGTTCATTCACTCTGGCGGCTGGGAGGTTTTCCATCCTGAGAACATTCCCGTTGATCCATCCCCCGCAGATGGTCTGACGGTTCTGTTCCCAGTCTTGCCCATTGCAAGTGCTGTCATGAGACTGCTCCCGTGTGGTCCCTGTGCACGTGGGCAAGGGTGGCCCCGGGTGTGCCCAGAAGGGGAACCGCAGGCTTGGGCGTGCTGGTCTTCACTTCATCAGGAGACCCCACTGCCCTCTGGGGCCAGTGCTGTCCCCCTCGAGTCCTTCCCTCCCCCTCCCTTGTCACCGTACACCTGGTCCCTGATGTGCATTTGTGAATCGAGGACTCATTGAATGACTCATACCAGTGGCTCGGTGCCAGGTGACTCCCACCCACCCCTCTGGTCCTGGGAACAGGGAAAGTGGTTGGTTTTTTTTTTGTTTTTGGGGGGTTTTTAAAAATATTTATTTAATTAATTAATTTGGCTGCTCCGGGTCTTAGTTGCGGCATGCGGGATATTTAGTTGCGGCATTCGGAATCTAGTTCCCTGACCAAGGATCGAACCTGGGCCCCCTGCATTGGGAGCATGGTGCCCTAACCACTGGACCACCAGGGAAGTCCTGGGAAAGCGGTTCTTGATCCTCTTGCTTCGGAGGTGAGGACGGGTGCTTGGTGTGACCCAGGCCAACAGGGGAGTGAAATTCAAGGGCAGGTTGGTTGGTCCCCCCCCCGGGTATGTGCTGGGTCCCAGCTGTGGACACCGGCGTGGGCTGGGAGGAGACATGGGGCAGCAAAGGCAGACATGCCTTTCCCTGGGTTTTCACATGAACCCCCAGAGGCCTCTGCAGGTTCCATGTGGACGAGCTCGGGGCCAGTGGAGGCGGAGAGCAGGCCTGGGGGCAAAGAGCCTGGGCCAGCAGAGTGCGCCAGCAGCACAGGGAACGTCTCAGTCGTTCCCGACAGTGATAAAGGCGGCAGTCGGATTTCATCTGTGAATAATAAACTGGTTTCACACGACAGTGGAAGTGGTGCTTATGTTATATTAATACTTGCTGATGTTGCAGCTTCGTTGTTATCTTTGCCCCACATCACAGTGATTCCATAAAGATACGAGGAAAATTGCAGCTCGACAAGCTGCCCAGTCGCTCAGTGGGCGCGGGGTGGGAAGCAGGCCACCTTCTCCCGGGGCGTCCGGCATGGTTCCTGGATGTCTGGGGCTACTGCCCCACTTTCCTCACCCAGCCGGACAGAGGCAGGAGCCTCGTGGGTGTGGAGTGCAGGGGCCCCTCTCTGGTCAGCTCAGCACACACTTTCCCAGCCGGCGGAGGGGCTGGAGAAGCAGACGCTCCCTTCCCTACCATCCTTGAAGGCCCGCAGACCTGACGGCGAGCGTCCGGGGCCCCAGCTGCCCTGACCTGACCCCAGGGCCCACTGTGGGACACCAGCCTCCCAGAAGAGGTTAATCGAGGTCACGGGCACTGTGCCCAGATACAGGACGCTCAGGACACAGGGCATTCCTCCTCCTGCCGGGAGCCAGGCTCCCGGGGGCCTCCTGCTCTGTAACCGCGCTGCTGGCTGGAGCCCAGCCACCCAGGTCAGATGAAGAGACAGAGGGACGTGGGCTGTAGAAGCGTTTGTCTCTGTGTAGTTAGCCTCATTCCTCGGGGACCACTGCTCCAGTGATGAAGTCTGAGCCCCTTAAGGGTCAGGCTGTGACCCGGCCTTGGCTCTCCCTGCCCAGCCTGGAAACCCTCCACTGGCTGCTGATCGCACCACAGGCTCCCGGCTCCCGGTCCGCGCTCGCTGGCCCTCCTCCCCACCAAGCTCCGAGCCCCGAATCCTTTCTTCAGGCTCAGCATCCCAGCCCAGGGTTCCCCTTGCACCACGAGGATGTTTGTGGGCATCTGAGCAGGGGGTGATGCCAGGGAGGGGCCGGCAGCCCACCTGGGATGAAACCAGGAGACAGATCTGCAGGGACGTTTAGGGACTGAGGACACGGGGGCCCCAGGAACCCCCCCTCCCAAATTGTCTGGGGTTCCCACGTGGTGGCCAAGGGCTCAGGCTCTGGCGAGAGCCCGGCCCTACCACAGGCTGGCCGTGGGGCACCGGCCCCCTTTCTCGACATCCCTCGGTGGGGAGGAGGCATGGCAGAAGTAAATGCTCTGGTAAATGGGAAGGGAATCGGTAGTACCTGGCAGGCTGCCTTTAGCAAAACTCAGCTTCTGCTTTTTCTTTCTTGGTGGGCAATGAAGAGACACAGAAGCCCTGGGCGAGCTCCTGCCCGGTCCAGGCATGGCGCGACACCCCCTGCTGTTTAGACACAGCAGCAAGTCGCTCCTGTGCAGACGACTGTATTCCCAACCACTCAGGATGCAGACCTTTCCCGTGAACTGATATGGGCTGTGCTTCTGGAAGTGGGTGGGGTGGGTGGCTGAAGGTGACCAGCTGGACGGCTGCTTTCCCTGCTCTTTTTTTTTTTTTTTTAATATTTATTTGTTTATTTATTTAGGTTGCGCCAGGTCTTAGTTGCAGCATGCATGTGGGATCTAGTTCCCCGACCAGGGGTGGAACCCGGGCCCCCTGCATTGGGAGCATGGGGTCTTCCCCACTGGGCCACTAGGGAAGTCCCTGCTTTCCCTGCTCTTGAGTGATGGCTTCCCCCCCCACCAAGGAACCAGGAAGCGTATCCTGGGGGGGGCCCCGGGGGCACAGACGACCTTCTCTTACACCTCGGCAGAGGGCAAAGGCTCAAGGCTCTGGGTCAAGAGCGTGGCCTCAGGATGTCCCTCTCCAGCCCCAGGGCCTCAGTGGACAAAGACTGCCCCGCTGGCTGCCCTGTGGTAGCAGGTGAGCCCTCTTAGGAGCCTTGCCCACCTTGTTCAATGCAGTCTCGACAGGAAACACATCGTGTGGATGTCATTTCTTTAGGACGGCTTCCCTGTTGGTTTTTCTAGAATTTTATCTGCATATCTGTGTTGACATAGACACTGGCCTTCATATAGACGAGGAGAAACCCAACCCTCCTGAATGTCCCACAGCAACGGCCTGGTGCGGAGGGGGCTGAAGACCAGAGACACCGAGCTGTGGCCACCTGACCAGCTCGTTCCCTCCCCAGGGCGGTGGTGCCAGTTTCTGGGGCTTAATCCCAACATCCATGGCTAGTGCTGCCCTCACCTTGAGAGGGCCCTGGGGCCCACTTGGAGCTCCACGAATATCACTCCCAAGTCTTCAGAAGCCCTATGAGAGGGGAAGGCTGAGCTCCCATTTCTCAGATGGGGAGACTGAGTCCCAGGTCACACGGGCAGCACTGGGTGTGGGAGACGGGAGTGAAGGCTGCACCCTCTCCCCAGGAGGCCTTCAGGAAGGACCTGGCTTAGCCGGAGACTGATGTCCAGGGCCACCGGGAGTGTCCCGTGGGAGCTGGCCCTGCACAGCCTTCTTCAGCTCCCCCCTTCCACCGCCCGCCGGCCCAGCACCTCCTTGGATGGATGGACTCTTGACGTCTGAGTCGTCCATGGCTTGGCCAGTCATCCTAACCTCCTGACGGCCTTTCTTCCTGTGTCTGCTGGCGCTCCGGGCTCCGAGTGAGGTTAGCGGACGAGGAGCCGTCGTGGCTTCCTGTGTGTCCTGTGTGTCCTGCACCATGGCGTGGCCCGTTCGGGGCAGGGCAGGGCAGGGTCCAGCCTTCCTCCAGCTGCACATTCCTTCTCTTCTCGCAGCTGCCTGCTCTTAGCCGAGAAGAGACCTGAGCTTTCAGCCGAGAGTCCCGTGGCCTTAGGAAAACACCTTCAGCCTCTGGGCCTGAGTTCCTCCACCGGTAAACCGAGGGGGAGACTGCGTAGTGCCCACCAGACACTCGCTTTGCGTCGTTTGGTTTCTCTGAAGGGAAAGCAGAGCTCCCTTGGCAAGTCCACTGAGCACCCATTGAGAAGTTTCTCTCCTCTGGGTTCTGAGATTTTTTTTTTTTTTGCGGTACGCGGGCCTCTCACTGTTGTGGCCTCTCCCATTGCGGAGCACAGGCTCCGGACGCGCAGGCTCAGTGGCCATGGCTCACGGGCCCAGCCGCTCCACGGCATGTGGGATCTTCCTGGACCGGGGCACGAACCCGTGTCCCCTGCATCGGCAGGCGGACTCTCAACCACTGCGCCACCAGGGAAGCCCCTTGTGTTTTGAGATTTTAAAATAGAAAACTATTCCCTGGATCCGTATCCCGCAGCCTCTGAGCGGCGATCTGTGGCCCTTTCTGCCCAGTGATTGGGTCATGATACGTGGACGGGAGTTCAGAGGGCAGGATGTGTCTCTCTGGTGACGGTTGGTGAGGACAGTCACTGCTGGTGCAGCTCACGGGGTCAAGGCGCTCTGCCCCCTCCACGTGTGGACAGGAGCCCGGGCCCCCGGGAGCGTGAGAGCCAAGTGTCCCCCAGAAGGTGGTGCGAGGCCACACGGCCACTACCTGCCCCAACTGCATTCCCATGTGGCTCTTGCCATGGCAACCCCTCTCTGGTGCCATCATATGAGAAGGCCCCTCTGTGCGGCCAGCTCTGCCAGTGCTGGATGGAAATAAGTTTTTAAAATAGCTTCTGGTGTCCCGGGTGCAACCGGAAGCAGGGTTGGGCCTCCTCTGGGGGCACGTGTCTGAGGGTCGGTGGTTTGGGTTTGATGGGTCAGGCTGGAGAAAAGGCGTGTGGAAGCCCTCAGTGTCTGTACATGCCCCCACTCCACCAGCCTCCCAGACTCACACTCCAGGGAAATCCTCTGTGCCACCAGCGTTAAATCGAAAATGTGCGAACGTTGCCAGTTTGGGGATGGATGCTCGCTCCAAGCTTCTGGAGGGTCTGTGTGTGGTCTGTGTTTGGCCCGGGGCTGAGCTCGGTCTGCCTCGTTCTCTCCCGCCCACTGTGACAGTTCACGCTGACAGCCGTCCTGAGAGGTTGGCGTGAGGTTGTCTGTGGTTGACAGCTGTGGAAACTGAGGGACGGAGAGGCTAGGGAACAGCCCCAGGGCATGCAGCTGGTCAGGGTCGGAGGTTGGGTTCAGGGTCAGGAGAAGACGCATGGTGTGTTCAGGGACAGGCCGGGTTAGAGCAGGCGTCAGCCCTGAATTGTGAGTCCCGTGAGTGGAGAAAGTTCTGGAAAAGGGCGTCCAGGTGGGGCATCCCTGCGTCTCTACCTCCCCGGCTGTGAGGCTTGGGGAACTCTCCCTCCCCTCAGCCCTGCCCACGTGGTCTGGGGGAGGAGCCATGACACCACGTGGAGCCCAGTCCGTCCCCACCCCCGTGTCTCCTGGGCGCCTCCCACCTGCCTCGGCCGCGACTGAGCTGCTCCAGGGTTTCCCAGGCTGCCCCAGGGACTCCACCGATGCAGGAAAAATGTGAAGTTATCTTTGACTTTTATACCCCTTTTTGTCCCCCTTAAAATGCTTAGAGCTGTAACCGCAGTCATCTGCGGTTTACCTTGTTTATCTTTTTTTTTTTGCGGTATGTGGGCCTCTCACTGTTGCGGCCTCTCCCATTGCGGGGCACAGGCTCCGGACGCGCAGGCTCAGCGGCCATGGCTCACGGGCCCAGCCGCTCCGCGGCATGTGGGATCCTTCCGGACCGGGGCACGAACCCGTGTCCCCTGAATCGGAAGGCGGACTCTCAACCACTGCGCCACCAGGAAAGCCCAGGAGCTCGTTTATCTTGACAAAAGCGTGGCTATAAGCTATCCGGTGCTTGTGAAATAGCCTCTGAGATGATTGTTTCTGCTGGTATCGATAAATTCCAACACGGAGCAGAAAGGTCAGGGGCCCTGCCTGATAAAATGTCTCTTTGGCTTGTTAATTAAAGGTTTTTAAGGATGTGGAAAAACGCGCTCTGGGGTAAGCCTTGGAGCGAAGAGAAGCAAATAGATGGCGATCACAGGATGGACAGGGGGTGGAAGGGGGCTTTGGTGTTCCCGGAAGAAACCCACGGTTCCCAGAAGCGGGGTGGCGGAGGGACCCTGCTCAGCAGCCTCTTTGTAGCAAACTCCTCCCCAAAGCCTGGGACTTCGGGCTTTGACCCAGGGAGTCATCCGTTCTTCCGTGTTCCTCCGGCTGCTGTGGCAACAGAGGGCACCACACACACGGTAAGGTGCTCCTTAAAGAGCCATCAGGCACCCCAAGTCCCTGGCAGTAGTATAAATGCCAGCCGTCGGGTTGGAGTCAGGCGGTATTTTAGTTCATGGAGTCAGCAAGCGAACCATCTTTGTGCTGTGAACATCCCGCAGGCGTTCAGTATTTCCCCCGTGGCGGGTCCTGTTTCTTTCTTGGTAACTGAGTATTTGAGAACGAGGTCAAAGTAAAGCTCCCCCCTACCCACTCCGACCTCGGGGGCTCTGCCCCCCCAGCAGCCTCCACCCACCCCTCCCTCTCGTGGTCCCCTCCCTCCCGCTCCCTGATTGCGAATTTCTAAGGGGTGTGGACAGATGTCCCCAGTGTCCCAAGTCAGGAGAGAGGACTGAGCGCCGACCTGCGGTGAAGGCTTAGAACCACAGATGGTGGCATCCACAAGACACGCGGACCAGAGCAAAAGAGGTACCCAGAGAAGAATCCATATGGAAACACACAGGGCACAGGCGCCCACGTGGATGCCAGAGAATGGAGTAGCTGGTACAAAAACACAGCCGGAAACGGACGCACAGCAACCCTCATGCCTTTCCGTGCAGAGACACACGGACTGGAAAAACACACAGACGGCACACACCCCTCGTCCGGAGGGCTTGATTGGGCATCTTAGCCAGAAGGGAGTCCCCAGGGAAAGCAGCTTTGTGCCTGTTCTCTGGCTCCTGTAGGTGTTGGGCATGGATTTGCTCTTGTGTTCCCGGGGCCCTGGAATCTCTGGCTACCTGTCACCTGTGCAGGGATCCCTGCACCCAGGGGACCACACAGCTCCGCTCACTGAGGGAGTGAAGTGCCCGTGTGGGCCTTTCATCACGGAACCTGCTGGATGGACAGGCCAGCTTCTTCTCATCCTGTGGTCCCCAGGTTGATGGAATCGTCTGGAAGCTTGTGAGTCAAATGGTGCTCCCTTCGTGCCTGCTTCTCACCTGGGGCCGGGGCCTAGGGGTTGTGATGCCAATGAGACAGCAGGTCCAGGGGAGGGAGAGGGCACAGCCTTCCTTGTGCATCCCTTTGTAGAAGCCGGGTAGAGCCTTTAAAATGGGCATTGGGCAGGGCTCACTGAGCGGTGCTGGAGGGGGACTGAAAACGGCACTGTGGATTGAGACGCTTCCTCTTAAAGTGACCACGTCTGTTTGGATGCTCTCTGCCTTGCATATAAAGCTCTGTTCCAACAAACGTCCACAGTGAATTTCCAGTTAAATGTGGATAATTTGGCTTCATGCAGAGAGGCAAGCAGCTGGCTGGAAGGACGTGAACCTCAGAGTTTTGCCCACTTTAGGGCAGGTGGAAAATTCTAGAGGAGGGAGGAACCATCCCATCATAATTAGGAGAAGCAGCTCTGTGGGTGGTGGGCCTCTGCTGTGTCATTTGGAGAAGGATGACACTCATTCCAGGGACAGAGAGCTATAAGGGGGGAAGTAGGGGGGTTATTTTTAGCAGCTTTGTTAGAATAATATATACAATAAATTATCATATTTAAAGTGTGCAAGATGTTTGACATAGGTCTACGTCTACACCTGTGAAACCACCACCGGAATCAAGATAGTAAACACACCCTTGACCCTCAAAAATTTCCCTGTGTCTTTGATCCCTTCCTCCGATCCCCTCATCTCCACACAACCTCTGATCCCTTTAGATGAGTTTGCATTTTCTGGAATTTCATATAAATGGCATCATACAATAGTCCTTTTTTTTGTCTTGCTCCATTCAGCAAAATTACTTTGAGATTCATCCACGTTGTGTGTATCAATTACTTATTCCTTTTTTATTTCTGAGTCATATTCCATTGGGTGGATTTGCCACAGTTTGTTCCTCTGTGGACCTGTTGATGAACATCTGGGCTGTTTCCAGTTTGGGCGATCACAAGTAGAGCTGCTGTGAACGTTCTGGAACAAGCCTCTGTGTGGGCATGTGCTTTCATTTTTCTTGGGTAATGCCTAGGGGTAGAATGTTTTAGTTGGGACTGCTGTAACAAAATACCACCCACTGGGGGTGGGGTGGGGCTTAAACAACAGACATTTATTCCTCACAGTTCTGGAAGCTGGGAGGTCCAAGATCAAGGTGCTGGCTGATTTGGTTTGCGGTGCAAACCCTCTTCCTGATTTGCAGATGGATGCTGTCTTTGTCCATTCGGGCTGCTATAACAAAATACCACAGACTGGGTGATCAGGGTGCCAGCATGGTCAGGTGAGGGCTCTCTTTCTGGCTGCAGACTTCTTGGTGTATTCTTGCCTGGGGGAAGGAGCTAAGAGTCTCTGCAGCCTTTTTTATAGGCACGAGTCCCATTCATTTCACCAGGATTCCCCCCTCCTGGCTTAAGCACCTCCCAAAGGCCCTGCCTTCTAACATCATCACATTGAGAGTTAGGATTCCAACAAGCGAATTTTAGGGGGACACAAACGTTTAAACCATGGCAGGCTCCTTGCTGTGTCCTCACGTGGCAGAGAGAGAGGGGAAGCAAGGCCTCTTAGGTTTGTCCTCATGAAGACACTAATCCCATCGTGAGGACTCTACCCTCATGACCTGGTCACCCGCAAAGGCTCCATCTCCAAAAGCATCACACTGGGGATTAGCGTTTCAACATACAAGTCTTGGGGGGACGGACATCAACGTTCAGTCCATAGCATTAAATGTATATTTAACTTTCTGCGAAACTGCCACACTGTTCCAGTGTGATTACACTGCATTATGTTCCCAAGAGTAGTGTATGCACTGCTCCACGTCCTCACCAGCTCTGGACTTGGTCAGCCTTTTTTATTGTAGCCGTCTGAATGGGTGCATAGTGGTGTCTTAGTGTGGTTTAATTCACATTTCTCTAACGAATGATGTTTAGTATCTCTTCATTTGCTTATTTGTCATCAGCATATCTTCTTTAGTGATGTGTTCTCTTCAGATCAGTTTTTAATTGGGTTGTTTGTTTTCCAGTTATTGGGTTTTGACAGTTGTTTTATACATTCTGGATACAAGTCTTTTATCAGATAGGTAATTTGCACATGTTTTTTCCCAGTCTGTGGCTCGTTTTTTTTTTTTTTTTTTTTTTTGCGATACGCGGGCCTCTCACTGTTGTGGCCTCTCCCGTTGCGGAGCACAGGCTCCAGACGCGCAGACTCAGCGGCCATGGCTCACAGGCCCAGCCGCTCCGCAGCATGTGGGATCTTCCCGGACCGGGCACGAACCCATGTCCCCTGCATCGGCAGGCGGACTCTCAACCACTGCGCCACCAGGGAAGCCCTGTGGCTCGTTTTTTCATTCTTTTAACACTGTCTTTCCAACGTCAGGAGTTTTTAATTTTTTGAAGTCTAGTGTATTAATGTGTCCTTATATGGATTATGCTTTTGGTGTTGTATCCAAGACACACACTGTGTGTGCCTAACCCACAGCCCCAAAGATTTTCTCCTGTGCTTTCTCCTAGAAATTTTACAGTTTTAGGCTTTACATTTAGGTTTCTGATCCATTTGGGTTTTTAAAAAAATATGTGAGATGTATGTCTTGTTTGTTTTTAATATATGAGTATCTACTTGTTCCAACACCATTTGTGAAACTGTTGTCCTTTCTCCACTATGTTAATGGAATTTGCAGCCTTTGCTGAAAAATCAATTGACCATATATGTTTGAGTCTATTTTTGGACTCTGTTCAGTTCCGTTGATCTATTATTTGCATAACTTAACACCTATACCACACTGTCTCGATTACTGTAGCTTTATAATAGGTCTTAAAGTTGGGAAATATAAGTCCTTCACTTTGTTTGTTTGATGTTGTTTTGGCTATTCTGGGTCCTTTGCATTTCCACATGCATTTAAAAAGGACCTTGTCATTTTCTACCCTTTTTGGGGTGTATTTTGATGGAGGCTGTATTGAAACCATAGGTCGATTTGGGGAGCATTTACATCTTAATAATACTGGCCTCTGATCCATGGTTATGGTATGTCTCTCTCTTTATGCAAGTCTTTTTAAACTTTCTCTCATCAGTGTTTGAAAGTTCTTAGTGTACAGCTCTTATACAGCTATTGTCATATTTATCCCTAAGTATTCCTCATTTCTTGATGCTGTTATAAATGGCAGGTAAACATTTTTTAAAAATTTCTAAATGTTCTTGCTAGTATATAGAAATACAATTGCTTTTTGTATGTTGAACTTGTATACCTACAACCTCGCTAAGCTCAATTATTAGTTCTAACAGCCTTTTTTTGTAGATTCTGTCAGATTTTCTACGTAGTTGCTATCGCCATCTGCAGAGACAGTTTTATTTCTTCTTCCTAATCTGAAGGCCTTTTCTTTCTTTTTCTTGCCTTATTGCACTGGCTAGGACTTCTAGTCCAATGGCAACAGGAGTGGTAAGAGAACATCCCTGCCTCATTCCTGATCTCAGTGGAAGAACATTCATCATTAAGTATGATGGTAGCTGTTCTTTTTGTGTGTGTGTGTGTGTGTGGTATGCAGTTCTCTCACTGTTGTGGCCTCTCCCATTGCGGAGCACAGGCTCCGGATGCGCAGGCTCAGCGGCCATGGCTCACGGGCCCAGCTGCTCCGCGGCGTGGGGGATCTTCCTGGACCTGGGCACGAACCCGCGTCCCCTGCATCAGCAGGTGGACCCCCAACCACTGCGCCACCAGCGAAGCCCTAGCTGTTCATTTTTTATAGATGCCTTTTATCAGGTTAAGGAAGTTACTTTCTCTTCCTAGTTTGCTGAAATTCTTTATCATGAATGGTTGTTGAATTTTGTTCAGTGCTTTCTCTGCATACATTGAGATAACCATATCAATTTTTTCTTACTGATTTTCACATGGTGATGCAGCCTTGCATTCCTGGGATAAGTTCAACTCATTCAGGATGTATTATCCTTCATATTATTGCTGGGGGTGATTTGCTGACACTTTGTTAAGAATTTTGGCCTCTGAGTTCAAGAGAGAACCTCTCTGGTCACTGGTGGTTTGGCTGGCCCCAAGTGAGAGATGCCTCTCCCCATCAGGCAGGCTCATGGGGTACAAACGTGGCCATGTGGAACCTCCCCTTCATCAGCTGTAGGTAGTGTTGATTCCTAGGAAAGGGACCTTAGGCAAACGGGCACCCCAAAACACATCCTCTGTATTTGTGTGGGCCTGGAGTCCCTGGGAGCGTGTCATCTCCCATCTCCACATCCTAAATATCCACCCTGCTGCAGGTGTGGCCATCCCATCATGCACTGGAAAGAGCCCTGACTCGGAGGCTGAGATTTGAGTGTGTGTTGGGGTGAGCCCTGGTCATGGCCCCTCCTGAGTTAGCACAGTGGGGACATATATCAAGGGCCCAAAATAGTCCTACCTTTTAAAATTTCTACCCATTGATGGACTTCCCTGGTGGTGCAGTGGTTAAGAAGCCGCCTGCCAATGCAGGGGGACACGGGTTCAATCCCTGGTCTGGGAAGATCCCACATGCTGCGGAGCAGCTAAGCCCGTGTGCCACAACTACTAAGCCTGTGCTCTAGATCCTGGGAGCCACAACTACTGAGCCCAAGTGCCACAACTACTGAAGCCTGCGCACCCTAGAGCCTGTGAGCTGAAAGTACTGAGCCCACGTGCTGCAACTACTGATGCCCACATGCCTAGAGCCCGTGCTCCGCAAGAAGAGAAGCCACCCCAATGAGAAGCCCCCGCTCACTGCAACTAGAAAAAAGCCCGCGTGCAGCAGCGAAGACCCAGTGCAGACTAACTAACTAACTAACTAAATTAATTAATAAAATTCCTACCCATTGATTCCTGTTTTCAGACTCTGTCCTACAGAAATACTTTGTGATGTGGAAATGGCTTTATCCATAGAGATATGTATTGTACCACTGTTTATTAATCGGAAAAGGATGGGAATAAAACCCAAATTTTTAGGAGGATGGGATTGGCTGAGGAAATAGCATGATGTCTGCTGAATGAAAGACTCTATAACCATTAAAGGAGTGATTTATGGAGATTGTAACAACGTCAGGAAACCTTACATGTGTCCTTAAGTACAAGTAGAAAAACAGGTTACACATCACATTCTGTTTGGTGTGAGTGGTGCTGTGTCTTTGGGTAAAATGAGAGTGGATTCCACTCTGGGGAAATGAGGAAAGACAAGTCCAAGGAAACTGGGAAGGAAGGAAACTCCAAGTTTAGCATGATTTTTTTCTTAATGAACCTTTGCTTGTTCTTTCTTTTTTTTTTTTTTTCGCTACACGGGCCTCTCACTGTTGTGGCCTCTCCCGTTGCGGAGCACAGGCTCCGGACGTGCAGGCTCAGCGGCCATGGCTCACGGGCCCAGCCGCTCCGCGGCATGTGGGATCTTCCCGGACCGGGGCATGAACCCATGTCCCCTGCATCGGCAGGCGGACTCTCAACCACTGAACCACCAGGGAAGCCCCCCTTCGCTGGTTCTTATTAGTAGCCTCCTTTATTTTGTCAAGATATACATCATGGGGGCTTCCCTGGTGGCGCAGTGGTTGAGAGTCTGCCTGCCGATGCAGGGGACACGGGTTCGTGCCCCGGTCCGGGAGGATCCCACATGCCACGGAGCGGCTGGGCCCGTGAGCCATGGCCGCTGAGCCCGCGCATCCAGAGCCTGTGCTCCGCAACGGGAGAGGCCACAACAGTGAGAGGCCCGCGTACCGCAAAAAAAAAAAAAAAAAAAAAAAAAGATATACATCATGTTTACTAAATAACCTGTCCTGAAATTTGGCAGGATTATTGAGGTCACAACTATAGGCAGATTGAGCTGTATGTACTCTGTAAACTTAATGTGATTTTTATAAATCTAATAAACTCCTTATTCTCCCTTCTCTGTCTTTCCTGCTCTATTCTCTCTCCCTCTTCTCTGTCTCTCAGACTCTCTCCTTCCTTCATTTTCTTTCTGCCCCTTCCTCCCTCCTTTTCACTTTGCATGTTTGTATGTTCATAGGTCAAATAAAATAACAAAAAATGTTTGCAAAGGCTTCCCTGGTGGCGCAGTGGTTGAGAGTCCGCCTGCCGACGCAGGGGACACGGGTTCGTGCCCCGGTCCGGGAAGATGCCACATGCCGTGGAGCCGCTGGGCCCGTGAGCCATGGCCGCTGAGCCTGTGCGTCCGGAGCCTGTGCTCCGCAACGGGAGAGGCCACAACAGTGAGAGGCCCGCGTACCACAAAAAAAAAAAAAAAAAAAAAATGTTTACAGGGAATCAATATGAAAAAAATACAAACAGGTTACAGAATTCCACATACGGCTATAGAGAAAATGTACTTAAAAGGAAGCTAGGGCTTCCCTGGTGGCGCAGTGGTTGGGAGTCTGCCTGCCGATGCGGGGGACACGGGTTCGTGCCCCGGTCCGGGAGGATCCCATGTGCCGCGGAGTGGCTGGGCCCGTGGGCCATGGCCGCTGGTCCTGCACGTCTGGAGCCTGTGCTCTGCAATGGGAGAGGCCACAACAGTGAGGCCTGCGTACCGCAAAAAAAAAAAAAAAAAAAAGGAAGCTAATGTGAGACAGTGATAGTTTTCCGGGGATGCCATTCTCTTTCTTTTTCTGGTTTCCAAAATTTCTTGCATGATACATATTACTTTCATGATTTAAAAGCTTACCATTAAGAGAGGAAAGCAGAGTTCACTGTCTCCAAGGCACCCCTGCGCCGCCAGGCTGGGGAGAGTCGCCGGGTCCCAGCTGGGTGGGGTCGCGTGAGTCCCGGTGCCGTGTCCTGTCTCAGTGCCGCCCTCCTCTGTCTTCCAGGCTTTGGGAACCATCACTGCAGTGCCTGTCACGGGTCCTCAGGTGAGCTCCTTGCAGAGGTTGGCCGGGCAAGGAGCGGCAGTGCTACCTCAGGTAAGCAGCCTGCGGGTGGGCCCCGGGCTGTCTGTCTGTCTGTCTGTCCACAGCCCCTCAGCAGTGAGGTTTAGGTGAGCCCTGAGCTGGGTGTGACGTCGTGGGAGTCCCTTTCCTCTCCTGCCTCCTCTGCCTGCCCTTCAGAGGAGGTGTTTGGACCAGACCCAGTTTTTCACACAGTGAGGAATTGAGAAATCAATTTAGTGGGTCATGACCAGGATTTTTTTTTTAATGGAATAAACTAGGCTGGACTAGAAGACAGCAGAAAATACCAAGACGCATCATAAGCACTTTTTCGTGAACAATTTTTTTCTGGACTGGATCATGACGTAATGGAGATTTTTTTATATATAAATTTATTGATTGATTGATTATTTTTGGCTGCATTGGGTCTTCGTTGCTGCACGTGGGCTTTCTCTAGTTGTGATGAACAGGAGCTACTCTGCGTTGCGATGCATGGGCTTCTTATTGCAGTGGCTTCTCTTGTTTCGGAGCACGGGCTCTAGGCATGCAGGCTCAGTAGTTGTGGCATGTGGGCTCAGTAGTTGTGGCTCACGGGCTCTAGAGCACAGGCTCAGTAGTTGTGGTGCACGGGCTTAGTTGCTCCGCAGCATGTGGGGTCTTCCCAGTCCAGGGCTCGAACCCGTGTCCCCTGCATAGCAGGCAGATTCTTAACCACTGCACCACCAGGGAAGTCCTAATGGAGATTTTTGAATATGGGTCACAGTCAAAAAAGTGTTAGAAACTCTGGACAAAAGGGTGCATTTCAGGAGATGGCGCAGACGCCAGGCCATAGGCCTGGGTTCCAGCCAGGGTCCCCCACTGGGCTCTGCACTTTGGGCAAGTCATCTGGGCTGCGTCTCGTCTTCAGAGAGGGTGGTGCCAGTGCCTCCCTGGCGGCCGTGAGGACTAAATCGGGGCACAAAGCCTTTGTAGCCAGGCCTGGTCTGGAGCAGAAGCCTGCTGGGTACCGCCCAGTATGCAGCTTTGCGGGGCACCTGCTGCTGAGCTGCGAGGGGCTGCCAGCTGCACAGGCGACAACGGCTCCTGCCTGTCCTGGGGCTGCAGGCCTGGGCAGATGCCCCCAGCTCGAGGACAGTGAGGGGCGGCTGCCCTGGGCCCTCTTGTCCTTGTGGCAGCCTCGCTGAATGCCCACCTGTGCTGAATTAGACAGGATCCTGTCTCCAAGAGGCTCAGATTCCAGGAGGGGGACAGACAGAGAATCAGACGATTTGAACCCAGAGTGATTGGCCTGAATCAGACAGATTCACGGGGGCTATGGGAGCCTTGAGGAGGCTCATAGCCTGCCTGGGGGTCAGGGAGGGCTTCCTGGAGGAGATGGTGCTAGAAGCAGGGCTCTGAGGGTAGGAAGTCTTGCTAGTCCAAGGTGGAGGCAGGCTTCAGGGGACGAGCACCCCAGAAGGATACTGGAGCATGAGGACACAGGGGTGAGAAAAGGAGGCAGGTGGCAGTGGGGAGACCAGAACCGCAGGCCTGGTGCCACTGGAAGGGGAAGTGGGAGCGGACATAGCACTGGAGACGTCAGCAGAGGCCTTCTGGGGGCTTTGGATATGGAGTAAAATGGAGCTGAGCTTTGTCCATCAGTGACTTGATGGCTGTGAGGAGCTACAGAAGGCTTTTGAGCAAAAGGGAGGGTCAGGACTGGGCTTCAAGGAAAGGCTTCTGCTCAAGGTCAGTGCTGTTTTCCTAGGAGTTTTCACTCCCACGTACACCCCTCAACTGTAAAAGTCCAAGGGCCACCTCTCCCTCTGCCCCAATATATGCGTGCACACACACGCACACAGGCACACACCCACGACCAGAGCCCCCGGGCCAGTCAGTGCACGCCCAGGGCCCGGGCAGCCTTGTCAGGTCCATGGTTTCTCCGCTGCCATCTCCTCACCTCTAACGTGGGAGTCCCTGACCAGGTCATGTCTGTGCCCCTGTCATCTGCCGTGGCTGTCATCACCCCGTCTGTGTGTCTATCTGACTGTGCCACTGTCCCTCCCTCCCCAGGTTAGGCCAAAGACTCTGATTCCAGACAGCCTCCCCATCACCCCGGGTCGGGACCGGCCACCCAAGCAGCCCCCAACCTTCCAGAAGGCCACCGTGGTCAGTATCAAGAACCCCAGCCCAGCCCTTCCCACTGCCAACAACACCGTGAGCCATGTGCCAACGCCCGGCAGCCAGCCTCGTGCCCTCGCCGCGCCTGCCACCGTCACCTCTCCTCTGAGCAGTGCTGGGGTAGCCTATGCCCTCATCTCCACCGCCCCCAGCAATGCCAACGCCATGGCCCCCAGCACCGCCGTGTCCGTGGTCAGCGACAGCGTCAAAGTCCAGCCCCTCCTCATCAGTGCCGACAACAAGGTGAGGGTGCCTGCGGGCAGGCTCCCCGAGGGGCCAGGTGAAGGGGGCCCGGGCAGAATGAATGACCAGATGGCGGAACGATTAGGTGGCCAAAGGAATGGAGTGTGAACAGAGGACTGAATGAACAGCGTGGGAATGAACAATAAGTGAATGAATCAGTGTGTGAATGGGGGGGTGGGGGTGGGGCGTGTACCAGTGAATGAATAAATCAGTGGTAGAATGAATGGTGTGTGAATGAGGGTGTGGATGAGTGAATGAATTGGCGTGGGAATAATGGGGGTACAAGGGAATGAATATGTGAGCAAAAGACTGTGTGGCTGAATGAATTAATACCAGTAGGAAAAGAATGATTGGTCGATGGATGAATTACTTCACTTGTTGGAATAATTAATTAATAAAATGTGTGGCCAAGTGGACAACTGGAAGAGTCTCTGCCAACGGAGGGAGATAGTCAAGGACTTTTGGGACCCTGGGTGCCTGAACGGAATATCTATGATTTGTTGCCAAGATTTAAAACTAAGATCCTCTTCCTGTTCCCCTCTGAGCTCCTTGATGATTGTGTCAGGTGTTTGGGGCTGCACAGGAGGTTCCATTTCCTCTCTTTGGTCTCTTTTCCTCTGTTTCCAATTCAGGGTCCACCAGGCTGCCCCTCTCTTGCTTATGGCCCGTGTCCCCTACTTCCCAGCCCTAGTGTCAGCCACTCTCCTGCAGCCGTATGTTATTGCACTCAGTATATTTCTGGGTATGTTTTTGAGCTCTCCCACTTAGGGACAGTATCCCCAAGGATTCTCCAAGCCTAAAGAATTATCGCCAGCCAGGGTCGGATGGCAAGTTCCAGTGAGGAAACGTGCACCGCAGGATGGTACCTGGTCCAGAGGGGGTGCTTAGCAGATGTTTGTTGGTTGAGTGTGCTTTTTTCACTGCAACCTCACTAGCATTCAGTGTTGTCATTTTTAAATGCTTTTTGCTCCTTTAGTTGATGCAAACAGATGCTGGTCGTTGAAAGTGGAATTCCTTTGGTTAGTATTGAACTTGAAGGTTTCCCTGTACTTTTCAAGAATCCTGTCTCCTTCCATGTGACTCATCTGAGGATATTCTTTGCCCTTTTTCTGCGGGGGATCTTACTGTTTTCTTCCCATGAATATAAAAAGGGAGGATTTTTTTCCATCCAGAGAATTCTGGGATTTCAAAATTATGTTACAAAGAAGAACAAAGTCCTTTCCCTTAAGCCAGCAGAAAAATGGGATGCATTTTCTCTTCATGTGTAAGAGCTTCAAATTCACAAGTCACAGAAAACGAAAAAAAAGAAAAAAAAAAAAGTCTGCTGCAAGTATCCGAGAAAAAAATTCACAAGTCACTATGTGTTCTTAGGAGGGAAAAACAATTCGAGTCAGTCCTGGTTGAGGCCAGACCCAGGGCTGCTCCTGGTAAATTCTTTTACCTAGATCCATGAAAAAGAACGATTCTTTCCCAATTCAATGTCCAAAAAAATAAATAAGCTAGATGATTCACAGGTGAAGGCAATTGTGGCCTAGGGAGAGGCCGGGCAGCAGAAGTCAATCTCAAACTTCTCAGCTCCAGGCACCTCACCCCAACCAATGAGACCTGAACCCCATGAGGACCACTGGATCGGGGCTGCTCTGCCTGATGCTGAGTGGGGTCTAGACTCCTCTCCCCCTCTCCATCCCCCCAGGATTGGCAGGGCCCCTCAGAGTGAGCAAAACGGGACCTCCTTTCTCCCACCTGCCCGAACCCCCAGGCCAGGTTTGAGCACCTCAGAAACAGTGGCCTGGGTGTGTGGGGGTGGGTGGGGCAGGGCAGGCAGCCATACAGACCCGGGAAGGGTCCCAGCCCCTCTGCTACCTAACCTGATGACCTCAGGCAGGGAGCAGGTCTGAGCCCTCTCAGCCTCAGTTTCCCTGCATGTGATCTGGGGAGAAAGAAACCCAACCTGCCTTGAGTTCTTGCCACCTGAATCTTCACAGCCGGCCTGGAAGTAGGTATTGCGAAGGTGTGACTGATAAGGAAGCGGAGGCTCAGAGATGTGAAGTGACCTCCCTGAGGGCACACAGCTGGGAGACAGTAGCACAGGATTGGACCCAGGCCTTCTGGTTCCTAAACCAGGACCGTTTCTCGTGCAGACTGTCCTTAGGGTGCAGGCACCCCGTGGACTGGAGAGGTGGGTGCAGGCCTCCTCGTTCCTCTGTGATCGCGCCATTCGAGGCCCTGTGCCCGTCTGGGGCGGACACACCTGGCCCTGGGCTCTGTGTGCCTGCCCTCCCTGGGCCCTCCAGTTCCCCCCTTCACCCCTCTGCCCCGTCTCCAGGTCATCATCATTCAGCCTCAAGTGCAGACGCAGCCCGAGAGCACGGCGGAGTCGCGGCCGCCCACAGAGGAGCCATCTCAGGGAGCTCAGGCCACCAAAAAGAAGAAGGAAGACCGGCCCCCGAGCCAGGAGAACCCCGAGGTGGGTGGCTGTGGTCTGGGGGCCGCTGTAGGACACGGCTGCCTAGGGAGTGGGGATGGGCCTCACTCTGACAAGCCCAGAGCACAGCCGCCCTGGGCAGTGGGAGCTCCAGGCAGCACTGGCCCAGTGAGCTGAGGTCTCAGCCTTTGTGTGTCCCGGATTTGCTGGCCGAGCGGCAGCGTGGGGCAGTGGTTAGCACCAACCGTAGACCAGACTGCCTGGATTTGCATCCCAGTGCAGGTGTGGCGGGGTGCACGGGGGTGGGGAGCAGATCGCGTCTGTTTCCTTATCTGTGAGGATGGCACAGGTGAGTCTGCCTTCCTGGCGGCGTTCTTGGGAGGATCCCACGAGTCAGTGTCTGCCGAGGCCCCAGAACAGTGCCTGGGCACTGCTGGCTGTTACCCACCACCCCAAGCCCCCGCTGTCACCACCCGTCCCCCTGTCCTCAGGACCCTCCGTCCAGGGGACAGCGCTGCTCTTGGCACATGTGGCCCTAAAGCAGCCCTGCTCCTCCCTCCACCCCACTGTTCACTGAACGTCTGAAGGTGGCACAGCAGGACCCTGAATGCCTTAAACGTCAGCTCTTTGTGGAATTTTTGGTCACAGCAAGCGACATCCTTGTGTTCCTGCTTGCATCCTCAGCCATCCTGGGCCCAAATCACCACCCCCTGGGCCTTTCTCCATGTGACTGCCCCTGCCTAGCCCCCATTTCTCTCCCTATTGACTGGTTTATCTTACAAGATTCCCTTCAGAAACCACCTCCTCCAGGCAGCCTTCCCTGACCACCCATTCCCAGCAGGCAGAAGAGATCCCTCTGGGCTCCTCCAGTTCCTTCTGATTCTTTTTATCAAAGTGCTGTCATCCAAAGAAGTCATTCATCCATTCATTTATTTGTCGATCGTGTCTTAGCCTTTGCTGCAGGCCAGGCTCTGGGCTGAGGGTGGGGACACTGAGACGGGGCAGTTGTAGTCCATCCTGGCTCTAGGGAAACTCACTCCTACTGGCAGACACAGGCACGACCACTAGGACTTGAACTTGGGTTAAAAAAATGTCAGGTGTCAGAGAGTTACAGATTCTGAGCTGTGGGAGATCCAGGGAGAGGGAGAGAGCCGTGTTTCCATCTGGAAGGACTGCGGAAGGCCTTGCAGGGGAGGGGCACAATCGAAGGGACCAGCGGAACAGGTGGGGTTTCAGAAAAAGAGCAAGAGGCAGGGGGAGGGCACTGCCTGGGCAGAGGGGAAAGGACTCAGCACTCCCAGGAAAGTCAGCTGGTCTGTTTGGACCGTGGGTAGCATGTGTGCGTGAGAATTTCTAGACATGGGGTTAAAGATAGACATCAGAGCCCAATCCTGGACGACCCGATGCATGCTGCCGAGGTGGAACTGGATTCCTTGGGTAGTGGGGAGCCATGGAATATCTTTGAGCAGGAGAGTGACTTGGTTATTGTCCTTTGACATGTCTAGAAAGCCTGCCGGGAATTCATAGAGTCGACCAGTCACCGAGGCTGAGATGGAGCCAGTTCTGTCTCAAGAGAGACAACGCGTTCCATTTGGTGGCAATGCATGAGCCCCTACCGTATGCGGGGTGAGGCCTGGGGCCAGCTCGCAGCTCAGGCTCCCATGAGCACCCTTCTGTCCTCCCATGGGGTTTGCTGCACCCTTAATTTTCGGGAAGGTTTCCTGGGTACATTCTCTTTGTTCTTTCAAAGTATATCTTAGTCAATTATTGTGCATTTATACAATTAGTATAATTACATCTAATTACATAATTAGTGTAAATACGTGTAATGACTTAAATAGAACTTGCAATTACAACACGTCCTGGTGTAAAAATTCTTATTAAAGTTGCTTTCAGAAGAGGGCTGGGAGCAGTCGTGCTGCACAGACGCGGGTTTCGTGGTGGCCTTTGAACCTGTTCGTGAAGAATCTGGGTCAGGAGCACTTGAGGCCAGAGCAACAGCTGCCCCAGAAACTTCACCCGCTGAGCCAGGCGCGGGCTCAGGGGTCCTGGGGTGGGGCGTGGATTTGGGGTAAAGAGACACTGACGGTTGTTTGTAAGGCTCAGCTGTACGGTGGCTTCTGGGGTAGCGGCTGTCGAAGTCTCAGTGTCCATACACTCCACACGCACAGCACCTCTGAGCCCGCAGGCACCTGTGAGATGAGCTGAGATGATAGTGCCCGCCCAAGGCATCGAAGGGACCCGCTCAGTGAGCCCACCTCTCTGCCGAGTGAGCCTTCATAGCTAACTGCGCTTCCTCCCCTTCTCTCCCGCATCCTCCCAGCAGCTTTGCGAAGTAGGTGGGGCAGGAATTACAGTGTTCATTGTACAAAGGAGGAGGCGGGCTGAGAGAGGCCAGCGTGTCCGCCACTCGACCCAGACAGAACTGGGGCTCCAGGCTTCTGCCCCAGGCCCCATAGGCTCCTTCCTGTCCCAAGTCCTCTGCCTTCTTTAGGACAGAGCCTGGCCTTTTCTGTGCTACTCATTATCCTGGCCTCGGGCAGCATCTGTCCCAGCTGGTCACCCTCAGATTAGCACGTGCCCTGTGGAATGACAGCCAGAGCAGGAGTTCCAGCCCTGTTCCAGCCCTGCCACACGCCAGCCCCGGCTGCCTCTCTGGGCAAGACCTGTGCACACGGATGCTCCCTCCTTCCACGCCATCCCTGCTGCCACAGCCCCGGTTCCTGCCCTGGCCCTGCCCAGGCTCCCAACCCCTAGATGGGTTCTTCTGCAGCTAGAAGGATCTTTCTGCAATTCAGAAATAATCAAGTCACCCGTCTTCTTTTTTAAAAAATTCTTCCATTTAGAATTTATTGAGATGTCATTGGCATATTACATGGTATAAGTTCAAGGTGTGCAACATAATGATTTGATATATGTATATATTGCAAAATGATCACATGGGTAATTGTAGTTAACGCATCCATCACCTCACATGGTTATTTATTTTTTGTGTGATGAGCACTTTTAAAATCTACTCCTAGCAACTTTCAAATTTACAAGACAGTATTGTTAACTTCAGTCCAATGCTGTACAGTACTTATTTATCATATAACTGGAAATCTGTAGCTTTTGACTACCTTCACCCATTTCCCCCAAGCTCCACCTGCTGCCACTGGCAACCACCAATTTGTTCTCTGTTGCTAAGAGTTCATTTTTTTAAGATTCCATGTATAAGTGAAATCATAGAGCATTTGTGTTTCTCTGTTTGCCTTATTTCTCTCAGCATAATGCCTTCAAGTTTCATCTATATCATCAGAAATGGCAGGGTCTCCTCAATTTTGTATTGGTCACCCCCTTTCTTGAAACCCATCAGAGCACAGCCCCCATTGGGATGGCTTTGAGTTCTCGCTTGGACCATACCTCTCTGCCTCAAACCCTCAGCAACAACAGATAGCATGCAGGAAGAGCCAGTAGTAAAGATGTAGCTGTGCATCACCGTGTCCCAGAAACACAGGCAGTGAGCACGACGGATACTCCAGACTGTGGCCCCCAGGTTCAGAATCAGATGAGGGTGACCAGGCAGCTCCCAAGGGGCAGTGGGTCCCCAAAATTCTTCTGGCAAGAGAGGAGCAGAACCAGGCTTCCCTGCTAGTCCAGGAGCCAGCCTGTGCCTGGGGCCACCCCTGGGCTGGGCAAGGCCAGGGTGACTGCAAACTTGCTATAAGGCGAGGGTAAGCAGTAGGGAGAGAAAATGAAACATAAAACAGAGAAGAAAAGAAGCAGTGCCCAAGGTGAGTCTGTAGACAGGATTGTAAAACACATGATGCAATCTAATGCTAAGAAGGGCAATCAATAAAATCAACTTTTGGAACATGAATTTATTCAAGATGAAGCTAATTTTGTGGCGTATTCATAGCAATGACTTTTAAATATGTTTAGGATACTCAAAGAAGTTAAAAATAAAGGAATAACATCCACTTGAAATAAATAAGGAATAATGAAACAAAAAAATCATGAAAATTAAACATCAGACAGTTACAAAAATTATTTGAAAATCTGGTAATGAAAAACATGGTGATTGAAATAAAAAAATTAATAGGATGAACAGAGGTAATTAGTGCTTTGGAATATGGCACCACTGAGATAGCACAGAGATGCAAAGAAGCATAAAAAATTGTATATATGTAATTTTATATATATATAAAATTATATATATGTATAAATTATATATTCATATATATATATATGAAGCAGCAGAACTGAGTGGTGTGGGCGGGGCCTTGCTGAAGGCCAAGGAGCTGCAGGTTGCAGAAAGAGTCATCCATACTGAGGACCACAAGTCTGTATTCAAGTGCTAAAGGACAGGCAGTGTCTATGAGCTGCACTTAGGGTAGACAGGGCTGGGACCACACAAAGGAATATGGAAAGAGAACCTCCGTAAGGCCTCCAGGAGCAGAGAAGGTGCCACAGGACCCTCCTTGACCTTGTTGGGCAGCAAGGAGGCATGATAAAACAGAATCCCACTGAGGCACCATATTTGAAGAGTACAAAGCCGCCGTAAGGAGAAATATGAAAAAGAGAAGCAATTTTTACCATAAATAAAAAATACTACCGCCAAAGTCCAGTATTCTACTATGAATTAAAAGAAAGAAATCAATACAGTAATCACTGCTAAGGAGGAAACTGCAGTGCTGAACGACAAGGACTGAGGGAAGAGATGGCTAAATGGCCGAAGTACTGGAGAGAGGGAAATGTGAGCTGAAAATGTTCAGGAAAAAATAGGAAGACCATCACATAAATACATAACTGGGGGAGCACAGGGCACCGTAGACACAGCAGAAGACAGAGTGAGACCTAGGAGGCAGGAGTGAGAGAAGTATACAAAACAAGAAAGAATGGATTTTTAAATATTAGGAAGTGGTACCTAGAGAAGACAAGCAAAGAAGATACAACAGGTGGATAATTGGAGGCTTTAAAGAAGAAAACCGGGATGACGGGGCAGAAGAGCTACAGTAAGACTCGCCCACGGTTCCCTGCGATATGAATTTGGCTATAATGTGGTAGGCAGTTTGCTCCTGTTATGTCAGTGATGGTGGGCTGAAGTTATCTTCTGCGGAGGAAGGGCTGGAGGGAAGGGAAGGCTGAGTGGGGAATCAGGAGGCAGAGCATGGGCTCCGCTAGTATTGGCCCAGCCCAGTCTTCCCAGTTCAGGCCAGTGAAGGGGGTGCCAGGGCTGGCAGGTTCCTAGGGGCCACTGTCCATTCAGTCACAGGACCCTAGAAGTGACATTGAAACCAGGTGGCACCAAATTGCAGCCTGCGCTGGCATCAATTGGCTGAAGCTTGCTGGACCTCAGAACCCCTGTTTGAGCAGATCTGCGGCCACCTCAGTCATTTTTAGTAGTCTTGTGTTGACATGAGCACACGTCTTACAGGATTGAATCTGATGGGCCTGACTTTTCATGGTGTGGTGATGCTTCACTGTTTTTAAAAGATAATTCAAGGGACTTCCCTGGTGGCACAGTGGTTGAGAATCCACCTGCCAATGCAGGGGACATGGGTTTGAGCCCGGGTCCGGGAAGATCCCACATGCCATGGAGCAGCTAAGCCCGTGCACCACAACTACTGAGCCCACATGCCACAACTACTGAAGCCCACACGCCTAGAGTCTGTGCTCCGCAACAAGAGAACCCACCACAATGAGAAGCCCATGCACTGCAACGAAGAGTAGCCCCCGCTCGCTACAACTAGAGAAAGCCACCGTGCAGCAACCAAGACCTAAAGCAGCCCAAAAAATAATAATAATTTAAAAAAATTTTAATTTAAAAAAAAGGTAATTCAAGAAAATTTATTGAAATAAAAGGAGACTTTAATTTCTATACTGCAAGGACGCACTAGGTACCAGGGGAAGTTGACGTGTGTGCTGGGTTGACATTGGGTCACAGCCCAGTAAAGTCACTGACTTAATGGAAACGAAAGGATACGTAAGCATCCAGGCAAAAGCAATCAAGTCGCTTTAGAGGGAGAACAACTGGGCCGGCTTCTCACTTTTCCACAGCAACCATTCAGTCCAGAACACAGGAGAGCGGGAAGAGAGAAGGGAACCCAAGGATCTTAGGTGCAGCCAAGATGTCCTTCACGTTGAAAGGCCACAGACTAAAGGTTTTAAATCTGCCAAGAACTCAGGAAATGATGTTCCCATGAGCCATTCATGAGAAACTACTAGAAACTCAACCCCCATCGACCACAAGACGCTTGGGAAAGCTTGGCACCAACGCTGGTTGAGCGTCGTGCATATTTAACTACAGAGTAAAACAAACAGGATAAGGGTGCTGGAACAGAATGTAAATATTACATGTATAAGATGACACATAAATATTAATGTGTAAGATTCACCTAAGTGAACAGAGAGCGAGGGAGAGAAGGTAGGAGGAATAAGCTTTCAGATTGTCACGTTTGTAGAGTTGGAACTGTCAGTGGATCGAAGAATATGATTTAAAGCTGACAAATTGAGGCAAACTATTTTCAACAGCATTGAAGTAAAAACTGGAAAGAAGGAGTAAACAGTCGCTATTTGAGATGCTGTAGAAAACTCAGGAGAATCTCAGTGGAAAAACTGCTGCAGACAATGAGAATTCAGCGTGGCAGCGGGTGTGATATTAACTTACAAACGTCAGTAGTCTTTAGAGAAACACATAGCAACCTGTTAGAAGCTTTCTAGACAACTGCATTTGCAATTGCAACAGAAGGATGAAATGCCAAGGAATAAACATGATAATCAATACCTGTTTGAGGAAAAGTTTGAAACTCCTGAAGACAAAGAACAGAAGCACCTTGTGGTTTTAGAGAGGAAAATTTAATATTATTAGGTTGTTGTTATGTCCTAGGTTAATTTATAATTTTAGCATCATCCCAGGAAATATACCAACTGACTCCCTCATTGTCAGAACTGCCGAAGATGGTTTCTAAATTTCACATGAAAAAATAAACAAGAAGAGCCGAGGAAGCTCAGAACAGGAAAAAACAGGGATGGGATTCTAATGCTATCAGATTACTGTAAAGCCTTGAAAACTAAAAGTGAGGTGGTAGCTCATGAATAGATGGGAAGATTTAAGGAATGGAATAGAGGGCCGTGTGTGTGTGTGTGTGTGTGTATGATAATCTAGTGTATGATTCACTCTTCAGTGAAAAGCGGAGAGATGGAATTTTCAATCAATGGTATTGGAAAAAACGAGTGGCCACATGGAATAAAATGAATCCATATATACCATATACGACAGGATGAATGCCAAATAGATCAAAAATTTTAATGGAAAAAGTGAAACTCTAGGTACTAAGATAAAAATAAGCAACTTGCTTTCTAAACTCAGAGTCTCTAGCTAAGATGCAAAAATCCAGACACTGCAAAAGAAAATACTGATAAATTCTACTACGTACAATTTTTAAAAAGTCTATATGGCCAAAAAAAAAAAAAAGCACCAGTGGGACCTAATCCCCACCTCCCTAGATGTGGGCTGTGCGTAGTGACCTCCTCCCAAAGGTGACAGCGTGGACGGGGGTGGGGTAAAGAGGGACTTTGCAGAGCAGACGCCTGACAGCCACACTTCAGCCAGGTGATCAAGGTCAACATCACAGTGATCAGCCATGTTGACGGTGCGTGCGATGCGCCAAGGGGATGGGATGAGGGCCCTTCACCTCTGTGGTCTCCCTGCAAAACCCAGGACCCCACTCTAATCCTGAGAAAAACATCGGGCAGATCCCAGACAAGAGTCTGCCTCCAAAATTCCTGGTCAGTCCTCAAACAGCCAAGGTCATCTAAAACAAGGACAGTCTGAGAAACTATCACAGCCCAGAGGAGCTAAGGAGACAGGATGACTGATGTCATATGGGGTCCTGGGTGGGGTCCTGGGACAGAGAAAGTGCATTAAATGAAAACTAAGGAAACCCAAAATAGAAAAGCCACGTTAACCCTTCTCTGTTTCCTTCCCTCAGAAAATCGCCTTCATGGTAGCGCTGGGCCTGGTGACAACGGAGCATCTGGAAGGTGAGGATCCTTGTGGCGGAGCTGGGCCTGGCCTGTGGGATGGGGCGGGGGGTTGCTGAATTGGCATCAGACAGAAGCAGTGGGTCTCGAATTCCCAGTCAGATGGCAGCACCCAGGTGTGACCCACCTTCTGCGCGGTTGATGCCAAGTGCCAGGTGGTCATCACAGAGACCAAGGCGCCTGCCTGCTTTCCCAGCCTGTGACTGTGCACAAAACCCACTGTGTCTATTGGAGGGACTTTGTGCATTCCCTGCCTCCAAGTTGGAGGCAGCACAGTGAAGTGATAAGAGCAAGGTGCCCAGCTCGGCCGTTACTAACTACTCAGGCCTGGGCAAGTCACCCAGCTCCTCTGGGCCTCAGTTTCTGTGTCTGTGAAATGGGACAATAACCCACCCTTCCTCCTGGGACTGTTGTAAAGAACCAAGAGGAGTGCCCAGCACCACCTCCCCTGCTATCGAACTGGTCCATGGGCCCTGTCTGCCCCCAAACCCATCGGTGGAAACCAGAACATTATTTGAGCAGACAGGTCAGCGTAATACTACAGGTGCTGTTTGACTTTCCCGATAAGATCAATCACAAATGAGGTCTGTGCGTCGTCATAGAATCTAAGGGCCTGGAAAGCATGGAAACCAACCTTCTGGTTGCACTTGTGGGGAAGCTGAGGCCAGAGAAGTTGATTTTCTTGCTCAAGGTCCCACAGCCAGTCAGTATCAGGCCCAGGCTGGAATCCAGGTCTCCTGACTCCCAGCTCAGGGTGTTTTCCACGATTCTGACCTCACCGCTAAAATTATTTTATAAAGTGAAAACATCCCTACACCGCAGGTAAATCTGGATTTGGGAAGGAAAACTAACTTGCTTTTCCTCCTTAAAATCGAGGAAAGGAAGGGAATGAACTGAATCTCCCAGTGCCCAAGGCACTTACAGGCTTTAATCTCAGGTGGAGGTTCTCTCCATCACAGCAGGTGAGTAACTGAAGCCCGGGGAAGGGAGGGTACCTGGGGAGCCCACACAACTCGCCGGAGCCTCCCGTGCACAGCTGAGTCAAACGTGCCCAGGAGGTGGGTCCAGGCCTTTCCACGGCCACCTCCCTTTGCATTCCCTGGGTCTGACTTGCTCTCTGGCGGCAGCTGGGGTGTAGATCTGGGTGGAGAGGGACAGGAGTGTGGCCCAGCCACCCAGACCCCCAAGGCTCCACTGACCTGGCCCCAGTGGGCAAGTCTCATCTGAGCAGCCCCTGCTCGTGGCCCCCTTCCTTCTGCTGTGCAGGGCTGGAAGGGGTTCTCTGAGCTTTCCATCTGAATGTCTGAATACTCCTGCTTGAACTTGAGTGTAAGGAATCCAGCTCTGCTTGGCGGCCTTTGAGAGCTATTTATGCTCTGCCTTTGGGGTCATGGAGGCAGCCTGGGGCAGTGGGACTGGCCTGCACATCCAAGTCAGAAGTCCTGTGTTCAAGCCCTGGCCGTGCTGCTTACAGCTGGGTGACCTTGGGCAGGCTCCTTCCCCACTCTGAACCTCAGTCTCTTCATCTACAACGTGAGGAAAACCACATCTTCAGACTTTGCAGGGGTGTCGTGGCGACTGAGATAAAAGCACTCTGCGAATACATTTGGGAATGTTGTGATTTTTATAAATCATCCTCATTGTGGAAACTCTCCTCCCTCTTGCCCATGATACCCTAAATACTTATTTATTTGGACCCTATCTTTTCCCAAAGAGGGTCTGAGTTGCCTTACAAGAAACACACAAATAATACTGAAACAGTTTCAGAGAAGAAATCAGGTCCAAGAGACAGAGATTCGGAAATAATGTCAAAACAGCTACACACAGAGAGACAGGGCCCACCTGGCAGTCAAAGCAAAGGAAGAAAATGAAAATGAAGGGGAGAGAAAACCCAGTTCTCGAGCTGCATGAGGCCCACCACGCCGGCCCCCATCAGGAGGACTCGTGCCTGGTGTCCTGGGGGTCAGGCTGCCGAACAGAGGCTGCACCTGCCCTTCCCAGGAGCCTGGAGTCCCACCCTGCAGCTCAGCCAGGCCAGCGTCTGACCAGCGGGCATCTGCTGTCCCCAGGGTCCCATGAGAGACATCCCCGGGCCAGAGGATGGCACACGGGGCCTTGCTGAGAGCAGGTGCCTGGATTCTGGGTACCTCCCATCCTCCCACCAGTCAGTCCTTCAGCCTGGGGCCAGCAGGTCCGTCCTGCCTCAAAGTGAGCAATTCCCAGGGCACCCACCCGCCCGGGGCCACTCTGGGGCGCGGATGCTAGGCAGAGAGGCTGCAGGGCAGGAAGGGATGGTGGCGCCCGGGGTTTGCAGAGGAGGCATCCAGGGTCCTGGGGCAGGAAGATGCCAGTAACTGCTGCATCTGTGCCTTTCCAGAAATCCAGAGCAAGCGCCAGGAGCGGAAGAGAAGAAGCACAGCGAACCCCGCCTACAGCGGCCTCCTAGAGACAGAGGTGAGGGACCCGCCGTCTCCACGCCAGGGAAGGGGGAGGCTCCCCTGGGCTGGCCTCCCTCACCTGCCCCTCCAGGGATTAGAGTTCAGGGAGTGCCATCAATAATTCTTTCTTTACCTCCTGGGCTCAGAAGCAGTTGAGAGACAGATGCAGAGGATCGGGATGTCAGTGGGGCGCCTCACCTAGGCTGCCCTGGGGGGTGTGCTCGGGATGCCGCTTGCAGCCGGCTCCGATTCTTCACCCTGATTATCCGACATGAGGTCTGCTCGCAGGCAGTGCTGGCCGCCTGGGCCTCCCGGGACCACTCGGGACCAACTTTGGAGCCCGGCCGGCTTGGCGGAGCTCGTGACTTGGAGAGCCGAGAATGTGAGGCCACAGAGAGAAAGTCCCGGAAGGGGCTGGGCTGAGTGAGGGTGGATCCTTGTCTCCCCCGGGGAGGAGGGAAGGGAGCGGCCGTGACTCCAGCTGACTTCCCTCCGTGTGGAGGCGCGAGGCCAGGAGCAAGAGACGTGGCCTGGCATGCCCGGCTTTCCCTCCTCCCGAAGCCCTGAGCCCAGCTCCCCTTCACACGGCGGTACCCCGGCTCCAAGACTGTTTCCTCATGGTGGGTAGCGTGCACTTCCCCCGGATAGCCGAAACTGGTAAAATAGGGCATTAAAGTGAACTCCAAGACAGGGAATTCCCTCACAGTCCAAATCCCGTCCAGACTGCCTGCCCGGGGCCCGCTGCGGCCCTGTAAGGAGATGATGAGAGTAACCAAACACCAGCCAGTGATGCAGTGTCAGGACTTAAGGATGGGAGCACCTTGGCCCCCTCCCATCAGCACATTCCCAGGGAAAAACGGAATCCAGAATGAGATCTTCTTGCCTTTGCAAATTAAAGTCCAAAATTCTAGGCTAAAATCCAGATGTCATCTCCCAGAAGCTGGCTCTGCAGAGGCTGCCAGCAGCCTTTCCCAGATGCCCTGGGCTTTCCTAGGGAAAACTCCCTGGAATCTTCCCCGAGAATGGAAGCCATTGCCTGAAGGCCCCGAAGTCAGGCAACCCCCTGACATGGAGCCATGTCTGCAGAGGCCAGGGCCTGGCACATTCCAGAGGTCAGCAAGACTCTGCAGGGCCCGGAGGAGGGTCACCGAAATGCCGTGCTCGCTTCCCCTGGGGTGTTCGTCAGCCTGGGCCAGTGGTCCCAAACCTATGGCTCACAAACTGGCCCTCACTGGGAGGGAGGCTCCCGTGGGTGGCCCTGTGGGGAGAGCCCACTTGTGTCTGCGTCGCCTGGCTCCCCAGCCCGCCCGCCTGTCCTTGCTTGTACTGTCCCCCGACTCCTGCTCGGAGAACACACGTGTTTATACCTGCTCACTTCCTCCCCAATTTTCTGAGCAAGCCATGTCCTGAGACGGCCCCAAGCGCTGGGCCCCATTTGTGAGAGTCACAGAGCCGTTTCTGCATCTCCACCCAAGGAGACGGTGTGTCCTCTGTACAGTATGGGCGCTGTCCCCTTGGTTGTGCTCACTGATGGAAGCATCCCCTGCTCTGTGGGCATGGCCGTGACCTCTTCTCCGAAGCCTGTGGCCACGGCCAGAGATGACCTGATTAGCGAATCAAGAGCCGATGCAAAGCCCTGTGACCTTGAGCCCTGGACACATATGTAGCCCAGGAGTAGCCCTCCCGTGGGTCCCTCCCTTGGCCCTGAACACGGCCCAATCATGTCGAGAGAGATGGGTTTATAGCCCATCACCCAAGCCTAGAACCATCTTCTTGCCACAGCCAAAGCCATGTCGAACCACCAAAGTCTGAACCCACGTGGCCTGTGGTTGCTAAAGCCCAGGACTAAAGCCACCTTCTGGAATATACCAGGAACTTCCATCTACCCGTGATGTTTTGGGCACCAGGGGCCACTCTTTGTGGTCAGGGTTCCTGGAACTCATGCCGAGAAGTGGGGTTTAGCGAGCCAGTCCATAATACACCTCATTTCCCCACCTGACCCCAGAACCAGCTGAGAAAGAAGATACAGGAGGAACACAGATGGACAGCCACACGTCAGCTTTGTTACTGATTTGCCCCAGTCGGAGAGCCCTAACCTTCCTGAATGAGGCAGATATTCCCACGGGGAGCAGGGATGGACCCGTGGGCAGAGCCTTTGCTGGCTTTTGCCCTCGCCAACCTGTCTCTCCCCGTCCCCACGCCCCTGTGTCTGTACCCGTTTCTGCCTCTGGCCGTGGGTGTCCGGCTGGAGTCCGGAGCCCAGGATGGGGAGCCTGTCCTGGGTGAGCCCTGGGCGGGGTCAGTGTCACCCAGGAGGGCTCCCTCCTGATCTGGTGGTTTGGTTTGGTTTTCTGTCCCCTGCAGAGGAAGCGGCTGGCGTCCAACTATCTCAACACGCCCCTGTTCCTCACAGCAAGAGGTAAGCACTTCTCCCGCAGGGCAGCTGTGGGGCTGGGCTGGGCCGTACCTCCCTCCACAGGCAGCGGCCTGGCTACCCAGCCTGCCCTGTCCACAGCAGCGGCCACATGGCTGCTGACCAGCAGATAGTGCATCACAGCTCACCAGGCCCCCTGCGCCATGGCCACGCTTGTCCTCACATACCACGTTACCTCCCTGGGCCTTGGTTTGCTGATCTATATAAAATGGGCCCATAATAGTCCCGGCCTCTCAGAGCTGGGACAGTGACAGGAGGGGTGAACGTGACAGCACTTTGTAAACTGTCGAGTGCTGTGTACACGCAGGAACTGTTTTTCCCACTGGATGGTATGATTTCCAGAAATTAAAAAGAAAACTACTTTTTGTGATCATTAAAATACGTGGTTTGGCATCACTCACTAGAATGGAAGTGCCTTATGGCTGAAGACGAGCTGACAGTAAGTCACTCTGAGGGACCCCTGGAGCGATGTTCCCTGCGCTGGACAGCTCACAGCTGCCATGTGCCTCGGGGAGCTCAGGGGCCACCATGAACCTATCTCTGGGCGTGTCCTGGCCATGACTGGGGCAGAGACTGTTACTTCCATGGTGCCCTGGATGAGAACCCAGGAGTCACTGGGGCCTGTGACACTCCCGTCGGGCCCTGGGTGAGGACCCAGGAGTCACTGGGGCCTGTGACCCTCCCATCAGGCCCTGGGTGAGGACCCAGGAGTCACTGGGGCCTATGACCCTCCCATCAGGCCCTGGGTGAGGACCCAGGAGTCACTGGGGCCTGTGGGGTGAGGACCCAGGAGTCACTGGGGCCTGTGACATTCCCACCAGGCCCTGGGTGAGGACCCAGGAGTCACTGGGGCCTGTGACACTCCCATCAGGCCCTGGGTGAGGATCCAGGAGTCACTGGGGCCTGTGACACTCCCATCATGCTCCTTTCACACTGGGCCTCGTGGACTCCAGTCCTGACTGGTGCCCCTCCCGTGCCCTCTAACATGCTCTCCACCCTTCTTCCCTGTGCTAGCCAATGAGGACCCCTGCTGGAAGGTACGTGTGCCCTGGTCTTCACGCCTGGTTGGGGGGTGGGGCATGCTTTCCATACAGTCCAGGTAGGGTCACTCCTGGCAGGGGGCACGGGACCCCAGCATCCTGCTTCCCTGGAGTGGAGCTGAGGGCCTCGGGCTCCGTCCTCGGTGCTGAGGGCTTTGTACAACACCAGTCCCCTATTCAGCCTGCCCGGCAGAGTTGGACATCACCACAGGGCTCAGCCCGCAGGTTCAAGCAGGAGCCCTCTGGACGCAGAGATACCGGGAGCCACGAAGCCCTGAATGGAAGCAGCCGATGCTGGGTGCCTGTGTGTTCTGTCTGGCCTCGCTGTGTGACCCTGGGCAGAGCTGGTCCTCTCTGGTCCTCATTCCCTACCTCATAAGGGACTGGACTTGGGTCTCAGGGTCTCACCCCACATGCCCACATTTCGATGATTGTGCGAGACCCCAACCCACCACGCATGCACCACGTCCCTGCTTCCCAGGATGCTGGCTGGTCATGACCTCATTTGTGGGCGCGGCTTCAGAGTTTATTTTCAGTGTCTTTCTTTACTGAGTTTCAGATCTAATTGTAAAAGACATTTCTAGTCCCTACATGCCTGTAACAGTCAAACCGCTAAAAAGCACCACGTGATGAAACTCCCGTTAGGCCGTGCTGTTTGCAGCCATAACCCTGCAGTGTCGCAGGTCGGTGCCGTGGCGGGCAGCCTTTGTCTGCAGCCACCCTGTAGCTGTAGGCCGGCCCGGGCGTGGAGACAGGAGGTGCCTTGAGCCCGAGTCCTGCTGCGCGGAGCCCACACACCTGGAGGGGTGCTGGCTTTGAGGCAGGAGACCCGGATGCTGCTGGTTTCCAGGCCTGTGCCCCCTTGGTCATCACCCCTCCTCCTCCCCTTCCTGAGCTGCTGAGAACCCTGGCGGAAGAGCTGGGCCCCAGGCAGGTCCTGCACCCCAACCCCCAACTCCCAGCCCGGCTGACCTGCCTCCCACCCTCCCGTCTCTTCCAGAACGAGATCACCCACGATGAGCACTGTACTGCCTGCAAGCGAGGGGCCAACCTGCAGCCCTGCGGTACCTGCCCAGGGGCCTACCACCTCAGCTGCCTGGATCCGCCCCTCAAGACAGCACCCAAGGGCGTGTGGGTGTGCCCCAAGTGCCAGCAGAAGGTACAGGAGGCTGTGTCCCTGGGGAACGGCCGCACCCTCACCCTCACCATCTCCCGGAACCGCAGGGCCCTCCTTCACCGGGCACAATGTCTGAGGCCACTCAGACCATCTCTGCTTCCTGGGCCGTCCCCCGCGTGAGCAGAGACGGGGAGGGCCGTGGAGGGGTGAGGAGAGGAACTGGGTGAAGAACAGGGCTTCGCAACTTGGGCACAATTGACGTTTGGCCCAGGATAATCCATTTTGGGGGCCGTCCTGTGCACTGCAGGGTGTTCAGTGTCCCTGGCCTCCACCCACTAGATGCCAACAGCAGCCCCCATCATGGCCATCTCAGACACTGCTGGTTGAGGACCACTGGTGTAGAGTGAGCAGAGGTTCCCTCTGCAGCTGTCTGACTTGGTGACTCCAGATTTCCCAGGGAAGAACCGAACTAACAACACAAACCACAAAAAACAGTGCCAGTTAGCATGTTTGATCTCACTGATGACAACACGCAAATGAAAAGCTATCAAATTAGCAAAAACGACAACACTCCCTTCTGGTGACGGTGCGGTGAAGCGGGCACTCTTGCATGTTGCCTTAAAGATGTGTACGTTTTTTAAACCCGGCGTCTTGCTTTGGGGAATAGAGTCTAAGGAAACAGTCATATACAGGTAAAGTTCTGTGCAAAAAGAAGCCCCTCATCCTTTCTTTATAAAAGGGAAAAGAAGGAAACAGCCTGGCTTTCCCCCAGGAGTTGGTGGAGTAGATTCCAGTGCTTTACTCAGTGAGATGTGGTCATTGAAAATGATTTTTTACAAGGATTTTGCGATCCTTTGGGACTTGTTCACCATGTGGGATTACATTTTAAAAAAATAAAAATAGGACTTCCCTGGCGGTCCAGTGGTTAAGACTTCACGCTTCTACTGCAGGGGGCGTGGGTTCGATCCCTCGTTGGGAAAGATCCCACGTGCCATGTGGTGCGGCCAAAAATAAAAAAATAAATAAAAACAGAAAACAGGTTTTATAGCTGCTGTATAGTTTGATCATCAGCCGTCCGAGAAGAAACAGTGTGCGGAATAATAAAAACCTGGGACAAGATACCTGTGTTTGGCTGGGTGGTGGGGAAGAATCAGCATTTTTAAAAGTAGGCTTTTCTACAGCATGTATTACTTGTGAAATCATTGGGCAGTCATCTGTTTTTCAAACAACACAACTCTCGTGAGCGCCTGTCACTCTGGGTTTTGTGGGGACCTAGGGAGAGGGTGGCTGTGACAGCCCAGGGAGCTCATCCCCCCGCCAGTCCGGGTTACACAGCCAGGGCGTGCTGGGCCCCGGGCTGCCCGCTGGCTCAGTTCCCTGTCTGCCCTCCAGGCCTTAAAGAAAGACGAAGGTGTGCCCTGGACCGGGATGCTGGCTATTGTGCACTCCTACGTCACCCACAAGACAGGTAAGAAAGACACCCTCGGGATCTGGGAAAGGGCACCGATTCCCTTTTGTCTAACGCTGCCCCTAGACCACTGGACTCACTTGGCCCAGCAGAGGCTGTTCTGGGCCAGAGCTCCCTGGGACTAGTCCTGGGTGCAGGGCAGTTACTGCAGGGATGGAATTCCAGTCCCTGTGCATCCAGCGAGAGCCGCCGGCCCCTGCAGGAGGATGTGGCCAGAACGACCTCTAGGCCTGGGGTTCTTTCTACCTCTCCTGCTCAGCCTCGGCCCAGCCCCTGCTGGCCTGCAGTTCCCTGTGGGGCCTGGTCTTCTCTTTCACAGTCAAAGAAGAGGAGAAGCGGAAGCTGCTGCAGAGGGGCAGCGAGCTACAGAGCGAGCGCCGACAGCTGGAGGAGCGGGACCGGCACCTGGCCTCGGCAGTGAAGGTGCGCGGGGCAGGGTGCGGCGTCTGCCCTTAGAACCACAGGGTGCAGTGAAGGTGTGCGCGGGGCGGGGTGCGGCGTCTGCCCTTAGAACCACAGGGTGCAGTGAAGGTGCGCGGGGCGGGGTGCGGCGTCTGCCCTTAGAACCACAGGGTGCAGTGAAGGTGCGCGGGGCGGGGTGCGGCGTCTGCCCTTAGAACCACAGGGTGCAGAGCCAAAGCGTCGCTGTCTGGTCGCTGAGGCCCCAGGAGAAGACAGACTCGCCACCATCGCTTAGCAAGTCAGCAGGTGGAGAAGGCAGCTGTGTGACTCATTCGACAAATAGTTATCGAGCAGTTGAGCATCTGGCTCTGCTGCTTCTCAGCTCTGTGACCTCAGCAAGGCCCTGACCATCTCTGAACCTCAGTTTCTTCTTGTATAAAGTGAACACAGTGATTTCTTCTCTGTAGAGTGGTGATAAACAAGATGATGATAATGGTGGTGGCGATGATGGCAATGATGATGATGGAGGTGATGGTGGTGGTAGTGGTGATGGTGATGATGGTGGTGATGGTGATGGAGGTGATGGTGGTAATGGTGATGATGGAGGTGATGGTGATGGTGCTGATGATGGTGGTGATGATGGTGGTGGTGATGGTGATGATGGAGGTGGTGGTGATGATGGAGGTGATGGTGGTGGTGGTTCTGATGATGGTGGTGATGTTGGTAACAACAACTGGTAAAACCCTTTAAATGTAGTATCCCATTTAATCCTCTCCATAACCCTATGAAGAGGCTCTGTGATTATTCTTAGAGTTTGGGACGCAGACTCAAGGAGTTTATTTGCCCAGGCAGCACATAATTACAACTCTAACTCGAGGCGTCAGTCCTTAACCACTTCACTGTGTCGCCATGGTATATAAAAGGCTAGAAATGGCCATGAATACAGCAGGCCAGAGGAAGTGCAGAAAACTGGCCAGTGGCCTGAAGGTCATCTGCAGGGCTGCACTTGAGCCAAAACAGGCTCGGAGCTTCCTCCAGTGGCAGAGGTAGATGTGGTCAGCTAGGCAGCCTCACAACCACGAGGCAGCATGTTCCCACATGCCTGCAAAGCACATCATCTCCCGCCCTGAATGTTTAAGACAAACTTCTCCTGTGGGTCTGGCTGCCGTTTAATTCCATTTTTCGCTTCTGCCTAGTGTGCGTGAGGCCCTCTTCCTGGTTTCTTTCAGCCTCTGAGGTGGAAGGGAGGGGCTTTCCGAGAAAGCTGAGGGGTGGCTGCCCCAGGTGGCTTGTGTCACTGAATTCTGAGACCCTTCTCTCTGACACCCTCCCCCTGACAGAAATGCCTGGAGCTTAAGACAAGCCTGCTGGCCCAGCAGAGGGGCACCCAGTCGTCCCTGGACCGCCTGAGGGCCCTCCTGAGACTGATACAGGGCGAGCAGATGCTCCAGGTCACCATGACGACCACCAGCCCCGCCCCGCTGCTGGCCGGGCCCTGGACCAAGCCCTCAGCAAAGGCCATGCACTCTGCCTTCCAGCACCCCCCAGGGCACAACTGACCCCAAGGGACCCGTCTTCACACCCACGGAAAGTCCCTGGGACCCTGCTCACAAGACCTGAGGGTTCTGTCAGCCTTAATTCATAAACGCTATGAATTTCAGACAAAAATAAAACCAGACAGAGACAGGAAAGAAGGGAGAAGAAGCTGAGTGAGAGTCCTAGAGCCAGGATGGGTGGGGACGGAGTCCTGCACCCTTCAGGTCAGATGGGACGCCCGGAAGCCAGGTCGGGGCACAGAGTCAGCTCCCTGCTGTTGGGGGGGCTGCCCGGCCCTCCGGCTTCTGGCCACAGCTGTCTCCTCGGCCTCGTGCCACCCCCGCGGGAGAGAGAAGGGCCGAGGTGCCCTGCGGGAGGGGAGCCGAGGACACGACGTAGCCAAGTAGTAGAGCTAGTTGGGGCGAGAGGCGGGTAGCAAATCTAGGTAGACTCAGCCGCCCGCCCTCGGGCCGTCGGGCTCACGCCAGGCCTTCCAGAACGCCCGATCCGTGTTGTCAGTGTTATTAGCGTTCAGAATCGCAACTGTTTAACTTGAAGGAAGCTCCCCAGGGGACGCTGCTGTGGCCCGGCCAGGCCTCCGTCTGCCCCCTGGTCTTGGGGGCGCCCTCGCTGCACGCCTCCCTCCTCTCCTGACGTTTTGGACTCATCTTGCCCTCGATGTCTTTTTCTCATGGAGTTTCTGGGCGAGAGATGGAGCTGCAGCCACGCCAGGGAGGCGTTTGGCAGGTTTTCTATTTTGGGTTGAATCGTTCAACTTAACGACTGAAGCCTTTTCTTTCCTCCTTTTGAAGAGCCGATAAAAGTATTCCATTCCTCTTTTCTTGCCAGTACAGACACTATGCCAAAAAATAACTTTACATTTTTGTATGGCGTTTTTATTGTGAGATATTTAATGTGAAGGGGACCCTTGGTGACTTCTTTTCCTGTTCACAGTGGTCTCTGCTGCCCGGAATGAACGGAAAACCCCTGGGGCGGGGGAGCTGCCAAACCGGAGGGACCCAGAGGGTTTTTTAAGAAGTGGGGGGAGGGGGAGGAAGAGAGGGCGGTGGCCTCGGGAGACTGAAGGGTCCCTCTTGCTGTCTCCAGGAGAGCGAAGGGTGCCCGCCGCCCTGCATCTGGGGTGGGCCATGCGGGCTTGTCACGCCCACTGGTTTCTCCAGTCCCGAGGGACTTAGCACAACAGGATGAGCATCCGGGAGCCACAGGACTCCCACCCCCAGCACATCACACGGTGCCGAATTGCATTGAACATACGTGTGCGTGTGCACACGTGGCCCCAGACACGCATGCACGCACGCTGCCAGGTGCAGAGCAAGGAGGCTGGCCGGAACCCCGCAGACTGCCATGGTCCCTCCTGTCATTTTCACGACTCCGGGAGAAACTGTGCTGTACGATACAGATCTATTTTAATACACTCAACACTGGGTTGAACAAGATTTTTATATTCTTTTATTGATGAACAAAGTGAACTGTAAGACACACGTCTTATATATTGGTTACTCTAGATGCCAATTATGCATTACCGCGTGGCTTGCGATGTAAATGTCTTCAGGTTCCTTTTTTTTGTTGGTTGGTTTTTCTTCTTGGATGGATTGAATTAAATTTTTTTAAAAAATGTAACGGGAAGATATGAAAGGTTGGACCCGGGAGGGGTAGCTGCCAATGTGTCTTGAGACTTAGTTTTTTGGACCAAGGAGGACCGTCCGATGGATAGTGGGACTAGAGAAAGTGTTTGTCTTAAATATGTCGATGTAGTTTTCCTTCTGTACGATGCATTAAACTCGATGGATGATTTCAAAGCCCTGTGGTTTCTTTCCTTGCCTTCAACAGAGAGGCCTCTGGGAGCACATGGGGCAGGGAGGTGGGAGTTGGAGAGGTTGAAAATCAGGGTCCTGCTTCCTGATCAGGTCCCCACCCCAAGGGAGGGAGGGAGGGAGGGAGAGAGGAGAGAGCTCTGGGGCGCCCTCCACGCACAGATCCCCCAGCCCCAGGAGGTGCACCTATTAGGGCCAGGATTGATGGTTGCAAGTACCAGGACCCAGGCCAGGTGTTGTGTGGGGCCCAGGGGCCGTGTCCACACTGCCCCCTCTCAGCATCAGTGTGACTGCTTTCTCTGCCTCCCGGGCAGTACCAAGCTCCCACAACCGCCCTGGGGCTTAGTCAAACTGGGAACAGCCCAACTGGGAAGCCGGACCCCCTGCATCCTTGCTCCAGACATTGTGCAGACGCCTCTGGTTGGCCCAGCTGGGAGAGGAGCCCACTGCTGGACCAGCTGTGGCCAGAGAATGGGACTGGATACAAAGTGACTGCCCCCTGGAGCCCCCAGTGGGGGTCCTGTCCCCGCCCTGGCCCAGGTAACAGAGTCAGACTGCCCCAGCTTTTCTGCCTGATCACTGAGCGCTGTGGACCCCAGGTCTGTGCTCCCTCCACTCCTGAGTTCTCATTGGCCTTGTCCAGCCTCCTGGATTTCTGTCTCTGTGCCGGTGGCTCCCCGGCCTTCCTCTCCAGCCCTGACCTCTGCCATGGACTCGAGCTGCCCATGGCCAGCCCCACTGATGTCAGCAGACATCTCAAACGGCTCGGTCTCCACCAGGCCAACCCCTCCCTCACCTACCCCATCCTGGGGGGATTCAGCCTTCCTAAAAGGTGGGCTGGCCCTCCACCCCTGGCCACTGGCCATCTGTCAGCTGTGCCCTCAGAATATTAGCAGGATGTGCCCATGTCTCACCACCCACACCACCACCTGGGTCTCAGCCATCCTCTCCCCTGGATTACCACATGGTCACCTTCCCCTTCCCCCGGCAGCCAGTGTGACGGTGCCTCTGTTAAACCCCTGCTCTCCCTCCTTGCTCAGCAGAAGCTGAAGTCCCCAAGGCCACAGGACCTGCCTCCTCTGACCCCTTCAGCTTCCCTTCCTGCTCTGCTCCACTTTCATGGCTCTGTTCCAGCCACGTGGCCTCCGGGTGCTACTTGGAACCCACTGGGTCTGCTCCCACCACAGGGCCTTTGCACGTGCTGTGTCCTCACCCGCCTGCTCCTCCCCAGCTGTCTCCCTCACTTGCTTGGGGACATGACCACAGTCCCCTCCCAGTGCAGCTGTCCCCAGGCTCCCTCAACAAGACCTGGCATTTTCTCTCCTTCCCTGCTCTGATTCCTGAGACTTTCATAACCTACTATGAGTCACCTTCGTATGGTTTTGGCCACTTCATGAAGGCAGGGAGTTTGGAGACTGGAGGTCTGAGATCAAGGGGTAGCAACAGGGCTGGTTCCTTCTGAGGCTGTGGGACAGAATCTGTTTCTGGCTTCTGTAGCCTCCTCACCCCGTCTCTACTCCACCTGACATGGCCTTCTCCCTGTGTGCATGTCTGTGTTCAAATTACCCTTTTTCATAAGAACAAGTCGGATAAGGATCCACCTTAATGACCTCACTTATACTTAATCATCCTATTTCCAAATCAGGTCACATTCACAGACACTGGGGGGTTAGGACTTCAACTCCTTTTCAGGGGGACACAATTCAACCCATAACAGACACCTTTCCGTAGGGTGTCTGCAAGCAGCTTCCCTGCGGCTTCTGCCCCCCGGGACCACCCAGGGCTGCCCCTCTTGCCTCGTCCATCCCCACAGAGCCCGCAGAGTGGAGAGCCCATGATGTCACCCTGCCGAGGAGCCTGTTCCCTGACGACCTGCCGTGTGCCCACCCCACCTGGCTTCTTTCTCGGACCTGCTCTGACACGTCAACCCCTCCCAGGGAACCTGAAGCACAGAGACCTAAAGGGACATACCCAGGTCACACGGCCAGCAGGTGACTTCATCCCAGGCGGTGGTTCCCGGCCACTCTGCCTCTCTGGACACTGGACACTGGTCACATCGTGGGGCCTTTGTGGCTGGCTGGAGGCCACCCCAACCAAGCTGCATGCGTGTGCACTCCTGACCCGGCTAGCGGGCCAGTCTGGGGCTGCAGATGGTGACCGGGCCCCTGGGTGACTCCACCAAGGCGTGAGGGGACAGATGAGGGAGCACAGGCTAGCTAAGTGCTACTGACACACACTGCCCTTCCCCACCCTTTCAGCCCAGACTGCGTGTCCCACGGGGTGGGGGGGCCGGGCTTCTTAACTAAACTCTGCTCTGCGCCCAACCCATCTCTCAGACTCCCCCATGGCTCCCCGAGAACAGTGCCTGCAGTTTCTGGTGATGCCGCTGGGTGGTTTCTGGTCCCCACCTTGATGTCCCACCCTCCCCTGAGCAGCAGCTCAGACTGTGACTGGGGGCTCCCCCAGGGACTCCCAGGGCGTCCTGGGGAGAAGTCTGAGCAGGTGGCTGCCATCTGAGAGTGGTGTGAGACCACCTTCCAGGCCACACCGTCCAACACCCTGTCCTGCCTGCTCCGTCCCCTGGGAGGACCCACAGAGCGCTGGGTGCTGGCTGTAGCTGCTGCTACATCCACTGGCCACCTTCTGCGTGACGAGGCCCCAGCACCCACCCCCAAGGATCCTTGGTTTCCAAACAGAACAGAAGGACTCCCACCTACCGGCGGGGCAGCTCCGAACAGGTTCCTATTGTTGTCAGGTGACAGAGACCTACTGGTGCTAGTAGCAGCCTGCAGGTCCCTGCAGGGTAAGAAAACCAGGCTGAGGAAGGCTGGCTCCAGAGGGTGTGTGCAGATGTGCTTCTACCCCCAGTTTCTCCCACACCTGGAGTTAACTCAACAGGAGAAGCTGTCCCCACGGCCTCCACTGCTGGGGCTCTGGTGAGGTGGAGGCACTGCCCGGAAGTGGAGGGGAGGCCCAGCCAGGGACGGGCCACCTCTGGAAGTATGGCACTGGTGCCAGAGCAGGCTCGCGCCAGCCCCAGGGAATCACTGTGTGCGTCTCTTCCAAATCCTCATTTACTGTCTTCATGGTTTTTTTTTTTTTGGCCTCACTGTAGTGAGGCAGGATCCTAGTTCCCTAACCAGGGATCGACCTGTGCCCCCTGCAGTGGAAGGGCAGAGTCCTAACCACTGGACTGCCAGGGAAGTCCATGACTTCATGTTGATAGTTTATAATTGGCCATGGTGGGAGTATTTACACCATGGAAATTGCAAATGCCACAAATCAGGGCTTTACATTCCTAGAGAGCCAGTGGTTAAACATTTAGAACCAAACTGCTCTTCGTATGCATGTGTGTACATGTGTGCAGATGAGAGAGAAATCGAGGAGGGTGGGTCCAAAGTAAACTTGTGTCCAGCATTAGCCAAAGTTGCTGGGTTTGAAAATGCAACCCTAGATTCCTTACAAAATTTCCAGACAGAAGGAAATTCTCTGGCCTTAGCAGTTCACCAAAAACGTATGTCTCTAAACTGTAACAATTTCACAAGGAGGCTGATATATGTTAATTAACACATTTTCCTGCACTGATGTGAATGAATTTGGCCAAATACTACAAAAATGTAATTTGACCAGTTTTGGGGGGATCAAGAAAAATTATCCAAAACTTGGAGATAAGGTATGCCTTTAATGTAATTCTAGGGGAGCAGTTCTCAAATCTGAGTGAGAATCAGAATCATCTGAGGGTCTGGTTGAAACTCAGATTGCCAGGGCCACCCCAGCTATGCTGTTTTGTTAAAGGATGGGCCACACGACCCAAGCCATGCAGGGAGAGAGCTCCCCAGGAATTTCACTGACACCATCAGGAAAGAAGCATCTAGCACTCAAGGTCCGTGTAAGCTGGAGTACCTGGGAGCCATCTCTTTTATTTTTTTAAACTTACAGAAGTATTTAAAGCCCCAATTCCCTCTGTATGACCACCCACCAGCTTCAGCTTACCTGCAACCCTTGGGGTGTTTCCAGTATATCCAGTGACTGTGGATCAGCTCTGCCCAGGCAACACAGCAAACTTCAGCATCCAGAGGGCTGCAACCACACTTTTCCAAAGGGGTCTGAATCCTAGCCTTGGGGAGGGGTGTTTGCCTTCCAGATGTCCCTTCCTTGGGTACTCTCTTGCACTGTTCTTTAGGGATCACTTTATACCTTCATAGTTACTTCCCTGTTACACTCAGTGATTGTTTATACCAAACTTTTCCTTTTAAAATTATTGTGTGGTTTCTGTTTCCTGGTTGAACACCTTGTACCCTGAAACCATGTTAAATCACTTATTAGTTATCACAGCTGTCTGGTAGATCCCTCATGGTTTTCTACATAAACAATTATGTCACCTGCAAATAGAGACAGTTTTACTTCTCTCTTTTCATTCTTTATGCCTATTATTTTTCTTGCCTTGTTGCAATAGCTAGGACCTCCAATATAATTTGAATGTAAGTGGTGGGCATAAGCATCCTTGTCTTGTTTCTGATTTTAGGGAAGAAGTTTCAACAGTTTGACCATTACATATGTTATTTACTAGAAAGAGGAAGTTCTCTTCTTAGTTTGCTTAGATTTTTTTTTAAAAATCATGAATGGTTACTAACTTTTGTCAAGTGCTTATACTACATCTATTTAAAAACGTGGATTTTCTCCATTGTTCTCTATATACAGTGAGTTATATTAATTTTCAGTGTTTAACCAACCTTGAGTTCTTGGGATAAACTCTATGTGGTCATGATGTAGTATCTTTTATATTGCTTTATTTGATTTACTAATATTTGTTAAGTATTTTTGTATTTATGTTTGTGAGGGATATTGACTATAGATTTCTTTCCTTTGCAATGTCTGTCAAATTATGTTATTAAACAAGTGGAAAGTATTCTATTTTCTGAAAGAGCATCTTTATATTTGTTAGAATTCACCAGTGAAGCCATCTGGGCCAGGAATTTCATTGTGGGAAGACTTCTTTTTTATTAAATTTCAATGTATTTAATATACAAGACTATTCAGATTTTATGTTTCATTTTGTGTCATTTCCAGTTAAGTTGAATTATTCAAGGAATTTCTCATCTCACCTATTTTGAATTTTTGGCATAAAATTTCTCATAATATTTTAATTATCATTTTACCTTCTGTAGACTCTAAGGTGATCATTGCTTTCTCATTCTTAATTTGTGGTTTATTTTATCTTAATATATCTGGCTAGGGGTTCATGAATTTTATTTACCTTTTCAAAGAAGTAAAGTTTATCGTTGTTAATTTTCTCTGTAGTTGTCTATTTTTTGTTATTATTTCATTCTTTATAATTTCCTTCCTTCTACTGGTTTGTGTATGTGTGTGTGTGTGTGTGTGTGTGTGTGTGTGTGTGTGTGTACACACATATATATATAAAATAGGCTCAGTAGGTTGAGGACCCCACGCCTGGATAATCAGCTGTGTCCAAAGGGTGGAGTCAAATATATATACAGGCAGACCTTGCCTTATTGCAGTTTGCTTTATTGCACTTCACAGATATTGCATTTTTTACAAGTTGAAGGTTTGTGGCAACCCTGCATCGAGCAAGTCTATCAGCACCGTTTTTCCAACAGCATTTGCTCACTTCATGTCTCTGTGTCACATTTGGTAGTTTTCACAGTATTTCAAACGTTTCATTATTATTATATTTGTTACGGTGATCTGTGATCAGTGATCTTTGATGTTACTACTATGACTCACTGAAGGCTCAGATGATGGTTAACACTTTTTAGCAACGAAGTATTTTTTAAATTAAGGTATGTACATTGTTTCATTAGCCATAATACTGTTGCACACTTAATATACTATAGTACAGTGCAAACGCAACTTTTATATGCACTGGGAAACCAAAAAGTTAATGTGGCTCACTTTATCGCAGTATTCACTTTTTTGCAGTGGTCTGGAACCAAACCTACAATATTTCTGAAGTCTGCCTGTATGTATAGTTTCTTAAGGTAGAACATTAGTCATTGATTTTAGACTGTTCTTTTTTATTTTTGTTTATTTCTAAAATAAGCATTTAGATTTCCCTCTAGGTATTGCTTTATCTCTGTTTCCCAATTGTCAATATTTTGCATTACTGTTCAGTTCAAATTATTTTCTCTCTTCCATTATGATTTCTTCTTTGACACATGGATTCTTTAGAACTGTGGCTCCTTTTTCTTCCAAAATTTTTTTTCACATATTTAGGTTTTTCCTAGATATGATTTTTATTACTAATTTGATTTCATTGTCATCTTCACATGATTTCAGTTCTTTTAAATTTATTGGGACTTGTTTTATGTCCCAGAATCTGGTCTATATTGGTGATTATATCACGTGCAATTGACAAAATTGTATATTCTTCTGTTGGTGAGTGTAGCACTCTATAAATATCCATTAGGCCAAGGTGGTGGTAGTGTTGTTCAGACTATCTATGACTTTGCCAACTTTTTATCTAGTTCATCTTTCAGTTGATGCAATATAGTACTAAAATCTCCAACTACAATTATGGAAATCCCTTAAATCTGTTGTGGGCTTTTTGCTTTATGTATTTAAGTTATATTATTAGGTACATTCATATTTATGATAGTTATGTCTTCTAAATAAATTGACCATTTTATCATTATAAAAGTCCACCCATGTTTAGTAATATTCTTTGTCTTAAAGCCTATTTATTATTAATACAGACACCCCAGACTTCTGATGCTCACTGTGTGCATGGTATATATTTTTGCATCCCTTTACTTTTTTTTTTTTTTTGCAGTACGTGGGCCTCTCACTGTTGTGGCCTCTCCCGTTGCGGAGCACAGGCCCCGGACGTGCAGGCTCAGCAGCCATGGCTCACGGGCCCAGCCGCTTCGTGGCATGTGGGATCTTCCCGGACCGGGGCACGAACCCGTGTTCCCTGCATCGGCAGGTGGACTCTCAACCACTGCGCCACCAGGGAAGCCCTGCATCCCTTTACTTTTGACCTATCTTTAAAGTGCATGTAGTTATGCCTTTTTTTTTTTCTATCCATTTGGACAATATCTGCCCCTTAACTGTAGAGTCTAGTACAGTAACACTAGAGATAATTTTATCGACACAGATGGATTTAGGTTTACCGTTTATATTATTTTTTTCCTTTTGTCCCCTGTGGTTTTTTTCCTCCTGTTTATCCTTTCTTGCCTTAGTTAAACTTTTCTGAGTATTTTTTTTTTGCGGTATGCGGGCCTCTCACTGCTGTGGCCTCTCCCGTTGCGGAGCACAGGCTCCGGACGCACAGGCTCAGCAGCCATGGCTCACGGACCCAGCCGCTCCGGGGCATGTGGGATCTTCCCGGACCGGGGCACGAACCCATGTCCCCTGCATTGGCAGGCAGACTCTCAACCACTGCGCCACCAGGGAGCCCCTTTTCTGAGTATTTTTAAGAAGTCATTTTTAATTTGTCTATTTTTAAAACTATATCTCTTTGCATTATTTTTTAGTAGTTGTTCTAGGGGTTGTAATATACATCCTTACCTTTTCAGTTTACTTAGGATTAATATTGTACCACTTCATGTAAAAGGTAGAAACCTTGAAATAATATAAGTCCCTTGCTGCTATACTCAATGCTACAGCTGTCATATGTATTACACCTACATATATTATAAATCCTACCAGACAATATTATATATATTTGCTTCAAACAATCCTGTTTACTTCTTTTAAATTAAGAGGGGAAAGCACTCTTTTATATAACCCAGATATTTATTGTTTCCAACATTCTTTATTACCTCCTAAACATCCAGGTTTCAATGTGTTGTCATTTCCATCACCTTGAAGAAATTCCTCCGGCATTTTTTTGTAATGCAGATCTGCCAGTGAAAAAAGTTCCTTGGTTTTCTTTTACTTAAAAAGAGTTTTTATTTAACATTCATTCTTGAAGAGTCTTTTTGGCTGATATAGAATTCTATTTTGAAACCTCTCCCCTCCTTTGGCCTTTTATTGTTCCTTTATTGTATTGGAACAAGATGTTTTACTGTCTTTTGGCCTTATAGTTTCTGCTGATAGGTCAGCTGACTTCCATCCTTGGTCTTCTGTATGCAATGTCTCCTTGTTCTCTGCATAATTCCCAGAAGTCTCTGTATAGTGTGTTTACGTGTATCGTCCTTTGATTTTTATCTATCTTGGGGTTTGTTGAGATTATTGAATCTGAAAATTTATGTCTTTCACGAAATTGTGGATTTTTTGGCCATTAATTTTCAAAATTTTTTTGTGCCCTATTCTCTCCCTCCTCTGCCTCTGGAGCACCAATTATGTGTGTGGGGGGGGGACATTCTGATGTTGTCACACAGGTCCCTAAGGCTCTGATCAGATTTTTTCAATCCTTTTACTTTTTGTTATTCAGACTGGGTAATTTCTATTGGTCTAGATTCAAGATAACTCTTTACCATCAAATCCATTCTCCTATTGTATACAACCAATGGGTTTCTTTTTCTTTTCTTTTTAAAATAATTTTAGATACTGTATTTTGCTCTTATACAATTCCCCTGTGTTTTTAATGGTTTCTATTTTTATTTTTCACTGAGATTTCCTATCTTTTCATTTACTTTAATCATATTTTCCCTTATATACTTGAGGATGTGTGTAATAGCTACTTTAACATCCTTGACTGCAATTTCTAACACCGGCATTATTTTAAGGTTGAGCTCCATTGAGTGCTTTAGAGTGGGTTGCATTTTCCTATTTCTTTGTATGATGAAAAAATTTTAATTGTATCTTGGATGTTATGAATTATATTGTAGAGACCCTGGGTTCTATTTCTCTGAAGAGGGCTGGTTTTTGTTGCTTTAGCAGGCATTGAACTTGGATGAACTCAAACTGCAAGCTCTGTCAGTTGGTAGCTCAAACCTCAGTTTAGTTCTTTTATCATTAGGTGGTGTCTGTCCTGCTTGTGTGGCTCTGGGATCAGGCAGAACTTTGAGCAGAGTTTATGCACAAAGTGTAGGCTCTCCCTGTCTGCCTCTCTCCTGTCTGGAATCCTCTATCCACCTTCTAGGGACTCCGGTTGTCCCAAATTCTGTCCTCTGTTCTTCAAGCCAAAAAGACTGTCATTTTCTATTGTTGACATAGCCATTCTATCAGAGTTGACAGCTTTGGCCTGGCTTGGGTTAAAAGCCACATAAAGTAACCTTATCCCTGCCATTCTACAAGTGTGGACTTTCCTCCAGAATCTGCCCTGGTTCATTCTCCAGTGCCTTTCAGTCATTGTTGATTTTCTCTTTGTTTACTTTTGTTCTTTTCTATTTTGTCTGGAGTTTATAGATGTTGTCTGTGGGAAAGTCAAATGCCAACAGAGTTACTCAGCCGTACTGGAAGCAGAACACTTAGATATATTAAGAATCCTTAGAAAAACTTAGATAGAATGAAGTAAAAGTTAAAGACCCTTTTGTTCTTCTCCTCCATGAGGAATTTGGTATGTCTCCTTCCTACTCACTTTTTAAAAGTTCCTTCTGTATATTGTTCCAAAAGTGTAATATTTTCAATTCATAAACTATATAGAGGATTGGGGAGTTTTAAAACTTTACATAAGTGATAGCACCCTGTATTTATCATTCTGCAACTTTTTCCCCTCTCAGCATAATATTTGGAGATCTAGCCGTGTGGAAACATACAGATCCAGTTTATCCATTTTACCTGCAGGACACTATTCAATCACGTGGATGTAACTTTCATTCATCTGCTATTTCTTCTACTGATGGACACTCAGGCTGCACCTAATTATCTGCTCTGATGACAATGCTGCAGTAATGCTCTGTACCTACGTTTTTGGTTATTTCCCTCAACTTACAATTGCCGGATCAGCTTTAACTTCAACAGCTTGCTAAATTGTGATTGTACCAATTTACATTTCTACGAGCAGTGTAGGAAAGTGCTCATGCCTCAAAATATTAACAATGGTTCTCGCTGGGTGGTAAAATTTTAAAGGATGCTCACTTTGTTTGCACTTTCTGTCAGTGAATTTTTTTCCCCTGAGCAATTATTTTTCTGATAACAAAACAGTAAAGCTTTTTGTTATCAAACCAACAGCAGGGTTCGCCCTGCCTCTTCCATCCCATCCACCCCAGGGGAAGACCCCACCCTCAGGGGCCCACATAGCTCAAGCCTGGGAGCTTCCCGGGACTCTCCTCTGTCTCCCATCTTTCTTCCGCACCTGCCTGAGTCCTGTGCATACTGCAGTGGCTCTAAAAAGACGTAGTTTGTGTATTTATTTGCTTTTCTTCCCAACTATTCTGCAGGCCCCTTGAAGGCAGGAAGTGTATTCCCCTCACCTCTATAATTGTGAGACTGGCACCGCCTGGCACAAAGCAGAGGCTGAAAAGCACACAGGGAACCACAGAGTGGAGACTGCCCTTCCATTACACAAACAAGAAAACGCTCAAAGAGCTTACCCCGGCCTCCCTCCCACCGTGGAGGACAGAAACCCAAGCTGAGCCTTCCGACTTTGAACTCCCCGCGCTAGGTGACATGACTTGCCTAGGGTCACACGGCTGTGAGTTTGAGCTGTACCAGAAGCGGGGAGCCCACTGCCTGCTCCCCCAGTGATGGCAGCCTGGATCCCTTCAGGGTAGACTGCCCACTTGCTTTGCCTACAGACGTTTCTGTTCTGGGCAGGATTAATGCATTCCTGGTAGATGTCAGCTACAAGGTCTGGGCAGCCAGTCTAATCTCCCAAATCACTTAAAATCTCCGTCATTTCTGCAAAAGTGAATGTTTGGACAATTTCTTTCACACGTCCTATCAATAGAGACACCCGGGAGCCCTCATTTCTGCAGCATGTTTCATTGTTTTAGGCTGATACGCGCGGCATGTGTCTCCAACACATTATCACCGTAATCACTTTCTTTGGCTGTGGAAATTGTGCTTTGATACAAGGGAAGGGTGACAGGGCCACGCCTGCTGGAGCTAGGATTCCACAATTATCTTTTGTGAAAGGGAGACTGTTATCAAAGCAGCCACAGGAGAACGTCTCGGGGCCACCTCTCGGAGTCAGAAAATTTGAAACATATATTTCACAAATGTGCTTCGCACTGTAAGCCTTTCTGCATAATGCATGAGATTTGATTTAATGTCGTTGTTAATTCTGGTGTTCACAGTGCTGTGCTCTTAGGGGAGCCGTCATTTTTATTTCAGATTTGTTTTTTTCCTGGCAACAGAACTCTGAGGCTGTTTTAGGGTTGTTCTGAATTGTATGAGAACACGACACCTTCCTGCGGGCAGGGGAGCAGATGCCAGGCAGGTTTTCCAGAGGCTGAGGCCGGGGGGGACAGGCGGTGCGTTTGCCTCAGGCTCCAAACTGAACCCCTCTGGGCTGGGGGCTGGGCCCCTAGGGCCTGGCTGTGGTTGGTTGGAGCTGGAGGGTGTTTTAAAAAAAGAAAAACGCATGAAAGAGAGAAAAAAAAAAAGAAAAAGTCTTTGTAGCAGAATAGAAAAGAAAGGAAACAATCGTCACTTTTCAAGTTGTACAAGAGAATCGTTCTGGTTGGCTTAGTGGTGAGAGAGGAAGAGCTGAAAGGAACAGTAAAGACAGATAAAGAAGACGGATGGAGGGGGAGGGGAGGAAAACCAGAACCAGGAAGGGGGGATGGGAGAGACCGATGAGGGAGAGGGAGCTGGGAGGAGACGGGCGATACCACTCAGAACAGCAGACCCTGGGCGCCCCCCAGATGCCCAGGACACGGGGCTGAAGACGTGTGCAGGGGTCGGGACACATGGAGGGAGGAGTGTGAACAGCCATCCGGGCAACCAAGACATGTTTTAAACCCAAAGGTGAGGGCTTCCCTGGCGGTGCAGTGGTAAAGAATCCGCCTGCCAACGCAGGGGACACGGGTTCAAGCCCTGGTCTGGGAAGATCCCACATGCTGAGGAGCAGCTAAGCCCGTGCACCACAACTACTGAGCCTGCGCTCTAGAGCCCGCGAGCCACAACTACTGAAGCCCGTGTGCCTAGAGCCCGTGCTCCGCAACAAGAGAGGCCACAGCAACGAAGAGTAGCCCCTGCTCGCTACAACTAGAGGAAGCCCGCGCGGCAACGAAGACCCACGGCAGCCAAAAATAATTAATTAATTAAAATAAATAAATAAAAAATTAACCCAAAGATGTAGATGGTTCTAGAACAACCAGGAAATGCCCAAAATATAGTGTGGCAGCAGACAAATCTTTTTTTTCCAATTTTATTGAGAAATAATTGACATACATCACTGTGTAAGTTTAAGGCATACAGCATGATGGTCTGATTTACGTATATTGTGAAATGACTATCATAATAGATTCAGTCGGCAGCCATCAGCTTATATGGACAGAATAAAAGGAAAAAAATCTCCTTGTGATGAGAACTCCTAGGATCTACTCTCTCAGCAACTTTCCTATGTATCATACAGCAGGGTTAGCTACAGTCCTCGTGTTGTGTGTTACATCCCCAGTATTATTTATCTTATAACTGAAGTTTGTAACTTCTGACCACTGTCTTCCAGTTCCTATTCCCCCACCTCTTGTCTCTGGTAACCACAGATCTGATGTCTTTTTCTATGAGTTTGGTGTTTTTTGTTTGTTTTTGTTCCACATGTTAAATGAGAACATATGGTATTTGTCTTTTTCCGTGTGACTTATTTCACTTGGCGTAACATCCTCTAGTCCATCCATGTGGTCAGAGATGGTAGGATTTCCTTGTTTTTTATGTCTGAATAATATTCCATTGCATATATAATCACATCTTCTTTGTCCATTCATCCATCGAGAAACACTTAGGTTGTTTCCAAGTCTCGGCTGTTGTAAACACTGGGCAGACAAGCCCTGATGTCCACACTGGATCGTTCAACTGTGCTCAGATAGGAAGCAGGCACAAGGAGGTTAAACGTGATCAGACGTGCGGTGGAGTGGATTCTAGCTCAGGCCTTGTGGCTTCTGAGCTGGAGGGGAGGGTGCAGTGTGAAACACCCCCCCTTGTACAGGTGGGGAGACTGAGGCCCCAATCTCTGCCTCTTTGCACAGGGCTGAATCCCTGCTCTGCCACATACAAGCTGTGTGACTTGGAGTAAGGCCCTTTCCCTCTCTGGGCCTCCAGGTCCTCATCTGTAGATGAGGAACGAGACTATCAGAGAAGACACAGAGGCCCACCTGCCCCATGGTCGGTGAAACTTCATCAGGGAGGATTCATCCTCCTGGCCTCTCTCCCCACCCTCCGGCCCTCCCTTGGGAGGAGGAGGGACTATTCTGAAGGTGGGCCTGGGCGGCGGAACTGAGCCCGTGCTCCTCAGGAACTAGCTGTGCAGGGCACGTGGATTCTAGCCCATGCCTTGCCCGGGGCCCACGACCAGGTGGTGTTTGTCGAAATCAGGGTGACTAGTTAGCAAGTGCCCTTGGCTACCGACAGAACTCAGGCCAGGCCCTGGTCAGCTCGAAGCAGACATTTTGACACCTCCCTGAGGGGCTCCTGAGTCTGCTTTTTCCGCAATGTTCTGAGCCTGGGCAGCGAAGAGGGATGTTCTTTAAAGCCTCTCAAGCCCCAACCATGAACACCCAGCCAGCTGGGCTCCATGAGGCTGAAGACGCAGGTGGGGAGGTGGTTCTGCGTCAGCCCCAGCGCCGCGCAGTGCCCAGCAAGGATGGCAGTGGTCTCCTCACCAGCCTGCGGCCCCGCATGACAGCCTGTGTCGCCCTCGAGCCCCGCAGGAGGGACCCAGTTCAGCCCCCGACCACGTCCGCCCCACGGGGCTGACCCGGCCTCTCCCCAGAAAGATGCACTGTGTCAGTGGGAGGGTACCCCCCCAGCACCCGCCACCAGCTCCACCTCCTCTGCCCCAGAAGCTGTAATAGGACCGATGTCCTTACCACCTGGACGGCCAGGACTCGGGGACTCCGTATTCCAGCCTGGATGCGGCACGGAATCTGCATCAGAGAAACACGCAGATGCTCCCCTGCCCTGGTCTGCCCGGTCCTCGGCACGAGGTGTCACCCATTCACTGCCAGGCACTGGGAGACGGTTCACTGTGCACATGTCCTCTCCCTTAAAGACAGTGAGGACAGGCAGGGCAGAGGACTGCACTCCACAGGTCAGGGAGTGGAGTGAACGTGGAGGTGAGAAGAGGCAGGAGGTAAACAAGGTGCCCACACCCTCCAGGTTCCAGAGTGGAGCCCTGGGCGACCCCAAGGGTCCACATGGACACCCGGGGTCACTGCTCAGCTGGGCCTCAACACCCCATCCCAGGCACGGACAGGCTGACGGGATATCTGCAGTGGACACCTGTCCTTTGCTCCCTGGCAGCCGTCTCCTCCTTGCAGCAAGAGCATGGTGGGCTGGCGGTGCCTGACACATGGCGGACCCTCTGTGGACAGTGGCACGAGGTCACTGGGGTGTTATTAGTCAGTGTTGTGGCCTGAATGTCTGTGTCCTCCCCAAATCCATATGCTGAAGCCCTAACCCCCAGTGTGGCTATATTTGGAGATGGGGACTTTACAGAAGTAGTTAAGGTTAAATAAGGCCATGAGTGTGGGGCCCTGATCCGATAGGATTAGTGTCCTTGTAAGAAGAGACACCAGAGAGCCGCCTGAGGACACAGTGAGAAGGGGGCCATCTGCAGGCCAGGGAGAGAGCTCTCACCAGAACCCGAGCCTGCTGGCACCCTGACCTTGGACTTCCAGCCTCCACAACTGTGAGAAAACAAGTGACTGTTGTTTAAGCCCCAGTCTGTGGTACTTGTTATTGTGACCCAAGCACACTGACCCATCAGGGCACCAGCCCTCCTTCCCTGCCAGGTCTGCATGGGGCACATGACTCAGGCCAGGCAGCCAGTGCATGCCCCGGACACAGCATCCATCCAAGGTGTGACCTCAGCTTGGCCAATCAGGGAGCTGTGGGCTTTTTGCTGGGAATGTGGAACCGTGACTTCTCACCGTTCCTCACTGTATCTGGGGCTGGAAACACAGGACCCATCTTGCAATGCTGAGGGGCCAGCCTGTCTGAGACCGCAGGGCATGGCACCAGTTCTCCACCTCCTGGTATCCACACCCTTTGCCCTTCTGCTGTGACCCTGGCCTTGGCCATGAGACCGGCTCTAGCCAACAGGGTGTGAGCACAAGTGACTCCGCCCAAGCGCGAAAGCCGCTGCACTAGTGCTTGTGCTTGGACCTCGGCTCACGTCTTGGGAACGTGTCCCATTCAGCCGACTAAAGGGAAATGTGATACCTGCAGGAGAGCAGAGTCTCCCCAGCTGACCTCCAGCCCAACGCTGAGCAAGTCCCAACAGACCAGAGCTGCCCGGCTGACCCACCGACTCGCAGGCAATAACAAACAGCTGCTGTGTTAAGTCACTGGGTCGGCGTGGTTTGTCACACGGCATCACGGCAGCAGGAGACACCTGGTCCCAGCCCCAACCAATAAATTCCCGTTTCCAGTGGAGTCACGTCGAGTCACGATCCTACCAGATCCATCATCTTATCCCAGCTCGCAGTTACAAACAAGGGAGAAGGGCTGAAGAATCAGAACCATGGAATTTTCACTAGAAGGTTCACAAGAAGTTCATTTAAAGGCAAGTTTACAAAACACAGATAGATAGACTTTGATTGACATTTCCAGCCTTAGAGGAGTCTCCCGGCCGCGGTCAGGGGACGCTGAGGCATGGGGGGCCTGGCAAGGCCCGTGGTGGGTCTGTCTCTGGGGCGTTCATCTGGGGCAGAGCCCCTGGCGCAGGGACTGCCCAGCTCGCCCACCTGGGCCCCGCGCACCTCCTGGCCGCTGAAGACCTTCCCATAGTACTCGATCAGCAGTTCAGTGAACAGGTTGAGGGACACGAGGGCACTCAGCGAGGCTGCCCCCTGGGACGTCCAGATCAGATTCAGCCCGAAGACACAGGCCAGGTGGGCGCTGCTCATTTTGTTAAAAATGCACTCCTGGGACACCTGGGCGAGAACACAGGTGAGACAAGGGGCACGAACATGGGTTCTGGGCGGTGCGAAAAGTTCTGGGAGCCACTAGCCACTGCTGTGACCCTGTGCAGCCCCCTCCCCGTCCCAGCCTCAGTCTCCTGTCTGTAAAAGGAAGGGATCGGCCTTGATGTCTCGAGGGGCCCTCTGGCTCTGACCTTCTGGGATCTCCTTCCCGATTCTCCGCAGCACCCCCCTACCCCGCAAGTCTCCTCTTCCACTCCAGAGGACTCAGGAGGTGGGGCTCTAGCATAGTGGGTGCAAGCATAGGCTCTGGTGTCACCCAGGCAATGGCCTCTCTGACCTCCATGCTCGGGCCGGTGAGTTTGGCACAGTCCAGACCAGCTGGCACGCAGGGGTTCTGGGAAGGCTGATGAGAGGGTGTAAGGAGCTTGGCCCCCCCGAAGGGGCTGCCCAGCCATCTCAGCCAACACTTAGAGCAAGCACAGGAAGTGGGGTGCTCCAAGCCCATTTTATAGATGAGGAAGCTGAGGCCCTGAAGGTGCAGGAGACTTGCCCAAGGTCACACAGCCAGTCAGTGGCCTGGGGGACACACAGGCTCATCTGAGGGCAAAGCCTGGTCTCTTCTCTGCTCCCAGGTCCCAGGACCTCTGAGAATCCTAAGCCACAGGTGTCAGGGGAGGGCGGAAATGGAGGGGGGGCGCTGGGGGAGAGGCACAAGCAGGTGACCCCCCATGGTTCCAGAAATGATGACCAGACATGTCCAAGCCCTGCCTCAGTGAGACAGCAGGGCCCCCATGCCCCTTGCATTTGTGCACCAGGGCCGACACCCCGCCACACTGGGCGCCACCAGACGTATGAACGTCAGTGCTGTGCAGGAGGCCAGAGAAGCAAATCCGTCTCCAGGTCAGGAAAACGAAGGAGGAAAAAAAGAAGAGGCTTGGGAGGGAAACTTTGAGTTGCTGACCTCTGAGAAATGAAGTCAAGTGATGGAGGGGGGGAATGAAGCAGTTTATTTTAAAACCAAGAGGTGACTTCTGACTCACCTCTTGGTTTTAAAATAAACTGCTTCATTCCCCCCCTCCATAAATACTGTATGCTAACACATATATATGGAATTTAAGGAAAAAAAATATCATGAAGAACCTAGGGGTAAGACAGGAATAAAGACACAGACCTACTAGAGAATGGACTTGAGGATATGGGGAGGGGGAAGGGTTAGCTGTGACAAAGCGAGAGAGAGGCATGGACATATATACACTACCAAACGTAAAATAGATAGCTAGTGGGAAGCAGCCGCATAGCACAGGGAGATCAGCTCGGTGCTTTGTGATCAACTACAGGGGTGGGATAGGGAGGGTGGGAGGGAGGGAGACGCAAGAGGGAAGAGATATGGGAACATATGTATATGTATAACTGATTCACTTTGTTATAAAGCAGAAACTAACACACCATTGTAAAGCAATTATACTCCAATAAAGATGTAAAAAAAAAAAGTCTTAAAGTAAAAAAAAAACAAAAAACAAAAAAACCCCCAAGAGGTTGTGCTAGGGTACGGGCTCCAGCATGTGACGCGGCCCGGAGGTCCCCTCTGCCCTCACTGGTCATCACATCCTCAGGCCGCTTGCCTCAGAACAGGGTTCCTGCACGGGTCCTGAAGACCCTGGACAAGCCTCTCCCGTGACGTTGCTGCACTGTAGATGCTCAGAAGCTCTGGTCCCCAGCCGGGACCCACACAGCCAGGCCCTGCCTCGTTCACAACTGCATCCACTCCCCACCCACAAAGGGCCCGGAGAGGTGAGGGGACCAAGAAGCAGTTATACGATGGAGGACGTGGGTCTGGGGGCGACAGGGGAGGACCCATTTGGGGTTGTGGATGCTCCCCCTATTGGCCTCACAGGCTGCCGTTCTCTGTCCCAGGAGAGCTCAGACCCAGAGCCAGGAAAGGAGCTTCTCTCCCTGTCATTTTCTTATCCTAGTGCAAGGGGTTGAATGGCAGCCCTGCAAAAGGTAAGTCTGCCCAGAACCTGTGAAGATGACCTTACTGGAAAAAGGGTCTTTGCAGATGTAGTTAAGGATATCAAGACGAGATCACCCCAGATGACCCAGGTGGGCCCTAAATCCAATGACAAGCAGCCTTATCAGAGAAAAGAGAGGGAGGCAGAGACACACAGGAGGAGGCCGGGGAAGACGGGGCCGGAGGGATGCAGCCACGAGCTATGGAGTGCCTGCAGCCACCAGGAGCAGAAGAGGCAGGAAGGACCTTCCCCTGGAGCCTTCGGAGGGAGTGCGGCCCTGCGACACCTTGATTCTAGGATCTCTGGCCTCCAGGACCATGAGAGTACACATTTCTATAGTCTTAAGCCTCCTCAGTATGTGGCACTTGCTACGGCAGCCCTAGGACGCTCATGAAACTTCACAGGCACGTCCAGCTCAGGCCACACACAGGTAGCGAGACGCTCCTGAGCATCCCTGGCCCTGGGCACGTCCCCCCGACACTCAGCCCAGGCAGGAGCTGGTGTGAGATCAGAGGAACCCACTAGAGGGGGTCTGGCATCGCCTGAGGGCAGCTGGCCCGGGAGCAGCAGGCACGGCACAGGTGACCTTCCCGGAGGCCAGGAGGGTTTCTCAGCGGAGCTGTTGCCCGGTCATGCCTTGGATGAGGTCCTCTGGGGCCAGGGTGGGGCTCCGAGGCCGAGAGAGGGTGGGAACCAGATGTTGGTCTGTTTGGGAACCGCTGGGGCTGGCTCGGCCCACTTACCTCGTGCAGGAAGCCCATGAAGTAGCTGAGGTCGGCGTAGCTGTGTTCTGGAAGGCTCTGCAGAATCGGGCGGCAGCGGGTCACTCGCAGGCTGCTCTCCACACCTGTCACGGCATGAGGGTCCTTCCTGAGCCCCCTCTTCCTGCGTCCCTCCGAGGGCGGGCAGGGGTGTGGGGCGGGGAACAGACTGTCCCTTGGCTGGGCCTGGGGATCCCACTTCCTTCCCGGCCACGTGGCTGTTCTCAGCAAACGTCCCCTTCTCTGAGCTCCGCTCCAGTCTCTGCCCCGGGTACTGTCACGGCTCCCCCGCAGACAGCCCAGGGAGCCAGATCACCTTATGCGTGGGATGGTCTAGGCAAACTACAGGCGAGGGCCATGGCCTACTTCTGTCAGTAAAGCCTCATTGGCCCAGACCCACACCCATTCATTCATGCATGAATGAATGGCTGCTTTGCATGACAGTTGAGTCCGGTGCACACAGCCTAAACTATTTACTATTGGGCTCTTTAGAGTGAAAGCGTGCTGACCCTGCTCTAGACTAACTCAACCTGCTTAGATTCACAGCTCAGGGCCCTACCCCGACCAGGCCTGGATGTAAGTGAGCAGACTGAGCGCCCCCAGTGCTGCCACAACTCCAACCCTCACTGAGCTCCATAAACTGCAAGTCCAAACGCGCCAATCAACACACATCCACTGAGCTCCTGCTGTAGACACACACGTACACACATGTACACACACTCACACCTCAGTCCTCCAGCATACCAACTTCCTCCCACTAAACCTTGGGCTTTACAAACACAGCCGCTGCTGAAAGACACAGAATTCCCTGCTGTGAACATTCTTGCTGGCTTTTTTTTTTTTTTTTTTTTTGCTGTACGCGGGCCTCTCACTCTTGTGACCTCTCCCGTTGTAGAACACAGGCTCCGGACACACAGGTCCAGCGGCCATAGGCTCACGGGCCCAGCCGCTCCGTGGCATGTGGGATCCTCCCGGACCGGGGCACGAACCCGTGTCCCCTGCGTCGGCAGGCAGACTCTCAACCACTGCGCCACCAGGGAAGCCCCTTGCTGGCTTCCATCTAGTTGCCCTGGATCTCTGCTTTCCAGCCTCAACATCTTTCTAAGAACTGTGGTCCCAGAGTAGATACTGGTGTAATGTCCACCTCCAGCCCTCACTATGGTTCCTTTGAAAAAGAGCACTCACTGGTGAGCAGGAAGGACCAGCTCACTGTCGCAAAGCCACCACGTACAAAGCACTTACTGTGTGCCAGGAACCGTGCCAAGCATTTTATGCCCATTTAATCCTCAAAGCAGTCCCAATTTTATATAGATGAGGGCGGTGAGCTCAGAGAGGTTAAGTGACTTGCCCAAGGTCACACAGCTAATGTGTGATGAAGCCCAGACTTGAGTCCAAATCTGTTCAGCTCTGAGCTGGTGTTCTTTTTTTTTTTTTTTTTTGCAGTACGTGGGCCTCTCACTGTTGTGGCCTCTCCCGTTGCGGAGCACAGGCTCCGGACGCACAGGCTCAGCGGCCATGGCTCACGGGCCTAGCCGCTCTGCGGCATGTGGGATCTTCCCAGACCGGGGCACGAACCCGTGTCCCCTGCATCAGCAGGTGGACTCTCAACCACTGCGCCACCAGGGAAGCCCCTGAGCCGGTGTTCTTAACCTTGCTATACATTGGGCGATGGTCCCTGTAGCAGTTTCCTTTTTCCCTGGACACCACAGGCCACCTGGAAAGTCCATTTCCTCCAAAGCATGCCCTGCAAGGATTTGCTTTTCCATCACTTCAAGGAACCACGCACCCCACACGAGGTTTGCCAGATAAAACAGAGGACATCCAGTTAAATGTGAATTTCAGATAAACAGCAAATTTTTTTAGTATAGGTATGTCCCGTGCAATATTTGGAACATACTTATACTAAAAAGGTATTTGTTGTTTATCTGAAATTCACATTTAACTGGGCCTCCTGTATTTTTTAACGGCTGAATCTGGCAACCCTATGCCTGAGTCACGATTCAGCCAGGTTGAGTTGTCAGGTGGCAGCCCAGAAGGCAGGGTCTGTACGCTTCAGAATAATAAAGCTGATGGAATGCTAGGCAGCTATTAGAAAGAATGAGTAGAGATGCAAATGAAAAGGAAAGAACGAACTCATAACTGCAAACTTTCTAAAGTAACTCCTCTAAGACGGGGTCGGGCATCTCTGCCTATCACCAGGTTTTGGCTGGAATGAAAAGTACTTCCTTGGGTAGGAACTTATTTGGGTTGGAGTCACCATCCTAGGGGTGCAACCTTGAGCTGTTAGAAACAATGCTAGTGCTTAGTCTCTTAGTGTGTGTGTGTATGTGGTGGTGGGGACCTTGGTTATGTCTTCTGGCTCGACACCCACCAAGAAGCAAACCCAGTTTTGGGAGAACACTGGGGCCAGAGGTCGCCTGTTTGAAAGCGACTATGTTTGATTATATTGCTTTCCTAGCATCCTCCAGCATCTCTGATGCGCCATTACTGGGCTGTTAGGAGTGATCAGTGCCACGGCCAAGTGTGTACCTGATCTACCCCAGAGCATCTGCATCTCCACGCCCTAGAGCTGCAGCTTGCATCACATCTCGTTGGTGTTCTCTACCAATTTGGGGAGAACTCTAGTCAGGCTCTTCTGAGTTCTTTTTTTAACAAGCCCTCAACTTTTGGGCTTCTGTGTTTATCTCTGCATTGTCCAACTTGACCAAGAACCCTAAGTTAGTTTAACAAGAACCCTGATCACCCTTGATATCTGATTGGGTCCTCATCCCCCCATCCCCCATCCCTCAGCGGATGTTGGACCACCTGGCTTGCCTGGAGCAAGAATCCTGTCGGGGGCTTCCGTGGTGGCGCAGTGGTTGAGAGTCCTTCTGCCGATGCAGTGGACACGGGTTCGTGCCCCGGTCCGGGAAGATCCCACATGCCGCAGAGCGGCTGGGCCCGTGAGCCAGGGCCGCTGAGCCTGCGCGTCCGGAGCCTGTGCTCCGCAACGGGAGAGGCCACAGCAGTGAGAGGCCCGCGTACAGCAAAAAAAAAAAAAAAAAAAAAAAAAAGAATCCTGTTGGATCAGTTTAGCCAGAATCCATCCCCCACCCCTGATGTTGCCTCTCAGTAATTTTCCATTCATAGGCCACCCCGCCTCCCGCCCCCGCACCTGCGCCTTGGCTGTAAACCCTTCCTCCTGCTTGTTGTATTTGGAGTTGAGCCCAAACTGTCTCCCCGCTGCCAAACCCCACTGCAGTGGTCCCTACGCCTCTCACAATCCCCCCCGCCCCAGATAAGGGCTGCCTCACTGTGCTTTCACAAGGGTCAGGAATGGCTTTTTCTGTAACAGCAGGTGGGTGGCTACCCCCTTTTAGATGAAGAAGCTGAGGTGCTGGAGGTGGGAGTCCCCCCAGAGCAGCACTGGGGGAGGCACTATGACCAGGGAGACGTGCCCCAAATCTAGAGATGCCCTCCGAGACGCCGCCTCTCGGCCCAGCAGCAGCTGACAACCCCTGACCCCTGTCCCCTGACCACGGACAGTGGTGGCCTGGCTGAGGCCAGCAGGGGTGCAGGTGGGGACAGCCCCTCTCCTGGCCCGCAGTGCCAGCACCCGCCCCGCCTGGTCCTTGGCCGGCACCCCTGTCGGTTACGGACTGGTGATCCCGAGAATCTGCTCGTAGGCCTCGAAGGTCAGCAGAGGCTGGGGCAGCTCCCACAGGAAGGTCTTCAGGATCACAGCAGGGATGTAGATGTCGCCATAGTCGTCAAAGTTCACAGGCTTCCCTAGACACAGAACATCAGACGTCTGAGTTCTGACTCTGGGCAGGGGATTCCTGCTTTAAAACAGGCTCTGCCACGAAATGGCTTTAAACCTCCTGAGGGGAAGAGCCTGACACTGGGACACAGCTGTCCTGTCCTGGAAATAGGGTGTCGCCCACCCTCCCCTGCCTCTCCAGGGTGTCCGGCGGAGGCTGGGGGACACTATTGATTCTCTGCCCTGTGGCTTAGCCCCGCCTGGGACGAGAGCGCTCTGAGGTCAGGGCCTGGCTTCCACTGTCCCCAGTACCTGGCACACAGGGCTGAGACGGGAGTCTGGGCTCCGGGCACAGGACTCATCTGGACAGCTGGCCCTGGCCCTGGGCTATTCTGGGGTTGGGGGGTGACGGGGCTCTGAGGCGCCCGAGGGCTGTGTGGCTGGCCGGGCAGGAGGCTCAGAGTGGGGGTCTTGGGGGAGCCCATTCACCTTGGTTGTAGAGCCGCTGGATCTCGCAGACGGTCTGGACACTGGCCAATCTCCAGAACAGGCCCTCGGTGTGGATTCCTGCAGGGGGAGAGCCTCCAGGCATCTCACAGGGCCCAGCACCTGAAGTTTCTAGAATGTCCTGTGACTCCCCCTGCCCGCGCATCACCCCGCTGTGGCTGGCAGGAAAGGCTCTCCAGCCTGGCTCATCTTCCCCCCACTATCCTCCACCCCTACCTGTATTTATTTCTCTTAAATCAAACCTTCCATATTCCCCAATCCCACCTGATTCTCCACCTCTGTGGGCCCCAGAAAGGGAGCATGGAAGAGAATGACACTTAAGGCAGACAGCTGGGGTCTGCCTGACGCTGTCTCGTGCCAGCTGTGTGACCTCAGAGAAAGCACTTAGCCTCTGTGAGCCTCAGCTACCTCATCTGTCGAGTAAGGCCTGGGGCCCCTGCCTCCGAGGGCTGCAGGAAAGATGGACAGATAATGCATGGCACGAGCCTGGTCCCCAGGACACCCCCAAACATGCTGCTTCCTTTTCTTCCCGTGAGTGTCTAGAGCTGACCTGTCCAATATGGTGGCTACTAGCGGCACATGGTGATTTAAACTTGTTCAATTAAAATTAAATAAAATAGGGACTTCCCTGGTGGTCCAGTGGTTAAGACTCCACCTTCCAGTGCAGGGGAAGTGGGTTCGATCCCTGGTCGGGGAACTAAGATCCCACATGCCGCGTGGTGCAGCCAAAAAAAAGAAATTAAATTAAATGAAGAATCAAGTTACCCACACTCAACACACAAGCCACATATTAAGTGCTCTGTTGGGCGACTGCCGCAAGTGGTCAGTGGTTACCACTCCGGACAGTGCAGACATAGAACATTTCCAAGTTCTATGGGACCGTGCTGGGCCCCAGACGCCCATGCTTGCCCCTCACCTCGTCCCCAGTCTCTTTTCCACTCTGAAGCTGAGTGAGCTATCCAACACATAACTCATCAGCTCCGGCACGGAGCCCTTCCTGTCCCCATCAGCCAAGGGACAGCTGCCCGTGGCCCCGTACCACAGACCTACAGGTCTGGCTACTGCTGACCGCTCTCCTGCCCCACTGCCCCTCTAACCCCTCCGTCCAGCCTCTAGTTGGCTCCATGCTCCTTCCTACCTTCAGCCTTTGCACTCTGCCTGGGGGGGGGAGGGGCTGGTCCCTCTCTTTTTTGCTGAGTGACTGTAGTAGACAGAATTCTGAGAGGGCCCCCAGATTCCCAGACCCTGGGGTCCCAGGTATTCACTCAAACACTAAGCCAGATACTGCAGTGAAGGGACTTTGCAGATGGAATTCAGTTCCAATGCAGTTGACCTCAAGATATGGAGATTATCTAGGGTGGGCCTGACCTAATCAGGTGAGCTTCTTTAAAGGGACTGGGGTCTTCCTGGCAACAGAGATTCACAGCATGGGGGCAGGGATTCCAGGTGTGGGAATTTCTCCAGGGAGGGGTCACACGGCAAGGAAAGCAAGCGGCCTTTAGGGACAGAAATAGGCCCCTGGCTAACAGCCAGCAAGGAAGCAGGCATCTTGGAACTACAACCACAAAGAACTGAATTTGGTCAATGATCTGAATGAGCAAGGAAGTGGGTTCTTGCCCAGAGCCTCCAGAAAGGAACCAGCCTGGTCAACACCTTGAGTTTAGCCCTGTGAGACCCTGAGCAGAAAATCCAACCCCCGTGCGCCCGGACTTCTGACTTCCAGACACTTTAGAAATAATAAATTCATGCTGTTTTAAGCTCCTAAGTTTGTGTCTATTTGTTACGCAGCACAGGAAACTAATACAGGGACCTCCGGCCCAGGCGTCAGAGCTCAGGTTCCCCTGACGTCTATGACCAGTTCATCCCTGTGCTTGTGAGTTTGTGCTTGTCACAGTTACAGCCCCCTGGAAGGCAGAGGTTATGTGTTGCGGTCACCATGGCAACCCCAGTGCCTAGACCTGGGCTGGATACAGCTGAGTGCCCAATGAATACGTGTTTAATTCACATATTCATCCATCAAATATATAGTGAGTTCCTACTATGGGCTGTTTTTTTGTTTTGTTAAATTTTTTTTAATAAATAAAGGAATTAATATGTTAAAAAAAAAAAAGGAAGACTCCCTTTCATAGTTTCTGTGAAACTGTTTACACACTAGCTTTTTGTCCATTCCTGAAATACATAACAGAACGGGCAGTACTACAAATGAAAAGTAGAAACAAATGTGAAAGGAGAGACAGCTCCAAATGACAACCACAGACCCTCCAGCCCAACAGCCGTTGTCTCAGAGAACTTTTTATGCCTTGAACATACAGTTCTTGGGGCACACTGGGAACCACCCCCAGGGACCCCACTTCCTGACTGATGCACCGCCCCCTGCAGCTCCTGCACCTGCACCTGCAGGGGGCCACTCCTCCCTGGTAGCCCATTCCTCTGAGGGAATCATCTTCCTCCTGTTAGGGTAAAAGCAGCCTCCACGCACCTGCCCTGTGTATCTGAGCTCTGGCCTCAGGAGTCTTGGAGGAGCCACAAGGCTCTCACCTCCAAGTCACTGAGTGCACCCAGCCCACTGGCAATGGCATCTACAAACCAAGCTTATCTCTCATACCAAAGGAGTCCCTTTCATGGTGGGCCTCTTGCAGACTAGTGCTGTGAGAGGCAACACACACGCTTCCCCTCATTTAGGCCCCATGACAACCCCGTGCACCAGATACTGTTATTAACCCCATTGGACAGATGAGGAAACAGAGGCCCAGAGAAGATAAGTAACTCACCTGAGGCCACACAGCTAGCACACAGTGGAGCCAGGATTTAAACCCAGACAGTAGGGTCAGAGCCCATGGCTGGAGCCACTGTGCCCGAGCCCTGCCCATCCCAATCACCCTCCCTGCCCAGGTTCCAGCTCCTCCAATTCCCTGACCTGTGGGGTGCTCAGGATCCCAGAGAGACCTCCTGGGGAGGTGTACCTGGCAGCCCTCACCTCCCCTGGCTGGAGCCAGCTCTTACTCACCTTTCTCTCTCAGGTATGTCACTGTGTACCTCAGCACAGGGGGGTGAGTTCACCTTGATTTTTGTCTTTGAGGCTGAAGGGAGAGAAAAGAAAGCAACAGTTTTCACCTGGGTATGATGGGAGATCGTGACAAGCACAGGGCTCTGGTCCTCACCACACCTTTGTGAAAACACAGGACCAAGATGCCGTACAGGGAGAGAGAGATGCAGCCTGGACCCTAAGGAAGTAGGTGACCAAAAGAGAGGCAGAAATAATAAAAATGATAGTGTATCGTCTGAGCGTTCTATCAGAAGGATGCACGTGCTATGGGGGAGATCTGGAGTTGGGAAGGGCTCCACGTGGGGCAACTTCAGAGCTGGGTTTTGAGGGATGAGTAGGAGCTTGCAGAGGACAAAAGAGGGAAGGGCATTCCAGACAGAAGGAAACATACAAAGGAAGGCCCAGGGGCCTGAGAAGATCTGGCCATGAGAGCAGAACCAGGAGACCTGATCAATCAAAAAAGATGCTTCGGGAATTCCTGGGGGTCCAGTGGTTAAGACTTGGCGCTTTCACAGCTGTGGCCCGGGTTCAGTCCCTGGATGGGGAACTAAGATCTTGCAAGCCGTGCAGCGTGGCCAAAAAAAAAAAGATGCTTCGTGAAAACCCAGTATGTTGCCTCAGACAGGCTGTTAACCCTCAATCTCTTATGTGCTCATTTGATACAGAGATTCACATAAGGAAACTTTCAAAAACGGGTACTAATATAAAAGAATGACCCTCCCAGCCGCATCCCACCACACCCCTCCCCAGCTGGCAGAGTCAGGATCTGAAGCCAGAGCTGCCCACAGTGATCCATTCTACGGACCCCTGGGCTCCCACTAAACACGTGTTTCTCTTTCCTCATCTGCTGGATTTTCTTGCCCCGAAGGCAGCATATTTGAGGATTATGCTAGACTGAGGACAAGGGCTCTGAAGTCAGATACACCTGACTGGGATCCTGCTCTGCCACTTTTTTTTTTTTTTTTGCGGTATACGGGCCTCCCACTGTCGTGGCCTCCCCCGCCGCGGAGCACAGGCTCCAGACGCGCAGGCCCAGCGGCCATGGCTCACGGGTCCAGCCGCTGCGCGGCACGTGGGATCCTCCCAGACCGGGGCACGAACCCGCATCCCCTGCATCGGCAGGCAGACTCCCAACCACTGCGCCACCAGGGAAGCCCTCTGCTACTTTTTAATTGAGCAGAATATGTTTCACTGTTCTTTTTTTTTATTTTAATAGATTTGAACACAATGAAATATCATTTTCTAGTAGTGCTGAGCGTACAATTTCTTTTTTTTTAATTTTTTAAATTTATTTTTGGCTGCGTTGGGTCTTTGCTGCTGTGCATGGGCTTTCTCTAGTTGTGGCAAGCGGGGGCTACTCTTCATTGCGGTGTGCGGGCTTCTCATTGCAGTGGCTTCTCTAGTTGTGGAGCACAGGCTCTAGGCGTGCGGGCTTCAGTAGTTACGGCACGCGGGCTCAGTAGTTATGGCACGTGGGCTCAGTAGTTGTGGCTCACAGGCTCTAGAACGCAGGCTCAGTAGTTGTGGCACACAGGCTTAGTTGCTCCGTGGCATGTGGGATCTTCCCAGACCAGGGCTCGAAACTATGTCCCCTGCAGTGGCAGGCGGATTCTTAACCACTGCGCCACCAGGGAGGCCCTGTTTTGCTGTTCTTAGGGTGCGTGTTTTTTAAATGTCAGTTAGGTTAATTTGATTGATTTTGTTTCTAGAGTCTTGGTTTTCTGTCTTCTTGTTCCATCAACTATACAGAGAAGGGTACTGAGGTTTCCCACTAGGATCGTGTATCTGTTTTCCCTTTGGTTCTACCAGATTTTGCTGCATGTATTTTAAAACTGTTACTGGTCCATAAATTCTGAGGTTTTTTTTTTTTTTTTTTTTTTTTTTTTTTTGCAGTATGCAGCCCCTCACTGTTGTGGCCTCTCCCGTTGTGGAGCACAGGCTCCGGATGCGCAGGCCCAGCGGCCATGGCTCACGGGCCCAGCCGCTCCACGGCATGTGGGATCTTCCCGGACCGGGGCACGAATCCACGTCCCCTGCACCAGCAGGCGGACTCTCAACCACTGGGCCACCAGGGAAGCCCCTGAGGGTTATTTTGTCTTCTTTATTATTACAAAATGTCCCTCTATATCCCACAGAAATCAGGATACACATCAAAATCGTTGTTGTTTGAAGCTGTTAAGTGCTTGGGGAGTTTATGAGGCAGCAACAGATTACGGGAAAACATGGTCACAAATGGACAGAGTCAGGACTCAGACCCTCAAGTCTGAGTCTAGAACCTTCATTCTTGTATGTTATCTATTTAAGTTCCACTGTACTTTTGTTAGCCCAAATCAGGGATCAGAGATGGATACTGGGAAAGTCCAGGCGACCAGCTTGAGGTCCCGCAGCTGGGAGGTGACAGAGTTGGAGGCAAGGCTGGCCATGACCCAGATCTATGCTCCTTCTGTAGCGATTCATTGGCTGAATGTGATATCAGTCCTGTTTTCTATTTTACTCCGAAATTTATAAAGCGCCCAAAATCTGGTCCACATGAATACAATTAAAACTGTATCACCAGTAGTGACAGGACTCTGCATGTCCCAATCTCCATGGAAAGCTGGGTTTCCTGGTGATTTCTCCTATATTATCTTCTAGAAGTTTTATAGTTCTGAATTTTACATTTAGGTTTATGGTTTGTTTTGTTTGTTTGTTTGGATGTGCGGCTTTAGGGATCTTAGTTCCCCGACCAGGGACTGAACCCGTGCCTTCAGCAGAAAGTGGCTTTACCATCTTGGCTTTAGTAGGTATAGAAGACAATGGATTACCATCTTTATTGCTGTAATGTGTTAAGCATTATATGCTAGTAGTATGTAGTTTAATTGTTTCAGGTGGAAAGGATTCTTTGTGTTTCCATTTTGAATGTGTTTGGACTAAACAAACAATAAACTACTGACATCTGCAGCAAAAAAAAAAAAAAAAAGTCCTAACCACTGGACCACCAGGGAAGTCCCTCATGGTGATTTCACTGAAGCTGCCCATCCAGGACACCAAACTACGGTCCATTTGGCAAAGGGGCCCTGGGGACCGTCCCTGCCTTCACGAGGCCATGCTACCACAGTAATGTGACCTGGACCCTCCCTACCCCTGCCCCAACGTGATTTCCTGTGTGTCCCCTCTGAGAGGGAGGAGGTGGCCTGGGGCCCAAGCAGCGTCCAGGCGGTCTCCCTCTGCACCCCTGGGAGGGAGGAACATGGCAGACGGGTCCTTTTCTCCCAGGACGCTCCAAAGCTGCAGTCTCTCTTTCTCCTCCGTTTCCTTGGGAACCACACAGACTGCACAAGTCCTGGCCTTGTCCTAGGAGCTGGGTGACCCTCAGCCTGTCTCTGAGCCTCCCCAGCTACAGTGTTCCCACATGGAAAGTGGAGATGCTGGCAACCTTCCTCTAGGGAGCTGCAAGTCATAAACAGTGAACGATGGGAAAGGCTTTAAGCTGTAAGTCAAAGGCACTAATAACTAAAATCACTGGAATGCCAAGGGCTGGGCGATGTCCCAGGCCAGACACAGGTGGCCCATTTCATGGATGGGGAATTGGGCCCAGTGTGCTGCAGTGACCTACCCAAGGTCACACAGCCAGAGAGCCTGGGTCTATTGATTCTGAAGCCTAGGTTAGTTGCTATAACTAACCTGGGGAGGGGGCTCTACTGAGACCTTCCCAAAGGCTGGACACCCATGAGCTACTGAAAGACCTCTTTGCCTATAGCTTAGTCCACACTTTGTTTTTGAAAGCAGACTTCCAGAGCAGGAAGGGGCCTGGAGGATCAGGGGCAGACTGAGGTCGCAGAAGGGGAGGGATGTGCCCACAGATGCAGGGCTCCCAGCTGAGCACTCTCTCCTCTGCTCAAGCACTTAAGGAGCCGACATCCAGCTCACTGCAGAATGGGGGCCGTGGCATAAAATCACTGCTTTCAATAGAGCAGAAACCCTCAATTTGGGTTTCTCCTCCCCTCCCCATCCCATGCTTGCTGGTTGAGAGACAGACTTGTTCAATGGACTGACAGAGTCAGTGCAGAGAATGGCAATCACCCCAGGAACTCTGGATTAAAAACAGGGTGTGCGTCCTGGCTGTGTGGGGATGCCCAGGGCAGGGTTGAATCCTAACACACCACATCCCTCCTGAGCATCTACCTCCACGTTTGCGGCCCAGGGCCAGACCCTGAACTGAAGTTCCCAGGTATGCAGTGGGCGGGGGCGCTTTCGGAGACGGAGCGCAAATCACCGTCCGCACAGCTCACTCTCGGCCAGTCGGTCGACCCCAGAGGGCACTGGGGATTCTCGGCACATCTTCTTGTTTGTATCCCCCACCTTGGGAGATGCGCTTACAGTAATTCACAGCATGTTCCTTCTCTGGTTGTGCATGCAAGGAATACAAGTAAGGAGGGACTGTGGTTTTTAGAGACAGTAGGGACAGGGAGGGAGGACCAGCAACCTGAAATCTCAGTGGTAACAGGGAGTGTGGGCCAGTCTTGCCTCACTGGGCACCCCAGCTCTTCCCAGCCCTCTGAGACGGTCATTCGTCTCACATCTCCTCCCAGCAGCTCACGTGGACAATCACAGGAAGACCGTGTGCTGAGGACCTACTGTGCGCTGGCCACGCTCCTAAGCCCACTGGCTTCATCACTGTGCCCCTGTTTGTATAGAGGACAAAACTGAAACTCAGCTGCAAATTATTTTATCTGAAGTCACACAGCCAGGGCTCAAATCAAAATCTGACTCCGAAGCCCTTGTTGTACCTGGAGCAGACCACAGCCCTTCTTTCTGAGTCGGGGGTTTGGTGTGAGATGGGGGTGCTGAGGTCATCTGTGGTGACAAGGACCACCTCTGCACAGCTGGTCTTCTCTGGGGGATGGATGAAGAATAAGAAACTGCTTTGTATCGTCAGCTAGACCAGTCGCCAAAACGCTAATGGGATTGGGAGTTCTGGCAAGTCAGGCTGGCTCACATGACCTAGAACCAGAGCCTGGGGAAGCCCACTCCCCACCCGAGGTCATTCATAAGTGCCAGGAGCTTATGCTCTCTGGACAGACAGACTCCCATGCAGGAGAGCACAGATGAGTGTATCTCGAGCTGGCAGGGAAAGAGAACAGAAAGCCAGATGCCCATCTTCTCCTTCTTTGCAAAAGTGGGCCCTGGCCCAGCTGAAGACTTCAGCTCTGGGAGAGACACAGAAGCAGAAAGAGCCGTGCAGCACTGCTCGTTAATGAACAGCCCAGAGTATTCCTGAATGGGTCACCATCAGATGTTTCCTCCAAACAGGAAAGAATCAGGGGAGGTGTGGGGAGGGGGACATACACCCAACTTCTCCAAAGTGTTTGAAAATTCCACAGTCCTCCTATTTCTTTCTTCTCCCCCGACCCACCCTCTCACCTCTGCATGAAGATATAAAAAGCACAGGTAAAGGAAACTCCAGAGGTAAACATAAAAGACAGTGTACATGTATTATTGTTTGCAACTCTATTTTCCCCCTTCATCCACTGCATAGAGCAAGAATTGTAAATTGGTGTCAGTGGCCATAAAATAAAGATGTAATTTGTATGACAATAATGGCACAAAGGAGAGGAGAAGGAATGGAGCACAATTTTTTTTGTATCCTACTGAAGTTATTATTCATCAGAACTAGACTTATAAATTACGATGTCAATTCTAATCACTGGGGTAGCACTAAGAATACTAAAAAATATATAGCAAAAGAAACAGGAGAATTAAAATGGCACACTAGAAAGGTAGTAATGGAGGAACTAGAGGAACAAAAAAGACAAGACATAGAGATAAGTAGTAAAATGGCAGATGTAAACTTACCTTACCAGCAAACACATTAAATGTAAATGGGTTAAATACTCTAATCAAAAGGCAAAATGGGCAAAAACATGATCCAATTATATGTTGCCTACAAGCAACACACTTGTCATTAAAAGCCACAGATAGATTGTAAGTAAAAGGATGAAAAAGATACAACATGCCAATAGTAACTAAGAAGAGCTGGAGTGGCTATACTAATATCAGACAAAATAGACTTGAGGTCAAAAATTGTTGTGACAATTTTTAAATGTTATAAAATGGTATTCTAGTGACAATGAATACCATTTTATAAAGGCAAAAAGGGTCAATCAATCAAGAAAACATAAGAATTATAAAAATTTATGCAACTCACAACAGAGCCCCAAAATATCAATATGTGAAACAAAAACTGACAGAAATGAAGGGAGAAATAATTTAACAATAATAGTTGGAGACTTCACTCCCCCACTTCCAATAGTGAATAGAACAATTGGTCAGAATAGCAACAAAGAAACAGAAGATTTCAACCACACTGTAAACCAATAAGACCTAACGGACATCTACAGACCACTCCACCCAACAACAGAGTATACATTCTTCTCAAGGCCCATGCAACATTCCCTAGGATAGGCCATATTTTGGATCATACAGATCTCAATACATTTAAAAGGAATTAAATCATACAAAGTAAGTTCTCTAACTACAATGAAATGAAGTGAGAAATCAACAACAAATACGTGAAAATTTAACAACAGACTGCTAAAAGCCAATGGGTCAAAGAAAAAAAATCACAAGGGAAATTAGAAAACACTTTAAGATTAATTAAAATAGAAAGACAACATACTAGCACTGATGGGATGCATCTGAAGCATGGCTCAGAGAAATTTACAGCTCTAAACACCTATATTGAAAAGAAAAAAGATCTCAAATCAGTAACCAAAACTTCCACCTTAAGAAACTAGAAACAGAAGATCAAATTAAACCCAAAACAAGCAGAAGGAAGGAAGTATTAAAGATGAGAGTGGAAATTAATAGGCAATAGAAAAACAATAAAGAAAAATCAATCAAACCAAAAGTTGACTCCTTGAAAAGATCACTGAAATGGATAAGGCTTCAGCGAGACTGAGAAAAAAAGGGAGGAAATTCAAATTATGACAATCAGGAATGAAAGGGGGCACATTACCAGTGATGTTACAGAAATGTAGGATTACAAAGGAGTACTAAGAACAACTGCACACCAACAAATTAGATAACCTAGATGAAATGGACAAACTCCTAGAAAAACACAAACTACCAAAACTGACTCAAGAAGAAATATAAGATCTGAATAGATTGACAAGTAAACAGATTGAATTAGTAGTCAAAAAAACTTCCTGCAAAGAAAAGCTCAAGATCAGATGGCTTCACTGGTGACTTTTACCAAATGTAAAATGTAGGATTAACTGTAATCCTGCACAAACCCTTCCAAAAAATAGAACAAGAGGGAACATTTTGCAATTCATTCTATGAGGCTAGTATTACCAAAACCAGACAAGGACACCAGAACACAAGATGACTACAGATCAGTATTTCTTATGAATAGACACAAAATCCTCAACGAAATATTAGCAAAGCAAATCCAGCAGCATATAAAAAGATTACATACCATGAACATGTGTGATTTATCCAAGAATACAAGGTTTGTTCAACATATGCAAATCAATTAGTGTAACACCATATTAATAGAATAAGGGACAAAAGTCATGTGATCATCTCAATAGAGCAAAAAAAGCATTTGACAAAATCTAACACCCTTTCATGAAAGAAAAAACCCACACTCAACAAAGTAGGAACAGAAGGGATTTTCCTCAACCTGATCAAGGGTATCTATGAAAAACCCACAGCTAGCATCATACTTAATGTTAGAAGACTGAAAGCTTCCCCCTAAGATCAGGAACAAAACAAGGATGTCCACTCTCATCACTTCTATTCGACATTGTACTAGATAGTACAGCCAGTGCAACCAGGCAAGAAAAGGAAATAAAAGGCATCCAGGTTGGAAAAGAATAACTATCTCTATTTGCAGATGGCATTCTCTTAGATATAGAAAATACTAAAAAAAAAAATTCACAAAAACCTATTAGAACTAATAAATGAATTCAGCTAAGTTGCAGGATATAAGATCAGTATACAAAAATCAATTGTATTTCTATACACTAGCAATGAACAATCAAAAACTAAATTTAAGAAAACAATTTGATTTACAATACATCACAAAGAATAAAATACTTAATACATTTAACAAAAAAGTACAAAACTGGTACACTGAAAACTATAAAACATTATTGAAAGAAATTTAAAACATTCAAAAAATTGGCACGATATCCATGCTCTTGAATTGGAAGGCAATATTGTTAAAATGGCAATACTTCCCAAATTGGCCTACAGAGACAACACAATCCCTATTGAAATCCCAGCTGCTTTTTTTTTTTTTTTTTTTTTTTTGCAGACATGGACAAGCTGATTCTAAAATTAATATGGAAATTCAAGGGACCCAGAAGAGCTGAAACAATCTTGAAAAAGAAGAACAAAGTTGGAAGAATCACACTTCCCAGTTGCAAAACTCACCGTAAAGCTGTAGCAGTAAAGATCGTGTGACACCAGCATACAAATCAGTGGAATAGAATTGAGAGTCCAGAAATAAACCCTTACATGTATGGTCACTTAGTTCTTTACAAGGGTCCCAGGGCAATCCAATGGGGGAAAGAATAGTCTTTTCAACAGGTGATTCCCGTCTGTGTGGAGCCATTAGGGAAGGCTTCCTGGAGGAGGGGATCAGAAGGAGGAACAGAGCAGGAAAAGCACTGGGCAGCAGGAACTGGCTCGCGTTGTCTGCACACCCTGTTAAGATCCCATGGCCCTGGAGGGTGCGGAGGGCAGGGTTATACCTACGGTTACACAGGAAGAGACTAGGGTGAGAAGTTAAGCCACAAGACTGCCTTCCCAGAGTTGGAAAGAGCTAGAGCTGGGATGTGAGCTGCCTCCGCTCCCCTGCCCTAAGGAGGCCCCTCCCTCTTTCCACTTCCCCGCAGCTGCCCAGATGGGGCTGCACAAAATGCACATGTCCGTTTCCATTGTCCCTCTTCAGGGATGGCAGGCAGGCAAAGACCTCTTGAATCTCTGACTTCCCCTTAATATTTTGCCTTAATTAGCTTGTTCTAAGGTGATGGCTTTCCGTTGTGTGCTTTTGAACTTCAGCGAATTAACACTTGTGAATAGGATTTGCTTATGAATTTTAATGACTTTCATTCATTCATAGTCCAAACAAATTACATATTTGGTGCTTTATTTAATATGTTTATTGCAATTTTATGATAGTCATTTGCAATGAAACAGCATAAAATATTAATTTAAAGAGGCAATCGCGGGGACTTGCCTGGTGGCACAGTGGTTGGGAATCCGCCTGCCAATGCAGGGGACACGGGTTTGAGCCCTGGTCTGGGACGATCCCACGTGTCACGGAGCAACTAAGCCCATGCGTCACAACTACTGAGCCTGCGCTCTAGAGCCCACGAGCCACAACTACTGAACCTGCGCGCCTAGAGCCCGTGCTCTGCAACAAGAGAAGCCACCGCGATGAGAAGCCCGCGCACCGCAACGAAGAGTGGTCCCCGCTCACCGCAAATAGAGAAAGCCCACGTGCAGCAATGAAGACCCAATGTAGCCAAAAATAAATAAATAAATAAATAAATTAATTAATTTTTTTAAAAAAAGAGACGATCTCATGGATTATTTCTCAAAGTGGCACGTGCAGAATGTTTTTCAAAGGTTGCCCAATGATACTCTTCATCCCCAAAAGACATGATGAACTGATGTGTATAGTTACAACTGGTCCTGGAATAGGGCTGGACCACAGCCTTTATAATGGACATTCCTAACACCTGCTTTCCATCTGCTGACAGCTTTGGAGTTCAAATGCTGTGTCAGAACCTTCCAGAAGGCCCCTGCTCAAAACACAAGGCCAAAGGTGCCCTGGTGAACCTCATAGGCCCGAGGATGCCCGAATTACAGCCCCCAGCCCTGCAGCCCACGCTGTACTCAGGTGGATGGCTTCAGAAGTCCATGATTTGGGTGAGTTTTGGGTTTTTTGTTTTTCATTTTTAAAGTTTTGTTAGACTATAAGGAGACAGAAGTGGTTCTGAACAACGAAACAGGCAACCCAGAAGGCGCTGCTAGTCCTCGGGCTAAGGCACTGATGATAGAAATGCCAGCGGCCTCGCACGGTCACCCTGGATCCCCAGGTATCAGATCACACCCCGCCAGGACCAGGGCAGCGAACCTCAGTGATGGGCTCACAGCACAGAGCCGACAGGAGAAGCCTCAGAAACTTTGGTAAAACAGTCACACATGGCTTGAAAATCCTGAGCCTGCTGGCTAGGCCTCCCTAGGACTCTCCTCTGAGAGCAGAGTTCTCACCAGCACCCCCCAGAGGGGCCCAGAGTCACCGCAGGTGAGTTCCCGACCCTGCGTTCCTAGGGCTGCTGGGGGACGGGGTTGTCACACCATACACATGAGTGGGTCACACCAGCACATTTTTACAACGCTTAGAAAAGGAAAAGGACATGCTGTTTGGGAAACTTTGCTCCAGATGTATTTAGGGAGACCATATTGGACATACACAATATTCACTAAGTGCTTACAAAAATCCTCTTTGAGGGAACACTACTGTGTGTGTCATTTGGGAGGCGGGGCTGAAACCCCACAGTATACACAGTCTAGGGTTGCGCTGTCCACCAGGCAGCCAGTAGCCATCTAAATTCAAATCAGTTAAAGGTAAATAAAAGTAGAAATTCAGTGCCTCACCTGCACTGCTCAATCCTCACATGTGGACAGTACAGATCATGGCCATCATCGCAGAAAGTTCTGGAAAACAACCATCCATTTTTGCCTGCTGGACACACCCGAGGTGCCATTCCCACCTCCTTAGCTGGCCTGGGCGCCACCCAGAGTCTCCTCAGCTCCTAACCTTTCTGTGTTTCAAGATCCAGCATGGGGTGGGAGGCGGGGGGCAACAGAAGGAATTCCCTGGTGGTCCAGTGGTTAGGGCTCTGTGCTTTCACTGCTGAGAGCCCGGGTTTGATCCCTGGTCAGGGAACTAAGATTTCACACACCGCACAGCGCGGCCAAAAAAAGATCCAGGGACTTCCCTGGTGGTGCAGTGGTTAAGAATCCGCCTTCCAATGCAGGGGACACGGGTTCGAGTCCTGGTCCGGGAAGATCCACATGCTGCGGAGCAACTAAGCCCGTGCACCACAACTACTGAGCCTGCGCTCTAGAGCCCATGTGCTGCAACTACTGAAGCCCATGTGCCTAGAGCCCATGCTCCACAACAAGAGAAGCCTGTGCACCGCAACGAAGAATAGCCCCCGTTCGCCACAACTAGAGAAAGCCCGCACACAACATCAAAGACCCAGGGTAGCCAAAAAAAAAAAAAAAAAAAAAAAAATTCCAACATGGGTCGTAAAGATCATCAGATTTTTATGTAGAAACAGATCCCATGCAAGTTTCTAACAAGAAACTACTAACAAATGAAATTGAGCATACACCTCTCCGGGATCCACCACCCTCCAGGCCCTGTACATCGTGTAGCTCAGACCCAAGTGCCCAACGGTGGTTGTACGGTTAAAACAACCCCTTCATCTTCCATAATTTCAGGTGCCTCAGCACCTGGCCTGCTGCCAGAAGCAGAAAATAGGAGGAGGACAAGGAGCTCGCCGCTGAGCAGGGAAAACAGCTGGAGGGACTCCCCACAGCAGCCTGCTCAGATCTGGGCCCTGTATGCAGTCTAGAGCATTAGGGAAGGCTTCCTGGAGGAGGTGAGATGAGTCTTAAAAGAGACAAAGTTGGCGTGGACAGTTGGCCCAGAATCGTTTCCAAGGAGTGAAGATTAAAGATCACATCTTCCAACTTGCTGATTTTAGAAATAAGGAAACAAGCTGAGAGGGAGAGTGAGTTCAAGGTCATGTGGCCTAGTAAGGGTAAGATCAGGCAGGAAGGGTAGGACACACCATCGTAACAAGAGTCCCTAAATCCCGGCAGCTGAATCCCACAGAAATTCACCCCTCACTCATGCCCTCCCGCAGCGTGGGTGTCAGTGGGAGGCACTCTGTGGTCACTCAGGGACGCAGGCCAGCGAGGCAGCATCTCCACCCGGCTTCCGTCACCACGAGAGGCGAACTATGAACTGGCCCCTGAAGCTCCCTCCAGGAGGAGACCCGCTCTGCGGCCACTCCTGTCTCCTTGGCCAGAGCAAAGCACGTGGCCACACTTCACGTGGAAGGTGGTGGGAGGTGTCCCAGCGTGGCCTGGGGGTCGGGGGCCAGAACCGCCCAGTGAGCAGTGGTGACGAAAGCTGGGCCGAGGACCCCAGGCCCCTGGTTCCCTCCCTGCCCACGGCTGGGTCCTCTGCACACAGACACACACAGCGGCGGGCACTCCGGCCTCAGTGCCAAGCTCACACTTCAGTTTTCCTGCAGGGTTAAGCTCGGATGCAGAGGCCAAGGTCTGGAGAGAACTCCCCGGCACACGGAAGCATCCCACCCTCCCAGGAAACAAGGGCAGACCACGTGGAGGCTCACTTACTATCGCACACTGACGCCAAACTGCTGGGTGGGCAGAGGGGGCCGCGGCAGGGCCGTCTTTGTGGGAGGGGGCAGCCTGCCCGTGTGCAGGTTCCGAAGCTCTTCATCGTATCTGTGGACACAGAGGAAGCACAGCTGTCACCCTGCAGGCGAGAAGCCTTGGGCCACAAGGGGCCGGCTCCAGGTGCTGTCGGGGGCAGATGTCCCACAAAGGTCTGCAGGATACCTGAGTGTCCCGTCCTTCTGGGCCCACATGCCTTATGGCTGTCTTGCACATGCACACACAGGAACACACACAAGCCAGCAAGGGTCATCCGACCTCTGTCAAATGTCCAGGCTCTCCTACCAGCCCATGGCCAATACTTCACCCACGTGTCTACACAAGAGCTTCCCTCTGCAGGAAACACCTTTCCCTGGACTCTCGATCTAGCAAGCCGTCCCTCTGAAACTCACTTCAGAAGTCACCTCCTCATGGAACCTTCCCTGACATCCCCTCTTCACCAGTCCCCTCCCTAGCTGGGTTCAGCCCCTCTTCCAGCTCCTACTGTCACCGACTCGTGGCCCCACCCCCTGCGAGTGTCCTTGGGCAGACACACTCCCTACACGGCTCTAATATGCCCAGCGCTTGTGACTTGGTGCCCAGAGGGAGCGTGACATCTCCACTCCTCCTGCGGGGCTGCCGGCCTCACCTGCGTGCAGCTTGGCGAGGGCCCTGCTCCCTCAGTGGAGCCCCCAGAGAGGGTGATGCAAAGGGCAGAGGGTGCTCAGGCAGGGCTCAGAGACTGAGCTCCACCCGGAGCTAACGGTGGGCCCGGGACCGACCACATGCCTTCCTGGGCTCCCTCTGCCCACCTGACACCCTGTCCAAGGGGGGGACCACTGCTGTATAAAACAAAGCAGCAGACACATTAACTAGGCTTCTAGCCAGAAGCACCAGGTGGGCTGTCCTCCAGAACACCTGCAATGGGCCTGGGAACATTTCATGCTGTCCATGGTGTCATCCACACACCCGAGAAACAGCCCCACCCCCGCCGGTTCTCTGTTCCAAAGCAAGAATGGTAAACACCAAGGCAGCAAACAGCAGTTACCACCGTGGTTAATTTTTTTTTGTTAATCAGTTTTGCCGCGGTGGGTGAGAAAAACATCTCATCCATGTACACAACCATCCTCAGCCTCGTTTCTCTGAGTCAGCAGTTAGCATCTTTTACTGTGAATCTTTGTTGAGGCCGCAGATTTCGGAACCCGATCTGGCCGGGCACACGTCTGAAAATTAAGCCTTCGGCGTTAACGGGATGGGACGGAGGCCCAAGGAAGCTCGAGGGTGTAGCCCACGCCTCCCAGGACAGGGTCTCACTCACTGCAGAGCCTCCGGGGGGGATGATCAGCTGGTCGTATCTGTGGTGTTCAAGTAGCTCACTCAGATAGTTGAAATAGGTGACTTTTTTCCCAAACTTGTGACTAAAAAAAACAGAAGCAAGAGAATTAAAAAAATGATTCGATGGTAGGAAAGAGGCCAGGGGGCCCGGGGGGAGGGGGCTGGCAGCAGGGGCCCTGGAAGAACAGTGCTGGCATTTCTCATATTAAGGAAACATAAATGCTGACACAACCTAAACCCAGAACATAATGGAAGCAGCACACGTCTGCAGATGTTCCGCTTTCATACGATCTCGATGCATCAGACACTCTTGAGAATCTCATCTGCATAAAAATAAATATCTGCCTCCAGTCTGAATGGCCGTGAATTTGTACAGATGTAGGAGAGCGCAGAGCCAGGAGGCCCTGTGCCCACGGCTGCCGGAGGGGCACACAGAGGGGCCTGCGGGGCCCGGTTTCTGGGGTCAGCAGTGGCTTCACTTTTGAACATCTCTCTGTGAGGGTGGAGTCACATCTTCATGACTGTGGGGACCAAGCAAGACACCCTCTGATTTCTCTCCAGGACGGTCACCCTGGGGCCCACGAAGGAGCACAATGCAGGCAAGTCCTGGCCGAATCCACTCACATCCCCTTGAAAGCAGGGGTCCTCCTACACAAGTCGTGAGACTATTCACGTACACTGGTCCACTGTCTGACACCTGGTAGACATCACGACCTGGGACTATGACTAGTAAGGAGCGTCAGTTTCCCTAGCTGAAAAGTGGGGAGAACAGGAGGCTCAGCTGGGTGAGAAGTTCGACGCCAGGCCCAGCCTGCGCCTCGTAAACGACCACCACCTGACTGCTCCGCTGTTTACAGCTTCACTGACATATCACTGACACACACGCAGCTGGATGTATTTCATGTGCACCATTCGATGAGTTTGGACATGTGCGTACACTGTGATACCATCGCCACAACCAGGTAACAGGCGCAACCATAGCCTCTAAAGGTTTCCTTGTGCCCCTTTACTGTATGTGCATGCGTGTGTGTGTGTGTGTGTGTGTGTGTGTGTGTGTGGTAAGAACACGACACGAGATGCACCCTCTCCAGGACATCTCAAGTGCGTGACACATCGTCAGCCCAGGCTCCCCGCTGTCCTGCGGGTTCTCTAGAACCGCCTCAACTTGCATAACCAAAACAGCTGTCTTATCTCAGACCCGCTGGAGCCCAGAGCCCACGGGAGGCCGAACTGCGGGCACCGGCTCCCCCTAGTGGATGAGGGGGAGTCAGACCGGGTGCCCAGGCCCCTGGCCACCAGCACTGACAGAGGGGGCCTGGCATGAGCTGGCAGCGGGGACAGAGGTGTCGGCTTTAGAGCTGCAGGGAAGCCCCTCGTGCAAACTCCCGCCCACACAGGAGCCCCCTTCAGCTTTCTCTCTGTGTTTCTGCCTGTTCCCCCTCCGACCCCAAGCCAGCCAGGCATTTGCTGGACACCAGGTTCTGCAGATGCAGGCAGGGCCGCCTTCCTGCCTCTCACACCCAGAGAAGGGCCTGTTCGCAGCCCATCTAGGAGATCCCAATGCGGGTGTGCGGTGGAATCATCAGCCCCTCCTCCAGAGGGTCTGGGTCAGGCAGTGGGTGGGCAGTGGAGAGCCACTGGGCTCGTCCACTTCTTCTTCCACTGTCAATGAAGGACTCCAGGGCTCAGGTGGGGAGCCACGTGACAGCCAACAGGCAGGGGAGTCCCAAGACCCCCAACCCTGATCCCTGAAGTCCCCTCATGGCAGGATAAGAGAGAGAACCACACAGGCTTCAGTTGGAATGCCAGCCAAGCCCTGACTTGCTGTGTGACCTCAGACAAACTCCTTAACCTCTCTGAGCATCAATCTCCTCTCCTTTGGAAGAGGGAAAATACAGCTGACTTCAAAGGATTGTTTTGGGGTGTCTGGCACATAAGGTACATTAATTAATCACAGATATTGTAATTAATATTGTAATTAATCACAAAAAGCTAATAAAAAAATTTTAAAACAACAGTAGCAGCTAACAGTGAGCATCTGCCATCAGGCCCTGCTCTAAACATTCCACGTGTATTAAGTCAGTGAACTGTTATAGGGATAAAGTGACTTAAGTGGCATCGTCAGCCACAAGGGGAAACCAAGGCAGAGAGAGGTGGCATCCATTGCCCAGGGTGACGGATGGTCGAGGGCAGCCCACAGGCAAGCCCGGGAGGTCTGGCTCCAGACCCACCATATCACCTAGGCTGCCACTCTGCAACACAGCAAAAAGCAGGTGTTTTTTTCCCCAAGAACTTTACAGGTTTCTAGGAATCTTGGAGGTTTTCTAAGGTGAATAACAGCTCCAGTAAACAGAAGAACATCTGAACTATCTTTTGGGCAGCAGGGTAACCAGGACTGGCTTTCTCGCTTCGTCTGTTATGTCACCAGCGTGCTGGTCCTGGTTAAACTAAACAGAAGAACAGAAGTCCACCTTCCCAGCAGGTGTATGTCTGCAGCACAGGCACACGCGTGGGAAAGCGGGCAGGGAATTCTAATGAAATGAAACGAGTTCTCTGGCCACAAAAATCGCTCCCCGTGTTAAGTCCACTGTTCCAGGAATTCTCTGAGTGGAGCCTGTAGATCCGAGAATCACGTGACCCTCTCTTGGGACCACACGGTCAAGCTCTCTGGGATAAGGAAGGGCTCAGACCCCTGGCGGGGCAGCTCTCGGACCTCGACTGCACCACCTCCTAAGAAGCTTCAGTTCCAGAAGGAGATTGGACTTAAGCCTTCGCGGCTTCCCGATCTGGCCTGAGGGTTGCAGCAGGATTTATTAACAGGAAGAGCATCTCAGAACTCCCCAGAAGCCCTTCCTCAAAGCGGGGATTCTGCGTAGCCTGGAAAATACACACCTGCTTGGATGTGCAGGGCTCAGGAGTCTGCGTGTTGAAGGGGGCAGTGGGGGGTACGGGGTTCCTCTGGGGAGTCCCTGCTCCAGTCCCAGGGTGGCCTCTCACTACCAGACACCCTGGGAAGTCAGTCCCTGCTCAAGTCCCAGGGTGGCCTCTCACTACCAGACACCCTGGGAAGTCAGTCCCTGCTCCAGTCCCAGGGTGGCCTCTCACTACCAGACACCCTGGGAAGTCAGTCCCTGCTCCAGTCCCAGGGTGGCCTCTCACTACCAGACACCCTGGGAAGTCCCTGCTCCAGTCCCAGGGTGGCCTCTCACTACCAGACACCCTGGGAAGTCAGTCCCTGCTCAAGTCCCAGGGTGGCCTCTCACTACCAGACACCCTGGGAAGTCAGTCCCTGCTCCAGTCCCAGGGTGGCCTCTCACTACCAGACACCCTGGGAAGTCAGTCCCTGCTCCAGTCCCAGGGTGGCCTCTCACTACCAGACACCCTGGGAAGTCCCTGCTCCAGTCCCAGGGTGGCCTCTCACTACCAGACACCCTGGGAACTCAGTCCCTGCTCAAGTCCCAGGGTGGCCTCTCACTACCAGACACCCTGGGAAGTCAGTCCCTGCTCCAGTCCCAGGGTGGCCTCTCACTACCAGACACCCTGGGAAGTCAGTCCCTGCTCCAGTCCCAGGGTGGCCTCTCACTACCAGACACCCTGGGAAGTCCCTGCTCCAGTCCCAGGGTGGCCTCTCACTACCAGACACCCTGGGAACTCAGTCCCTGCTCAAGTCCCAGGGTGGCCTCTCACTACCAGACACCCTGGGAAGTCAGTCCCTGCTCAAGTCCCAGGGTGGCCTCTCACTACCAGACACCCTGGGAAGTCAGTCCCTGCTCAAGTCCCAGGGTGGCCTCTCACTACCAGACACCCTGGGAAGTCAGTCCCTGCTCCAGTCCCAGGGTGGCCTCTCACTACCAGACACCCTGGGAAGTCAGTCCCTGCTCAAGTCCCAGGGTGGCCTCTCACTACCAGACACCCTGGGAAGTCAGTCCCTGCTCAAGTCCCAGGGTGGCCTCTCACTACCAGACACCCTGGGAAGTCAGTCCCTGCTCCAGTCCCAGGGTGGCCTCTCACTACCAGACACCCTGGGAAGTCAGTCCCTGCTCCAGTCCCAGGGTGGCCTCTCACTACCAGACACCCTGGGAAGTCAGTCCCTGCTCCAGTCCCAGGGTGGCCTCTCACTACCAGACACCCTGGGAAGTCAGTCCCTGCTCCAGTCCCAGGGTGGCCTCTCACTACCAGACACCCTGGGAAGTCAGTCCCTGCTCCAGTCCCAGGGTGGCCTCTCACTACCAGACACCCTGGGAAGTCAGTCCCTGCTCAAGTCCCAGGGTGGCCTCTCACTACCAGACACCCTGGGAAGTCAGTCCCTGCTCCAGTCCCAGGGTGGCCTCTCACTACCAGACACCCTGGGAAGTCCCTGCTCCAGTCCCAGGGTGGCCTCTCACTACCAGACACCCTGGGAAGTCCCTGCTCAAGTCCCAGGGTGGCCTCTCACTACCAGACACCCTGGGAAGTCCCTGCTCCAGTCCCAGGGTGGCCTCTCACTACCAGACACCCTGGGAAGTCCCTGCTCAAGTCCCAGGGTGGCCTCTCACTACCAGACACCCTGGGAAGTCCCTGCTCAAGTCCCAGGGTGGCCTCTCACTACCAGACACCCTGGGAAGTCCCTGCTCAAGTCCCAGGGTGGCCTCTCACTACCAGACACCCTGGGAAGTCCCTGCTCAAGTCCCAGGGTGGCCTCTCACTACCAGACACCCTGGGAAGTCAGTCCCTGCTCCAGTCCCAGGGTGGCCTCTCACTACCAGACACCCTGGGAAGTCAGTCCCTGCTCAAGTCCCAGGGTGGCCTCTCACTACCAGACACCCTGGGAAGTCAGTCCCTGCTCAAGTCCCAGGGTGGCCTCTCACTACCAGACACCCTGGGAAGTCAGTCCCTGCTCAAGTCCCAGGGTGGCCTCTCACTACCAGACACCCTGGGAAGTCAGTCCCTGCTCCAGTCCCAGGGTGGCCTCTCACTACCAGACACCCTGGGAAGTCCCTGCTCAAGTCCCAGGGTGGCCTCTCACTACCAGACACCCTGGGAAGTCAGTCCCTGCTCAAGTCCCAGGGTGGCCTCTCACTACCAGACACCCTGGGAAGTCAGTCCCTGCTCCAGTCCCAGGGTGGCCTCTCACTACCAGACACCCTGGGAAGTCCCTGCTCAAGTCCCAGGGTGGCCTCTCACTACCAGACACCCTGGGAAGTCCCTGCTCAAGTCCCAGGGTGGCCTCTCACTACCAGACACCCTGGGAAGTCCCTGCTCAAGTCCCAGGGTGGCCTCTCACTACCAGACACCCTGGGAAGTCCCTGCTCCAGTCCCAGGGTGGCCTCTCACTACCAGACACCCTGGGAAGTCCCTGCTCAAGTCCCAGGGTGGCCTCTCACTACCAGACACCCTGGGAAGTCCCTGCTCAAGTCCCAGGGTGGCCTCTCACTACCAGACACCCTGGGAAGTCCCTGCTCCAGTCCCAGGGTGGCCTCTCACTACCAGACACCCTGGGAAGTCCCTGCTCAAGTCCCAGGGTGGCCTCTCACTACCAGACACCCTGGGAAGTCCCTGCTCAAGTCCCAGGGTGGCCTCTCACTACCAGACACCCTGGGAAGTCAGTCCCTGCTCAAGTCCCAGGGTGGCCTCTCACTACCAGACACCCTGGGAAGTCAGTCCCTGCTCCAGTCCCAGGGTGGCCTCTCACTACCAGACACCCTGGGAAGTCCCTGCTCAAGTCCCAGGGTGGCCTCTCACTACCAGACACCCTGGGAAGTCCCTGCTCAAGTCCCAGGGTGGCCTCTCACTACCAGACACCCTGGGAAGTCAGTCCCTGCTCAAGTCCCAGGGTGGCCTCTCACTACCAGACACCCTGGGAAGTCAGTCCCTGCTCCAGTCCCAGGGTGGCCTCTCACTACCAGACACCCTGGGAAGTCCCTGCTCAAGTCCCAGGGTGGCCTCTCACTACCAGACACCCTGGGAAGTCCCTGCTCAAGTCCCAGGGTGGCCTCTCACTACCAGACACCCTGGGAAGTCAGTCCCTGCTCCAGTCCCAGGGTGGCCTCTCACTACCAGACACCCTGGGAAGTCAGTCCCTGCTCAAGTCCCAGGGTGGCCTCTCACTACCAGACACCCTGGGAAGTCAGTCCCTGCTCAAGTCCCAGGGTGGCCTCTCACTACCAGACACCCTGGGAAGTCAGTCCCTGCTCAAGTCCCAGGGTGGCCTCTCACTACCAGACACCCTGGGAAGTCAGTCCCTGCTCAAGTCCCAGGGTGGCCTCTCACTACCAGACACCCTGGGAAGTCAGTCCCTGCTCCAGTCCCAGGGTGGCCTCTCACTACCAGACACCCTGGGAAGTCCCTGCTCAAGTCCCAGGGTGGCCTCTCACTACCAGACACCCTGGGAAGTCAGTCCCTGCTCAAGTCCCAGGGTGGCCTCTCACTACCAGACACCCTGGGAAGTCAGTCCCTGCTCCAGTCCCAGGGTGGCCTCTCACTACCAGACACCCTGGGAAGTCCCTGCTCAAGTCCCAGGGTGGCCTCTCACTACCAGACACCCTGGGAAGTCCCTGCTCAAGTCCCAGGGTGGCCTCTCACTACCAGACACCCTGGGAAGTCCCTGCTCAAGTCCCAGGGTGGCCTCTCACTACCAGACACCCTGGGAAGTCCCTGCTCCAGTCCCAGGGTGGCCTCTCACTACCAGACACCCTGGAAGTCCCTGCTCAAGTCCCAGGGTGGCCTCTCACTACCAGACACCCTGGGAAGTCCCTGCTCAAGTCCCAGGGTGGCCTCTCACTACCAGACACCCTGGGAAGTCAGTCCCTGCTCAAGTCCCAGGGTGGCCTCTCACTACCAGACACCCTGGGAAGTCAGTCCCTGCTCCAGTCCCAGGGTGGCCTCTCACTACCAGACACCCTGGGAAGTCCCTGCTCAAGTCCCAGGGTGGCCTCTCACTACCAGACACCCTGGGAAGTCCCTGCTCAAGTCCCAGGGTGGCCTCTCACTACCAGACACCCTGGGAAGTCAGTCCCTGCTCCAGTCCCAGGGTGGCCTCTCACTACCAGACACCCTGGGAAGTCACCTGCTCAAGTCCAGGGTGGCCTCTCACTACCAGACACCCTGGGAAGTCAGTCCCTGCTCAAGTCCAGGGTGGCCTCTCACTACCAGACACCCTGGGAAGTCAGTCCCTGCTCAAGTCCCAGGGTGGCCTCTCACTACCAGACACCCTGGGAAGTCAGTCCCTGCTCAAGTCCCAGGGTGGCCTCTCACTACCAGACACCCTGGGAAGTCAGTCCCTGCTCAAGTCCCAGGGTGGCCTCTCACTACCAGACACCCTGGGAAGTCAGTCCCTGCTCCAGTCCCAGGGTGGCCTCTCACTACCAGACACCCTGGGAAGTCAGTCCCTGCTCAAGTCCCAGGGTGGCCTCTCACTACCAGACACCCTGGGAAGTCCCTGCTCCAGTCCCAGGGTGGCCTCTCACTACCAGACACCCTGGGAAGTCCCTGCTCCAGTCCCAGGGTGGCCTCTCACTACCAGACACCCTGGGAAGTCAGTCCCTGCTCAAGTCCCAGGGTGGCCTCTCACTACCAGACACCCTGGGAAGTCAGTCCCTGCTCCAGTCCCAGGGTGGCCTCTCACTACCAGACACCCTGGGAAGTCCCCTGCTCAAGTCCCAGGGTGGCCTCTCACTACCAGACACCCTGGGAAGTCCCTGCTCAAGTCCCAGGGTGGCCTCTCACTACCAGACACCCTGGGAAGTCAGTCCCTGCTCCAGTCCCAGGGTGGCCTCTCACTACCAGACACCCTGGGAAGTCAGTCCCTGCTCCAGTCCCAGGGTGGCCTCTCACTACCAGACACCCTGGGAAGTCAGTCCCTGCTCCAGTCCCAGGGTGGCCTCTCACTACCAGACACCCCTGGGAAGTCAGTCCCTGCTCCAGTCCCAGGGTGGCCTCTCACTACCAGACACCCTGGGAAGTCAGTCCCTGCTCCAGTCCCAGGGTGGCCTCTCACTACCAGACACCCTGGGAAGTCCCCTGCTCAAGTCCCAGGGTGGCCTCTCACTACCAGACACCCTGGGAAGTCAGTCCCTGCTCAAGTCCCAGGGTGGCCTCTCACTACCAGACACCCTGGGAAGTCAGTCCCCTGCTCAAGTCCCAGGGTGGCCTCTCACTACCAGACACCCTGGGAAGTCAGTCCCTGCTCAAGTCCAGGGTGGCCTCTCACTACCAGACACCCTGGGAAGTCAGTCCCTGCTCAAGTCCCAGGGTGGCCTCTCACTACCAGACACCCTGGGAAGTCAGTCCCTGCTCAAGTCCCAGGGTGGCCTCTCACTACCAGACACCCTGGGAAGTCAGTCCCTGCTCCAGTCCCAGGGTGGCCTCTCACTACCAGACACCCTGGGAAGTCCCTGCTCAAGTCCCAGGGGTGGCCTCTCACTACCAGACACCCTGGGAAGTCCCTGCTCAAGTCCCAGGGTGGCCTCTCACTACCAAGACACCCTGGGAAGTCAGTCCCTGCTCCAGTCCCAGGGTGGCCTCTCACTACCAGACACCCTGGGAAGTCAGTCCTGCTCAAGTCCAGGGTGGCCTCTCACTACCAGACACCCTGGGAAGTCAGTCCCTGCTCAAGTCCCAGGGTGGGCCTCTCACTACCAGACACCCTGGAAGTCAGTCCCTGCTCAAGTCCCAGGGTGGCCTCTCACTACCAGACACCCTGGGAAGTCAGTCCCTGCTCAAGTCCCAGGGTGGCCTCTCACTACCAGACACCCTGGGAAGTCAGTCCCTGCTCAAGTCCCAGGGTGGCCTCTCACTACCAGACACCCTGGGAAGTCAGTCCCTGCTCCAGTCCCAGGGTGGCCTCTCACTACCAGACACCCTGGGAAGTCAGTCCCTGCTCCAAGTCCCAGGGTGGCCTCTCACTACCAGACACCCTGGAAGTCA